>NC_030827.1:25962500-27212500 GCF_001704415.2 Capra hircus | reverse complement strand
CATCCCATGGACAGAGGAGCCTGGCAGGCTATAGTCCATGAGGCTGCAGAGTAGGATACAACCGAGCAAACACATTCCATTCCATATATACGTATATATTTGTATATCAGACATAGGTGAATTGTGAAAGATGTCAGAGTTTCACAGTTTATTGCAACTTTGTTCATGATCTGCCATATGCTCTTAGCAATTACATTTGTGCTTAAAAAGAAACTGTATCCTGTATTTCGGGGTATAATATTTAAAAACAGTAGCTGTGTTAGGTTGGTTGATGCTGTTTTTAAAGTTCCTATATTCTTGATAAGGAAAGATATAAGCATCTGAATGCAGAGTTCCAAAGAATAGCAAGAAGAGATAAGAAAGCCTTCTTCAGTGATCAATGCAAAGAAATAGAGGAAAACAACAGAATGGGAAAGACTAGAGATCTCTTTAAGAAAATTAGAGATACCAAGGGCACATTTCATGCAAAGATGGGCTCGATAAAGGACAGAAATGGTATGGACCTAACAGAAGCAGAAGATATTAAGAAGAGGTGGCAAGAATATACGGAAGAATTGTACAGAAAAGATCTTCAAGACCGAGGTAATCATGATGATGTGATTACTAATCTAGAGCCAGACATCTTGGAATGTGAAGTCAAGTGGGCCTTAGGAAGCATCACTATGAACAAAGTTAGTGGAGGTGATGAAATTCCAGTTGAGCTATTTCAAATCCTGAAAGATAATGCTGTGAAAGTGTTGCACTCAATATGCCAGCAAGTTTGGAAAACTCAGCAATGGCCACAGGACTGGAAAAGGTCAGTTTTCCTTCCAATTCCAAAGAAAGGCAATGCCAAAGAATGCTCAAACTACTGCACAGTTGCACTCATCTCACATGTTAGTAAATAATGCTCAAAATTATCCAAGCCAGGCTTCAGCAATACGTGAACCGTGAAGTCCCTGATGTTCAAGCTGGTTTTAGAAAAGGCAGAGGAACCAGAGATCAAATTGCCAACATCCGCTGGATCATGGGAAAAGCAAGAGAGTTCCAGAAAAACATCTATTTCTGCTTGATTGACTATGCCAAAGCCTTTGACTATGTGGATCACAATAAACTGTGGAAAATTCTGAAAGAGATGGGAATACCAGACGACCTAACCTGCCTCTTGAGAACTCTGTATGCAGGTCAGGAAGCAACAGTTAGAACTGGACATGGAACAACAGACTGGTTCCAAATAGGAAAAGGGGTACGTCAAGGCTGTATATTGTCACCCTGCTTATTTAACTTATAGGCAGAGTACATCATGAGAAACGCTGGACTCAAGCTGGAATCAAGATTGCCTGGAGAAATATCAATAACCTCAGATATGCAGATGACACCACCCTTATGACAGAAAGTAAAGAGGAGCTAAAAAAGCCTCTTGATGAAAGTGAAAGACGAGAGTGAAAAAGTTGGCTTAAAGCTCAACAATCAGAAAACGAAGATCATGGCATCTGGTCCCACCACTTCATGGGAAATAGATGGGGAAACAGCAGAAACAGTGTCAGACTTTATTGTTTTGGGCTCCAAAATCATTGCAGATAGTGACTGCAGCCATGAAATGAAAAGATGCTTATTCCTTAGGAGAAAAGTGATGACCAACCTAGACAGTATATTCAAAAGCAGAGACATTACTTTGCCTACTAAAGTCCATCTAGTCAAGGCTATGGTTTCTCCTGTGGTCATGTATGGATGCGAGAGTTGGACTATGAAGAAGGTTGAGCGCCGAAGAATTGATGCTTTTGAACTGTGGTGTTGGAGAAGACTCTTGAGAGTCCCCTGGACTGCAAGGAGATCCAATCAGTCCATTCTGAAGGAGATCACCGCTGGGATTTCCTTGGAAGGAATGATGCTAAAGCTGAAGCTCCAATACTTTGGCCACCTCATGCGAAGGGTTGACTCATTGGAAAAGACTCTGATGCTGGGAGGGATTGGGGGCAGGAGGAGAAGGGGACGACTGAGGATGAGATGGCTGATGGCATCAATGACTCGATGGACGTGAGTCTGAGAGAACTCCGGGAGATGGTGATGGACAGGGAGGCCTGGCCTGCTGTGATTCATGGGGTAACTGAACTGATATTATTTTTTGTTTAAAAAGTTCTATCAATTACTAAGGGAGAGATGTGAAAACCTTTATCCATGATTATGATTTTATTTTTTCCTTTAGTTCTGTCAACTTTTCATTATTTGAACCTTTACCATTAGGTGCAAATGTATTTATGATTATTATGCTTTTGAAAAGAAATGACTTTTTATTTAAGGTCATTTATTATGAAATATTCCTAATACTACTTTTTATTAAGAAATATTCCTCCTTGTCTCTAGTAGCTCGTAGTTTCTTGATGTCTACTTTGTGTGATATGAATGCAGTTATACTAGTTCTTTCGGAGAAGGCAATGGCACCCCACTCCAGTACTCTTGCCTGGAAACTCCCATGAACGGAGGAGCCTGGTAGGCTGTAGTCCATGGGGTCGGGAAGAGTCAGACGCTACTGAGCAGCTTCAATTTCACTTTTCACTTTCATGCATTGGAGAAGGAAATGGCAATCCACTCCAGCGTTCTTGCCTGGAGAATCCCGAGGATGGAGGAGTCTGGTGGGCTGCTGTTTATGGGGTTGCACAGAGTCGGACACGACTGAAGCGACGCAGCAGCAACAGCATACTAGTTCTCTACATCTTACATGTGATATTTTAAAAATTTTAATATTTCCACTTTCAACATGCATGTGTGTTAAGTCATCAGTCATTACATTTAAAATACACCTCTTGAGTCTCGTTTTCATATTCTATTTGACAATCTCTGCCCTTTAATTATAATATGTAACTACTTACATTTATTATCACATGTAGCTTATGTTTAGTTAAGTGTAAGTTTTCCAACATTTTTTTTTTCTTTTCACTGTTTTTATTTGTTTGTTTTTCCCTTCCTCTTTTCAAGGCTATTGACTTCAGCATTTTTCATAGCTCCAAGTCTGCTGCTGACAGAGTCCTAACAGCTCTGATTTATTTTGAAGGATATTCCTGTTTTATCTCTATTCTGAGTTAATGGTTTATTAATTTGTATATTTGTTCATGCGTTTTCTACAACAAAAACTTCTAAGAAACTGAGCATTGTTTTGGGGTTTTCATCGCTTCAGATGAAGAATCAGCTATCATTTCAGTTGTTGTCCCAAGTATATAACGTATACTTTTTTTTAACTGCTTTTAAGAAATCACTTTATTTCACTTTTTATCAATTTGATATAATATGCCCAGGAAAGGTTTTCTTTTTCTTTGTATTGCTTTAAATTCAGTCCGTTTCTTAAATCTATCAGTTCAGTTCAGTTCAGTTCAGTCGCTCAGTCGTGTCCAACTCTTTGTGACCCCATGAATTGCAGCACGCCAGGCCTCCCTGTCCATCACCATCTCCTAGAGTTCACTCAGACTCACGTCCATCAAATCCGTGATGCCATCCAGCCATCTCATCCCCTGTTGTCCCCTTCTCCTCCTGCCACCAATCCCTCCCAGCATCAGAGTCTTTTCCAATGAGTCAACTCTTCACCTAGGGGGACAAAGTACTGGATTTTCAGCTTTAGCATCATTCCTTCCAAAGAAATCCCAGCGGTGATCTCCTTTAGAATGGACTGGTTGGATCTCCTTGCAGTCCAAGGGACTCTCAAGAGTCTTCTCCAACACCACACTTCAAAAGCATCAATTCTTCGGCGTTCAACCTTCTTCACAGTCCAACTCTCACATCCATACATGACCACAGGAAAAACCATAGCCTTGACTAGAAGGACCTTAGTCGGCAAAGTAATGTCTCTGCTTTTGAATATACTACCTAGGTGGGTCATAACTTTTCTTCCAAGGAGTAAGCGTCTTTTAATTTCATGGCTGCAGTCACCATCTGCAGTGATTTTGGAGCCCAAAACAATAAAGTCTGACACCGTTTCTACTGTTTCCCCATCTACTTCCCATGAAGTGATGGAACCAGATGCATGATCTTCGTTTTCTGAATGTTGAGCTTTAAGCCAACTTTTTCACTCTCGTCTTTCACTTTCATCCAAAGGCTTTTTAGCTCCTCTTTACTTTCTGTCATAAGGGTGGTGTCATCTGCATATCTGAGGTTATTGATATTTCTCCTGGCAATCTTGATTCCAGCTTGTGCTTCTTCCAGCCCATCGTTTCTCATGATGTACTCCGCATATAAGTTAAATAAGCAGAGTGACAATACACAGCCTTGACGTACTCCTTTTCCTATTTAGAACCAATCTGTTGTTCCATGTCCAGTTCTAACTGTTGCTTCCTGACCTGCATACAGAGTTCTCAAGAGGCAGGTCAGGTGGTCTGGTATTCCCATCTCTTTCAGAATTTTCCACAGTTTATTGTGATCCACATAGTCAAAAGCTTTGGCATAGTCAATCAAGCAGAAATAGATGTTTTTCTGGAACTCTCTTGCTTTTTCCATGATCCAGCGGATGTTGGCAATTTGATCTCTGGTTCCTCTGCCTTTTCTAAAACCATCAGGGAGTCCACGGTTCACGTATTGCTGAAGCCTGGCTTGGAGAATTTTGAGCATGAATTTACTAGCATGTGAGATGAGCGCAGTTGTGCGGTAGTTTGAGCATTCTTTGGCATTGCCTTTCTTTGGAATTGGAAGGAAAACTGAACTTTTCCAGTCCTGTGGCCATTGCTGAGTTTTCCAAATTTGCTGGCATATTGAGTGCAACACTTGCACAGCATCATCTTTCAGGATTTGAAACAGCTCAGCTGGAATTTTATCACCTCCACTAGCTTTGTTCGTAGTGATGCTTCCTAAGGCCCACTTGACTTCACATTCCAGGATGTCTGGCTCTAGATTAGTGATCACAGCATCATGATTACCTGGGTCATGACGATCTTTTTTGTACAGTTCTTCTGTGTATTCTTGCCACCTCTTCTTAATATCTTCTGCTTCTGTTAGGTCCATACCATTTCTGTCCTTTATCGAGCCCATCTTTGCATGAAATGTGCCCTTGGTATCTCTAATTTTCGTAAAGAGATCTCTAGTCTTTCCCATTCTGTTGTTTTCCTCTATTTCTTTGTTGATCACTGAAGAAGGGTTTCTTATCTCTTCTTGCTATTCTTTGGAACTCTGCATTCACATGCTTATATCTTTCCTTTTCTCCTTTGCTTTTTGTCTCTCTTCTTTTCACAGCTACTTGTAAGGCCTCCCCAGACAGCCATTTTGCTTTTTTGGATTTCTTTTCCATGGGGATGGTCTTCATCCCTGTCTCCTGTACAATGTCACAAACCTCATCCCATAGTTCATCAGGCACTCTATCTATCAGATCTAGGCCCTTAAATCTATTTCTCACTTCCACTGTATAATCATAAGGGATTTGATTTAACTCATACCTGAATGGTCTAGCAGTTTTCCCTACTTTCTTCACTTTGAGTCTGAATTTGGCAATAAGGAGCTCCTGGTCTTGTTTTTGTTGACTGTATAGAGGTTCTCCATCTTTGGCTGCAAAGAATAGAATCAATCTGATTTCGGTGTTGACCATTTGGTGATGTCCGTGTGTAGAGTCTTCTCTTGCGTTGTTGGAAGAGGGTGTTTGCTATGACCAGTGCATTTTCTTGACAGAACTCTATTAGTCTTTGCCCTGCTTCATTCTGCATTCCAAGGCCAAATTTTCCTGTTACTCCAGGTGTTTCTTGACTTCCTACTTTTGCATTCCAGCCCCCTATAATGAAAAGGACATCTTTTTTGGGTGTTAGTTCTAAAAGATCTTGTAGGTCTTCCTAAAACCGTTCAACTTCAGTTTCTTCAGCATTACTGGTTGGGGCATAGCCTTGGATAACTGTGATATTGAATGGTTTGCCTTGGAGATGGACAGAGATCATTCTGTTGTTTTTGAGATTGCATCCAATTACTGCATTTCAAACTCTTTTGTTGACCATGATGGCTACTCCATTTCCTCTGAGGGATTCCTGCCCGCAGTAGTAGATATAATGGTCATCTGAGCTAAATTCACCCATTCCAGTCCATTTATCTTGAGATATTTCAGCAATTATTTGTTCAAATACTGTTTTCTGCACCATTCTCTTTTTTCCTTCTTGGACTCCAAATATATCCTGTTTATATACAAATTATGTATGTTACAATTGTTAATACTGTATGTTAGTCCCTGTATATTAAGAATCTGTTATTACTATTCAATCATTTATCATTCTTTCATTTATTAATATATCTTCAATCTGTCTTCAAGATTACTGAATCTCTCTTCTGCAAGATTTAATTTGTGGTTAAACCTACCCAGTGAACTTTTCAGGTAAGTTATTATATTTTTGAGTTATAGAATATTTTGATATTTCTCTGACAAGATTCCTCAATGTTTTATCCTCATTATGTTTTCCTTTAAATCTTGAATACATGGGTCCTACTGGAGTTTTGTTTACACTGGCTATTCATTTTTTCCTTTAATATGGCCAGTTTTCTTGTTTTATAATGTCTAGAAATCTTTTGTTATACAGATGAGAAAGTGGACTCAATGGTATAGAATTATATTGACTATGTTCAGTTCAGTTCGGTTGCTCAGTAGTGTCTGACTCTTTGCAGCCCCATGGAGTGCAGGACTCAGGCTTCCCTGTCCATCCCAATGCCTGGAGCTTGCTCAAATTCA
Source organism: Capra hircus (assembly GCF_001704415.2). NCBI lineage: Eukaryota > Metazoa > Chordata > Mammalia > Artiodactyla > Bovidae > Capra > Capra hircus. The sequence continues at coordinate 27,205,839 of NC_030827.1, read as the reverse complement.
TGTCTATAGAGTCAGTGATGCCATCCAACCATCTCATCCTTTGTTGTCCCCTTCTCCTCCTGCCTTTAATCTTTACCAGCGTCACGGTCTTTTCCAATGAATCAGTTCTTCGTATCAGATGGCCAACGTATTGGAGTTTCAGCTTCAGCATCAGTCCTTTGAATGAATATTCAGTACTGATTTCCTTTAGGATTGAATGGTTGGATATCCTTGTAGTCCAAGGGACTCTCAAGAGTGTTCTCCAACACCAGACTTCAAAAGCATCAATTCACTGGTGCTCAGCTTTCTTTATGGTCCAACTCTTACATCCACATATGACTGTTGGAAAAACCATAACTTTGACTAGATGGAACTTGTTGGCAAAGTAATATCTCTGCTTTTTAATATGTTATCTAGGTTGGTCATAGATTTTCTTCCAAGGAGCAAGCATCTTATAATTTCATGGCTGCACTCATCATCTGCACTGATTTTGGAGCCCCCCAAAATAAAGTCTCTCACTGTTTCCATTTTTTCCCATCTATTTGCCATGAAGTGATGAGACCAGATGTAATGATCTTAGTTTTTTGCCAACTTGAGCTTTAAGCCAACTTTTTCACTCTCCTCTTTCACTTTCATCAAGAGGCTCTTTAGTTCTTCTTAACTTTCTGTGATAAGGGTGGTATCATCTGCATATCTGAGGTTTTTTATATTTCTCCCAGCAATCTTAATCCCAGCTTGTGCCTCATCCAGCCTGGTATTTTGCATGATGTACTCTACATATAAGTTAAATAAGCGGGGTGACAAATACAGCCTTGATGTACTCCTTTCCCAATTTGGAACCAGTCTGCTGTTCCACGTCCATTTCTAACTGTTGTTTCTTGACCTGCATAGAGATGTTTCAGGAGGCAGGTGAGGTGGTATGGTATTCCCATCTCTTTAAGAATTTTCCAGAGTTTGCTGTGATTCACACAGTCACAGGCTTTGGCATAGTCAGTAAAGCAGAAGTAGATGTTTTTCTGAAATTCTCTTGCTTTTTCGATGATCCAACAGATGTTGACAATTTGATCTCTGGTTAATATGTCTGATTATTTTATCTTCCTTTAGAAAGCATGTTCTTTTGTTCAGGCTTGGCTTATTCTTTGTTAGCTTTATTTTGTTTTCCCCACTTTATCTTAGGTCTTGGCCCTTACTTTAGAACATAAATCTTACCATGAAGACATGATTTTTCTGTGGTTGCACTTGAATGGCTGAAGTGTCTAACAGGTTTCCATACTATATGTCATCAAGATATCTAATGTCTCCTAGCCCATTTTCTGTATTAATATTTAAAAGGAAGAATTGTTTATTCCTCAGCTACATTTGAGTAACTTCCAGATCATGGAAGAAATGTGTGTTATTTGTGTTTGTATGAATGAAACTCCTGAGTGACTTTAATAAAAGTTATTTTCAGTTAAACAGGTCAAGGACAGTTTATAATATGCAGTTTCACAGAAGTGACCCTGATTTAACTGAATGTCCTCTTGAAAGCAACATACACTGTTTGAACACTAAAGAGAAAAAGACTAAATAAGAAAAAATGGGCTTTAAATAGAGATACTATGTGAAAGAAAAAAAATCATATTTAATATGTAGGTGTATTTATTTCATCACTATCAAGGAGAAGGAAATGGCAACCCACTCAAGTATTCTTGCCTGGAGAATCCCAGGGACAGAGGAGCCTGGTATGCTGCTGTCTATGGGGTCGCACAGAGTTGGACATGACTGATGTGACTTAGCAGCAACAGCGGCATTAAGGTTGGCATTTATAGGAGGGGATCACATATTTTTCAGTTTCTTTTTTGGTATAATTCATATGAATCAGTGAGAAATTAACATTAGGGCATAAAAAAGCAGCTTGAAACGGAATTAAAATTACTAAAGGCTATTTTGGGTTTTATCACCATACTCCTATTTGATGATTTTTATCTGGGACATAGAAATGAGAATTTTTCTTTTTGTTTTTTTAGAAATGAGAATCTTTGAAAGGACTCTTAAAGTTACTTGGTTTTACTCTTAAAATATTTTGAAAATGAAATTAATGATACTCAAAAGTTTTTGTGACATGTCCCAAACTAGGTAACTAGTTAGAATCTTCTGATTTTAATCAGCTCTTCCATTTTATCAAATTATATCATGAGGGGGGCTTCCCTGGTGGTCTAGTGGTTAAGAATCCACTTTCCAATGCAAAGAATGGATCCCCATGTGCCAAGGGGCAACTAAGCCTGTAAGGTGCAACTAGAGAGCTTATAAGCCACAACTACTGAGCCCATGTCCTCTAGAGACTGTGCTCACCAGCTAGAGAAGCCGTTGCACTGCAAGTAGAGAAAGCCTGCATGCCACAATGAAGACCCAGCAAAGCTTAAAATAAATAAAGTTTAAAAAATTATATCATGAAATATATTCCGTTTAAAAATAAATAATGACAAGGCTAAATGTTAGCCTCAGAGTCACTTAGTGACTAAACAACAACAATAAATTTATACATGATAAAGATATCATATGAAGTGGATTTACTAATGAATGTACAGTATGAATCAAATGCTTTGAAATTTTTTTTCTCTAGTTAAATTGATAAACTTCTCATTTTAATTATTTCAACCTTAGAAAGTACAAACCAATTAGCAATCTCTATAGGAATAAACTCATCCTCTGTCTCTCTTTTTCATTCACCTACAATCTAAATCCCCTGGACATTGGGTTTGGAAATGGATTTATTCATGTGGTGAGTGAGGATTACTTAAGGCAAGAGATAATACCTCCAGTGAGAGCATAACAAACAATAAACAGTGGAAAATTCTGAAAGATATGGGAATACCAGAACACCTGACCTGCCTCTTGAGAAACCTATATGTAGGTCAGGAAGCAACAGTTAGAACTAGACATGCAACAACAGACTGGTTCCAAATAGGAAAAGGAGTATGTCAAGGCTGTGTATTGTCACCCTGCTTATTCAACTTATATGCAGAGTACATCATGAGAAACGCTGGGCTGGAAGAAGCACAAGCTGGAATCAAGATTGCTGGGAGAAATAGCAATAACCTCAGATATGCAGATGACAAAATCCTTATGGCAGAAAGTGAAGAGGAACTAATAAGCCTCTTAATGAAAGTAAAAGAACAGAGTGAAAAAGTTGGCATAAAGCTCAACACTCAGAAAACTAAGATCATGGCATCTGGTCCCATCACTTCATGGAAAATAGATGGGGAAACAGTGTCAGACTTTATTTTTGGGGACTCCAAAATCACTGCAGATGGTGACTGCAGCCATGAAATTAAAAGATGCTTACTCCTTGGAAGAAAAGTTATGACCAACCTAGACAGTATATTGAAAAGCAGAGACATTACTTTGCCAACAAAGATCCATCTAGTCAAGGCTATGGTTTTTCCAGTGGTCATGTATGGATGTGCGAGTTGGACTGTGAAGAAAGCTGAGCACTGAAGAATTGATGCTTTTGAAGTGTGGTGTTGGAGAAGACTCTTGAGAGTCCCTTGGACTGCAAGGAGATCCACCCAGTCCATTCTGAAGGAGATCAGCCCTGGGATTTCTTTGCAAGGAATGATGCTAAAGCTGAAACTCCAGTACTTTGGCCACCTCATGCGAAGAGTTGACACATTGGAAAAGACTCTGATGCTGGGAGGGATTGGGGGGCAGGAGGAGAAGGGGACGACAGAGGATGAGATGGTTGGATGGCATCGCCGACTCAATGGACGTGAGTTTGAGTGAACTCCAGAGTTGGTGTTGAACAGGAAGGCCTGGCGTGCTGCAGTTCATGGGGTCGCAAAGAGTCAGACATGACTGAGTGACTGAACTGAACTGAACTGAGAGCATAACAGGATGGCTCACCCCGGTTTTCTACTTTCGAGTGACATGCAAAGGCAAGTTTCAGAGTTTTAGAGAGGTTGTTCATAACTATATTTACTTCAAAGATGCCATGAACAGCTGGCTGAGAAAATTTTGGTCAAGCTCTTAAAGAAAGCCCTATATAAAGACTATCAAGCTGGGGAGGTGACATACCCTCCACCCTCTCAGAGAAACAATGCATTCTTTGTGGAACAATGTGATAAGATTCTCTTACAACTTCTGATAAACTTGTAACCGAGAGCAGATTACTGGTTTGAATTTCTGATTTTCCTGCATCAGAATTCTATTATCTTTTAACAGGACTTTCAAGCGTGTTATCTATAGAAATTTATCATGATTTTCTATTATCAGCATAGAGAGATTATTTACTCTCTTTATCATGGTATAGTATTTGATTTAAAAGTGTGCCATGCCAGGAAGTTTTTCAAGTGCCTCCAAATCATGGAAGTAAAACCTCAGATTTTTTTTTTTTAATTTATTGATTGATTTATGGCTGTGCTGGGTCTTTATTGCTGTGTGCAGGCTTTCTCTATTCACAGTGCATGGGCTTCTCATTGCAGTGGCTTCTCTTGTTGTGGAGTACAGACTCTAGGCATGAGGGCTTCAGAGTTGTGGCATGTAGGCTCAGTAGTTTTGGCTCATGGGCTCAGTTTTCCTGCGCCATGTGGTACCTTCTTGTACCAGGGATTGAACTTATGTTCCCTGCATTGACAGGCAAATTTTTCACCACTGAGCCATCAGGGAAGCCCCAAAACTGAGATTTTATTTAAGAATAAAACTATTGTGAGTAATATTTCAAGATAAATAAATCTCATCAGTTCATTCATACACATAAAATGTAGCCTGTCAGGCTCCTCTGTCCATGGGGATCTCCAAGCAAGAATACTGGAGTGGGTTGCCAATGCTCTCCTCCAGGGGATCTTCCCAACCCAGGGATCAAACCCAGGTCTCCTACATTGCAGGCAGATTCTTTACTATCTGACCCACCAGGGAAGCCCAATGACTACACAGTACACAGTTTTATGATAGGTTTTGTGGGAAGTGCTACAAAACATCTAAGACACAATCTCTAAGGGCCTACCATCTAGTTTAGACAAGGGGAAAGAACAACAATCCCAATAATGATGTATACACAATAGACTAAAATATATTAACATGTGGTCTCCAGCCAAATGATTTGCTAGTGCATGTAGAACTTCAGTAAGAGAGAAATAGGCTAATGGTATTTCACTTCTCTTCTCTAAGGCTGAAGACACATTTATCAGTGACAACCAGTTGACAGGATGTTCCAAACCTCTGTACAAGAAACAACCCTGCTTCTTGCTGGACAGATTAGAGTGCTACACATAGCTCTGCTTTACCTGGTTAAAGGGGCCCTTCCTCTTCTTCTTCTTCCTTTTTCTGTTAAATATTGTGTGGATTCCGGGGGTGAAGTTAAAAGGGGAAAGGTCAAAGTGGAATTGGAATTTAGGAGACAGGGTCATTTCAAACAGTTAAGATAATCTTGATCTTTAGAAGTACTAAAATACTTTGGGAAAGATGAGTAGGGGGAGAAGAAGCAAGACTTTTGGAGTAACATCCTGAAAAGTAGATCTAAACACAGTACAATCCTTTTTCTAATATTCCAGAATTGATTTTAAGAAGCTAACTATTTTGTTTCTTAAAGACATATCAATAGAGAAATGTGAGCTGTTAATGAGTTTAGCCCAATCAAAGTTTGAGATAAATTAAGAAAACTAATATTTCCTGAAGGCATTTTAGCTCTTTTTAACTCCTTGTTTATAAGTCAGTAAGTCCATCCTTTTTTCTTTTTTTGCCTGTAAGATCATATCTCTGTACTCTGAATCTGGTAAACAGTTCCTGAAATACTAGTTAAAATACCCTTGATCCTTCTCTGAGACAGCCCTGAAAACTTAAATGAATGGTGTTTGGTGATCTCAGCTCTGTCCCCAGTAAATGTCCACATCACAAAACCACAACAGTTAATTTTAGGTGATTGATTATATCTGCTTAGCTTAAACTCAGGCTTGAGTCAGCCAGAGGACTTTATTACCTCCATTCCTGTGAGGGTGGTCCAGCCAGGTCAAAGTCGAGGTCAATAATAGGGCAGGAAGGTAAGCAGGCTTACTCTCCACCAGAACAAAGAACTTCACTCCTCAGAGATGCTGTTTGTGCAAACAGATGTAGTTGTCACTAACACTAAAAGGCTACACTGAACCCAAGTAGCACATTTGATCAAATAAAAATCTCATTACCCAGGATTTGTTTATATTTTAATCTAAAAATAAAATGTTAAAATGATTAACTTATTAGATGCTTTAAAAATTACAGATTCATCAATTAAAATGATCTATTCAAATATTAAAACTGAATATACAATTTTAAAAATAACTTTTAATAGAAAAATACTTTAAAGTATAAACTTAACAAAAAATATTTTCAGGCTCTCAAATTTAAACTTGTACAGTGATATGATACTCTAAAACACTTATAAATAGGTTCCATTCTCCCAAAAAGGAATGTTATGTTTATAGTTTAAAATGCAAAAAAAAAAAAAACAGCCTATGTATACATTTTCATTTTAAAAGTCACATTTTAAATTAGAACTAAATATTACTCAGGGTAGATGATTTCAGATTTTAAAACTGCAAAAAAATAAGATTACCCAGTTGTGCTGAACATTTATATTTGTTTTATATAATTTTAATGGAAAGTTATGACAAGAGAAATGTTGATTTTAATGAAAATATTAAAAATTAGACACTAAAAGGTACTATTCAAAAAAATTATCCAGAAACGTTGATTTGATCCTTGAATACAAGTAATTAGAATATTAATTAGTTCATTTCATATTAATTAGTTCATTAATTTATGAAGAATAAATGCCTTAGTATAATTTTTAGCTCAAACTCATATTTTAAGTAAAATGAATTATACTGAATTAGATGAAAATGAAGACAATAATAAATTAATAGGAAAGCCTACATAATAAAGTTTTAGTGGGCAGTTGAATAAATCTTTGCTTAAACACCATTAATATCTCTTATTAAACTAGTCAAAAGTCAAAGCTTTTCACTAGTCTAGTCAAAGCTATGGTTTTTCCAGTAGTCATGTATGGTTGTGAGAGTTGGACCATAAAGAAAGCTGAGCACTGCAGAATTGATGCTTTTGAACTGTGGTGCTGGAGAAGATTCCTGAGGGTCCCTTGGACTGCAAGGAGATACAACCAGTCCATCCTAAAGGAGATCAGTCCTGAATATTCATTGGAAGGACTGATGCTGAAGCTGAAACTCCAATACTTTGGCCACCTGATTCGAAGAGCTGACTCATTTGAAAAGACCCTGATGCTGGGAAAGATTAAAGGCAGGAGGAGAAGAGGAGGTCAGAGGATGAGATGATTGGTTGGCATCACTGATGGATATGACTGTGAGTCAACTCCGGGTGTTGGCAATGGATAGGGAGGCCTGGCATGCTGCAGTCCATGGGGTCTCAGACGACTGAGTGACCAAACTGAACTGAACTGACTAGACTACAACTTTGGAGAAGTTATACAATCTTTAAATATTCCCATGAGGTGTTAATTTAGGGGATACATAGGGAATAATTTCTACAATATAGGTTTGTTGTAAAAAACCAAATTATTTAATATAGATAAAATGTATTTAACAAATATTAGGTTTTTTTATTTTTATTTTTTTTTTGTCTAAATCACTCATAAAGAAAAAAAAGCCAAAGACTATAAATCAAAACTCAGTGACTGTTTTCTAAGTTTCACAATCTCATTTGTTTTGCAATAGTATATTTTTTAGGTAAAATCTAATTGAATAAACATAATCTGAACTTTGTATTTTTCACTAATTACAAAATTAGCTCTAATAGTTTAGTGGGGTGGAAGGTAAAACAAACTCCCTTCTGTTGCTGTGCTATGAGGAAGTGTGATCCTATTTGTGTGCTAAGTCACTTCAGTCATGTCCACTCTTTGCGACCCTATGGACCATAGCCCACCAGGCTCCTCTGTCCATAGGCTTCTCCAGTCAAGAATAGTGAAGTGAGTTTCCATGCCCTCCTGAAGGAGATCTTCCAAACCTAGGGACTGAACCTGGGTCTCCTATCTCCTGCATTGGCAGGCAGGCTCTTTACTTCTAGTGACAACTGAGGTAGTGTGGGGCTGCCCATGTATATAGTATGAATGATCCCCTGACAGTCCATACAGTTCATCTCAGCAAGTTAACAGTTGATGCAGACTATTGCAAACGCATTTCAGCAATGCCAGCCAATATATAACACTAGGATAACAACAACAAAAAAAAACCACATTGTGATTGTCTTACTTACAAAGATACAGAATCATTGCAACAAAAAGAATAAAGTACTTAGGAATATATCTACCTAAACAAACTAAAGACCTATATATAGAAAACTATAAAACACTGATGAAAGAAATCAAAGAGGACACTAATAGATGGAGAAATATACCATGTTCATGGATCAGAAGAATCAATATAGTGAAAATGAGTATACTACCCAAAGCAATCTACAGATTCAATGCAATCCCTATCAAGCTACCAGCGGTATTTTTCTCAGAACTAGAACAAATAATTTCAAGATTTGTATGGAAATACAAAAAACCTCAAATAGCCAAACCAATCTTGAGAAAGAAGAATGGAACTGGAGGAATCAACCTGCCTGACTTCAGGCTCTACTACAAAGCCACAGTCATCAAAACAGTATGGTACTGGCACAAAGACAGAAATATAGATCAATGGAACAAAATAGAAAGCCCAGAGATAAATCCACACACATATGGACACCTTATCTTTGACAAAGGAGGCAAGAATATACCATGGAGAAAAGACAATCTCTTTAACAAGTGGTGCTGGGAAAACTGGTCAACCACTTGTAAAAGAATGAAACTAGATCACTTTCTAACACAAAAAAATAAACTTAAAATGGATTAAAGATCTAAATGTAAGACCAGAAACTATAAAACTCCTAGAGGAGAACATAGGCAAAACACTCTCAGACATAAATCACAGCAGGATCCTCTATGATCCACCTACCAGAATTCTGGAAATAAAAGCAAAAATAAACAAATGGGATCTAATTAAAATTAAAAGCTTCTGCACAACAAAGGAAATTATAAGCAAGGTGAAAAGACAGCCTTCTGAATGGGAGAAAATAATAACAAACAAAGCAACTGACAAACAACTAATCTCAAAAATATACCAGCAACATATGCAGCTCAATTCCAGAAAAATAAATGACCCAATCAAAAAATGGGCCAAAGAACTAAATAGACGTTTCTCCGAAGAAGACATACAGATGGCTAACAAACACATGAAAAGATGCTCAACATCACTCATTATCAGAGAAATGCAAATCAAGACCACAATGAGGTACCATTTCACACCAGTCAGAATGGCTGCAATCCAAAAGTCTACAAGCAATAAATGCTGGAGAGGGTGTGGAGAAAAGGGAACCCTCTTAGACTGTTGGTGGGAATGCAAACTAGTATAGCCACTATGGAGAACAGTGTGGAGATTCCTTAAAAAAATTGCAAATAGAACTGCCTTATGACCCAGCAATCCCACTGCTGGGCATACACACAGAGGAAACCAGAATTGAAAGAGACACATGTACCCCAATGTTCACTGCAGCACTGTTTATAATAGCCAGGACATGGAAACAATCTAGATGTCCATCAGAAGATGAATGGATAAGAAAGCTGTGGTACATATACACAATGGAGTATTACTCAGCCATTAATAAGAATACATTTGAATCAGTTCTAATGAGCTGGATGAAACTGGAGCCAATTATCCAGAGTGAAGTAAGCCAGAAAGAAAAACACAAATACAATATACTAACACATATATATGGAATTTAGAAAGACGGTAATGATGACCCTGTATGCGAGACAGCAAAAGAGACACAGATGTGTAGAACGGACTTTTGGACTCTGAGGGAGAGGAAGAGGGTGGGATGATTTTGGGAGAATGGCATTGAAACATGTATACTATCATGTAAGAAACGAATCGCCAGTCTATGTTTGATACAAGATACAGGATGCTTGGGGCTGGTGCACAGGGATGACCCAGAGAGATGATATGGGGTGGGAGGTGGGAGGGGGGTTCATGATTGGGAACTCATGTACACCCGTGGTGGATTCATGTCAATGTATGGCAAAACCAATACAGTATTGTAAAGTAAAATAAAGTAAAAATTAAAATTAAAAAAAGAGGAAAGAAAAATAAAATGTTATTCCCTATGAGGGTTTACCAAATTACACTTGATATGTAATTTCATTTGATATAAAAACTTCATTTGCTTTTTGTCTAACTTTGCATTTTTTAAACATTAAAGCAATGCACAGTTGTAGTAAAATTTAATAAAGAGATGGCCAAGGTGCAGAAAAAAAGTGAGAATTGTATAAGTTCTAACCCTACACTCCTGGGAAAAACATTGAATGGTATCTATTCAGTTTACCCCTTAAGAGAATTTGTGTACATATAAAAATATATATCCTTGTGTGTTTTAAACAAAATTAGGATCATATATATATATATATATATATATATATATACATACATATATATATATCAGTGTGTGTTGGTGTGCATCCATTTTATGAATGCATGTCAGTTCAGTTCAGTATCTCAGTCACGTTTGACTCTTTGTGACCCCATGGACTGCAGCACACCAGACTTCCCTGTCCATCACCAACTCCTGGAGCTTGCTCAAACTCATGCCCATCGAACCAATGATGCCATCCAGCCATCTCATCCTCTGCCATCCCCTACTCCTCCTACCTTCAATCTTTCCCAGAATCAGAGTCTTTTCAAATGAGTCAGTTCTTCGAATCAGGTGGCCAAAGTATTGAAGTTTCAGCTTCAGCATCAGTCCTTCCAATGAATATTCAGGACAGATCTCCTTTAGGATGGACTGGTTGTATCTCCTTTAGGATGGACTGTTTGTATCTCCTTGCAGTCCAAGGGATTCTCAGGAGTCTTCTCCAACACCACTGTTCAAAAGCATCAATTCTTTAGTTCTCCGCTTTTTTTATGGTCCAACTCTCACGTCCATACATGACTACTGGAAAAACCATAGCCTTGACTAGGCAGACCTTTGTTGGCAAAGTAATGACTCTGCTTTGTAATATGCTGTCTATGTTGGTCATAGTTTTCTTCCAAGGAACAGGAACTTTCAATTTCATGGCTGCAGTCACCATCTGCAGTGATTTTGGAACCTCTCAAAATAAAGTCTCTCACTGTTTCCATTGTTTTCCCATCTATTTGCCAGGAAGTGATGGGACTGGATGCCATAATTTTACTTTTCTGAAAGCTGAGGACTTTTAAGTCAACTTCTTCACTCTCCTCTTTCACTTTCATCAAGAGGCTCTTTAGTTCTTCACTTTCTGTCATAAGGGTGGTGTCATCTGCATATCTGAGGTTATTGATATTTCTCCCAGCAATCTTGATTCCAACTTGTACTTCATCCAATCCAACATTTTGCATGATGATGTACTCTGCATGTAAGTTAAATAAGCAGCCTTGACTTATTCCTTTCCTGATTTGGAACCAGTCTCTTCCATGTCCAGTTTTAACTGTTGCTTCTTGACCTGCATGCAGATTTCTCAGGAGGCAGGTCAGGTGGTCTGGTATTCCCAGTTCTTTATGAATTTTTCACAGTTTGTTGTGGTCCACACCATCAAAGGCTTTGGTGTAGTCAATAAAGCAGAAGTAGACATTTTCTGGAACTCTCTTGCTCTTTTGATGATCCAATGGATGTTGACAATTTGATCTCTGGTTCCTCTGCCTTTTCCAAATCCAGCTTGAACATCTGGAATTTCATGGTTCACATACTGTTGAAGCCCAGCTTGGAGAATTTTGAGCATTACCTTGCTAGCGTGTGGGATGAGTGCAATTTTGTGGTAGTTTGAACATTCTTTGGCATTACCCTTCTTTGGGACTGGAATGAAAACTGCCTTTTTCCAGTCCTGTGATCACTGCTGAGTTTTCCAAATTTGCTGGCTTATTGAGTGCAGCACTTTCACAGTATCATCTTTTAGGATTTGAAATGTTATGAATGTATGTATACATACATATGAATGTATACAAATGAATATGTCTATGTATGTATTGTTATCATTTTGTGTATGTGTATATATAAATATATACACATGCACATATATGTTTATAAATAAAACTCTATATACCATGTTATAGAGCTTAAGCATTTTTGGTTAATTTGGTACAGATTAAGAGCTTGAATTGAAATTGAAGTTCTCCTTGTGACTTTGTGTAAGTTACCTCTACCTCACTATGTCTCAATTTATACAACTGTGATAATTATTCTGCTGCTGCTGCTAAGTCACATCAGTCGTTTCTGACTCTCTGCAACCCCATAGACGGCAGCCCACCAGGCTCCCCCATCTCTGGGATTCTCCAGGCAAGAACACTGGAGTGGGTTGCCATTTCCTTCTCCAATGCATGAAAGTGAAAAGTGAAAGTGAAGTTGCTCAGTCATGTCTGACTCTTCGCAACTCCGTGGACTGCAGCTCACCAGACTCTTCCACCCATGGCATTTTCCAGGCAAGAGTATTGGAGTGGGGTGTCATTGCCTTCTCCGGATAATTATTCTAAGATAGTTTAAAATTTTCTAACCTATTATATGTGGTTAGTAATGTTAGCAATTATTATTTATTATCAATATATATAATTTTTATCACTTTTAAGCTACATAGTATAGAAAAGAAATACTATATCTATTTGACCTATTTCCTATTGATGAACTTCTATATCTTCATTTATTTATTATAAATTAAGTGCTAATAAATTAAGGAGGTTAATTCTTTGTATACGGCAGTAAATATGTCTATAAAATAATTTTGAAGAATTAGAATTGCTAGACCAAGTGATGTACACATTTACAGTTTTGGTAGATATTGTTTAATAAGCATATTATGCCATTATCCAAAAGGCATTGCACATCAAAAAGTCTATAAGCAATAAATGTTGGAGAGGTTGTGGAGGAAAGAGAACCATTCTACACTGTTCGTGGGAGTGTAAATTGGTGCTGCCTCTAGGCAAAACACTATGAATATTCCTTTAAAAAGTTAAAAATATAGTTACCATATGAGCTAGCAATCCCACTCTTGGGCATATATCCAGAAAAGATGAAAACTCTAATTTGAAAAAATATATGCACTCCAATGTTCATAGTGTAACTATTTACAATAAACACATGAAGAAACTTAAATGTCTATCAGCATATGAATGGATAAAGATTTAGTACATACATACAATGGATATTACCCAGCCATTAAAAAGAATGAAATAATGCCATTTGCAGTAAAAAGGATGGACCTATAGACTGTCATACTAAGTAAGTCAGGCAGAGAAAGACAAATATCATATTGATATCACTTAGGCGCTGTGCTCAGTTGCTCACTTGTGTTCAACTCTTTATAACCCTTTGGACTGTAACCCACCAGGCTCCTCTGTCCATGGGATTTTTCAGGCAAGAGTACTAGAATAGGTTGCCATTTCCTTCTCCAGAGGATCTTCCCAACCCAGGGATCTCCTGTGTCTCCTGCATTGCATGTGATTCTCTAACATTGAGCCATTGGGGAAAGATGTGACTTAAATGTGGAAGCCATGAATTAAATGTGGAATCCTAAAAAACACACAATGAACTTTTATTTATACAAATGAACATTTATTTATAAAACAGAAACAGACTCACAAATATAGAAAATAAATTCATGGTTACAAAAGGAAAGAGAGGGAGGGATAAATTGGGAGTATGGAGGAATTAAGGTTGTATACCACCATATATAAAATAGATAAAAAACAAGAATTAACTGCATAGCACAGGGAACTATGTTTAGTATATTATTATAAACTGTAATTGAAAATAATTTTTAAAGAATATGTATATGTACATATATATGCACACATCTGCTGGATCATGGAAAAAGCAAGAGTGTTCCAGAAAAACATCTATTTTTGCTTTATTGACTATGCCAAAGCCTTTGACTGTGTGGATCACAATAAACTGTGGAAAATTCTGAAAGAGATGGGAATACCAGATCACCTGACCTGCCTCTTGAGAAACCTATATGCACATCAGGAAGCAACAGTTAGAACTGGACATGGAACAACAGACTGGTTCCAAACAGGAAAAGAAGTACGTCAAGGCTGTATATTGTCACCCTGTTTGTTTAACTTATATGCAGAGTACATCATGAGAAACGCTGGACCGGAAGAATCACAAGCTGGAATCAAGATTGCCAGGAGAAATATCAATAACTTCAGATATATGCAGATGACACCACGCTTATGGCAGAAAGTGAAGAGGACCTAAAAAGTCTCTTGATGAAAGTGAAAGTGGAGAGTTAAAAAGTTGACTGAAAGCTCAACACTCAGAAAACAAAGATCATGGCATCTGGTCCCATCACTTCATGGGAAATAGATGGGGAAACAGTGGAAACAGTGTCAGACTTTATTTTTTTGGGCTCCAAAATCACTGCAGATGGTGACTGCAGCCATGAAATTAAAAGACGCTTACTCCTTGGAAGAAAACTTATGAGCAACCTAGATAGCATATTCAAAAGCAGAGACATTACTTTGCCAACAAAGGTCTGTCTAGTCAAGGCTATGGTTTTTCCAGTGGTCATGTATGGATGTGAGAGTTGGATTGTGAAGAAAGCTGAGCACCGAAGAATTGATTCTTTTGAACTGTGGTGTTGGAGAAGACTCTTGAGAGTCCCTTGGACTGCAAGGAGATCCAACCAGTCCATTCTGAAGGAGATCAGCACTGGGATTTCTTTAGAAGGAATGATGCTGAAGGTGAAACTCCAGTACTTTGGCCACCTGATGCAAAGAGTTGACTCATTGGAAAAGACTCTGATGCTAGGAGGGACTGAGGGAAGGAGGAGAAGGGGATGACAGGATGAGATGGCTGGATGGCATCACTGACTTGATGGATGTGAATCTGAGTGAACTCTGGGAGTTGGTGATGGACAGAGAGGCCTGGCGTGCGGTGATTCATGGGGTCGCAAAGAATCAGACACGACTGAGCGACTGAACTGAACTGAACCGATGCACACATATTAAGCTAAATCACTTGAAGATAACACAATATTGTAAGTCAATTATACTTCAGTTTTTAAAAAAAGATTGTCATGAACTGTGTAGAAGAATAGCTGTTTTCTCATACTATCCATGATAGTCATTATTATTAATCATTTTAATTTCATAAATTTGATTAAATGGAATAAGGGATAATTAGTCCAATAGCTCTTTATTTTATTATTAATTATAAAATAGCTGTTCATGAACTTACTAGATATTTGCCTTATTTTTTTCTGTTATTCATTCAAATCTTTGCCCTCCCCTCAAGGTTTTCATTTAGTGTTCTTATTCATTTGTGAAAGATCTTGACATATTAAAAATATTAACCATTCTTTATATCAGAAAATGAGAGCAATCTTGGCAATATTCTCAGTCATTGTGTCCCTTAACTATATTTCTACATACAAAGCTAGTGGAGGTGATGGAATTACAAGTGAACTATTTAAAATTCTAAAAAATAATAGTTAAAATGCTGCACTCAATACGTCAGCAAATTTGGATAACTCGGCACTAGTCACTGAGTGGAAAATGTCAGTTTTCATTCCAATTTCAAAGAAGGGCAATGCCAAAGAATGTTCAAAATACCACAGCATTACACTTATTTCACATACTAGCAGCGTAATGCTCAAAATCTTTCAAGCTGGGCTTCAACAGTATGTGAACTGAGAATTTCCAGATGTGCAAGCTTTATTTAGAAAGGGCAGAGGAATCAGGGATCAAATTGCCAACATCTGTTGGATCATAGAAAAAACAAGAGAATTCCAGAAAAACATCTACTTCTGCTTCATTGACTATGCTAAAGCCTTTGATGGTGTGGACCACAGCAAAATGTGGAAAATTCTTAAAGAAATTGGAATACCAGACCATCTTACCTGTCTCCTGAGAAACCTGTATGAATAGTTATAACTGGACATGGAATAATGGCCCAGTTCCAAATTGGGAAAGGAGTACATCAAGGCTGTATATAATCACCATACTTATTTAACTTATACGCAGAATACATTATGCAAAATGCCTGGCTGGATGAAGCACAAGCTGGAATCAAGATTTCAGGGAGAAATATCAATAGTCACAAATATCCAGATAACACCACTCTAATGGCAGAAAGTGAAGAGGAACTAAAGAGTCTCTTGATGAAGGTGAAAGAGGAGAGTGAAAAAGCTGGCTTAAAACACAACATTCAAAAAACGAAGATCATGGCATCCAGTCCCATCATTTCATGGCAAATAGATGGGAAAAAAATTCAGACAGTGATAGATTTTTTCTTCTTTGGTTCCCAAATCACTGCAGACAGCGACTTCAGTGATGAAATTAAGAGATGCTTGCTCCTTGGAAGAGAAGCCATGACAAGCCTAGACAGCATATTAAAAAGCAGAGACATCACTTTGCCAACAAAAGTCCATCTAGTGACAGCTATGTTTTCTCCTGTAGTTGTGTACTGCTGTGAGAGTTGAACCTTAAAGAAGGCTGAGTTCTGAAAAACTGATGCTTTTGAACTGTGGTGTTGGAGAAAACTCTTGAAAGTCCCTTGGACTGCAAGGAGATCAAACCAGTCAATCCTATAAGAAATCAACCCTGACTATTCATTAGAAGGACTGATGCTAATGCTGAAGCTCCAATACTTTGGCCATCTAATGGAAGAGCTGACTCATTGGATAAGATCCTGATGCTGGGAAAGATAGAAGGCAGAAGGAGAATGGGGCAGCAGAGGATGAAATGGTTAGATAGCATCACCAACTCAATGGACATGAATTTGAGCACACTCTGGGAGACAATGGATGACTGACGAGCCTGGCATGCTGCAGTCTGTGTAGTCATAGAGAGTCAGATAAGATTTAGTGACTGAACAAACACATCAAACCATATTTTATAATACAGATAAATTTGAAACCACTAATTTTAAAACAGTCCATGTATGTGTATTTGCACTTAATATGATTGCTTGTTCTCAATTTTTTCTCTAGAAATAATCTAATATTTACTTGATCAATTTTATAAAAATGCAGCTGTCATGATTGTTTTTGTAAAAATGAAAACTCTCCTGTACATTATGAAAGATTTAAGGATTTGAACCCTGTAATTTATATACAGTATACTTTTTATATAAGCTTACTGAATTTCTTCAATGGATTCAATAAAAGAGATAATAAACACTTGATTTCTCTCTGGTTTATGAGAAAACTTTCATAATGTAGTCAGGGTGATGTTTTTAAAACAAAAATATATTCATGTTTAAAATTCTTCTAATAGCTTTTATTTGCAATTGTGTAAGACAGCTTAAAGCAGAGCTACTGTAAAAAGTGTTGTAAGCAGAGGGCAGTATCCACATGTCCTGGGGACTTATTAGAAATGTGTATTCCAGGGCCCCACCACAGCCTTACTGAATTGGAAATGATGCTGAAGTCGAGAAGCACTAGAAAGTATCCATAGTACACTCAGGATGTGTACTATGCTTTATGCTTTTGTTTTGTCCTGTTCCTTATTAATCACTTTGCTTGATACTGATTCCTAAATCCACCAGTCTGGATCTTCCACTAACTGCTAATAATAAATCACTGTGATTCACCCTTGAAACCTTATATCCTATTACAGTGCTTGACACATGCTGAGCCTGAAGTATTACTCAAAAGAATGAATAAATATATGAATGAATAAACATATCCTCCCAGAAGTATTTACTCACTAATTTGGGAGTCAGATCTAAACTCCATGGTCCTTTCCTGGATGAAGCTTCCTCTAGCTTCCTTTGCTTCAGGATGTCAGGTGCCTCTCTTTCCATGACCTTTGCTTCCCCTGTTCTGACATCATCTCTTTTCTCCCCCTTCTCTTATTTTCTCCTTGGTGCCTGAAGCACAGCAGACCTCAATGAAAGCTTTGTAAATTAAATTAAATACATTTTAAACCAATCATGGCAACAAGCTTGTGCCAAGTCCTAGGACCAGTTAATCTTCCCATGTCTCAGTTTGCTCACTTATAAAATGAAAGCAAGTTGAATTAACTTTTTGAAGGAAGATGTTCTAAATTTTGATAGTGGTGGGAGTCACCCAAAGGTACAAGCTGGACAATATTCATCAAACTGTATCCTTAACGTGGGGGAATTTTATTTATGTAAATTGCAACTCAGTGACAATAGAGGGTAAATGGAAGCATGTGACAAAATTATGAACTAGCGGTCCAGTAAGATATTTTGGTTTGTACTTAGAGCGGATTTTTATTTTTTAATTTACTTTAAGTGAATCTGGACACCTTTAAACTCAGTACTCACTTCCACCTCCCACAGACCTCTCTCTATGACTACTTTAAACCAGACCTGAGTCTCTCTTTTTTATTCATCTCCCACACAAGATGCTCATTTCCCCAGTCTCTTTCAGAACTAAGTTTGCATTATTCTGCCCCACAAACATTGGATCATAATCGAGGGTTATTTCTGAATATAATACTCATCTGAGGATAATGTAAATTCTTAATTATCTAACTAAGGGGCTTTAATTATCTATGTCCCCACTCAATGATTTGCTTATGTTTACTCACTATGGTTCTACTTCACATTGAAACAAATTTATTTTACAATTTCGTTGCATTTTCACATTTATTTTCTATATTAGAAAAGAGCCTCAAGCTTTTTTTCCTGTGGTGATTAAAGCATATTATCAGGTCAGGACAAGAGTATCTAAGAGAGTAATATATATGATAACATAGAGCATTCTATCATATATATATGATACACACACACACACACACACACACACACATATCGGTCAGTTCAGTTGCTCAGTCATGTCTGACTCTTTGTGACACCATGGACTGCAGCATGCCAGGCTTCCCTATCCATCACCAACTCCAACATATAGTTGGAGATATATATATATATATATATATATATATATATATACACACACACGTATATATATACAATATGTAGAGAGAGAGAGAGAGCATCCTATAATATAACCTCTTGTATATACGTTACATACAGACATATAGCACTCAATACCATTTAGTGTTTGTTTTTAGTGAATATTAATCTTTCACCATTAATATAAGAAGTCGTTTCATGTCTAATGTCTTATTAGAAAAGTGCCATTAGTCAGAACCCCAGAGACACCTGTCTGGCTTTGCGGGTGGGTTATTTTTAATTTTATTATGCCAGGAAATTGTTTTTCCTCTCCATGTGTTTGTCTTCTTATCACTCATCCCATCTCACACGTCCAAATCCATCCTGACTCTAATAGGCTAGATAATTAATCATCCTAGAAGTTGACATGTGTAACACAGAGCAATAAAGAAAAAAGGCAACAAAGGGAGCCTAAGTACTGTACAGCTCCCTGTGATAATATGGACACCTCACTTTTTAAGTTGCAAAAGAACTTTGTTGTAATCTTTTAAAAAATATTTTCACCTTTCTTTTCTTTTTTTTTTTAAAGCACACCCTCACATGCACACCATCTGGGAATACAAGAATAAAGCATATATTGCCTTATTATATGTTTGAAAAATTAAGATATAAATAATTGACTAAAATCCTCATCACAAGAAGAAAATAATTTCATTAGCTATGTATGCTGATAAATGTTAACTAGATTTATTGTGATGATCATTTTACAATACACAAAATAGCAAGTCATGTTGTACACCTGAAACTAATATATGTAAATTGTACCTCCAAACACCTATGAAAATTACAAATATGTTATGTGCATATGAAAAGTCTCAGTGGTAAGGCCAAAAAAAACCATCCTTTGCCTTTAGGGTGTATTCAGTCTTTTTTATTTTAATTTTTTGGCATATGAAGTATTTTTTGTTACATGAATGGATATTAAAGACTATACCATTTTATAAAATATATAAATTATTGAATAATTCTTTGGTTCATAATATAGAACATTCATTTCATGTGAGAAAATAGGTTTGTTTTTTTTTTTTTCAGTTTTTTGTGGGGTATTTTAGGTCCCCAACCAGGAGTCAAGCCTGTGCCCCCTGCAGTGGAAGCTCAGAATCTAAACTGCTGGGCCACCAATGAAGTCCTTATTTTTTCAATTTTAATTTAACAAAAAAAAACATAAGCTGAACTTATCTCATAAAACTTCATGAAATATTTTCTGACTTACCATATTAATGTTAACTTTAACAAAAAATAAAGGGGCATATCCTGCCTGCATGTAAGATATTAAAGTTATTCTAGTCTAGTCAATAACAAATAATTTTACTTCTGAGCTTTAGGTTACTTATCTGAGAGAATGAGAGTACTGTTTCCATTATCTCCATGATTATGTTATTAACTTCTTACTCTCATTTAGAAACAAGATAGATGCTGAGGCCTTGGAAGTGATTTCAGAACTTGCCGTGAGCTGGAATCAGCTGGAAAGCTTATGAAGAATATGAATTTGTGGGTCTCCTCCAGGCTCATAGAGTCAGCATTTCACTGGAATAATAGCTATTAACAAGCCCAGTAGGTGATAGTGATATATCTTGGCCTCACACCTAAACTTAAGACTTGCATTTTTGGAAGACTTTAACTTTCAAATCTAGGGGTAGTGGAGGAAAGGAAAAAAAAAAATGTAGAAAGAGAAAAAAGTAGTATGCACTCAAAATTTAAATAATTTTGGAAGAAATAACTGGACATTTCCTGATCCAGTTGGCTGTTTTCATACAGTGACTAATCTGTAAATGAGGTGGGCATAAACAAAACATACTGAAAGCTACAGAATTCATCTCTGCTCCATAACGAATCCCAAATTTATTCTCTCCTCTTTTTAATGATTTCATGAAAAGAAAGGGAAACAGAAGTGGCATAGAAACAGTTCTTGAATGTACAGGGGAAAAAAACCACAATGGGAACGATCCAAATACTTAAAAGGAAAAACAAACAAAAAAAAGGCCACCCAGGGGGTGAGGGAGTGAGTGGGTGCAGAGGTTGAGGGTGTGAGTGCAGGAGAGGGGGCATGCCAGGAGTATAGGAGTCTGTACTGAGAGTTGAGTGAGTAGACCGAGAATCATGAAAGAAGTGAGGACAAGAGGAAGAGAGATGAGGAAACAAAAAGAAGAATGGAAAAGGCCAAGGCGCTGTAGCACTGAGAAAACGTATAGACAAGGAGGAGTCTGTAGATAAAGAGCAAGTCCAGCAAGCAAGAGAAATCTGAGGACAGAGGTTTTCAAGTTTCATTTGGTGATGGTGGCAGGGGTATTGTCAGTTCCCTGTGTCTCCCTGCCCCTCACTGATCCGTAGAAAACTAGCACATGTCTTTGGGGCACACGTAAGACAAACTGTGTTAACAAATTGTGTGTCGGTTAAATTGGTTGAAAAATTTTAGCAGAGAAATCATTCCTGAGCAAATCTATCATAGCAAATATGCTTACTGTTTTACTAAAACTAAATCTGAAGGTAACACTTGCCAACTTCCAGGCTGACAGATTTTGGCAGTTCAAGTAATTCTAGGTTTAAGCAAAATAAGGAAAGGTTTAAGCAAAACTGCTATCTTTTAAAAACGTTGTTTAGTGTGTGTTAATACTGTTGTCTCAAACAAAATGAAATCTCGATTATATTTCAAGTATCTCACACATTTAGCTTTCATTTAAAAAAATTAATGTAAAATATGTGTTATCTTTTTTCTCAGTTGACCAGTACTATCATCTTTTAAAATCTTAAATAAGAGATTATTTCTGATCTTTGAGTATAGAAAAACTTCCCTCTTGCTAAGCAACTGTAGCTCTCAGTCTGAAGAAATAAGAAAAAATTGAAAATAATTTTTACTATCCTTATGTCAGTTCCAGTTTATGTCAGTTATCTTGTTGAATCAGCTTATACAATTATTAATCAAAATAGCAAACATTACTATAAAAAAGTTTTTATAAGGCAGTTGATCCATAACAATGATTTATGGTACATTCCGTCCCCAAGTTCCTAAAGATAAAATTTTGAGTGGTGTTAATGCTACAATCCTCTTTACAAGGAATTCTCCACGCAAGAATACTGAAGTGGGTTGCCATTCCCTTCTCCAGGGGATCTTCCCAACCCAGGGATTGAAACTATGTCTCTTCCATTGCAGGTGATTCTTTACTATTTGAGCAACCAGGGAAGCCAATTGCTACAATCTTTAATTCAAACCAGAAATCCAGCAAGAATACAATATTCAAGTAACAGAGGCTGATCTTTATCCAAGTTTTTAGTAATGTATTTCATTCACAACTGAGAAGGCTCTATAGTAGCATGAGTGTCTTCTTTAGATTTGTTAATTTGTCCTTTAGTAGAGTTTCTTCAAAATTGTTCTAACTATAAGTAACATAGCAGAACTTGTAGACTGCATTTTTACATTTCAAAGTCAATATGAAATTTCCATAAAATTACATGTTCATCAATTTTTCTTTTCGTAGTTTTCAACATTAGATTGAAGGATAGGACTCTGATTCTAGTTTTCCTATAAAGACTCAACTAACCCTAGGCTTTAGTAGTAGGGTTTAATTTAATAAATATTGGGTCTCCATGTTAGAGGACACGAATTCTCTCTTTGATATATTCAGTTTGAAAAGATAGATTTCAGTAGTTTGCTGCTAGACACACAAAACATATCTCAGAATGAGGGTTAAGTTTCCTAAAGGAATGCTTTATGGTTTTTTTGTTTGTTTTCTGTCTCTTTTTGACCATGCTGTATAGCAGGTGGGATCTTATTCCCTCAATCAGGGATCAAGCTTGTGCCCAGTCTTAACCACTGAACCAACAGAGAAGTCCAAGAAATGTTTTAAAAATAGAGATTTTTAAATTAGACAGCTTAAAAGTCACTGTCTCAGCTATTTACTGGTAAAATATCTATCTAAAATAATCTACACCGAGAGGACAACAATATTTCTTTCTGGTAGTGTGTAGTAGCATGCCTAGTGACAGACTGGGGAGAGGACTGAGCTGAAATGTGATGATCAGGGAAGAACTTCTGAAGAAGGTGACGCTTGACAGAAGGTGAGAGAGCAAATCATAAGCCAGAGTTCAGTTCTAATGCAGCAAACTGCTTCAACAATTTTAAATTTAATGGTAGATACCACGAAGGTCACAAAAAAGTAAAGCTCATACTTTTCTTTCTTTACAGGGACCCATACATTTTCATAAAATTGAAATGAAAGCCATTTATAAATATTCCACATTTGTACTTTCTATATCAATTACAGTTCAGTATTAATAGCCATGTACATAAAATGTTTACTAAAGATTAAGCTAATACAACTCCATTTCTAAAACACAAGGCAAAAATGATTCAAATATTTATTTTCAAATAGTTTGATGAGAAAACACTCATTTTGATTTTCACTCATTAATTCTTCTTGAAATTTTTAAAATGTAGTAGACGATAGATGAGTGTAATATTCTTAACCTATTAAGGAAAATATGGGGAAAATATAATCTTTCTCAAGCCATGAGCCTAGAGTTATAGACTGTGTCATCATTCAGACCCGGGACAGCATGTAAACATTTGTACATTTGTTCGACCTCAGAAATCTAGCCTTGTGTGTCTAATGATTTAAGACTTCTTTTTAACCTCTGACTCTTAACAGCATCTGAAAGTCCTCTGTAAACCAAGAATCTACTATAAAAAAGGATTACATTGGGCTTTCAAACAACAAATGAAAGAGAATGAGTGGTAAAAAGGAAAGGAAGATCAAATAGTCTGGCTTTCATTCTAAACTATAGTCTCTGTTTGAGAATTTTTTTTGCTATGTGGCAATTCTTAAAGTCTGGGAAGTCTGTCCAACACTTCTTTGAATAAAAGCAAATATGTGCATCTTTAAGATGTTGAATTCTTGGGAGAGGCTGTTTTCATTGTATTCTAAAAAAAAAATCTAAATTTCTAAGAATTAAAACAATTGGTGAAAAGGGGAACACAGAAGGTCAAAGCTATTATATTTCCACTTGTTTACATTGCTTAGAGTTGGCTTTATCTTCTTTTCTAAAGGCATTTTTAGATGAGTGGCACATTTCCTTTCTCTCTTGGGATGGAGCACACTGGAGTGAGCATCTCCTCCAAACAAACGACGCACATGAAACTGTAAAATGACTAAACGATTTCCAACAAAGTAGGAGAAAGTCACTATTTTAAGTGTTAATATCATCATACAAAATATTAGTTTAAATTTAGCATTAATATTTCAGGAATTGTAAGGTTATTACCCAAGGACTTAACTATGGCTCTTAATCTGTTATATGGGAAACTTTCTCTGGATGATTTCTACCCTTTATATTTCCCAAATACAGGAACCTAAGGGAATCAAGTGATGCACTTAGAGCTTCTAAACTTTTACAGAACTTTTAAAGATGTATATAACAAATGTATTATACATAGAAAGAGCAATAGAGAAGATAAAGCCCTCATTTTTACTGACCTCTTGGTGATATCACATTTGCACAGACTGTGGAAAATTCTTAAAGAGATGGGAATGGCAGAACATCTGACCTGCCTCCTGAGAAATCTGTATGCAGATTAAAAAGCAACAGTTACAACTGGACATGGAACAACAGACTGGTTCCAAATCAGGAAAGGAGTACGCCAAGGGTGTATATTGTCACCCTGCTTATTTACCTTATATGCAGAGTACATCATGTGAAATGCTGGGATGGATGAAGCACAAGTTGGAATCAAGATTGCTGGGAGAAATATCAATAATCTCAGATAAGCAGATGACACCACCCTTATGGCAGAAAGCAATGTAGAACTAAAGAGTCTCTTGATGAAAGTGAAAAAGGAGAGTGAAAATGTTGGCTTAAAAATCCTCAGCATTCAGAAAACAAAGATCATGGCATCAGGTCCCATCACTTCATGGCAAATAGATGGGGAAACAATGAAAACAGTAAGAAACTTTATTTTCTTGGGCTCTAAAATCACTGGAGATGGTGACTTCAGCCATGAAATTAAAAGACACTTGCTCCTTGGAAGAAAAGCTATGACCAACCTAGACAGCATATTAAAATGCAGAGACTTTACTTTGCCAACAAAGGCCCGTCTAGTCAAAGCTGTGGTTTTTCCAGTAGTCATGTATGGATATGAGATTTGGACCATAAAAAAAGCAAGCACCAAAGAATTGATGCTTTTGAACTGTGGTGTTGGAGAAGACTCTTGAGAGTCCCTTGGACTGCAAGGAGATAAAACCAGTCGATGCTAAAGAAAATCAGCCCTGAATATTTACTGGAAGGACTGATGCTGAAGTTGAAGCTCCAATACTTGAGCCACCTGATGCGAAGAACTAACTCATTTGAAAAGACCCTGACGCTGGGAAAGATTAAAGGCAGGAGGAGGAGACAACAGAGGATGAGAGTTTTGGACAGCATCGCTGACTCAATGGACGTGAGTCTGAGCAAGCTCCAGGAGTTGGTGATGGACAGGGAAGTCTGGTATGCTGCAGTCATTGGGGTCGCAAAGAGTTGGACATGACTGAGTGACTGAATTAGACTGAACTTGGTAATCTGACACACATTTTTTGTTTCATTTTTCTTAGTAACGCAGTGAAGTAAGTTATTCTTTTGTTTTCGTGGATAAGAAAATTGCCAGTTCAGAAAGGTTAGTAACTTGCTGTATTAGTTTGCTACAGCTGCAATAACAAAGGACCTCAATCAGAATGGATTAGATAAATTTATTGTCTCATTTCCGGAGCCTGGAAAAATGCAAGGAAGTTGTCAGGGTTTGTTCCTTCTGAGGGTTGTGAAGAAAAATCTATTCCAGACCTTTTTCCTTGTCTTGAATGTGTCCTCACATTATCTTCCCCCCATCCCTATCTGTGCCCAAATTTCCTCTTATAAGGATGTGTGTGTGTGAGTGCTAAGTTACTTCAATCCTGTCCAACTCTTTGCAACCCTATGGACTGGAGCCCACCAGGTTCCTCAGTCCATGGCATTCTCCAGGCAAGAATACTGGAATGAGTTGCCAAACCCTCCTCCAGGGAATCTTCCCAACCGAGGGATTGAACTGCTTCTCTTAGTCTCCTGCATTGCAGGCAGCTTCTTCATCACTAGCGCCACCTGGAAAGCCCTCTTATAAGGACATCAGTTGTATTAGATCATAGCTCCTCATGACTCCATATAACTTGATTATGTCTGTACAAACCCTACCTCTTCATTTCCTTTCTTTAAGAGGTAGTATTTTATGCCCACAACTTATTGTTATGTCCCAAATCCTTTTATAGACTGCAGGCTTTCCCAATTCTTCTTTTCATCGATGGATGAAATCTTCCAGTGTCTGAGAATAAGGAAGGCTTCAAAGACTTAGAGTTTAGGTAAGGGCTCAACTGTAACTTCTACAATATTCTCAGCTATGGCCATCTCCTCATTTTATATGGTCATTAGAATCTGAGAACTTAGCCCCAAATTGGGACTTTATCTTGCCCAGGCTAAATGGGCTGCAGAAGTTTTCAGCCTTCTCTTTTTTACTCTGGCTTTGGTTTTTCTCTTTCATTTTTAAGATTTGTATCTTTTTCATTAATTATTAGAACTTAGCAAGGTATTATTTTTTATTATATTCAATCCAACATTTCTATGTGCCTGTCTCTCTCTGTGTGAGTGTGTGGGTATATAGGGAAAGGGGCTTTGATAGCATATATGTTTTAGCTTATTCCACTATAATGAAGTCAACCATCTCAGACACTTATTAAAGTTTGAGAATGACCTTAGAAGGTAAGTGGAGTGTAGATCCACAGAGGATATGATATAGCATCTTATATTTCATTTTATTTCCCACTCCTACCACACACATATAAAATAGTGTTCTTATAGTTAAAAGGACTTATGCCAGTAAGTACTCAATAAATGGCTCTTTAATGACTGAGTGTATGAATGAAGAATATCTAGGATATACTATAATGATGTGCATTGTAGTCTTCAACAATTTCTCAATTTTTGTTTATCGTGAGAAATTACTTCCTAATTTCTTACTGTTATTTATCTTTAGTAAGTAATTACTTACCTAATTACTTACTATTACTATTACTTATCCAACAATTACTTACAATTACTTATCTAACAAGCAAATGTATTAAATTCTACTTGGCAAAATTTCATAAGTTTACAGTTTAGTCCAATGTCCGTGTATATATTTGTTGGCTAATAATTAAATGAATATAACACATGCATGTTAAAACCCAGGGGTGTAGCCATCATTATGGAAACACAGAGTAAAAATTATCACTGCCTTGTCAGAGAACATTAGTGAAGGCTTACCATGAGCAACTGCATTGAAATTGAGACAATAGATAACTTGGACAAATTGAAGAGAATGGAAGGGAATGAGGCAGAGACACAAGGGTGACAGGCAATAGGGGAAAATCATTTTTGGCTAGAGAAAAATAACACCAGTTCAGTTCAGTTCAGTCACCCAGTCATGTCTGATTCTTTGTGATCACATGAATCACAGCACACCAGGCCAACCTGTACATCAACAACTCCCGGAGTTCAATCAAACTCATGTCCATCGAGTTGGTGATGCCATCCAGCCATCTCATCCTCTCTAGTCTCCTTTTCCTCCTGCCCCCAATCCGTCCTAGCATCAGAGTCTTTTCCAATGAATCAACACTTCGCATGAGGTGGCCAAAGTACTGGAGTTTCACCTTCGGCATCAATCCTTTCAATGAACACCCAGGACTAATCTCCTTTAAATGGACTGATTAGATGTTCTTTCAGTCCAAGGGACTCTCAAGAGTCTTCTCCAACACCACAGTTCAAAAGCATCCATTTTTCCACGCTCAGCCTTCTTCACAGTCCAACTCTCACATCCATACATGACCACAGGAAAAACCATAGCCTTGACTAGACGGACCTTAGTCGGCAAAGTAATGTCTCTGCTTTTCAATATACTATCTAGGTTGGTCATAACTTTTCTTCCAAGGAGCAAGCGTCTTTTAATTTCATGGCTGCAGTCACCATCTGCAGTGATTTTGGAGCCCAAAAAAGTAAAGTCTGACACTGTTTCTACTGTTTCCCCATCTATTTCTGATGAAGTGATGGGACCAGATGCCATGATCTTCATTTTCTGAATGTTGAGCTTTAAGCCAACTTTTTCACTCTCCACTTTCACTTTCATCAAGAAGCTTTTTAGCTCCTCTTTACTTTCTGCCATAAGGGTGGTGTCATCTGCATATCTGAGGTTATTGATATTTCTCCCAGCAATCTTGATTCCAGCTTGTGTTTCTTCCAGTCCAGCATTTCTCATGATGTACTCTGCATAGAAGTTAAATAAGCGGGGTGACAATATACAGCCTTGACGTACTCCTTTTCCTATTGGAAACCAGTCTGTT
Source organism: Capra hircus (assembly GCF_001704415.2). Taxonomy (NCBI): domain Eukaryota; kingdom Metazoa; phylum Chordata; class Mammalia; order Artiodactyla; family Bovidae; genus Capra; species Capra hircus. The sequence continues at coordinate 27,177,562 of NC_030827.1, read as the reverse complement.
GTTCCATGTCCAGTTCTAACTGTTGCTTCCTGACCTGCATACAGATTTCTCAAGAGGCAGGTCAGGTGGTCTGGTATACTCATCTCTTTCAGAATTTTCCACAGTTTATTGTGATCCACACAGTCAAAGGCTTTGGTATAGTCAATCAAGCAGAAATAGATGTTTTTCTGGAACTCTCTTTCTTTTTCCATGATCCAGCGGATGTTGGCAATTTGATCTCTGGTTCCTCTGACTTTTCTGAAACCAGCTTGAACATCTGGAAGTTCACAGTTCACGTATTGCTGAAGCCTGGCTTGGAGAATTTTGAGCATTGCTTTACTAGCATGTGAGATGAGTGCAATTGTGCGGTAGTTTTAGCATTCTTTGGCATTGCCTTTCTTTGGGATTGAAATGAAAACTGACGTTTTCCAGTCCTGTGGCCACTGCTGAGTTTTCCAAACTTGCTGGAATAGTGAGTGCAGCACTTTCACAGTATCATCTTATAGGATTTGAAATAGCTCCATTGGAATTCCATCACCTCCACTAGCTTTGTTCATAGTGATGCTTTCTAAGGCCCACTTGACTTCACGTTGCAGGATGTCTGGCTTAGGTGAGTGATCACACCATCATGATTATCTTGGTCATGAAGCTCTTTTCTGTAGAGTTCTTCTGTGTATTCTTGCCACCTCTTCTTAATATCTTCTGCTTCTGTTAGGTCCATACCATTTCTGCCCTTTATTGAGCCCATCTTTGCATGTATCTTTGCATGTTCCCTTGGTATCTCTAATTTTCTTGAAGAGATCTCTCAGTTCAGTTCATGTCGCTCAGTCGTGTCCAACTCTTTGTGACCACATGAATCACAGCATGCCAGGCCTCGCTGTCCATCACCATCTCCCAGAGTTCACTCAGACTCACGTCCATCGAGTCCCTGATGCCATCCAGCCATCTCATCCTCGGTCGTCCCCTTCTCCTCCTGCCCCCAATCCCGCCCAGCATCAGTCTTTTCCAATGAGTCAACTCTTCGCATGAGGTGGCCAAAGTAATGGAGCCTCAGCTTTAGTATCATTCCTTCCAATTGCCAGGAGAAATATCAATAACCTCAGATATGAGGATGACACCACCCTTATGGCAGAAAGTAAAGAGGAGCTAAAAATTCTCCTGATGAAAGTGAGAGGAGAGCAAAAAACTTGGCTTAAAGCTCAACATTCAGAAAACGAAGATCATGGCATCTGGTCCCATTACATCATGGGAAATAGATGGGGAAACAGTGGAAAAAGTGTCAGACTTTATCTTGGGGGGCTCCAAAATCACTGCAGATGGTGATTGCAGCCATGAAATTAAAAGACGCTTACTCCTTGGAAGAAAAGTTATGACCAACCTAGATAGTATATTCGAAGCAGAGACATTACTTTGCCGACTAAGGTCCGTCTAGTCAAGGCTATGGTTTTTCCAGTGGTCATGTATGGATGTGAGAGTTGGACTGTGAAGAAGGCTGAACGCTGAAAAATTGATGCTTTTGAACTGTGGTGTTGGAGAAGACTCTTGAGAGTCCCTTGGACTGTAAGGAGATCCAACCAGTCATTCTAAAGGAGATCAGCCCTGGGATTTCTTTGGAAGGAATGATGCTAAAGCTGAAACTCCAGTACTTTGGTCACCTCATGCGAAGAGTTGACTCATTGGAAAAGACTCTGATGCTGGGCGGGATTGGGGGCAGGAGGAGAAGGGGACGACCAAGGATAAGATGGCTGATTGGAATCACCGACTCGATGGACGTGAATCTGAGTGAACTCCGGGAGATGGTGATGGACAGGGAGGCCTGGTGTGCTGCAATTCATGGGGTCGCAAAGAGTGGGACACGACTGAGTGACTGAACTTAACTGGAGTTCCAAAGAAATCCCAGGGTTGATCTCCTTCAGAATGGACTGCTTGGATTTCCTTGCAGTCCAAGGGACTCTCAAGAGTCTTCTCCAACACCACAGTTCAAAAGCATCCATTTTTCCACGCTCAGCCTTCTTCACAGTCCAACTCTCACATCCATACATGACCACTGGAAAAACCATAGCCTTGACTAGACGGACCTTAGTCGGCAAAGTAATGTCTCTGCTTTTCAATATACTATCTAGGTTGGTCATAACTTTTCTTCCAAGGAGCAAGCGTCTTTTAATTTCATGGCTGCAGTCACCATCTGCAGTGATTTTGGAGCCCAAGAAAGTAAAGTCTGACACTGTTTCTACTGTTTCCCCATCTATTTCTGATGAAGTGATGGGACCAGATGCCATGATCTTCATTTTCTGAATGTTGAGCTTTAAGCCAACTTTTTCACTCTCCACTTTCACTTTCATCAAGAAGCTTTTTAGCTCCTCTTTACTTTCTGCCATAAGGGTGGTGTCATCTGCATATCTGAGGTTATTGATATTTCTCCCAGCAATCTTGATTCCAGCTTGTGTTTCTTCCAGTCCAGCATTTCTCATGATGTACTCTGCATAGAAGTTAAATAAGCAGGGTGACAATATACAGCCTTGACGTCCTCCTTTTCCTATTGGAAACCAGTCTGTTGTTCCATGTCCAGTTCTAACTGTTGCTTCCTGACCTGCATACAGATTTCTCAAGAGGCAGGTCAGGTGGTCTGGAATGCCCTTCTCTTTCAGAATTTTCCACAGTTTATTGTGATCCACATAGTCAAAGGCTTTGGCATAGTCAATAAAGCAGAAATAGATGTTTTTCTGGAACTCTCTTGCTTTTTCCATGATCCAGCGGATGTTGGCAATTTGATCTCTGGTTCCTCTGCCTTTTCTGAAACCGGCTTGAACATCTGGAAGTTCACGGTTCACATATTGCCGAAGCCTGGCTTGGAGAATTTTGAGCAGTATTTTACTAGCATGTGAGAAGAGTTCAATTGTGCGGTAGTTTTAGCATTCTTTGGCATTGCCTTTCTTTGGGATTGAAATGAAAACTGACGTTTTCCAGTCCTTTGGCCACTGCTGACTTTTCCAAATTTGCTGGCATATTGAGTGCAGCACTTTCACAGAAGAGATCTCTAGTTTTCTCATTCTGTTGTTTTCCTCTATTTCTTTGCATTGATTGCTGAGGAAGCCTTTCTTATCTCTCCTTGCTATTCTTTGGAACTTTGCATTTAAATGGGAATATCTCTCCTTTTCTACTTTGTTTTTCACTTGTCTTCTTTTCACAGCTATTTGTAAGGCCTCCTCAGTCAGCCGTTTTGCTTTTTTGCATTTCTTGTCCATGGAGATGGTCTTGATCCCTGTCTCCTGTACAATGTCACGAATTTCCATCCATAGTTCATCAGGCACTCTGTCTATCAGATCTAGTTCCTTCAATCTATTTCTCACTTCCACCTTATAATCATAAGAGATTTGATTTGGTTCATACCTGAATGGTCTACTGGCTTACCCCACTTTCTTCAGTTTAAGTCTGAATTTGGCAATAGGGAGTTCATGATCTGAGCCACAGTCAGCTCCTGGTCTTGTTTTTGGTGTCTGTATAGAACAATAGCATATGTAACACAAAAAGAATTGAATAAGGAAAAATGAGTTAATGTGATTGGAGAACTGAGTACTTACTTGTTTTGGAGTGGCAGAACAGTTAACGAGGCATTGTGGGAGGGAAATGTATAAACCTTGGCAAAGTCAGACCATGAAAATCATAAGAGGTCTTCCTAGGAAGTTCGGATTTTATAGTGTAGGAGACTGTGTGTCATAGAAGGATTTTAAGATGGAAATGATATGGTCAGATTAGAGATTTATAAGGCACGCTTTTAGAGCACTGTGGAGATGATTTAGAAGTGAAAGCAACTATATTAAGTGCCAGGCAAGAAACTGCAAGTCCCTCACATGAGGTAGTGGAGAGGAGCAGCGTGGAGGAAATAGAGAAGAGAAATAACTACGTAATCACATCCCCTGAGCTTGGTAAAACTTACCTGCAATATGTGAATAAACTGAAAATACAATTTAGCCACCAGAAAGTACTCTGCTCATGTAAACTAATTTGATTTGAATTGTATCTAAAAGTTGGAATTGATTCTCTAATGAGTAGGATCAAAATTATTTGTTCTGACTCTAAGAAACTCTTCAGATCCACAGCTGATCATATCTAAAGTGTCTCTAAATTATATGAAAGTAGTCATGCTTAGATGTCTCTGATATTAAAAAAAAAAAAGTCTACATAGCTAAGTTTGTACTTAGCCAAGATAATTTCCTCCACCTATACTTTCAGAATTGCAGCCGGAATGTGAATTGTGACCATATTTGCTTTCACCAAATTCAGTCAACCTCATTTACAGTAGCATCATCTGCAGACAATGTTTAATTGCTGCTTCTTTTCAATACAGCTGAAACTACCCAGTATAACTTTTTTGAAAAAAGGAGTCCAAAGCAAGGCACAGAATTCTTAAGTGCAGCTTTTTTTTGTAGTAACATTTTGAACCATTTCTAGAAGTTGAAAAATGCTGATTGGTCGCCTAGAGGGTTATGCTAAGGAAAACAAGGCAGAAATCCAAGCTGTAGAATTCATGAAAACCTTTGTCATGGCAAACAATAGTGAAACCCAACATTGCCTGGAAGGGGAAATTTGAGTCTGCAATCTGTTAGACTTTATGCGCTGATAAGCGATAAGATTCTGTGCTGCATTTTGAAAGGAATACAGTAAACACAATTCTAGACTGATCTGCCTCAGGCTTAACATGACACTTAAGTGCTCTGTGAGGGTAAAAGGAAAGGCAATTCTGGATACATTGAAAACTGCTTTTATTTTCTAGCAGTAAAACTAAGATGTCATGTAATCTCTATTAACAGGGAAAAAGATCCTCTTGACTGTGTTTTATCCAGTCTATATAAACTTTGATGTGGAGGGAGAAGATAATTATCATTTTAAGTAATAATCCATGTGAATGTTTGAAAATTCTGTCTATCATAGAAGCATTATGGATGTTTAGCTGTGGAGTATTTTTCTAGGTTTTGAAAATGTTATCACTCCCCCCAAAACTAAATACAGTTGTAATAGAAAAAGTTAGTACTTACAAGTAAATCTGAATTGAAATTCACTTTATGCAATGGAAAAATACTATGTCATTTTTAACTTCGGCAATTACACATCTTTAACATATAGCGTCTCTGTAGGAAACCCCAACCCAGAGGGGAGAAAGAGCAGCCACATAACAACAGTATCTTTGTTTATACTGGAACAGGCATTTGATGTTTCAAGATTGAAATTATCTGGACTTCCAAAAGTAAAACATTTGACCAGTGCCTTGAAACTAGTGAAAACCGTGAAACTGTAAATCTTTAACTATTTAGAAATTATGAAAAAATGAAATGATTATGAACATCTACTAAAGAATAGTATCGTTCATTGTCTGAGCATTTTAATTTCCTTAAAGTGAAATATGATACAAAAGTTGTACAGCATTGTCTTAAAATTATGAAGAGATTTTTTTGATTGGAGAGCAAAATTCATCTTTTAAAGTTTGACACTGAGATAAATTTTCTTCCCTGCTAATAATTGTAACTAAGTGGAATTATCATATAGTTTCTGATTACATATAAACAGTATAAATAGGATGAAAAGGGTTGGGTGTGGCTTCCCTGGTAGCGCAAAGGGTAAAGAATCTACCTGCAATGTAGGAGATCTGGGTTTGATTCCTGGGCTGGGAAGATCCCTTGGAGAAGAAAATGGCAACCCACTCCAGTATTCTTGCCTGGAGAAGCCCATGGACAGAGGAGCCTGGTGGGCTACAGTCTATAGGGTCACAAAAAGTCAGACATGACTGAATGACTAAGCACACACAGCACCGGGTTAGGCAACCATATGAGTTGAGTGGAAAAAAATATAGAATTATAGTTTCTTATGATCTCGAGTCATCTAAGTTTTGCTCATAATTTCTGCACTGTTTTACTATAAAGACACATTTTCCAACTATTTAGGAACTCACATTTATTCTTTGGACTTCCCTGGTGGCTCAGACGGTAAAGTGTCTTGCTTACAATGGGGGACACCTGGGTTCGATCCCTGAGTCCTTAAATTGACTAACAAATTTGTAATAAAACCTTTATGATAATATATTAAATATTATTATTGGAGTTTCTTTTTCAATTCAAAACACTCTGATGTAATTTCCAAGTTATCCTAATTATGTAAATTGATCAAATAATTTAATATCAAGATGTTATTTATATCATTTTCCTGAAAGCAAAGCTAGAATCAAAAGTCCCACTTTGTTTATGGAAGCTTAGGGTGGCAACTTTTCTTATGCTATTCTAGAGAAAATTGTGTTGTATTTGAAAGAGTGACAGAGTTGAGATTGAATCTTAGTTCTATTATGATAGCTTTTGACTCTGGAAAAATTCATTAATATTTAATGAATGAAACATTTAATTGCTTTTTCCTCAAATGTGAAATGTAAATAACAATAAGAACAGCAATAACTTTGGAAGATTCCTTTAAGATTTAGAGATAATGTGTATAAAGCAATTAGCAAAGCTTTTAGCACATGGTAGGTTTTCAAAAAATAGCAAATGTCATGGGGTAGAAACATAGTTGGTGTTATTACCACCCCTAGGAATGAGTGTAAAATAATTATGTTTAAAACTGTAAGTTAATAGAGTTGTTTAAAAGATTTATTAACCCAGGTCTCCCACATTGCAGGCAGATTCTTTACCAGCTGAGCCACCAGGAAAGCCCAAGAATACTGGAGTTAGTACCCTATCCCTTCTCCAGCAGACCTTTCTGGTTCAGGAATCGAACTGGGGTCTCCCGCATTGCAGGCAGGTTCTTTATTAGCTGAGCTACCAGGTAAGCCCATTTTATAAGCAAGTACCTTTAAAATTACATTCTTAACTCCATTTTGACAAGATTTTTACTCTTGATAGTTTATCCTTATTGAAAATAATGTTATGCCTAGTGTATTTATATTCAAGACACTGTAAGACATGTATAAAGTGATAGAGATACGAAAGTAAAAATAGTCTTTACTATAAGAAAACTGGTCTATCTGAAGAATAAATATTCATATAAATAATTATTAGAGTATAGAAAATATTGGAAGTCAGGAAGTATTAGGGATATCTATCAAGTATGGGATTCACTATTTGGGAAGCTGGATCTTCATAGAGGAGGTAATAAAGAGAATAAAGTTAAAAGAAGAGTAGAAGGTAACTGGGAATATAGCTAGGTATTGAGTGTCCAAAGATCTTCATGACCCAGATAATCACGATGGTGTGATCACTCACCTAGAGGTAGACATCCTGGAAAGCAAAGTCAAGTGGGCTCTAGGAAGCATCACTACGAACAAATCTAGTGGGGGTGATTGAATTCCAGTTGAGCTATTTCAAATCCTAAAAATGATGCTGCTAAAATGCTGCACTCAATATGCCAGCAAATGTGGAAAACTCAGCAGTGGCCACAGGATTGGAAAAGGTTAGTTTTCATTCCAATCCCAAAGAAAGGCAATGCCAAAGAATGCTCAAACTACCACACAATTGCACTCATCTCACATGCTAGTAAAGAAATGCTCAAAATTTTCCAAGCCAGACTTCAGCAATACGTGAACTGTGAGCTTCCTGATATTCAAGCTGGTTTTAGAAAAGGCAGAGGAACCAGAGATCAAATTGCCAGCATCTGTTGGATCATGGATAAAGCAAGAGAGTTCCAGAAAAACATTGACTATGCCAAAGCCTTTGACTATGTGGATCACAATAACTGTGGAAAACTCTGAAAGAGATGGGAATACCAGACCACCTGACCTGCCTCTTGAGAAATCTGTATGCAGGTCAGGAAGCAATAGTCAGAACTGGACATGGAACAGCAGACTGGTTCCAAATAGGAAAAGGAGTGCGTCAAGGCTATATATTGTCACCCTGCTGATTTAACTTCTATGCAGAGTACATCATGAGAAACGCTTGCCTGGAAGAAGCACAAGCTGGAATCAAGATTGCTGGGAGAAATATCAATAACCTCAGATATGCAGATGATACTGCCCGTATGGCAGAAAGTAAAGAGGAGCTAAAAAGCCTCTTGATGAAAGTGAAAGTGGAGAGTGGAAAAAGTTGGCTTAAAGCTCAACATTCAGAAAACAAAGATCGTGGCATCCGGTCCCATCACTTCATGGGAAATAGATGGTGAAACAGTGGAAACAGGGTCAGACTTTATTTTTGGGGGGGGCTCCAAAATCACTGCAGATGGTGACTGCAGCCATGAAATTAAAAGACGCTTACTCCTTGGAAGAAAAGTTATGATCAACCTAGATAGCATATTCAAAAGCAGAGACATTACTTTGCCGACTAAGGTCCGTCTAGTCAAGGCTATGGTTTTTCCAGTGGTCATGTATGGATGTGAAAGTTGGACTGTGAAGAAGGCTGAGCACAGAAGAATTGATGCGTTTGAACTGTGGTGTTGGAGAAGACTCTTGAGAGTCCCTTGGACTGCAACGAGATCCAACCAGTCCATTCTGAAGGAGATCAGCCCTGGGATTTCTTTAGAAGGAATGATGCTGAAGGTGAAACTCCAGTACTTTGGCCACCTCATGCGAAGAGTTGACTCATTGGAAAAGACCCTGATGCTGGGAGGGATTGGGGGCAGGAGCAGAAGGGGACGACAGAGGATGAGATGGCTGGATGGCATCACTGACTCGATTGACGTGAGTCTGAGTGAACTCCGAGAGTTGGTGATGGACAGGGAGGCCTGGCGTGCTGCGATTCATGGGGTCGCAAAGAGTTGGACACGACTGAGCGACTGAACTGTACTGAACACATATGGATGTGAGAGTTGGACTATAAAGAAAGCTGAGCACTGAGGAATTGATGCTTTTGAACTGTGGTGTTGGAGAAGACTCTTGAGAGTCCCTTGGACTAAAATGAGATCAAACCGTCCATCCTAAAGGAAATCAGTCCTGAATATTCATTGGAAGGACTGATGCTGAAGCTGAAACCAACATTTTGGCCACCTGATGCAAAGAACTGACTCATTTGAAAAGACCCTGACGCTGCGAAAGATTGAAGACAGGAAGAGAAGGGAACGATGGAGGATGAGATGTTGGATGGCATCACCGGCTTGATGTGCATGAATTTGAGCAAGCTCTGGGAGTTGGCGACGGACAGGAAAGCCTGGCATGCTGCAATCCATAGGGTAACAAAGAGTCGGACATGACTGAGTGACTGCACTGAATTGAACTAATTGAGTTTCCTGGTGACCTAGCAGTAAAGTATCTGCCTGCAATGCAGGAGAGGTGGGTTTGGTCTCTGAGAAAGAAAGATCCCCTCCAGAAGGAAATGGCAACTGACTCCATTATTCTTGCTGAGAAATCCCATGGACAGAGGAGCCTGGTGAGCTACAGTCCATGGGGCCACAAACAGCTGGACAGGACTGTGTGACTGAAAAACAATAAGCAGCTAGGTAGAGCTAAGAGTGAGAAGGTTTTTTGTATATGAGTGTTAATTAAAGTAAGTAAAAGAAAAAAAAAAAAAGAAATCCCCAGTAATCAAATCATAGAGAAATAATCAGCTTCTAATTTGGTGTATTTCCATATATATTGGTTCTGATCTGCTAAAAAACAAAAAAAAATTAGGTTGCTGCACCTAAAGTATTTAACCAGATCCTAACTGTTGAATGCTGAAATTCATTTTGATATTTTGACATTATTCACAATAATATGGTGTGCAATATGGAGACATTTCTGGTAATGTCTTTAGAAAGTCTTTAGAGTACATTCTGCATCAATTTACAAAGATAATTTTAAGTCTCTTGGTTCATATGTGGTTGCTGTAAGGAAAGGCTCAGTTCAGTTCAGTCACTCAGTGGTGTCTGACTCCTTGAGACCCCATCAGTTCAGTTCAGTTCAGTCCATTCTGAAGGAGATCAGCGCTGGGACTTCTTTGGAAGGAATGATGCTAAAGCTGAAACTCCAGTACTTTGGCCACCTCATTCGAAGAGTTGACTCATTGGAAAAGACTCTGATGCTGGGAGGGATTGGGGGCAGGAGCAGAAGGGGACGACCGAGGATGAGATGGCTGGATGGCATCACTGACTCGATGGACATGAGTCTGAGTGAACTCCGGGAGTTGGTGATGGACAGGGAGGCCTGGCATGCTGCAGTTCATGGGGTTGCAAAGAGTTGGACACGACTGAGTGACTGAACTGAACTGAACTGATGGGGTCTCAAGGAGTCAGACACCACTGAGCGACTGAACTGAACTGAGCCTTTCCTTACAGCAACCACATATGGACTGGACTTATTTTATTCTTCAAATTGTGAAGTAGTGTTATGAGTAGCAATAAGAATCATGATTTTTAATATTTGTACTAGCAAGTTGAGATTAAATACCTTTCTTTCTTGCTTTACTTCACTTCACAAACTTTAAAGGTATCTTTACTGCCTCTTAAGTAATTCTATTATGCCAATTCCATTGCTTATTTTTTTCCTATGTTAGGTATTATTATTATTTTTTTAATTTTTATTTTTACTTTATTTTGCTTTACAATACTGTATTGGTTTTGCCATACATTGACATGAATCTGCCACAGGTGTACATGAGTTCTCAATCCTGAACTTCCCTCCCACCTCCCACCCCATATCATCTCTCTGGATCATCCCCGTGCACCAGCCCCAAGCATCCTGTATCCTGTATCAAACATAGACTGTTTTAAATAATTTAAAATTTAATAGTGGCTTAGTTCCTAAGTTGTGTCCGACTCTTGTGACCCCATCGACTGCAGCCTACCAGGCTCTTCTGTCTATGGGATTCTCCAGGCAAGAAAACTGTAGTAGATAGCCATTTCCTTCTCCAGAAGATCTTCCCAACCCAGGGCTTGAACCCAGGTCTCCCACATTGCAGGCAGAAATTATTATTACATCATTATTATTTAAATTTTCATTTCTGTGATTACCAATGGGGTAAAAATAATTTCCCTTAGAATTTGAAGAGAGAGGAATTTTTTTCAAGATTTGAGAATAATAAATAGGATAATTCTTTCCATTTGTACCTGGATCCAAATAAACCATTACCAAATGAGTAGACAACTATAAGATACAACAGTGTTCTTCCCTGTACAAAAATCAAGTAATTTCAAATTAGAGATACAGCTTTTTTAAAATCAAGAATTGAAACTATGATATATATTGACTAAGTTTTGTCACCACTTATTGATGCAGGAAGAAATGAAGAAATCAACAGAAAAATTTTAGATTTTTTTGCTTTTCATATAATTAACAAGATTGTTAGAGGATAACTTCTATCATAAATGAAACTTGTAATAAGAAAAAAACACCATTTGCTATACTAAAGACAGATTCAAAATTAAGGTTGATAATACCCAGCTTTAGAAGGAAAAGTGGAAAGAATTGTGGTTTATTTAATCAAGTACTCATCCCATCAGGCGTCAAGACAAAGTTTCATAATGGAGACCACAGACAGTCACATAGTGGACTTATTCCTCATACATCTGCAAAGCAACCTTAATAGCTGGGCTCAGTACTGAGCACAGTGTCCTGCATACTTCCATGCTTATTATATTTCTATTGATTGATTGGATTCAGAGCATATGTCTGGATATGTGGAGTTTAAAGGGTAGAGGAGAGAATATACTGTCATAAAAATGTAGCTAGTATTTTGACAAATATTTTTGTTTAGAAGCAAAGTCATAGTGCTAAAAATAAAAATACTGCCACTAATTATAGGAGGCAATATTCTTAACATTTTTCAGACTTATATGTGTAAATTTTAGAATTAGAACAGAATCTACAAACTGTTCAGAATACATGAGCTGATTAAAAAATAGAATTTCAGTATTACAAATTGTTTTTAGAAATCAACAAGATTGTCTGTACTTGGTCAATGAGGTTTTGAGAAACTGATCATAATATTTTAAACCAGAGAGTAAAAGTTAAGTGCTAAGAGAAACTGACAAAATTACTTGACAAAATTACTATCCTTATAGCTATTATCTGAAGAAAAGATCTGAAGGTCTTATGATAACTTAAAAACATTGAACGTGGCATTTATTAATAACAAATAAGAATATATCAAAGAATTACAATAGAGTTAGAGGTGTTTTCACATATATAAGCCTTCTGAACCTGTTCACTTAATTTGTACTTATCAGCAGAACAAGAGTAGCATTCTGCTTCCTTTATGATTCCCATTAAACTGATGGAATTAAAGAAAAATTTTTGATAATTTCTGCTCCTGAGTAAGGCTAGCTGTTAACAGACTGTCTTTCATTTAATTGCTGTTCAGAAAATGTTCCTTGATCTGAAGTGAATTTAAAGGCTTATTATATTTTGTTCTGAAAGTCTAAGCTTGCATTTTCTGCTGTGCAACAAGGGAAATTCAAGGCTGGTTCAGTACATACTTCCTACATTTAGATCAACTCCTAGGGTATCCCATTAGTATTACAGAGATTATATGATTGTTCTACTCTATTAAATTTTTATATAAAATATACCTTTTAGAAAATTAAATCTAACAATAATTGCCACCATCTTATATGTTAACCTTAATGGAAATATCATTAAAAAATGAATTACCTATCTAATTAACTAGCAAACTTTAGAAAATGCTTATTTTAATGCAACCTTAATATAGTTCCTAGTCTCACAAAAGAACATAGAAGCTTCAGGGAATTTTAAAGCTGTCCTGGTTATCAGCTTATCCTTGTAAGCTTTGGCTTATCTTATCAAAGTAAGGCATCACTTTTGCTTCCTTCTGCTAATAAGGTCTGGAACAGAGCTTTCCTCTAGCAGTGCAATAATTCCTTTTGCAGACAGAAGTGTTCAGTCTGTTGTCTCTCCCCTCACTTATCTCTCTCCACAGTTCCCTACCCCCCCCCACCCCCAGGGAAACCAGAGATCCAAATCCATTCTTCATTAATGCTGGAACTTTAAGATCCTAAAGAATAAGAAGTACCTTTTTATCCTCAAAACTTCAATACTAAGTAGATTTTGGTTTTCTGGATGCCTAGGTGGTTGTGTAGGAATGTAGAGTCTGGGGTAAATTATAAATCATGGTTGAATCATGCTTGAATCAAGCATTAGCATGCTTCTGGCTCTTTTGTCCAAGACAATGGTAAAACTATTTAACTCTCAGCACCTTCATTTTCCTTTATGTAACCTGGTGATGAAAACTAGTAACTCACGAGATCATTGCAAAGATAACTAATTAAATATGAATACTATAAAACTCCTTATTTCAAAAATACTACTATTGACATTACTTTTAAGTGAGGTAATCTATATTAAATGTCTGGTACAATTTTTTTTGTTATTTTAAATTAGTCCATTATCCCAATTAATAAGTGACTAACAATGACTTAAAAATGGCAAGTTTGGAAGACAAATTTCAAATTCAATATTACTTTATCAAACATAAAAAATAGATATAAATTGATTATAGCTTCATTGAAACAAATTTTATTGAGAACAGATGAAGAAGATGGAAGTGAAAGAAGAACAAGAAAGGGTAGGAAGAGGGATGAATTAGAACTTTGGGATTAACATATGCACATCACTATATGGGCTACCCTGGTGGCTCAGTTGCTAAAGAATCTGCCTGCATTGCAGGAGAGCTGGGTTCAATCCCTGGGTTGGGAAGATCCCCCTGAGAAGGAACTGGCAACCCACTCCAGTATTCTTGCCTGGAGAATTCCATGGACAGAGGAGCATGGTGGGCTACAGTCCATGGGGTCACAAACAGTTAGACTGAGTGACTAACACCCACTACCATATATAAAGTAGATAGATAATCAATAAGTAACTACTGTTTGGCACAGGAAACTATAGTCAATATTTTGTGACAACCTATAAGGGAAAAGAATCTGAAAAAGAATATACATATAACAAATATACATAAATGTATATATGTGCATATATATGAAGCATTTTGCTGTATACCTGAAACTAACATAAACTGTAAATCAGCTATACTTCAATCAAAACAAACAAAAAGATTTAACTGCTTAAATTTGGGAACAATGGGAAAAAATAAGGTATGAAGAAGAAACTGACACAATCAGCAGTATAAACATCACAGTTGGAAAGGCAAAATTAATGCTATGTTACAAAATAGTATGTAAGAACTATGAGGTAATCTTCTTAATGAATGGACAACTTGTCAAACCCTTCCTGGAATTCTGCAGCCTGTAGAAGACTCCCAATCTTAAAAGGAATGTGAAAACTTGGAGAGGGTTCAGAGGACAGCCACAAAGATAATGAATTGGTTGTAAAGTAAGACCTACAAGAAAAGGTTAAAAGATCTGGAATTATTCAACTTGGAGGCAAGAACTTCGAAGTTATTTAAATCCTCAAGTTAAAAATATACAGTGCCCGTTTCAAGCCTCTCCATGAATTAAAAGGAGGAGATAAGTTTAAATCTCTGGATGAAAAATTTATGGAATTTTAACAATAATTTAGCAAACAGATTCATTACACATCATTAAGAGCTCCTGAGAATGGTTTACAAAATGAACATGCTCCTTTAGGTTGTATAATTTATTTACATATTTATTTTAGTTAGCTGTGAAGGTGCAGTCTTTGATGAAGAAGAGAAATGGCCTAGATGACCTAGTAGGGTTCTTTACAGCCTTAAATTTCACTGAAATCCAGAGTTAAGTATTAATAGTCCACTAAATCATTGCCGCATTTCTAGCCTTGTCTCTCACTCATTTGTTTTAGGACCGTGGGAGTGAGAAGGAAATTGAGGTGATTTGTTCCAAGGTGAGTCTGGGAGAAGGGGATGGAATGAGTGATGTGGAGAGGAGGGAAGTTGGAGTAGTTGGGAGAAGGGCATTCAGCAGAGAGAACCGCAGTTTAAAGGCACGGAAGTGAGAAAGTGTGGCGCATTATAATTTGGGTGTGGCTTAAACAGTGTACATGGAGAGAGTGGTAGGAAGCGGAGGATAGTGGAAAATTTGGTTGATGTGAGACCACATAGGTGTTTTATTTTCATGATCTTCATTTCTTAGGTGTAAAAATTTAAAAGAGAGGAATGCTGTAATCAGATTACTATTTTGGGGAAAATCATACTGCAGTAATGTGAATGAATGATGAATTTTAGAGGAGAGACTGGAAGCAGGAAGCACTGATAGGTCTCTATTCAGTTAGTACATCTCAAAGATAATGAAGATCCAAACTAAGTCATGGTGTGGATAGGGAAGGAGAACAAAGATGAGGGATGTATAGGAGGTAAGATGAGCTTAAGAGTACCCATGGGGATTATGTATGGGAGTGAAAGAGGGCTAGGTCTGGATTAGTTTGATACTTCTAGCATCTAGAAGAAAAAGTATATTTTATAAAATAGGATATTCAGTGATACAGAGCTTTGACTGAATCATTTGCGTATCAATTTATCAAAAAATGAGTAGTTATTATGGATTAGGCACTATATCAGGCAATGAGGATGCCAGGACACTTATCAGTGAGGATATAGCCTGGTTTGTTTGAGACAGTCCTAGTTGACTGCCTATGTTCATTCTCTGACAGATGAATAGATAAAATGCAGTCTATACATACATTGGAATATTATTTAGCCTTAAAAAAGAAAAATCTGATGCAATTACAACATGGATGAAATGAGGACATTATGCTAAGTGAAATAAGCCAGTCACAAAAAAGACAAATGCTGTTCGACTCCACTTATAAAAGCTAGTCAAATTCATAAAAACAAAAAGCAGAGTGGTGACTGGCAGGGGCTGGGACAGAAGAAATGGGGAGTTGTTGTTTAAAGGATATAGAAATACAGTTTTGTAAAATGAAAAAGTTCTGGAGATTGACTGCAAAACAATGTGAATATACTTAAGACTACTGAACTATATACTTTCAAATGGTTAAGATGGTAAATTGTATGTTATATGTATTTACCACAACTGATAAAAGTTTGAAGAAGTGAAGTCGCTCAGTCGTGTCCGACTCTTTGCGACCCCATGGACTGTAGCCTACCTGGCTCCTCTGTCCATGGGATTTTCCAGGCAATAGTCCTGGAGTGGATTGCCATTTCCTTCTCCAGGGGATCTTCCCAACCCAGGGATCGAACCTGGGTCTCCCGCATTGTAGACAGACGCTTTACCGTCTGAGCCACCAGGGAAGTCCAAAAAAGTTTAAGTTTTGGTTAATGTTTTTAGTCCCAACTTGAAATTTTCTTTGAATTTTTTGAGATAAAAAATAATAAATGAGAGATCATATGTATGTTTAGGGTTTATCAATTCCTTGAATTTTTCCTATAACGTTTCATTTGTGGTTACCAATACCCAGAAATTTTCCTTGGGGAAATGAATTAACTGTCTGGTGATGTTCAAGACTAATTTTATGTTGGTTCCACTTTCTATAAATCAGGTGTCTGGGCTGAAATGCGTGTAGTCCTTCCTGTGGTTTGTCTTTGGCAATAGCTGCTCAAACCTGTTAATAATAAGCTTGGATATAGTGCATCAAAGTGAAAGAAAGTGAAAGTGAAAGTCGCTCAGTCGTGTCTGACTCTGCGACCCCACAGACTATACAGTCCATGGAATTCTCCAGGCCAGAATACTGGAGTGGGTAGCCTTTCCCTTCTCCAGGATATCTTCCCAACCCAGGAATCAAACCGGGGTCTCCTGAATTGCAGGCAGATTCTTCACCAACTGAGCTATGAGGGAAGACCCAATAGTACACAAAACCACTACAATATTTGGTCAGATCAGCCTTCTGAACGACTGCATCAAGGAGAGGAGTTAGGTCTCTAGATTCATGGGATATCTGGGCCTAATTTGTGTGGAAGTAGTTTATGAGTTCCTGTTGGATGGACCTAATGGCCACGAGAGTTACTGACAAAGCCTTCAGCTTGTTACTGACAAAATTTGTCAGTTTCAGTATTGACTTTCCATTCATTCATTCTGTTTTATCTGAGGAATGAGGATGGTAAGGCAGTGATACCTACTGTTATACAGTTTCTGATTTACTCTCAGAGTGAAATTGACACTCCTATTGCTAGACATATAGGAGATTCTTCCCTGGAAAGAAAATGTAAGGTCTAAAATTTCTGTGTTTCTGTGAAGATAAGTTTTTTATTATTATTATTAAAAAATCTAGAAAAGGACAGAAGGAGCATGAAGAGGCATCTAGCCAATCAGAAATGTTTGACTGATAATATTAAGAGCGTATTCATAACAATTTGAGGGAGGGGTAGAATAAACCTTATTTGTAGATATTCAAACAGGCCTAAAATTTGAGCCTATATTCTTATCTCACTTTTAAATTGTTTTAGGAATTTGAGTGTCAATAGTTATAAAAAAGAAAGAAAGGAAAAAGACATCTGGGCAGTCTCATTGAAGTTTCACCAATCAAGTCCATTTAGGATGATAAGTTTTCCTATCCTATTATGTTTATAACATACTACATTTTTCATAGACTTTATTTCAGCCTATTTGAGCAGATATGCTTAATGCCACCAGAGAGACACTCTGAATAGAACAAAGAATAAAATCTTTACCAAAGTTTCTCCCCACGCCCCTCAGGATTCAGTGATGAAAACTAGCATTGAATCAAGACCTAAAGGCATCAGTCAGGATTTAGTTCTGGCTTTGGTTTTTGAACTTGTTGGATAGTCTAGATGTATTTTAAAGCAGCTCATCTAGCAGAATAATTCATTAAAACATTGCCATTTTCTGTTGAATCTGTGTTTTAGTATGTGCTTCAATCTTGCTGCTGCTGCTGCTAAGTCGCTTCAGTCGTGTCTGACTGTGCAACCCCACAGCTGGCAGCCCACCAGGCTCCTCCATCCCTGGGATTCTCTAGGCAAGAACACTGGAGTGGGTTGCCATTTCCTTCTCCAATGCATGAAAGTGAAAAGTGAAAGTGAAGTCGCTCAGTCGTGTCCAACTATAACTAATTCCTTTGGATGAAGCAAAACATTGAATTGGGTTTTGATATGGTTGCCATCTTTAATTGTAATAGTGCCTCATTTTTGCTTCCAAAGCACCAAAATCATGGTTCAAAAAGATAACTGCTATCCTTATAGAAAGTTCTTCTGTCTATAGCTACTTGTCAGAGCTCAGTAATCCCAACATGAACTAGAAATGAAATATTTTCTTCTTGACATTGTATGAGAATTTCTCCCTATTTCGTTAAGGGAAACTTTGGTCAAACAGGAGGCATCATTCATCATTAGATCAGACAAAGTTTGTTCTTTATCTTTTAAGATAAGGAAGGGCAATTGTTTATTCAATGTCTCCTGTTCTTCCTATATTGACAGGTAGGAGGGGTTTGTTGTTGTTAATTTGTTTTGTTTTGTTATCCAAGAGTAGTCCCGGAGATGTCCTTGTTTTTAGGTTTACCTAATTGCTAAACTTGAAGAGTGATTTTGTTAATATATATATACACATGTATGTGTGTATATATATTTAAAGTATCTTCAAAATGCTCAGTGAGGTCTTGTAGGGCAGAGATGAGGAAGTCTACTACCTTATTTCTTGCATTTTTCTTTCTAAATCTGTCATTTTAAATTTAATACAGTCAACAACAAAGGTTAATAGGAGAGTTGTAATACCTTTTCTCTGATTGAAATTGAGATGCTTTCTGAAAGTATTAGTGAGATGATTGCTTAATATCTGGGATGAATTCATTTTTTCCCCTTGTACATAGGACTAGATTTTTATCAATTTTTACAAGAAAGACCTCAAAGATTGCCTCTATCTTTAGTGTCTTTATATCCATCCTTGGCCAACTTTTGATTCATATTTTTCAATTTTATTTTTTTGAAGTATAGTTGACTTACAATGTTATATAAGTTTCAGTTTGATTCATGTATTTGATATCATTTTAGTAATTAATTCACTCTGATTTTTTGCAACCAAGTTTTGACCTTTTATGGCCCTAAGAGGAGACTCTTGGACAAAATGTCCCAAGAAAAATAATAAATTCAAGGTTGCTGGGAGAAATATCAATAACCTCAGATATGCAGATGACCACCACCCTTATGGCAGAAAGTGAAGAGGAACTAAAAAGCCTGTTGATGAAAGTGAAAGAGGAGAGTGAAAAAGTTGGCTTAAAGCTCAACATTCAGAAAACGAAGATCATGGTATCTGGTCCCATCAGTTCGTGGGAAATAGATGGGGAAACAGTGGAAACAGTTTCAGAGTTTTTTTTTTTTTGGGGGGGGGGCTCCAAAATCACTGCAGATGGTGACTGCAGCCATGAAATTAAAAGACGCTTACTCTTTGGAAGAAAAGTTATGACCAACCTAGATAGCATATTCAAAAGCAGAGACATTACTTTGCCAACAAAGGTCTGTCTAATCAAGGCTATGGTTTCTCTAGTAGACATGTGAGAGTTGGACTGTGAAGAAAGATGAGTGCCGAAGAATTGATGCTTTTGAACTGTGGTGTTGGAGAAGACTCTTGAGAGTCCCTTGGACTGCAAGGAGATCCAACCAGTCCATTCTAAAGGAGATCAGTTCTCGGTGTTCTTTGGAAGGAATGATGCTGAAGGTGAAACTCCAGTATTTTGGCCACCTCATGCGAAGAGTTGACTCATTGGAAAAGACTCTGATGCTGGGAGGGATTGGGGTCAGGAGGAGAAGGGGACGACCGAGGATGAGATGGCTGGATGGCATCACCGATTCGATGGACGTGAGTTTGAATGAACTCTGGGAGTTGGTGATGGACAGGGAGGCCTGGCGTGTTGTAATTCATGGGGTCGCAAAGTCAGACATGACTGAGCAACTGAACTGAACTGAACTGAACTGAACTGGGTGAATTTTTATCTTTGCTTATGAGGATTAGGAAAGTCTTTAGATGATTTGAATCTAATCTTGACTAAGGTTTAAAACCATAAAGCCAACAAGGCTGGTCTTCTTCTGCATTTATCTTATAAGACATTGTAAGTGGATACTGACCAACAAGATTGTGTATATGTAGGAAAGTTTGGTGGAGGAAAAGGAAGAGGATAGAAGGGGCAAGGAGGAGAAAGGGTAAAACAAGGGTTGAGGGGTGGGCTGTTGAGGTAAAAATAGAGGAGCCCAAGAGAAAGGCCAGGAAAGAGTTATATCTGGAAGAGGGAATTTTTTAAATACAAATTTTAGCTCTTCCATATAGATACTTCTTTTTTCTGTGTAAAAATTTTAGAATTTTCCTGGATTTTAATAGCCTCTTCCTGCTGAAGTGTATTGACCATTGAATATTGTAAAGCTTAGGATCCTTTGATTTCCTCTATTTTATTCATATTTCAAGCTCCCCAAATAGGCCACTGAGGTTCTATACAACTCTTCATAAAATTCTGTAAGCTCTTCACATATTTAGTGCTTTTGTTACTATAATGTCTATGTATAACCCAGAAAATGACTCAGAAGTTCACTATATAACTAATTATTATCTATATTAAAATGATAAAAATAAATGGGAGATAAATAACTAGATTCCCAAAGCCATTTGTCTGTGAGAGCCCTTAATAGTGGAACAAATTAAATGAAATTTTTCAGCAAGGGAAATGAAAAGCATGAATAGGGCTTGAAAGTGTTATTTGCTCAGTCACATCTGACCCACTGCTACCCCATGGATGGTAGCCCACCAGGCTCCTCTGTCCATGGAATATTCCAGGTAAGAATATTGGAGTGGGTAGCCATTCCCTTCTCCAGGGAATATTCTGGACGTAGGTCACCTGCCTTGCAGGTGGATTCTTTACTGTCTGATCCACCATGCCTATATGCATGCTCAGTTGCTAAAGCTGTGTCCAACTCTTTGTGACCCTGTGAACTGTAGCCCACCAGGCTCTTCTGTCCATGAGATTCCCCAGGCAAGAATACTGGAGTGGGGTTGCCATGTTTTCCTCCAGGGGATCTCCCCAACCCAGGGGTCAAACCCTCATCTCTTATGTCCCTGCATTGGCAGGCAGGTTCTTTACCGCTAGTGCCTGCTGGAAAGGCCCTGAGCCACCATGATGCTTAATTTAAGGGAATGAGCAGGACTTATTCAGTTGTCCAGGGCCTGGGACTCTGAGAAGGAGAGATGTCAATGGTCTCTTGCATGCTCTATTCTTGTCAAAGTGGCCTGGATGACAAGCAAGAGGGTCCAGCCCAGCTGAAGTGATAGCAATTATACTCTGGCAAGACACCTGGGTTAATTTCTGAATAGAGCATCTGTAGTCTCTTAAAATATGAGTTAAATGCATTTTAATGGCTACCCACTCCAGTATTCTGGCGTGGAGAATTCCTTGAACTGTATAGTCCATGGCATCTCAAAGAGTTGGACATGACTGAGTGACTTTCACTTTATTAGTTTGACAGACATAAAACAGATATTAAATTTTGCTATCATTGGTTTACAATGATCAGTTTAGAGATTCCTACATGAAAGTGGACAAAATTTAACTATAGCATTGTTCATACTGCATTGCCCCCAAATTAGGGATGTTACTGGTGCTCAATGTTCACTGTGGCCTTGTGGTTTTTGTCAAATATACCCAAGGAAGAAAGGCTTAAAGAGATAGGCATAGCTTAAAATACATTTTAAGGCTATTTTTCTTTAAAAGAATAACATTTTAGAGATTATATTTCATAATTTAAATATTAAATATGATATTAAAATTTAAATTAATTTGTTTTTATGATATTAATATACATGATGTATTAAAAAGCAAAGCTATCAATAACAAAAATTGAATGTACATTTTAAAACGTTAATACCACTTTATAAACAAATATATGATTAGGATAAATTTTAAAGAGAGAACATTTAATATAGATGATATTTTTCAACAAATATCCCATTGCCATCTGAAAAAAAATATGACCTATGATACAAGAAGGTGTATGAATAATGCCCTGTAAGTCCATCTATATTCAGTACAGTTAGTCAATTCAGTTGCTCAGTCGTGTCCGACTCTTTGCGACCCTATGAATCGTAGCGCGCCAGGACTCCCTGTTCATCACCAACTCCTGGAGTTTACTCAAACTCATGTCTATCGAGTCGGTGATGCCATCCAGCTATCTCATCCTTTGTTGTCCCCTTCTCCTCCTGCCCCCAATCCCTCCCAACATCAGAGTCTTTGAAAGGAAACAATTGAACATTTTAATTTTTTTAATTGAAGGAGGACATATTTTAAGTACAAAAGAAACGGAAAAGAATGTGATATTTAATGAGGTCAACACCTTAATATGAAACAAGTTCCTACTAGGATAGAAATCTCTAACCTATGATACAAAGTAGTTAAAGAATATATAATATATGGGAAATACAAATGGCAATAACAGGTGGACCAATATTCATTCTCACTAATAACCGATAACTGTGAAATACAACATAAGTTGACCATTTTCTATTAATACATAAAAAACGGCCAAGCACTCAGGGAGACTGCTGTCTCTTCATGCTTTTGGTCAGAGATGTGACATTTTTCTGACTGGAAATTAGATAATATGCATTAGAAATCTTAAAAAATCCTTGCCCTCATAGTCTAATGTAAACACTTCTGAGAATATATCCAAGGAAATAATCTGATATTGAAAAAAATATATTGTTAGAAATAAAGTATTCTTTATGACCCCCATGAACAGTATGAAAAACCAAAGTTTTTTTGAAATACGTTTAAATGCAAAGGACAATAAAAGCTTTAAGTTAAAAATCAGGAGACAAAACTATGTACTATAGTAACTCAAATTTGCGAAAAATATTTTCATTTCAGTTTAGTTCAGTCACTCAGTCGTGTCCAACTCTGCAACTCCATGGACTGCAGCACGCCAGGCTTCCCTGTCCATCACCAACTCCCAGAGTTTGCTCAAACTTATGTCCATTGAGTTGGTGATGCCATCTAACGATCTTATCCTCTTTTGTCCCCTTCTCCTGTGTTCAGTCTTTTCCAGCATCAGTGTCTTTTCCAATAAGTCAGTTTTTCATATCAGGTGACCAAAGTATTCTGCTTTATTGACTAGGCCAAAGCCTTTGACAGTGTGGATCACAATAAACTGTGGAAAATTCTGAAAGAGATGGGAATATCAGACCACCTGACCTGCCTCTTGAGAAATCTGTATGCAGGTCAGGAAGCAACAGTTAGAACTGGACATGGAACAAAAGACTGGTTCCAAATAGGAAAAGGAGTACGTCAAGGCTGTATATTGTCACTCTGCTTATTTAACTTATATGCAGAGTGCATCATGAGAAATGATGGACTGGAAGAAGCACAAGCTGGAATCAAGATTGCCAGGAGAAATATCAATAACCTCATATATGCAGATGACCACCACCCTTATGGCAGAAAGTGAAGAAGAACTAAAAGCCTGTTGATGAAAGTGAAAGAGGAGAGTGAAAAAGTTGGCTTAAAGCTCAACATTCAGAAAACGAAGATCATGGCATCTGGTCCCATCACTTCATGAGAAATAGATGGGGAAACAGTGGAAACAGTGTCAGACTTTATTTTTGGGGGCTCCAAAATCACTGCAGATGGTGATTGCAGCCATGAAATTAAAAGATGCTTACTCCTTGGAAGAAAAGTTATGATCAACCTAGATAGCATATTCAAAAGCAGAGACATTACTTTGCCAACTAAGGTCCGTCTAGTCAAGGCTATGGTTTTTCCTGTGGTCGTGTATGGATGTGCGAGTTGGACTGTGAAGAAGGCTGAGCGCTGAAGAATTGATGCTTTTGAACTGTGGTGTTGGAGAAGACTCTTTGAGAGTCCCTTGGACTGCAAGGAGATCCAACCAGTCCATTCTGAAAGAGATCAGCCCTGGATTTCTTTGGAAGGAATGATGCTAAAGCTGAAACTCCAGTACTTTGGCCACCTCATGCGAAGAGTTGACTCACTGGAAAAGACTTTGATGCTGGGAGGGATTGGGGGCAGGAGGAGAAGGGGACGACAGAGGATGAGATGGCTGGATGGCATTACCGACTTGATGGACGTGAGTCTGGGTGAACTCTGGGTGTTGGTGATGGACAAGGAGGCCTGGCGTGCTGCGATTCTTGGGGTCGCAAAGAGTCAGACATGACTGAGTGACTGAACTGAACTGAACTGACCAAAGTATTGGAGTTTCAGCTTCAGCAATAGTCCTTCAAACGAACAGTTAGGACTTATTTCCTTTAGGATTGATTAGTTTGATCTTTGCAGTCCAGGGACTCTCAAGAGTCTTCTCCAACACCACAGTTCAAAAGCATCAGTTTTTTAGCACTCAGCTTTCTTTATGATCCAATTCTCCCATCCATACATGACTACTGGAAAAACCATAGCTTGGACTAGATAGACCTTTGTTGGCAAAAAAAAAAAAAAAAAATACTTTATGTAGTTTTAAAATAGACTCTAAGGCAAGATACTAAAAAGTATAAAATTGGATTTGGTATTATGATCTAAATTTGCTATTGATAGTTTTCTGAATTTTCTAAGCATTTCATATATTTCTTCTCTAATCAATAAAAATGAAAAAAAATGAAACTTCATATCTTTCTATATGTGTTAATTCGGTTTTACTTATTACTGTACATATTGAAAAATACCCTTGCTTCAAATTATTTATGACATTTGTCATCCCGCTTAAGGCATAGTTACATATGTTACCCATATACATATATAGTTTCATATATGTATATAACAACAGATATGTGTGAACATACATCTATATGCATATATACATATATGTATAAATGTTTGTGTATTCATTCTGGAGGCAAAAGTGAAAATATTATTTTGACTTCAACATCTTTACAATTAAAAATGGCTGTTCTACCACTTGTATTTCAGAATTTCTTTCAATGATATCTATACTTTCAAAATTCACTAACATGTCAAGAATTTGTAAAGTCCAGCAAAACATAATGTAAACAAAACAAAACAAACAAATCAAATCAAGACACAAAAGGTCAAAAAAGAAAACAAAAATGTTATTTCAGGAGCATAGTTTGTTCTTAATTTTTCTATTGAGACTATGTATGGCAAGACTCAGTACTAAAGTTGCAAAATCAGAAGTTTGTGATATCATCAAACATTAGAAGAGAAAAATAAAGTTCTATGCCATCTAGTATTCTATTAAGTTTTATCTCAACAAGGGTCTAAACAAGGTCTATCAGCAGTAAATGATTCTGCCAATATCCTTCACAGTAGGTCAACTTCTCCAGCAATTTTTGTGATCAATTACCAGTGGCTAACATTTTCATAATCTGTTCTGAATTTTGCTATATCCGAATGATCTTGGATCTGACACATTCCTTATTATTTCCTTACTAGTAGTAGGATGAACTACTTGACCAGGTCATGCTGGGTCAGAAATGTGCTAAAGTGTTTACATAAATGCTGCAAGCAGCACCTGTCTTGAACACACTGTATTACCTTTTTCAGCCACAGTAGTACACATACAATTTTTGGTTTAGGAGTTTAAAAGGAAGAAAAGTACAAATCAAAAATTTCTGACAATATAGAGATTAAATTGCCTTTGCTGAAGTATAGTCTGCTATTATAACATTAAACCAATTTCAAGTTTTCATCCACTACATTTTCTCATTTCCACTAATCATATAGGTAGAAATTTCAATTAGTTAGCTTTTGAAATTGCTTTGAGAATAACTGAATTTGTTTTCATTCTTTTTCTCAATATGTATATTTAAAGTGAAAATAAAATTAATGTGGTATCTCTTTTGATGTGTATGCCCATATACTTTATATATGTATATGTATATATATATCTAGATTTCTTTCATGTATAATGTAATGAACTGAACACTTTGAAATCAAGTAAAAGAAAAATGCATAATTGTGACTAAGCTTTGATATTTTGAACTTCAAAAATTATTTGTCTAATGATTAAAAAACTTTATTTATATAGTCTATACTGTTTTTATTTGTGTTATTTGAACTGTAAAGCAAAGTTTCAAATACTTCAGCTTCAATTATTTATATTTTAAAAAACATCATTTTCAAAACATCATTTTCAATTCTGGAGAATATATGGCACATTTTTAGTTTCCTTTGCTGGTTCTTCAAATAAAAATTAATAATTATCATAGTTTCTAAATAAACAAAATTAAATATGTTTCAACTAGTTGCATGATTCTCTGATAATAAAAAAATTCAGCTAGGAAGAAAATTTTTTTCCCTAAGAATTTATAAAAGTTACAATTTTGATGAATTACAGAATAAAAAAATAGAAGATGGTAAATATATGTCAAAATGAAATAATGGCATTTTTGGATACAGGTAAACTGATCTAAAATAAAAATTGACTCATTAATTGCTAAGTTGAAGCTGGTTTAAGCTCATTAATTTTTATTCAAATTTTATGAAAGACAAACATCTTTTACTGTGCAATGTAAAACACTTGTTAAAACTTTAATTGTATTACCTTGCTTTCAATTGCCATTCACTCATTTTGCTAGAAGGTACGTTTATGTTGAATATTATAGTAAATGAATTTATTAAAATTTTACTAGAGAATTGGGATCTCATCAAATCCTTTTTCCAGCGTGAAACAGGTAAGCTGAAACCTAAGATAAACTGCAATTGAGTAGCTTAGAAATCCTAGGGAAAAAAATTTAATAATAATGTAACTTTAAAAAATTTTCTGCCTTGGTATATATGAAGAAGACTGAGAGAGTGAAACAAAGAAATAAACATTCATACAGACATGTACTAACCTGGATGGTAGGCATAGGCTTGAGGGCCAGGGCTGGGCCCAGAATAAGGGGTGAAGGGCCAGCATATGGAGCTGAAAGTACTATAAGAGAGTGGTTTTCATTCTAACTGCTACCATGGGGCTCATAGTAACCTTCATTGTTGAAAAGGAGTCACCAGCTGGATCCACATTTGTAACCACATTAGAAGCAAGTTTTCTAGTTGTCAGTGCTTGGGGCAAAAGATTGTAAGAAATGAACAGCTGTCTCCTTAGAGAAAAGAGATCAGCTTTGGTGAGTTCTGTGACATCTCGGTCACTGACTGAGGGGTTGATAAGGGTCACAGAGATGAGGATTTTTAAATGGAGCGCCAAGGTCAAAAGGGAAAAGGGAGAGGAAATTTTGAATATTTCTAGGATTGTTAGGTTAAAAGAAAGCAATGTAAAAATAATTCTTACATCATGTGTTTGAAGAAAAACAACAGCACACAATTTGATCCCAACTGGATTATGACAGAATACAGTAAGTAAAAATAGGCCTTTGTTTCTAATGTGTTTGATTATCACTGTGAGTAATACATTTGTATTCTGACCTAAAAATTACAACTAAATATTCATTGTGCTTTGTCAAAAATATCTATAATTCTACATATGAAGAACAATATTAGAAGAATATGAATTTCAAAAAGTGTACATTATAAACCCAACACGATTTTTAATGGCCTTTCGTACTGCATATTTCAGTTGAAAAGATGAATATTTATTTGGAATTGAGTGAACAGAGATAACACTTCTCAACTAGCTAACCCCATATTAATTACATTATTTTTTTTCTTTCTGTATTGCCAAATTTAAGGAATTCTAAAAGAACATGAGAACAGTAAATGTAGGTGAGAATAAAGTTTAAGAGTTCCTTTGGAGCAGGTCAGAGATAATACATGGAAGGTGAAGAGAAAGAGAAATAATACATGGAAGAAAGAGAAAAATGGAGCATATGTGCCTGCACATACATGAGAAAAATGGACTAAGGGAAATGAGAAACGCTAAGAAAGAAAGCAATATGAAAGATGCAGCCATTGAATGTATTTTACTGGTATTACACTTTTGGTCAGTTTTATCCTGGAGGAAACTCATTAGCAGTGCATCAGCTTTGGGAGAACTTCCCGAGTCACTTGTTTTTTGTTTTTGTCAAGAAGAATGTCATATACCAATGCATTAAGTAGGAGTTATTTTTCATAACAAAATACTTCCATCAGCACTGATGAGGTCCTCTGAGTATCTATGTTGTTGGCACTCACTAAATGCTTAATAGTAAAAATACCACAGATAACATCATTTAAGGAATAAAATTGGCCTTCACATATTTGCCTCTTCCCCAAAGACTAAAATGTCTTCCCTGGCCCTTTTCCATCTGATGTTATGTGAATATTTTCCCGTTAATGTGAGGGTAGCTCTACTTTGACGAATGCTTCCATTGCACTCAGGAAGGAAAAAAATAGGCCAAATCATAATCACTTGAGTTGTGTTCATGGAAAGGAGAGCTACAGATTCTCAAAACATTTTACTTATCATGTCTAATGTAGCTAGTTTAGTTTCATTGACTGTCTCTACAATCGTTGCTAGATGGAGTATTTGCTATATTGAATTATGCAGCTAATTTCAGATTTCAAGAGACAGGTGGAATAGAACAAATGACATGAAGACTACTATTTTAAAGAATATAAATCCTATTTAAGACATCAGAATAGTCTGTGAAAAAGTAGCCTAACGGTTGCCAAAGAGGCATCTAAGAAGCTAAATATATTATATGTAAACAAAGAAAGCAATAACACAGAGTAATAAAGTTTAGGCTTTTGCAAACTACACTTGGAAATTACACACATACAAACTGGTTGTACAATAAATATATAATCATCATAGCACATTTAAGATTTTAGTAAATTATGTATATAGTTATTGAATCAAATTACTTGGACATTTAGTGAAGTTGTATCTGATTCTTTCTCAGTCTTGGAAGGGAATTTAATCTTAGATTACCATTTATCATTACTAAACTCAAAAGTGATAGAAGATAATCTATGTGGATATCTGATATTTTCTTCAAGGATCTGACATATTTTTATCAGACATATTTGTATCTATTTTAATTCCTTCTCAGGGTTCTGTATAACTTTTGATTATTGGCTTGAACTTCCTAACTGGAAATGCCCAAGAATCCCTGCAGGTATTCAAAACACCTGGTCAAGGGCAATGAGAAGAGGGAAAAGGCTTGACCCCTGTTGTGAACACCCAGTGATCTACTACAGGGCCAGTATACTACAGTCTGCAAGTCCAGTCAGACTGCTCTGGTTTTGCAAATAAAGTTTTATGGAAACATAGCCATGCTCACTTATTTACATATTGTCAATGGCAGCTCTCTCGTTATAAAGGCAGAATTATGTACTTGGGACAGAGACCTTCAGGTCTACAAAACCTTAAACATTTACTATCAGGATAGTAAATATATACAGCTTTCTAAAATATATTTAGCTTTATAAAAATATATAAAGCTTTATAAAAAAAAAAACTTCCTGACCTCTGATTTATTATAACAAAGGAGCTGCTGCTGCTGCTGCTAAGTCGCTTCAGTCGTGGCCGACTCTTTGTGACCCCATGGACTGCAGCCTACCAGGCTCCTCCGTCCATGGGATTCTCCAGGCAAGAGCACTGGAGTGGGGTGCCATTGCCCTCTCTGAACAAAGTAGCTAAATTGTCCTAAATCTTCATTCCACTCCACACCTCAACTCCTTGATCTCTTTTCTTCTTTCTTTCCTCATTAGCAAATACTCAGATCTTACCCTCTTCCCTGGTGACTCAGATGGTAAAGAATTTGCTTGCAATGTGGGAGATCCAGGTTCAATCCTTGTGTTGGGAAGATCCCCTGGAGAAGGGAATGGCAACTCACTCCAGTATTCTTGCCTTGAGAATTCCAAGGACAGAGGAGCCTGGTGGGCTACAGTTCATGTGGTCACAAAGAGTCAGACACGATTAAGCAAATATCACTTTCACTTAACCCCTTCTTACCATTCACTTGGGGCTTCTCAGGTGGCATGAAAGAACCCTCTGCCAATGCAGGAGACAGAAGAGACACAGTTTCCATCCCTGGGTTGGGAAGATACCCTGGAGGAGGGCATGGCAACCCCACTCCTGTATTCTTGCCTGGAGAATTCCACAGCCAGAGGAGCCTGAAGGGCTACAGTTTGTAGGATCAGAAAAAGTCAGACACAACTGAACTGACTTAGCAAGCATGCATCATTCATTTATTGACTGACAATATGGGCTTCAAGTTTTCACTTGAGAAATATTTAAAATACGTATATATGCTCAGGCATATATATGTCCTAAAATAACATTTCAGTTTGAATGTTTCAGAGATAACCAGCAAATTCTAATGCCAATTTACTTTACATAACATTTAAAACTATTAATAGCAAGCAAGCACATAGCACTTACTAAGTTCCAATCATAGTTCTGAATTTATTTCTTATATTAACTTAATTCAGCCTCATCACACTCCTTGGAGAGAAGCATCATCATTATCCCCTTTTGAAGGATGAAGAAACTAGGCAAAGAGACTTTAAATAATTTATTCAAAGTAACATAGCTAAAATGAGGCAGAAATAGAATTGGAACCCAGTTAGATAATCACTAGCTGGATAATCACGAGGCTCTATAACTTCAGTGTATTGTCTATTAGCCAGTGAATGTATTTTATATTTTAATCAGTATTATTATTTCCCTACTAAGATTATTATCTGTTGTCCTCATATGTTATCATAAAGCTCTAATGTAAGCCAGGAGATAAATTAATAGTTCATGGTTTCCATCTAACACATGGATATGTCCTGTGCCTTTAACTTTCTAGCACTTAGTAATTTTCAGAAAACATTAAAAATGTGATGAACAGTAGAGACGGAGGAGTAGAAGAGTGGTGATGCTTTGACATTTAAGTGACATTGAATTGAGATTGAAAATGAGATTAAATATTTTCCAGATAGTGTAGAATTTCCTGATAAGAAAAAGATGGAGCGTTTCTAGTTCTTTCATCACAAATCTTATCAGAAAATGCCAGAAATAAAATAATTTTACTATTACATGTATTTTTCATACGATGCATACAATGATGCATGCATCATGAGAAACGCTGGGCTGGAAGAAGCACAAGCTGGAATCAAGATTGCAGGGAGAAATATCAATAACCTCAGATATCCAGATGACACCGCCCTTATGGCAGAGAGTGAAGAAGAACTAAAGAGCCTCTTGACGAAAGTGAAAGAGGAGAGTGAAAAAGTTGGCTTAAAGCTCAACATTCAGAAAACTTAGATCATGGCATCTGGTCCCATCACTTCATGGCAAATAGATGGGGAAACAGTGGAAACAGTGGTTGATTTTATTTTGGGGGGCTCCAAAATCACTGCAGATGGTGACTGCAGCCATGAAATTAAAAGACGCTTACTCCTTGGGAGGAAAGTTATGACTAACCTAGACAGCATATTAAAAAGTAGAGACATTACTTTGCCAACAAAGGCCTGTCTAGTCAAGGCTATGGTTTTTCCAGTAGTTGTGTATGGATGTGAGAGTTGGACTATAAAGAAAGCTGAGTGCAGAAGAATTGATGCTTTTGAACTGTGGTGTTGGAGAAGACTCTTGAGAGTCCCTTGGACTGCAAGGACATCCAACCAGTCCATCGTAAAGGAAATCAGTCCTGGGTGTTCATTGGAAGGACTGATGTTGAAAGCTGAAACTCCAATATTTTGGCCACCTGATGCAGAGAGCTGACTCTTTTGAAAAGACCCTGATGCTGGGAAAGATTGAAGGCAGGAGGAGAAGGGGACAATGGAGGATGAGATGGTTAGATGGCATCACCCACTCAATGGACATGAGTTTGGGTAAACTCTGGGAGTTGGTGATGGACAGGCAGGCCTGGCATGCTGCGGTTCACAGGGTTGCAAAGAGTAGGACACGATTGAGTGACTGAACTGAACTGAATACAATGATGAAACACAGAGAAGCAAATGAGCCTATAATAATAAATAATAGACACAAATTTATTTGGATGATAGACATAAGCATCAGCAAGAATGAATTTGCCCAGCTAGAGAAATAAAACATCATTGGAAAAAAATTCCAAAAAACTAAAGGGAAGCACCTTATTCAGGCATTATTATTAGAATAATAATTGGAAAAGGGAAAGATTGGGAAAATGACTAATTTCAAACTAAGCCACATTAATTACTCTAATTATAAGTAAAATACCTTGGAAAAACCTATGTAAGATCCATCAGTAAAACATCTTGAGAATTCTCTAGTTTATCAATTTTTCTTCCTTTTGTCAAGATTTACCTAAACTATTCAAATCTGAAAAATTATCTCACTTCTAAACTGACACAATTATTTTTTATTTGTGAGCCTTTCTTCATAATTCATTGTCTGAGAAGCCTCTCTTGGTCTTTGATACAGAAAACCAAAATAATACACCTACTTTTTTTCTAGAAAATTATTTAATATATACTAAATGGAGACAAATGGTATATGTTTCTTTTTTTTTAATAATCAGAAAGGAACTGAACAGCTACTGTGTGATATGGTTAGTGCTCAATTAATTTTACTCTCTATCATCACAGAGTCATCTTGAAAATGAGAAATGCTACTGATTTGAAAAAAAATTGCTTTGTACATTTAATTAAAAAAAAACACTAGCTACTTAGATCAACCTTGAAAAAAATTAAACTTTACCCAATTAAATGTTTGTTACAATAGCTGTTTTTATAATACTTATTCAAAAACACTTAAACATTCACATCTGATAGAGGGATAAATCTGTTTAAAGGGGTTTAAAGCACAACCACTCTCAACTAAGCTGGCCTTTGTCAGCATGCACTTGACATCTGAATGAGTCTATTCTCTGTGTGGTGAGGGGTCAGCACAATAAAATAACTGTCATTGAATCATTGAGTGGTTTTGGAGAATACTAACAAAATGCTGTCTAGGTGTTCTGACACTGATTGGTGAAAAGTTGACTTTCACCTGAGTGACCTATGGAACCTCATGGTCAAGAAGACACAAAGAATAGTTAACAAACCTAGAGACAGTAGACAATGAAGCAGCTCTTCCTTGACCAGTGCTTTGTATATAACCAAAGTCTTCTATAGGGGTCTTGTTGGATCTGTTTTTGAACTATGGAGAGAATGTAAACTTCACACAATTGGATGGATGGGAATTTTCTGTTCCAAATCCCAACCTATTTCAACCATAGAGATTTTATTATGCTATTTTATTATTGTTATTGTTGTTGTTGAAAATATATAAGATTTCCATTAAATAAAAGGGTCAGATACTTAAAAGAGATTAGAAGTCCACCAAACTAAGGAAATAAGTTTCTGAGACTGTTTCAACATTTATTCATGTACTAAATAAATTTCTTAAATTATAAGATGATTTGACACAAGGTGACTATAAACAAAATGCTCAAATATCTGTTTAAAAATTAGGCTGATTATAAAATAATGTACATGTAATCTCAGAATTAAATATGATGATAATTTATTTTAAAAACACATAGTTATTTAGATTTACTTTAATTATTAATTTGGATAAGAAAGTTTGCATCATAGATCCAAAGATACTAAAGACCATCTTTATTCCTGCAGATAGATTTAGCAATAAAATCTGTTCAGTTCAGTTCAGTTGCTCAGTCGTGTCCGACTCTTTGCGACCCCATGAACCGCAGCACACCAGGCCTCCCTGTTCATCACCAACTCCCGGAGTTCGCTCACGTCCATCGAGTCAGTGATGCCGTCCAGCCATTTCATCCTCTGTCGTCCCCTTCTGCTCCTGCCCCCAATCCCTCCCAGCATCAGAGTCTTTTAGATAGCAACTATTGCCCTATTTTACCAAACAGATAGCTAGGTTGACTGGCAAACTCAGAAAGAGTGGCTTGCAATTAATTGCCAGTAAAATTTGTTTAAAACTCAAAAGAGTGATCATTTAGAAACCAACACAACTTCCAAAGTGTATGTAACACATTTTCTAGCATTCCTTAATAGAGTTCTTTAAGTAGGGAAGAGCCCTCACATGGACATCAGATTAACAACCCTACTTCTAGTCTCTCGCTCAGTTAATTTCTTTCTTTGGTTTCCTTTTCAACAGGGCTCTGCATTCATTCACAAGTTCAGTGTTACAGTTGTGATTAAAGAAACTTTCTTTACACTATTTGGATCCTACAAAACCATTGCTGGCTAGGTTATAAGAGGAGAATATTCAGGTGATGTTTGAAAAAGTTAAATTTTCATTGTTAAAAGGTACTTTAAACTTGGGCGTCAAGAGTTGGTTTCGAGCAGACTGCTTTGGGCAGAATGTATCTTGTGCTCATCAGGGTCCTTGATTGTCTGGTGGGTCTTCTGGATGAAATGTAATTTGCTTGAAGTGTTCAATTGAAGTAAATTAAATGTAGAGGAAAAGTTCTAGCAGAAATCTATACAGACTTGGTAATTGTGTCCATGGTCATAATTTTTAATAGAAATTAGATTGGCATTTGCCATAATGTAATATATGTTTAAATTCTTGCTTCCTCTCCAACATCTACTCATTAATTCACAGGACATCATGAACTTGATGTGTGCCAGGCATCAGTGTTGATTCTGACTGTCAGAGTGAATCAGCCAGACATGGTTCCTCCCTCTTGGAGTTTATAGTCTTATGAAGTCTTCAAGGCAGAAAATTTGTCCTATTAATTTCATTATATTACAAATATATACAGTTGGTGCTTAATACGCATTTAGGAATCCTGATTAAAATTTATAAAGTACATATCATATTTTGAAATTTTTGAATTGCTTGAATTAAAAAAGCTGAGTGCTGAATTTAGTATGGCTGAAGTATCTTTTATGCATTACACAACAATTAGCAAATAAAAAAATTCTAGGAATGTCTTAAATTAAATATAGAAGTAAAGGACACAGTTTAGGGCTTTTAAAACTTTGAGAAAATCCAAAATTGAGTTAACACCAATGTTAAAGAACAATACTGACAACCAACACCCTAAATGAATTTGAAGAAGTAAGCTGGTCCTTCAACACTATCTAAATGTATGGCAAGCATATGAGCCTTAACAATCCCTTTAAAAACGTATCATAAGTACAGCTAAAGTCTAAGTTCCAAGACTGCTACATTTCAGTAGTTCGCTTCAACCCATATTCTCTAAACTTGCTTGGGTTTTTGCTTTCTGCTGTAATTTTTTGTTTTATTTAGGTTTCTTTTTTTCTTTCTTCTCTTTCCCCTGAGAGAAGGGTAGAATGGTAGGAGAGCTGGCAGTTCTCTGGGTTACAGGATAAATCCCGCTTGGCTGCATGTGACTGCCTCATTTAGCAGCTGGTAATTCTGTGGAGCAATGCTCAGCACTTGCTCTTACAGTCTTTTATGTAATATAATATATATTTTTAAAATTGATTGTAATTTTTTTTAGCACTTTGGGGGCTGCTGGTGGTCTCTTTTTCAGGCTAAATAGACCAACTGCTGCTGTTAAAAGAGTTTATTCGACCACCCACACTCGGAAGCACAACCTCCTTCTCCCTGCGTCCCCTGAAGTAGCAGTCAGCAAGGCCTATGCAGTAATAACTGTGAGCAGCCTTCAGGCTCAGAAAAATGTCACAGCTTGAGCCCCAGAGCCTCCAGTGCCCCCATTCAATCAGTGCTCAACTGCATGACGCACCCTGAAACTTAAAATGAAAGCCCTGGATTCATGGCCAAAAATACAAACTCCCTACAGGTTCTTTCTGTGGGAGCTATTGAAGTTCTCTGTTAGCTCACAGACGGTTACCTACCTTCTCCTTCTGTCCCAGGTAGCAAGGGAAAAAAGGCACAACTGTAACATTTTGTGCACAAAGACCTTGACTGGGATACAGAAAGACTTAAAAACAGCAGGCATATACTTTTTAAAACAACATTTTGACAGATAAAGTCAAGTGATAAAGTATAGTGAACTTATTTATAATTACCTCTGCTGTTGGAGGCAAGTGAAGGAGGGGGTAACTCAGAAGAGGGGTATGCTGACTAATCAAATTTCATTTTATTTTGCTCTGAAACCAGAATTTGATAGCATGTGTGTGGGTGTATGTGTGTGTGTATGTACAAATTATAGTAAGGGGTGATAATTTTCAGTCTCTGATAAATAGAGAAGTATAGGGGAAAGCAACACTGAATTAAATTTTTGTTGCAAATATTTCCATGCTACTCCAAGGCAAAAAGAACATCTGGTTGTCCCCAGAGGATCACATACAAAATATTGTGCAACCTTTCTGGGTCTACATTTGAGAGGCCCAATACAAAATTGATCAAGAGTTTTGGGAACATAGAGTAGTAAACACACATAGAAATTTACATTGATATCAATAATCACTAATAGCAGCTTTTTAGGTGACTAGATACTCTTACAATCCTTGTTTCCCAAGGGATTTATATCCTGAGTTTATGTGTTTTTCCAATAAAATCTAATTTTCTAAAGTTTCAAATTTTGCTGTTATTCTGGTAAAAGTGTTCAAAAAAGTACTAAATAATTTCCTTTAGTTGCTGCCAAAGTGGTATATAAGCAGAGATAATGTTGTATATTTTGACACAAATGTCAAATCTTGGTTCAGAATTATTCTGGTGGATAATTCATCATAACAGAACTTCAAAGGCAATGCCTACTTTCTATCCAATAAATTAAAAGACTCAATCATGCAAGCAGGTTGGAGATCTTGTTAATTTTAGAATCAGACGCTCAGCTTCTTTCTGCACATGAAATTTTGTTTGGCAATTCAAACCTGTATTACCTGACTTTATTTTTACCCTTTTAAATCTCTACTTTACTACTCTTGTAGAACATGGTTTATTTCTTCATTAGGGAGCTTAACAGAAGTTCAGTGAATCTAAAGCTCCATCAGATATGTGTGTTCACCACAGCTGAGAGGGCAGCCATAATGAGAAGAGAGGGGACCTGCTCAAGCTAAAGAACTTCTATTTAAAATAACTGAGCAGTGATGAGCATGTAAAGAAATCCTTGTTGAATAAATGAATCACTTTTCTCAAAATTTTACATAAGCAAATATAAAATTTTAAAAGTAAATAATATAACTGATCAGTGCAATTTCCATAAAAACGTAACTTTTATTAGGTAGAGAATAGTATTTAATATGTTTATTTTTAACTCTACCATATACAGGAGAATAACAGTCTCTCACTTTTCTGTTATGAAACTGATAAATGGTACATGGAAAAAATCAATAAAAAAGTAAAAGATGGTAAAGCCTAGATTTTTAAAGAGGCTTTGTAGTATAAGATTTGATGTAGCTTTTATTTTAACTCTTTCTTTCCTTTTTATGTTAAAAAAAAAACGAGAAATAGCAACGGAAAAGAACTGTATAGCTCAATGTTGTTTCAATAAATTTTTGTAATATATCACTAACATTTTTCCCCAGGATTCTGAGAACCTAGTGATATATTTGGGATACTGGGCTATGGACTATGGAATATCTATGTGCACATATATGCAAACACACAGAGTAACATCCATACAAGAACCAACGCTGCCAAAATCTTCTTTAAAGGGTAGTATAAATTTCAGGCTGTTTTAGGCTCTGTGGGCCAGAAGGTCTCTGTTGCAGCTACCCACTTTCTCCCTGAAGTGGGAAATCAGCCACTGATGATGATGTGTGAACAGATGAGAATGGCTATGTTCTGACAAACCTTTATTCAGAAAAGTAGGCTGAGGGAATGACATCAGTGAATGATAGAATAAGGACCTCAGAAAATTTTCTCCTCCATAAAACCAATGAAAAATGGCAAAATTATCAGAATTGACTCTTTTAGTACTCTGGAAATTAATCAAAGGCTTATAGCAATTCAAAAATAAATGAATGAAAAAATAAAGAGCAGAAAATCTCAATAAAAACAGTGACTTTTCTGATATTTTAACTTGACCTCTTCTCAATCTCCACCTCAGCTCCAGGGGACAGCCTTGAAAATTATCACTTTATAATCACAGTGGAAAACAGCAGCAAGGCAGCCATCAGAGTGCAGAATAAGGTTGGTGCTCCTTCAAGTCTCATTCCCCAATATTTGTCATTACTGACCTGTCCAGTGTATATAGTAAAGAATTTGACGTTGTCCAAAGAGAGGCCTGTCTTTTGCTCTCAGTGACTGGGAGGTAACCGGTGTCAACTCTGCTAGAAGGGTCACAGTTTCAAGCAGAGGCTGGTCACACCAGGTCTTAGGGTGGCACTGGCTGCACCAGAACCCAACTGTGTGGGTAAGGAGGGAAAGCTTGGGTCATGCAGTATTAGCTGGTCTGGAGACTTGAGTCCAACCAAGTATCATGTCATGAATATATAATGAAGTTCCAATAAAATTTCCAACAATGAATCTCTGTTACAATATTTCATATGTATTGCCACATATCAATGCCAGAAGGTTAATGTGTTTAGGCAACAACAGAGCTCCATGTTTGGAACCTTCCCATACTCTGCCTTATTCAACCAAAAGAAAGATAAACATGAAGCTCTGTTGTTGTCTAAACACATTAACCTTCTGGCATCGATATGTGGCAATACATATGAAACAGCAAAGCATAATTGTGAGTGTTACAGCTTTTAGTAAGTTCTGTGAGGACTTCTAGCAATTAACAAAACTTAGGTGATTTGGAGAACAGCTTCAACCTGCAGTTGGTGTCAAATGTTTTGGGAAAACTTGGCAGTCTGGAGGATGATGTCCTCAAATTCTGCAGTTTGATTAACTCTGGGTAGTTGGTACCAGGATTAGAAGTTCTCTAGGATAATCCTGATTCAACTGACATCCTACATATGTGGTTTAGAAAAACAAAAAAGGTAGAATAAAATTGGGGCTGAGGAAATTTTGAATGGTCAGTGTCACTCATGTTAACTAAAGCTGTGTTTTGCTCAATTAATGGACATGAAAGCTACTTTTACTTTAAAATGATAAAGCTTCTGATGTGTTGGTTCACTGGTTACATAAAGAAATTTAAAACAAAAAATAAATATGCAATTCCTTGGTTATTGATAACTGTAAATTGCCAAAATTCAAGCAAGGGAGAATGTTGGGTCAAATTTGAATTCTGACTGGTCCAAGTTATAGCCCTCAACCTCAGATTATCAATGGGTAAAGTTAAAATAAAATAATTAAAAATCATTATGGCAAATTCTGACTGGGCCAAGCTTGGATCCTGACCAGCTGAGCTTACAAGTTTTAATCTCAGGGCCCTCATCAATGGGTAAAGTTAAAACTAGAGCAAATAAAATATGGAAGTAGATCTTAATACTGGATCTCAAGTCTACTTCCAAAGGGGAAAGTTGTGCAAACAATAGATAGCAAAGAAGGTTAGAATGACTTATAAGATAATGAACAAAATAAAGAGGTTAGATAAAGGAGTAAGTCAGAGGACTCTTCCCAACAGTATGGAAATCTTTAAATGGTTATTAAGAAATGGGATGAATAAAGCAAACATCGATGGGGTCAAAACAAAGGTCTTAATCTAGCACTCTTGGAAGTTGTATGGGTCAATGGAAGCCCCTGAAGTTCTGCCAACATTAAAAGCCCGAAACAAGTCAAACAAGTCTGCCTAATTAATCTTAGTTTGGAGGAATTTAAAATACTGTAAGACAAATATGGCAATGAAACATAGGACCTATAATTACTTGGGACCATGGTCTCACAAGAGAAAGACAGATTAGAGGGTCTAGGCCCCTTGACCTGACTCCCAACAGGGGACTAGTGTCAGAGGGTGGAATAAGACATTTCTGGGACATGGGAGCCCCATGCAGTATATTCCCAAAAGAAAAGTAAACACTGTCTTAGGGACATTGATACACCATCAAAGACACAGCAAACATATAATTGAGAACTAAAGGACACCAGAGGGAGAAAAGGACCAAAACAAAAGAAGAAATAGTGCTGAAATCTTTCTAAATGTGATGAAAAATACTAATCTACAACATATACGAATCTCAGAAATGCAA
The DNA here is from genome assembly GCF_001704415.2 of Capra hircus. Taxonomy (NCBI): domain Eukaryota; kingdom Metazoa; phylum Chordata; class Mammalia; order Artiodactyla; family Bovidae; genus Capra; species Capra hircus. The sequence goes on along the minus strand of NC_030827.1, from coordinate 27,137,979 downwards.
ATCAAAACCACAATGAGGTACCACTTCACACCAGTCAGAATGGCTGCGATCCAAAAATCTGCAAGCAATAAATGCTGGAGAGGGTGTGGAGAAAAGGGAACCCTCCTACACTGTTGGTGGGAATGCAAACTAGTACAGCCACTATGGAGACCAGTGTGGCGATTCCTTAAAAAATTGCAAATAGAACTACCTTATGACCCAGCAATCCCACTTCTGGGCATACACACCGAGGAAACCAGAATTGAAAGAGACACATGTACCCCAATGTTCATTGCAGCACTGTTTATAATAGCTAGGACATGGAAACAACCTAGATGTCCATCAGCAGATGAATGGATAAGAAAGCTGTGGTACATATACACAATGGAGTATTACTCAGCCATAAAAAAGAATTCATTTGAATCAGTTCTGATGAGATGGATGAAACTGGAGCCGATTATACAGAGTGAAGTAAGCCAGAAAGAAAAACACCAATACAGTATACTAACAATATATATGAATTTAGGAAGATGGCAATGACGACCCTGTATGCAAGACAGGAAAGAGACACAGATGTGTATAATGGACTTTTGGACTCAGAGGGAGGGAGAGGGTGGGATGATTTGGGAGAATGGCATTCTAACATGTATACTATCATGTAAGAATTGAATCGCCAGTCTATGTCTGATGCAGGATACAGCATGCTTGGAGCTGGTGCATGGGGATGACCCAGAGAGATGTTATGGGGAGGGAGGTGGGAGGGGGGTTCATGTTTGGGAACGCATGTAAGAATTAAAGATTTTAAAATTTAAAAATTAAAAAAATAAATAAAATTAAAAAAAAAAAAGAAGAAACCCTGGGGGAAAAAAAATAAAAAATAAAAAGAATGGCAAAAAAAAAAAAAAGAATCTCAGTGAATTCCATGTATAATATATACACAAGAAGATTCACAATTAGACAACTCATAATCAAATGGTTGAAAGCCAAAGAGAGAATCTTGAAAGCTCCAAGTGAGAAGGAACTCATAACTTATAAAAACTCCTCAATAAGATTAACAGCTAATTTCTATCAGAAATTATGGAAGTCAGAAGACAGGAGAACAGCATATTAAAAATGTTCAAGACACACTACTATGTATAACATAGATAAACAACAGGACTTACTATATAGCACAGGAAATTACATTCAATATCTTGTAATGGAAAAGAATCTGAAAAAGAATAGCCACTGTAAAATAAAACTTTCTTTGTGGCAATGATCTGCTGTGTTATCTTTAGTAAATGATTCTGTGCACAGATAGGAATTCCAGCCTTAAAGGAACACTTCAAATCCTCTGGGATTGCACACTTTTGTACTCTCCATCACTGATTTAGCATTTACATACTTTAAAAGTAAGAGAGTTTAGGTAACATGGCAATTAAACAACAAAGAATTTTGACAGAGGGGCCTTCTTGTCCAAAGGATGACAGTGCTGGGAGCTTAGACTTGGAGTCTAGTGTGGTAGACAAATAGTTGCCCAACTAAGATGGCTACAATTCTCTTAGGCATAGTCTTCCATATTTCACATTTCTTCTACATTATAAACTTCTTGATGGCAGAAGTGTATTTATTTGGTCATTTTAAAAAGTTTATCATATTCTCAATAACTGACAGGTAGCTGGCATTATATAGGTGCTCATTAAGTAAAGGTTAAATGACTTAGAGAATATTGAACTGAATATGATGAACATCTTTCAAATCTAAATTTTCTATTATAACTATTTTACAATTTAAAAAGGAGGATATAATGTAATAAATATACATTAAAATATCTTATCCACATTTCAGTCAGATTCTTTACCAGCTGAGCCACAAGGGAAGCCCAAGAATACTGGAGTGGGTAGCCTATCCCTTCCCCAGTGGATCTTCCTTACCCAAGAATCGAACTGGGGTCTCCTGCATTGCAGGCAGATTCTTTACCAGCTGAGCTACCAGGGAAGCCCCTATGTAAATAAAATAGAAGGTAATGAATAAAATACATCATTATTACTTAACTTATATACCCTTTGGGTAAATTAATTCTGACTCTCTGTCTCATGGAAACCCAATCATGCTATTAACTTAAATCATTACTATTTATAATTTTCTCCATCAGCCGTGTTTTGCAAAGGCCTCAGCCTTTCCCAGATACAACTGTAGTCACAGTGTCTTTTTAGCTACAATCTAATACGATTTCAAATTTTTACCCTCTTTTTCCTTTTCTCTCAGAAGCTGTCAAAGTAAACTACATTGGTCTCATTTTATCAGTCTGTGGCTTAGTTAAGAGAAAAGGAAACAAACTGATACAAACAGAAATTGGCATCTTTACCCCTCTAAAACAGAAGCAGCCTAATTTCTGAGATGCCCACTATATGAGAAAATTTTTCCCACACTGCTCTACGTCATTCCTGAAGAAACTTTAAGATTCTTTAAAAGTATCTACAAAATTAGGTGAAGGGTAAAATTATGAATTTCCCACTTGGAAGAAAGTGGCTTAAATTCTATCCAATTATTTGCCATGACAACCAGCTAAACACAAAAGGGCTAGAATGGATGTAGAGTACTGCCTCTATAATCATCACTGTGTGTCCTTCAAATCATGGATATGCAGCACCACTATCCCCGGCTACTTCAGGGCCATAAGCCTACACGGTAATTACATGCTTTGGAACACTCCACTTAAGTGCATCAATAATATAGTGAGCGAACGTGTTCTTTAATTCTGCACCTGTAAATGGAGAGAAAAAAATAAAGAAAATATCTCTATCAGAAAAATAAATAAATAAAAAGAAAAATAAATTAGACAGCCAAATTATTTTTAAGCTGCTTTTGTGAGATCTCCCTCTAAAACTCTGATACTTAATAATTCAAAGTTTTCCATAAATAGAATGAAATGACCAAATATCTCTGCTTAAGTGACTGCAGAGGTTAGGACATATGAGAATAAATGATGACAAACAAAAACTCCAAATTAAGCTTAATATTTTATATTTAGTGTACCCATTTCATCTGTGAATTACACAGTCTCAAACTACTTTTTCTTTCCATTGCCATGTCTCTGTATAACTGCTATTATAGGGATTTGGAAGATAACACCCACTACTCCAGGAATTCTCACACAAAAGAAGAGTTAACACGTCATGGCATTACAAAATCGTATTACTCTATATGCAATTTATAGTACATTCAGTACATGTTAGAATGAAGTGTTTCTCTGTGTGTGTCTTTTTTATTTTATGGATGAACTTGAAATCCATATTTTTTCTCAAAAATGGAAAGTTATATAGTCAATTTGACAGGGAAGATATAAGTCAATAGAACCATAAGGAGAATAAGTAGCTGGTGTAAAAGTGTAAGAGCTTTCTCTCACCCATATATTCCAATAAAATAAAATGAATATAAATAGAATAAAAATTTCTTCTGAAAGTCAAATATTTCTGAGTGACTCATTTCCTATATTCTTGAATTTCAAAGAAATTCTAATGAAAATTATGCACATAAAATTTATGTTAACATAAAACTTAACATTCTTAGTGTTGGCAACAAACCAAGCTTTTAAGTGGGTCTCTCCTAAGTTTTTCCATTTATGAAAATGAGAAAAAAAAAATAGGAAAGTTATATAGGTACCAATGTTTCCTATGCAAATTAGCCAACATTTTTCAATGAAATACTCGATGCACAATATGTCTCAGTATATTAATTTCAAAATATAAGTGCAATTTAAATTTTAAAAACCTTGCCATAATTTCAGAACCACCCCCCCCAAAATACCATGAAAATCAGATATGTAGTGGTTCAAAATTCATAAAGGAAACAGAAAGGATGTACTGAATAATCAGAATAGAGTTTCTTGGTTTAAAAAAATGAGTTATTTCAAAGTGAGGTTGTATTTGCTTTTCCTTGTCATTTTAGGTTTGTGAATTTATGGATGAGCATATTTTATACCAAACTAATATTCAGTACATGAGTATGACCTTGTGTTCTGTTAATTTTAACACATTTACTTCTTATTAATTGCTATATGTTTCAAATGTTACTTTGGAGATTAAGAACAATTGTTATCTCATTACATAAACAATATACAGTCTGTTTCTAATAATAAATATCTTTTGTGAAAAATATGCAATTTAATTTACCATGTGGCAATACAGCATACTAAAATCAATTGTGTGTTCAAAACTACTCAAGAAGTTTCAAGCAATACTTGTTAAATTATTAAGTAATATTAACTGTTTCTTTATAATCTTGAGCTTCTAAAGATTTTTACTGGTAAAGACATCAGATTTTGAAGTTCATATGCAACTTTTATTATGTAGATAGCCTGCTACTAAAACAGTATTCTACAATATAGAGAAACTACTGTCTTAAAGCTTAGACCTGTTCCCAGGATACACATAACACTAATTTGGTCAGGAACTATGACCACAACAAATCTATGGTGGAACATCAGTTGTTTTTTGAAAGAAATATAGATAATCATCTGAGAGTACAAACTTATTAGTATTTACAGTTTCTTTCCTCTTCTGACATGAATGCATAATATAAACAAGTCAATTGTTTGCAGCCACGGCTTCCCTAGTGGTTCAGACAGTAAATAATCTGCTTGCAATGTGGAGACCTGGGTTCATTCCCTGGGTCAGGAAGACCTCTGGAGAAGGGCATGGCAACCCACTCCGGTATTCTTGCCCAGAGAATCCCATGGACAGAGGAGCCTGGAGGGCTAGAGTCCATAGGGTCATAAAGAGTTGAACATGACTGAAGTGACTTAACACATGTAAACATGCATACTCCTGAGATTTCGAATAATAAAATGTAGACTGGAGAGAAGTATTAGAACAGAATTTTAAGTTCTTTAGAAGATTTTATGAAGAAATGCTGGGAGAATCTTTCCAAAATCACAGTTATAGTAATGCCTCCTCTCAAACACTTCATTAATGATGTGTACAGCAAGAAGCAAAAGTTGAAATCTGTAAGGTTGGATGTCCTAATGACCCCACATCCAATGTTTTTGTTGTTGTCATTATTTTTTGTTTGGTTTTGTTGATTAGATGACAATTGATCATTTTACTGCTACTGCTACTGCTGCTGCTGCTAAGTCGCTTCAGTCGTGCCCGACTCTGTGCAACCCTATGGAAGGCAGCCCACCAGGCTCCCCTGTCCCTGGGATTCTCCAGGCAAGAACACTGGAATGGGTTGCCATGTCCTTCTCCAATGCATGAAAGTGAAAAGTGAAAGTGAAGTCGCTCAGTTGTGCCTGACTTGTAGCAACCCCATGGACTGCAGCCTACCAGGCTCCTCCATCCATGGGATTTTCCAGGCAAGAGTACTGGAGTGGGGTGCCATTGCCTTCTCCGATTGATTATTTTAAGGCAAGGCAATTCTAAAAATTCAGCTCATTTAATTGGCCTACATCTGTGATCTCAAAGAAAATCTTAACAAGGGTGTTACCTTTGAACAGGCAACTGAGTGTGGGATATTAATCAGACATATAGAAACTATCTCTTGGTGTCATCTAGTGGTTGTATTTCATCACTGCATAAAAGAAATGGCTTACTGATTTTTCTGAGTAAAGATTGTTTTATTACATTTATTTCTGACTGACTGGAGTGAAAGAAGCTGCCATTTTTAAGAGACAAGAGAAGGTTAGTAGCAATCAAGCCTTTCTGGGCTCTTCACCCTGGCCCTTTGCTATGCCTTCTTATAAGGTCAAGACACATCGATGGGATGCTCAGTTATCGTACACTGGTGTGAAGGTGCTGTCTGCTGCCCCATTTAGGCTGCATGACTGAGTGACTGGGTGTTGTTAAGGGACGTCCACAGCCAATACAGAAGGTATTTTCTCTTTGCTGGCTGAGCAGCACTCGAAGGATTCTGACAGACTGAGCTGACATGCTAACAATCTGATTGCAGATGGCAATGGTAGGAGGCTTTGAGTGAGAGAGAAGAGTCCCCTGACCCTCCTGTCATCTACTCTCTCAATCTCCATCCTAGGATAGGAGTGCTGCGCAACTATCACAGGGAGAGGTGACATAGTGAAAATAACTTACCCACAAATGTGCTGAAATGTCATCTCTAATGTTATAGTTCCTTTAAGACGGACTATAATTTCTAATATAACTTTTCAGTTTTGAAAGGAAAGGGCACCAAGGCTGAGTTGACAGAAATAAATTATCCAGATAATTAAGGCTAACTACTCCACTTTCTCCTACTCCCTGGCCCACGCACAGACAATAATAGAGCTCAATTATTTATAATTCAGGAATATTTTTTCTTTTTAAAAAAGGATTTTCTATAAAGCTGGTGTTTGAAAGGCTCAAAATTATAATCATTAAGGAAGCAAATTATTAACAAATTATAATCAGAAAATTTACAAATTTTAAATTATTATAGTTCCGTTACCTTAACAAAGATAAGGCATGATAAAAAATAAATAAAAAAAAAAGATTGTGACACTTCATTTTCAATTTTCCACAATCACCTGATGTTTTTAGGCAAATCTGTGGGTTTTTAAAACTGATCTTAATGGATTTAACAATCTCAACTAAGATATTTCTCCACATATTTACTTTATATTACAAGGTGAACATTTTTTTTGTTGAATTGTTTTTCAATGATGTTTGCTTTTTCTTGTATATATCTCTAATGTTTATATGTCTTACACAAGCATAAATTGGGAAAATAATTAATAAGAACATAGGACTTTCCTGGTGGTCCAGTGGTTAAGAATCCTCCTGCCAATGCAAGGGATACAAGTTTGATCCCTGGTCTGGGAAGATCCCACATGCTGTGAGCAACTAAGCTTATGCACCACAACCACTGGTCTGTGTGCCTAGAGCCTGTTCTCCATAACAAGAGAAACCACAGCAACGAGAAGCCTGCACACCACAATGAAGAGTAGCCCCCACTCACAGCAACTAGAGAAAGCCCTCACACAGCAATAAATATCCACTGCAGCCAAAAATAAATAAAGTTAAAAATTGATAAGAATATTAGTTAATGTTAGTTGCTCAATAGTGTCTGACTCTTTGCAACCCCAAGGACTGTAGCCCACCAGACTCCTCTGTCCATGGGATCTCCCAGGCAAGAATACTGGAGCGGGTTGCCATTCCTTTCTTGAGGAACATGAATGTATACAGATTTCTTAAAATTTCTATTTGCCTTTGTTATAAGGAAATTTACTACTGCTAGTATCCTTGAAATGTAAATATATGTACTACACACAGAGATACATAGATGTATAGGGTATATACTTGTATATATGGAAATATATATTTTTATATCTATGTTATATATATATCATATATATATCATATATATGTTTTTGTTGGATATATATATATATATATCCAACAGAAATACTTCCAGTTTGCACACACTTTAACCAAAATGTATAGGACCAATTAGTGCTGTCGTATTCCTGCAAAGGGCTTCCCAAGTGGCACTAGTGGTAAAGGATGCACCTACCAATGCAGGAAAAGCAAGAATCGTGGGTTTGATCCCTGGTTGGAAGATCCACTGGAGGAGACCAGGGCAACTCACTCCAGTATTCTTGCCTGGAGAATCCCGTGGACAGAGAGGAGCCTGGAAGTCTACAGCCCATGGGACTGCAAAGTCAGACACTACTGAAGCGACTTAGCATGCGTGCATGCATATCCCCTCAAAACATCACCTATCTTCTCAACAACATTGCAAGACTAAATCATTTAATCGTGTATCTTGTATGAGAGAGAATCAAGCTTTGTTTACAGTTGCTCCAATTCTGATCACTGTGCTGTATGTTATCTTGTATAGCAAGTGATTGAGAATAATAATGAAATCGTTATGTGGGAGTATATACATTTGTAGCGCTCAAAAAATCTCTCATTAGATCTTGATTTCACTTAAAGAACTATCCCAAGTCTGATCATACAGCTATCATAATTTTCAGTCTATTAATACATTTCAAGCCTACTTCCTGGTACCGTAGCTAAAATCAGAGTATAAAGAAAAGATTTCTTTGACAAATAAAACTGGTGATTTAAATACCTTATCTGAAGAAAATAGGACTGTGCCTTCAACCCCAAATACTGACTTCACTTTAACCTTCTCAGTAAACAAAATGTACACCATGTAATTGGAAAATAGATGAATGTATACCAGATCTAGCAAATAGGAAACTTGGACCTCTTTGTTAACAGAGCAGGTTGACTACATCCAAAAAAGAGCAACCTTAAATAGCAGCAGAAATTCATGGTTAATCATCAACAACGTAAGTGCATATCAATTTAATGTAATTCACTATTCTTCAAAGATATTCTTTGATATTTAGTTGGCTATGCTAGGTGGTTTTATGAAAGAAATTATTTTGTTCAGTCATATGGAGATACTTCTGGGAACCAATTCATCTTTGACAAGTCTACTGGAGTTCCATTTCATTTTCCTGTGATGTTTAGTTAAATTGTGGGCAAGATGATAGATGAAAAACACCTATCCATGTTAAACATTGTGGTAATCTGTGGTTTCAATTACATATTTGCCCAAATGCTAAAGCTGATGTAAAACTCTTTACATGGTAAAAATAGTATTTCTCACTAATGCAATTCATGACCCAACCTCCTTAGCAAGTGAATGCGGATTCCATACTGCAGTATATCTCACAACTGGCACCTTCATCTCCTACACCAGTTTGTGTTTTCTTCCCAACAATGCCTATGCATTGGAATAATTGCCTAAATTGTACAGATTATAAAAGCAAATGGAGAAGCTATGCAAGTCTCCCAAGCTACATAATAAATTATGGAACTATAATTTGTTCCAAAAGTCTGAGTTTCTTTATAATTTAATTTGTTCAACACATGGATCTCTTTTCCAAAAATAAACAGAATAATCTCAACTTTGTTGTAATCTAGCCCCTTAAGATAACTTTCATTTAAAAGGAAGGGACAGTCTAATGACATGCTAGCTTTTTTGCTTTTCTCAATTGTCAAAATCCTTCCTTTACTCAACCATGCATGAAACTGGTATGGTTGTGTAGGTTAATGTTGGCCAAAATATAAAAGCACAGGTGTTCTGGGATCCTGGAATTAAAGGGGGATGGACCATTTCTTCCTTTACTTGTAGATATGATTGCTAGATTTTCAGCCACAATTTTGCATCTTCAGTTCAGTTCAGTTCAGTCTCTCAGTCATGTCCGACTCTTTGCGACCCCATGAATTGAAGCACGTCAGGCCTCCCTGTCTATCACCAACTCCCAGAGTTCACCCAGACTCACCTCCATTGAGTTAGTGATGCCATCCAGCCATCTCATCCTCTGTCGTCCCCTTCTCCTCCTGCCCCCAATCCCTCCCAGCATCAGAGTCTTTTCCAATGAGTCAACTCTTCTCATGAGGTGGCCAAAGTACTGGAGTTTCAGCTTTCACATCATTCCTTCCAAAGAAATCCCAGGGCTGATCTCCTTCAGAAGGGACTGCTTGGATCTCCTTGCAGTCCAAGGGACTCTCAAGAGTCTTCTCCAACACCACAGTTCAAAAGCATCAATTCTTCAGTGCTCAGCTTTCTTCACAGTCCAACTCTCACATCCATACGTGACCACAGGAAAAACCATAGCCTTGATGTAAAATAAAATGAAAGGCCAACAATGTGATAGGCTGCTTGGATCTTGATCATTCAGAAAACATATTAATCCTACATTATACATGTCTGGGCTGCTTTCATATGTAAGAGAAATAAAAGTCTATCTTGTTGTTCAATATTGAATTTTGTTCAATAAAAATTCAACTTTTATTGCTACATAACAATTTACCACAAACTTAATGACTTTAAACAATGCCCACCTATTACCTCACAGATGGCACTAATCTACTAGAACTGCAGTCTCATATGTGTCGAGGCCTCTTCCAAGAATGGTGACTGTAGGACTGTAGGACTGAAGTTCACATTTTCGTGTAGTCATCAGGTGAGGGTGGCTCCAGATCTTAGAGGCTGCCTGCAGGTGTTTGCCACTTGGGTTTCTCCATTGTTGTTATCGATGTCTTGTCGGACTCTTTGTGACCCCATGGACCGCAGCATGCCAGGCTTCCATGCCCTCCCCTATCTCCCAGAGTTTGCCCAAACTCATGTCTATTGAGTCAATGATGCTATCTAACCATCCCATTCTCTGCCACCTGCATCTCCTCTTGCCTTCAATCTTTCCCAGCATCAGAGTCTTTTCTCCACCATGATTTCCTCCATAGGCCCTCTCATAACATGGTAGTCTACTTCTTCAATTCCAGCAGGAGGTTCCATGGTGTGGTGACTCAAATCTCTTCTTTTAGCAAGGGTGCAGTCCCTTTTATGGGCTGGCTCATCTGTTGAGGTCCGGCCCACCCAGAATAATCTCTCTTAATTAACTCAAAGTCAATTGATTTGGGACCTTAATGACACCTGCAAAATCCTTTCACCTTTGTCATATAGCACAACTTAACCATGATTGAAATGCATTACACTCATAGTCCCACATTCAAGTGTTCTTTACAGAGAACATATATTAGGGATTGGGAATATTATGCACATCTTAGAATTTTGCCTATCATGCTTGTTTAAACTATCATTATTTTGGTTTTTAATAAACAGCCAAACCTCATTGTAAATAATGCATCACATGTTATATTTATGTTTGAAGTCATGTAGAATTGTTTAGAAAAATTTGTATCTATCCTATCACAGACATAATTGTTTACCAAGTATCTATAGATATATATGATTTCTTATTTTTGATATCAACAGATTTACTTTTAAATATAGTAAACAAATAAATTTTGAATCAACTAGGATGCTTAATCCCTTGTGCTCTCTTTCTGAATTTTAATAACCTAGCTCTACATTGTACTTAATTTTAAAAATCACCTCAAGTTGTTTTTGAAATTAAAAGAAATAACAATACAAAGATAAGTATATATAAGAATTAACACATTCTACATTGTACTTAAAATGGCTGATAAGCTTCATCGAGGGAAAAGATGAGGTGCTTTTATTTCCTCTTAGTCATTTGAGTTTTCTATCCTTATTTATTTTATTTAATCCACAAATTAAATAATTTTAAAACATTACTGGAAAAATGATATTTGCCTCTAGCTGTTTTTAGATTTCCATAGTAAATTCAGGCTTTTCACTAGTCTTTCTACATGATCTCTACTTATTAATTACTTACCTAAAAAGCTCCCACCCCAGACTTCATATGGCGAGTTGAGGTTATAGAACTTACCTGTGATTAAAGAGGCTAATGAATTTTTTTTTTTTTTTGCATTTCTTCCAGAGGCAAAAAAAAAAAAAAAAAAAAAAAAATCTGACTTATAAGTGTATTGGTAAACTAAGAATATATTTGCCTTATATAAAACATTTATTGCCATCTTGCAATTATCCTTATGATTTAGACATTACCTGAATAAGCTGGGAAAGATTGAGGGCAGGAGGAGAAGGGGACGACAGAGCATGAGATGGCTGGATGGCATCACCGACTCAATGGACATGAGTTTGGGTGAACTCCAGGAGTTGGTGATGGACAGGGAGGCCTGGTGTGCTGTGGTCCATGGGGTCACAAAGAATCAGACACGACTGAGTGACTGAACTGAACTGAACTGAATAAATCAACTGTCTTGTATCATGATCCACAAACTTAGAAGTTTACTGGCCAGGCATGAATTATGAATCAGTTAAATAATTCAGGTATAATAAAACAGGGTGTGGTGAGAAAGTGACAAACAGGATAGTGAACTTACTATCCCTTTAAAGCCATACTCCCGACATAGCCCCAGCTGATTAATTCAAGGCCAAGCATACAAGAAGGAAAAGTGGACGTGGCCAAAAGGTTGGCAATGGTCAATTTCTGCTCTAGACAATTCAGTTGGTTAACAATAGTAAATGTGTTATTGGCTCTGAGTACATTTTAAAAGCCTGATACAAAATAAGTGCTCTTGAAATATAAGCTGGTTTAATTTGATATTTCATAGACTAAATTCTTCAAGATTTATATCATTTATTAAATGGTATAATATAAATATACTTAAAGAACTTTGTCCTGAGATTTCTGTACATATAATTACTTTTAGCATAATAACAAAATCCTTATATTTCATATTGCAGATAAAACCTGAGCTATCTTTCAGAGCAAAGAGCTCAAACCAGTCAGTCCTAAAGGAAATCAGTCCAGAATATTCATTGAAAGGACTGATACTAAAGCTGAAGCTCCAATATTTTGGCCACCTGTTATAAAGAATTGACTCATTGGAAAAGACCCCGATGCTGGGAAAGGTTGAAGGCAGGAGTAGAAGGGCACGACAGAAGATAAGATAGTTGGATGGCATCACCAATTTGATGGACATGAATTTGAGCAAACTCTGGTAGTTGCTGATGGACAGGGAAGCCTGGTGTACTGCAGTTCATGGAGTTGCAAGAGTCAGACATGACTGAACAACTGAATTGAACTGATATTTTTAATAATGTTAGCTGCTAAGTCATGTCTAGCTCTTCGCAACTCTGTGTATGGAATTTCTGCAGGCAAGAATACTGGAGTGGGTTGCCATTACCTTCTCCAGGGTATCTTCCCCACCCAGGGATCGAACCCAGGTCTCCTGCCTTGCAGGAAAATTCTTTACCATCAGAGCCACCAGGGAAGCATAAAACACTGTATAATCTATATATTATATAGTAAATGGATTGCAAAAGTTCTTTTTTCTGTGTACCATATCTGCTCAGTCAGGACTTCAACTTCCACAATAACAATCACTCGTTGAAAAATCAAGGAAAAGTCTTTCACTTTTCATGTTCAAAAGACAAAATATCCTAAATCCAGTGGAGAAACTTGTATTCTATGCACTTTATATAACCTTTGTTTGCATTTATAACTCCTATCATATCTAATTAATCATTTAACTTCAGACTCTACTTATATATAGTGAATCATTACATTTCATAAATGAAATAAGATTTTGCCCATTCACAAATGCTTGAGTATTGACAAACTTTGCCATATTATTATTTTGATGAAGCAAATACACGTCAAACTTTAATCTGGCAACTCTCTTGTGCCAAGTTTGTGAGGGGAATCCGTGCAGTCTTCCAGATCCATTTCAGGCTACAGTTGAGCCTTGAATCAAGTGGAGCAAGGATTTCTGTTGTTGTTTAGTCACTAAGTCATGTCTGATTCTTGTGTGATCCCATGAATCTGTAGCCTACCAGGCTCCTCTGTTCATGGAACTTTTCAGGCAGGGATACTGGTAGGTTGTCATTTCCTTCTTCAAGGGACGTTCCTGACCCAGGGATTTAACCCAACCTTTTGCACTGGCGGGTGGATTCTTGACCACTGAGTCTCCAGGGAACTGGGGCAGGGATTAATTATATATAATTTATAGTCAGCCCTCCATCCATTTCCTACTCATCTGCGATACAATCAACCACTGACCCACTGACCAGTATTAGTACTCTAGTATTAAAATCTGTGTGTAAGTGGACCTGTGTAGTTCAAACTTTGTTTGTTCAAGGATCAACTGTGTATTATTCTGTATTGTTTGTCTTAAGTTCCCAAACTGCACACTCAAGTTCACTGGGGCACTGCAGTAAACTCACAGGAATGCCTCAGGATATTTAAAATTCAAAAACTTTGAAAGTTTGAAAGAAGCACAGTGATACTCGATACCTGTTGGATCACTGTGAACTATAAGCCCAAGATAAGTTCACGGTTTCTGTATGAGATGGTGCTAGTAGATATGATGTCATCATGTCTTTACCAAGCTGAGTTTTCAGCATTTCCTACAATAATAAGAAAGCACTGTGTATAAATCAGTGTAAATCAGGAAATGAGATTGGTGGTGTCCAATTTTGATTCCAATGTTTGAGAACTTGTGCAAAGCCCAACAGCGTTACTAAGTACTTGTGGTTATTCAAGAGTGAACTAAAATATTAGTTCATTTAACTAACATATTAGTTCACTTTTCTTTAAATTTATGTGTATTATTTCTATGTACTAAGTTTTTAGAACAAAAATACTCATTACATTGTTTGGACTTCACTTTTTACCAAGTGGAATATTATGTCTTCTTGTGTAGGTGCACCATGAGAAAACTTTCTTTAAAAAAGACGAGGTCCATGACGAGAGAAAATCTGGAAACTGATGGTCATTTCCACTAATCTATAAGCTCCAGATAGTTAGGGACCAAGTCCACCCTGTTTACTGTTCCATTCCCAGCACCTACTGTAGTGCCTGGCATATCATTACCAGTCAAATATCTGTGTTTGCTTCTTTTATTCAGTAATCAAATGACGTAAATGGTCCTGATAAGTAAGCCAACTGCTACCACAAGCATGGAAAATAAGAGAAACTAAATGTTTCAAGAAAGATAGGCGTCTTAGTAAAAATCGAAGGTTTGGATACATTTTGAGTGGAAAGTCAATTTCGTCCAAGGCCTGCCTCTATGGGAATGACCCCACATATTTTTTTTTCAGAAACAAGAGAAAGAAATTTTTGGAATCACTTTTGTATTTCTGCCAGAATTAAAATGCTCATCAAATGAGAAATGAAACTGTTTGAGAGTCAAAAAGACATGGGGGAGTAGTTGTTTATACATGTGCATAAAATATTTCACTCTTAAAACTGATTCAAGCAAAATTCACCCCTCTGTACTTAAACTTTTCATGAAGTAGCAGGTGGCAAATGTTTGAGTAAAGACAACAAACCCGTTTTCCCGATGAATAAATATTCCAGTTATCCATTGCTGTACCATAAAGCATCACAAAATTCAGTGGCTTAAAATAACAATTTACTCTTTTCTCTCACAATTCTGTGCCTTGACAGGACGCAGCTGGTCAATTCTGCGATATTCTCAGGAGATTACAATTAAAGTATTGTTTCAGTCACGTGGCTAGATGACTCAGATATCTTCTTTTTTCATATCTGGTACTTGGGCCAGGATGGCTGGAAAAGTTAGGCATTGCCTGGGGATCTGTGTGTCCACAAGATCACTTTGATTTCCTCAAAAGCTGGTGGTATCATGGTAGAGCAACATCTTACATGGCTGTTGGCTTCCTGAGTGAGTATCCAGAGAAATCAGGGCAAAAGTTGCAAGGCTCCTTATATGCAGCCTTCATAATCATACAGAATAACTTCTGTTGGACTATACTAGCTGTAAGTATGTCACAACACCAGCCAGATTCAAGGAGAATAAACTATTCAATGGCACAAATACTGGGAGAAATGATTAACTGTAAGGACATCTTGGAAGATCAGCTACCAAAATACAAGTTGTTTTACTGTTTCCATGCATATGAAACTGTCCCTTTTGATGAAAACCTTGGTAAACATCCGTATTAAAGAGAACTTACATTAGAGACTTGGGTTGCCAAAGACAAGACAATGTCTTCTAATACGACAAAATGGCAGTCTTTGTAGTTAAATAAACTTGGTTTACAATTTTGTACACCGGAGAAAAATAATTCTTTTTATATCGAGCATATATTGGGGCAGCTGTTTTCTTAAATTTCTTCTCCGTTTGCTATGGTCTGCTAACTTTGGTGACACTGACCCCTGAATGATTGGAACTATTAAAATCTAATAATGATTTCTGTGTTTCTAGTAAGGAATAAGATCATGAAATGCATCTCTAAAAGATGATAAGCTATAGACTAAAAATATAGATGTATTTCAAATATAGTTGGACAATTTATTTATCATGACAAAGAAAGGAAACAAAGTAGCCCAGCAGGCAAAATCAATCTGGGATTTAGAGCTAAAAGCTGGAAACAGTATTTCGGGATACTGTAGGTATGTTAGCTGTTTTTTTCTGATGTTCTTTCCTCAAATATATATACTTTCAGGTTCTAAATTAATAGGTCTTTTCTTATATCTCCTACATAGAAAACATAATGACGCTATTCTTTTCCTGGGTCAGATTAATATTTTATAGACCAGCTTTGTTGAACCTGGTCTCATAATCATGAAGTTTATTACAGAAATCTAGTGGATTTCTGAGACATTCGCCAAAAGCTTAAAACAGCAGCCACATCATGCCCCTCGGAGCCAATACCAGAGAGAGCACACTGGATCAGTCGTATGGTGATGTTTATTTTATTTTATTAATTCAAACCTTGTAGAAACATATGTTTGGTTTTGTTTCAGTTATTATTCATTTTTCTTATCACTTCTGGGAAGTTATTAATACAAAAAAACGGTATGTAGACGATAATAAGGGCTTCCAAAGTGGCACAGTGGTAAAGAATCCATCTGCCAACGCAGGAGACGCAGGAGACCCAAGAGACGCAAGAGATATGGGTTTGATCCTTGGGTCGGGAAGGTCCCCTGCAGTAGAAAATGGCTACCCACTCCAATATTCTTGCCTGGAAAATTCCATGGAAAAACAAGACTGGCAGGTTACAGTCCTTGGGGTTGTAAAGAGTTGGACATGACAGAGAACATGGATAATAAAAAATATATTTAGTGAATATGAGTTAAGTGAATGATTTTTCAATATTTGTAAAAAATAGGGAGTCTGTGTATATGTGTTTAGCAGGGGCAGAGAAGGGTACTAGGTATTCCTGGTATTCTATACCTAGAATTGGTTTTTTCCTCAACTATCAAGCAGAGGTATGTCTCTTCACTTAGTCTGTTACTGCCTCATTTTAAGTCTTGATTGACAAATCTAGACAGCATATTAAAAAGCAGAGACATTAACTTTACTGACAAAAGCCCATATAGTCAAAGCTATGGTTTTTCCAGTAGTTATGTATGGATGTGAGAGTTGGACAATAAAGAAAGCTGAGCACCAAAGGACTGATGCCTTTCAACTGTGGTGTTGGAGAAGAATCTTGAGGGTTCCTTGGACATCTAGGAGATCAAATCAGTTGATCCTAAATCAGTCCTAAATATTCTTTAGAAGGACTGATGCTGAAGTTGAAGTGTTGAAGCTAAAATACTTTGGCCACCTGATGTGAAGAACTGACTCAGTGGAAAACACCCTGAAGCTGGGAAAGATTGAAGGCAGTAGGAGAAGCAGATGACAGAGGATGAGATGGTTGGATGGCATCACTGACTCTGTGCACATGAGTCTGAGTATGTTCCAGGAGTTGGTGATAGACAGGGAAGCCTGGCGTGGGGCAGTCCATGGGGTTGCAAAGAGTCAGACATGCCTGAACGACTGAACTATATAATTATTAAGAATTTTACATTTTATTTTATGCCTTTTGCGATTATTGCCTCAGTCTTCTTTTTGTGTGTTTAAAATTTTAAACTCCTTATTTGAAATAATTAGATTCTCAGAGCAAGTTGAAAGCATAGTACTGAGGTCCTCATAAACCTTTCAACAAATTTCCTTCAATGGTAACACCTTATATAACTAGAATACAATATCAAAACCATAAAATTGACATTAACATAACATTACTAACAAGACTATGGACTTTCAGATTTCAGGAGTTTTTAGGCACTAATGTGTGTGCATATATGTGTAATTCCATATGAGCTAGTTCTATGATATATTGTTGCATGTATAGATTCATGAACTACCACCATGCTTGAGACATAGAACCACTTGGTCACCACAAAGAGACTCTTGTATACTACACCAATCTCCACCTCGCTATTCCTAGTCTCTGGCAACTACTACTCTGTTATCCATGTATAATTTTGTCACTAAGATAATTTTTATATAAAATGTTCAGTTCAGTTGTTCAGTTGTGCCAACTCTTTGCGACCCCATGGACTGCAGCATGCCAGGTTTTCCTGTCCATCACCAACTCCTAGGGAATGCTCAAAATCATGTCCATCGAGTTGGTGATGCCATCCAACCATCTCACCCTCTGTTTTTCCCTTCTCCTCCTGTTTTCAATCTTTTTGAGCATCTGGGTCTTTTCCAAAGAGTCAGTTCTTTGCATCAGTGGCCAAAGTGCTGGAGCTTCAACTTTAGCATCAGTCCTTCCAGTGAATATTCAGGATTGATATCCTTTGGGATTGACTGGTTTGCTCTCCTTGCAGTCCAAGGGACTCTCAAGAGTCTTCTCAAACACCACATTTCAAAAGCATCAATCCTTCATTGTTCAGTTTCTTTAGGACCCAACTGGAACATCTGTACATGACTACTGGAAAAACCATAGCTTTGACTAGACAGACCTTTGTCCATGAAGTAATGTCTCTGCTTTTTAATATGTTGTCTAAGTTTTTCAAAACTTTTTTTCCAAGGAGCATGTGTCTTTTAATTTCATGGCTGCAGTCACCATCTTTCAGTGATTTTGGAACCCCAGAAAATAAAGTCTATCACTGTTTCCATTGTTTCCCCATTTATTTTCCATGAAGTGATGGGACAGCATACCATGACCTTCGTTTTTTATTGTTGAATTTTAAACCAACTTTTTCACTCTCCTCTTTCACTTTCAACAAGAGGCTCTTTAGTTCCTCTTCACCTTCTGCCATAAGGGTGGTGTCATTTGAAGTTATTGACATTTCTCCCAGCAATCTTGACTCTTTCTTGTGATTCATCCAGCCTGGCCTTTCACATAAAGTACTCTGCATAGAAGTTAAATAAGCAGGGTGACAATATACAGCATTGAAGTACTCCTTTCCCAGTTTAGAACCTGTCCATTGTTCCATGTCCAGTTCTAACTGTTGCTTTTTGAACTGCATACATTTCTCAGGAGGCAGGTAAGGTGCCTTCCTGAAGAGATCTTTAGTCTTTCCCATTCTATTGTTTCCCTCTGTCTTTGCAATGTTCACTTAATGAACCATTGTTAATATAACATTTTCTTTATTGGCTTCTTTTACTCTGCCAAATACCTGGGTGTATTGCTAACTGCTAAGTCACTTCAGTCGTGTCCAACTCTGTGAGACCTCATAGATGGCAGTCCACCAGGCTCTGCCATCCCTGGGATTCTCCAGGCAAGAACACTGGAGTGGGTTGCCATTTCCTTCTCCAATGCATGAAAGTGAAAAGTGAAAGTGAAGTCGCTCAGCCGTGCCCGACTCTTAGCGACCCCATGGACTGCAGCCTACCAGGCTCCTCCATCCATGGGATTTTCCAGGCAAGAGTACTGGAGTGGGGTGCCATTGCCTTCTCCACCTGGGTGTATTAAATCCATCTATTTCTTTTATTATTTTAACACCTCCACTTCTTCTATATTATTGATGGATTTTATTATTTACCTCATTTTTAAATTAATTTATGCTATTAACCATTGTCCCTGAAGAAGGAAGTGGCAACCCACTCCAGTATTCTTGCCTGGAGAATTCCATGGACAGAGGAGCCTCATGGGCTACAGTCCATGTGGTCACAAAGAGTTTTCCACTAGTGTGTGACTAACATATTAACCATTGTGACTGAATGGTAGAAGGTAGTGTCGAAGTTTCCACCTTGCTCCCCTACCCATATGAGCTGTCATTAGGAGTACTTCATGCTACAGCTGTATCCTGGCCTTTGGCTTCACTGGTGGATCATTCAGCTTTTTTAATCCTGACTCTTCAAGTAATTCTTTGTTTAAGATGCACAGGAGACTTGCAGTTTAACTCTCCCTAAGGCAAAAATCTTCATGTAGTGCTACTGAAGACTCATGATCCTTATATAAGGTTTCTAAAACTCATAGTCTCTGATATTGACAACAACGGTTTAATACTAGATGTGATTTATTGAGTGCTTGATATACACTGAATGCCTGTTTTTACACTGTGAGCTAGCCCATCCTGTCTTCCTTTCTTATTTTTCTCTTTTCATTTCCTTTCTTCTTCACCCCTTTCCTTCCTTTCTTCTTTCATTATTTTGTTAGCTAGTTAGGTATTGGAAACACTGTGTTCACTGGAGTAACAAAGGACTTCTCAGGGACCCTGGGGACTGGTTAATATTGAAACCTACCTTATTATTCTAAGTCCCTATCACTGTCTTATTTATTGGAATATATTTGACCTCAAGATAATTCTTTACTTTGCTTTATTGGTCTATGTTTAATTTGTTAATTCTTAAAAGTGTTTAGAGCAGTAGTGCATTTAACACTTTCCTAGGTGTGCTGAAGAGAAGTGTTCTTTCCTAAAGTGTTCTGAAGAGAAGCTAAAGTCAAAGGAGATAAGGAAAGGTATACCCATCCAAATGCAGGGTTCCAAAGACTAGCAAGGAGAGACAAAAAGCCTTCCTCAGTGATCAATGCAGAGAAAAAGAGGAAAACAATAGACTGGGAAAGACTAGAGATCTCCTCATGAAAATTAGAGATACCAAGGGAACATTTCATGCAAAGATAAGCACAATAAAGGACAGAAATGGTATGGACCTAACTGAAGCAGAAGATAGTAAGGAGAGGTGGCAAGAATACACAGAAAAACTGTATGAAAAACACCTTTATGACTCAGATAACCATGATGGTGTGACCCCTCACCTAGAGCTAGACATCCTGGAATGCAAAGTCAAGTGGGCCTTAGGAAGTAACATCACTATGAACGAAGTTAGTGGGGGTGATAGAATTCCAGTTGAGCTATTTCAAATCCTAAAAGATGATGCTGTGAAAGTGCTTTACTCAATATGCCAGCAAATTTGGAAAATTCAGCAATGGCCAGATGAATGGAAAAGGTGTTTTTATTCTAATCACAAAGAAACTCAATGCCAAAGAATGTTCAAACTACTGCACAACTGTACTCATTTCACATGCTGGCAAGTAATGTTCAAAATTCTCCAAACCAGACTTCAAGTTCATGGTATGTTAACCATGAACTTCCAGATGTTCAAGTTGGATTTAGAAAAGGCAGAGGAACCAGAGATCAAATCGCCAACACCCGTCAGATCATCAAAAAAGCAAGAGAGTTTGAGAAAAACATCTATTTCTGCTTTATTGACTATGCCAAAGCCTTTGACTGTGTGGATCACAATAAACTGTGGAACATTCTTCAAGAGATGGGAATACCAAATCACCTTACCGTCCTCCTGAGAAATCTGTATACAGGTCAAGAAGCAACTGTTAGAATTGGACATGGAACAGCAGACTGGTTCCAAATTGGGAAAGGAGTACATCAAGGCTGTATATTGTCACCCTGCTTATTGAACTTATATGCAAAATGCCAGGCTGGATGGAGCACAAGCTAGAATCAAGACTGACAGGAGAAATATCAATAACCTCAGATAAACAGATAACAGCACTCTTATGGCAGAAAGCGAAGAAGAACTAAAGAGCCTTTTGATGAAAGAGGAGCGTGAAAAAGTTGGCTTAAAACTCAACATTCAGAAAATGAAGATCATGGTAGCTGGTCCCATCACTTCATGGCAAATAGATGGGGAAACAATGGAAACAGTGACAGACTTTATTTTCTTGGGCTCCAAAATCACTGCAGATAGTGATTACAGCCATGAAATAAAAAGACACTTGTTCCTTGGTGGAGAAGGAAATGGCAACCCACTCCAGTACCCTTGCCTGGAAAATCCCATGGACAGAGGAGCCTGGTAGGCTACAGTCCATGGGGTCGCAAAGAGTAGGACATGACTGAGAGATGTCACTTTTGCTTTCACTTTCCTCACATCCTACTCTTCTGTCTATAAAAGAAACTGGCATTCAGACCTAGATAAGATGATACACTGGGGCACTAGCCTGCCATCTTCTAGGACACCTAGCTTTCCAAATAAAGTTGTATTCCTTGCTTAAAAAAAAAAAAAAAGACACTTGTTCCTTGGAAGAAAATCTATGACCAATCTAAACAGCACATTAAAAAGCGGAGACATTACTTCGCAGACAAAGGTCTGTCTAGTCAAAGCTATGGTTTTTCCAGTAGTCATGTATGGATGTGAGAGGTGGACTATAAAGAAAGCTGAGCACTGAAGAATTGATGCTTTTGAACTGTGGTCTTGGAGAATACTCTTGAGAATCCTTTGGACTACAAGGAGATCAAGCCAGTCAATCCTAAAGGAAATCAGTCCTGAATACTCACTGGAAGGGCTGATGCTGAAGCTCAGACTTCAGGACTTTGGCCACCTGATGCAAAGAACTGAACTCTCTGGAAAAGATCTTGATGCTGGGAAAATTGAAGGCAGGAGGAGAAGAGGACAACAGAGGATAAGATGGTTGAATGACATCACTGACTCGATGGACATGAGTTTAAGCAAGCTCTGGAAGTTGGTGGTGGACAGGGAAACTTGGCATGCTGTAGTCCATGGGATCACAAAGAGTCAAACATGACTGAGTGACTGAAGTGAACTGAAAGTGTTCTGAATTAATTTGACTAATATAACTAGAGTGATATCAAAGAAATAAGCTGTATATTTTCTAATATTAAATAGCACATTTTAATTTCTATTGCAGTGGCTTTTTATGTACAGTGAATTTGGATTATAACAACGTGATTTTCCAAAATGTTACTTTAGGAGTCATTTTTATACCAAGAGAAAAAATAATATATAATAATAACATCTATTTTTAGTTAGATTGCTACAAATATTTTATCTCCTAGAATTTATTCTGGTTTTACTTCTATACTGACAAAAATTAATATTTTCACTCAAATAAAACATTCAAGGTACTTAAAAATCTCATTACTATGCTCCAAAATCATATTCCAAATGTCAGAATCTTTATCAAATTCTAAGTAATATAAGGAAAAGGAATTTCTGAGTATCTAAGAGCCAGTCAAGAATGAAATTGCTCCTGAGCATCAATTAATATGTGGAACAAAATACCTTTGTCATTATTCTATTTTCTTACTTTTTCAGTTTTTTAAACGTTGGTTTACCTTTCCACTCGCTGTGGATATTCTTGTTTAAATCTCTGATGAAATGGAAAACATTTTTTGAGATAAATGTTTACCTTTAATTTTTTTTTTTTCTTTAACTCAGGTTCAGACAAAATTTCTGTATTCTAAATGTTTACAAAAAAGCTTTAAAATGCAATGGATTAAAATGTAAATATTTTCTTTGGTACTTGTGATGCAAAAATATAAGGGTCTTTCAATTGCCCCACTGTTCAGTGGAAAGCAATGTCTGTACCGCATCCAATATGATCTCACCTGTATTAGAAACTGGAGAGTTTAAAAGCCCTTCTATTCTTTCTCTTTCAGTAACTGCCTTCACCCTTTGGGGCCACTTTAATGTGCCAGACCCAGTGGAGCTGTGTTAACATTAGCACAATCCCCCTGACAGAAAATCAGATCAATTGTAAGCCAGTTCTTTACTGAGGTAAACAGCTTTAAGGACTGACTGGAAACCCACTTGACAAAATAAATATATATATTTGTTGCCCTAGCCTTATTTATCTCTCTTATCTGCTCTTTTAATTACATAAAGGAACCCTGGTCTTAATATAGTGTGAATATGATTTTTAAAAAAATCTCCCTTTCACTTCATAGAATTAAGTCTACCTAAGACTCTCACTGCAGATGGTGATTGCAGCCATGAAATTAAAAGACGCTTACTCCTTGGAAGGAAAGTTATGACCAACCTAGATAACATATTGAAAAGCAGAAATATTACTTTGCCAACAAAGCTCTGTCTAGTCAAGGCTATGGTTTTTCCAGTGGTCATGTACGGATGTGAGAGTTGGACTGTGAAGAAACCTGAGCACCAAAGAATTGATGCTTTTGAACTGTGGTGTTGGAGAAGACTCTTGAGAGTCCCTTGGACTACAAGGAGATCAAACCAGTCAATCATAAAGGAAATCAGTCCTGAATATTCATTGGAAGGACTAATCCTGAAACTGAAACTCCAATACTTTCACCACCTGATGTGAAATGACTCCTTGGAAAAGACCCTGATGCTGGGAAAGATTGAAGGCAGGAGGAGAAGGGGATGGTAGAGGATGAGATGGTTGGATGGCATCACCGACTCAATGGACATGAGTTTGAGCAAGCTCCAGGCATTGATAATGGACAGAGAAGCTTGGTATGCTGTATTCCATGAGGTTACAAGGAGTTGGACATGACTGAGTGACTGAACCCTTTGGCCACCTGATACGAAGAGCTCACTCATTGGAAAAGACCCTGATGTTGGGAAAGATTGAAGGCAGGAGGAGAAGGGGATGGCAGAGGACAAGATGAGTGGGTGGCATCACCAACTCAATGAGTTTGAGTAACCTCCAGAAATAGTGAAGGACAGGGAAGCCTGACCATGCTGCAGTCCATGAGGTGGCGGAGAGTTGGACATGTCTGAACGACTATACAACAACAAAAACTCAGTTCAGAACATTCCACCATTCCAGCCTTTCTCTCTACTTCCTTTATCTCACTCTCCCTCTGCTAAAGCTCTTAAATGAGCAAATTCTTCTCTTCTTAAACAACTTTCGTGCCCTAATTCTAAATCTGTACTCCAAGAACTCAATTTGGAGGGTGGGGGAAGGAGAGAAAGGGGAGGAAATAGAAGGAGAAAATGTTTTCTATCACTCTATCTCTCTTTCTGTAAACAATAGTAACCCATAGGTAGGTGTTGCACTGTCTCTTCAAAGTGCAGAAAACCACTATAACTGAGTTCCCAACTTAAGCCTACAAATATTATTGCCAAAACCTTCTCATTTTATTAAGTTTTAATGATACAAGGTGATGAGTGAAGTTTTGTGATTTCTCAGTAAAGAGCAGTATTCTAAACAAACAAAGCATAGAAGTCAAGGCTTCACTGAAACAGTGACCAAGTAGTCTGTTTCAAAATTTGACAGAAGTTATTAGTGCACATGTCTCAGTTAACCAAATAGAACTTTTGAGACTTGGAGGACATCGTGATTTTGTAGTTATCCCAGGGTCCAGCACATGAATAGGCACATGGAAGGTATTTAATTTATATATTGATAGCTACATATAAAATAGATAACTAATGAGAACCTTCTGTATAACACCAGGAACACTAACTTGATGCTCTGTGGTGACCTATATGGAAAGGAAATCTAAAAATGAGGGAATATATCTATATATATATATGTATAGCTGATTCACTTTGCTGTCCCATAGAAACTAACACAACTTTGAAAACAACTATATTCTAATAAAAATTAATTAAAAATTTTGTGCAATGAATGCGCTAGTTTTATCACTTAAAGCATGCTTCATGCCTCAAAGTTACTAGTTTTATTTTGGTAAACTGTATTTTTAAAAATTGAGGTTAAAACATAGATATATATAAATGCATGACAGGTGTAGCCTGTTGTCTTACCTTCAATCAGGCCTCCTGGTAAAGTGCATGTTAATACTTTGTTGACAGGCTGCAGTATAAATCAGAGGCATTATGGTTCAAAGGATAGGAATTTACCTTTCACTTTCCTTTGTGGAAGTTCTGCACTGAGGCATGGGTGTCAACATCCCTTCGTGCCCACCTGGGACTAACTTCAAATATGAGTTGCTGCTTTTCTTTCTGAATTGCATCCAGGCTCAATAGATGGCAAACTCTCAGTTCTCTCTAAAGTGAGCTGGGATTTAGTAAAGCAGTTGGGTTACCCGCCTGGCATCAGGAGCAGCAACACAGCTGAGGAGGATTGATGATCTTTAACAGCAAGAGGCTATTTGAGCATTCCTTTCAGGAGATACTCGTGGAAGAAGCTAGAAAACGGTGAGTCCAGGTTTCTTTACCCTTGACATGATTTAAGTTTTCTGGTTGTGCAAAAACAAAAATCTTTAGAGATATATTTTAAAAGTATCAAACAGCTATTGGAACGTCAAAATGTTCTTACTCAAAAGTGATTTATGATTTAATCAATGATTTAATTATAAGTTATTCTGAAAATTTTGTAACATTTTCCTTTAAAGCATATTTCAATGAATGGGAATGCAATTAATACATTTACTGTACCTTCAAATGCAAAATGTGCCTATATTGATATATGTTTTCATTTAATTAAATATGGAGAAGGAAATGGCAACCCACTCTAGTATTCTTGCCTGGAAAATCCTGTGGACTGAGGAGGCTAATAGGCTAAAGTCCATGGGGTCTCAAAGAGTCAGACACGACTGAGCCATTTCACTTTAATTAAATAATCTAATTCTATGAGGCTTCATAGGTTTGAAGCTGAGGTACGGAGTTTTTATGATTAGTTAAGATTCACCCTGACTTTTCTCCTGTGACTGAGAAACAAAGTCAAAGCTTCAAGATCCAGTCTGTCTTTGATGAGCTGCTTGAATCCAGATCACCACATCACTAGATACTTTTGGCTTTGTCATGAGAGACTCTAAGGATTTTATCAGGACAACATTCTTCTTCATAGGAAAATGCTTTGATCTGGTCATTTAGTTGTTCAGCTTCTAGAAAGATTTTGCTGTTGTCCAGATAGAATGCTTGAAGGTTGGGGATTTAAATGGAGGATGGAGGTTATCTCTGGAAGCATCAGCATAGACAGGTGTGAGAAAATAGTCATAGACATTGATATTGCCAGCTGCAAATTGCAGCTGGGATACTACTTGGGGCTTCCCTGATGGCTCAGATGGTAGAGAATGCAATGTAGGAGACCTGGGTTTGATCCCTGGGTAGGGAAGATCCTTGGAGAAGGAGATGGCAACCCACTCCAGTATTCTTGCCTGGAGAATTCCATGGACAGAGGAGCCTGGTGGGCTACAGTTCATGGGATCATAAAGAGTTGGACACTACCGAAGGACTAACAGTTTCACTTTCACTTTTCATACTGTCTGACTTAGTAGAGAAGCAGGCTAGAGACTTCCCAGGTAGTTCAGTGGTAAAAGAATTCATCTACCAATGCAGGAGACTCGAGAGATTCAGGTTTGATGCCTGGGTTGTGAAGATCCCCTGAGTAGGAAGTGACAACCAACTCCAGTATTCTTGCCTCAAAAATCCCATGGACAGAGAAACCTGGTGGGCTACAGTCCATGGGGTTGCAAAATGTCAAACAACTGAACACATACATGGGCTAAAGATGTTCCTAGGCTGTCAGCACAGTTAGGAGCACAGGCTCTGGCATCCAAATCAGGCTCAAATCCCACTGGCTCTTCTGCTCTCTAGCTGGGCATCGTTGGATGATTTATTTCATCCGTATAAGCCTCAGTTTCCTCATTTGTAAATTGGAGCAAATTATACCTAATCCATGGCAAGTTGCAATGATTGAATAATTTAGATAATTGATGCCAAATGCGGTGCCTATATTGAGTGTCCTATAAATGTGAGTAGGGTTATAATTATAGGCATGACCTAGATTTGGTGATATCATAGAACCATAGGTCGCAACCCTGCCTACACTTTAGAATCACCTGGGGAATTTTTAAGACACGCCAATACCCAGGTCTACACTGGAGGTTAATTTGCTTTAAAGCTCCCCAGGTGAATCTAATGTGTGCCAAGGTTGTGCACTACTATAGACCTTCCAGTTTTTTAAATCTATCAGGGCTTTTAGTGATCAGCAAAACCAATGCCCTCCTTTTACAGATGGGATTGGGGACCAATATAATTCAATGAATTGTCTAGGTTCATTTTTAGTTAAGTGGCAAAGAATGCAAACTTCCTGATTTCTAGCCGAGAACAATTTTCACCTTTCTAGCATATATCAAAATCTGACATATGTTCTCTGGTACCTTTAGAGATTTGATAATTTATTAAGTTAGCTGGTAATGAGATTTTGGACTATGGTGGGTGGCTGTCTCTGGTTAGTAGACTACCATGCTCCTTTGATAGGATGGTATTCCTACAGCTTTGCTGTGATAATCCTCTTTCTGGGAAGGTATAACATCTAAGGGAATACAGCTTCTCATTAGAAAAAGGGGCTCTATTTGTTGGCCATTTGTGTGTCTTCTTTGGAAAGATTTCTTTTTAGTTCCTCCGCTGATTTAATTGGATTATTTTTTAAATTGAGCTGTGTGAATTCTTTATATATTTATTGTACATATTAATTTCTCTATAATTTCTTTATATCAATCCCTTATCAAATATCTGGTCTGCAAGTATTTTCTCCCATGTGCCGCAACGTGGGTGAAACTGGAGAGTATATCGCAAAGTTAAATGTCAGAGAAAGATAAATGTTGCATGATATCATTCACACATGGATTGGGTATCACTTTTAAAAAGCCAAATGCATAGGAGCTGAGAGTAGACTGGAGATTACAAGGGACTTTGGTGGTGGTAAAAATGGGTCAATGTTGATCAGAGAGCCACAGACTTCCAGGCAGAAGATGAATATATTCTGAGGACACTGCACAGCATGGAGACTGGAGTTAACAATGATGTATTCTACACTTGAAAGTTGTTGAGAAAGTAAATCTTATATGTTCTCACCACAAAAAAAGAAATAGTAATTATGTGACCTGTTGAGAGTGTTAACTTAGGCTGTGTTGGTAATCATTTGTGATATAACAGTGTATCAAATCAACACGTTGTACACCTTAAACTTAAGGTTATATGTCAGTTATATCTCAATAAAGCTGGAGAGGAAAGAGCTGTGTACATGATCTCCAAAGCTGTGCTGGTGTTTCATCCTCAGGACAAAGAAGCCTTTCTCCTTTATGCCCGGGGGTCTCAGGCATGCGGTACAAGTTCCTGACTGGTGCAAACTGATCACAGTGCTGGAGGCTGGAAAGCAGGTTCAGTGGCCCCTGCTTCCAGGGCTGTTGCCTGCCTCCCCGGAGTTGCCCCAGTTACACAGCTGCTGGAGCGGCACCATTAATTAGGCGATGTGCCTTGTTGCTACCATCTGGACGGCACTACCCAGTCCTATCTCTAGTCTCCCTTGTGGCTCATTGTCCCCCTCAAAAACCACCTGGGAACTTAGCCCCGCACTCCGGCTGGGGTGCAGTGGTGTGGCTGGTACCACACAGGAAAGTGCCAGAGTCAGTTCAAGCAAGGGACCCTGAAGTGTAAAGTAACAAAGAAAAGGACAGAGAAGTTGAAGTAAGTTTTGTGAGACTAAACTGGGATCTCTTCTCAGGAAGTGGTAACAACTCATATATTTTAGCATAGTCTCCAACCAACATGTCTGAAGCTTGCAAACATACTTGTGAAATAGTTTGTATCAATATATTAGGATATGCCTTACTACATATATACATATATATATAAACACATTTATATTACATATGAATACATATGAATTGCAAAATGCTTCTCTCTGCTTTCCTTACATTTTCCGTGATAAAGAGTGGGTAGCATTTAGTGTTGGATAAAAAGAAAGACCCCTGTAGCTACATCAGAATGTCATTTTCAAGCATTTCTGAATCTTCTCTTTTTACATCCAAATTTCTTGATGGAGAGTCTTCAATAAAATAAAACTTCTCTAAGAATACTATAACACACACACACATACACACACATATCAAGGAAATATATAGTGTTCTAATGTTTATTGCTTCAAGAAAATTCATAGCAATATAGGAGTTCCTGGTAGGAATTAAAACTGTATTGAATTTTTATATGTGATACAAAGTTAGGTTTGTACAAACCATCACTCTTAAAGAAATTGAACTGCACCCAGACTAAAATTCCCAGATTCACCCTCCTTCTGCCAAATGTTATTAGCAGCAAGTTAAAAGTAGGCCTGCTGTCACTGTGACCTCCGCTGACCTCTTAATTTCTTGAGTTCAAGTCCAATTAACCTCTAGGAAGAGGCACAACTGTTCTAACCAGACAAGTCAATAGAATCCAATAGTAATCATTTCATTTTCTGCCTTGTCAAAGGGTGGCCCTCCCACCTAACCCATTTCACACAGAGGTGGTCATTTATCACCGCTTAGAGAACTGTACTGAGCCGTGTCCGAGTCCTGCCTGAAGTACATTCATCAACTGCACAGACAGGGCCTGGGGTGTGCTGTGCTTTGGGAGGGCTTAGTAGAAGGTGCTGCTGGAAAACCTGCCTTGTCTCTGCAACCTGTTGGTGTGTTTTGCCTAGCAGTGCCTGCATGTGGACCCAGACTGCAAGTAGTTAAAGCATAATGTATCTGCTTCAAGGAGAGCTATCCCCTTCCTGAAGAATATATAATGTCTTTCTCTCTAGGGCAGCCAGACATTGTTATAATTATTTTTAAAGGACTCAGTTTGAAAGTAAATGGTGAAAAAAAATCCAAACCCCTTTCCTATCTAGGCTGCTCCTGGCAAATGAGGGAAAGACCATTATCTGCGTAGTTCAAATAAAATAAAGTTTACTTTAAACCAATTTCCCAGGTGACTATTCACGAATAATCAAAGATGTTCATGGTAATCCATGCATTTCCAGGAGTAGTTCTTGGAAACAAGAATTTTTTTCAGCAAATGACTTTTTTTTTTAAACTCTGATATTAATATACTTTATGAACTGGCTTATTAGAAATTGAATTCTAGGACTTCCCTGGTGGTGCAGTCATTAAGACTCTGCCTGCCAAAGCTGGGGACATGAGTTCGATCCCTGGTACAGGCAGATTCCACATCCCAAGGAGCAATGAAGCCCATTTACCACAACTATTGAGCCCGCAGGCCTTGAGCCCAGGCTCCACAATAAGAGAGGCCACTGCAGTGAGAAGCTCATGCACCACAACAGTAGCCCTGGCTTGCTGTAACTAGAGAAAAGCCATGTGCAGCAGCAAAGAGCCACTGCAGCCAAAAATAGACATACAAATAAATGAAGTTATAAAAGAAATAAATTTGAATTCTAGAAAGAATCTAAGAACAAATTATGTCCAAATATTTTCAGTGCTTCCAATTACATAAAATATTAGTATGGAAACCTGATATTTATATTCCCATGATAAGGCTATGTATTTCCATCTACCTAGGTATACTAATTTCCTTACACTTTAATTTCTTATGTGTGTTTAGTTGCTCAGTCATGTCAAACTCTTTGTGACCCTGTGAACTGTAGCCCACCAGGCTCTTCTGTCCATAGGGATTCTCCAGGCAAGAATACCAGAGTGGATTGCCATGCTCTTCTCTAGGGAATCTTTCCAACCCAGGGATCGAACCTAGGTGTTCCGCATTGCAGATGTATTCTTTACCAGCTGAGCTACTACTAAGCTCAATTTCCTATGCTTTCATATTAACTTAAGTTATTGCTTAATTTAATATGAAAAATTATAAGTAAGAAACTAGTCACTAAGAAAATATGTAACGTTTCTGCTCTGGTAGCCATTCGAAACTAACAAACAAAAATTTTCAATATTGTTTTTACTTTTATGTTGGATCTTCTGGGCTCTGTGAATTTAATCTTTTTTCTTCCTAAAAGAAACACAGCTTCTGAACTAAAGGTCAAAGTCCTTTGGCATCACTACTCTGCATCCTCATGCCTTTCCCTTCACTTTACATTTCTCTATTTTTTTAACATCTCATTTCTACTCTTTTCACCAAAGAACACTAACCATAAGGTGCAGACAAGGATGTAAAATAGGTGGGATAACAATGCCAGTCCCAAACCAAGTCCCTCTCCAAAAGTGAGACCAGTAAAAATGTAATGGATCTTAAGGTGAAATTGATCCCTCGCTTTCCAAAACAACACCATCCAATAGGATTTTCCATGAAGATGGGGTTATTCTATAACCATGTTGTCCAACAGAGTAACCAATATCTTCACATGTGTCTAGGAAGCACTTGCAATAGGGCTTACTGCTGCTAGGGACCTAATAGCCGAATACCTAGAATTTTCTCACTTTTCACTGGATGGAACTTAGCAGACATATTTTCACTGAAAATTTACAAGCAACCTCATACTCACAAATGTACAATTGACCTCCAGGTCTGTTTCTGCCTATTTCTTTATGTCTGTCTAATTGAGTCTGTGGCTTTAAGTTGTGCATCTGTAACACATGCATGGGCAGGATAGGACCTCAGTCTCACATAAACAAGTCCTGAATCTCAGTATGGACAGTAACATACATATGTGGGAACTAGAGTTATTTTCATTCTATTTGAAAAATTAAAATAAAACTTTATGTTATCTCACAGACTTCCAGAAGCATAGTTTCAACATTATCTGAGTTTGTGGAGTGGAAGTGTTAGTTGCTCAGTCATGTCTGACTCTTTGTGACCTCATGGACTGTAGCCCGCCAGGCTTCTCTGTTCATGGGATTCTCCAGGCAAGAATGCTGGAAGGGGTAGCCATTCCCTTCTCCAGGGGATCTTCCCCACCCAGGGACTGAACCCAGGTCTCCCACATTGCAGGCAGATTCTTTACCATCTGAGCCAATGAATTAATTGGTAATTGTAAAAGACAGACTACTTTTGACAAAAAAAAAAAACACACAAAAAAATTGCTCCTTATATCATATGCATATATTCCTTAAAGTTAACAGAATATCTCATGCAAGTAGGTTGACATTGGTTCATATTTTAAGATCAATACAGAGATCGACATAAGGACAATTTTAGGCAGCTTTTGAATTATTATTATAGAGATAGGAAATATTGTTTCTGTGAATTAGCAAACTGTCCTCCAATGACTGTTCACATGTATGAGACAAAGAGCAGTGGTGAAAAAAATTCTCTCTAATCTAGTTGTTCAGTTTCCTACTGTCTTGTATTAAAAGCTACCTAATAGAATTTATAGTTGGAGAAACCTTTTAGGCAGCACTCTTTGTATTTTTTATTAAGTCCAAACTCAGAGAATCTACTTAATGTCAATTTTGTACAATGGTTATCCTGCACAGCATTTTTTATTTTAAATCTGCAGGACATGATGATAAATTGATAATTGACCCCAAGGCCATTATAAATAAAGAAGCCCTGTTTTTCATTAGTACAGTATTACCTAGTCATAAGGATAAGAAGACCAATACTAATTTCTTCCTGAGAAGTAAGCAATCAAAAACTCATGGTTTAAAAAACAAACATTTAAAGAAAGCAAATTTCTAGTTGTGAACAGTAGAAGAAAATGCAATTATAGGAACATATGATTAGAAACATGCCAAAACCAGTTTGTGTTGTGTGCTGATAAATATAACATTCTTAACTGTGTTTTTACTTTAAAAGAAAAATCTAGCTGAGAAACAAACTGAAAAATATCAGGTAATACAATTCCTGTTGACATTCTTGTCTACTGTGTGTGAATGCTAAGTCACTTTAGTTGTGTGTGACTCTCTGTGACATTATGGACTGTTGCCCACCAGCCTCCTCTGTCCATGGGATTCTCCAGGCAAGAATACTGGGGTGAGTTGCCACGCCCTCCTGCAGAGAATCTTCCCAATCCAGGGATCAAACCTCCATCTCTTATGTCTCCTGAATTGGCAGGCGGGTTCTTTACCATTAGCACCACCTGGGAAGCCCTTGTTCAGAGTATCCAGGTACAAATGTCTCATGTTGACATTCCTACCCTGAGAGAGCAGTTCCCTTAAAATTTTATTCATGTGAAAGTAATTTTAAACATGCTCCTCACACTCATTTACACTTATACTGTACATACACTACCTGTCACTTTTCTACTGACCCTTGCTTCTTTAATAAATGCACGAAATGTGTTTGGGGGCTCTTGCTAGAAGCAAAGATACTATGGAGCATATAAAGTCTAAAAAACACAGTCAGTGATCTTGAAAATCCAAATGTAGAGAACAGACACTTCCTAAAGATAATACTTTATTAATACAATAGAAGATATTATCCAACTGCTATATCCATGCAAAAAAAAAAAAAATGAAGAGATAATATAATTTGAGAATACTGCTGACGCTGCTGCTGCTAAGTCGCTTCAGTCGTGTCCGACTCTGTGCGACCCCATAAACGGCAGCCCACCAGGCTTCCCCGTCCCTGGGATTCTCCAGGTAAGAACACTGGAACGGGTTGCTATTTCCTTCTCCAATGCATGAAAGTGAAAAGTGAAAGTGAAGTCGTTCTGTAGTGTCCGACTCTAGCGACCGCATGGACTGTAGCCTACCAGGATCCTTGGTCCATGGGATTTTCCAGACAAAAGTACTGGAGTGGGGTGCCATTGCCTTCTCCAGAGAGTACTAAAAAGACCTAAATCAAATCCCTTATGTCTATACAGTGGAAGTGAGAAATCGATTTAAGGGACTAGACCTAATAGAGTGCCTGATGAACTATGGATGGAGGTTTGTGACACCGTACAGGAGACAGGGATCAAGACCACCCCCAAGAAAAAGAAAAAAGAAATGCAAAACAGCAAAATGGTTGTCTGAGGAGGCCTTACAAATAGCTGTGAAAAGAAAAGAAGTGAAAAGGAAAGGAGAAAAGGAAAGATATACCTACTTGAATGCAGAGACCCAAAGAATAGCAAAGTGAAGTCGCTCAGTCGTGTCCGACTCTTTGCGACCCCACGGACTGCAGCCTACCAGGCTCCTCTGTCCATGGGATTCTTCAGGCAAGAATACTGGAGTGGGTTGCCATTTACTTCTCCAGGGGATTTTCCCAACCCAGGGATCGAACCCAGGTCTCCCACATTGCAGGCAGACGCTTTAACCTCTGAGCCACCAAGGAATCCCCAAAGAATAGCAAGGAGAGATAATAAAGGTTTCCTCAGCGATCAATGCAAATAAATAGAGGAAAACAATAGAATGGGAAAGACTAGAGATCTCTTCAAGAAAATTAGAGACACCAAGGGAACATTTCATGCGAGGATGGGCTCGATAAAGGACAGAAATGGTATGGACCTAACAGAAGCAGAAAATATTAAGAAGATGTGGAAAGAATACACAGAAGAACTATACAAAAAAGATTTTCACAATCCAGATAATCATTAAGGCATGATCACTCACACTCATGTAGAGCTGGAGATCCTGGAATGTGAGGTCAGGTGAGCCTTAGGAAGCATCACTACAAGCAAAGCTAGTGGAGGCGATGGAATTCCAGTTGAGCTATTTCAAATTCTAAAAGATGATGCTGTGAAAGTGCTGCACTTAGTATATCAGCAAATTTGGAAAACTCAGCAGTGGCCCCAGAACTGGAAATTGTCAGTTTTCATTCCAATCCCAAAGAAAGGCAATGCCAAAGAATGCTCAAACTACCGCACAATTGCGCTCATCTCAATGCTAGTAAAGTAATGCTCAAAATTCTCCAAGTCAGGCTTCAGCAATACGTGAACCATGAACTTCCAGATGTTCAAGCTGGTTTTAGAAAAGGCAGAGGAACCAGAGATCAAATTGCCAACATCCGCTGGATCATCAAAACAACAAGAGAGTTTCAGAAAAACATCTATTTTTGCTTTACTGACTATGCCAAAGCCTTTGACTGTGTGGATCACAATAAACTGTGGAAAATTCTGAAAGATATGGGAATACCAGATCACCTGACCTGCCTCTTGAGAAACCTATATGCACGTCAGGAAGCAACAGTTAGAACTGGACATGCAACAACAGACTGGTTTCAAATAGGAAAAGGAGTACGTCAAGGCTGTATATTGTTGCCCTGTTTATTTAACTTCTATGCAGAGTACATCATGAGAAATGCTGGGCTGGAAGAAGCACAAGCTAGAATCAAGATTGCTGTAAGAAATATCAATAACCTCAGATATGCAGATAACACCACCCTTATGGCAGAAAGTGAAGAAGAACTAAAGAGCCTCTTGATGAAAGTGAAAGAAGAGAGTGAAAAAGTTGGCTTAAAGCTCAACATTCAGAAAATGAAGATCGTGGCATCTGGTCCCATCACTTCATGGCAAATAGATGGGGAAACAGTGGAAACAATATCAGACTTTATTTTTTTGGGCTCCAAATTCACTGTAGATGGTGACTGCAGCCATGAAGTTAAAAGATGCTTACTCCTTGGAAGGAAAGTTATGGCTAACCTAGACAGCATATTCAAAAGCAGAGACATTACTTTGCCAACAAAGGTCCATCTAGTCAAGGCTATGGTTTTTCCAGTGGTCATGTATGGATGTGAGAGTTGGACTGTGAAGAAAGCTGAGTGCAGAAGAATTGATGCTTTTGAAGTGTGGTATTGGAGAAGACTCTTGAGAGTCCCTTGGACTTCAAGGAGATCAACCAGTCCATCCTAAAGGAGATCAGTCCTGGGTGTTCACTGGAGGTACTAATGTTGAAGCTGAAACTCCAGTACTTTGATGCGGAGAGCTGACTCATTTGAAAAGATCCTGATGCTGGGAAAGAGTGAGGGCAGGGGGAGAAGGGGACGACAGAGGATGAGATGGTTGGATGGCATCACTGACACAATGGACATGATTTTGGGTGGACTCCAGGAGTTGGTGATGGGACAGGGAGGCCTGGCATGCTGCAGTTCATGGGATCACAGAGAGTCGACCACAACTGAGTAACTGAACTGAACTGAACTGAACAAGACTATCAAGAAATGTATTGAATTTAAAAATAATCCTAAAGAATAAGCAGAATTTTAATTGATAAGATACAGAAGGGGTTTTGAGCTTCAAGCACACCACCAAGAACATGAAATGATAACCCATGGAATGGGAGAAGATATTTACAAATCACATATCTAGGGTCTCTGAACTAGGAACTTTGAAGAAGATATACAGATGACCATCAAGCACACAAAAAGATGCTCAATATTTTAGTCATTTGGGAAATGCAAATCAAAGCCGTAGTGAGACATCACCTCTTACCTACTAGAATGTCTAAATAAAACAGATAAATAATAAAAAGTGTTAGCAAGTATATATAGAAATTACCAATGGACTATAAAATAGGATAGCCACTTTGGAAAACAGCGTGTAAGTTCCTCAAAAAAAGAAAAAGAGACTTAACACATAACTCAGCATTCTACTCCTAAGTATACAACCAAGAGGATGGAAATATTATATATATATGTATAATATTTATATATTATGTATATATATGTATATTATGTATATATTATGTATATATGTACATATGTACATATATGTATATATGTATAATATATGTATATTATATAACATATTATGTTAAAAAAACTTGTACATAATGTTTATATTAGCATTATTCATAATAGACTAAAAGTGTAAGCAACCCAAATGTCCATTAAGTGATGAATTGATAAAAAAAAATGCAGTATATCCATACAACAGAATATTCAGCCATACACAGGAATGAAGTACCAATATATGCCACAACATGGATAAACTTTAAAAACATTCTAAGTAAAAGAAATCAGACACAAAGGCCATGTCCATGCCTAGGCAAAACCATAGAAACAGAAAGTAAATTTGTGGGAAGAGAGGGTGAACAGTGATTGGGAATGGGTACAGGTTTTTTTTTTTTTTTAGTGATAAAAATATTCTAGAATTAGATAGCAGTGATGATTACATAACCTTGTGAATATACTAATAAACACTAAATGTTACATGTAAAAGAGTGAATTTTATGGTACATGAATTACATCTCAGTTATTTAAAAATAATGATCCAAGAGGCTCTCTGGTTAAAATGAGTGGATGGCATAAATAAAGAAGAGTGAAGGTGAGAAATATGTGAAAAAGGATAAATGATCTTGTCAACAGTAGTTCTAGGAGGGAGCTGTATCAAATATATTTATATTTACATGTAATAGTGGGAGGTAAAGTTGAAATGTTGGATGAATGAAAGATCAGGGAAGGGTTCCCAGGGTAGGCTAAAGAGTTTAGTGTTTATTTGTTGATATTAAAGAGTTTAATTTATTTTGTAGTAGCATTATTTTACTTAATTTGGGAGGAGAATAGTCTAGAAGGGGTAGATTAGCTACCCACAGTGCATATTGGTTCCCTGAAAGATAAGAAAAGATCTTTTCTTATAGATCTGTATAAGAAAACCACCAGTATCTGGTGGTTGAGGTGATATGGAGAGAAAGTCATGGGATATGGGTTGAATATCAGGAACAACTGAGAGGCAGTTTCCTTGAATGGAGAATTTCCCTCTGACCAGAAGAAAATGTCTCCTTTTCTCTATCATGCACCAAGTAAAATGAAATCTATATCTTTAAAAGTAAAATAAGAATTTCATATTTTACTTTAGATTGGTTATTAAACATCAGTGATCTCTTCTGAGATGTTATTAATAATTTGAACAAAGTCTTTTTATTCTTTACAGGAAAATAGAGTGACATCAAAAGTGAGAAAGTTTAGTTTTAATCACAGTTAAGAATTTAAATTTGTAAAGGAACTAGAGGCTAGGAAAATCTTTGGAGGAAGGGTTGGAGGAAATGTTTGCCAAGGCAACTGCATAGTTCTTTGCCTGGTGACCAAATAATAGCAATTCTAGTAAAGAAAGGAAACTTTAGAGAGGAGACGCTGGTATCATATAGTCATTGATTCAAGGAGTGCCTCTCTCTTTTCTTTCATATTCCTTGCAGTTAAGCAGGAAAGAAACAATATGGTCTCCACTGTTTAGGTGCTCAGAACC
The DNA here is from genome assembly GCF_001704415.2 of Capra hircus. Lineage (NCBI taxonomy): Eukaryota > Metazoa > Chordata > Mammalia > Artiodactyla > Bovidae > Capra > Capra hircus. The sequence continues at coordinate 27,099,879 of NC_030827.1, read as the reverse complement.
TCTGGGAGGTTCTCTGTTCTCATAAAACAATTATAATGAAATGTGAGAAGCACAAAGCTTGGCACAATCCAGACCAATTATGCAGAGCGGAATCTATGTTAGAAGGCTATTAGCAGGAGCTCCCCAGGCCAGAAATTCAGCAAAAGATTTTGAAGTTCAGAGAACAGTGTTTGCAACCAAAGGAAACCAAGACTATGCAGTATTCTGAGGGTTGAGAAATGTGGTAAGGTTGGATACTCAGATATTAGTCAGGGAGAAGGTGCCAGAAGTTGTTGGTAGTGATATAGACTTCATCTTTCATTCCATCAACAAGGCGAACCAGTGAAGTTTGTAACGTAGAAAAAAAAAAAAACCAGGATTATACTTAATTCTAGAAATATTAATATTATATTGGGATTTGAGGGTGAAGGGGTGAGGAGGCTGGCTAGGACTTTATTTTCTTCTGAATGAGAGACAGTGAAGACTTCTTCTGGGGCTGGAGGAGATTAAGGAGAAAAAGCAATGGATTCAGGCACTGTTTAGAAGGATGTTAACAGAAATAAGTGATGTGATAGAGGCAGGAGGTGGGAGGGAGGTGAAGCTATCAAGGAAGACTACAAGGTTTCTGGTTTGTGTGACACAAAACGGATGTGTCGTTTACTAAGATACAGGAGACTGGAAGGGAAGCAGGTCTCAGGAGGAGGAGGGGCAGACAATAAATTCATGTTGGTGGATGTTGAAATACACCCTGGGAAAAAAATTCAGAGACATGGCCTCTCTTCCTTTTCACCTTGATGGGCAAAAGGTGACTAGCCTATATATTTCCTTGCATCTGTGGAGAGAATATGATTCATTTTCTTCTCACCAGGGTTATCAGTGCAATTTAATTGTTTTAGAGCCTTTCAATTTTTTGATTTAGGTAAGGACTGTTTGGATTCCCAAACCAGCTTTACACATTTTTGCACTGACTGTGCTTTTTTTTTTTTTTTTTGCTGTTGTGGTAGGAACCAAGCCTGTTATTTACTGTTCTCTGTTGAAATTACGAGGAGAAGTGAGCTGAACATTTGACATTCAGCATCTGGTTAATGATGTCTGCTCACTGGGCCTAGCAATATTTACAGATAAGCAACTCCATAGAATGGGACTCATATTACAGGCCCTATGTATTCAGGAGACACAGCTTCTCTTATGATCCGATAGCCATAATCCAAAATAAACATCTTGGTTTTCCAGTGAGTACTTCCTAGTCTTATGGGCCATTTCTTTGTAAGCACATCAAGTAGTGCACTATCTATTTGGTGAGATTTCATTCAGAAGATTTTATTCCTCTCCCTTTTAAAATCTTAATATATAGCTTTTACTGAAAATATGAAATAATTTTAAGTGATTGACTTTTACTTAAAGTAAAACTGTGGTTTTAGCTCTGCGAGACATTGATTTCAATTTATAATATGAGTTACTTGATTGAGAAGGTGGAGAAAGTTCTCAGGCATCGGGTACACAGGGGACAATTAGTCAAGGAGAGATCACTGGAGTAAGTAGCAAACTATGACCTCTCAAATAGAAGCTTTTTTCCATTTCACCATTTCTAATATCTCTTAGCCTCTTTTTTTTTTTCTTAACAATGGAATTTTATTTTGATGAGAAATGAGTTTACAATCATTTAGTAAATGAAGCGCAAATACTTCATTTTCCTATCCCATAACTTACAATAAAAAGAGTAGTAAATAAATATCTGTGAACAGATTAAGGGTAAGGCAGATTGGATAATAACACACCTCTGATGTCCAGACTCCCTGAAAGTAATATCTCTCAGACTTTGTACTTGCATCTATATATGAAGAGTTTAGGAAAAATAAAAAGTGCAGAGTTAGTGGGAAAAAGGTCAAGACTAGGAATCTGAAAAATCCCATTTCTGAAATTAACCACTGGGACTCTTCCAGCCTGAATGCTTGCTCTTTGCTGCTTCTCTAAGTAGAAAGTATAGTGAACAGTTAGAGAACACAGGAAACCACAGTAATTAATAATGATGGGGATATCACTTGGGTAGATATGTAAAATACAAGTCTGTGGTGTGTTTTAAAATATCTGCATGTGTCTTTTGAGGAGTCCAAGTGCATAAAGACTCTCTTGGTATTGAATTTTAAAAATCAATGATACAATTAGATTTTTAAAACAATTTATATTACAAACCTTGCTACCTTACCAATAATCTTTGGACAGGAAAAGAAATGAAGGGAAGGAGGGAGGAAAAGGATGGAAGGAAAGAAGGAAAAAAAAACTAAAAATATAATTTTTATAAAGGGGACTTTTTAAATTCTTTTGAGATCAAAGAGCCTGCAAGCAACTCATTAAATAGGTGATAGTGCAACATTGTTCATCAGCTATTCCCTAATACAAAATAAAAAGTTCAAAAGAGGAGGGGGAACATAGACAAGAGTAAATAGTAATTGAATTAAAAATATTGATTTGTATTAAATAGCTTATTAGTGAGGCTATCTACCATTTTCATTTCTGTCTTGTTTTGACTAAACTGTTGTCACCAAAATAAGTGTGAAATAAGCAAATACATGCACATTTACTATAGCAAACAGGCCGCCCAGAATCTAATTAGACAAAACTCTGCCCATCTGCTCTGCATTATCATGGGGCCTGCTCAGATGGACGCTGTTTCATTACCAAAAGGCAGAGAGATGCAAATTGAATTGAACTGGACTTCCTCTCAGACAGAGACCAGGCCATGAAGTCAAACCCTTGCTGTGAACCAACAAAGCACCACTGGGGAAAAGTGGGCTGAGAGGGGATTTCTTTTTCTAAGGCCACATGTCTAGTACTTAGTAGAGGCCATAAGGGAGTGTTCATCCCATTGTTCCTTACAAGGCAACATGAGTCGCCACAATATAAACCTTGTTCACTATGCAAATTGTTGATTTTGGTACTTAGTCCCTTGTGGCAGATGCCCTTTTATTAGCTGTATGTCACGGCATGTTGAGTTGCATTTCACATGAGGGAGACAGAACAACCATCCTGACGTGAGTTATTTCAGAAAGTTAGTCATTTGCATTTAGTACTGAGTTATATATGAAGATGAATTAAAATACTTTGGTAATATTGTTCCTTGGTATAGCATCTCTGGTATGCATAAAAAGACAAAGGTCCTTTTTATGCGATGTTTGTACCTAGGCAGTTTTAGTCTGGTTCTGGCAATTTCTCTATTAATAGGAGTAATTAATTGCCAATGTTTTCAATGACTAAAAAGAAGAAAAAAGTAAAACCCCTTTGGCTTGAAAAAGTTGTAGAGTTAGAGTAGCTAAAAAGCTAATATATTGTATGAAAAAGTTCTACATTTTGATCTCAGAAATAGGCTTTGAAATGACATTTTTCTTCATATGATGAATTTGTGCCATTTTCTTTAGTAAAAGCTATTTTCTTGCACAAATGGATGCATTTTATCCTGGATTCCATTCATGCTTATTTTTTAAAATGTTTATCTCTTTGTAGAAATGCACTCTAATAAAGATCCAGTCTTCCAAGCTTCAATAGGAGCAAAAGAATTAGATTTTATGTTAAATTTAAAGGTTTTTTCCTCTAAGTATTTTTCCTGATAAAAGATTATACTATATCAAAAGAGAACTACACACAACTGGTAAAATCTTAAAAAACTAGAGACCTCTAGAGATAGATTCAATGCTTCTTCTTATACTTCCAGCAACAGGTAAGCTTGAAACAGGGGGAAAGAAGTTCCGAGCCCAGGCTCTCCTTGTCTGTGCTTTAGTTTCCAAAATAAACCAAAGGGTTTATTCCCAGGTTTTTTCTAGATTTTCAGAAATTTTCAGCCACTGAAAACCACCCCTAGGCTCTTATGGAAGATCAGATAAACAGCTCTACCCTGCAAGACTAAATAATGACGTCTAAACTGTTTCTGTCATTTATACTTCTCCTAAAAAAAAACAACTAAAATTTTGCTTTTTATAGACTGGAGATAATACTTCCAAATGGAAAGAAAATCCCTTTTAATGTTGGGACAGGGACACCAGGCACTTGTGTCTCATAACACAGTCCAACACTTCCAGTAGGCGTCAGCGATGGATCATAGAATTGTCAGCCTAGTGCTTGATGCTACCCTAGTGTTCATTGCTACCTGATCTTTTGATAAGATGAAGACCCTTTGCTATCCCTGCTCTGGAAGACCAACCTGAACATCAGATGGAAGTGCTTATGTGAGCCCTGAAGGAAGTAAATCCATTGGGTGAGCCCAAAAATCCAGAAGAGGAACCTCAGTGAACATGGTGGTGACTTTCTGGAAAAAACACACACCAAATAGTGTTCAGATCCAACCATCTATTTGGTTACACAGTTTCCTTTGAGTCACCTCCAACTTTATTGTCTGTGACTTGAATGCCTGGGATAAATCCTACCTTTTGGATATCCCATTTGGCTGATCCCCTGTCATTCAAACTATGATGGTCAGTCTGAACTCCATGCCTTTAACCCTCTCCTCAATTACTACTCTTACTAGTCCCCTTTCTTTGTTGTCACAGGTACACACCAATCTACTTTGCTTTTTCTAACACCCTGTTGTTGTTGGTTTTTTTTTTTGGTCATAGGTCATTGTTGTTTCCTTTTATCCCCTTTGTTGTTGAATATATAAAACTCTATCTATATATTTATTTACCTTGTTGATATATGACTCTACACACTCATCTGCCCAGATTCATCTGCATATGGGTTGCTGTGTTTCTAGATGGTTTCTTTCCTAACTCTGTGCCTAGATCATCATCCCCTTTTGAGTCTTTTGGCTGACTATCTACTATTGATCATTCTAACAAACTATTATGCACTTAATTTTTAGCACAACAAAAAGCTGTTCCTTCATGAAATGAAGTTTCATTTGTTGTGTTTTAGGTATAAAATAATGCTGCAAATGAGCATTTCAGGGGAAACAGTACCTTCCCACTTTTTTTGACATTTTAGGATATAAGTAACAGTCTATGTTCCTGAGGTCAGCCCTTTCACAAGGAAGAAAAGACTTCAGTGATTAATTTTTAGATGATAGACAAACAATTTAACCTGATCCAGAGACTGATTCGATATCTTTACACCAAAAGAAATATGTAGATAAAATCATTACCAAAAAATGGTTGATTAATAGTCAGTTTTAATTCATAGAACTTTAAAATTACCCAAATTTAAATTTTGTTGGTATATACAATGAACTTATAGATAATACCCTCAATTTGTTCTAGTTATAAAATAAAATGTGATCAGACTTATGATTAAGTGGTGAACAGACATATGTCTTCGGACCTGGGGATATTTGAACAAGCACTGGGATGGGAGAAGAGACAGAAAAATTCCATGAGGTCACTGACTGAGAGGAGACACACATCCAGAGTCAGACATAGTTCATTCTATCTTTGTGAAAGAATCTAAAACAAAAGATCTAAAACTCAGGCATCTCAGGGGGCCAAGCCTATGACATAAATGTGTATGATCGGCTAGGTATTAGAAAGTATAGCAAGTGTTGAAATTTTGAGAGTACATGGCCAGCTCTTCAGCTCCTGTTTATGGCCATTTTTAATGTTTCAAAAGAAGCCAGAAAACCAGATTTTTATATGAGATTTATCAATATGAATTTCAATTCAAATACCAAAAAACCCCAGGAAGCCCTCAGATGTCTTCAGTTCTCATTATAGCCTGTTGGCCACAGATTACAATCAGGAATATATTTATTAAACTTATTTTATGTCTACCCAAACCATAATTCTTTCAGAGAAACATCTTCCTCCTTAAGGATTTGGTAAATGTTTAGTCTAGGTCTCATTCAGTTCAGTTCAGTCGCTCAGTCATGTCCGACTCTTTGTGACCCCATGAATCACAGCACGCCAGGCCTCCCAGTCCATCACCAACTCCCGGAGTTCACTCAGACTTACGTCCATCGAGTCAGTGATGCCGTCCAGCCATCTCATCCTCTGTCATCCCCTTCTCCTCCTGCCCCCAATCCTTCCAAGCATCAGAGTCTTTTCCAATGAGTCAACTCTTCACATGAGGTGGCCAAAGTACTGGAGTTTCAGCTTTAGCATCATTCCTTGCAAAGAAATCCCAGGGCTGATCTCCTTTAGAATGGACTGGTTGGATCTCCTTGCAGTCCAAGGGACTCTCAACAGTCTTCTCCAACACCACAATTCAAAAGCATCAATTCTTCGGTGCTCAGCCTTCTTCACAGTCCAACTCTCACATGCATATATGACCACAGGAAAAACCATAGCCTTGACTAGACGGACCTTTGTTGGCCAAGTAATGTCTCTGCTTTTGAATATGCTATCTAGGTTGGTCATAACTTTCCTTCCAAGGAGCAAGCATCTTTTAACTTCATGGCTGCAGTCACCATCTGCAGTGATTTTGGAGCCCCAAAAAATAAAGTCTGACACTATTTCCACTGTTTCCCCATCTATTTCCCATGAAGTGATGGGACCAGATGCCATGATCTTCATTTTCTGAATGTTGAGCTTTAAGCCAACTTTTTCACTCTCCACTTTCACTTTCATCAAGAAGCTTTTTAGTTCCTCTTCACTTTCTGCCATAAGGGTGGTGTCATCTGCATATCTGAGGTTATTGATATTTCTCCCAGCAATCTTGATTCCAGCTTGTGTTTCTTCCAGTCCAGCGTTTCTCATGATGTACTCTGCATAGAAGTTAAATAAGCAGGGTGACAATATACAGCCTTGACGTACTCCTTTTCCTATTAGGACTTGTAATTAATAACCACTCAATACATATTTACTGAATGAATGATGATAATAGCCTATTAAAATAATGTCAGATGTTCTTTATCTGCTCTTTTAGTACATCAAGCTACTATAACAAATTATTAGAGTAGGATTATAGACATACCCATTCTACAAACTGTATTAAAACTAGCTTAAGTCTGATTCTTAACTATAAACAGAAATTGAATTTGCTATTTCAATATGTTGATGGTTAGAAATTTTCAACTTCATGGCATTGATAATTTACATTTTTATCAAAAAATTTCAAAAATGAATAAATGTTTTATGATGATTAAATATTAACTTATTAATAAATAAAATCAGTGATTTTCAGTTGGTAAAAATTGACTCACAAGATATAGAGAACAAACTAGTGATTACCAGTGGGGAGAGGGAAGGAGGAGAGGGGCGATATAGTCATAGGGGAAAGAAAAGGGTTATTTTGTGATTGTATAAAATCATGTGTGTGAAATGAAAATTATAAAGTAATATAAAATTTAAAGAATCCCTTATTTAATAAAAAAACTGAAAAAAAAAAAAGTTTTGTGCATTTATTTTCCACCAGGAGCTGGGGTTCTTTCCTTTCAGTCCAGTTCAGTGACTCAGTTATGTCTGACTCTTTGTGACCCCACAGACTGCAGCAAGCCAGGCTTCCCTCTCCATCACCAACTGCCGGAGCTTGCTCAAACCCACGTCCATTGAGTCAGTGATGCCATCCAACCATCTCATTCTCTGTTGTCTACTTCTGCCTCCATCCTTCCCAGCATCAGGGTCTTTTCCAATGAGTTAGTTTTTTTTGCATTAGGTTGCCAAATCTTTCCTTTGGCTGAGCAGAATAAAGCACAGGCACTCATGGTATAGCTTACTACAGTCAAGATGTCTTGGAGCAATATTATAATATCTGCTTTACAGCCTTTAGCACTCTTCAAGGTCTACGTTCAATAGTATTCTTGAGTTGATTTTAAATTAATTCAAATGAATCATTTAAATTTGCATTTATTAGCAATAAACTATTTTAATGTTTAAATGTAATGAGGGTAATTCATTATAACATAGTGTTTTGGTTGCTGTTTGTTTCATATTTTGAAGGGAGAGAGTTTGTGCAATAATTATCAGTGTTAAATTTGTTGTGGCCAATGATTGCTTGTGGATGGTGACTGCAGCCATGCAATTAAAAGACACTTGCTCCTTGGAAGAAAAGCAATGACAAACCTAGACAGCGTATTAAAAAACAGAGACATTACTTTGCCTACAAAGGTCCATATAGTCAAAGCTTTGGTTTGTCCAGTAGTAATGTATGGATGTGAGAGCTGGACAATAGGCTGAGCGCCGAAGTATTGATGCTTTCGAACTGTGGTGCTAAGAACTCTTGAGAGTCCCTAGGATTCTTGAAAGCCCCCAATCAATCATAAAGGAAATCAACCCTGAATATTCATTGGAAGGACTGATGCTGAGGCTGAAGCTACAATATTTTGGCTACCTGATGAGAAGAGCTGACTCATTGGAAAAACCCTGTTGCTGGGAAAGATTAAAGGCAGGAGAAGGGGATGACAGTGGATGAGATGGTTGGATGGCATCACCGACTTGATGGACATGAGTTTCAGCAAGCTCCAGGAGAATGTGAAGGACAGGAAAGCCTTGCATGCTGCAGTCCGTGGGGTCACAAAAAGTAGGACGTGACTAAGTGACTGAACATCACCAACAAAACTTGTTGTTGAAGTATAAATCAGAGGGAATTGTTTAAATGTCAGGTTTTTGATTTGTATAATATTTTTAATGAGCAATTTTAATATCTGGATTTGTGTGGCTCTTCTTTCAGATGCCTGGGCATGAAATGGCCTGAGAGCATTCTCCAATGACTAATTAGGCACCACAAACACCCATGCATGACTGTGTAAAAACAGACACTTGTACAGGCAAGACTTGCCAGTAATGTCAAATAGACCTTTAAGCACTGGGTATAGTGCCTGTCCTTGAAGGGGAATACCTTATTTCATCCTCTTTCAAGTTGACAGAGGCCACATCTGGACTTCTGGAGTTTATTGACTGTTCAGGGCGTTCACTGCCAGAGAAAGAATACTTGAGAAGTAGAAGGCAATGGCACCCCACTCCAGTACTCTTGCCTGGAAAATCCATGGATGGAGGAGCCTGGTGGGCTGCAGTCCATGGGGTCGCAAAGAGTCGGACACGACTGAGAGACTTCACTTTCACTTTTCAATTTCATGCATTGGAGAAGGAAATGGCAACCCACTCCAGTGTTCTTGCCTGGAGAATCCCAGGGATGGGGGAGCCTGGTGGGCTGCCGTTTGTGGGGTTGCACAGAGTCAGACACGACTGAAGCAACTTAGCAGCAGCAGCAGCAGCAGCAGCAGCTTCCCCTTAGCTGGGATAGTTTGGTGATCATCGATCATGACGACTAAGCTTGAAGGGTGCTAGTGCCACTGCACACTTGTTTGCTGTTTATCCCTCTGCTGCTGCTGCTGCTGCTGCTAAGTCACTTCAGTCACGTCCGACTCTGTGTGACCCCATAGATGGCAGCCCACCAGGCTCCCCCGTCCCTGGGATTCTCCAGGCAAGAACACTGGAGTGGGTTGCCATTTCCTTCTCCAATGCATGAAAGTGAAAAGTGAAAGTGAAGTCGCTCAGTCGTGTCCGACTCTTAGCAACGCCATGGACTGCAGCCTACCAGGCTCCTCCATCCATGGTATTTTCCAGGCAAGAGTACTAGAGTGGGGTGCCATTGCCTTCTCCAGTAGATAGCCTTAACTTTCACTTAATAATGCCTTTTGAAGGCTATTCTGTCAGTCAGCCATTTTATATTATATTTGTGCATATCATGAAATTTTGATAAGTGTGTACAAATTATGGTAGAACAACTTTAGTGATTCATTAACTAAAAGTCAGTAAGAAATGTCAATGCAAGAGGGTGGACTGAACCCATGGTCAAAGTTTGGGTGAATATGGGGAATGTATTGACTATATGTGATTTTAGTGCACAGACTAAAATTAGGGACAGTGAATGAGAATGGTAAAAACTGAAACCCTTAGGGACAGTGAATGAGAATGGTAAAACTGAAACCCTTAGGGACAGTGAATGAGAATGGTAAAAACTGAAACCAAGAAAATGGGAGGAGCCATCATACTGCCCAATATTAAGGTCTAAAAGTATCAAGAGGCTTTCTGATAGTTGTTGATACATCTGTGATATTGTTGAAAAAAACAAGAGGAAGAGTTTTTACGTGAGTATTTATTAGGTGCTAGAGAAGACTCTTGAGAGTTCCTTGGAAAGCAAAGAAATCAAATCAGTTAATCCTATAGGAAATCAACCCTGAATATTCATTGGAAGGACTGATGCTGAAGCTGAAGCTCCAGTACTTTGGCCACCTGATGCAAAGAGCCAGCTCACTGGAAAAGACCCTGATTCTAGGAAACATTGAGGGCAGGAGGAGAAGCAAGTAACAGGGGATGAGATGGCTGGATGGCATCACTGACTCAATGGACATGAGTTTGAGCAAACTCTGGGAGATGGTGAAGGACAAGGAATCCTGACATGCTGCAGTCCATGGGGTCTCAAAGAGTCAGACAGGACTTAGTAACTAAACAACAACAGTAATTTATTAGAGAACCATTTTTACATTGCACTAAATAATGTCAGATATTTAACAGTAATTTTTCCTGTCATACTGACTATGATAGCTAGATATGTTAGCTAGAGAAAAAAATAGAATGGAGAAAAAAATGAGTGAGTTGTTTTCTCATAAATACTCACTTTCAGATTAAGGGGTACATTTAAGAAAGTAACTTCTATTTCTGCCCTTCAAAGTCTGTTTAGGTTAATTTAAAGCTACAAGTATTTCCTCAAACATGCTTAACTATTTGTTACCACTTTTATAAAAATGTTTTATTTTCAGAGAAATACATAGTGCTTACTTCTTTTCACTGGAACAATTTAATACCCTAGTTACAGCAAGTTTACAAGAAGAGCAAAACTTCTAAAAGCAAATAATAACTATATCATAAGTAAAAAGATTGTTATAAAATTTATTTTCTGAAAATTGTTTGTGTTCATAATTTTAAGAATTCCTTTTTTTGTGTGTGTGGTCCAAGAGCCCTTTGAGCATGTTTGTGAAATGAGAATTTATGATGTCTACTTGAGTGGCTTGTCATGAACAGAAAAAAATGATAAAATAATATGTGTAAAATACAACCAGAGTGTCTAAAAAAATCTACGTGATTAATAGATGTTTATTTCCCTACCTTACCTCCACTATGGCACCTTCTCTCCACCTTACTATTCCAATCTGATTCTTATTTGGACCATTTGTAGTCAATATTCACAGCACATATTACTAGGTTAAATTCAAAATCTTTAGTTATTTTCTATCTTTAATGGTATCAAGTATTTCTTTTCAAGCAAACTTGTATTTGTTTTATATCAAATAAATATTTTTAGGTTAAGTCCTATATCCTGAATCTCCCTGAGTAATTTTGAACCACAGCACATCACACGTAGTTCTCCAAATATCAGATAAACCTTGCAAATTCTGCACTTCTGATCATTCTCTACAATTCCATTAACAGCTTAATTGTATTGGTATCTAAAGCATTTGAAGATATCTTATTTTTGATAGTATATTGAAGTCATCTGTATTCTCTGATTTAAAATATGACATTTTTCACAATAAGAATCATACATCCTTTAAAGTTATACTCTGGTGCTTAACATAGAGTCTGGCCTATGCAATAAGCAATTGTTGAATAGATGAGAAAGTTATATCATTAAATATTAACCAGACAGAGAAATCATGAGGGAAGCTTTGAATGATGTCCTGATAAATGGACGATGGAATATAGGTACTCAACGCAGACCAAAGCTATAATACAGGATGCTGTATAATTTCCAAGGAATTAAGCTCAATTCCTCACATCTCCCAATCAGGAAACATATCAGAATGAGAATGAGTGAGGGTATGATATTTAGGGCCAATCATGGATGTGTTAAAATAAAATCAAGAAAATAATTTACAAATTTTTCTGTGATTCCTTCAGAGATACGCTTACAAAAGGAAATGATTATGAAGGAAGTTTTCCTCTGTGAAGGTTAAATACATTACTATTTTTATATGAAATATTATTTTTGTTTGAACACAAGTCATATTAAGATCACACTTCCTAGAAATTATTAGGCCTTGACTTTGGCAGCTGTGCTACATTCTATTTTTGGAAACCTACCACAAATATTAAAGTACCTGAAAATCCTGAAGTAGAGGCAAGGCTTGGTAAATAGCTAACATGCATCTGTATGTTCTAATTATATTTCTATGTTCTAATTATAATCATCTCATCAAATTTAATCTTAAAGTTTAACTTTATATTTTCAATTAAACCTCTGGTTTTCTAAAACTCATCTGGAATACCATCTTCTAGAAGATTCTCAAACCTACTGAGAAAATAAGAATGTTGCTTAATTATACAGGGGTCCAAATTTTGCCTACATGGGAGGGAAAATGGGGAATCAATTACCTCCCCCAAATTAGGAGAACATGTTGACAATGTGAGGTAATTTTAGTGCATAAGTATATACTCTCAAGGTAGATGGTGTCTATGTGGCCATTACATTTTTTCTTGTCCTAGAAGGGGAGAGTTAAACAGAATACATGGTTTACTATAATGTAATCTATAATCTATTCCACACTACTCAATTTAATTCCTTTTGTGCTCACATGCTCAGTCATGTCGACGCTTTGCGACCCCATGGACTATAGCCCACCAGGCTCCCCCGTCCCTGGGATTCTCCAGGCAAGAACACTGGAGCGATTGCCATTTCCTCCTCAAGGTGATTTTCCCAACTCGAGGATGAAACCCAGGTCTCTTCGGTCTCCTGCATTGGCAGGCAGATTCTTTACCGCTAGCGCCACCTGGGAAGCCCTTAATTCCTCTTAATGGTGTTAGGATAAGGGGCTTCCTTGATGGCTCAGCAGTAGAGAATCTGCCTGCTTCTGCAGGAGACTCGGTTTGATCACTAGGTCAGGAAGATAGCCTGGAGGAGGAAACAGCTACCCACACCAGTATTCTTACCTGAAAAAAATCTGCTGACAGAAAAGCCTGGTGGGCTACCATCCGTTGGGTTGCAAAGAGTCGGACATGACTGAGAGACTGAGCATGCACACAAGTCAGGATAAGTTACCCAAAGCTAAAAACAAATCTCAAATTTCAGCAGCCCAAGATGTTAAAGATCTATTCCTCTATCACACTATGTATCTGTTGTGGTGAATTAGGGTCAGCCTTCTGCTTTGACTTCACTAAATGACTGAAGCTTGACAGAGAAGTCACAATCTGGAAGTCACAAATTCTCACTTTTGGCAAACTCTCACTATGTTTCTGCTCAGAAGTGACATATGTCACTTCCACACTCATTTCTGTGTGAAAGTGAGTCACACCCACATAAACATCAAGGAAACTGGGAAACACATTCCTTCTTGACACAAAAGTAAAAAAGAGCTACATATGACTGCATAGTAGTAGTGTTATCATATTAGTATTTATGAAACTAACTGCCAAATTCAAAAGAATTACCTAAAATAAAATACGGGATTTATTTAAAAATAAGTAAAACAAACAAACAAATAAAAGGGTGAAAAGAAGATTGAAGATTGCAGCTAGTCTATTCTGTGGTAGCTAGGAAGAATGGTGTTCAAATCTTAGAATGACAGCAGTAATAATTGTATTACACATCATCAGAACATTTTACAAAAAAATATAATGTTATAGCATAGCAAAATATTCTTGTAAATTTTCTCTCTAAGATAAGGCGTTCAGATAAGGTGCTTTTGTCTTTCCTCATAAAATCTTTTTAAATATCCCACTGAGAAACACATTTGCTATTTTGTACAAGTCTTTTCAAAACCTTAAAGTCTAAATTCCTTAATAGGTGGAATGGAGATGGTGGAGAATCAGATGTAGTCCACAAAGTCATTTAAATATTTTAACTTAAAAAATACTGCAGTCGTATTGACATTTTATAGCTCTTATTTACTCTGTGGAAAGTGGCATAAATAGATCTTTGGCAAAGAACAGTTTCTGCTACATAGTACTGAGTTATTTGAGAAGGATGAAAGAGATGTTATATGAATGTAGCTACCCTTATATTATTAATGACAAGAAAAAATAACATAAAGGCCAAAGAATTCTTAACTTAGTTTTAGTTTGATGAAGCAGAGTCACTAAAATTTAGTTCTGTAACAGCATAGAATGCATTCTAATATATATATGGAGAAGAATTCCCTTTTGTTGGAGTTTTGAACTTTTAGAAACAATACCCATGGTGTTAATTTAGGCAAACAGCACATCCCAAGCCTGAACTGGGACCCAGGTTTGACATATATTCTGAGGAAAGATTGCCACCTACTGGAGTGCCAACACCACCTCCTTAGGTCTTAAGAGTATACGTAAAAACAGCTTCTTTAAAATTGTAGACCTTAAAACTAAAACCCCAGTTTGTCTATAAAACCTTCCTACAGTCATTTCAAGAAAGGCACCTAGATATGAAATTATTTCAGTCATCCTCCAAAGAGAGCTAAACATGAGCAGTCAACCCTTGGCTGCCACTAGTTCTTATTCTGGGGTCACTCACAAGCTGGTTGGGGTGCAACAGAGGAGATTCAATTTTCTCAAATGTCAAGTGGGTACCAGCTGGGTTTCCCATCTTGATCAATCCAACTTTCACATTGGATTTGTAGTAGAAAATGATTCTAAAAAGAGAAAAAAAACCCCACTATTTTTAAATATGTATCTGACTTCTTGCAGCAGTTCTAATCTTTATAAACATTTCATCTTTAAATTATTTTGTGAACTACATATTACAAGTACATGATTTAGAAGAAGAATAATGAAATTTAATATGTATTCGTATGAGCAGCAGAACTGTTGGTGATTTCTCTGGAAAAACTGGCAAGCAACTGAAATTATATTCTTCATTCAACTGTTACCCTGTGGCCTTTTGTAACATAAGCAAGAGACTTCAGTTCTGTCTTTCGAGTGTTGGTGAAAGAAGGGTGATTTTAAGCCTACTTACAATGCTGCTGTCAGCTTTAAAGGTAAACGTATTTTAACTATTAGTAAGTTAATATAGCTTGGTGGCATTTTAGTAGATCAGCATAAGAAAAGACAAAGAGAAGATTTAAGGGTACCAAGCCACAGAATGAGGAAGGCTGCCAACAAGAGAAGGTCTAGAATAAGAGCTCAATGAAAGAGAAAGAAAAATGGGAAGTAAAAGATTAAGGATAATGATTAGGAATGAGAATAAAAAGCTGAGATGCCAGAAATAATAGTACAGTTGTGTCTATGTAGAGAAATGTCTAGGCAGGAGACAATGTGATAAAGAAGTAACAAAGGAACACAATCAAGACTTTGGAAATACACAGACCTGGGTTCATTAACACTGTGACTTGGGAAGGGTCTTTAACTTTGCTAAGGACGAGTTTCCCACAAACTAACAATTTCCTCTTAATTTTTAAAATTAAAATAGGTAATACATATAAAATGCTTAGGATCCTAAAACACACAATAAATATTTTAAATTTCACTGTTCCTTTGAGAGGTTGAAAGATAAGTAGAAAATTAATGAAGACCTTTGGCCATGGTAGACACACAGACACACAAAGGAGGAGAGGCAATAAAAGAAAATTTCAGAATTGGGAGCTGAAAGGAAAAGAATTGAAATTGCAACAGTAACAGGAAACACAAGACCTTGATCAGAAAATTGTTGCTGTAATAAGAACAGTACTGGCTCAATGTGATACCTGCATTCTGAAAACAAAGCAAAATATACTGGCAAACTATGCTTGTGCTGGCCAAAATACATTGAATAACAGATTTAGCTATCCCCATGATTTCTTTTCTGTATCAATGTCATTTCTAATTTTAATCTGCAAATTTTTCCTTCACTCCGCTTTGAGTTACATTTCTACTTTTTGATAACTTTCTGGACATTTCTGTTTGAAATCTTATTCACGTCTAAAAATCAAAATTGCCATAATGGAATCTTAATATCTTCATTATAAAACTTTACCTTCCCCTAGTGACTTTTTTCCTTTATTAATAACATCACTCTTCTCCTAGGACAGAGGTTATAGTACTTAGATTAGTACTTCAATTTTTTTCTTCGTTTTTTACCAACCC
Source organism: Capra hircus (assembly GCF_001704415.2). Lineage (NCBI taxonomy): Eukaryota > Metazoa > Chordata > Mammalia > Artiodactyla > Bovidae > Capra > Capra hircus. The sequence goes on along the minus strand of NC_030827.1, from coordinate 27,083,950 downwards.
CTCCACGTGTGTTTGTCACGTGGTGTTGGTGGGATGGTGGTATGATGAAAATAAGAATGTATACTTTTTTTTTTTTTTAAGAATTTGTATAGTGCATCTTCCCTGGTGGCTCAGACAGTAAAGAATCTGTCTGCAATGCCAGACACCTGGCTTTGATCCCTGGCTTGGGAAGATCCCCTGGTGAAGGAAATGGCTATCCTCTCCAGCATTCTTGCCTAGTGAATCCCATAGACAGAGGAGCCTGGTGGGCTACAGTCTATGGGGTCACAAAGAGTCAGACATGACTGAGTAACAACATATACATAATATTACTTAATTTTTACCTAAAGATTCTTCAGCTAAATCTACCTCCTTATTTCAATTATTGCCACTATTATCTTAGCAAATATCTTTCCCATTTCTTGCCTGGATTCAAGAGCCAGTGTCTAACATGCCTTAAGTAGTCTACAGTGTTCAAGGGGAAATCTTCTTTTATATATTATAGGAATATATATATTCCTGGCTGTTTATCTTCCAGGATGACTCTGTACATGTCTTATCCTCTGCCCATTTATAGCCCAGGTATATCTCAAGACCCTGAACCAATGAGAGCTTCTCATTGATTCCTCACAAAATGAAAGACTGGCTGACCCAGAGGGTGCCAGGTCCCAGTCTCTCAGGATACCAGAACATCACTAGAATAAATTGGAGCTATTTCTAACCAAAAAAGGATGATAGTCGTTTAGTCACTAAATCTTGTCTGACTCTTGCTACCCTATAGACTGTAGCCTGCCATGCTCCTCTGTCCATGGGATTGTCGGGCAAGAATACTGGAGTGGACTATGCCTGTACATATATCTTCAATTGCACACAGTGATTTAAATTTTAGTCTCTTTGAGGTCATTCAATTATTACTTTGACACCAAATGCTTATAGTGTAGCTCTGCTTATCTGACATTAGTGGTATATTTTATCATCAAAAATTTCAGCCTTTGCCCAGGAGTTGTCTAATTCAGGTTGCATGTATGCTTGCTCACTCAGTCATGTCTGACTCTTCACAACCCCATGGACTGTAGCCCGCCAGGCTCCTTTATCCATACAATTCTCCAGGCGAGAATACTGGAGTGGATTCCCATGATCTCCTCAGGGGAATCTCCCCATCCCAGGGACTGAACCCGTGTCTTCTGCATCTCTCGCATTGCCAGGCAGACTTTATCACTGAGCCACCTAGAAAGCTCCTAATTCAGAAAAAGAATTTTAAAAATAAGAAGTAAAAAGATAATAGAAGCCATAAAGAACCAGTAAAATTTTGTTTATCCTCCTTCCAGAAGAGTGAATCTTCACTGGTCAGTGGAAGACCTTGGTAAGTGAATTTTTTTATAATATTTATTGACAGAAGATATTGCCCACATTCACTAAATAAATACTGAATAAATAATAAAATATTTTTGAAAGGCCTCAACTTATTAGCTTTCTCAGGCCTTCAAATGCTTACTTTCTCCATATTTATGTCCCTTATCATACTTAGTGTCCTGTTTCATAGAATTGAACACAGATTTATCTTCTCTAAATGCTAGGAAGACAGACTTTTATCTAACACTGTGCAATATTAGAAATATGAACAGTTTTGAGAACTGGAAGTGAAGAACCATGCCCTCCATTTTAGACTTCAGATACAGAGCCTAGTAAAGATTGGCATTTTGTCTTATGCTTTACATAGGTGATGTAGTGGAAATGAGTTATGAAGGCTAAAAAAATACAACTGTCTTGAATTTTAGGCTATTATATTATAAGTAATGGCACAAAATACACAGAATTTCATGCACACACACACATACACACACCCACTACATAAGAGATTTTAAGGTAGAAATGATCTCTTTATCCAATAAGGACTATTGTGTTCATAAATGCAAGTGTTAAAACACAAATCCACCTACAAAGCAGATGGGCAAGTTTTTTGTTTTTTTTTTTTTTAGCTTTTTCCCCCTGAATTTTAGATTTATAAAAACTATGTCTCAGCTGCTACCTTTCAACAATTTTACTCTGAGGCAATAAATAATTCAATGTGCTAATTTGACAGATGACTCTCCAGGAGCCTCCTACCATTACTAGCATCATTAGGCCATAATATGCGTGAGGAGGATGGGCCATTCAGCAAATGTCCTTCACTTGTTTACCCCTAAAGAGCTGTACTCTGCACAATTAACTAATGAAGCATTATGGACCTTATTTTTCCTCTTCCCTCCTATTTCAATATATCAATGCAGAGAGTCGGAGGGAAAATATATTCTGTTTCCTTTTACTAAATAAGTATTTATGCGGTGGTTAAGACTTCACTGTAGCTCCCAAATGAATAAGGGGAAAATAATAAGATGGTCAAAATGGATTATCGTCATCATTATTGTTATTATTACTTCCTTTCTCTTCCATGGTCTGTAAAGAAAATGTAAAAGCAATTTGGTGTTGAATTGCCAAAAAAAAAAAAAAAAGGATCAGTGTACAAATCATTTGCTTAACATTTGCTGGTTATCAAGAACTTATTTGAGTTTAAACTTTAATCCTACTTTTAAAAAATATTAAAATAGCACTATGAATATTCTAGTTGGGTTTTGTGTGTGTGTGAATATACCCTTACTGTTCAAATCAACAAAGCACATGTCTACAGATGTTCAGATGAAGTCACCAAGTCTGTCTAAATAGTTCCATGCCACAGAAAAGAAACATCAGCTTACTTGCCTATTGTTATTTTTTCATTCAATATTTGACTGCCAGAATAGTTTGTTTTTGGGAAAAGAAAAGATCGCCTAAGGTCGAAATGCTTTTAGCGACTCTTTCTTGCATTGTATTCTTAGTTAATAAACTGTGGCATCCTTTACCATCCCTGGCACTGGTTTGTGGTTTAGAGTGTAGAAAGTAAACATTGGAAGTAAAGTAAAAAGCATCTCACTGGAAGAAAAGTGGGAGGGGTCTAGGAGTAAAGCAGGTACATTTTCCCTTTGCAGTCATCCAGAATCACAGTGATACTGATGTTATTTTCCAAGAGAAATAGTCACATTTTCCTAGACATGAAACTATTTTTCCCCAGTTGACAACACATGCCTGAAAACAATTATAATGTTCCTCTTTGCAGAAATAAAATAATAAACATTATGATATGAATCATAGTAAAATGGCTATGATTTATTAAGAGCCAATTCAGTCTAAGCCCTTTACACTTATTGCATGTGTGAAGCAAATATGAAACACTGGTGTGAAGGGCTTGTTGGTTCCTCTACGAACCTCAAGGTTACAGAAAATATTTATATTAAAAAAGAAAGAGAACCCTTAAATGTCAAGAGTTCTGCAGATATATTCTAGAGGATTATCAATGTCACGTCATATTTACAGGTTTCAAAATTACCTGATAATATGTCATATTCCACTATTCCGCTTGAACAATATAATCAATTTTACTTTCAGTAGGATAAATGTTAAAGATGTTAACTCAATAATAGTAAATTTAGTGAAAAAATATTTCCCTTTTCTCAATGTAAATATTCCCAGCAACCTTATTATAGCCTTTTGATAAATTATAGATGCAATGAAAGTCTGGCATATTTCTGATATTTTGTATGTAGTAAGTTCGATATTGTTTAAAATATTCTCTTTTCTATACACATGTAAAAACAGCAAGTAAAACTTATTTTTCAAGTTGAAGTTAAAATGGAAAAGACTACTTGTATGCCAAAGAAAACCATGATTTTCTTGCTTTTTGTATCAGGGAGAAGGCAATGTATTATCATTAGGATGGTGATACGTATCATCATTATGAAACATATCCCATCCATACAAATCTGAGGAACATTAGTAAAAAGTAGGAACATTTCTAGTTGCTAGTAATGGAAGAATTTCACAACACTGAATATATTTGGTGCAAAATTTCTTTAGAAACCACCCCCAAAATTCACATTTCTATACACATGCTCTTCCTTTCCATATAAATCTTTCCATACAAGGTTTGTTAAATCTGGTGGAAAATTATTTCACTATTTGAAATATACACTGAATATTGTCTACTATGTGCAGAATCTATAATTTAATCCAGATATCCTATTAAATGGAAAATAGACCAAAATAGGGAACACCTTGTAGAATAATTAAGTGCTTTATAAACATGGAAGTAAAAAAACTTCATTTTAAATGGTTAATCATTTATCCACAAGAGTTATCTAGCAAAATTAGTATGGATAATAAATTACAGCTTATAATTAATAAAATTACCTCTAGAGTTTTAGGATTTTGGAATTTGAAATGTTTCAGATATCACTAATGAGTACTGAAAGTTACTAGCAAATATTACATACTAATGATTATTTTAGAATAATGTTTCTACACTAAAAAAGGCTTAAAATTAATAGTAACTGTGATTAAAAAATCACTCAAATGAGTATATATAATTTCCACATGAACTTGTTTGTAATCAACAGAATTTAACCAAAATTATCACAAATTTTATTTAAGATATCTAAGGAAATGAGCAATCCAGCTTTTTGTAAGAAAAAAAGCTACATGTGGTGCCTTTCTAGATCTTTGTTCATTCTGATGTAGTAATTTCTTTTTTCTAGTGTGACTTTGCTAAAAATTCAATAATGTACTGTTAAAAAAATTCATAGCTATAGTAAATACATCCCAGAGCACACTCCCATAGATATACCACTTAACTGCAGGCTCACAGTTCATCGGAGACATTTCTGTTTATTTTGCTATCTTTTGTAAAAGAAATCCACAGTAACAATGATGACCAGACAAAGGGAGGGGAAAAAAGCCATTCATCCATTCATAGGTAATTGAATTCCCTCATATTTCATAAACAGACTACCTATCTGTAGGGTTTGTTTTATTTGAATAACTTTCTTTAAAATGCTTTTCCTTATAAGATGTGGAATTACAATAATGTTTAAGAACTCAAGGTCAAAACATTTTTAAGTTAGTTTATTTGATGAATGCATTGTCATGAGAGAAGGCACCCCTCCTTTCTCTCTCCCCTCTCTCCCACAAATTGCCTTTAGACTGGATGTTTATTGCCCAATGTAAAGAACAAAACAGGGAGGTAATTAAGCCTAGAATTGCCTGCTGGTGCTTATGACAGTCAAACCACCAACCTAGGACTAGGAGTCCTCCCAAATCTGCAAAGAAGGAGCCTTGGTTCAGGAACAAAGCTAAGCAGCAAGACATCATTACTGTTAATTACCTGATAAACAAAGAAGACTTGGTGTCAGTGGCAAAACACCAAACTCAGGGCGGCAGCTGATGCTGTAAAAGACAGTTGGCCTGACTTTGTCCTGTTGAGCATTGTGCTGTGAGATGATCCACCTCCATAAAGAGCTCAAGTAATTAGACTCCAACCACTGTGTTTATCCATGCTGTACCCTGTATAGTGCCCTAAAAACAACAAACAACCTGTCCTCTGGAGACAGGTGGCATCTGCTAAACATCAAATAGGCAAAAAAAAAAAAAAGACATGATTTTAAATGGTAGTTCATTAATTTATAAGCCAAGGGACAATGTACATAAAGACAGGTGAGAAATATGAAGATAGGTGAGAAATACAAAAATTTGAAAGCACATTGATGTTTATAGCTTCCTTAATAAATAAATAAGAGTTAAAACATAAGATCTATTTCACTGGCCTTTGTGATCTACCTCGAGATGTAAGAAGCACACAAGAAGCATTTTAACAAGAATATTATACATATAGAGTGTATATATACACAGATATTTACATATAGGTATTATTATGCATTTGCTGTTTTGTTTTAATCTTTTTCATTCCCATTGTCATTGATTATATATGAAACTCAACCAAGAACACAGGTAAATAAGAGGGCAGACAAAATAAAGTTCAGACAAGACTCCACTATAGAAGACCTATCTATGTCCATAAAACCAAAGAACATATAGCTGATTGAATGGATCTGAGTATAAAACAGAGGGTGATGTAGAATTAATGATATCCTTAGATAGACCTAGTTTGCTCCTTGTCAGTTGGCTAGGCTTAGGTGAGTTAGACTTCTCAAATTTGTTTTATTCATATGGAAATAAATTTAATAAGTTAACAACACATTTTTATCAGCATAATTGCAAGGACTAACAGCCATAGTGTGTGTGTGTGTGTGTGTGTGTGTGTGTGTGTGTGTGTGTGTGTGTATATATATATATATATATACACATAAGCATATACATATGCTTAGCATGGTACTTGATACATAGCAGGCTCTCAGGCAATAGTGGTTCCAGTAGCTGACTTGGACTAAATTACTTTCGAAAGTGTTAGTCATTCAGTCCTGTCTGCTTCTTTGCTACCCCATGGACCATAGCCCACTAGGTTCCCCTGTCCGTGGCATTTTCCAAGCAAGAATGCTGGAGTGGGTGCCACTTCCTTCTCCAGGTATCTTCCTGACCTAGGGATCGAACCTGGGTCTCCTGCTTTGCAGGTGGATTCTTTACTGTCCCAACCACCAGGGAAGCCCAATTTCTTTTGAGGCAACCAGGTATTTAAGATATTAAGAATCTTAGAGTGGGCTTAATCATAGCTGACTTGGTAAATATGTGCAGACAACTCATAACACTCTCCTCTAGTAGAAACCCTGTTAGCTAAGGTAAGAATAGAGAGAAGCTCTGAACTCAGAATCTTCACCACTCCAGACATTCCTCACACACTTTAAGATAATGGGATGATTAAAAGCACTGAATTTGAAGTCAGAATGATCTGGGTTCGTATCCAAGCTTTGTGCTAGCTGACTCTGTGTGCTTGGTTAAGTAACTTGAACTTTTTATTCATATCCTCATCTAAAAAATGAGGTGTGTAGGGATGTATAGGACAACTTCAGAACGTGAACTACCTAAGTTTGAATCACAAATCCACCATTTACTTAGTTACTTATTAATGCTTCAATACGGTTATGTGGATTTATGAGTTATTTATGAGTGTATAGTCCTTATAATTCAGAGAAGGCAATGGCACCCTACTCCAGTACTCTTGCCTGGAAAATCCCATGGGCAGAGGAGCCTGGAAGGCTGCAGTCCATGGGGTCACTAACAGTTGGATACGACTGAGCGACTTCACTTTCACTTTTCATTTTCATGCATTGGAGAAGAAATGGCAACCCATTCCAGTGTTCTTGCCTGGAGAATCCCAGGGACAGGGGAGCCTTGTGGGCTGCCATCTATGGGGTCGCACAGAGTCGGACACGACTGAAACGACAGCAGCAGCAGCAGCAGCAGCCCTTATAATAGTGACTGTGTTATGATTTGTTCTTATTACCTGATACTTAGGGTCTTTTGAGATCCTCTCAAGTTGAGGCTTTACATGCCTGTGGATTTAAATGTTGTTTTTAATAATCACTACCTGCACACAATACGGTGCTTCCCTGGTGGCTCAAACAGTAAAGAATTCGCTTGCAATGCAGAAGACACATGTTTCATCCCTGGGTCAGGAAGCTACCCTAGAGAAGGAAACAGCAACCCATTCCAGTATTCTTGCCTGGGAAACCCCATGGACAGAGGAGCCTGGTGGCTACAGTCCATGGGGTTGCAAAGAGTCAGACGAGACTTAACAACTAAAGAACAACAAACAATCCACAATACCACGATTATGCTCCAAATGCTCTGCATCTCCTCATGATTTTCCGAGAGACATGAAATGTACCTTCACACTTGCTTATAAGACAATCGGTCCCCAGTATGACCTTTGCAATTGCCACATGACACTTTCCGTGTATTTTCCTTCCTTCTTAGGTTTACTCTATTTCACATAAATTAGCAAACCTACCTGAAAGGGACTCTCCACTGTTACTGCTATTCTAAGATCCCAAGTGGCCTTCAATGTCACTAAAGTTTTAGTGGATTCCCTATGGACATGGACAGAAAGGATAGTTTTACAATTCTCATTCATACTTTGTCACCTGGGCACAAAACACTCCTCATGATCCCAAATTGTCTCCTAACTCCTGTTTCCCTAGGTCTCCTACCCCAACTCACAGTCTGAAGAAAATCAAAATGAAACTCATCCTTTCCATTGTTATGGTCTCTCTTCTGATACATGCCAGAGCTGTAATGACATTGTACTTAAATAGCTGCTTGAAAACAAAAATTAATGCAAATTACGTGCCCCTTCATGTAGAGCCACAGAATCTATTTCTTTAATTTCATGGCTATTAATTTTATAGAATTTACATGCCTGACATCTCTAAGACCGATCTTTTCTGAATGACCCGGGACCACTGATTGTAAAATGCTGCTCTTCCATTATAAAGACAAATTTCTGACTTGCCTTTTATGATAAAAAGATTAGTCTGACACAGTACTTTATTCACTATTATAGTTTTGTATAGTGAACTTTTCTGAGTTTTTTATGGCCGTCAATAATTTACATAAATACCTAGAGCATTGAAATGCACATATTGCAGTTTTAGGTAATGAAAGCAAGCATTACATTTAGCTTAGTAAGTTAGCATCCTCGATAAAATCCACCAAGAAATAATAAAAATTACACATATAAAGTACTTTATACTTTTTTATACATTAGCTCATATAATCCAAAATTCAAAGGCAGTAATTCTTCAAATTTGAATTCCAAATTATATGTATTCTGAAATCATCTTAATCATTTGCTTAAGAGCAATCATAATATTTAATAATTTTGTCTAAAATACCTAAGATTTTTATCAGAAACTCCTGTCCACTGTTGAAAGAAAGCCTTTGTATATAGATTCAATCATCCTTTTATTTTTGTCACATAGGTTAAAACCTTTGTCATAGAAAGACATGATATTTCAATGAAATATACCAAAGAATATTGATAAGACATTGGAAATATAGACAAAAATGGTCATTATATTAACATTTATATACAGTGGCATGTCATGTAAATGACCTAAATATACTGCCTTTAAATGGTAAAAGTAAAGCTGCTGTTCAAATAATATAAGTAAATTTTAGAGTATTAATGAAAGACTATAAATATTACTAAGGTTCAGAGATGTTTAAGATTCAGGGTTGGACTATGGAGAACACTGTGGAGACTCCTTAAAAAACTGGAAATAGAACTGCCATGCAACCCAGCAATCCCACTGCTGGCCATACACACTGAGGAAAACAGAACTGAAAGACACGTGTTCCTCAGTGTTCATCACAGCACTGTTTACAATAGCCAGGACATGGAAGCAACCTAGATATCCATCAGCAGACAAATGGATAAGAAACCTGTGGTACCTATACACAATGGACTATTACTCAGCCATTAAAAAGAATACATTTGAATCAGTTCTAATGAGGTGGATGAAACTGGAGCCTATTATACAGAACAAAGTAAGTCAGAAAGAAAAACACCAATACAGTATATTAATGCATACATATGGAATTTAGAAAGATGGTAATGATGACTGTATATGCCAGACATTGAAAGAGACACAGATGTAAAGAACAGACTTTTAGACTCTGTGGGAAAAGGCGAGGGTGGGATGATTTGAGAGAATAGCGTTGAAACACGTATATTATCATATGTGAAATAGATCCCCAGTCCAGGTTTGATGCATGAGACAGGATTCTTAGGGCTGGTGCACTGGGATGACCCTGAGGGATGAGATGGGGAGGGAGGTGGGAGGGAAGTTCAGGATGGAGAACACATGTATACCATGGCTGATTCATGTGAATGTATGGCAAAACCCACCACAATATTGTAATTAGCCTCTAATTAAAAAAAAAAAAAGATACAGGCTTGGAAAAGAACAGTGGAAACTTGCAAGGCTTGCAAAGCCAGGCGATAAGATTGAGGCATTTGATTATTTTTAATTAAATAATTAATATATATTTAAAATTGGAGGATAACTGCTTTACAAAGTTGTGTTATTTTCTGCTATACAACAAGGTGCATCAACCGTTAGCATACATATATCCCCTCCCTCTTGAGAATCCTTCCCACCCCTCCATCCCACTCCTCTAGAGGATCTTCACAGAGTTCCAAGGCATGTAATTCTAAACCTTCAGACAACTTTAGAAATGCTCCAGCAAGACAAAGATAATGAATACACCTTCTTTGATTCCTCATGTCACTTCCACAAGGTTTTCATTAACGGAATGGCAAAGTTATTGCCATTTTTCTTTGTCTTTCTTGCTATGTAGTTTACGATCCTTCTCCAAAATCCACTCTTTCTTTAAAGACAGTTTTATAACTTTTATGATAATAAAGTGCTCTGAACTTGTGAAAAAGAAGCCATCTTCTGTATAAACACTGGTATTATGCCAACCCTTATGCAGAAACTTGGGAGATATGGTTTCAACCATCAAACCAAAGCTGTAGTTTAAAATTAATCATTTGTAAGGATTATCATTCAGAATTTAATTGTCCTGTGTCAACAATTTCAATATTTTTATTAACCTCATGCATGCATGCACTCAAGAGAGCAGACGATATTTGTGTTAACCAAGTTGTTTATGCTGAGTCATCAAATATTTACTGCTTGCTTTGGTTTGTGCCTCATTCTATTTATGTTAAATGACCTTTAGTCTCTAGTCTAAAGCAATAAAGTGAATGCTTCCTGTTTTATTGATTAGCAAAAGCCTATTTTCACACTAATAAAATGAGAAACCCAGTTTAATAAAATACTTTTTTCTACTAGCGGTCCTAGGTGAACTGGAGACTTGAACACGTTGGCAGAGGTCAACTGAGAGGGCAGAGGTCAGATCTGCGGTAAATCAACTTCCAGGAACAAATCACTGGACACTATAAAAATCAAAAGTGGTTCTTTAAGAGACCAGCTTGACCCTCCTTAACCAGAAAATAACATCTGACCTGGCAGGGAAATTTATCACAACATTTCAATTAAAACTTGGCAGGCACACTGGCAGCACACGATTCTTCTACAGTTGGCCTTGTTATAGGAAAAACAGCAGAAGAGGAGAAGAATAGATATTCTTTCTTCCTGTTACATAACAGGTATGAGCTGTACAATAACATGAAGTTTTCTGGAGACTACATTAACATGCTAAGTGTGTAGAACACACAACTTTTCATCAATTATTTTCTGTTCAATTCTTTCAAATGTCTGTTTCCCAGTGATATTAAAAAACAGCCTGCCAATATTTTCAGTTAAACAATTACTTGTTCAGTATTAGCAGATATTTGGAATTTGGCAGGCCATACAAAACATTCTATGTTATCTTTATTTTTGATTTACTTTTTCAGTCACTCAAGTATTTATATTCTAGATTTCAAGCAAATCAATTTGATCATATAGTTTTCCTCCCATTTATACCAAAGAAAAGAACACCAGAAATCAAGAGAAAAATGTAATTTATACATGCCCATCTTCTTCCCAGGTGGCAATAGTGGTAAAGAACCTGCCTACTAATCAGGTTCGATACCTGGGTCAGGAAGATCCCCTAGGGGAGATCTACCCACTCCAGAATTCTTGCCTGGAGAATCCCATAGACAAAAGAGCCTGGTTGACCACAGTCCACAGGGTCACAGAGTTGGACACAACTGAAGTGACTTAGTACATCCTTTTGGATGCAATAACTGTGATCTTTCACCTACCATAAGAGACAATGAGTTTTTAATCTAAGTTACAGACACTTTCTCACCAACTTTTACAGTGGAAGTAGTGCTCGGAAAATAAGCACAGCTTGACTCAAATGACATCACATTTTGGGAACAAGCTTTCTCTACAAAGATTAAAAAAAAAAGCTTAAGTTAGATAAAAAATTGTTAATTCCTTGAACTATTTACTTTCACCTGTGGTTCCTGTGTGTAATAAAAGAAATTTCTCCTTTGTTAATATTAACTATGTGATCCATCAATGGTATATTATTATAAAATGAAGTGGCAGAAATAGATACTTTTAAAAATCTCTTCTAGCTACCAATACTTTTAGTCTCTAGATAGCTGAATATAAAATATTAATGTAATACAGATAAGTTGTAAAATCAGGATACAGCTTAGGGTGTTCTGACTTCTAAGCTACAGAAACATTTGGATTTATCAGTCTTGGTGAGACTTCAAAAAGAAGGCACTATACACAAGCTGCTTACCTAATGCAGGCAACAAATACTAAAATCGAAAAGAAAGCAGTGCTATTCCAGCTGAGTTAATGAGGCGAAATTAGAGGCAAGTAGGTATATGACCAGAGAAGGCAATGGCAACCCACTCCAGTGTTCTTGCCTGGAGAATCCCAGGGACGGGGGAGCCTGGTGGGCTGCCACCTATGGGCTCGCACAGAGTTGGACACAACTGAAGCGACTTAGCCGCAGCAGCAGCAGCAGGAGGTATATGACAGTATATTTATGATTATATCAACAGATATATATAGATGTTTATCCATGTATTTAAAATTATTTTATTCATCTAATATTGATGATATTAAACTTCTGAAATATAGAAATGCTGATGATAAAATATATAAACATTGTACTTTATTCAGTTAATGACCATATAACAGATGTCAATTTTTGTGTTAATGTTTTTATTTTCAATCAAATTGGGATTTACTATTATTTTATTCATATTATTTGTTTAAAGACCTGAGATGGAGTGATTACATGAAGGAAGGCCAAACAACTCATTCAACACATTGTACAAAAGAAAGTTTTGCAAGAAATCAAATAGGAAAAAGTGATAAGGGTGTGAAAGCAGTATGTGACACCCTGTAAAATAGTATGCCAGAATGCAAGGAAACAGTAAGGATGATACTCCCTTGTAAACAATGATCAGATTTCAGCAAAACATCATCCATGGATGCCTTAATGTTTGGCAGTACAATCTCATTAGAATTTTTACTTTGTTTTCAATTTATAACTTGTTTTTGTATGATGAAAGTTCATTCAAAGTAAGAGTACTACAAAGTTGGGGGGGGCATTTCAGTGATGGAAAGGCTGTGAAAGCATGTTTTCAGGGAAGATGGAGTTGCCTAATGAAGACTTGAGGAAGGATAGAACTTACTACATTCCCCAAAGAGAATTAGGTAAGCTGGTCAGAGAGAAAAATAGTGTCTTGAAAGGAGAGATGAAATTAAAGATATTGGCAAAGTTGAAACATTCTTTGCAATGTTTGTTTGGTGCCTTTCCTATGGTTTCAAATTACTCCAATACTTTGAATTGAAAATCAACTGTTTACAGCTTAACGTGTTAACAAATAAATATGTTTGCTTTCTTAATTTAGATGTTGCTGAAGAGATTCTCTTGGGATGAGGCAGCTATGAAGTCTCCCACTCGGAGCTCCCTTTAAAAGAACCCTCTGCAAGGAGCACAGTTGGCTGACAACCTTTAGCTGCCACCTTTTTTGAGGTATGAAGGTGGTCAACCAAGGCCACAGTTACCCTGTGTTGCTGCTGTTGTTCAGTCGTTAAGTTGTGTGTGACTGTTTGAGACCCCACGGACTGCGGCACACCAGGCCTCCCTGTCCCTAACTCTCTTCCAGAGTTTGCCCAAGTTCATGTCCATTGAATCAGGGATGCTACCCTGTGCTTCACCCATTCAATGAGTGAATTACAGCAAGAAGTACTAGAGCCAGAAATTCCTGTTTGACCTGGACCCCATCTATGGCTTCCCTGGTGGCGTAGGTGGTAAAGAATATGCCTGCAATACAGAAGACCTGGGTTTGATCACTGAGTCGGGAAGAGCCCCTGGAGAAGGAAATGTCAATCCATTCCAATATTCTTGCCTGATGAATTACATGGACAGAGGAGCCTGGTGGGCTACAGTCCATGGGGTCACAAAGAGTCAGACATAACTGAACGACTAACACTTACTTACTTCTTATTCCCCTCTTATAGGCAAGTGTCAAGAATTTAGCTAAGATATTCCATGGCATTGCTCCTTTGGCATCCAACATTTTGTTGGGCCAAACAACCTACAGCGACTTTAAACTTACACTGCTGCTGCTAAGTGGCTTCAGTCGTGTCTGACTCTGTGTAACCCCATAGACGGCAGCCCACTAGGCTCCTCTGTCCCTGGGATCCTCCAGGCAAGAACACTGGAGTGGGTTGCCATTTCCTTCTCCAATGCATGAAAGTGAAAAGTGAAAGTGAAGTCGTGCCCAACTCTTAGCAACCCCATGGACTCAGCCTACCAGGCTCCTTCGTCCATGGGATTTTCCAGGCAAGAGTACTGGAGTGGGTTGCCATTGCTTTCTCCGAAACTTACACTATTCCCCTCATAAAAGTTCATGCCCTCAAGAGATCTTGACAGTCATAAGCAAACATAAATTCCAATGGATATAAACTTGGACAAACTTCTGGGGATGGTGAGGCACAGAGAGGCCTGATATGCTGCTGTACATGGGGTGGCAAAAAGTTGGATATGACTGGGAAACTGAACAACAATGAAGTTCCAAATATCACTTCACCCAAAGTTCTTGTAATCAAATCTCTCCTGCCTCCCAAAGCCTTCACTTACGTGCCTCTGAGAGCCCATGGAACTTACCAAAATCCCAGCACCTTTTTTTTCTTTTTTTGCTGCACCCCTCAGTTTAAGTTCTTTGACCAGTGATTGGACCTGGGCCACATAGCAGTGAAAGTCCTGAGTTCTGACCATTGAACCACCAGGGAATTCCCTCAGCTATTTTAAGTTGACCATCTGACTCATTAGAAAAGACCCTGAGGCTGGGAAAGACAGAAGGCAGGAGGAGAAGGGGATGACAAGACAAGATGGTTGGATGGCATCACCGATTCAATGGACATGAGCAAGCTCTGGGAGATGGTGAAGGACACGGAAGCCTGGCATGCTGCAGTACATGGGTGGCAAAGAGTCAGACATGCCTGAGTGACGGAACAACAAATCCAGCCTTAGGTAGGGAACCCTAAAGCACTCCAAGCACTCCACCCCAAGGCCCTAATAAACATATGTGCCCCAGGTCCTGCTTCTCTCTATTTGCCTCTCTGCCTTGTACTACAGTGTGGCCCCTTGAGTGGACCAGGTACTTTCACTAGGACCTGTGAATAATAAACTTCACTGCTTCAGCTCATATTTGTACTTTGTCGTTGAACCACGATTCATCATCCAGCACCTGTACTCCACTTAATAAGGGTTAATTTGACAAATTCATAATAGCAAGCTTTGCTTAATGGCCTCTCATCTGCCTGGCCCAGACTCTTCAAATCAGAACTGTGCTGGCACTGAGGCTTTTCCTACTTAATCCTACCTTGCCTTAGTTTCTCTCCTTAAAGGGACCAGGCTGGCAGTGTATTCTGAGGCTCTCCTCATCTATTCCTACTTCTTGTTTTACCTTTCATTGGCCATTCCTTCAATGTATCACTTGCACAGCTAATCCCTTCTTGGGCTCTGTTACTCAGAGAACACTGGCATAGCGGGACACCCACAATTTTTAGGTACTTGAGTCCTCTACCTTTCTTATGGGTATTTGTTAAAGTCACATACTCATTTGTCATTAGAAACCACACCCTTTTAAAACTAGTTTAGAATTATGGAGTTTGTTATATAAGATAAAATCTTCCATTTTCTGAATATCAATAAAAATCTTAATAATAGTAATATTATGTACTTAATATTATTTATTGAGTGTTTATTATGTACTATTTTCCATAATCTATATGCTATATTTCCCATAATTATAAAATAACTATAGATTTATCCTACAAAATTATGATCCTTTATCATAAGTGGAAGAGATTTCTTGCCTAGAAATGCTCCTAATTTTTTTCTTTTACATGATTGCTTTTCCATATATTTATTAAGTAATATCATTCAAATTGTGTCTCTGAGAAATGTTTCCATGTGGTGGCCAAATAATAGGTATTGTGGATAAAACTGGTGTTTTGAAAGACGTTTTTTTATTTTCTGAGATAAATTCTTCTGGTAATAAAGTCATGACCTGACACAGTCAGTTACTGATCATGAGCTGAATTTCCCACAGTGAAGTAAGAGCTCTGGCACTGGCAAGTATAGGAAAAGTTGATAAACACTGAAAACAGGAAAAAAAAAATATGAAAACTCAAAAAGAAGAGTTTAAGTGAAAGGATCATAAAAGAATTGCTGATATGATTTTAAAATATGAATTAAATTAAGCAAAAGGCAAACAACTTATTAGCATATGCCTTTACAGTAATTTTGAAAACTTAAAGACATTTTAAATATATTTAATATTCTATCCTGTACACATAGATGAGTAAAGAAATTTGGTGGAAGGGTACATAGGTGTTAGCAAAAAATGTATGATAAAGTTTTACAAAACACAAGAAATCTTTGAGTTAGAGGACTGCAGTTTTTCAAAAAATTCAAAACTACTAGGAGGAGGAAAGAAAATTGCCTCAGATTTTAATTATAAATAGATTCCATCCATTCACTATAGTTTTCTGGGTTGTGCTACATACAAGTACATGTTTTTAATGTTTTCTGCCTTCTGTGCTGCATTTGCTATTAAAATATATTGAACTATTTTTTTTTAATTCTATTACAGCATTTTGGTCTATTTCATTTGAAGAGATGGCTCACAAAGGGTGTAACAGACACAATCATTTATGATATTATTCTCTAGGAATTAAGGATGGGGCATGAGGAATATGCTTCCCTAGTGTCTACTAGGAATAGCTTCCCTAATAGCTCAGCTGGTAAAGAATCTGTCTGCAATGCAGGAGACCCTGGTTCGGTTCCTGATTTGGGAAGATCCCCTGAAGAAGGGATAGGCTACCCACTCCAGTATTCTTGGGCTTCCCTGGTGGCTCACTGGTTTAGAATCCTCTGCAATGTGGGAGACCTGGGTTCCATCCCTGGTCTGGGAAGATCCCCTGCAGAAGGACATGGCAACCCTCTCCAGTATTCTGGTCTGGAGAATTCCATGAACTGTATAGTCCATGGGGTTGCAAAGAGTCAGACATGACTGAGACACCTTCACATGAGGAATATTTCCATTTCTTACATTTTTTATAACAAACTTACATAAACTTTGTGTTTAGAAAATAACGGAAATTATAGCATCTGGTTCTAAAATATCTGTTCTCAGTATACTTATATCACTGGTTTTTTGATTCAGTAAATTTTATAATTTAGTAGTCATATATTAATTTATATATGAAACCTTTACATATAAGATATAAAATTTATAAATAAATATAAACATTTACATATTAAATGAAACTAAGACTTAATATATTCAATTTTTTTTTCAAATCCTCATAATTTTACAGATTAGGAAAGTGGCTTGGAAAATCAATTCAATTTTCTTAGTTCATATAAATACTTTGTGATAGAGCCAGGGAAGGCATATTGTCTTTTTACTCAATCTGTCTATTAGTCAGACAAAAAGTTTAAATGAATGCATTCAATATAACATACTATGGTAGATACTGAGGATACAACAGTAAACAAGGCAGATATCTTTGCCTTCACAGCCAAGTAGAAGTCTTGAGTAATGTGAGTAATGCATGCATACTAATTCGCTTCAGTTGTGTTAGACTCTTTGCGACCCTATGGACTGTAGCCCACTAGATTCCTCTGTCCATGGGATTCTTCAGGCAAGAATACTGGAATGGGTTGCCATACTCTCCTCTAGGGGATCTTCCCAACCCAGGGATTGAACCTGGGTCTCTTAAGTCTCCTGCATCGGCAGGAAGGTTCCTTACCACTAGTGCTACCTGGGAAGCTCCAATGTGAATCAATATGAATAACTGATATTACTCAGTACTGAACTACTCAGTACTATACGTGTCCCTTGGACTGCAAGGAGATCCAACCAGTCCATCCTAAAGGAGACCAGTCCTGGGTATTCATTGGAAGGACTGATGCTGAGGCTGAAACTCCAATACTTTGGCCACCTCATGCAAAGAGTTGACTCATTGGAAAAGTGATGCTGGGAGGGATTGGGGGCAGGAGAAGAAGGGGATGACAGAGGATAAGATGGCTGGATGGCATCACTGACTCGATGCACATGAATTTGGGTGAACTCCTGGAGTTGGTGATGGACAGGGAGGCCTGGCGTGCTGCGATTCATCGGGTTGCAAAGAGTCAGACACGACTGAGTGACTGAATAGAACTGAGCTGACTGATACTGAATAATTTAGAAACGTTAACAAGGGTTCCTGATCTACTTGTAAAAATTAAAAAAAAAAATTCTTCTGAACTGCCTGGTACTGAGTAATTCAGAAACATGTAACAAGGGTTCCTGATCTACTTGTAAAAATTTAAAAAAAATTCTTTTCTACAGAAGTGTCATTTAGGCTAAAACATAGTTCATTTTTATAGTTTTTTTTTTTTTGCAATAGTAAAAGATGTTCATCAGTTTTCAAAATTAATAGTCAGGCAAAAAATGAAAGATAATTACAATTGTGAGTATTAATGGGAAGATGATTAACCTAACAATATAAAATAATTGCATATGATTTGGGGGGTCAAGCAAAGTGATATGGTAAGTGGAAATGCATTCACGCGTATGTGTTTATTCACCCAGCCAGTCTGTCTTTTGGTTGGTACAGTTAATCCATTTACATTTAAGGTAATCATTGATTTTTATGATCCTATTACCATTTTCTTAATTGTTTGGGGTTTATTTTCTTTGGTCTTTTCCTTCTCTTTGCTTCCTACCTAAAGAAGTTCCTTTAGCATATATTGTGAAGCTGGTTTGGTGGTGCTGAATTCTCTTAACTTTTGTTTGTCAGAAAAGGTATTGATTTCTCCATCAAATCTGAAGGAGAGTCTTGCTGGGTAGAGTATTCTTGGCTATAGGTTCTTCCCTTTCATAATTTTAAATATATCATGCGGTTCCCTTCTTGCTTGTAGAGTTTCTGTTGATAGAGTTTCTTGTAGCGTTTCTTGCTGATAACCTGATGGGATGTTCCCTTGTATGTTGTTTGTCCTTTTTCCCTTGTTACTTTTAATATTTTGTCTTTGTCTTTAATTTTTGTCGGCTTGATTACTATGTGTCTTGGTGTGTTCCTCCTTGGGTTTATCCTGCCTGGGAGTCTCTGTGCTTTCTGGACTTGGTTGAGTATTTCTTTTCCCATGTTAGGGAAGTTTTCAGCTAACATCTCCTCCATAGGAGACCCTCCAACACTAGCAGGTAGTTTTGATTCAGTCTCCTCTAGGGTCACTGCTCCTTTCTCCTGTGTCTTGGTGCATGCAAGATTTTGTTTGTGCCTTCCAAGGGTGGAGTCTCGATATCTCCCAGTCCTATGGAAGTCCTATAATCAAATCCCGCAGGCCTTCAAGGTCAGATCCCCTGGGGATTTCCCAGTTCCTTTCTGACATGGAGCTCAGAACCTTCACAACAGTGGGAGAACTTCTTTGGCATTCTTATTCTCCAGTTTGTGGTTTGCCCACTGGGAGGGTATAGGATTTGATTTTATCATGATTGTGCCCCTTCTACCATCTTGCTGTGGCTTCTTCTTTGTCTTTGGATGTGAGGTATCTTTGGTGGGTTCCAGCATCCTCCTATCAGTGGTTGTTCAACAGCTAGTTGTGATTTGGTTGCTTTGGTAGGTGGAGAAGAGCACACTCCACCACATTGAACTGGAAGCTATACAGATTTTTTTTTTAAAACTTGAATATCCTATCCTATGCCAGGCAGTAGTTCATACTAATTGGTGGTTGCATGTTGCAAGCCGTTATTCTCAGTCATTCAGTTCAGTTAAGTTCAGTTCAGTTGCTCAGTTGTATCCGACTCTTTGCGACCCCAGGGATCACAGCACGCCAGGCCTCCCTGTCCATCACCAACTCCTGGAGTTCACTCAAACTCATGTCCATCGAGTTGATGATGCCATCCACCCATTTCATCCTCTGTCATTCCCTTCTCCTCCTGCCTCCAATCCCTCCTAGCATCAGGGTCTTTTTTAATGAGTTAACTCTTTGCATGAGGTGGCCAAAGTACTGGAGCTTCAGCTTCAGCATCAGTCCTTCCAAAGAACACCCAGAACTGATCTCCTTTAGGATGGACTGGTTGGATCTCCTTGCAGTCCAAGGGACTCTCAAGAGTCTTCTCCAACACACAGTGCAAAAGCATCAATTCTTCAGCGCTCAGCTTTCTTCACAGTCCAACTCTCACATCCATACATGACCACTGGAAAAACCATAGCTTTGACTAGACAGACCTTTGTTGGCAAAGTAATATCTCTGCTTTTCAATATGCTATCTAGGTTGGTCATAACTTTCCTTTCAAGGAGTAAGTATCTTTTAATTTCATGGCTGCAATCACCATCTGCAGTGCTTTTGGAGCTGAAAAAAATAAAGTCTGACACTGTTTCCCCATCTATTTCCTATGAAGTGATGGGACGAGATGCCATGATCTTAGTTTTCTGAACATTGAGCTTTAAGCCAACTTTTTCACTCTCTTCTTTCACTTTCATCAAGAGAATCTTTAGTTTACATTAAGTATGAAGAAAAATATGTTTAGGAAATCATTTGGCATTTCTGAAGACACTAAGTAAGGAAATGCTTGAAATTTAGTGAAGTAATTTATTAAGTTTGAAATGGATATTTACTTCAAAATTGGGCAGGTAAAAGAATATAAAAAGATGGCTGGATGGCATCACTGATTCATTGGACATGAATTTGAGCAAGGTCTGGGAGTTGGTGATGGACAGAGAAGCCTGCTGTGCTGTAATCAGTGGGGTCGCAAGAGTCACACATGACTGAGCAACTGAACTGAAACTGAAAAATGTAAATTCACAGAAATAAATAGCAGTTCTTGATAACTTTGGGATATTGAAGATGGAGAGAAATTTAATATAATTTTATATTTGCAAGTCTGACTATAATAGTTATAATGACAATAGAAAAAGTCATCTGAATTTATAGCAGGGTGGTTGGCTTATGATCATTAGCTACCAGTCTAGTACTATGTGAACATATATTATATATCAGCATGTATAATTATACCAACATATATTAATAGCATTTATTTAAATAATATGCATTGAAATTGACTAGAAAAAAGCTCTCATGTCATAAATTCTAAAATTGAGGTAGAGAATACTGATGTGCTCATGGTCATTAAACAGTGAGAATGGGTTAATAATGATAATATTCTTTTTCATATTAACCTTCTACCATGTAAAATTTGTGAGGGCAGGGACTTTGTCCCATCCAGTACTAGAAGAACACCTGGAACTCAAGCATGCTGCACATGTATGTTAAATGTGTGAGTACATCAGCTCTAGTGAAATGGCAACCCACTCCAGTATTCTTGCCTGGAGAATCCCAGGGACAGAGGAGCCTGGTGGGCTGCCTTCTATGGGGTTGCACAGAGTCGGACACGACTGAAGCGACTTAGCAGCAGCAGCAGCAGTGAATTCCCCCAAATAGTTCACCCAAACACCACACATATTGAACATTTGAATTGCATTAAGGTAGCAGTATATTCAAAGAAGGCAATTGCATCCCACTCCAGTACTCTTGCCTGGAAAATCCCATGGACGGAGGAGCCTGGTAGGCTGCAGTCCATGGAGTTGCTAAGAGTCAGACACAACTGAGTGACTTCACTTTTTCTTTTGACCCTTATGCATCAGAGAAGGAAATGGCAACCCACTCCAGTGTTCTTGCCTGGAGAATCCCAGGGACGGGGGAGCCTGGTGGGCTGCCATTTATGGGGTCGCACAGAGTCGGACATGACTAAAGCGACTTAGCAGCAGCAGCAGCAGCAACAGTACATTATCAGAATACCCTGGTAAACATCAGTTGCTGAGGTAGTTAAGGCAGAATGATTGCCCTCAAGAAGTAAGAAATTAGAGGGGACTTCATTTTACCCCGGCATAATATTATCCTGCTCTGACCTCCCACACCATTCCTACACTCTCTACTTCTCCCCCTTTATCCTAATCCCTAGAGGACCAAGGAAGAATAGATTTGGTAGGGATTGAAGACTAGATAGCAATCACGTTCCCACTGGAAGTAGAGTTGGCTTTTCTTTTCCATTTCTATAGAACATTCCATTTTATTCCACATAGTCTTTACATGTCAGACTTTTTGGTATACATTGAATTAAATCACTAAAAAATTAAAATGATTCTTCAGAGAATGTGGGAGAGTTTTAAAATCTTCATTCACTTGATGACATCTCTCAATGTCAGTTTTCCCATGAAGCATTTGATCAATTTTCAACACAGGCACAGCATCAACACAGTGTCAAAGATTGTCTCTATCACAGCTGGCATTGCAATAGAGCTGTTCATTTCTTATGAAATTAGTTCCATTTGTGACATAAGCAGAACATAAATAAATGTGTTGGAAGAAATTATTTTCATGATTTTAATATGCTCCCTATATTCATGATAAGGGCCATGATCAAACATGTTTTCATTTGATAAACCCACTGAACAGATGATCTATAATTCTTTTGGATGCAAAAATCTAAGCAATATTTAAAAATCATGAGCACCCACTTCAGGATTGATACTGCATAAGGCTACTCTAATTTTCCTGTGAAGTCCAGGTGTTGTAACAATTATGGCTCATTATGTTGTCAAAGAAAGACCTGTATTCAGTAACTATTTCCAACTCAAGACAGACTGTGCTGATGCCAATAGGTTTTTCAATAACCTGTGACAATCCAGCCTGCAGAGGTTAGAATTTAGCCTCTACACTGTCATCATTTTGTCTCAGTTCCTAAATCATCTGGCTTATTTGCAGAGATCACAGATGAATCCCTTGTTCATGTTCATTCTTGACAAGTTCTTCCTCTCAGTTCTCAGTATAATAAACATGATTTTCTAATGATTATCTTCTTCAGATTACTTATGGCTTTCATCTAGCACAGTATATAAAGGCAGAGGAGAAGGCAATCCAAACAGAACATGCAGCTTTTAACTTAGCTTCCATGGAGGGAGCAAGAGGTCTTTCACTTAAAATACTTCCTTCATCTCCTTGGCTGCGCACCTTGTCCTTTTCTGGTCATCTCTTGTGACCTTGTTTACACAGAGTGACTCTGGTGCCTGTTCCTCTTCTAGATTAGGATCAGCCAGAAACCAGGGAATATTTGCCTGATACTCAGTAATTCATGTTTCTGATAAAAGCATAACATATATCCTGTTTTGGAAATACAAATGAAATGACTGAATCATTACATTTTTTGATCTGTTATACAAGAATTTAAATGTAAGATTGTCATTTAAACTTACGAAACTGCTTTGCTTAAAGCTACATTTCTTTTCTCCAACTTGAAAATAAAATGCCATAAAATCTTAAGAGCAATGGTTCATTGGTTGTTATTTAGAGAAAAATTTTTTTTAAAAAAGGAATAAAAAAACTGTTGAGATTATTTGGATTAAAATTCAGTATATTTGTTGCCAATCTGAAAAAAGGTACTCAAAGAAAGAAAAAGGATGAGTGTTTCCCTTCATTTACTTCTGCTCTCTGATACAAATATTTTATATTTGGATATCTAAAGAGGTCTTGAGTTGAGATAACTGAGATGTGAAAAAGTGCGTAAAAAGAAAACCATGGTTCTTCAAATGAAATAAGCCACAAAGTCATCATCTTTATCATTAAAACTATTATCACATTGGACTTATAAAACTATGGCAGTGATGATATTAATAAAGGAGAAAGAGATGGAGAAGCAGCAGCTGTACTGTGAACATTATTTTATATCTTGATAATGCCATTTTTAAAAAAAATCAGCTCTTCAGTGGAAATGTTGGGGAACAAACTTTTAAAAAAATCTGTCTGGCATGAATAGTCCCAACAACTATTGTGTAAATATATATACCTCTGAGCCACCAGGGACTCATATATATATATATATATATATATATATATATATGACTCAGATGGTAAAGAATCTGCCTGCAATGTAGGAGACCCAGGTTCGATCCCTGGTTGGAAAGATCCCTTAGAGAAGGGAATGGCAACCCACTTCAGTATTGCCTGGAGAATTCCATGGACAGAGGAGCCTGGTGGGCTACAGTCCATGGAGTCACAGAGAGTTGGATATGACTGAGAGACTCACAATTTCCCTTTTCACTTCATAGTGAATATAAGAATATTTATACATATATATATAAACATACTATATATACATACACACATATGTATAATGTAAGTGTACATATATTATTATAAGTAATCCATTTAGATTTTGTAGTGCTTCTGTTTAAAAGACAATAAGATCCACTTTGGGATAAAAGGTAAATACATTTGATTCATTGACTACAACATGCCCAAATGAAAGAAATACCAAAGGAGTAGGTAGCCAAAGCCTTTAATGGCAAAATACTCTGAGCACACAGAATTTTCTTTTTCTTGCTACAAGAAATTACATTGTTGATTACTTATCACAATGAAGAGAAAAACTAGGATAATTAAATTAATTTATTTGCTCATAAACTTTAGTGCATTTGATGATGTGTAAGGCTCTAACTAGCTCAATAACCAAATCAGAAATTTTTTCAAGCAAAAATCATTTTGCACATTTGTAAGTAGCTATGATATCTGTACCAATGAAACAACATCCTTGGTAATAGATAACTCAACTTTACATATTTTAGTTTATACTTATGCACTCCTTTTATCTGTGACTGTAGCCTTCTGAATACAGACATATTATGTTCTTACTTAGTTCAAAAATGCTATGAGAACCTAATACTTTGCATAAAATGAGTCTAAAAATATTCCAGGCCCTATGTGCATGCTCAGTTGCTCAGTTGTGTCTGACCTAATAGACTGTAGCCCGCCAGGCTCTTCTGTTCATGGAATTTTCCAGGTAAGAATACTGGAGTGGGTTGCCATTTCTTCTTGCAGGGGATCTTAAAAATCCAGGGATCGAACTCATGTCTCCTGCATTGCAGGAGGATTCCTTAGTGTCTGAGCCAACAGGGAACCTTATCAGTGATCAAATGTTTCAGTACTAATGATTGATACTCTTAGTATCTAGTTTTGATCCATATTAAAAGTTGCTGAAGGAACTTCCCTGGCAGTCCAGTGGTTAAGACCTCGACTTCCAAAGCCAGGGTAGAAGTGTGGATTCAATCTCTGGTTGGAGAGCTAAGATCCTACATGCACCCTGGCCAAAACAACAAAACATAAAACTGAAGCAAAATTTTAAAAAATTCAATAAAGACTGCAATAATGATCCACACCAAAAAAATCCTAAAAAATCAAGTTGCTGGGCTTAGGAGAGGTAATATAGTTAACTTTATCAGTCATTCATACTTAACATGAATTAGTTTTTTATTATGCTCTGCCCTGAGAATTATAAATAGGAGAGAGGAGAGAGGATAGTTCCAAGGAGCTAAGTGTCTGAGATTGGAGGGGAGGCCACCACAGAGGAGGAGAGAATAGGAAACTAACTTTGTTTATTTCCCTGCTATTTAATCTGTGCTGTAAAGCAAGGAAGGACACTGATTTACTCTTTAAACTAGGCAAACTGGCATTATGTTCTGAGGCACGTGGACACTATTGACAATGTCTGGTTGACATTTTAGTTCCTTTCTTTGACATTTGTCTTTGTTAGGCTTGAAAAAGGTATCATTATCTTCAATGTTCTTTCCCACCCTCCATCCCTGCCCCCATTCTACAATGCTTAGTGAAATAAAAAAAGATCTATACTTGATCTTTTCTTGACTCCAGTTTCTTCAGGAATAGTACACGTGAATGTACGATTGTTGTGAATGGCGTTAAATTTATAATGTGATTTCTT
Source organism: Capra hircus (assembly GCF_001704415.2). Taxonomy (NCBI): domain Eukaryota; kingdom Metazoa; phylum Chordata; class Mammalia; order Artiodactyla; family Bovidae; genus Capra; species Capra hircus. The sequence continues at coordinate 27,058,353 of NC_030827.1, read as the reverse complement.
TATCTATTCATTTGCCAGATAATAGAGAAAGAACTGGTGGAGCTGAGGTCAAATCGACATATACAGAAGATACGTGATTCCAGAGCTGGAGACAGCTCCACACACATGGGTTGACTGTCACGGCTACAGAACTGTCATCCCCATCATGCTTAGGCATATTAAATGGCACGACACTTCAGCAGGGCATGTCAATTCACTGAAGAATGATAAAGACTAAGCTGCACGCATGCTAATCTGGGAAGTGTTAGAAAACTGCCTTGTAGCCTGTGATTCTAGTTTGAAAAATGACATTGTCCAGCTTGTCGTCATAACAAGAGGAAAGACTTGTTTACAAAATGGCAAGCTTTAGGTGGAAATTTCTGACTTTTTACTCTTGGTTTTATTATTAGGTAGGAATCAAGACAATGGGATTTAAGGATGCAACATGTAAATCTCTCAAAGAGGTGGAATAAAAATGAGCAACAAGAATATATCTGAGAAACATAACCAGTCTAGAATTCAAGATATCAAGAAACATGATGATTCCAAAATTAAGCAATATACAAGTGAGCAATAAACAACAGAAGTCAGCAATAGCAAAGCAAATGAAAAACACAGATGTAAGGGAATCTTACTCTTCTTGATTTTTAGAAGCAAAACCATTTATTTCTCTCAGGAAAGAAATTAAAATTTTAAAAGCCATAATTAGTATTCATATCTCTTAAATTGAGTTTTTTTTCTAAAGAGGGAATGGTTGTTTCTAAGAATTTCATTATCTGATTATAGCTTACGTTGATTTACAGCATTTTCTTATTTACACAGGTACGGGTTCAAATTAGATTCAACGGCAAAAATCTAATAGCATTCAGAGATGGAATTTAAACAGATTCAGTGATGGAGGACCAATGGGAAAATAATGGTGCTTCTCACATATTGGTAAAATGCTGCTTACTATTAAATGTAAAGAATTAGGCAAGTCTACCAAGCACATTTTAGAATTGTACATATGATACAGTCAGCTATACTCATTTCTTGAGAATTATAAGGAAAATATACATTATTATACACTATAGTTTCAGGAAATGAGTATAGCTGATCATATCATGTGTACAGTGACTTTTGATAGGTCACGTTCCCCCAGCAAATTCATGATTTTACCTTTAATGATTTCAATTTATTTTGTAGGGAAATAGTCTATTAAAAAACTGCTATGCTATTTTTTAATTACACATTTTCATTCTTGGTTTTTGAACCAGGTCTTGGCTAGCAAATCAAGTGACTTTGATCAAAGTCTTTGGAAAATGTAATGTTTTAAGGACACGTTTAATTGGATCACAGTTTGAAGTGATAGCAAAGTGAGTTTGCCCTTTGTCATAAGGTACCTAGGAATCCTGATCTATATACCTGATTGCTATTGATTTTTCTAGATTTCATTATAAAATCAATAACTGTTGCACAGGGTAAAATAGTTTACAAGGGTTGCAACATACTGTGGACTTCTGAAAACATACTGAGCTCTGTGAAGCCACCCAGGCAGCCAATTAGGAGAAAACATCTATTAGGTAAAAACAGGGCAGTACCATTGACTGCTATTGATTTTCTTAGCCCTGTGAAAAGACAATCAATTAGATAAAGAAGGCTAATGTTACAGCTGCAATTTAATAACCCCTAAAAAAAGAAGGAGGGCTATTGATTCCTGACATGGAATGTTGAGGCTTATTGAAATATACTGAACTTCACCTGTCTTTTAATCAGGCCTGCAGAGAGGAAAGGAAGCCAGCCTTTCCTGCCTTGTGGTAGAGAATCCCAATTATGAAAGAGCCTTGGTGAGGCCGGACCTAAGAGATGCAAATGAAACAGAACTTTAGAAGAAACACAAGCCCAGATTGAATAGGAAATCATGGAAGCTATTGACAGAAACTGTCTTGGTGAAGGTTGTTTCTTTTTCCACACAGAGCTCACCAGAGTACCACCTGTCATTTTCAAAAGCAAAGTCAGTTTTGCCAACCAGCCGTGAATGACAAATAAAGCTTTATATGAAACACAAGGGCATATTATGTGCTATTGTGAGTTCTGCTAAGTGCTAATTTATCTGGCTTGTTCTCTTCAGCAAACACAGGCACAGACACATGAAATAATCCATCTAATTATGTAGCTATTTAGGAGAAAAACAAAGCAAGGTGTTTTTGTGTGTTGCAGAAGGTACATGATACAAGAAAGGTTTTCACAAAACCTAACATAGCTAATGAAAATAAATGAAATGCTGTAAGCTGTGACAATTTTAGAACAAATAAACTTTTCCCAGTTTTGGATTTAGGGAGTCCCAGCTGCTTTTCATAAATAGATGAGTACTTTCATTCACTTTTTTATAGTCCCTAATTGGAAATGCCTAATAGGCCTTGTCCCTTTCAAGTATAAAATCTGGGCTAAAATACCTCATATAGATATTTTCTTTATGCTTTTCTTTTCTATTGCATGTATTTGATCCTTTCTCCCTCATTATATATATGCCTTTTTACCAGCAGACAGCTGCTATTCACAATAATTGCAAGGGCAGTCAATTATACTTTAAATAGACCTACTTGAGGACAAATGGTGGTCTAAATTGTACTGTAGGCATACCATACACAAAGGCTATGTCATTTCTAGTATCTGAAATATTCTAAATATTCCTGAGCCATGATATAGTTTATATATCTTAGCATGTCAAAGACATTCCCCCAAATATTTCCTGAATACAGCATCCTATTCTGTAAGCCATTACTTAATTACTTAAATTTCTATTTATAAACAGAATATATTGTGCTAATTCCCTCTTGTGTATTTAGATAGCATAAATCTGTGTGGGAGGGAATCTATTTTATTAGTATTTCCTTTTTGTTTAAGTCCATGTGAATTCAGTGTGCAGGTATGCTTCTAGTCATTAACATGGATGTTTAAAATGTTCTTGAAAGGGTGTATTTTCCTTAGGAATTATACATTTGTAAAAAAGAAAAACTATTTATTTGGATAAAGAATTAAATTTCAGAATGTAATCACAATCACACACACAATCACAATGTGATCACAATCAAATGTGTGTGAAATATATGTCTTGTTACAATCATACTTTACACACATAGCATTTGTATTATAAACACTACTAGAAGCAGGTCACAAGGGAGACCATTGGGCTTCTGCATGTAAAAATATAACATTGGAATAAAGGTCAACACATTATTCACTGACAAGAAGACTGCAATCTGTGAAAATCTAAAATACAATGTTATAGATAAACCACAGTAATGATATTTTTATAATCAAAATTTCTGCTTTGAAACTTTATCTAATTTAAAAATTAAAAATATAATTTATCCTGCCTTTTGGAACATCATACCAAAATGTTATGTATTCTCTCATTGGTTTTCAGTTGCAAAGCAATAGATATAGGTCGTTTATTCTCAAAAGTGTATGCTGCTATTGAGTTTATAAAATATATCTTTTTCTCATCAATTTCCTGTGTATTTGGAGTAAAATGTCACACCTCCTAGGTATCTTGGATGGATGTGTTCTGAATTGTACTTTGACCTTAAAGGTTGAAGATAGCTCTCTTGCTGTTAGATAAAGCATAAGTGAATATTATATATATATATATGTATATATACTAATGTAAATAAAATCTAAGGTATAAAAGGGTAAGAATCTATCAAAAGAAGGGTAATGAAAGTGCATATTTAAATATCAAGGAATGAGATTTTTGACAGCTACACCTGTATTAGAAATAGTGAAGAAGCATTTAGCTGTCCAACAGGCAATAGAAGAGCCCTTCACTCAGATATCGTCCCTCAATTTTCTAAGACTGCAAAAATAAAAACTTCACTTTAAATCCCATGGTGAGAGTAGCAACAAAGTCAAGTAACATTTTCCAAACCTCAAAAAGTGTTTTATGAATGAGGGAATGTAAATGAATTAAAAAGATTTTTGATGGGGATGGTAGAGGACATTGGGCATCCCAGGGGCACTAGTGGTAAAAACCTGCCTGCCGATGAGTAAGAGACATTGGTTCAATCTCTGGGTCTGGAAGATCCCCTAGAGGAGGGCATGGCAACCCTCTCCAGTATTCTTGCCTGGGAAATCCCTGACAGAGGAGCCTGGCAAGCTACAGCCCATGGGTTCACAAAAGAGGTGGACATGACTCAGTGACTAAACAGCAGTTAATGGTATAGTTGCTTAAAAATTTTGAAGGATTTAACTTATGAATGCAAATTTTAAAAAATTTCTTTATTCCAATAGCATAGAGTAATATATATTTTAAAATGAGAATTTAATAAACATATGTAAATACCCTCCCCTTCTATCCAGAGTGTGTGTGTGTGTATGCTTTGAGCTTCTGAGCCCCCTGCTGCAACTACTGAAGTCTGTAACTGTAGAGCTGTGCTCTGCAACAAGAGAAGCCGCCACAATGAGAAGCTCACGCACTGCAACTTTCTCAGGGAATAGCATCTGCTCACCACAACTAGAGAAATCCCGCACAGAGCAATGAAGACCCAGTGCAGCCAAAAATAAATTAGTTAATTAAATTAAAAATGTTTAAAAACCTACTGTAAACTTCACCTGGTGGAAGACTTTTGAGCTAGAATTGATTAGACTATTTTAATTCTGCTTTTATTATAGAACTACTGCTGCTGCTGCTAAGTCACTTCAGTCGTGTCCGACTCTGTGCGACCCCATAGACGGCAGCCCACCAGGCTCCCCCGTCCCTGGGATTCTCCAGGCAAGAACACTGGAGTGGGCTACCATTTCCTTCTCTAATGCATGAAAGTGAAAAGTGAAAGTGAAGTTGCTCAGTCTTGTCCAACTCTTTACGATCCCATGGATTGCAGCCTACCAGGCTCCTCCATCCATGGGATTTTCCAGGCAAGAGTACTGGAGTGGGGTGCCATTGCCTTCTCTGAGAACTGGGGCAAATGGAGGCAAATCTGTCAACATTCGTCTCCCTCTTTGTATGCAAATTGCATGACTAATGTGAAAATATGTTTCCATCACAAAAATGATAAGATATAGCATTCCAAATCAATAGAAAAAAGTCTCTTAAAATGGTTAGCATAAGAAATTTAACGATGAATCCTCTCTTTAGGAGTGTTACTTTTACTAGCCCTTGCTATTTTGATTTTAAGAGATAATAGGTTAAATCAGAGGTTCTCAACAGAGAATAATGGTCTCTGATTTTGATCAATGGACATCTCTGGAAACACTTTGGTTGTCATGATTAGGGAACAGATGGCTCCTGAGATCTAGTGGTTAGAGACCATATCTAGCAATGCACAGGATAATACCATGAAACAAAGAGCTATTCAGCCCAAAGTGTCCTTAGCACTGCTGTTGAGAAACCCTAGTTTAGAAGTATGACCTTTGCTTTCATTGTCTTGTGTATCATTTTGCTTTCATTTTCATATGCGTCATATGCATATTGGACATGTGCATATGCTGAAATCAAAGAGAAACACTCCAAAATTCTGTACGTATTAAATCCTTTATCACTGGTACAATAGAGTGCTAAGCATTGTCTTGAGGATGCCATAATTTCTTTTGGGGATGAACTCTTTATTCAGTCCTACATAGGCACTGTATGGGAATCCAGATGTTTAATTTTTAGGAAATTATTGTGTTTTTTCCTTACTACGTTAATTGAAGAGCATGAAAAAAGACATTGACAAGTGAATTTATTAACTCATTATCCACAGTTATTTTATAGGAGTTTCGCTGTAGACACAGAATTCCATTATAACATGCTTACCTAGTTCGTTTAGTCACTAAGTCATGTCCAACTCTTGAAACCCCATGGAATGTAGCCTGCCAGGGTCCTCTCTCCATGGGATTTCCCGGAAAACTGGAGTGGGTTGCCATTTTCTTCTCCAGGGAAATCTTCCCTACCAAGGATTCAAACCCAGGTCTCCTGCACTGCAGGCAGATTCTTTACCAACTGAGCTGCTAGAGAAGCCCATAATTACCTTGGTCTACGTGAAATTTCCATCATCTCCAAAACTGATACTCATGCCCTAAGCATCATGTTTTCCTTTACATAACAAATGGCTGCCCTGTAGAGCAAAGAGCTGTAAAATTATGTGTGGATATCTGAATTCAGAACCATTTTGCAGATACGGAAAGAAAACACATTTGAAAGAATCTCATTTTCTTTGTTCTAAGAATCTTACACATTCTGTTCTTTCACTGTAATTAATTTGGTAAGAATTACAGGCTGACAGGCTAAATGTTGAGACTTCAAATTTTACAGCTAAACTCTACAGCATCCAGCTTCAGTGCTCCACTTTGTTGTCACCTCCTTTTACAGAGATACAAAATCTTCTCTTTTTCTTTTCTAATTGTATTGCCTTTATTCAATTTGACAATATGGTTACTTTCTTCATATTCTTCCTAGTTCTGCTTTGTTTTTTAATTGAAGTATGCTGCTGCTGCTAAGTCGCTTCAGCCATGTCCAACAGCAGCCCACCAGGCTTCTCCATCCCTGGGATACTCCAGGCAAGAATACTGGAGTGGGTTGCCATTTCCTGCTCCCACTGAAGTATAATTGATTTATAATATTGGAGACAGAGGATCTTGGTCTATCACTTCATTATTAAATTTTAAGATGAATAACAAAGTTAGTGGGACTCATTTTTTTAAATTTGGTATTCAAAGTTTGTAAATTATCCTCAAAATTTTCATTTTAATGCTTGAATTGTAGAATAATATTGAAAATCTATATAGCTTAATAAAAATTAAAATATTTGTCTACTTGCCTGAACCCATATAACTGAAAAAATTAGATATTAACTTGTGGTTGAAGACATGTAAAATTTTGAAGCAACATTTATCAGCTCATCTAACCATGATTTTCCACTTAACCCTATACCGAACATTTATTCAAAATAATTAATAATGTTTATCATCAGTTCAGTTCAGTTCAGTCACTCAGTCGTGTCCAACTCCTTGCAACCCCATAGACTGCAGCCCGCCAGGCTTCCCTGTCCATCACCAGCTCCCAGAGTTTACTCAGACTCATGTCCATTGAGTCGGCGATGCCATCCAACCATCTCATTTTTCCTTTGCTCTCAGAACCCCTTGATTATGTAATAGTGTCACGTTTTGCTACATTTGCCTTCCTATTTATATTAAAATTGATTGAATTCTTATTTAAATAGGAATGGCTAAACCCTAAACTTCTTGAGAGAAGAAGATATATTTAATTGATCTGTGTTCATGCTCATAATGCCTAACAAAATTGGCTTTTAAAATCTTAAATTCAAAAAAATAAATAAAAAAAAAAAAAAAAAAAAAAATTGGCTTTTAAGAAACACTTCTTGAAATTAAAAAAAAATCTTTAGTGAATAAATTATGGTATACTTACAATTTCTTGATATTTGTTCATATATCATTCAAACTATTGCTCACAACCTTCTTGAAACTATTTTCACTTTACAAAAAGTACACTATCTCATTCTTCTTGAGATTCTTTTTCATCTGCTTGCCATTTCTTTTCCATTTCTTAAATGTATATGATCTCCAACATTCTTTCCCCATCCATCTTCTCTGTATTTCCCATCTTCCCTTGGCTTCCTCAAAGATCTAACCCAGTGAGGTTATGTTTCTCATGTAGTCATTATCTTGCCTTCATTTTGGGAACTCAGGCAATAGCATTGGCCATATCTATTTGCATGCATGTGGTAGGTGAGTGTGTGCTAAATCACTACAGTTGTGTCCGACTCTTTGTGGCCCTATGTATGGACTGTAGCCCACCAGGCTCCTCTGTCCATGGGATTCTCTAGGCAAGAACATTGAAATGGATTGCCATGCCCTCCTCCAGGAGGATCTTCTGGACCCAGCTGGGTCTCCTGCACCTCCTGCATTGGCAGATGGGTTCTTTACCACTAGTGCCACCTGGGAAGTCCCCATATCTACATACCTCCTGCAAATGGCAATAAATTCAAAACAAAATTAATGGTAAGTGGCATTTCACTGTATTATTCTATTTTTGTAAATTATTCTGTAACTAGAGTAAAGATATAGTTTAAAATGTTAATGAGAATTTTTAATATAAATTTCAATATACTAGAAACAATAAACAAATTGCTCCAAAGCAGAAGATGAAGTATGTATACTCTGTTACTTCTAGGCCACTGAATATACTAAAGTTATTTAAAAATATAGTATTCTAAAGTCAATTAATTATATTAAAATTGGATTCCAAATATGTTATTAAAAGTAAATAAAAATATTTGCAAAGAAAGATGACTGGTATAGTTCTTTTTTAAATAAAATATGGAAATAGTTATATCACCATCAACAGTAATCTCCATTAATAATTCATACTACTGAAGTAATGCAGTTATGGCTTATTTCACTTTAATTTGCTCATTTATTATTTCCAACTTTTCCTCAGATATCTATATGCATACATGTAAGCACAAATGCAAACAATAAAATATTATTTTAAAATAAATCATGCTCAATGGCTTTCCTTTTCTGCAGGGAAGAAAACCATTTTACTGCCAATAATACCTGAAATTTATGGACAAATTATCAAACAATTTATTTAGGAAACAAAGAAGAAATTGAATTTTGTTAAGAGCACTACAAAAAATGAAAATATTTGCTACTTTTTATCTCCTTAGTTTACTTTGGAGTTTTGTATGCTGAGTTGACACTGCCTTATACTAATTGGAGGAGGGCACCATAACCCACTCCTGTATTTTTGCCAGGAGAATCCCATGGACAGAGAGCCTGGTGGGCTTCCATCCCTGGGTTGGGAAGATCCCCTGGAAGAGGTCACAGCAACCCACTCCAGTATTCTTGCCTAGAGAATCCCATGGACAGACAGCCTGGTGGGCTACAGCCCATAGAATCACAAAGAGTTGGACACAAATGAAGCTATTTAGCAGACCTTATACAAGAAGACCTTATACAACTTCCCTGGTGGCTCAGATGATAAAACATCTGCCTACAATGCGGGAGACCCAGGTTTGATCCCTGGGTTGGGAAGATCCTCTGGAGAAGGAAATGGCACCCCATTCCAGTACTATCGCCTCGAAAATCCCATGGATGGAGGAGCGTTGTAGGCTACAGTCCATGGGGTCGCAAAGAGTCGGACATGACTGAGCAATTTCACTTTCACTTTTCACTTATACTAGAAGAGCATATACTTTCTATGGGTAAGTTTTAGAGTTTCAAGGTGTGGGTAGTGTGAGACACAGTAATGGCATGAAAGGAGACAAGAAGATTGGAAACATTCATTTTGGGGAATTATATATAAAAGGGCAAAACCATAGGGGTGATTCTGACAATAGAATTAGTTAACTTTAGCTGAAATGTAAGATTCAAAAGTCTATAATGAAAACTAAACTAAATAAAATACATGTTTAGAAAAGCTTTTGAAGACTGTCAAAATAATCCCATACCAATAATTTACAAAATACTCTAGAGTGTACAAAGATGTTGGATGAGATTACTTTCTTTGTCATTGAATTAGGATAAACCTTAAAACTGAAGTAGGGAATACTAACTTTTCTGCATGACAAATATAGTCAAGAGAAAATGTTTCAGTTGAGGTTTACTATGAGGCAAGAAAGTCAAACTTAGTGTCATCAGTTACCACCCAGTTACTCTCAAGTCTACGTTTAAGACAAGCAAAAAAGCACCATAGCAGAAGTGAGTGAGCTGAGAGTAACAGGCCTTGTGAGAAATGTCTCTAAGCCAAGAAAAGAGGCCAGAGAGACCTGCATAAAATCACTCCTAGAAGCTGCTGACTACAACAGTTAAGAGACTGAAATCTTGTTTCCTAACTGGGTATTTTCTAAATTGCTGACTCTATAATTCCATCAGTTCAGTTCACTTCAGTCACTCAGTTTTGTCTGACTCTTTGTGAACCCATGGACTGTAGCTCTCCAGGCTTCCCTGTTCTTCACCATCTCTCAGAGCTTGCTCAACTTATATCCATTGAGTCAGTTATGCCATCCAACCATCCCATCCTCTGTCATTCCCTTCTCCTCCTGCCTTCAGTCTTTCCCAGCCTCAGGGACTTTTCAAGTGAGTCACTTCCATCAAGTGGTTTTATTCTTGCAAAATGTGTTGACAGAATCCTTGGGGACCTATCACAAGATCTTCCTAATTTGGGGGCAAAAGTGAACACAAACCTCTGTTTGATATTTCTGAAGATAGGAGGTATAAAAAAATGGCCTCACCTAGCAAGGTAAGAAGGGACCAGGCAATTGTGGGCCTGATTACTCAAGTCTACTGATTTAAATGTTAATCATATGTTTTTTTAAAGTACCATCACAGCAATTGCTATACTAATGTTGGATAAACAATTGGGCACCATAGCCAGGCCAAGTTAATACATAAATGTAACCATTTCAACCTGCCCCCCGGTAAACAATTCGACATTCATATACATCCCCTGACACCTTACTTAATATCCAAATTAAGATAATAATAAGGTCATACTTCCACCTAACATGATACAACTATCCTCATGCATCTGAAAATTCACTAACTCCCCAGAAGAGAAGGCAAGAGTCCTTGGGTGCTGTTAATTTTTTCCTTTAATATCCTGTGAGTTAAATACTGTGAAGTAAAACCAATGATAAATAAATGCTATAATGTAAAGTTAGTGCATCTTATATGATAAAAGGTTAAGAGAGAAAAAATAGAAAATTGTTATACACATGCACTCAACACAAAGCAAGGAAGAAATATTCATGACAATTACTATTCTTGTTTCTCTAACTAGCCATTTGGTTGTAGCTGATAACTTGTGACTATCTTCTTCCACTATCCATTCTCTATTTCTTTTGTAGTACACCACCTACAAAAAATGTAACATATGCTAATATGGATATCATAAGTAGAAGAAAGGAAAAAAAGGAACAAAATAAATATTTGAAATAATAATGACAGAATTTGCCTGACAATGTCAGACACCAAACTAAAGATCCAGGAAATGCAGAGAACATCAAGGAGGGTAAATGCAGGAAAAAAAAAAAAAAAAACCTAGGCATATTATATCCTTCTGCTGCTACTGTTGCTGCTGCTGCTGCTGCTAAGTCGCTTCAGTGGTGTTGGACTTTGTGCGACCCCAGAGACGGCAGCCCACGAGGCTCCTCTGTCCCTGGGATTCTCCAGGCAAGAACACTAGAGTGGATTGCCATTTCCTTCTCCAATGCATGAAAGTGAAAAGTGAAAGTGAAGTCGCTCACTCATATCCGACTCTTCGTGACCCCAAGGACCGCAGCCTACCAGGCTCCTCCATCCATGGGATTTTCCAGGCAAGAGTACTGGAGTGGGGTGCCATAGCCTTCTCCGTATTATATCCTAACTTCAGAAAATCAAAGATAAGAAAAGAATTTTGAAAAAAGTCAGAGGAAAAACACACCCTCTCTGTAAAGGAACAAGGTAAACTATATCTGTCTGACTTCTCAGATTGCTTAAAACATTCTTGTTTAGTTGCTCGGTCATGTCTGACTCTTTGAACCCCTTTGGACTGCAGCCCACCAGACTTCTCTCTCCATGGGATTTTTCAGTCAAGAATACTGGAGTGGGTTGCCATTTCCTCCTCCTGGGGATCTTTCCAACCCAGGGATTCTATCCTCATCTCCTTTGTCTCCTGCATTGCAGGTGGATTCTTTACCCTCTGAGCCATCAGGGAATCCTGACTTCTGAGAGAACATGCAAGTGAGAAAAAAGTGCAGTGAAATATTTAAATGTTAAGAGAAAACCCCATTAACCTAGTATTCTTTATTCTGGAAAATTATCTTTCAGAAGTGAAGGAAAAATAAAGAGCTTCTCAGATAAAGAAAAACTGAGGCAATTTGTTGCAAGTAGATGTCCATTGTAAAAAAGTCTCAAAAGCAAATTCCTTAGAAATAAGGATAATGGTATAGGTTAGATATTAGGATCTACATAAATGAACAACATCAGAGAAGGAATAGGTGAAGGCAAAATAGTACTTTTATTTTTTTATTCCTAATTGAGCCAACATTTAACAGCCTTTCAAAATAATATTAGTTGCAATATATTTATATACATTTACATACAGGTGAAGTGAATGACAGCAGTGATAAAAAGGGCATGATAGAAAAATTATGATCATTTTGTCACTATAGGAAATTTCATTATCAAAAGCCTCTTGATGAAAGTAAAAGAGGAGAGTGAAAAAGTTGGCTTAAAGCTCAACATTCAGAAAATGAAGATCATGGCATCCGGTCCCATCACTCCATGGGAAATAGATGGAGAAACAGTGGAAACAGTGTCAGACTTTATTTTTTGGGGCTCCAAAATCACTGCAGATGGTGGCTGCAGCCATGAAATTAAAAGACGCTTACTCCTTGGAAGAAAAGTTATGACCAACCTAGATAGTATATTCAAAAGCAGAGATATTACTTTGCCGACTAAGGTCCATCTAGTCAAGGCTATGGTTTTTCCAGTAGTCATGTATGGATGTGAGAGTTGGACTGTGAAGAAGGCTGAGCACTGAAGTATTGATGCTTTTGAACTGTGGTGTTGGAGAAGACTCTTGAGAGTCCCTTGGACTGCAAGGAGATCCAACCAGTCCATTCTGAAGGAGATCAACCCTGGGATTTCTTTGGAAGGAATGATGCGAAAGCTGAAGCTCCAGTACTTTGGCCATCTCATGCGAGGAGTTGACTCATTGGAAAAGACTTTGATGCTGGGAGGGATTGAGGACAGGAGGAGAAGGGGACGACCGAGGATGAGATGGCTGGATGGCATCACTGACTCGATGAACGCAAGTCTGAGTTAACTTTGGGAGTTGGTGATCGACAGGGAGGCTTGGCGTGCTGCAATTCATGGGGTCGCAAAGAGTCAGACACAACTGAGCGACTGAACTGAACTGAACTGAACTGATAAAGCCATACAGCATTGAAAATGGATTTGGATTAGTCGTAAATGTATATTGCAAACAAATCTATATGAGGAAAACTACAAAACTCTGATGAAAGAAATCAAAGAAGAATTAAATAAATGAAGAGCTATTTCATGTTAATTTTGACTCAATATCATTAGAATGTCAGGTTTTTCCAACTTGAAATGTAGACTCAACACAATTACAATCAAAATCCCAGTAACTTATTCTGTGGACAGTGACAAACTGATTCTAAAGTTTATGTGGAGAGAAAAAACCCCAGAATATTTGATACAATATTGAAGAAGAATAATGTTGAATTACTAACACTGTTCAACTTCAAGACTTACTACATAGCTACATTGGTGGCAGAATAGGGAAATAGATAAATGGATCACACACACAAATATAGTCAACTGATCTTTGATGAAGGAGCAAAGGCATTAAAGGAGAAAAGATAGTCTTTTCAAGCAGTGGTGCTGGAAAAACTATACATTCAAGTGCCTAAAAAATGAACCGAGACAGAGATCTTGCACCCTTCATACAAGTGCATGCATGCTAAGTTACTTCGTTTGTGTCCAACTCTTTGTGACCCTATGGACCGTATCCCACCAGGCTATCTGTCCATGGAATTTTCCTGGAAAGAATAAGTACAGGAATGGGTTGTTGTGCCCTCCTCCAGGGGGTTTTCACAACCCAGGGATTCAATGTGCATCTCTTCTGCCTCCTGCATTGGCAGGCAGGTTCTTTACCACTAGCGCCATCTGAGAAACCCCTCTCACAAACAGGCAGACAGACAGACAGACAGACAGACACACACACACACACACACACACACAAAATCTCAAAATGGACAACAGACCTATGTAAATTCAAAAGAGCAAACTTTTAGAAGATTACATTGGAGAAATGTAGATGATCTTGAGTTTGGCAATGATTTCTTAAATAAACCAAAAGCACAATCCGTTAAAAAAAAAAAAGATCTGATACAATGAACTTCATTAATTTAAAAGTTTCTCCTCTGCAAAACATAGTCAAGAGATCAAAAATGCTAGCCATGTACTGGGATAAAACTGTTGCAAAAGCATATCTAATAAGAAACTGAAAGTGAAGAGGAACTAAAGAGCCTCTTGATGAAGGTGAAAGAGAAGAGTGAAAAAGCTGGCTTAAAACTCAACATTCAAAAAACTAAAATTATGGCATCCAGCCTCATGAGTTCAGTTCAGTTCAGTCGCTCAGTCGTGTTTGACTCTGCAACCCCACGGACTGCAGTTCTCCAGGCTTACCTGTCCATCATGAACTCCTGGAGCTTACTCAAACTCATGTCCATTGAGTCAGTGATGCCATCCAACCACCTCTGTTGTTCCCCTCTCCTCCTGCCTTCAATCTTTCCCAGCATCAGGGTCTTTTCTAATGAGTTGGCTCTTTGCATCAGGTGGCCAAAGTACTGGAGTTTCAGCTTCAGCATCAGTCATTCCAATGAATATTCAGGACTGATTTCCTTTAGGATGGACTGGTTGGATCTCCTTGCATTCCAAGGGACTCTCAAGAGTCTTCTCCAACTCCACAGTTCAAAAGCAGCAATTTCTCAGTGCTCAGCTTTCTTTAGAGTCCAACTCTCACATCTGTACATGACTGATGCTGAAGCTGAAGTTCAAATACTTTGGCCACCTGTTGGGAAGAACTGACTCATTGCGAAAGACCTTTATCCTGGGAAAGATTGAGGGCAAGAGGAAAAGGAGGAGGCAGAGGATGAGATAGTTAGATAATATTACCAACTCAATAGACATGAGTTTGAGCAAACTCAAGGAGATAGTGAAGGACACGGAAGCCTGGTATGCTGCAGTTCATGGGGTTGCAGGGAGTTGGACACAACTTAGGGACTGAATAACAGCAAATTATTTTTTTTAATGAACAAAGAACCCTTAACATTCAAAAGTAAAAATAAAAGCAATTCAAGTAAAAAGTGGGCCAAATATCTGAATGGGTACCTCACCAAAGAAGATAGAGTGATATCAAATAAGCACCTGAAAAGATACTCTACATTGTATATCATCAGGAAACTGCAAATTAAGATAACAATGAGATAAGACTACATTCCTATTGCTGTTGTCATTCCTATTAGAATGGTCAAAATTTAGAACTCTGACAACACCACATGTTAGGAAGTGTATGAAGCAACAGGAATTCTCACTCACTCCTGGTGGAAATGTAAAATGATGGAACACTTTTGTTAAAGTGTTTGGTAGTTTCTTACAAAACTAATCACACTCTGAACATATGAAACAGGATTGGCACATTTTGGTGTTTACCCAAAGGAGTTGAAACTCACCCCTACAAAAATCTGTACATGGATATTTACAGCTCCTTTATTCATAATTGCCAAAACTAGGAAGAAAATAAGAGTCTCCCTAGGTAAGTGCTTAAACAAACTGTGGTACAGCCAGCCAATGGAATATCATTCTTTACTCACAGCAAATGAGCTATCAAGTTATAAATTGACATGGAGTAAACTTAGATGCAAATTACTTAGGGAAGGAAGCCAATCTTAAAATGCTACACACTGTTTATGATTCAAAATCTATGACATTCTGGAAAAAGAAGGACACCCCTGGTGGCTTAGATGGTAAAAAATCTGCCTGCAATGGAGGAAATCCAGGTTCGATCCCTGGCTTGGGAAGATCCCCTGGAGACGGAAATGGCAACTCACTCCAGTATTTCTGCTTGGAGAATTCCATGGACAGAGGAGCCTGATGGGCTACAGTCCATGGGGTTGCAAAGAGTTGGACACAATTGAGCAACTAACACATACACATGAAGAGAGTGAAAAAAAAAGAAAAAACAGTGGTTGCCAGAGATTAGAGGGGAGCAGGAGAATATGTGAGGCACACAGGATATTTAGGGCAGAGAAACTATTCTATTCGGTACATGTAATGGTGATTACACATGTATACGTTTGTCGAAGCCCATAGAATTAACACCACCAAGAGTGAACCCTAATGTAAATTATGGACTTAGGGTGGCAATGACGCATCTGTGTACCTTCATCACATGAAAAAATGTACCATTCTGGTGAGGGATATTGATAATAGGGGAGGCTGTGCCTGTGCAGAACAGTTTGTATAAAAAATCTTTGTAAAACCCACTCAATGTTGCTGTAGACCAAAATTCTCTAAAAGATAGAGACTACTAAGGCAAACACTAATGACAGCACCAAATGCTGTCAAGAAGGCAGGAAAAAAATGAATCACTTAAATATCACTGATAGGAATGAAAAATGTTATATCTAGTTTTGGAAACAATATTATAGTTCCTTATTTATATACACTCCCTTATGATACCACCCAGTGATTGCACACTTAATCATTTATCTCAAAGACAAGACAACACAGAAATATGCACGTGAATATTCAGAGTGGCTTTATTCATATAGTAAAAACTTTAAACCATCAGTTCTATCAATATGTGAATGGTTAAACAAAATTATATACATTCCTTTCATGAAATATACTACTTAGCGATGTAAAGGAATGAACTATTGATAGAACAACTCACATAGATTTCAAGGGAATTTTGCTGAATGAAAAATAAGGCCAATACCATACGAATGATATACCAAAAACCAATACAAATAGAGTTGACCCTTGAATAAAGCAGGCTTGTTTTTCTGCACATTGGAAAATCCACATATAACTTATAGTCAGACCTCCCTATACACCAGTTTCTCCATATCTGAGCTTCTGTATAAAGGCTCCTTATCTGTGGATTCGACTAGCTTCAGATGGTATGATACTGTTGTATTTACTACTGAAAAAAACTGTGTTACATGGGCTCATGCAGTTCAAATCAATGTTGTTAAAAATCAACTGTAAATCACGTAATTTCATTTATGTGGCAATTTTGAAATGACAAAAGAATAAAGATAGAGAATAGCTTAATGGTTGCCAGTAGTTGGTTTGAGATGAATGGAGGGATAGGGGTGATTGTAGCTACTTATGATGGAACTGTTCTATATCTTGATTATAGTGGTAGTCACACAATTGTACATATATGATAGTGCATAGAACTAAATACACATACACACACACCAACACACACTCAAATAAGTACATATAAAGCTGGTGATATGGGGCTAAACTTACCAGGTAATATCTACGTCAGTGTCCTGATTCTGATATTGATATCATGTGTTTGTTATCCCAAAGTAAAAATCGCTAGTAGAGTGGAGGAAGAACTAGGATATTAACCAAAATCTGTCTCAGTTTCAGTTCAGTTCAGTCGCTTAGTCATGTGCGACTCTTTGTGACCCCATGAATCGCAGCACGCCAGGCCTCCCTGTCCATCACCAACTCTCGGAGTTCACTCAAACCTATGTCCATTAAGTCGGTGATGCCATCCAACCATCTCACCCTCTGTCGTCCCCTTCTCCTCCTGCCCGCAATCTTTCCCAGCATCACGGTCTTTTCAAATGAGTCAGCTCTTCACATCAGGTGGCCAAAATATTGGGAGTTTCAGCTTCAACATCAGTCCTTCCAATGAACACCCAGGACTGATTTCAAAAGTACAAATGCCGTTAACAGAACTTTTGTAAGTTTTGAAAGATTTTTGAAGAATCAAAACAAAAACATTAAAAATGACACATATAAAGAATTAAAAATAAAATCTGTATAGTTGTGTATAAAATAATGTGTGAAACACTACAACAGTGAATTAGCATTAATATAGGACTATATTTCTCAAAATGTGCAATTTGGAGTGTGATAATTGTTTGGGGCTTTTGTGCATATGTGTGTGTTTAAGACTTTTCTATATATCGGATGGTGTTCATCATACTTGCAATCCATCATTAATATCTAGTGGGTCCACTTAGTCATTATAAAAGTTAAAAACACCTGTACACATTTTCAAATATCCTCCAGAGGTGTCCAATTCAACAACCATCAAACTAGACTGTCTCTTTTCCAAAAAACTGAGTGATCAAAATTTCTTGAAGAAATAGGGAGAAAATAAATGCGGTTGTCTTTTTGATGATATTGAAAGAACAGTCAAGTGTATACATCTTAAAAGGGTGCCAGGACAGATATATTTTACTGGTGAATTTTAGTAAACTTTGAAAAAAAAGATATAATTCTATTATTATTGAAATATTGCTCATCCAGTAAAACAGATGGAACTATCTTTTGACTTTTTGACTGGCTGGCAATCTGTAGAGGTAAGTATGATATTTTTAAAAGTAATGCAAATTATGAATATCAGTACAAATTTCACAAGTAAAATATAGTAACTAATATCTATCATTGCACAAAATAATGAACTATAATAACCAAATGCAGTTTATCTTAGGTCAAGAATGTAGAAATGCTTCAATATTAAAAAATCATTAAATGATTTTCAATATTAAAAATTGAATGAGGTGAAATGCATTATTGTGTTAGTAGATGTCTATATGTAATTGGAAAAAGTAAAACTATCTTAATTTAGACTTGTATAAAAAATAAAAATAGAATAAACCAAATGATTAAATTGTGTTTTAAAATATTAATAGTTATTAAAATCATAATATGCTATGATATAAAATAGTTTATAGTTCTTTATTATATAAAATACTCTGATATTTTAAAAATTTCTGAAATTTAAAACCTACAAGTAAATCATCTAAAATTTCCTTATTTATTTTTACTACCCTTAAACAAATTATAATTAGTATGTTAGTAAAATTCACCTATCTCTATATATATTTATCCAAAATATGTGGTTTATACAAATGGACCCTTAATAAATAAATACACAGTTTATTTTAAAAACACATTGTGCAACCTTTATGTTTTTCTTGATTTCCTCTTCTCTACACCTTTACTCAATCTTGAAAGAGATGATATTGAAAGCTTTCTCCTTCCCAAGCCCATCCCTAAATACATAAATAGAATTATAAAATTATAAATTGGTTCCTAGATAGAAAGATTTACCATTATCAAACTATTTTCTCCAAATTTATCTAAATTTAGTACAACCTGAATCAAAATCAGAAAAGAACTTTGCTTAAAATTTAACAAGCTGTATCCTGCATCGAACCTGGACTGGTGATTCATTTCTTATATGATATTATACATGTTTCAATGCCATTCTCCCAAATCATCTCACCCTCTCTCTCTCTCACAGAGTCCAAAAGACTGTTCTTGTTCTATACATCTGTGTCTCTTTTGCTCTTTGGGGATGGTGCACTGGGATGACCCAGAGGGATGGTACAAGGAGGGAGGTGGGAGGGGGTGTTCAGGATGGGGAACATGTGTACACTCGTGGTGGATTCTTGTTGATGTGTGGCAAAACCAATACAATATTGTAAAGTAAAAAAATAATAATAATAATAAATGATAAGCAGTTAAAAAAATTTAACAAGCTGCTTGTGGAAGGATAAAAGGGAAAAACTGATGAGACAATTTTTTTTTGGTTTGATAAGAACAGTTAAAAGTTTTCAAACTATATTACAAGTATTGACTATCAAATCGTGGTATGGGCCTGGGAACAGATAAACACAGCAGGGGAAATGGTTGATGAATTGTGCTAATTAATATCCTGTGCAGCAGTAAAACTTAAAAAGATACAACCATATGTATGGAAAAGGAAATCTTTCACATAAATTTAGATAGTATAAAAAGTCACACAATGTCATATTATAATTAATATCTAATTCCCTGCAAAGACCACCAGAAAAACCTGCTGAGATCAAATTGAGTTCATTGGAAACTTGCTACCGACCAGATGCATTTCCTCACATGAAGTGCTCTAGTAGCTTAAGCACTGGGGTTTTAGAAACTTTTGTTGTAGAGAATTAGGTTATAGGGTAGTTTTCAGGCCAGGATGATTAAACCCAGTGCTATACAAGCTGTTCTCATTTAGAAATTAATGACCAAGGGAAGCTGGTTGGTTCAGTAGGAAAACGAGACTGGATATAAAAATGTATTTTATAGTGTGTCAAGATTCTTATTGTTCTGCAGCCTATAGAGCAAGCACAGAAGATCCAGCTGTGTATAGGACAGATACACTTAGTCTGTTCTAGAAAATTCATAATTCTATTTGGTAATCAGAAAGAAAAGCAATCCTAAACAAAAACCCAGACCAAGAGAACTTTAGTACATTTCAAACACAATTGCTGTATCAAGGAAAAAGACCTAGTCTGTGACCCGTTTTTCTTGTCAATGTAATAATGTCTTGGAAACATTTTGTCATAAATGACATAGTTCATAGCAGAACTGACATAAAATAGGATTTTTATGTAAAACACAGAAATATATAGGTATTGTCTTTTGGGGGGTTATTTTATCACTTATTTGAGATAGAAAGTTTGTGCTTATGTAAGACAGAAATGATTCTCAACCTTCCTATACTTTTTGTTTCATTCTATTTAACTAAGCATACTGGTAGAATTATGCAATTTTCTACCTGGTAGAATTAAGCAATTTTTTCTTGCATTAAGTCTGAATTTTCTGATAAGTATACCTATAAAACATTACCCCACTAGAAAATTTTATGGCAAACTTTAGATCAATGAATATTACTAAGCAAACTGAAGCAGACTCAAAGTGTAGCTAACAACCAACACACAGATGCCAGGGATCTGTCACCTTCAAGCTTTCCCTTTCACACTCCCTCAATCCCCCCACCCTACCCGCCTCATTCTCCTTAGTAGAGCCTGCCAATGTGAGGAGTGAATGAATGCATCAGACTGTAAGGAAAACTAAAACTATACGTGAAGAATATGCGAAGAGCTGACTCATTGGAAAAGACTTTGATGCTGGGAGGGATTGGGGGCAGGAGGAGAAGGGGCCGATAGAGGATGAGATGGCTGGATGGCATCACTGACTCAATGGACGTGAATCTGAGTGAACTCCGGGAGTTGGTGATGGACAGGGAGGCCTGGCGTGCTGCCATTCACGGGGTCGCAAAGAGTCGGACATGACTGAGCGACGGAACTGAACTGAACTGAAGTAATGACATGATGAATTTCAAAAGTCAGTTAAGAGAAAAATTCAGGGGCAGTGTGATCTTGAAACTAGAAATTACAATTAGAAAGGGTTATACAGTTAACTCTGTCCCTTGTGTGTTAGTCTCTCAATTGGGTCCAACTCTTTTGAGACCCCAAGGACTGTAGCCCACCAGGCTCCTCTCTCCATGGGATCCTCCAGACAAGAATACTGGAGTGGGTTGCCATTTCCTTCTCCAGGGACTCTGTCCCTTATGTCACTGATATATGTTAGAACTGAGTGAAAAAGATTCCAGTGCATATTCCAGGTCATGGAACCAGAAACATAAGTGAAAGTTGTAAAGGCCAGAGTGCCAGATTCCTGCACTCAGCGTGAATGCTCCGTGGGCTACTCCTGTAGCCCACATAATAAGGGGCCTTTGTTGTTCATTCTCTCACTCATGTCTGACTCTTCGCTACCCCATGGACTGCAGCACACCAGGGTTCTCTGTCCTTCACCATCTCCTGGAGTTTACTCAAACTCATGTCCATTGAGTCAATAATGCCATCCAACCAAGTCGTTCTCCGTCGTTCCCTTCTCTTGTATTTCACAAAATTTGAAAGATCCATCAGAAGAAGATATTTTTGAAAATAAATCTCAAAGGTAAGTCTCTCCTAACTCTAGTGTCTGTCACAATGCCCTCTATAGAGAATACTAGTTTCTAAGATTCCAGTAGAAGAATTAAAATTTCCAAAGAATAACCCATAAAACTAAAATTTACTCCTTGAAATTGTATGTGCAACATCTCATGTTGCTTATTCTATATTACATAGTATAAGAAAACCACATTTCTTGTTTTCAAAAACCAGATTGGTCTTCTCTACACTCTGCAGTGACAGAAGGATGCCTAAGCCTGGATCTCAGAACCAGTTACACCTTCACAAGGAATTTGGCTGAAAAGACCAAGAACACATCTTTCTTGAATCAGGGAGGACTAGCAAGGACTAGCAGGAGAGCTTCAAAGCGGCCTCTGATGGAGGTTGCACACCAGCACAAAAGGCATGTGAGGTCTGCCATTAACTTGGATCGGTTTCTGGATCATTTTACTGAAGAGAAACTCAGTTTATGATGCATAGGGAATATTCAATGGGTTAAAAAAAGTGTTGGAAAATGTACATATTTGATCACAAGTCATTTGTTCACAGAAACCATTCAGCCATCAGGAACTGCTTTTGGACGTAAGAGAAGTGGTTTCTCAGTGTTCCTGTAATCTGTGCTTCGACAGTTTGGTAGAGCAAATGTTTCGGCAGAGCAAAACATTTCCCAGAGAAAAACCGAGTACATGGAAAAGCTACTGAGAGGTTGTTCATTATGTGATAAAAATACAGAATTTGATTACTTCAGGGAAATTCAGGATTATGGGGACTTGCCTTTCACTATTATCTAATTACAGCTGGGAGCAGCAGAGTGACAGAGCATGCTCATGGCCAGCTCTGAGACAATAATGTGGAAAAGCCGATTTATATCCTAACGTTAGACCTTTATGAACACAGGAGGTAACTTTTAGAATTAGGATTTCCACAAATATAAATGGAGATTAATTTCCTTTAAAGAAGAAACCACATGATTAAAAGCTTCCAAAAAATATATTGAAGTCCAACTGAGACTTGGAGTGCTCCCCAAAATGGAAAAATTTTCTATTATAAAGGATATCGTTTTGGCTACAACTTAGAAACTTAGAATTCTCATTGTTAGTGATTTTTTAAGAGTCTATAATCAGTTTATTGTGGGCTGTGATCCAAGAGTTATTTGATGTTTTTAAATTACTAAGCAATTGAGACAGAAAAATTAATTTTCTGTATTATCTTTCCTATATGCAGAAAATATGGTTTAAGCAATTTATTTCTTTATCTCACTTATGGTTTGGGGAGTTGTTTTTAAATAAATATTTGTATTTTTTGGATGCTGGGAAAAGGGTGTGTAATTTGCTTATGTGGAACAAATATATAAATATGTGAACAGGCAAGGCTAATTTTCAGTCCTTAAATGAATGTGTATTGCTCTTTCCAATTTGTTTATATTCACCCTACACTCATCAATTGGGCCATTGCAAGAGGTTATATATGCTTACTACCTCTTGGCAGGGGTATACAGCATAAAAGCAGGGAAGAAGGAAACAAAGGTCAGCTTTTGAGTTTTCATGGATCTAATGCTAACGTGCAGAGTGAAATGAGATCTGATGCTCCCAGAGAGGTGTGGCAGATGGGTTGGAGCTGTGGCTGCACTGCAAGGTGCCTGGTTTAGGTGAGTAATAAAGTCAGTGACTCAGCCAATCCAAACTTCCATCATATTTCAGAGCTTAACTGTTAATTCTGGTGAAAGTCTCACCAATCACACACGAAGCATCTGTCAACCAGGAATCTGTTACTGCCTCTAGCACCAAAACCATTCTGCCTTAGGTAGTGTCTGGAAGCTTCCACAGCCTTTCTTTACTTAGCATCTGCTGTAACCAGTGTCAAGAGATGGATACCTCATTCTCTGCTTAACGGCTCAATACATATATATTTAAAATCAAAGTCTTCCTCTGATTCACCTGGCAGGTGAAAATATCACATGACAATGAAGTCTGTAAATACAGTGGTTCTTTTTACTCTACATGAATAATGAAGGCTTTTAAATACAGAGACATTTTTTCAAATGTTGAAGGACTGTTCCAAAATGTCAGAACAGATACAAATGATGGGTTCTCACTGAAGTCTATGCTCTCATTACCAACACCAATAAAATGCATTTTCTTTCTTTAATATAAAGAAAAAGTAGAAATAAAATATTTTCCCACAAAACATAAATCAACTGCATTATTAAAAAAACATTTTCTCCCTCCAAAAGGAAGGTACAATGTATTATCAAAATAAATCCAGTAACAAGTTCTAAGAGATCATTTTATTAGATGCCTTAGGATTTTCCACATACACAATCATGTTATCAGTGAATTTAGAAAATTTTACTCCTTTTTTTCAAATTTATATACCTATTTTCTTTACTTGGCATACTTAACTGGCTGGAGAACTTTGGTATAAGTTTGAATAGAAGGAAGAAGAGTAAAAACCTTTGCCTTGTTCCAAGTGTTTAGAGAAAAGCATTCTTCATTTTGACATCAAATATGATGTTAATGTAAATTTTCATGGATTTCTTTACAGGTACAGGGAGTTCTTTTTCTACTGGTTTGAGAGTTTTATTGTGGATGTTGATTCATTTCAAATATTTTTGCTTTATCTAAAATATGATCATACCCTTTCCCCCTTTATTCTGCTAATGCATTGATTTCCATTAACTGCTTTTTGAATCTCAATCTTACATTCTTGGAATACATTCTGCTTAGCAATGAAGTGATATATATATATATATATATATATACACACACACACAAATATGTACATATTTATTTGTCAAATTTCTCTGACTACTTGCATTTATGCAAGAATATTGGCCTGTAATTTCTTTTTTCATTATGTTTTTGCTTTTTTCTGTGTGTTGGAATAGTTCAGGCTCATAAAATATTTGAGAAATGCCCTTCCTTTTCCTTGAAAAAGCAACTGTGCATGATTGCTATTATTTCTATGTTAAATATTTGATAGAATTCCCCAGTGAAGCTGCTGAAGACTTTAGTTTTCTTTTCTGAAAGCTTTTAATTACAATTTTAATTTACAATTGGCTCTTGAACAATGTGCTGTAACAGCATGGGCCCATATATACTTGGAGTTTTTTCAACAAATAGCGACAGAACTACATGATCTGCTGTTGGTTGGATCCTCAGATGTGGAAACTTGGATATGGAGGGCAGACTACAAAGGTATATGCAGATGTTCCATTGCCCACGGTGTTGATGGGCACTTAACACCACCATTGTTCTAGAGTCAAACATGCTTAATGCATGTAAGGCTATTCGTGTCTTCAACTTTTTCTTGAGTCAGTTTTGATAGTTCATTTGTAAAGAATATGTCCATTTCATCTTAACTGTTGAATATGTTGACACAAAGTAAGTAGTAATATTTTCTTAATTTATTTTAGTTTCTTTGGAGTTTATAGCGATGGCCCGTCTAAACAAGTGACATTGCAATGTGTGCTATCCTTTGTTTACTCACTTCTTTGATCAGTAGAGCTGTAGATTTGCTAATTTTATTAGCTCTCTCCCCCCACAAAACACTGTAGATTCCCTTCTAAACACAGTTTTATCTGTTTCCAACAAAATCAGGTATATTTTGCTTTTAGTATAATTTTGTTCAAATTCTGCTGCAGCCCCTGACATCTATGCTGCCACTGCTTTGTTTATAATACTGAATTAACTCTTAGTTTTCCCTTGCTACTACTCTCTTGTAGATTCCTGATCCTAAGACTTAGACAATTTCAATAAAGCTGAGCCAGAAAGAAATCAGAAACAGATGCTTTTAATCTCCAAATTATGTAACCTCTTCAATAATGTTGCATTGTCCATGAGTTCAACTTTAGCTATGCTTTCATGATAAATTATTACTCATAAATATCCCCAATCAATCATAAAACAGAACTTTAGTGAGCATAACCCAGCAAACTGCAGACTAACCTACAAATGCCTGAGTTCTAGATTCAAGCTAAGATTTCTACTGATACAGATTACTATAACAACAAATTTAGATGGAATGGACTTCCCTGGTGGCTCAGATGGTAAAGCATCTGTGTCTACAATGTGAGAGACCTGGGTTCGATCCCTGGGTTGGAAAGATTCCCTGGAGAAGGAAATGGCAACCCACTCCAGTACTCTTGCCTTGAAAATCCCATGGACAGAGGAGCTTGGTGCAGGCTACTATTCATGGGGTCACAAAGAGTTGGGCACGACTGAGCGACTTCACTTTCACTTTCACTTTAGATGGAATTGGATATTGGCATGTTTATGATTTATAATGCAGAGGAATTTTGTCAGAGCATTATTTTAAAATATAGGAAATTTTTAATTTTATGTTTTATAATTTTTACTAATATGACTATATTCAAAAGCATACAGATAAATATAAAGGGTTGTTTTAAATGTTTTTGGTAAATTTGACTATCTATTCATTCTTATACCCAATATCATTTTTGTTTGTTTTCTGGTAAGTATTTATGAAGCCTTGTAGAATTTTATAGAATAGGTATTGATTTAATGCATTAATGAGAGAAATATTTTCTCTAAGCCCATTACTAAAATTCATATATGAAAGATAGTAGCCACTTCTATTTTTTAAATATAAATAATTTTTATTAAAATACCAAAAATGGCACAGCTTTGGAATACTTAGGGCTAAATAGTAAATAGTGGGAATGCATTCTTGTTACCTTTCTGTGCAGGAGTCTATGATACTGTTAGCTAGTTAGAATAAGAAATAGGAGTCCAGAATGGCGGTGGCTAAAAGAGAAAGAAGGGAAAATAGAACAAAAGAAGGTCAAGGACCAGAGTGAGAACCTCAGGTAAAACAAACAGCCCTCCTGGCTAGCCCAATTTACATAGGGTGGGAAAAGGAGTACATCAAGGCTGTATATTGTCACCCTGCTTATTTAACTTATATGCAGAGTACATCATGAGAAACGCTGGACTGGAAGAAACACAAGCTGGAATCAAGATTGCTGGGAGAAATATCAATAACCTCAGATATGCAGAGAAGGCAATGGCACCTCACTCCAGTACTCTTGCCTGGAAAATCCCATGGATGGAGGAGCCTGGTGGGCTGTAGCCCATGGGGTCGCTAAGAGTTGGGCACGACTGAGTGACTTCACTTTCACTTTTCACTTTCCTGCATTGGAGAAGGAAATGGCAACCCACTCCAGTGTTCTTGCCTGGAGAATCCCAGGGATGGGCGAGCCTGGTGGGCTGCCGTCTATGGTGCACAGAGTCAGACATGACTGAAGTGACTTAGCAGCAGATATGCAGGTGACACAACCCTTATGGCAGAAAGTGAAGAGGAACTAAAAAGCCTCTTGATGAAAGTGAAGGAGGAAGGTGAAAAATTTGGCTTAAGGCTCAACATTCAGAAAACGAAGATCTTGGCATCTGGTCCCATCACTTCATTGCAAATAGATGGGGAAATAGTGGAAACAGTGTCAGACTTTATTTTGGGGGGCTCCAAAATCACTGCAGATGGTGACTGCAGCCATGAAATTAAAATATGCTTACTCCTTGGAAGGAAAGTTATGACCAACCTAGATAGCATATTCAAAAGCAGAGACATTACTTTGTCATCAAAGGTCTGTCTAGTCAAGGCTATAGTTTTCCCTGTGGTCATGTATGGATGTGAGAGTTGGATTGTGAAGAAAGCTGAGCACTGAAGAATTGATGCTTCTGAACTGTGGTGTTGGAGAAGACTCTTGAGAGTCCCTTGGACTGCAAGGAGATCCAACCAGTTCATCTAAATGAGATCAGTCCTGGCTGTTGTTTGGAAGGATTGATGCTAAAGCTGAAACTCCAATACTCTGGCCACCTCATGTGAAGAGTTGACTCATTGGAAAAGACTCTGATGCTGGGAGGGATTGAGCGCAGGAGGAGAAGGGGATGACAGAGGATGAGATGGCTGGATGGCATCACTGACTCTATGGACCTGAGTTTGAACTCCGGGAGTTGGTGATAGACAGGGAGGCCTGGTGTGCTGCAACTCATGGGGTCGCAAAGAGTTGGACACAACTGAGCAACTGAACTGAACTGGCTTGGGGAGGGGGTGTGAGGGTGGGGACATAAAAATAGGAGCCAAAAGTGGGCCAGAGGCTTCTCTTCTCTCTGTCTTTTGAGTTGGCCTGCCCTCATGCCTCCAGGATGTGTTTTTCTTTACTTTCTAAATAAAACTGAGCTGTAACATGGAGCTGTAACACTGGCCTATCCACCACTTCTAATTTTTGTTGCGATGAGACAGAACTGAGGAAATTACAAACACCCCTGAAAATGCTAACTCAGTATGAGAGAATATATGTGAAGTACATTGGAAAATGTTTAATATCATCACCTTTAATCAAAAATATATCGAATAAAGTCTACCCAGATACTTAATGTTTCTATATAGTAATATATTCTTTGGAGAACTCAGGTGTTCAGTTTTACATTAGAGCCACATCAATGATAAGCTTGTGTGGGAGTTCACAGCACTCTGTGTAGACACAGAAGGCATGTTAGATTTCTATAGACCATAGAAGCAGAGATTCAAGGTAAACCTACATAGGTATCATGGACCTTAAGTCACATCACATGTAAGAGAGAGAAATTAATTCTGAATATTTCTAACAGTTTGAAAAATTAAGGGTGTGCAGTATGGTTAGAAGGGTCTGAAAAGAGGTTCACTGAGAGCATGCTGAACGCAAAGGCTAACACACAAATTATGGAAAAGCTTGGAACAAGTGGTTCAGGGTTTAGAGATGAAACCCTGGAGGGTGGATCTTGGTTAGAGACTAAAAACACAAAGATATAAAGATGTTAGTTCTGAGTAGAATAAAGTATAGTAGATGAGTTTAACTAAAATACAAAATACATTTTTTAGTTCACACAAAGCTTCTAAGGAACCACTCTTGAGCTTTCCCCAGTGGTTTTCAATTAGAGGGACTGACCAGGAATATTTAAGATCATCGATTCTGCTACAGCTGTCTGTGGCTTGATTTCCTGCTTACAAATGCTATAAGAGGGCAATAACTGAGTAACCCAGACAGAAAACAATGACAGCAAAGAGACAACTTCTTCCCACAATCAAACCATACTTTAGGAGCTTCTCCATAGGTATGTAGATCTGGAGTAAATTATCCCCCTAATAACTAAATACTACCATTACACATACAGGGAAATGATAGAAGCTTGGGGTTTTTGAGTTGCTTTTTTGCTTAGGAATTAAACTTCTCATTATATAAAAATGATCTTTCTAAAAGTGACATAAAAAAACTAAAAGTGTGTCAAGTAATATACAACTAATATACATAAGTGAGTCCTCATTTTTAAGTTTGTGATACCATTTACAAAGCTCATCTTATTTCTTTACTTTAATATGTGTTTGAAACTAATTGGGCAAGATTTTAAAAGATAGCCAAAAATATCATTCACTGCAGCCAACATATCATAGGATCCTTTCATTATTTGACAGTTTTGACAGTTATTATTGATCTGGGCAGCAACTGCAGCTAACCAGAAGGGGACAATGTGACAGTTTTATGTAACAAAAGGCACAGTGTCATGTCAACTGAACTAAATGTTGTACAAAGTGACAGCAGGACAAAAAATCCTTTCAGACTTAATTTTCTGCTTCATTTTTTTTTTTTTTTCTACCATCAATACATAAGGCAGTGCAGTAGGTGACACAAATTAGCAGGATGGAGCAAAAGGTCTATCCCAGTCTCTGTGGCTACACTTGACTTCTTCTACCACAAGAGTGGCAATTATTTTTAAGGTGAATGAACAAGAAGAGCAGCTTATAGTAATCAAACTACCCCTATAGGAGAAAATATATCCCTTATCAAGATGCTTTATATATTTCACCTAGGCGGCTTTTGGTGAAAGATGAAAGGAAACAGTCCCCATCTGCTAGGTCATGCCTACAAGACACATTCTGTCAAGTCTTAAAAGCAACAACAGATTTGCCTGTGGGATACCTATAATTATTATGCGGAGCAGCCCAATGCCTGCTGCAGCTCATTGTTCTGCTAACGTAAGACCGAATGAGAACAGTGGCTCCAGGCTGTGAGTGGATAAAGTGCAACTTTTCGATTTTGCTCTTCTAAGGCTCCTGCATTGTGTGGAGTCCATGAGTGACATCTTTGGCCTTCCTTGGGGCTCAGCAGATTGAATCAGTCATGCTGAGTTAAACAATGAGTGGGAGACATAACCTTAGTAGCGCCTGTCATTTTTTCCTCCTAATTCAATCTACATTTAATCAATGAAAGTAATTTCTTGTTTGTTTAAGTTTTATATCCAGTGGATCTTGAGGATTCTGAAGTAGTACACCTTCACCTTGACCTTCTCTGCCTTTTGAAGTTCAAGTACTTTGTCAAAATTGGGATCTGCAAAAATGGTAAGCTGCAACGGCATACCTTGCCGGCTATTCCATCTATGATTTCCCTGATTTGTGCTTTTAATGGAACTTGGGGAATAAAGTTATGTAAAGGATAAGCTGGAGAAAATATTTTTAAAAGGAAAAAGCAACAGGGACAACAGCAAGGATAGAATAATATGAATATCTAGAATACCAATGTAGGTATACAAACTTGAAATAATACTTGTAGGGGGAAAAGCTCATTTTCCAGGTTATCTGTTGTTCATTTTGTGCTAATGGTTTGAAGGTTCACTTTTAGGCTATCACCATTATTGGGAATAGCCAGTAGTAACTTACACAAGTTCAAGGTCTTTATTGATCGGGTTAGCCAGTCTTAATCAAAATATGTCTTCCTTTCCACTCATCATGATTAAATAAACAGAGAGCTTGACACTGAGTCTCTGACTTTTTTGTAAGTTTTCAGAAAAATGCTGATCGAAAGGTTTTGTTACCTGTCAACTCTCAAACTGGAAGGCAAACCAGAAGATAACATTTTAAGGAAATGAACACACAGTTAATAAACTGTCACAATTCAGAGCAGTTATCCATAATATTCAAAACGGAGAAAAGTTTTCAGAATTTTTCTCAAGATTATTGCTGAAATGTCAAATAGAAAAAAAAACCTACATAAAAATATTTGAGAATGTCAACTGGATGGGATAATATTATGGTGGAATGAAGAACTGGTTTGAAATAAATCTGGAAAACTTTGGCATTTATCACTTCTTGAAAGAAAAGCTAATTTTTCTTCTTTAAAGAAAAATAAAACCAATGATAAAAATGTGGGTGTGGTACATTTTTGTAAAAAGAAAAATAAACTAAGTTTTTATTAGCCTTGGAAAAATCTGGAATATTGGAAACTTGGATTTAAATTTTAAAATTAATTTCAACATGCAATTTCCCAGTGCTACTCTGTGAGTCCAAAGATAAATAATAAAAAGGACTTTGATAACAGTTGAATTTTTTAAAAGCCACATAAAAATTGACTAAACATTTCATCCGTACGGTACCTAAAAAGTTTGAAAGAATGAACTTATTTAAGAAGTAACATTTGTTTGGCTTTTCTTCTTTGATTCTTTCATTTGGCATTCACTGAGTTCCTACAGTGTATTAAGGACTGTGATAAGTGATAAGGCAGCAAGCCTGGACTTAAAGAGTTCACAGTCTATTTGAACTATGTGGAATGTGCTCCATCATCTAAAGGAATGAAGTTTCACTATTAGAAAATGCTTCAAAATCGTTGACTAAATTGTGATTAGTTTAGTGTCAGAGACTGAACCAAGTCTTTCCAGCATCCAGGCTCACAGGGAACAGGGAGAACTCTGTAAAAACAACTACCTTCTGAAAGGCAACCTCTTTTGCTGCATCCCAGGGCTTCCCCACCCGACAAAAGAGGCCTGTAAGACTAAAAGGATGTATAGCAAGAGAAAAGATATATGTAAGAACCAAAACAAGGAAACTAACTAAAAGTCCAGGGCTATGAAGCCCAAAAGAAGAGCTGCAGTGGGATAACCCAGAATTATACTAAAACAAGGCAGTTGTACCTAAGGAAATGGGCATTCTGAAACAGAGGGATAGGGGCTTGCAAGGCAAGGTGACTGTATATGTGTATGGGACAGGATCTGAACGCAATTATTCAGGATATGCACTACTCAAAATATGCTTCTAAGTGCCAGCCAGGGAAAAGTAATTATGCAGTTCCATCTAAACTGCTCTTTGATGTAACACTTACTTCTTTGGTTCCTAAGTACCTGTTTCCTTCTCAAGGAGATTCCTTACTTCTCCTCAAAAGTCTGAGCTCTTGGTTGCAAACTCTGTTATAGATGCAACTCAAAGTTTAAGAAATTAATGTTTCCTCCCATTTCTCAGAATTGATAATAAACTGATAAGATTTTGATTTTTGTCTCAACTCAGATTTCTCATAACAGACTAAACTGTGGTAAGTTTATTGAAATTTTCAAGCCATTTGTTACTTTTCAGCCAATTAGATATGTGTAGACTTTTCTTTGTAGATGTGTTTGTTCATGTGGATGTCTGTGTATGTATGTGTCTCCTTTATTCAATATCAGTGTTAACTGCATACAAATGAGTGAACCGCTAGTAATAGAACAAAACCTTTTCACATTGATCTTTAATCATAATTAATTAAATTAGTTAAAACTAAGTTTCAGTGTCTAAAGTATAAGGGTATATCACTTTGAAAAAGTATATTATTTTCACATTCAAGACAATTATCTTTTAGAAATGACTATTATCCAGAACTACAAATTAATAATAAAAAAAGTGGGTAATTGATTCTGATTACATTTGATTTTGTGCTCTTTATTTATTTATTTATTTTAACTATCTGAGAAGAACAGTTGATTCTGATAGGTTGAGCTCTCCTGGAGGCAGAGATGCAGTATTCGACAGCACAGATTATCAATCAGTTCACTCAGATCATGAACAAGTTGGAGATTTAAGTCTCTCAGCAGGATACATTGCTGAGTTCTCCAAGTGGATCTAATTGTAAAGTGAACCCCTCCTGTGTCCTTGGTTACCTGAACTAATCAGTCTTGCCACTTTCACCTACCCAAAGCAATTCAATGTGGAAATAAGAATGGCTTTATGAAATAGAGTGGGTTATTGACCCCAGGTGTGTGGCTTTTCTCTTATTTTTCAGCTGGCTCTAGTTTCTCCCATATTTCAACTAGCAACAGGGAGTTTCAAGACTAATCAGAAGCTACTCCATGTATGGAGAATCAAAATCTGAGGACTATATTCATTGGTTAAAAAAAAATAGATTAAAAATCTGTCAGATAAAAGTAAACATTTATCTAAAAATTTTAGTCTAAAAATTTAACTTAATTTTATCTAAAATTAGATTTAAAAAACTAATTTTTACCATTGGTAATAGACTGAGTTTCTAGGTAATTCTTCTCAGACAGTACATGCTTATTTGATGCATCTTCTTGCTATTTATTTATTTACTTATTTATCCTGTACATTATTATTAACCATCTGCTAGGTGCCAACCACTTTACTTGCTGACAGAAATGTAATGATACACAGGGACAATTCCTGCCCTTAATAGAACAGTCAGAGATTGTCCGTGTTCCTCTTTAAAATAACACAGATGCTTTTCTCTTTTAGAACATAAAATATTGGCCTTTTACAACGTAAATTTTACAACAGAACAGCTGAAAAAAACTGGAAAACAGCTCTAAATCCTAAGACTTATTAGTGTTTGTGTGTCCATTATAGCAGACCTCTATATCATATGTATATATATATACCTCAATATCAAGATACATTTAGAGAGATACTGATAAACATACATAGAAAACAGATCAGAAAAATTTTATACAGTGTGTATGTACATATATATGTGTATGTGTATGTATAATTTGTGTTTACATTGCTGCCTGGTACCATATATATATCAGTTCAATTCAGTCACTCAGTCGTGTCCAACTCTTTGCAACCCCATGAATCACAGCAAGCCAGGCCTCCCTATCCATCACCAACTCCCAGAGTTCACTCAGACTCACGTCCATAGAATCGGTGATGCCATCCAGCCATCTCATCCTCTGTCGTCCCCTTCTCTTCCTGCCCCCAATCCCTCCCAGCATCAGAGTCTTTTCCAATGAGTCAACTCTTCACATGAGGTGGCCAAAGTACTGGACTTTCAGCTTTAGCATCATTCCTTCCAAAGAAATCTCAGGGTTGATTTCCTTCAGAATGGACTGATTGGATCTCTTTGCAGTCCAAGGGACTCTCAAGAGTCTTCTCCAACACCACAGTTCAGAAGCATCAATTTTTCAGCGCTCAGCTTTCTTCACAGTCCAACTCTCACATCCATACATGATCACTGGAAAAACCATAGCCTTGACTAGATGGACCTTTGTTGGCAAAGTAATGTCTCTGCTTTTGAATATACTATCTAGGTTGGTCATAACTTTTCTTCCAAGGAGTAAGTGTCTTTTAATTTCATGGCTGCAGTCACCATCTGCAGTGATTTTGGAGCCCCCCAAAATAAAGTCTGACACTGTCTCCCCTGTTTCCCCATCTATTTGCCATGAAGTGATGGGACCAGATGCCATGATCTTCACTTCCTGAATGTTGAGCTTTAAGCCAACTTTTTCACTCTCCTCTTTCACTTTCATCAAGAGGCTTTTTAATTCCTCTTCACTTTCTGCCATAAGGGTGGTGTCATCTGCATACCTGAGGTTATTGATATTTCTCCCGGTAATCTTGTTTCCAGCTTGTGCTTCTTCCAGCCCAGAGTTTCTCATGATGTACTCTGCATATAAGTTAAATAAGCAAGGTGACAATACACAGCCTTGACGTATTCCTTCTCCTATTTGGAACCAGTCTGTTGTTCCATGTCCAGTTCTAACTGTTGCTTCCTGACCTGCATATAGGTTTCTCAAGAGGCAGGTCAGGTGGTCTGCTATTCCCATCTCTTTCAGAATTTTCCACAGTTTATTGTGATCCACACAGTATATAATACCATACATATATACTTTATATCTCTTTCTAAATATGCACACACATACAAAGAGGGATGAACATTCTTCTTTGCAGATTCTTTTTTGCATAATTTTATTATTAGACTTTTAGAATCATTTCAGTTCAGTCGCTCAGTCATGTCTGACTCTTTGTGACTCCATGGACTGCAGCATGCAAGACTTCCTTGTCCATCACCAACTCCCAAGTCTTACTCAAACTTACATGCAACAAGTCAGTGATACCATCCAACCATCTCATCCTGTGTTGTCCCCTTATCTTCCTGCCTTCAATCTTTCCCAGCATCAAGGTCTTTTCCAAAGAGTCATTTCTTTGCATCAGGTGGCCAAAGGATTGTAGTTTCAGCTTCAGCATTGTACTGTCAATGAATATTATGGATTGATTTTCTTTAGGATTAACTAGTTTTATCTCCTTGCAGTCCAAGAGATGCTCAAGAGTCTTCTCCAATACCACAGTTCAAAAGCATCGATTCTGTGGCACTCACCTTCCTTTATGGTCCAACTGTCATAACCATACATGACTGCTGGAAAAACCATAGCTTTTACCAGAAGGACCTTTGTCGGTAATGTCTCAGCTTTTTAATATGCTGTCTAGGTTTGTCATAGCTTTTCTTCCAAGGAGCAAGCATCTTTTAATTTCATGGCTGCAGTCACCATCTGCAGTGATTGGTGGGCTTTCAAGCCTCTCTTCCCCACAAAAAGAACTGTTTCCATTGTGTCCCCATTTATTTGCCATGAAGTGATGGGACGGGATGCCATGATCTTCGATTTTTGAATATTGAGTTTCAAGCCCACTTTTTCACTCTCCTCTTTCACTTTCATCAAGAGGCTCTTTAGTTCCTCTTCACTTCCTGCCACTTCCTGTCCTCTGCATATCTGAGGTTACTGACATTTCTCCTGACAATCTTGATTCCAGCTTGTACTTCATCCAGCCTGGCATTTCTCTTAATGTACTCTACATATAAGTTAAATAAACAGGGTGACAATATACAACCTTGATGTACTCCTTTCCCAATTTGGAACCAGTCTGTTGTTCCCTGTCTAGTTCTAACTGTTGCTCCTTGACCTGCATATGGGTTTTTCAGGAGGCAGGTCAAGTGTTCTGGTATTCCCATCTTTAAGAATTTTCCAGTTTGTTGTAATCCACACAGTTAAAGGGTTTGGCAATAAAGGGTAGTCAATAAAGCAGAAGTAGATGTTTTCTCTAGAACTTTTTTTGAATCTCCAACAGATGTTGGCAATTTGATTTCCTGTCTTTTCTAAATCCAGCTTGAATATCTGAAAGTTCTCAGTTCATGTACTGTTTAAGCATCACTTGGAGAATTTTGAGCATTACTTTGCAAGCATATTAGATGAGTGCAATTGTGTGGTAGTTTGAACATTTTTTGGCATTGCGTTTCTTTGAGATTGGAATGAAAACTGACCTTTTCCAGTCCTCTGGAAACTGCTGAGTTTTCCAAATTTGCTGACATATTGCATAGAACACTTTAACAGCATCATCATTTAGAACTTGAAATAGTTCATCTGGAATTCCATGACCTCCACTAGCTTTGTTGATAGTGGTGCTTCCTAAGGCCCACCTGACTTTGGACTCCAGTATGTCTGGCTCTACGTGAGTGATCATATGATCATGATTGTCAGGGTCATGCAGATCTTTTTTGTATAGTTCTGTGTATTCTTGCCACATTTTCTTAATATCTTTTGCTTCTGTTAGATCCATACCATTTCTATCCTTTATCGTGCTCATCTTTGCATGAAATGTTCCCTAGGTGTCTCTAATTTTCTTGAAGAGACCTCTAGTCTTTCCCATTCTATTGTTTTCCTCTGTTTCTTTGCATTAATCACTCAGGAAGACTTTCTTATCTCTCCTTGCTATTATTTGGAACTCTGCATTCAGATGGGTATATCTTTCCTTTTATCCTTTGTCTTTAGCTTTTCTTGTTTTCTCAGCTATTAGTAAGGTCTCCTCAGAAAACCACTTTGCCTTTTTGCATTTCTTTTCCTTGGGGACACTTTTAGAATAAGTGTTTTCAAGTGATTTCAAGTGTCTTGAAATCAAATATCTGTACCCGAATTATCCATATTTTTTATTGCCATATTATTCCCCAATTTATACTATGACCAGCAGTGTATCTCCATATCTTAATAAACAATGGTTATGATTAAGCTACTAACCACTTGACAAATGCATAATAAAAATGTAATCACATTAACTGCCAAATGTCAACATAGAGCATATTTCATATCATTAGTGATAACTTGGTAATTCTTTAATCTCTGTTTTCTTCTAATGTGTGCGTTTACTAAAATCTGTAAGGCAAAGGAGAAAAGGAAAAATATACCTAACTGAATACAGAGTTGCAGAGACTAGCAAGGAGAGATAAGAAAGCATTCTTAAGTGAACAATGCA
Organism: Capra hircus; assembly: GCF_001704415.2. Taxonomy (NCBI): domain Eukaryota; kingdom Metazoa; phylum Chordata; class Mammalia; order Artiodactyla; family Bovidae; genus Capra; species Capra hircus. The sequence continues at coordinate 27,021,529 of NC_030827.1, read as the reverse complement.
AATAAATAAAGCAAAATAATAGAATGGGAAAGACTAGAAATCTCTTCAAGAAAATTGGAGATACCAAGGGAACATTTAATGCAAAGATGGGTACAATAAAGGACAGAAATACCAAGGACCTGACAGAAGCAGAAGACATTAAGAAGAGGTGGCAGGAATACACAGAAGTTCACCACTACGGGGTGATCACTCACCTAGAGCCAGATATCCTGAAGGGTAAAGTCAAGTGGGCCTTAGGAAACATTACTATGAACAAATCTAGTGGGCATGATGGGATTCTAGCTGAGCTATTTCAATCCTAAAAGATGATGCTGTGAAAGTGCTGCACTCAATATGCCAGTAAATATGGAAAACTCAGCAGTGGCCACAGGAATAGAAAGGGTCAAGTTTCATTCCAATCCCAAAGAAAGGCAGTGCCAAAGAATGTTTAAACTACCAGTTGTGCTCATTTCACATGCTAGCAAGAAAATGTTCAAAATTCTTCAAGTTAGATTTCAACAGTATATGAACTGAGAACTTCCAGGTGTACAAGCTGGATTAAAGGCAGAGGAACAAGAGATCAAATTGCTAACATCCTTTAGGTCATAGAAAAAGCAAGAGAATTCCAGAAAAACATTTACTTCTACTTCATTGGCTACACTAAAGCCTTTGACTATGTTAATCATAACAAACTGTGGAAAATTCTTAAAGAGATGGGAATACCAGATCACCCTATCTGCCTCCTGAAAAACCTGTATACACATCAAGAAGCAACAATTAGGATCAAACATGAAACAAAGAACTGGTTTAAAATTTTGAACTGATTAAAAACTAGTTCAAAATTGGAGTAAATCAGAACTATATATAATCACACTCTGTTTTTTTAACTTATATTCAGAGTACATAATGCAAATTGCCAGGCTGGATGAATTACAAACTGGAATCAAGATTGCTGGGAGAAATAACAACCTCAGATATGTAGGTGGTATCACTCTAGTGGCAGAAATCAAAGAGGAACTAAAAGAGCCTGTTGATGAATGTGAAAGAGGTGAGTGAAAAAGTTGGCTTAAAACTGAACATTCAAAAAAACAAGATCATGGTATCTGGTCCCCAAAATTCATGGCAAATAGATGGGGGAAGAGTGGAAGCAGGGACAGATTTTATTTTCTTGGGCTCCAAAATCACTGAGGACAGTGTCTGCAGCATGAAGTAAAAGATGATTACTAAACTATAGCTATCTACATCACCCAGGATATCTGGATAAATGTTCAAAATTATGAAGAAATAAGAATATTTGATAACTAGTGCCACTGTAATTTTTACAGACACATATATATTTTTTTACAGACATATATGTGTATATATATGTATATACATTGACCAACAACTAAAATTTCCCTTGAAAACAAATCATTTAACTTTGGCCAACTCTATATCCTCCCTATTATATGTGTTCTTTTCACTCTCATTTTACTGTCACCATTCAGGAAAATCTATTTTCTATCTTCTTGACAGTAAACTAGTATAATTACTTACTAGGTATAGTGGGTCTCAACCAGTAGGATTAGTGTTTCTCTTTGAGGGAAGTAATAAAGATATGAAGAAGTATGAAACAGACAATAGCTTTCCTTCTCTTTAATGATACACAAATACAGTTAATTCTGCAAGCACATGAATGTCAATTGTGAATACAGGGTTGGACTGTACAACGCTATAAAGCTTTCTAGAATGTAATTCTTCTTTAATATCCCAAGAAATTAGCATAATTCCTAGACTGCAAGATAGATCATTCAACTAGAGTTCTCATTCTCTGTGCTCCATTTGAAAATGGACATTTTCACTTTCTTATATGTTTTGTGATCATTATATAACACAGATAATTGAGATAAGGGCAAATTACGGTGTTGGTATTAACCTGAATACTCACTGGAAGGACTGATGCTGAAACTGAAGCTCCAGTACTTTGGCCACCTGATGTGAAGAGCCAACTCATTAGAAAAGACCCTGATGCTGGAAAATATTGAAGGCAGGAGGAGAAGGAGACAACAGAGGTGGTTGGATGGCATCACCAACTCAATGGACCTGAGTCTGAGCAAACTCCAGGGGATGGTGAAGGACAGGGAAACCTGGTATGCTGCAGTCTATGGGGTGACAAAGAGTCGGACACAACTGAGCGATTGAACAACAACGACAACAAACGATTTTTTGATATACATCGTTTTTAAAAGTCTTTATTGAACTTGTTACAATATTTTTTCTGTCTTATGCCTTAGTTTTTTGGCCAAGAGGCATATGGGATCTTAGCTCCCTGACTAGGGATCAAACAAGCACCTGCTGCATTAGAAAGTGAAGTCTTAACCACTGGACCATCAGGGAAGATCCTGGGTTTATACTTTTTACAAATATATTACCCCAGAAGAAGCAGTTACATTTCTTATGTACCATGCCTGTTGCTAATAGAATAGAGTAAAATAGAAAAGAGCATGCAGTATACACATGCCCCAGACTTCTTCTTTCAGATTTGGAGTAATAACAAAATTCTTAGCAAGATATGTTAACAAGATAGATATAGAACAAATATACTAACAAGAACATTATTCTCTGGAGGAAGATGCTTTGTGAACCTACTCCAGTCAGACTGAAATTTTAGTGCTCTTAATTGTTTTTCAGTAATATTTGGAAAGCCCTCAATTTAGGATTATAACTTTAGAAACAAGGATGTTAAAAATAGAAGCATCAAAATGTCTTTTTCACGTTTAACAGATCAGAAACATTTCAATCAGCTGAAACCTTTAGATGTCAAAGATTAAATCAAAGTATAAGGAAGATTATATGCTTTATACTGAGTGATACATGAAATCTATCACACAAAGTTTTCTATTTTAATATTGACTAAACAGGGACACAGGTTCCAAATGTTGAGTTCAAAGTAGAGATTTAATTTTTTGGAAACTGTAAGCAATTCTCAGTCATTAAAGCTGAAATTGTTTAAAAAACAAAAAGCAAAATCCCTGTGAAATTCAGCTGTTTACTACTATAATGGGAACTATTTTTCTTTCAGAAACTTCCATCAAAAACTCTATCAGGTCAATTTCTGTAATGAGTAGTAATCAGGAGAGTTTTTTAGTGAATTCTAAAAAGTGTGATTTATTTCACAGAGTTGCTTCTGAATAGCATGTGTCTATTGATTTGTTGTAATTAAATATTTAATGCTTCTCAGACTATGAAATCTCATAACAAAATTAAGCCTTGAACAGGCCATAATGGGCTTCTTAATTAGATATATATAAATGTGCTCAAATGATCTACATGAAGGTGGTAGAAAAATTTATGTTTAATTTATCATTTCCTTTCATTTCCTCTTCCACTTACCCCAATTACTGTCCATACTATGGCTCTATTGCTTTTTCTAACAAGTAAATCTAACTCTATCACTTTTCTGTTGACAAGCTTGCATATTTCCCCATTGAGCCTAGACTCCTTATCAAGGTGTGCAAGGCTCCTCAAGATCTCCTGTTCTCTTCTTTACTCTTCCCCTCTAGAGCTAAACTCTAGCCACAGTGAACTACTCACACTTTCTCAAAACTGTTTTTCTAGGATTTCTACAATTGACAGATACTTTCTGGAATAACTTTATCCTCTTCTTGATATAACTCCTATTTGTCACCCCATTAAAAAGCTTCCACTAATGCATCCTTTGGCTTAGTGGATTTGGCAGCGAACAAGACAATGCCTCTGCCTTTGTAATTCTTATAATCTGGAATAAATTCATGAGTATGTCCTTAACATGATGTGCATCCCCGTCATAATGTAATTGCCTCTTTTTTTTTTGCCCTCCCCTGGTTGATAGTAAGCTTCTGCAATATAGGGTCTGTGTCTCACTTGTCGTTTTTTTTTTTCTTACAGCTTTCATCTCAGTAGTTAGCACATAAGGAAACCCATGAACTGTTTGCAGAGTGAATCAATGAATCTCTCCATACTTCCCCAACACCTGCCCAAGAAAATAAGTCTCACACAAAATTAATGGTAAGAAATATAGTGATAAGTCTAGTGATAAGAAGCATAGAACATTTTTTGCAGCATCTAATCTTATCAATGTACAGCATTATTCTCCTAAACCTATTGTACCTCAAATTTGTCTGGGTGAATATTAAGAAGGGTAGTAGAAAAAATTAATGATATAACTTGAAATGATTAGATGTTAATATATGTAATTCACTTAATTGTTGCAGAACCTTATGAGATAGGACAGTGATCTCCTTTTTTACATAACTGAAGCCAATAAAAGTTCAGTAACTTGCCCAATTATATGTTAAGTAAGTGTTGGAGCTGGCCGACAAACCTGACAGGCATTGTAGACGTGATAATTAATTTACTTAATCAATATTAGAGGTGGAGTTCCTCCAGTGAGTGACAAAATACTCTGCCAATTACTAGCCTAACTTCTTATCTCAGTTTCTTCATGGGTATGGCATGGAGATACACAAAAATAGGCATTGCAATCAAGTATACAACCATTGAAAACATTTGGCACAGTTCTGCACAAATAGTAATCATCTTCTATGTATTGCAATGTTGTTGTGCAATATTAAGCATATGGATAATACGCTCTGCTACAGAGCATAAGTTATTTTCCTCCTAGCATGAGTCATTTCAATGCTATTATTTAAAATATATACACAACTCTCAATAGCAATTTTTTTCAAAAGCCATTTCTTTCCCCAGAGGATCTCCCCAACCCATGGATCAAACCCAGGTCTCCTGTTATTGTAGGAGGATTCTTTACCCTCTGAGCTACCTGGGAAGCCCTAAATAAACAGAAAAGAAGAAAACTATTATTTATTCACTGTTTACTGTTTCAACATCTTTTCCTACCAGTCTGTCACAGAGATTTGCTCATGTGGAGATGTATGTGCTAAGTCACTTCAGTCGCAATTGTCTCTGTGTGACCCTATGGACTGTAGTCCTCCAGACTCCTCTGGGATTCTCTAGTTAAGAATACTGGAGTGGGTTGCTATGCCCTTCTCCAGGAGATCTTCCTGACCCAGGGATGGAACCCACATCTCTTACAACTGCTGCATTGGCAGGTATATTCTTTACCACCATTGCCACATAGGAAGCCCAGCTTGCAATTAGCTGCAAAGTAATTGCAATTAAATGCTTCTTGAAGTGGAAAAATCAAGTATACATACTTGTTCAAGATAAAAATTCATCTAAGTCTATTACCAACCTACCTTAATAATTTATATAAATCTTAGAATGAAGGGAAAGAAATTGCTATTATTGTTAAGTGACCATTTATTTGAATGTTTCTGTGTCAATACCAGTAAACTGAAACAAATTGCATCAAAACATGCCAAGAAATGTATCAAATGTAACTTGATTAAAAGACACATCCTCCATTGCTGGGAGCCAGCACGGGAGATCCCACCCATGACAAAGTCATGTGGAAGAGAACTGTTAAGCAAGGCTTCAGGACTCAAGCGGCTCCCTAGGCTTTCTTGAGCATCTACCCCCAAACCAGAATCTGTCTGTTTTACTATTTCATGACTTTCACCAACTCCTCTGACATTAACAGGGGGCTATCCCAGACCACCTTTCTCTGGGGAAAATCAACTTGGGGTTATAGCTAATAAGTCTCCTGGACATGAGAGGAATATTTCAAATCAAACCCCCTCTGTTAGCATTCTAGCTTGCTTGGCAGGTATATCCAGACTTTTGCAGCTACACATATGATTATTTAGAGCCTCCCAACTGTGAGAGGCATGGGAAGCCTAAAACATAGAGCCTTTCAAAGAGTTAAAAGTTATTAGAGTAGTGCTGGTGTAAGATTTCATTATTGGGCCAATGCTTGTTGCTAAGTTCCCATATCTCTTATCCACTGTGCACCTGGGAATGCGTTAGTTAACATAGTGAGAATGTAAGAAAAACAAGTATATCCTTGAAATTAACCACATCAGACCTTTGAGCTAATTGGTTCTTTCTTGTAACTCACTGCACCTTTGCTTTGTGAAAAATGTAACTCTGTTTAGCATTTTCTGAGGCTGACATAGATTAGAAATATAAAGAAAAGACACTTTGAGGGAAAATAAGTTTTCTGGTTGAGCAGCCTTTATCAAAAGAGGGTCATAAAATGTTCACAGGCCTCCAGGGCCAGAAGATACTGTACAAAACATCATTTGTGGGAAAGGTATGCAGAAAAAATCCTGGTTTTGATAAGGGCAAAACTGCTGGAATGTTTGGGCTGACTCTGTATGACCTGGCATCTTTCATTTCCCTCTATGTATACGGCAAGGTATAAAAGTACCTTTTAAAAATAAAGCTATTGGGCCTCGCTCACCAAAGCAGCTTGGTCTCCCCATGTCAATCATTCCCTCTCTCCCCCTCCCTCTCTTTTTCAGGCTGATCCCTTGGAGCATAGAGGCTCCCTGTGTTCACTTATCTGCCCGGATTTCTAAGACCTGAAAGGGAAGAAGTTCTGCGTCTTAACTCCCTCAGGAGACCAGGAGGGCACATGTGGCCTCCGTGAACAGGGCAAACTTCTTGTCTCGGAGTTTTATTGGCTTTCTATGTAAACCGAGGAATATCTGCCTCTTTCTCTCCTCTATTTTCTTATCTTCAACATTCTTTCCTTATCTCTGTCTAAATCAATCGCTGATACTGTTTCTCCTTCGGGTTTCCCTGGATCCTGCGGGGGCTGGACCCTGGCACTCCATTTCTGATTTTGGGAGTAGGCTAGTTGGTGCTGTGATCTATGATACTTCTGGGGAAAATGAGGTTTCTGCCCAGGGGGTTATCTATTTTTATTTTTATGAAAACCAAAGAATGATCTTTCCAAAAAATGTAACTTTGAAATTTTCACACTTTGTCAGAAAATAGAACATATATATCTTGAAAACTCAGAGTGGAGAAATTATTTCTGATTTAACAAGGAACTCAGAATTTTGCAGACATTAATGGAGGCAAAAATCAGTTCAGTTCTGTTGCTCAGTCATGTCAGACTTTCTGTGACACCATGGACTGCAGCATGCCAAATTTCCCTATCCAGCACCAACTCTCAGAGCTTGCTCAAACTCGTCTGTTGAGTCGGTGGTGCCATCCAATCATCTCATCCTCTGTCACCCGCTTCTCCTCCTGCCCTCAATCGTTCCCAGCATCAGGGTTTTTTTCCAGTGAGTCAGTTCTTCATATCAGGTGTCCAAAGTATTGGAGTTTCAGCTTCATCATGAGTCTTTGTGATGAATATTCAGGACTGATTTCCTTTAGGATTGACTGGTTTTATCTCCTTGCAGGCCAAGGGACTCTCAAAAGTCTTCTCTAACACAACAGTTCAAAAGCATCAATTCTGTGGTGCTCAGCTTTCTTTATGGTCCAATTCTCACATCCATACACGGCTACTGGAAAAACCATAGCTTTGACTAGATGGGCCTTTGTTGGCAAAGTAATGTTTCTGCTTTTTAATATGCTGTCTATGTTGGTCATAGCTTTTCTTCCAAGGAGCAAGTGTCTTTTAATTTCATGGCTGCAGTCACCATCTGCAGTGATTTTGGAGCCCAATAAAATAAAGTCTCTTACTGTTTCCATTGTTTCCCCATCTATTTGCCATGAAGTGATGGGACTGGATGCCATGATCTTTGCTTTTTGAATGCTGAGTTTTAACCCAACTTTTTCACTCTCCTCTTTCACTTTCATCAAAAGGCTCTTTAGTTCCTCTTCAGTTTCTGCCATAAAGGTGGTGTCATCTGCATATCTGAGGTTATTGATATTTCTCCTGGCTATCTTGATTTCAGCTTGTGATTCATCCAGCCTGGCATTTCATATGATGTACTCAGCATATAAGTTAAATAAGCTGGATGACAATATACAACCTACAGCCTTGATGTACTCCTTTCCCAATTTGGAATAAGTCTGTTGTTCCATGTCCTGTTCTAACTGTTGCTTCTTGATCTGAACACAGATTTCTCAGGAGGCAGGTAAGGTGTCTGGTGTTTCTATCTCTTGAAGAATTTCCCACAGTTTGTTGTGATCTACACAGTCAAAGGTTTTGGTGTAATCAATAAAGCAGAAGTAGATGTTTTTTTCTGGAATTCTCTTGCTTTTTCTATGATCCAATGGATGTTGGCAGTTTTATCTCTGGCAAACAGTATGTTTTAAATAATAGCTATACATAAGGAAACTTTTTATAATAGACACTTAGTGTGAAGTACCTAATTTTAGGAAGCTTACTAATCAAATGCAAACTGGCATGGAATAAGATCAACTTTATACAAGTAAATCAGAGTCTTCAGATTTGTTATGTTCTTGTTTCCTGCTTTTATGTGCTGGGACTCCTGCCCTCTCCAAATTCCTCTGAAATGGATTTTTAAATCAATATTCTGACTTGTGTTTGGATTTCTCATTATAAGTCATAATCTATAACTAAATGTTTCTTCTAAAGTCAAGAAAAACTCTCCCCAAAGTACTATAGACACATGTATGCATCAGAAAAGCCCAACTCCATCACTGTTAATCTCTTACGTACTGAGAGCAGAGGTAATGAACTATGCAGGAAAGATACAGGCATTAAAGGTGTAGAGAAGGAGAAATTAGATAGTAAAAAGCAGGACCTGAAAATTAACTGTGTGACAAGAATGTTTAACTTAGTAGAATGGGTGAGGAGTAGGTTCAAATGTATGAAAAAGAGAGCTGAATGCAGCGGATAAAGAATTTTAATTATTAGTGTTGAGGGAAGTATAATTGTAAAAAGACTGAGTGAGAAAGGATGCAGCTTAAACAGCAGGAACACTGTGCTGATGTTTATTGTTAGCACATAAACAAAACAATCAAAATTATGCATAGATACAGCACTGTGGAAACACCACATCCCTATACAGAATGGAGAGAAAAATTTTTGAATTAATTTTGAGTTCTGTTTTTGCCATATTGAAATGGTGATATAACCACAAAGTTTAAGTTGTTTGTAAATCCAGAAAATGCTTAAATTGGAAGAATAAGATAGGAGAGTATTAAACAGAGACAACTCATAAATGATGATATGAATCAGGTAAATGTGATTTCACGATATTAGTAATAATGCTGACAACACATTCAAGTGAGCAGAAAAGGAGCTAGTGAAAAATAACTGGGGACTTCTGGTAAATCAGTGAGAGTGCAGATCTCCTAAGGTTTCATGACACTTTAAATATGTAGAAACAGTAAGTGGAATATAACAATGAAATTGAATATATTGCTAAATTCAAGAGCAAAATATGGAACACAATAGGAATCAGAAGTAAAAGGTCAAAATTTAAGTTGATGTAAGAACTGAAACTGAAGGCAAATAATTCATAGTGCACTAGACAAACTGTTGTTTAGCTTGTTGTTCATGTCTGACTCTGCAGCATCATGGACTGCAGCACAACAAGCTCCCCTTTCCTATACCATCCCCCAGACTTTGCTGAAATTCACCTCCATTGAGTAAATGATGCCAGCCAACCATCTTATCCTCTGTCGCCCCCCTTCTCCTCCTGCCTTTAATCTTTCCCCAAATCAGGATCTTTTCCAAAGAGTCAGCTCTTCTCATCAGATGTCCAAAGTATTGGAGCTTCAGCTTCAGCATCAGTCCTTCCAGTGAATATTTAGGGTTGATTTCCTTCAGGATTGACTGATTTGTTCTTCTTGCCATCTAAGAGACTCTCAAGAGACTTCTCCAACACCATATTTCAAAAGCATCAATTCTTCAGCACTCAGCCTTCTTTATGGTCCAACTCTCACACCCATATATGACTACTGGAAAAAAAAAAAAAACCCCACAATTTTGGCTATATGGAGGCAAAGTGATGCCTTTGCTTTTTAATGTGTTGTCTAGGTTTGTCTAGCTTTCTTTCCAGGAACAGGTGTCTTTTAATTTCATGGCTGCAGTCACCATCCACAGTGATTTTGGAGCCCAAGAATATAAAATCTGTTACTGCTTCTACTTTTTCCCCTTCTACTTGCCATGACATGATGGGACCAGACGCCATGATCTTGGTTTTTTTGAATATTGAGTTTCAGCACTAGAATTATTTATCAGGTTTAAAAGTTATAAAGAGTTGGAAATTTGAAGGCCATGTAAAAATTGAGATGAGAGTAATGTCTTTGAGAGACAAGGAGCTGGACCTTTGCTATGTGCGTAGTGCTACAAGCTAGAAAGATTGTCCAACCAAAACCAAAGAGCTAGATTATCCCTACTGACCAGTTTAAGGAAGTTCTTTGGTGTCCGCTTGGAGCAGTGGATGAAAATCAAAAGTCAAATCTTGCATCTTTCCAGTAGTATAGTCTTCAAATTCATACTAATAGTGGAGCAAAAGACCTAACTGTTAGCATGCCATAAAAATATTCCTGAACTAGAAACATCTAGGGAGCCCCAGAAAAAGAAAAAAAAATCTCGTGACAGAAAATTGTTGATTAAAAAGTGAAACAAAGTTTTAAAGCAAATCAAGAAACCTTCCATTTTGATTAGTAACTGAGAGTGCTATTAAAGATGAAGGACTTACTAGAGTGATAGGATTCAATTAGCCGTAAACAGAGTCCCTCAAGGAAATAGCCTGGATGAAAAAAGTAAAAAAAAAAAAAAAAAAAATGTTCAGACGATATGAATGACAATGTGAAACAGATAATAAAAGTAACAAACATGATAAGGTATATTCAAAAAGTGAGATAGTAGAACTACTTGAAAGATTTTTTTTTTTAAAGCATGAGAAAATATCCAAACAGTGAAAAAGAATAATAGACTGTAAAGAATAAACAGAATGAGGACTTCCCTGGTTGTCCAATGGTTAAAAATCTGCCTTCCAATGCAGGGAGCATGGGTTTGATCCCTGTTCAGGGAATTAAAATCCCACAGGCTGCCAGACAACTCAGCCCACACAATGCAACTACTGAGCCCATGTCTTCTAGGAAGAGAGAAGCCCACATGCCACAATTAAGATTCAACACAGGCAAAAGTAAGTAAATATATATATATAAAGATCAATTTGAAAACACAAACACAGAAATACAGAAAAGAAAAAGGTGAACAATCCTAAAAAAAATCAACAGCTCAAAGATCCAGTCAAAAATAGTGAATTAGTGAGCTGCAAAATATTCTTAGCATCATCTGTCTAGTCAAGGCTATGGTTTTTCCTGTGGTCATGTATGGATGTGAGAGTTGGACTGTGAAGAAGGCTGAGTGCTGAAGAATTGATGCTTTTGAACTGTGGTGTTGGAGAAGACTCTTGAGAGTCCCTTGGACTGCAAGGAGATCCAACCAGTCCATCCTAAAGGAGATCAGCCCTGGGATTTCTTTGGAAGGAATGATGCTAAAGCTGAAACTCCAGTATTTTGGCCACCTCATGAGAAGAGTTGACTCATTGGAAAAGACTCTGATGCTGGGAAGGATTGGGGGCAGGACCAGAAGGGGACAACAGAGGATGAGATGGCTGGATGGCATCACCGACTCGATGGGCGTGAGCCTGAGTGAACTCTGGGAGATGGTGATGGACAGGGAGGCCTGGAGTGCTGAGATTCATGGGGTCGCAAAGAGTCGGACACGACTGAGAGACTGAACTGAACTGAACTGACATATAAAGAGCATGAATTCAAAACAAAGAGAAAAAGAACAGAGAAAAACTGATATTAAACGTGGTTACAGAGAAGAATTTTTTAAAAAACATACTATGTCTAAAATGGCAAAATAAAACTCACTTAGAAATATAGCACAGTGAAACTATAAAAAATTAAAGACAAAAAATATTAAAGTCAAAAAATAAAGTGTGATATTCAGTGTTAAGGCATTCTAAAATATTGATAGGATTTAAATAAAAACAGAAAAAAAACTGGGAAGTAAGAAGAGAAGTTAGTCTGAGATATGGGCCAAAATGTAGAAATGTGTCAGTATCCTTGAAGGCTTTCCAGGTGGCACAGTGGTAAAGAATCCTCCTGCCAACTCAAGATATGAAAGAGACACAGGTTAGATCCCTGGGTAGGGAAAATCCCCAGGAGAAGGAAATGTCAACCCACTCCAGTATTCTTGCCTAGAAAATGTTATGGACAGAGGAGCCTGGTGGACCACAGTCTATGAAGTCACAAGAGTTGAACACGCACACAGACATCCAATATTCTTGAAAGAAACAGGGGAAATAGGATCAGGAAGGGACCATTCCCTTGGAGGTTTTTGGATACAGTACTGTAGTATGAGGAAATTTATGATATTTGTCAGAATATTCATAACTAGAGTAATATCACCAATCCGCCAGTTCAGTGTTGTTTTCTAAGGAAGACAGTGTTCATGAGCTTCATTCAAATGTGGCACTTAACGATAGAAATACGAGAAGAACCAGTAAGAAAGGCTCTAGAAAGTGTAGGTGACTGGTTACTTTGCAAATATAATAACTAGTTATTTCTTGTATGTCACCACACACCCTTACTTCACTTTACGAAAACACGCACTGTTTAAATTGATGACGGAACTTGCATAAAACAAGAAAGCAAACTTATTATGGTAAATGCCTGTAATTAGTCCAAAAAGACAACATTTTCCATCTAAAACAGGACTGAATACAGAAGCCAAGATATTTTCCTGAGGCAAAATTCCCCATTTTCACAATGAATTTTAACTTGAAAGGAAATAGTTCTTTTGTTTGCAATTGCTTTTCCTTTGTGGCAAATCCCTTCACAAGGTCTGACTGTGAGAAATGATATATGCAATGCTCAGTGCCACAACATCTTGAAAATAAGCATTCTTTATTGGGATTTAAAAGATAGAGAGGTAGAGAATTACTTTCCCAATGTTGAGATTTCTGCTTATGAGCAACAAGAACAACAGATATTTAAGATACTGGACCTAGGATTTTCATATATGAATGGCTACATAAAGTAAAATGTATACCTGGATTACAGCTTTTCAAAACAGTGAGAGATGCTTTCAAGGTACAAATTAACATTAACAGAATGCACCTGTGGCAGTGTGGTGATCATGCTTTGCCTAGACAGAGCCTGACCACACAACAGTCTTTCTTCCTTTAGCTACTCTTTCTCTCTTCCCTTAGCCACTCTCTCCCTCTTTAATGAAATACATCACCAGGCAAAATCAGGCAATTATCCTTGATTCCACCCTTTCCTTCTTCCCTCATCTCAAATCTACTACTATAACCTTAGTTCCTACAGACATTTTATAACCCAATTCAGTTAAATTCTTCTCAAGTGTATGTGTGTGTTACTCAGTCGTGTCCAAATCTTTGCAACCCAATGGACTGTAGTCCACCAGGCTACTCTGTTCATGGAATTCTCCAGGCCAGAATACTAGAGTGGGTAACCATTCCCTTCTCCAGGGGATCTTCCTGACCCAGAATTGGAAGCCAGGTCTCCCGCATTGCAGGAAGATTATTTACCATCTGAGCCACCATGGAAGCCCCAGATGCTTCTCATGGACAGATGCAAATACTATCTGATTGTCCTGATTTGAATTTTGCACACCATTACCAGGGGGTGCTAGTAGTAAAGAACCCACCTACCAATGTAGGATACATAAGAGAGGCAGGTTTGAACTCTGGGTCGGGAAGATTCCCTGGAGAAGGAAATGGCAACCCACTCCAGTATTGTTGCCTGAAAAATCCCATGGACAAAGGAACCTGGCAGGTTACAGTTCATGGGGTCGCAGAGTCAGACAAGACTGAAGCAGTGTAGCACACACACATTCTCTAATTCAAGAAGTAGTTATTTGGGGCTGTTTTAGTTGACTGGGGCTGCTATATCAAAATATCATGAATGGAGTGACTGATAAAATTGACAATTCTGGTGGCTGGAAGTCCAAGATCAAGATGGCAGGATAGGATGGTTAAGTTCTCATGAAGACTTCTTTGTTGTTGCCGACTCTTGACTTCTGGTTGCATCCTCCCTTGGCAAAGAACAGAGGATGAAGCAAGCTCTCTCCTGACTCCTGGGCAGTTGTCTCATTTCACTCCTATGACTCCATCAAATCCCAATTACCTTCTTAAAGTATCCACCTCCTGATACCATCATACTGAGGGGTACTGTTACAATATAGGCATTGGTGGGGGAGGGATGCAACATTCAGTCCATGACAGAGACATTTATTATGTGCCTGCCATGGTTCTAAGTATAGGAAACCTATTATTAAACAAAACAGGCAAAAAACCTTGCCTTCATGCTTATAATTTAAAGTGTGAAACTCTCAAGAAATAATAAGTGTTAGAATACATATACTTTACAGGGTTGAAGGAACTATGCTAGGAAAAAAAGCATGGAAAATGAATGAGAAATTGTGGTGTGTAGTTTTTAATAGGGTAGACAGACATGGGTTTCCTCAGTGGAAGTTCCAGGGTGACCTATGAAAATAGCTGGAGGAGAGCACTCCAGGGGAAGAGAAAAGTATGCTTCAGGATATGTATCCAGAGATGCCACTTTAAAAAGTGCTGTGCTTAGTCACTCAATCATGTCTGACTCTCTTGACCCCATGGATTGTAGCCCATGAGGCTCCTCTGCCCATGGGATTCTCCAGGCAAGAATACTGGAGGGGGTCGCCATGTCCTTCTCCAGGGGATCTTCCTGACCCAGGGATCAAACCCAGGTTCATTACAGGTGGTTTCTTTACTATCTGAGCCACCAGGGAAGCCCAAAAATACTGCAGTGGGTAGCCTATCCCTTCCTCCGGGGATCTCACCAACCTAGGAATTGAACTGGGGTCTCCTACATTGCAGGTGGATTCTTTACCCGCTGAACTATCAGGGAAGTCCTTTAAAAAGTAGATACCACCAAATAACTATTATGCTTAAATAAATTCAGGAGCTTCCATTTCTTCAAGAACAACATGTAAATACATGTTATACAATATTCCAAAGGCCCTTCAACTCTGGGTTCCAGGATGGGTATTCCCCCCATCCTGTGTTCCTGTACTTCTCCCACAACACAGCACAGTCCTGCCAGCCCACACTTTAGCACCTCCAGCCCTTGGACCACTTAATTTTTTTTTTCATTTTTACCCATACCTGTGAGTGATAACTTTTTGTTTTTTTTATGTTCAAGTTTAAATACTATTTTGTCAAAGAAGATCTTCCCCAATATTTTGTTGTTTAGGATATGCAATTAATTATTCACCATTGTCTAAATTTCCAAGAGAAACTACCTGATTCTTTTTAAATATAATCTCTCTCTCTCTCCTTTTTTTTTTTTTCTTACTTTGCTTCTTTATTAATCATTCTATTGTTTGCCTCTATCCTTCCAATGACAGAAACAGGAAGGCAGAGAGACCTCCTTTATTGTGTTTTTTTTTTTCTGCCGGAATGACCTTTTCCCAGATCTTCCCATAGACTGTGCAGTGTTATCTTTCATTTCTCAGATCCAATGCCTCTCCTCAAGAATTGACTATGAAATTCACAGAAAATGCACCAAAATTATAATATAACAAGAAACCAATTTTTAAAAGAAAAATACCATAAGCTTCATATGGGGAGAAATTTGTGTGCTTTCTATCACCATAAAATCTCTAGTTTCTAATGTGAAATCTGATATATGACACTGTGTATATGTGTAATTAGTTATCATTTGGCCTTAAAAGATTCAAGAAAATGGATACAGATATTGTTGGAAAGTGTGACAAAACAGACACTACTGTACACAGTTTTTAGGTCTCGGAGTTTGGGAATATCAGAACTGGAATTGTAAATTCTCTTAACCAGTTTTTTTTTAACTCTTGGAATTTATTTCACAACATCCCAAGTTAAGTAATGAAATAGTCACTTAAGCAAGTTTTGCAATAACAAATAATTTAAAAAAGTAAATTTGCATCAATTGAACAATGATTAAATATGTCATTCAGAATGGCTATTAAAAGGTGCATTATGGAATATGTTAGAATACACTTTTAATTACTGTTACAGAATGAAGCAAACTTGCATATATGTGTGTTAGCAGAAGGAATAAAAAACATGTAAAAAATGTTACCTTTGTTTATTAGTGGACTTGGAAATCCAAGCTTACTTATTTATTTGTGTATGCATGCATTTATGTATAGATTTCTCCAATATTTTATAATAAACTTATTTGCATCTTTTTAGTCAGAACAATTTTAATTATAAACTATTTATTACTTCTCACAACATTTGGCATTACACTGAAAAAAGGGATTTTCAGTGGAAAATTCCATTTCTACTGAAGTTTGACTTAGAGTATATTTATAGATACTAATTTTCACAATGAGGTTTTGTTTACACATTAACCACATTTATTTGCAATTACCTGCACAAATATTGAAGCTTCCTCAGTGGCTCAGTGGTAAAGAATCCTCCTGAAATGCAGGAGACTCAGATTCTATCCCTGGGTTAGGAAGATGCCCTGGAGGAGGGCATGGCAAACCACTCCAGTATTCTTGTCTGGAGAATCCTATGGACAGAGGAGACTGGCAGGCTGGCAGTCTAAAGTCTATAGGGTTGCAAAGAGTTGGACAGGACTGAAGTGACTTAGCATGCACTCATGCACAAATATTGCCTGCTGGTACAGGGTAGAGGAATTTGTCTCAAAATATGTTATGAATTTACAAATAGCTTTAAATCCATACATATAATCAAGAGTAAACAGTGATTTATTAATTGGAAATAAAAAGAATATAATATAACTATATTAGTTTTCTACAGCTTCTGTAACAAACTTCCACAATTACTTACAATGACTTACTTATTAATGACTAAAATGACTATAGCTTACAGTTCTCAAGGTGGGAGTCTAACCCAAGTCTCACTGAGTTAATATCAAGGTGTTGGCAGGGCTATCTTGTTTTCTGGCTCCTCTATGGGAAAATACCTTCCCTTGCCTTTCTAGCTACTTTGGACTGCCTGCGCTCCTTGGTTTGCAGTGGCCTTCCACTCACTTTGAAGCTAGCAATGAGGGGTCAATAGAATCACTCTAACCTACTCTTCAACTTCACTCTTTCATTAAAAAAAAAAAAAAACTCTTGTGATTATGAAAAAGAAGGGAAAAAAGGCAAAAAAAAAGAAAAGGAGATGAAAAAAGGCAAAATGGTTGTTTGTGGAGCCCTTACAAAGAGCTGAGAGAAGAAGAGAGGCTAAAGGCAAGGGAGAAAAGGAAAGATATACCCATCTGAATGCAGAGTTTCCAATAATAGGAAGAAGAGATAAAGCTTTTCGCAGTGACCAGTGCAAAGAAATAGAGGGAAACAATAGAATGGGAAAGACTAGAGATCTCTTCAAGAAAATTAGAGACACCAAGGGAACATTTCATGCAAAGATGGGCACAATAAAAGACACAAATGGTGTGGACTTAGTGCAGTTCAGCTCAGCCGCTCAGTCGTGTCTGACTCTTTGCGACCCCATGAATCAATCACAGCATGCCAGGCTTCCCTGTCCATCACCAACTCCCGGAGTTCACTCAGACTCATGTCCATCAAGCCAGTGATGCCATCCAGCCATCTCATCCTCGGTCGTCTGCTTCTCCTCCTGCCCCCAATCCCTCCCAGCATCAGAGTCTTTTCCAATGAGTCAACTCTTCGCATGAGGTGGCCAAAGTACTGGAGTTTCAGCTTTAGCATCATTCCTTCCAAAGAAATCCCAGGGCTGATCTCCTTCAGAACGGACTGGTTGATCTCCTTGCAGTCCAAGGGACTCTCAAGAGTCTTCTCCAACACCACAGTTCAGAAGCATCAATTCATTGGTGCTCAGCTTTCTTCACAGTCCAACTCTCACATCCATACATGACCACTGGAAAAACCATAGCCTTGACTAGATGGACCTTTGTTGGCAAAGAAATGTCTCTGCTTTTCAGTATGTTATCTAGGTTGGTCATAACTTTTCTTCCAAGGAGTAAGCATCTTTTAATTTCATGGCTGCAGTCACCATCTGCAGTGATTTTGGAGCCCAAAAAAATAAAGTCTGACACTGTTTCCAGAAGCAGAAGTTATTAAGAAGATATGGCAATACACAGAAGACCTATACAAAAAAGATCTTCATGACCTAGATAATCATGATGGTGTGATCACTCACCTAGAGACAGACATCCTAGAATGTGAAGTCAAGTAGGCTTTAGTAAGCTTCACTACGAACAAGCTAGTGGAGGTGATGTAATTCCAGTTGAGCTATTTCAAATCCTAAAAGATGATGCTGTTAAAGTGCTGCACTCAATATGCCAGCAAATCTGGAAAACTCAGCAGTGGCCACAGGACTGGAAAAGGTCAGTTTTCATTCCAATCCCAAAAAAGGCAATGCCGAAGAACGTTCAAACTACTGCATGATTGCACTCATTCCACACACCAGCAAAGTAATGCTCAAAATTCTCCAAACCAGGCGTCAATAGTACATGAACCATGAAATTCCAGATGTCCAAGCTAGATTTAGAAAAGACAGAGGAACCAGAGATCAAATTGCCAACATCTGTTGGATCATAGAAAAAGCAAGAGAGTTCCAGAAAACATCTACTTCTGCTTTATTGATTATGCCAAACCCTTTGACTGTGTGGATCACAACAAATTGTGGAAAATCTTCAAGAGATGAGACTATCAGACCACCTTACCTGCCCTCTGAGAAATCTGTATGCAGGTCAAGAAGCAGCAATTAGAATTGGACATGGAAGAACAGACTTGTTCCAAATTGAAAAGGAGTGCGTCAAGGCTGTATATTGTCACCCTGCTTATTTAACTTATAGGCAGAGTACATCATGCAAAATGCCAGGCTGAATGAAGCACAATCTGGAATCAAGATTGCTGGGAGAAATACCAGTTAACTCAAATATGCAGATGACACCACCCTCATGGCAGAAACTGAAGAGGAACTAAAGAGCCTCTTGATGACAGTGAAAGAGGAGAGTGAAGAAGCTGGCTTAAAACTCAACACTCAAAAAGTGAAGATCATGGCATCTGGTCCCATCACTCCATGGCAAATAGATGGAGAAACAATGAAAACAGTGAGAGACTTTATTTTCTTGGGCTCCAAAATCACTGCAGATGGTGACTGCAGCCATGAAACCAAAAGACACTTCTTCCTTGGATGAAAAGCTATGACAAATCTAGACAGCATATTTAAAAGCAGAGACATTAATAAATTTGCCAACAAAGGTCCGTCTAGTCAAAGGTATGGTTTTTCCAGTAGTCATGTATGGATGTGAGAGTTGGACTATAAAGAATTCTGAGCGCATCAAGGGGTCAAAGTATTGGAGTTTCAACTTCAGCATCAGTCCTTTCAATGAATATTCAGGACTGATTTCCTTTAGGATTGACTAGTTTGAGTCCCTTGCAGTCCAAGGGACTCTCAAAAAGTCTTCTCCAACACCACAGTTTAAAAGCATCAACTCTTCAGTGCTCAGCCTTCTTTATGGTCCAACTCTCACATCTATACATGACTACTGGAAAAACCATATCTTTGACTAGAAGGACCTTTTTGGCAAAGTAATGGCTCTCCTATTTATTATCCCATCTAGGTTTGTCATAGCTTTAATTCCAAAGAGCAATTGTCTTTTAATTTCATGGCTGCAGTCACCATCTGCAGTGATTGTGGAATCCAAGAAAATAAAAGTCTATCACTGTTTACATTGTTTCCCCATCTATTTACCATGAAGTAATGGGACCAGATGCCATGAATTTAGTTTCTTGAATGTTGAATTTTAAGCCAACTTTTCAGTCTCTTTCACCTTCATCAAGAGGCTCTTTAGGTCCTCTTTGCTCTCTGCCATATAATTGGTGTCATCTGCATATCTGAGTTAACTGGTATTTCTCCCAGTAATCTTGATTCCAGCTTGTGGTTCATTCAGCCTGGCATTTCCCATGATGTACTCCACATTCGAGTTAAATAAGAAGGGTGACAAATACACAGCCTTGACATAGTCTTTCCAAATTTTGAACAAGTCCATTGTTCCATGTCCATTTAACCCAATCTCCTTTGATACTTTTCATTTTTCACTT
Organism: Capra hircus; assembly: GCF_001704415.2. NCBI lineage: Eukaryota > Metazoa > Chordata > Mammalia > Artiodactyla > Bovidae > Capra > Capra hircus. The sequence goes on along the minus strand of NC_030827.1, from coordinate 27,001,629 downwards.
AGATCAGTTACTGTCAACTAGGAGGGTTTTGCCTCCCAGGGGACAAAGTTTGGAGCCTGTTTTTATTATCATGACTGGAGAACTGGGTGAGTATTTCTGGTTTCCAGTGAGTAGAGGGCAAGGATACTGCTAAATATCCTGCACTGCATACAAAAACATCACCAAAAAATATTGAGTCCAAAGCATCAATAGTGCCAAGGTTGCAAGACCTTAACTTATAGAAACTAAATATAAGTGCTCCATGCTCAATGGCTCTTCAAGTAACATATAGAAGAAAAATATTGATGTGCTGAATTTATTTTTTCATGCAGAACTAAACCAAGAGATATAGAATCATTGCTGTGTACATTTAATATAAAGTATATAATATTTATTCACATTTTCTTTGATTCATAACAGTTTTATTAAATTACAATTCTAATTAGTTAAAACCAGTAAGTGAAAACCTGGCTGGTTTGTCAAGTATTTATGGAGACACAGCTGGAATGAAAACAGATGGAAGGTGTAAATGAGAAGATTCAATTAACATTTTTCCTTCCAGTAAATGTTTCACAAAGAAAATCCCCTGAGACTGAAAAATAGGACCTTAATTCAAGAAATATGGTGCTTTTTTACCATGTTAAGAATAAAATCTTTTAACATCTTTTTACATCATTTGGTGTTCAGACCAAATCTGTGTCCTTTGGGTCAAGACACAATATATGATAACAAAGAAATTCCAAGCTAAGAGCTACAAAATTACTATACATTAGAACACTAACCAATTTAGTGGCATTCTGATTCTTTCAGAAGTGTTTCTCTACTCCTAATAGCATTATAATTGTTATTATAAGATTTGATTTGACACTATGATTCCAAAGAATGAAGATAATAAAAACACACCATTTATTACAGGACTAGCAATTATCCCGCTGTGCCTTCATCAACATCTAAAGGGATCGATGAAATGTAGTTAATCAGATCCATTTGAAACATCTTTATTCTGAAAGTTTAATGCCTCTTCAGTGCTAATTTAAAATATACTAAAATTGAATTTGGCCCTTCATAAGACTGAGATTGCTTTCCATCTGTCTCTTAGGGATCAACAAAGAATTCTGAAAAGGAGCTGATGGACAGAGACAAGGTTAGGTATTCTTATCTTCAATTATTTAAATTGCTCAAAACGTTGCAAGTGCTTTCAGAGTTAAACATTGTGATTATATGTACAGTATTTAGGAGGACTCTCTTAGATTTTAAGAAAAAAATAGATGTTCATCTTACTGTGGGCTGGAAGTGGACTACATGAAGTTGTAAGGAAACATAAACCCCTCAGCGACAATTGTCTCACTGGGCAACCTCATGTGATGCGCCAACTTTTTGAGCTCGTTTTTCTTCATCTACTCTAGAGTCACTGAATTTTTTTATTGGAGTATAGTTGCTTTGCAATGTTGTGTTAATTTCCTCTCTACGCAAAGCGAATCAGCTGTACATATACATACATTTTATCTTTTTTGGATTTCCTTCCCATTTAGGTCACCACTGAGCACTGAGAAGAGTTTCCTCTGCTGTAAAGTCAATGGAAACAGCAGTAATATAATGCCGTCATTCTCATTAGCCACCTATTGAGAACCATGCAACCATAACATTTTATTACTATTGCTTTCACTACTGCTTCTTCCTGAGGGCTTCTGCTTATGGGTTTTCATGCATCTTCTACCTACTTTCCACTTTAATGTAGACTGCTTCTCTATGTGATTCCTGTTCAGTCTCTCCAACAAGAAAGTTCAAGAATTCCTGGGGATCAGAGTTTTCCAATCAGACCTCTTCACAGCCAACTGGCTCCTTTTATGTCCATTCCATGGATGGCTGTCAATTTTTGATCCAGGCAGTTTTGGCCAGGATTGCGGATTCAAGGATGTAGAGCACAATAGTGATTTGGAACATGAGGAACAACTGTAGACTCTTTACAGATGTGGACTGTGCTATGACGTTCACTTCATGATCTCCTGAGTCTGCCTGTCTCTCTACCCATCTATCTCTCTAATGATATATCACATCTTTATCCATTTACCCCCTGATAGACATTTAGGTTGTCTCAATATCTTGGCTCCAACATTTTGGCCACCTGAGGCAAAGAACTGACTCATTCAAAAAGACCCTGATGCTGGGAAAGATTGAAGGCAAGAGGAGCATGGGACAGCAGAGGATGAGATGGTTGAATGGCATCACCGACTCAATGGACATGAATTTGAGCAAATTCTGGGAGATGGTGAAAGACAGGGATGCCTGACATGCTGCAGTCAATGGGTTCACAAAGAGTCCCATATGACTGAATGACTGAACAACAAAATATCTTGGCTTTTTATGAAGAGTGCAGCAATGAACCAATGAATATGGGAGTACAGATATCTTTACAATAGCCTGTTTTCATTTCCCTTGGATATATACCCAGTAGTGGGATTACTGGATCATTTACTGGATCATATGGTAGTTCTATTTTTAAATTTTTGAGGAACTTCTATACTGTTTTGCATAATGGATGCACCATTTACATTTCCAACATGTTTTTAGCTTTAATGGTATCACTTTTGCATTATGTAATTTTCAGAAATATTGATTCACTAATCTATTTAATTCAAAACAAAAAGTAATTTTGTTGTGATTATTATATATATTATGACTTTTTAAAACAGATTGTGTATTAGATTTATGTTAACAAATATATATTTATTTACTTAAAATAATACAATTTTTTCTCTTGTAATTCTAGTGGTCAGAAGTCTGAAATAGTCTCACTAGCCTGAAAACAAGGTGTTGGCAGGGTTGTATACCCTTTAGAGACTCTACAGGAGAATCAGTTTCCTTGTCTTTTCCAAATTTTGGAGTCGAATTCCTTGCATTCTCCTGCTCCTGGCCCCTTCCTCCATCTTCATAGGCAATAGCAGAACCTCTTCATATCTCTTTCTTCTTCCATCCTTATATAGCCTTCTTCATATTCTGTGGGGAACATTCCTTTGCCTCTCTCTTATAAGGACATTTGTGATTTAATTTAGGGCCAGTCCAGGTAAGGCAGAATGACACCTCCTTATTGAGATGTTTAACTTAATCTCATCTATAATTACACTGTTTCCATATAAGGTAACAATTACAGGTCTACATTCATAGTCTGAGTCTCAGATATATTAGCACAATGGATAATTCTCCTTTTTTATTGTCTAAGATTCAGTTCCACAGGGCTCCTACCCGACCTCCTTGAGGTACTAACATCAGTTTAGCTTTGTGCTTGCTCTCTGGAGCTCAACTCTGCAAATTCTTTTTCTGAGTTCCTATGTTCTGGTAATCCTGAGTTCTTCCCTTTCCCCTCAGTCCTATAGCTGGTAAGTTATTGTTATAATTATTATCTCTGATACATCACAGTTCCATTTTTGCCTTTTTAGTACTCTAAATCTGTTTGTCATTTCCTATATTATATTCACTGTTTTTTTTTTTAAAGGAAGCCTGGTATGTGTTGAAATATGGCTGACTTCTTTATTTTGAGTATCTCCTACTTAATCTGTAAAGTGCAACTGTAGCATAAAATAATAAATTATTCATGAGATATACACACACATACACATTCATAGACACAGAATAGTATTAAAATTATAAGCAAGAGTTTTGGAGTCAGAGCAGATTTTGACTAAATGTTCAAAATAATAATTCAACAAAATTCAACTAATTCAACTAATAATTCAACAAAATTGTTAAACATTTTAATGCCAATTTTCTAATTTATAAATGGCAGTAAATAAAAAGAGCAAGTACTAACTAGCATAATTTTTCATTTTCATAGCAATTATACAGATTACATAGCATTTATATAGCATATATAATTACATAGCAATTATACAACTATACAGCAATTATACAGGTATATGTGCATCTGTAACTTACTACATTAACAATATAAAGAAGAAATATACATGCTTAGCATGAGATTAATTTAAAAATCAGTAACATTTAATATATATCAGTGATGAAATATCTCTGAAAACTAGAATTAAAATAAACATCCTTAATCTGATAAAGGTGGCTAGAAAACACCTAAACTTTTACTGAAGGAAGAGGTATTGATTTTTTTAATCCAAGTTGGAAAAAAAAATAACTCTACCATACGCTCCCCTATTAAATAGTGTACTAAAAATTCCAAACCATCTAAAATGTAAGCCATAGATATTAAACAAGAAGTAAAAATGTCATTATTTGCAGAAGATATAATTATATGATGAAGAAAATCTGAAGGGAAAAAACCCTACAATCTATTTTAGCTAAAAAGCCACTTTAGCAAGATTGCTGTGGATTTGGACATACAGTATTTATGTATGTTCAGTTCAGTCACTCAGTTGTACCATGTGGATTGCAGCGCGCCAGGCTTCCCTCTCCATCACCAAATTTCAGAGCTTGTTCAAACTCATGTTCAACAAGAAGATGATGCCATTCAACTGTCTCATCACTGTCACCACCTTCTCTTTCTGCTTTCAATCTCTCCCAGCATCAGGGTCTATTCCAATCAGTCAGTTCTTCGCATCAGGTGGCCAGATTATTGGAGCTTCAGCATCAGTCCTGCCAATGAATATTCAGGACTGATTTCCTTTAAGTATGACTGGTTGGATCTCTTTGCAGTTCAATGGACTCTCAAAAGTCTTCTCCAACACCACTTTTCAAAAGCATCAATTGTTTGGTGCTCAGCTTTCTTTATGGTCCAACTCTCACATCCATACATGGCTACTGGAAAAACCATAGCTTTGACCAGAGGGACATTTGTCGGTAAAGTAATGTCTCTGCTTTTTAATATGCTCTCTAGGTTTGTCATAGCTTTTCTTCCAAGGCCCACGCATCTTTTGATTTCATGGCTGCATCCACCATCTTCAGTGATTTTGGAGCCCAAGAAAATAAAGTCTCTCACTGTTTCCATTGTTTCTCCATCTATTTTCCATGAAATGATGGGGCCGGATGCCATGATATAAGTTTTTTGAATACTGAGTTTTAAGCCAGTTTTTTCACTCTCCTCTTTCACTTTCATCAAGAGGCTCTTTAGTTCTTCTTCATGTAAGGCCATATGACTGGTGTCATCTGCATATCTGAGGTTAATGATATTTCTCCTGGCAATCTTGGTTTCAATTTGTGTTTCATCCAGTCCAGCATTTCGCATGAGGTACTCTGCATATAAGTTAAATAAGCAGAGTGTCAATATACAGCTTTGACGTACTCCTTTCCCAATTTGGAACCAGTCCATTGTTCCATGTCCGGTTCTAACTGTTGCTTCTTGACCTGCATACACATTTCTCAGGAGGCAGGTAAGGTGGTCTGGTATTCCTATCTCTTGAAGATTTTCCGCAATTTGTTGTGATCCACACAGTGAAAGGCTTTGGCATAATCAATAAAACAGAAGTAGATGTTTTTTTGGAACTCTCTCGCTTTTTCTATGATCCAACAGATGTTGGCAATATAATCTCTGGTTCCTCTGTCTTGTCTAAATCCAGGTTGAACGTATGGAAGTTCTCAGTTCATGTAGTATTGAACCCTAGCTTGTAGAATTTTGAATATTACTTCATTGGCATCTGAGAGGATTGCAATTGTGCATGTTTATGTATGTTAGTGGTCAACAGAAAACATATTAAAACCATATGGTTTACAAAGGTAAAAAAATGTAACCATCTTGCATTAGTTCTGAGGGAATACTTGCAATGCATTATACTGAAGATTAAGCAATATGGATGAGTGTAATTAACAAAGGTCTCATTAGTGGAAATATATCATGTTGGAAGAATCAATATTTTTGACATATCAATTGAAATTGATATATGAATAAATTCAATATTAATCAAGTTGTGCACAGGTATGTGTATGTATGTATGGAAATGAAAATTTCTTTTTAAAGTCTCTATGGAAAGTAAGGCAATTTTGAAGAAGAACAAACCTAAAAGACTTAAATGATCAGTAATCAAGTTTGCCATAAAACTGTTCTAATTAAGATATGTTGAGATTAGTACAACAAAAGAAAAGCAAATAAATGATACAGAATAGAGAGCCCAGAAAGAGAGCCACATATATATGTCACCTGAATGATGACAAAGAAGACATTGAACAGTGCAGGCAAGGGTGGTCTAGTTAATCAATTGGTGCTGAATCATTTGGATTAAAAAATTATATAAAGTGATATAGAAACAAACCTTGAAATAATGAACTTTGAACTCATCTCACCATATGTAGTATTTAAGAAGTGTCACAGATTTAAATATGAAAGGTCAAACAACAAACTGTCTATAAGAAAATAAAGGAGAGTCTTTCCATGACCTTAGAGTAGGAAAATATTTCTTATAGGAGACAGAAAAACTAACCATAAAAAAAGAGTAATAATTTGACTTTGTTAATATTCAGGACAATGTTCTTCATTTTAAAAGATCATTTTTTTAAGAGGCTGTAAAGGCAAGCCATTGACTGAGAGGATTTTTGTGCTATACATACATAGATATATTCAAAATGACTTTACAACCAGAATAGATACAAACTTCTTCATATTAAAAAGAAAAGAACAAATATTCCAAATGAAAGATATAAAAACTTGATCAGGCTCTTCCCTAAAAGGGATATCCAAGTAAAAAACAAGCATGCTTCATTTTAAGCTTCAAGCCTTCACTTTGAAGCCTTTCATTATTAAAACTCTTTTTAGATGCCTCTACACTTCCACCAGAAAGGCTAAAATTCAAGAGACTATCAATACCAAGTTTTGATTAGACAGCAGAACCACAGGAATCCTCATATGTTGCTTGTGGGAGTGAAATTGTCTCCATCCAGGTAAATGGAATGCTTCTGACAAAACCATTTCATGTGTATTCGACAATTCAGAAAGTTTGCAGCTGAAAACTAGAGACGACCCAGAGGTCCATCAACATTATAACTACTGTAAAAAGTGGTAATTTATACAGCAAAAGGCTATGAAACAGTGAGAGAAATGACTACTCTCCTTGCAGCAAAAAGGATAAATCTCACAGAAGAAAAAGACAATGGGCAAAAGTAGCCAAACTCCAAGGAGTGAATGCTTTAAGATTTAATTTTTGTGAAGATTCCAAGCAGGACAGACTAAACATATGTCCCCTCCCTCCTGAACCCCCCACCGTCTGTCCCCATCCCATCCCTCTAGGTTGTCACAGAGCACTGCCTCACACACCAAACTCCCACTAGCTATCTGTTTTACATATGGTAATGTATATTCAATGCTATTCCCTCATATCATTCCACCCTCTCCTTACCCCACTGCATCCAAAATGTCTGTATGTCCTCTGCTGCCCTGCAAGTAGGATCGTCCGTACTATCTTTCCAGGTTCCATATCTATGCATTAATATATGATATTGTTTTTCTCTTTCTGACTTACTTGACTCTGTATAAAAAACTACAGATTAAAGACCTAAATGTAAGACCAAAACCTATAAAACTCTTAGAAGAAATCATAGGAAGAACACTCTCATCATTCTTTTTTTTTAATATAAATTTATTTATTTTAGTTGGAGGTTAATTACTTTGCAATATTGTAATGGTTTTGTCATACATCAACATGAATCCACCACAGGTATACACGTGTTCCCCATCCTGAACCCCCCCCCCTTCCCTCCCCATACCATCCCTCTGGGTCATCCCAGTGCACCAGCCCCAAGCATCCAGTATCATGCATCGAACCTGGACTGGCGATTCATTTCATATATGATATTATACATGTTTTCTGTCATTCTTGAGTAACAAAAAATGTGTTCATTTGTTTTAAGTTTCATAATAGAGTCTCAATTCAGTTACTAAAATGTCAAATCTCAGGCAAAAATCAGAACTCAAAATTTGATTGAAGTGGAGGAGTCCTCCCTTCAATGTCATCAGACCTACAGCCCACTGGCTGTCTGCTGTGTGTGTGAGTGGGCTGGGAGGAGGGCATGGCCCACCACTGTCTTCTCTCCCTACCTGTGTCTCTGGTCAGGGAAACTGAATTCAAGTTCCATATAGAATTGGAGCAAGAAGGGAAAGACATATCCTTCTTGGTTGATAATGCTCTGGAAACCTTGCACTCTGGACTTGACAGATGTTGACAACTGGCTCATTCTACACAATGGCACTCTTCTCTGTATGAGTGAGGGGTGAAGTACAGCCCAGAGGCCCTGTGGTAACTTTCAGGAGCCCATGATGGAATGTAAATGGGGTCCTATAGCAGATTTCTAAATATTTAAGTTTATAACAAGCAACCAAAAGTGTCAATGTTTTTGTATAATTCATAAAATTTTAAAAGAGTTTCTGATTTAATTATTCTTTTTCATGTCTAGGTAGACGTCTTTTTTCAAGTATTACAATATTTATTGATAGATACACGTATATAAAATCAGGGCATGAACTTGACTTGATAAACTAAGTAGACTTAATTTCAAAACTATGATAAGAGGGACCAATTCAAATTTGCATTATCTGCTTCACACCCATGAAGACTATTTCAAAAGCATTTATGATCTCTCAAAACTGATCAGTTTTGTGCAAGTAAATCATGTTTCCTTTAAAAAAGACTTGTGCACTTGCCCAGGCTCAAGGATATTAAAATCTAGCACATAAAGTCCATTACTAGAGGTAGAAATATAGGCACTATACTATTATAGCAACAACCATCAGTTGCAGTTAAGGACTTTTCTGTAACAACCAAATGGATAATCAAACATTGCAACAACTCAAGTACTACTGACCAAAGTGCATTCTATAGTACTTAGCATTGCTATTCAGTTTTCTTTTTTTTTTTATTTTTTTTTAAATTTCAAAATCTTTAATTCTTACATGCGTTCCCAAACATGAACCCCCCTCCCACCTCCCTCCCCATAACATCTCTCTGGGTCATCCCCATGCACCAGCTCCAAGCATGCTGTATCCTGCATCAGACATAGACTGGCGATTCAATTCTTACATGATAGTATACATGTTAGAATGTCATTCTCCCAAATCATCCCACCCTCTCCCTCTCCCTCTGAGTCCAAAAGTCCATTATACACATCTGTGTCTCTTTCCCTGTCTTGCATACAGGGTCGTCATTGCCATCTTCCTAAATTCCATATATATGTGTTAGTATACTGTATTGGTGTTTTTCTTTCTGGCTTACTTCACTCTGTATAATCGGCTCCAGTTTCATCCATCTCATCAGAACTGATTCAAATGAATTCAGTTTTCTAACTTAAAAAAAAAAACCTATGATAACTGGCAGTAAAAAAAGTTCCTTGCAATAGACTCTCTCTGCTTGAGAAATTAGGATGTAATTATTGCATATTGCTAATATACCACCAAAATATTAAAGATACTCCTAAAAGGTAGGCTTTTGCCAATCAAAAGCCTACCCAGACACGAGCCAAGGAAAAAAAACACAGATAATTCATCAATGATTGTGTTTTTCATAAATTTCTTATATTTACTCAATTCCAGTGTAAATATTATATTCTTTTATTAAAATCTTTACATATTTTGCATTCCATAAGCAGAGTCAACACACTTTTCCATAAAGAGCCATATAGTATATATTTTATCTTTGAAAGGCATCTAGTCTTTCATAGTGACTCAATTTTGCCATAACACTAAAGCAGCATCAACAAAAAGTAAACCAAAAGGGGAAGTTGTGTTTTAATAAAACATTATTTACAAAAAAAAAATCAATGGGCTATAGTTTGCCAATTTCTAATCTAACAGATGAAATAATGAAAATGTAATTGCATTCAAAATATACAAATTTTATATTTTGTTATTAAGAATGTAATTTAGTAAATGTAAACTTTTTTGTACATTTTTCATGTATGTCCTCTAGTGAGTTCTAGCACTCAATATCAATCTAGCAGTGAGTATAAAGGGTCAGAAATGCATTTCATGCTATATCTCAGCACATATACATTTAAGAATATAAATTATTTTATATTGCAAAATTCCTCAGACATGTGATTTTTGCAAAAACCGTACTAAATTATAGATACCTCTTGAACAATAAATCAGAACACAAAAAATGCAAGAAAATAATATCTCATTATGCAAGTTTCTATTGAATTTATGCTCTCTAAAAGGAATGATTTGAAAGGTTGATTAACTTATATTTTCTCCTATTCAGGCTCTTCTGCCTCTCAAGTTCTTGCATTCTGAAACCAGATCCATCTCCGAAGTTGGCAGCAGCAAAACTCACAGACCCTCATGGATGGCATTAGATGTAACTGCCGTTTGTTTTGAGTGTATTGGGCAAGAGATCTGGAGAAGCAGTGCCCTGGAACCTGAATCATGTGGGTTAGGAGAGCAAAAGGTTCTGGGCATAGGTATTCTGTGCCAGGGCTAAATGGTAGGTCATGAGTCACAGAGAAGGGAACAGAGCTATTTACTGATGGATGGAGGACTTATCATTGGCTCCAAATGCCAATCATTTCCCTCTAAACTAATATTTCAAAATTTCAAATGGTTTTATACAAAAAGTCATCTGGGGAACTTAATGCATATGGAATCTAGTATATATATATATATATATATGCACAGAAATTGCTTCATCACTGACCATGGCTATCTGGTAGGTCTCCAAGAGATGGTTGGGATGTGTGTGTGTGTCTTCTTACTGGAATCTCCCCAGACAATTACATGGTGAAGTCATGTTTTGGAATCACCGATCTAGACCATGCAAGAAAGGGAACTGATAGATCTTTTAAAATATTGATATTACCCTGCCTTACACAAGATTATTTGTTTAAGAAAAGTTTTGTTACCTTGGTTGCAGTACTATTTTTGCTATTCAAGGGCTTCTCAGACAAGTTCCAATACCCTGCCCTCTAGTAGCAGTACTGAATGGTTCTGAGTGAAGTAATAATATATATGGACCAGTTGCCGAAACAGCAGGACTGTATGGTCCTTATTCCCCATTTCCTCTGCCTGCCTTCTGTCTCTAGAAAACTTTAGCTAAAGAATACATTTAATCACAGAAGTGAGAAAATGAAGAATCAAAGGGAAGTAGTTAAACAAGACAGCATGATAATAGTTTTGTCATTAAGCAAAGAAAATGTCCTTTAGTTCTTCCCCAAGGGCTATAGATAATATTCTGAGCCATATTCTTTGAGCAGTCTTATAGATGCTGAGACTCTTACCAGGTGGAAAAAGACTATGACCAGATTGTAGCCATGACATAAGCTGCCACAATTCAGAGAATTTGCCTCAAAGAAATGGGAACAAACCAACCCTGGAACTGAAAACTAACTGTACTTAAAATAATCAAGATGACACTGATCAGACCACTGCATGAATTTCAAGATGACTCTGAGATCTGACTGTATTCTTTCTGCATGTAGACCCCTCCCTCTATCTATATATATCTCCTGAAACTCCCCTTTAAAAGCTCTTGCCCACTGACTGTCAGTAGGGAAGTTGGCCTTTGGATACAAATCTGCCCTCTTTCCATTTGCTAGCATCCAAAATAAAGCAAACTTTCCCTCTACCAACCTTGCCTCTCGAATATTGGCTTTTGACCAGTGAGCAGCCAGACCCAACTTTCAATAACACTTCCAAGGGCTTAATTTATTTTTGTTAAGGAAATAATTACACTGCTGTGAGATTAGAAAACTTGAATAGCTACGGGGAACTCACTGTAACTCTTGTTCCTCCTCTTAGAGGAAACACTATGACAATGCTTTGGGCATGACATGGCTACTTAAGCTCTGGGATCCACTTGCCACGGGAGCCATCTTTGATGTCTCGGCAACAAATGAGGCATGATTTTATATGTTTCCTTGAATTTCTCTGACAGTTTTTTTTTTTTTCGATTTGGTTTTGTAGTTCTTTCGAATTCAAAGCGTTCACTTTTGTAAATACTTCTGAAGAGTAGTGACTTTGCCTGATTAATCGTTATATTCTTAGTACACAGCACTATTTCTAATCCATAATACATGCTCAATAAAAATTGCAACCAAGTAAGTATTTAATAAATAAATAAGCTTCAACATTTACCAACTTTCTTCACTGCTGCTGAAAGAGCTCCTCACTTGAGAACAGGAATAAAAAGATATTTGATTCCCATTGCTTCTAATTTGCTATTTGAAGTAACAGATCCTGTGTTATACTGGGAAAGCCCTGCCATTCTAAGAGTTGCCATCAGCATTTTCTGAACAGAAGACAGAAATCAAGGGCCCTCTTATAAGAGGTTTCTTACTTTCTTACATCTTAACCTCCATAAAGAAAATTGTTAGGTTGGCAAGGGAATTTCTGGAAAATGTAAATTTATAACTTACTTTTCTGTTTCTTGTTGATACACGTAAACATGATTATAGAGTTAAATAATTTTGAAAAGTATACCAGGACATTTTAAAATATGGACTATAAGCCTTTAAGATGTAAGTTTCTTTGTAAGGAGATCATAGACTTTGGTGGTGACAGGTGATCCCAGGGCATAAAGGAGAAGGTTCCTATAAAGACTAATGCTATTGGACTCCATCAATAGCTGCAAATATACTTAAATCTCTGATCCTCAATTACATTAGATTGTGATTGAAAGTTGTTTCAGAACATTCACTTCTTTGTACTTATTTTCTTCTATCATTAAATTCAGATATAAAAGCCTCCCTAGGCTCTTTCTCCAGGCACCCCTCGCCTTCTTCACCTCTATCCACTCCACCACTTTCTCTTTCTCCTGTGTTTTACCTGCCATCTGGAACCACTTCCCTGCCTCTCTGGACTTAATTGACTCTTTTCAAATCGCATTTCTAGCCCCCATCTCTCCTGTCTGCCTTCTGACTCCTAACCTCACAGAAACAATCAGCCTCTTCTCGGGAGCCTGGCGGTTTCCCTCTGCTGAAGTTCTTGTCCTAACCAGCCTTTCCCGCTCTTCTCCACTCAAGTGGCTCTCTGTAATCTCTATGCTGTTGCTTGTTCCTTTATTTAAAGCTATTTAAAGAAGCAACTGCAAATGTCGTTGCATTGTTCCAGATACACATGTACATGCGTGCAAAGCCTATTTAATTGTGTTGCATCTTACATAATCAGTATGAGTCACTGAAGTAAAACCCATTAAGGAAAAATTACTCTCTAAGGAGATAGAATATTGCGCTTGGGTGACTTCCTCTTGGTCAGGAGGAAGAGACAGGCTTCCCTGATTCATAATTGGCTTTAAAGGCTCAGAGAATACACTTCAGATTGTGTCATTTTAATATGTGCAAAGACATAGAAATATTCAGAATTGGTACCTCCCTTGCAACCCCCTCCAAAAATTAAGATCTGCTTTTTGGAACTTTGATCTAAAATATTAAAAGTGATTAAAAATAAAACAAAAAGATATTGTAAGTTAAAACAATTTAAAAAATCTATCCTGTATAAAAATATCAGCTGAACCTAATTACTCAATGTTAGTATTAAAAGAATACAATCTCTTTGAAGTTTTAGTATGAGAAAAAATATGTTGGACAATGAAAAAAAAAAAGATACTCTAGGCTACCTTAACTTAAAATCTATAAATATCCTCTTCTGAGTATTAAAATATTAATATAGTTTGAAAATCTATAATGAGTTTCTGTTTTCATCAATTTAGAAAAATTCTTTAGTCCTCATTTTTAGTTCTTTATCAATGTGCTGCTGCTGCTGCTGCTAAGTCACTTCAGTCGTGTCCAACTCTGTGTGACCCCATAGATGGCAGCCCAGCAGGCTTTCCCATCCCTGGATTCTCCAGGCAAGAGCACTGGAGTAAGTTGCCATTTCCTTCTCCTATCAATGTGCAAGACAGCTAAAATAGCACTTGCCACTGGTCATTGGAATATCAAAGAACTCACAGAATTCTTTACAATGTCAGTTTTGACAAGAGCAGTTCTCATATTTTTGGAAGCTGCCGTAGATGATCAGGACATTCTGACTCAAATATCAAGCCTCTCACAGAAACCCAAGTTAGCTGTAACAAGAACACTAAAGAAGTGTCATATTTCGATAAAATTAAATCTTTAATAAATTTTGCCTTCAGTTTTTCAGTAAAATAAAATATTTTCCGGTTCACATTCAAGGTTATTTGCATTAACTTTCTGATGAACAAAATAGTCACTGAGAAATATGAGCAATTTCTTCTATGATTATTAGATTAATTTAGGAAACACTTATTGTCAAGCGTAAATGTTAGTGACTAGAGATTTCTAAAACACCTTTCCAGCCTCAAAAATGTTGTAGTCTATTGAGAAAGGGAAATTTGCATGGGTTATGAATAATAAACCCTAGCAGTTATAAGATTAATATGCCAAAATGTGACAACATTCAGAAAGCCAACATATTAATTTAAATTCCTGAGATAAATCTATCCTGCTAATCAATTCATAAAGCATAATATTTACAACAGAGCAGGTCGCAGTGGCTCTTTAGTGAAAGCTCAGTCCATGCCTGGCTGAAGTGAGGTGTTTAATACACATTCTAGGAAGTGACAGTGTAGTTCTATCGAGCATATATCAGTTTTGATTATTTCTATCTTTTTTGTGTTATCCAAGATAACACTTTTTGCCCTTCATCTTTGTGGATTACATGAAAGGAAAATAAGATTTTATTTGACTGGATAGCTCTTCGCGCACAGATGGGCTATGCTCTCTTCTGCTGGCATATTAGCTCTATTTGTGATAGAAATGTCTCCAACCTTTTTTTAAAAAATGGTAGGCTTGTTACAGGATAACACAGAGCGCTACCATCAGCTCTCATCAGGGCAAAGCAGATGTTCCTCAGCCTTGTGTATCCCCACCTGCAGTACCCTGGATGCCCCAGACCACAAGACGCACGGTTGAGAGGTCCTAATGTCTGTCACTTGTACTCTCGAAGTGTAGCACCTATTATCCTTTGTCTGCTTGAGACAGTCACATGAAGGGGAAGCAGAGTATGAAAGCCAAATAGAAGAAAGGCAACTGAATTCAGGAGACATCTCTTTACAGCTTCAGAGAAGTCAGTATTTAAGCCAGACATTTGGTGCCTCGGTTTTCATTCAAATTTACGACAGACTCTTACACAGATAAATGATTGCCCTGACAAGACCCTCTGGGACACTAAACTATTATTTATAATTATTGTTCAAGTGCGCTTTTCAAATTGAAGGTCTGCTTGTACCTGCCAGAAATCTATTTTCAAAGAACTTTACTTAATTAATTACACTCATGTTTGTGTAGTAACAAAATTCTATAAAATATTTAAATTATAAATAAAAATAGGGTGGAAAACAGCTGATAGAAAATGACCATAATTGATTTTGCAAAAGTTGAATAAACTGAAATGATACATTTAATCAGGACAAATATTACGTGGTAGGTCATGCTTATAACCTTTTTTTAATTGTAGAAAAGAAAAGCTACTTGTCATTCTAGTTATATAATTTCTACTTTAAATTATTTCTCTTGATTCAATTTCCATGCTAATGTAAAATCAAAAGATAACAAACTGTTAGGAATTCTGAAAGGGCAAATTATAAAAAGGAAAACTAAGTAAGAGATTTAGGAATCTGAGAATTCTTTATTTAAAAAATTGACTATAAATATATCAGTGCACTTTTACTGGATTATCTCTCATAAGAAAAACAGTTTCACATTTGGTAAATCTTTTGATAAATTTATTGTCGGCTTGAATGGAATGGATATAATTTAATTTTGATCTGTAATTAACCTATTTTATTATTTGTTGTCAGAAAAATATCTGTGTATTGGAACTAAGTATTTGGAATACAATTTAAATTTGTAAATGATGTCTTAACAAAATCAAGAAATGTGCATTAGTCCATTTGTATAACTTTATAGAACATTACACAAAGAAAACATAATTTAGGTAAATGGGAAATTAATCATATAGAATAAATTTTAGACAATCTCTTAATTTGTTGTTATGCTCTAAAATATTCACATTTGTATAATTTTTTCATATATTTTAATTACCTTAACAAATGAAACATGCATATTTTCATTTTAAAATAGTTGTATTTTTTCATCACTATTGGGATAGTAACTTAACTGATTTTTAAATTTAAAATATTATTTGAATATAAATTTTAAATTAGTACAAAAATCTTAAAATCATATTAAATCTAATAGCTAAAAAATATAATCATTGACTTTTTGCTATATGATAAAAGTGATCTTCACAAAAGTGGAAGATATGTGGGAAATCCCAACAGTGGTAAGCATAGAAACTAAATATTGACACATACTTGATTGATTTGCTGAATAAAACCCATTACCCAGCTTCTTTCTCTACTCTGTTTCAGCAAGCTTCAGTTCAGTTCAGTTCGGTCCAGTCGCTCAGTCGCATCCGACTCTTTCCGACCCCGTGAATCGCAGCACGCCAGGCCTCCCTGTCCATCACCAACTCTGGGAGTTCACTCAGACTCACGTCCATCTAGTCAGTGATGCCATCCAGCCATCCCATCCTCTGTCATCACCTTCTCCTCCTGCCCCCAATCCCTCCCAGCATCAGAGTCTTTTCCAGTGAGTCAACTCTTCGCATGAGGTGGCCAAAGTACTGGAGTTTCAGCTTCAGCATCATTCCTTCCAAAGAACACCCAGGACTGATGTCCTTTAGAATGGACTGGTTGGATCTCCTTGCAGTCCAAGGGACTCTCAAGAGTCTTCTCCAACACCACAGTTCAAAAGCATCAATTCTTTGGCGCTCAGCCTTCTTCAGTAACAGTATTACCAGAAGAGACTGAAACATGTAATAGATTGATGTATTCTGTCCTTTCTGTTGGAGTTTCCTGTTCTCTTTACTAATAAGAAGCTGATGATTTTCCCTTTGACTCTTGATTGTGGTAAAATGAGCTATTTCTTCATATGAATGTTATTATTCTCTTCTATTGTGAATGACTCCCTATTTACCCGTTGAGTCATATGCTTGATCTTTTGTCAATAATTTTAGTTTCTATGCTTACCACTGTTGGGATTTCCCACATATCTTGATTGCAGAAGTCAATCATAACCAAAATTTAATTGACTAATTGAACCTGTATATACATTCAATTAAATATCATTCATGTAATTATAATGAAAATATGGATGCCTAAAATGATTTCAAATTAAGACTTGATACTAGGAGAATATGAATGTAATTCAAAAATCTATAGACATGTAAAGGAATGTTGGGACACAAAATTTAGAATCTATTGTAGATTTTTGATATTCAATATATTTTTAGATGTTTGTTTTACAGCAGTACATTGTCTAGGAGTCATTACTGACTATACAGTCCATGGAATTCTGCCGGTCAGAATACTGGAGTGGGTAGCCTTTCCCTTCTCCAGGGGATTTTCCCAACCCAGGGATCAAACCCAAGTCTCCTGCATTGCAGGTGGATTCTTTACCAGCTGAGCCACAAGGGAAGTCCCCAGAAAGGGGACTCAATACATCCATCATTAATATATTGTTTAGGAGTCATTACTGACTGAGGTAACTTTTTCTGAAGGTCCATGGATTTATCAAGGATTGTTCTGATATAAAGTATTAGGTAGATCTCTTCCCACTCCTTCAAATGTCTTTTGTACTTCAATATCAATGATTATTTTATGCAATTGTTTTTGGAAGTATCTTGATTTATGTAGACCTTAATAATAATAACTGATCTTCAATAAGTTATTTACAATTTTTTTCATAAGGAATTTCATAGGAATAAAAGGTGCTTACTCCTTGGAAGGAAAGTTATGGCCAGCCTAGACAGCATATTGAAGAGCAGAGACATTACTTTGCCAACAAAGGTCCTCTAGTCAAAGCTATGGTTTTTCCAGTGGTCATGTATGGATGTGAGAGTTGAACTATAAAGAAAACTGAGCGCCGAAGAATTGATGATTTTGAACTGTGGTGTTAGAGAAGACTCTTGAGAGTCCCTTGGACTGCACAAAGATCCAACCAGTCCATCCTAAAGGAGATAAGTCCTGGGTGTTCATTGGTAGGACTGATGTTGAAGCTGAAACTCCAATACTTTAGCCACCTGATGCAAAGATTTGAAAAGACCCTGATGCTGGGAAAGATTGAGGGCAGGAGGAGAAGGGGACAACAGAGGATGAGATTGTTGGATGACATCACCAACTCAATGGACATGGGTTTGGGTGGACTCCGGGAATTGGTGATGGACAGGGAGGCCTGGCGTGCTGCAGTTCATGCACTCGCAAAGAGTTGGACACGACTGAGCAACTAAACTGAACTGAACTCATAAGGAATTTAGTCTTCTATGTCAGAAAATTTTTCCTATTTAAATTATTGCAATAAAATTACTTTGTTAGTCAAACAATAAAGGATCTATAGGTGGTTGAGCAGTAAAGAATCCAGCTGTCAAGCAGGGTTCAATCCCTGAGTGGGGAAAATCTCCTAGAGAAGAAATGGCAACCTATTCCATTATTGTTGCCTGGAAAATCCCATGGGAAAAGGAATCTGATGAGCTACAGTTCATGGGGTTGCAAAGAGTCAGAACATGACTTAGGGACTAACCAACAACAACCAACAAAATTAAATTACTTTTCTCTGAGAGGAGAAAGTCTGTACTATAAAGACTATACAAAACACATGATTTTCAGATTTTAGTTTTCAAAGTTCTGATAATCAGCCTTCTTCACTTTATCTACAAAACACTAATGGTTTGTTGTACTATGTACAAATCATACTGTGGTTTCTTTTTTCTAGTGCTAAAATTACAGACAAAGATAAAACAAGGTGAATGTTCAACCTTGTTGAACATTGATTGATCACTAGAAGCTGATCGCTAGAAGTGGTGGCTAACTAGTTATAATTATGCAAATGCTAAAGGTTAATCTGCTATCTATTGATTTAGGATAACATATTTTCATAATGTAGGTGAGTTATGGTCACATTAAGGGAGCTGCATAACACAGCAGTAATAAGATTTCTCAATGTTAAATTCCCTAAAATAATCTAGAATCATTAGCAAATATCAACCCAATAAAAACCTATAAAAACGTAAATGTGTCAAATCAACATAATGGCAACATGATCGAAGACAGAAGTCCACTGGGGAAGAATTAATGGTTTATAGTTTGTTCTCAACAAAGCCCATTTCTGTATAACTATGTGACTTTTCTTATAAATGCCAAGATCAGCTTTAGTATAAATCTCATATCACCTTTATTCTCTTTGGAATTTATATTTTTCATTAATGGATAAAGACTGAGGGAAAATATGCAGTTTAAGTATATTAAATGCATTAAAATTATTTTAATTAGATTGGTCAAGTAAATGTTTCTAATCTACTAAAATGATTTCATGTATAGCATTTAAAATCACATTTGTATTTCAGAATAGCACTCAAATTACCCAGACAAGTTATTAAGTTAGTGCATAAGATTTCCTAACAAACTCTCTAAAGATTAGAGAAAACATAAAACTGTATCTACATATTAAAATATATATGTGTACAGTCATAGTATATTTAATATTCATTTCCATAAAATTTGATACTTTATAAAATATGTTTAATAATTTTAATAAACTTATGCTTTTACCACATTTATTATTTAAAAAATAATTTCAACATTTTTGTGATAATTGCCATATCCTTCTCCAGGGGATCTTCCTGACAAAAGAAGATTCTGTAACATCTGAGTCATAGGGCAAACCCTTATTTTCACCAGTCATGTATATAACCATAGATATGACACATTTTGTGTGTGATTTCTCATGTGATATCTTTCTGTAAATTGTATAAAAGAAGGCTTGTTGGGCCCTTGCATGGTACATGCTGTATCTTTAATATATATAAAAATATTAGTAAAACTGTTTTTTATCCCATGAAAGAGTCACTGGCCTTTAAAACAATACTTCCAATTTTAAAATTAACTGATATTTCTTTTTAATAAATTGCCAACTATCTGAAGAGAAATTTATATACACAGTAAATAAGTAAACAATAGATATCTTGCATGAGAGTATGAAATATTTTCTAAGTCAATGATAAATGAAAAAAAATGGAATATTATTTGGGAGTAGAAAGAAGTAATTATACATATTTCAACATAAATGAATTTCAAAACACTATAAGTGAAAGAAGCCAGTCATTAAAGACCACATGGTCTAAATTCCATTTATATGAATTTTCTGGAATGAGCAAATTTATAGAGACAGAAAAAACATTAGTGGTTGTCACAGAACAGGAGAAAGTAGATAGGGAGTGGCTGCTAATCAGTTTAGTTCAATTCAGTCGCTCAGTCGTGTCCTACTCTTTGCAACCCTATGCACTGCAGCACGCCAGGCTTCCCTGTCCATCACCAACTCCTGGAACTTGCTCGAGCTCACATCCATCAAGTCGGTGATGCAATTAAACCATCTCATCCTTTACCGTCCCCTTCTCCTCCTCCTGCCTTCAATCTTTCCCAGCATCAAGGTCTTTTCCAATAAGTCAGTTCTTCGCATTAGGTGGCCAAAGTACTGGAGCTTCAGCTTTAGCCTCAGTCCTTCCATTTAATATTCAGGACTGATTTTCTTTAGGTTTGACTGATTTGATCTCCTTGCAGTCCAGGGGACTCTCAAGAGTCTTCTCCAAAGCCACGATTCAAAAGTATCAATTTTTCAGCCTGCAATTTTCTTTATAGACCAACTCTCACATCCATGAATGACTACTGGAAAAACCATAGCTTTGACTAGAGGGACATTTGTCGGTAAAGTCTCTGCTTTTTAATATGCTGTCTAGGTTTATCATAGCTTCTATTCCAAGGAGCAAGGGTCTTTTAGCTTCAAAGCTGCATTCACCATCTGCAGTGATTTTGGAGCCCAAGAAAATTAAGTCTCTCACTGTTTCCATTGTTTCCCCCATCTATTTGTCATGAAGTGATGGAACTGGATGCCATGATCTTAATTTTTTGAATGTT
Source organism: Capra hircus (assembly GCF_001704415.2). Classification (NCBI taxonomy): domain Eukaryota; kingdom Metazoa; phylum Chordata; class Mammalia; order Artiodactyla; family Bovidae; genus Capra; species Capra hircus. The sequence goes on along the minus strand of NC_030827.1, from coordinate 26,980,780 downwards.
GAGTTTTAAGCTAACTTAATCACTCTCTTCTTTGACTTTCATTGAGAGGCTCTTTAGATCCTCTTTGCTTTCAGACATAAGAGTGATATCATCTGCATATCCGAGGCCATTGATATTTCTCCAGGCAATCTTGATTCCAGCTTGTGTTCATCCAGCCCAGCATTTTACATGATGTATTCTGAATATAAGTTAAATAAGCAAGGTGATAGTATACAACCTTGACATACTCCTCTCCAAATTTGGAACCAGTGCGTTGTTCCATGTCCAGTTCTACCTTTTGCTTCTTGACTTGCATACAGGTTTCTCAGGAGGCAGGTCAGATGGCCTGGTATTCCCATCTCTAAGAATTTTCCACAGTTTGCTGTGATCCATACAGTCAAAGGCTTCAGTGTAGTCAACAAAGCAGTAGATGTTTTCCTGGAACTCTTGCATTTTCTATGATCCAACAGATGTTGACAATTTGATCTCTGGTTCCTCTGCATTTTCTAAATACAGCTTGAATATCTGGTAGTTCTCAGTTCACGTACTGTTGAAACCTCACTTGGAGAATTTTGAGTTTTACCGTGCTAGCGTGTGAGATGAGTGCAACTGTGTGGTAGCTTGAACATTTGTTGGCATTCCCTTTCTTTGCGATTGGAATGAAAACTGACCTTTTCAGTCCTGTGGCCACTGCTGAGTTTTCCAAATTTGCTGGCATATTGAGTGCAGCACTTTCACAGCATCATCTTCCAGGATTTGAAATAGCTCAACTGGAATTCCTTCACCTCCACTAGCTTTGTTGATAGTGGTGCTTCCTTAGGCCCCACTTGATTTCACATTCCAGGATGTCTGGCTCTAGGTGAGTAATCACACCGTCTTGGTTATCTGGTTCTTGAAGATCATTTTTATAGAGTTCTTCTGTGTATTCTTGCCACCTCTTCTTAATATCTTCTGTTTCTGTTAGGTCCATAGAGACTAGGAGAAAGTAGGCAGGGAGTATCTGCTAACGGATATGTTTTGTATGTGTGTGTGGGGGGGTGGGGTGGGGTGGGGGCAGGTTGGAGGTAGTTAAATGTCCTAATATTAAATAGTGATGTTGCATAATTCTGTTAGTATGTTGAAAGTCACTGAATCACACACTTTAAAAGAATGTATTTTATGATAGGTGAATATCTCAATAAAGCTGCTATTTAAAAATAATTTTAAAATCACCAATATTCTTTTGCTTTTAATCTATGTTGATAATAATATATACTAAGGCGGTTTTTTCTAGCTTTTATTAATGCTGTGTTAGAGTTACTTTTTTTAGTTAAATAACTTTGAGAGGTTCATTTCATTTGCTATTAGCTGGAAAACAATCTTTTTAAAATTAAGGACTGATAAATGTGTCAAACTAAGTAAGTTTGTACTTGTGTGAAATTATATAATCAATTTTATATTTACAAGTATAGAATGGCTATTTCTATTCAAAAATTGTTTGTTCAGATGTTTTATCCACCTTTTAATTAGGTTGTTTCCCTATTGTGAGTTTAAAAGAGTCTGTTGTATATTTTGGGTAGAATTCCTTTATCAGATTTGTGTTTTGTCAAATTTTCTCCAAATCTGGAGCTTGTATATGCATTCTTTTAACAGTGCCTTTCACAAAGCAGGAGTGTTTAATTTTAATAAAGTTTGAATTAACAATTTTTTTTCATGAAGCATACTATTTTGGTGTCTGAACAAACATCTCAATAAGAAGATATACAATTGACAACAAACATATAAAGAGAGGGTTAACATCATATGTGATTAGGGATTTTCAAAAGAAAACAATAAGAGATACCACTGCATATCTACGTGTGTGCAGTTCTCAGTCATGTGAGCACAGTATTTGTGACCCCATAGACTGTGGCCTGCCAAGCTCCTCTGTCCATGGAGTTTTCCAGGTAAGGATACTGGAGCCGTTTCCTACTCCAGGGGATCTTCCCAACTGAGAGATTGAACCCGTGTCTTTTACATCTCTTGTATTGGCAGGCAGATTCTTTACCACTGCACCACCGCATACCTTTGAGAATGACTAAAATCCCAAACACTGACAATATCAAATGCTGATGAAGATGTGCAGGAGCCTCATTCACTGCTAGTGGGAATGAAAAATGGTACAGACTATGAAAAGAATCCTGCCAGTTTCTTAACAAAGCTGAACAGTCTACCACACCATCTTGCAATTGCCTTCATAAGTATTTGCCCAAAGGAGTTGAAAACTTATGTCCACACCAAAACTTGCACACAACTGTTTGTAACAGCCTTATTCACAACAAAATCAGAAGTAAGCAGAATAGTCTTCAGTGGGCGAATGAATAAAATACTGTGGTACATCCATAAAATGGCAAGTACTGGGCAACAGAAGTAAACAAGCTATCAAATCACAAGAAGACGTAGAGGAACTTTAAGGCTATTCTTATTGCTATTTGAAATAACCTCACCCCAAGAGACTAGACATAATGGTTTCAACTACATAACATTTTGGAAAAGGCAAGCTGTAGAGACAGTACGGAAAAAAAAGAAATCAGTGATTGCCAGAGGATGGAGAGAAGGCTGTGGAATACAGGGAAGGCTTAGTGACGCAAAAATATTTTGTTGAGACTATAGTATGATAATGGTGGATATGTGATATGATGCATTTGGAGGAATCCATAAAACTAGAAGTATGAATAATGAGCTCTAATGTAAACATCAGACTTTAAGTTAATAACAATGCATCAATATCAGTTGATCCGTTATAACAAATGTACCAATTCAAGGGCTTCCCAGGTGGCGCTAGCAGTAAAGAAACTGCCTGACAGTGCAGAAGACAAGATGCAGGAATTCTCGGGTTCGATCCCTGGGTCAGGAAGATGCCCTGGAGGAGGGCATGGCAACCAGTATTCTTGCCTGGAGAATCCCATGGACAAAGGAACCTGGTGGGCTACAGTTCATGGGATCACAAAGAGCTGGACATGACTGAGTGACTTACACAGATTCAATAGGTTCATAATAGAGGAAACTGTAGTGAGGGGCATGGAGAGTGAGTTTACAGTTTTTGTATTTCCTACTCAATTTTTCTGTAAGGTTCAAACTGCCCTATAAAATAAAGTCCATTAATTTTTAAACAAAATTTTCAATCCTAATATTAAGTTATTTTAATTTTCAAAAATTTAAGTAGTACTTTAAAATATCACCTTAATTTGAATGAAAGTAAATACATTTAAGAAATGTTCAGTAGAAGTTTATATAAATTCTGATGTCAGAATGCTTTAATTTTAGGAAAAAAGACCCTAAACATTGAGGCCTCAGTGACAATGTCTGATAGGCAGGGAAACAAGAAAGTGAAGTTGCTCAGTCATGTCCGACTCTTTGTGATCCCGTGGACTGTAGCCTGCCAGGCTCCTCTGTCCATGGGATTCTCCAGGCAAGAATACTGGATGGGTTGCCTTCTCCAGGGAATCTTCCCAACCCAGGGATCGAAAAGGCAAGAAGGAAAAGAAAAGGTTTTTAATTTAAATTAAGTATTTATTTTAACTTTTCACAAAGGAAATCATTTGAACATCTAATAAGGCTTAGTACACATTTGGTATTGTGGGAAAAAATATCTAAAAGTAAGATGAAGTATTACAATTAGTCTGTTTCAAGGTATTTGACTACCTCCTTGTATCATCCTTTATATTTGCCAACCTTCCTGGACTAATTTTCCTTTTTCTTTTCCTGAAGGAGTGAGTAGTATGTTCACTAAAATCTTTCCTAGATCTGAGAATGTATCCTATTAGAAAAGTAAAGTATCTCTTGTGAGCAAGTTTCTAAGAGAATACGAAAAAATTTTGCACAATAAAAGTTGGGAGTTGGGGAATCTAATACTGACTCACCCTCTTTAATAATCCACACAGCTCTGGAGAAACAATAATAAAAGAAATGGAGCTCAAGTATCAGAAATATTAATATTTAAAATAAGCTACATTTGAACTTATACCTTAATGAGGGCTTAATGAACTTACATATGTCTTTTTCTATATATAAATTTATTTATTTTAATTGAGGTTAATTACTTTACAATATTGTATTTGTTTTGCCATATATCAACATGAATCCACCACAGGTATACACGTGTTCCCCATCCTGAACCCCTCTCCCACCTCCCTCCCCATACCATCCCTCTGGGTCATCCCAGTGCACCAGCCCCAAGCATCCAGTATCATGCATTGAACCTGGACTGGCAAGTCATTTCATATATGATATTATAAATGTTTCAATGCCATTCTCCCAAATCATCCCACCCTCTCCCTCTCCCACAGAGTCCAAAAGACTGTTCTATACATCTGTCTCTTTTGCTGTCTCACATACAGGGTTATCATTACCATCTTTCTAAATTCCATATATATGCATTAGTATACTGTATTGGTGTTTTTCTTTCTGGCTTACTTCACTCTGTATAATAGGCTCCAGTTTCATCTACCTCATTAGAACTGATTCAAATGTATTCTTTTTAATGGCTGAGTAATACTCCATTGTGTATATGTACCACTGCTTTCTTATCCATTCATCTGCCGATGGACATCTAGGTTGCTTCCATGTCCTGGCTATTATAAACAGTGCTGTGATGAACATTGGTGTACACGTGTCTCTTTCAATTCTGGTTTCCTCAGTGTGTATGCCCAGGAGTGGGATTGCTGTGTCATAAGGCAGTTCTAGTTCCAGTTTTTTAAGGCATCTCCACACTGTTCTCCATAGTGGCTGTACTAGTTTGCATTCCCACCAACAGCGTAAGAGAGTTCCCTTTTCTCCACATCCTCTCCAGCATTTATTGCTTGTAGACTTTTGGATCGCAGCCATTCTGACTGCCGTGAAATGGTACCTCATTGTGGTTTTGATTTGCATTTCTCTAATGGCACTAACTGTAAAGAACCCTCCTGCCAGTGCGGGTAGATGCAGGAGACTATGCTTCAATCCCTGGGTGGGGACGATCCCCTGGAGGAGGGCGTGGCAACCCAGCCCAGTACCCTTGCCTGGAGAAACCCTTGGACAGAGGAGACTAGCAGACTCAGTCAATAGGACTGCAAAAAGTTGGACACGACTGGTTACTTAACACACATGCCCATGTCTTACTGAAGAATTTTCTTTTCTTGACCCTGTAATGTCCTGCTGCATATTATGAAGAGATATAATATGCATACTGTAACAGTAGCCACATCTTATTTATATATTGGAGAGAAGATTTATAAAATAAATTTCTCATTAAAAATAGATTTCTTTAAAAATGAACTTACTTATAAAACACAAACAGACTCGTAGACTTGGAGAACAAACTTATGGTTATCACAGGGAAAGGGTGAGGGAAAAGATAGCTACAGAGTTTAGGATCAACATGTACACACTGCTATATTTAAAATTGATAATCAACAAGGACCTACTGTACAGCAAAGGAACTCTGCTCAATGTCATGTGGCAGCCTGGATGAGAGAGGAGTTTGGGGATGAATGGAAACATGTATATATAAGGTTGGGTCGCTTTGCTGTGCACCGGAAACTATCACAGCATTGTTAATCGGCTATATTCTAATATAAAGTAAAAGTTTACAAAAATAAAACATTTTGAAACAGTGGGAAAAAAGAGATTTCTTTTTCTAAGTATTTCTCATACAATATAACAAAGGTTACAGGTGGAATTTTAGTGATATGGCGTTTGTGAAGTTTCAAAATATTATCTAGCACTACTCAAATTTTATCTTCATTCAACTCTGATTGACAGGAAGTGAGAATGGGAAGCATTCCAGCAATGTTCATTAAAAATATTCTCTGTACATGAAATCTCTTGATTGTCTCTATTCTTTGATGTACAGGTTAGTTTACATGCGCACAAGTTCATATTGTGGGTATATTTTCATTACATATGTATAATCATAGTATTATAATATACATAGTATATAATATATATATATTTATGATAATCTGTAAATTATTTTTCACTAAGATTGATTTAAATATGTGAAAGACTAAAATATTTTGTACAGTTCTAATCAACAAGTGTTTTGATTTACCATTCAGTATGTCTAAGATATTGAAATAAACCCTGTGTGTTTTTGGGTGTGATATTTATTAATTTGCTTTCCATGATGAAATTTAGCCTTAATATGTAGGGGTGTGTGTGTGTGTGTATCTAAGGGAGAGAAAGAAGGAGAAAAAGAGAGAGGAGACAGATATACTTTTTGCAAACATATAAAATTTTAAATTGCTTTTGTAACAGGCATGGAACCATTCAAAAAAAGATTATGACATCTGGTCCCATAACTTCATGGCAAAGAGATGGAGAAACAATGGAAACAGTGACAGACTTCATTTTCTTGAGTTTCAAAATCTCTGCAGATGCTGACAGCAGCCATGAAATGAAAAAACGCTTGCTCTTTGGAAGAAAAGCTATGACAAACTTCACATAATAAAAAGCAGAGACATTACTTTGCTGACAAAGGTCCATATAGTCAAAGCTAAGGTTTTTTTCAGTAGTCATGTATGGATGTGAGAGTTCAATCATGAAGAAGGCTGAGTGCTGAAGAATTGATGCTTTTGAACTGTGGTGTTGGAGAAGACTCTTGAGCATACCTTGGACTGCAAGGAGATTAAACCAGTCAAACCTAAAGAAAATCAGTCCTGAATATTCAATGGAAGGATTGATGCTGAAGCTGAAGTTCCAATACTTTGGTCACCTGATGTGAAGAGCTGACTCATTAGAAAAGACCCTGATGCTGGGAAAGATTGAAGGCAGGAGGAGAAGGGGACAACAGATGATGAGATGGTTGGATGGCATCACCAGCTCAATGGATATGAGTTTGAGCAAGCTCTTGGAGATGGTGAAGGACAGGGAAGCCTGGCGTGTTGCAGTCCATGGATTTGCAGTTTCGGATATAACAGAGAGACTGAACAACAAGAGGCATAGGACACGTATACTCCTTTTAGGATACAATGCATTTACTTAGAAAATAAAAGTTTAGGTAATTTTTAAACTAAATCATATTTTGAAGATGTATAAGTTAACAACCAAAATTCTTAAACACCAGCAATGTTTAAGAAAGCTAAAAATAATACATTGTGCATGTTCTCTTTATAATCAAGAAATTTCTGTAAAAACTTCTTTTAAAATTAAGACAGAGAAGATTCTATGAATGTTTCTTTTGAAGGAATAGCAATATTTCACCTGCTCTGAGAATATGTGAGAGAAAATAAGAAGAGAATAGAAAATAAAAGCTCGGTTGAATTTTTATGAGAAGAGTTTTTGGGTAGCAATAACAATAAAAGAGGATGTTTAAAAATTATTGTAATAAATAGAATTTTCATTTTTTTCTGAGTGGGCCTGTTGTTAATAATCATTTATTTTAAGTATTATGAACATAGGAATTTTAAACTATAAATACTAATCATAAATTTCAATTAAATCTCCTTCAAATAATCTTGCCTAAATAACTTTTAATTACTCCATTCTTTGTAGCTAAAAGGATATCTTTATTCCCTGTACATGAAGTAAAGTGTCATAAATCATATCTTTTTAGGATGCCCGAATACTCAGATATGCACATAACACCACCCTTATGGCAGAAAGTGAGGAGGAACTAAAGAGCATCTTGATGAAAGTGAAAGAAGAGAGTGAAAAATTTGGCTTAAAGCTCAACATTTAAAAAATTAAGACCATGGCATCTGGTCCTATTACTTCATGGCAAATAGATGGGGAAACAGTGGAAACAGTTGCTGACTTAATTTTTTTTTGGGCTCCAAGATCACCGCAGACAGTGATTGTAGCCATGAAATTAAAGGATGCTTACTCCTCGGAAGGAAAGTTATGACCAACCTAGATAGCATATTCAAAAGCAGAGACATTACTTTGTCAACAAAGGTCTGTCTAGTCAAGGCTATGGTTTTTCCAGTGGTCATGTATGGATGTGAGAGTTGGACTATAAGGAAAGCTGAGCACCGAAGAATTGATGCTTTTGAACTGTGGTGTTGGAGAAGACTCTTGTGAGTCCCTTGGACTGCAAGGAGATCCAATCAGTCGATCCTAAAGCAGATCAGTCCTGGATATTCATTGGAAGGACTGATGTTGAAGCTGAAACTCCAATACTTTGGCCACCTGATGCAAAGAGCAGACTCATTTGAAAAGACTCTGATGATGTGGAAATTGAGGGCAGGAGGAGAAGGGGATGACAGAGGATAAGATGGCTGGATGACATCACTGACTCAATGGACGGGGGTTTGGGTAGACTCCGGCAGTTGGTGATGGACAGGGAGGCCTGGCATGCTGCGGTTCATGAGGTCGCAAAAAGTCGGACATGACTGAGGGACTGAACTGAACTGAACTGAATACTCAGAACCAAAAAACTAATTTATAAGTGAATATCACTCTCTGACTTTCAGTTCATTTTTATAAAACCAACTGATGACAGTATTTGATGTCACTGAAAACTAATCCACAAGATGGTATAGATCTCTCGGTAACTCAAAAGTTAGCAGATGTACCCCTCATTATTGTTCAGAAAGATAATAAACATTTGTGATTCTCAGGATGTAGAATAAATACAGAAATATGCACTAATCACTTAACCAAGTCTTAAAGTATAGCATATTGTACCTAATTAAATCACCCACAAGCACAGAGAAATTCCATGTACTCCAGCTCTTTTTTTTTATTCTGCTTTAGTATTATAACTTTATGGGAATAAGCTACCAGTTCGACAAAAACATACATAATAAATGTATACTGATCATTGATCACATAGAAAATCCCAAGTAATATCCTAAGTGCTAAGAATTCAAATAGAGGACGTAATTCTTGTCCTTAAAATTGCAAAATCCAGTTGTAGTTTTTGATCATCTAGTGACTAAATTCTATGTATTTCAGGGTGTGAGCTTTGTAGTACATCTACTTTAGACTTTTCAATAAACTGGGCCACTTAACAGGATGTGATGAAAGCTGAAAATTTCCATCTCCCAGATGAAAGTGATTGGTAGGGGATATATTTCTGAGTGTTGTTTGTTCTTCCAAGTATCTGAAAACCTTGGTTTAATTTATGTTATCAGTTCTGGGAATATCAACCTCAGACAAGTAGGTTTTTATGAGTATTTTTTTCCTCTTGGATGTATTGATATATTACTTCAGATGTCCAGATAGAAATAATGTTCGTCTATTTTTAACATAATTCTTGATATTAGAGGGATTCCCTGGTGGCTCAGACAGTAAAGCCTCTGCCCACAATGCAGGAGACCCAGTTTCGATCCCTGGGTTGGGAAGATCCCCTGGAGAAGGAAATGGCAACCCACTCCAGTACTCTTGCCTAGAAAATTTCATGGATGGAGAAGCCTGGTGGGCTATAGTTCATGGAGTCGCAAAGAGTCAGACACGACTGAGCAACTTCACTTTCTTCCTTTCTTGATGTTAGAAGTGCAGGATGTTTTCCTATAATGAAGAATTTTGTGAAATAATTACATATTGTGGACTTTGATTTAAAATGAATAATAAGGGCAAAGCATTACAGAATAATTGGTTTGGGGAAAAGTTTAAAAATATAGAAATGATAAAAGGATGCTTCTTTGGACATGACACTCTGTATAGTCTTTTATCCTCGATATAACAGAAAAATGAAAATTACACTGAGTCAGAGAAATTACAGTAAATTTAGTGTAAAATACACTAAATATTCATATTTAGCTTTTAACTACTGGTCCTTTGATCTCTGGAGTGTGTATTAAATTTTCTAATTCAAAACATACTAAATAGCTTCTTATAGAAAATAGCAAAGGCTATATCAGATGAATATTACTTCTGAAAACTGATTATAATTCAAAGATGTTGCTCCATCCAAAGCTAGTGTGTCCACTTAAAATATGTATTTAATTGAATTTTTAATTTAATCAACTTGAATCTATGAATTTAGTGCCCCAGAAAGAAAGAGATTAAGATTGAATGGAAAGAGGAGGTCCCCATTGTGCTTTCATAGTACATTTAAGATTTCACCTGAAGGGGCCACCCTCTAGTACACTGAACAATGCTTTCCACATGGTTATTAAATCCTATGGACAACAAAACAATAGGCCAGTGGATTTCACTTAGGACTTTCTTTAGCTCATTAAGTCTTGGAGCTTTCTTACAGAAAGTCAAACATGCTGTATTTTTCTTACAATAGGGCAGTAAGTATACTGAGTTTGACCACCTAATATCAAGTTGTAATTTGATTTAAAAACTATTTTCATAAAGAAAAGAACCAAAAATATTGTCTAAATGTTGAAAAGTCACTGAGGAACAGTTCAGTCTTAAAAAATACGCACACACACACAAAATATTTAGAGTAGAGTTAGAGACCTAGAAACTTTATAGATTACTTAACAAAAAACAGTGAACTGAAACTCATCAAAGTTTTCATGACACTGTTTTTAAATTGCATGCTTTAAAATTGTCTCCCATTTTGTAAAGACATTGATATCTAAAGTGAATTACATAAACATTCATCACTTCTTTTAATAATCAACTCTTGTGAGGTAAAACTTGGCAAGGAGTGATGCAGGAAATCTTTGCTTTAGATAAGGAATAAATACCACATCGGAACTGGTTCAAAGTAACTTTTCAGTTTCTCAGTATGTTGTCATTTAAATACTGAGCAATTATTCTGATAACTAGGAGAAAGAAAGTCCATGTAGGAAATAGTTTATAAGAGGCATACTAGCACTGTGTTCATCAATTTCAAAATCAATTAGATTCTAATGAAAACACTCCATATAAGCCAGGTAAAAAGTCCAGCTGCCAGGGAGGTAAAGTGTCACAAACTATCAATGAAGAGCAAACAATCAATGAAGTGTTAGTGGGAAAACAAACTTTCCTCTTTACCTTCAGCTATGCAAACAGCAAGTATTTCAAAAGCTACAAAAGTGCAACCCTACTGATAATGACAAAACAACACTGCTGATTACTCAGTATGCTAGTGCAGAAAGCTTCAAAGTTTGCCGACTACATATAATCACTTCCATTCATAATGAAATATTGACTTCCTTTGATTTGTATTTAATCTTTATCTTGGAAAATGTATAATTTTCAAATAGCATAATCACACATACTTTAAACACTCATTAAATTCTTTTTGTTAGAATTGGACGAAATAACTACACTATCAACAGCTATTTCAAAGTTAGCACAACAAACTTTGGTGATTGATAAAGATGGCAAGAATGTGTTAGGTACCATAGATTAATTCAGTTCATCAGTTCAGATAGGTAGTGGTCAAATACGGAAAAAAAAAAGAAATCAGGAACAGGATGTATTTTTGTTTTTATACATGATATTTAACCTGCTACATTTTTTATTATTCAGAGAGTCAATATAATCCAACAAATAGATCAGAAAACTAAATGTGAAAGGAGCTGAGAATTTAGAATTATCAGATTTTAGAGACAGGAGGAAACAGAATTATTTTTATAGAGCTCACATTTTGAAAACAAAGTAACTAGCTTCTTTAAAGTGCTACATTCAGCTTTAAGTTTGAATGGAATCCGCCTGCAATGTGGGAGAACCTGGTTTGATTCCGGTGTTGGGAAGATCCTCTGGAGAAGGGATATGGTCTCACTCCAGTGTTCTTGGGCTTTCCTTGTGGCTCATCTAGTAAAGAATCTGCCTGCAATGCGGGAGATCTGGGTTCGGTCCCTGGGTTGGGAAGACCTCCTGGAGAAGGGAAAGGCTACCCACTCCAGCATTCTGGCCTAGAGAATTCCATGGACAGTCCATGGGGTCTGAAAGAGTTGGACACAACTGAGCGACTTGTACTCACTTCACTTGAGTGGTAAATGTAGAGCTAGGAATGTATCTTTTGACTCCAGTTTTTTCCATCTCCCCAGTCTGTTTAGAGTTTAATTATCATCCCAAACTCCATTATTGCTAATTATGAACAGAGCAATAGATTGTGAAGAACTCTCACGTCCCTTCCATCTAACTCACTGCAGTTCGTTTTCATATTCTATTAATATTAATATCTTAGAAATACTTATAATCCATAGAATAGCATGGTATACTTTCAGTCATATATACTGTTTTGGCAATGGTTGAATTTGGTCACAGTCAGGTAAAGCATAGGTAAGCTGCATTTCTTATTTATCTGTTTCTTTTTTTAATCTGTTGTATGTTTCTACCTCTTCAGATATTTTTTTTCTATATTTTCCTAGATCAGGAAAAAGGAAAATATTAATAGGGTCATAGACAAACAATGCCTTTGCATTTTAATGTGATGGGCAATGTTGTTATAATGTCATTTATTAAGGGAAGTCTGACAGTTTAGATTTGCATATATTTACGGTGTGTGAAGTGAGAAAGAATAGGACACATGATTTTTAGATACTACTGATTTTTTTTTTTTTTTTTGCAGAGAAACACTCCCAGTCTTTAAAAGGGGGAGATTTTGTCAACATTGGGGCTTCTCTTGTGGCTCAAATGGTAAGGAATCACCTGCAATGTGGGAGACCTGCTTTTGATCCCTGGATTGGGCAGATCTCCTGGAGAAGGGCATCACAACCCACTTCAGTATTCTTGCCTAGAGCATTCCATGGACTGAAGGGCCTGGTGGGCTACAGTCCGTGGTGTTGCCAAGAGTCAGACATGACTGAGCAACACTTTTACTTTCACACTTTTAGTCAACATTAGTCAACATTGCTGCTGCTGCTGCTGCTGCTAAGTCGCTTCAGTCATGTCCAACTCTGTGTGACCCCATAGACGGCAGCCCACCAGGCTCCTCCATCCCTGGGATTCTCCAGGCAAGAACACTGGAGTGGGTTGCCATTTCCTTCTCCAATGCATGAAAGTGAAAAGTGAAAGTGAAGTCGCTCAGTCGTGTCTGACCGTTAGCGACCCCATGGACTGTAGCCCACCAGGCTCCTCCAGCCATAGGATTTTCCAGGCAAGAGTACTGGAGTGGGGTGCCATTGCCTTACCATATGTAAAATAGATAGCTAATCAGAATTTGTTCTGTGACTCAGGGAACTCGAACCAGGACTCCGTAACAACCTAGAGGGATGGGATGAGTAGAGAGGTGGGGTATGGAGGTTCAAGAGGGAGGGGACATACGCATATCTATGGCTGATTCATGCTGACGTTTGGCAGAAGCCAACACAATTCTGTCAGAGAAGGCAATGGCAACTCACTCCAGTGTTCTTGCCTGGAGAATCCCAGGGATGGGGGAATCTGGTGGGCTGCCGTCTAGCCATCTATGGGGTCGCACAGAGTCGGACACGACTGAAGTGACTTTGCAGCAGCAGCAGCCACACAATTCTGTAAAGCAATTATCCTTCAATTAAAAAGTAAATAAATTTTTAAAAATTAAAAAAAAATGTTTTTGCTTCCTTTACAAGGAGGTGAAACAAACATTTTTAATAAATTCACGATGGATTAAAACTGCCAGACCTAGGCTCTCAAACTCTAGAACTCTGGAAGAATTTACAGATGTTACAGTGAAGCCATTATTGATAATTTTTAAGAATGGTAGTGTTTTGGAATTATATCAGAAGAAAGAAAAGTGAAAGTGAGTGTTAGTTGCTCAGTTGTTCATGGGATTCTCCAGGAAAGAATACTGGAGTGAGTTGCCATTTAATTTTCCAAGGGATCTTCCTGACCCAAGGATCAAACCCAGGCCTCCTGCACTGCAGACAGATTCTCTACCATCAGAGTCATGAGGGAAGGCAATCCTCTGTCTCTTTCTCAATATTAAAGAGGTGAATTCTGTATATTGTTAAGATTATCTAACACTAATCTCTGGAAGAATTAGTAAAGTATAACTCTAATAGAGAAATTCACTAATATCAGGTCCTACCAAATATCCTTCTCTTTTTATTTACAGTCACTTTACTAAATTTTCATATCTAAGGAATGGTCTAAAATGCATATATTTTCATTTAAGCAAGTCAAATGATCACATGTATCACTTTTAATTATAGAAAAATGGGAAAATGTAAATGATTAATAGTATAGATTGTAAATATGAAGCTTATTGAAAAGCAATGCCCATTTGGTACTGATTAATGGATCACTCTCACTTGGGAGAGTAGTCTCAAGTGACTTACCACAGACACTGGCCCTATCTTGTCAACATCTAATCAACAATTTCCACAGAGTTTAAAAAGGTACTGCTTATCAGATTGCATTCAGAACTAGGTTATAAACATATTTGATGATAGATTTCATATCTAAAAATCCATATTCAGAAACATGTTGCTTAGCCTCCATGTGTTTGTGTTTTTATAGTTTTTTTTTCCCCTGCGGTTGATATCAAATCTTACCATAGTATGATCAGAAAAGATGCTTGAAATTATTTCAATTTTTAAAAATTTACCAAGGCTAGATTTGTGGCCCAAGATGTGATCTATCCTGAAGAATGTTCCATGTGCACTTGAGAAAAAGGTGAAATCCATTGTTTTTGGGTGAAATGCCCTGTAGATATCAATTAGGTCTAACTCATCCTTTGTATCATTCAAGGCTTGTGTTCCCTCAAGAATTTTCTGTTTGGTTGATCTATCCATAGGTGTGAGTGGGGTATTAAAGTAATCAAGTGTTATTGTGTTACTGTTAATTTCCACTTTCATACTTGTTAACATTTGCCTTACTTATTGGTGTGCTCCTAGAAAAAGAAATAAAAGGAATCCAGATTGGAAAAGAAGTAAAACTCTTACTGTTTGCAGATGACAGGATCCTCTACATAGAAAACGCTAAAGATACCACCAGAAAATTACTAGAGCTAATCAATGAATATAGTGAAGTTTCAGGATATAAAATTAATACACAGAAATCCCTTGCATTCCTATACACTAGCAATGAAAAAACAGAGAGAAAAATTAAGGAGACAACCACATTCACCATTGCAATGAAAAGGATAGAATACTTAGGAATAAATGTACCTAAACAAAAAGGAAAAACAAACACAAGATCTATATATAGAAAACCATAAAACATTGATGAAAGAAATCAAAGATGACACAAATAGATGGAGAAATATACCATGATTGTGGATTAAAAGAATCAATATAGTGAAAATGAGTATACTACCCAAAGTAATCTACAGAGTCAATGCAATCCATATCAAGCTACCAACAGTATTTTTTACAGAACTAGAACAAATAATTTTACAATTTTCATGGAAACACAAAAAACCTCGAATAGCCAAGGCAATCTTGAGAAAGAGGATTGGAACTGGAAGAGTCAACCTTCCTGACTTCACACTATACTGCAAAGCTGCAGTCATCAAGACAGTATGATGCAGGCACAAAGACAGAAAGATAGATCAATTGAACAAAATAGAAAGCCCAGAGATAAAGCCACACACCTATGGACACCTTATCTTTGACAAAGGAGGCAAGAATATACAATGGAGTAAAGACAATCTCTTTAACAAGTGGTGCTGGGAAAACTGGTCAATCACATGTAAAAGAATGAAACGAGAACACTGTCTAACACCATATGCAAAAATAAACTCAAAATGAATTAAAGATCTAAATGTAAAACCAGAAATTATAAAACTCTTTGAGGAAAACATAGGCAGAACATTCTCTGACATAATACACAGCCAAGATCCTCTATGGCCCTCCTCTCAGAGTAATGGAAATGAAAACAAAAATAAACAAATGAGACCTAATTAAAGGTAAAAGCTTTTGCACAACAAAGGAAACTATAAGTAAGGTGAAAAGATAGCCTTCAGAATGGGATAAGTAATAGCAAATGAAACAACTGACAAAGAATTGATCTCCAAAATATACAAGTAGCTCATTCAGCTCAATACCAGAAAAATGAACAACCCAATCAAAATGTGGGCCAAAGACCTAAGCAGACATTTCTCCAAAGAAGACATGCAGATGGCAAATAAACACATGAAAAGATGCTCAACATCACTCATTATTAGAGAAATGCAAATCAAAACCACAATGAGGTATCATCTCATGCCAGTCAGAATGGCCACCATCAAAAAGTCTACAAACAATAAATGCTGGAGAGAGTATAGAGAAAAGGGAACCGTCTTACACTGTTGGTGGGAATGCAAACTGGTACAGCCACTATGGGGAACAGTATGGAGATTCCTTAAAAAAACTGAAAATAGAACTGCCATATGACCCAGCAATCTCACTGCTGGGCATATGCATCGAGGAAACCAGATTTGAAAGAGACACATGTACCCCAGTGTTCACTGCAGCATGCCAGGTGAGTGATCACACCATCGTGGTTATCTAGGTCATGAAGATCTTTTCTGTATATTTCTTCTGTGTATTCTTGCCAACCCTTCTTCATATCTCCTGCTTCTATTAGGTCCATACCATTTATGTTCTTTATTGTCCTTTATCTAAGGCTAGGTAGACATTTTTACAAGTCCCTATGTAGAATGCTCTCATGTTTGGAACTAGGCCAATTGAGGTGTTCTCATTCCTTTTTGCCATTGATTACTCTTGAGATGGTTATGTGATCAGTTTCTACTATGAAGATATAAAGGGAAGTATTCTTATATAAAAGGAAAGAGTTATTTCTTTCCTGGTAAGGAGAAGAATATAATTTTCTTTCTTAGCATGTGGATAGCTGATATGTGGCCATAGTGTTTGTAATTGTGGTTGTGATTCTTCCTGTGGAAATTAAAGGAATGGTCAGTGGAATTGCAGAAATGCTGCTCCAGAGCCTTGATATCACTGTTACCAAATTAAACTTAGGACCAACCACTTCTAGACTCTTATTAACCAAATTCTAAGTGCCCTCATATTTTAATTCACTTTTAGAAGGTTTTCTACTTTAAGCAGATAAAATATTTTAAACTAATACATTATACAAATATTATATGACTTTGAGATGTGGTAAGTATCATCAATAAAAATATGAATACGAAGATAAGAGGTTACCCATAACAGGAGAGACATACAAACATTAAATAATCAGAAAATCCTTCTCTAAAAAAGGTACACTAAATGTTAGGGCAGAACAAAAACTATCCATATGTTAAGTATATCATGTGGACATTTTGTGAGGAAAGGGTGAGAGATTTCTTATGAGAATGCTCTGAAGCAGTAAAGAGATTGGTTATTAGTAGCAAGTATAAGGCCTGTGGCTTGGAGCATAAAGAGGAGTAGGAAAAGGGGAGGAAAAAAAGTTTAAAGCTAAGATTAGGAAAAGAGAGGATTAAGAGTTTTGCTATTCATAATGAGTGTATTCATCCTAGTGCAAATATGACTTTGGACAGTCTGGTAGTAAGAGGCTGAGATTTATACAGTCAGATTTGTGTTTTTAATGTGTCATCTGTGATGAGAAAGTTTTGAGAGAAGGATTTAAGGCGGCTCTGAAATGTTTGATTCAAGCCTACTGCAGATGTTCAGGGAAGAGAGTAGCATAGTAGTGGTAATGGAAATATGTATATAAATTTAAAATATTTTAGCAAGAGCAAATCTTTATGATGGTTAGGATATGAGGCCTGAAAGAAAGAGGAGAGTCTCAAGTAAAAGTCTTAGATTTCCAACATGAGCCAGAGTTGATAAGTGGCATTGACTTGGAAAGAAAAGTATTATGAGTTTCAAAATTTTACGACAAAATCTAAACAAAGATACAAAAGATGCATTGGATACCAGATCCTGGAATTCAAAAGACTGATACAGGATTATGAAAAACATTTATGAGTGGTTAACATACACAAGGCACAGCTTTGCATACTGTATTATTTGGTGTTTATAATATTAATAATCATCAAAAGAATGAACAAAAATTAACATAATGTGCATGTATAAATTCAGTTCTTAACCAGGAGACATTTGCATGGGGATTCATTTTCTAAAGGAATTAGTTCATTAATAGATAGTTTACTTCTATTTACCAAGATGTCAAGGACTTGGGTAATGAAGAATCTTTGTATTTGAAGCCACTGGGATGACCTATTCAACTGGTATACATTCTGATAAATGCCCTGGGATTCAGAGAGAGGAAGAATCTTAACTTACTCTTTGGGGTTATCTTGGAGAAGGAAATGGCAACCCTCTCCAGGACTCTTGCCTGGAAATTTCCATGGACAGAGAAGCCTGGTAGGCTACAGTCCATGGGGTTGCAAAGAGTTGGACACGACTTAGCAACTTCACTTTCACTTTCACTATTTCCTTCTTAATCACCCACAAGGACTACCACTCTTCTTGACAGCCATCTTAAGTCTGCCATCTTCTATATATCTTTCTTCGTGATTATTCCCACTTAATGCTTTTCCATATAGTTTTTTTCCCTGCTTGATTCTTAAAATTTGAATGAATCCAGCATGATCAAATACTCCACAGTTATAGTAAACCCTGCATCTAGGCAATCATTCTCTGGATTTAACCTGAATATTATGACTGGTTTTTCTCCATTTCTGCAGCATGATGGTTGAGTTTCTTGGTTTAACACTTGAGACATTTAGCAAAAATTATAATTTTTCTTATTGTGTAAGCACCAGTCATGCTTAATCTTGCTTATTTTATGTATGCAATTTATATTTCTTTTATGATCTAGTTCAACAGTATTTAGTGGATGACTGCTACATGCAAAGAACTATACTATGTTTCCCTGAAAGATATGTAGTCTTTGGACTTCCCTGGTAGTTCAGACAGTAAAGCACACCCCTGCAATGCAGGGGTTTCAGTTCCTGGGTCAGGCAGATCCCCTGGAAAAGGGAATGACAACCCACTCCAGTATTCTTGCCTGAAGACTCCCATGAGTCACAAAGAGACATGACGGAACAACTAACACACACATAGAGTCTTTACCAATTATGACTTATAATTAAGCACATTGTATCTTTATGTTTCTGTGTAGATATATTTTTTTAATCTCTTGATGTAAGGACTTATCTAATTCTTGTTAGCACTGCCTAAAGCCTTTAGCACCAAAATGAAACTTTTTTTTTTAGTAGATGTTGATCACTGCAGTTTAGATATGATAAGAATGTGAAAATAACTAAGTGAAGAAGTCTGGAGATGCTTTTACAGTCTAGGTATTGGCTGTTAGAGGAAGTACATCCATTCTTTGTGCCTGGCCATTTGCAAGGTTAGTCATCTAGGCACTATGAAAAAAAAAAGCACAGATAGATTTTTCAAACTAGGCTTTTCATGCTGAAGCTTTGAAAACATTGTTTATAATAGTAAAAAAAAATATTAATCAACCTAATGTCTATCAATGTGGGTTAGGAAATATATATCCATTAAGTTAAATACTTGACTGTTAGTAAAAGAATGATATGGGTCTGGTTTTGATGTAATGATTAATATTTACTGAGAAAGATAGTAACAAAATCTAGATAGATTATAATGCAAATTTTAAAGTTAATACTATAACTTTGATTTTATTAATATAAAAATTTTGAAGTCACAAAGCAATATTCTAATTCTGCAGTCTAGACTTATGCAAGCATTTTTCTCATTTTTCTGTTTTTTCAAATATTGTCTTAATAAAGGGGATAATATGCATTATTGTAAGTACCAGTAGCCATTATTATAACTATGATACCAGAAACAATGCATACCATTGCTCATAGTGAAAGTTCTAAGTGAGACTTGCAGATTTTACCACTGACACTGCCCAACACTGGGAAGTTTCTTGATCACTCTGTGCCTCAGTTTCCTGTTTTCCTTTCTTTTAAATTTTACTTATTTTTTACTATGCTGGGTCTTTGTTGCTTTGCACAGGCTTTCTCTAGTTGCAAGTGGGGGCTTCTCTCCAGTTGTGGTGCGCAGGCTTCTCACTGTTGCAACTTCTCTTGTAATGGAGCATAGGTTCTAGGTGCTCATACTGAGTGACGCCATGACGTGTGGGATTTTTCTGAACCAAGGCTCTATCTCATGTGACCTGCGTTGGCAGGCAGATATATCTAACCACTGAACCACCCGGGAAACCCTCTTCTCTTTCTATTGAGGATAATGATAGTACCAACTTCAAGGTGATATGAGGTAACAGCGTCTGAAATATGTGAATCACTATACCAGTGTTAGAAATAATTAAAAGTAAATAGACACATAAACATCCATTGCATTTTGTCTATAACTGTAATCTCTAATAACTCTCCACAACATACTTTGTCATATGCAGGCATTAAACAAATGCTTTCTGACTGAAACCTGAAGATATATGTTTGTGCTTGTATCACTGCATGTGCTGTGCTGTGCTTAGTTGCTCAGTCATATCCAACTCTTTGTGACACCATGGACTTTGCCTGCTGAGCTCCTCTGTCCATGGGGATTCTCCAGGCAAGAATACTAGTGTGGGTTGCCATGCCTTCCTCCAAGGGATCTTCCCAACCCAGGGATCAAACCCAGGTCTCCCACATTGCAGGCAGATTCTTTACTGTTTGAGCCACCAAGGAAGCCCATACTGTATCCTTACATACATGTGCTCATTGATTTAGGCCTGTCCTTTGATGTGTGCTTGTTGTTTTACTCTACATAAGAATGTAGATGATTTTTACATGCGGTATTCTGAGGCTAAGTCCATTCTTATATATTCCAAATGGTAAACAAATCATGGAACATCTTTATTAATAATAAGCATTTTGAGTGAAAATAAGGAACGAACTAATCAAAAACTATTTCACTAAAACTCTTTAAAATGCTGATTAATCACTGAATGACTCCAATACTTAAAGTTAGTAAGGCCTAGAGTCTCTGGACTTCCCTGGTGGCTCAGATGGTAAAGCATCTGTAGATACATGTATCAGTATAAACAAATGGTTTATAAATAAGGAAATATGTTTTTTGTCTATAAGTTTTTTTTCATTTCCCTTGAATATTTTTGCTATTTCTATAATTGTCTGTTTCATTATTTTCTGAAATATATTTTCTTAATTTAAATATTAAACTCATGTTTTACCTGAGCCATAGTTTAATTGCAGTTACCAAATTGATAGAGATTATAGTTTTTTTGTATGTAATATAATTTGGCATCAAAGTGATAATTAATGATAAAACATAATTGCTTTCACATGGTTGTTACAATTGTGATTCCTGGGAACCAAAACTGTACAATCCAGTATTAATATTGGACTTGAGGTTTCATTATGAAAAATATATATCTGATATATATCTTGGGCTTCCCTAGTGGCTCAGATGGTAAAGAGTCCATATGCAATGTAGGAGAGCTGGATTTGATCCCTGGGTCTGAAAGATCTCCTGGAGATGCGAATGACTATCCACTCTAGTATTCTTACCTGGAGAATTCCATGGACAAAGACGTTGATCTTGAGGGGAAAAAAAAAAAGAGTGAAACATTTTTTTCCAGAAAAAAAATCTTTTTTGGGCTCCTTTTATTCAATTACGTAAGTGACTACAGCTAGCCTTTTTTTCTTAATTTTCAGCACTATTGATAAATGTCTCCCAGGCTATATAAATTCCCTGGTAGCTTAGTTGATAAAGAATCCACCTGCAATGCAGCAGACCACAGTTTGATTCTTGGGTCGACAAGATCTGCTGGAGAAGGGATAGGCAACCAACTCCAGTACTCCTGGGCTTCCGTGGTGGCTCAGCTGGTAAAGAATTGCCTGCCATATGTTCTATCCCTGGGTTGGGAAGATCTCCTGGAGAAGGGAAAGACTTTCCACTCTATTATTCTGGCCTGGAGAATTCCTGGGACTGTATAGTCCATGGTGTCACAACTGAGTAACTTTCACTATCAAGCTGTATGATGCCATTATTTAATTACTCTGGAATATGATTACATGCAACAATTTATTTCCCTCAAGATATCTATTAAACAATGTTTATTTGTTAATAGCTCTGACAGATTATAAACCTCATAGAAAGAATAGATGTGAGCTAATTTCTTCCCTTTCCCACAGGACTATTTAATAAATATAAAATATGTGAAATTATATGTATATATGTTCATATATATGTTCAGTTCAGTTCAGTCATTCAGTCATGTCCAACTCTTTGTGACCCCATGGACTGCAGCATGCCAGGCCTCCCTGTCCATCACAAACTCCTTGAGTTTACTCAAACTCAAGTCCATTGAGTCAGTGATGCCATCCAGCTATCTCATCCTGTCGTCCCCTTCTCCTCCTGCCTTCACTCTTTCCCAGCATCAGGATCTTTTCCAGTGAGTCAGCTCTTCACATAAGGTGGTCAAATTATTGGAGTTTCAGCTTCAATATCAGTCCTTCCAATAAATATTCAGGACTGATTTCCTTTAGGATGGACTGGTTAGATCTCCTTGCTGTCCAAGGGACTCTCGAGAGTCTTTTCCAGCACCACAGTTAAAAAGCATCAATTTTTCAGTGCTCAGCTTTCTTTATAGTCCAACTCTCATATCTATACATGACTACTGGAAAAACCATAGCCTTGACTAGATGGACCTCTGTTGGCAAAGTAATGTCTCTGCTTTTTATTTATTTTTAATTTTTAAATACAAATTTATTTATTTTAATTGGAGGTTAATTACTTTACAATATTGTTGTAAAGTAATTGCATTACATTATTGGTTTTGTCATACATCGACATGAATCGCCACAGGTATACACGTGTTCCCCATCCTGAACCCCCCTCCCTCCTCCCTCCCCATACCATCATGCTGTCTAGGTTGGTCACAACTTTCCTTCCAAGGAGCAAGCATCTTTTAATTTCATGGCTGCAGTCACCATCTGCAGTGATTTTGGAGCCCTCAAAAATAAAGTCTGCCACTGTTTTCATTGCTTCCCCATCTATTTGCCATGAAGTGATGGGACCAGATGCCATGATCTTAGTTTTCTTAACGCTGAGTTTTAAGCGAACTTTTCACTCTTCTCTTTTACTAATGCTGGGAAAGATTGAAGGCAGAAGGAAAAGGGGACAACAGAGGATCAGATGGTTGGATGACGTCACTGACTCAATAGACATGAGTTTGATTAAGCTCCGGGAGTTGGTGATGGACAGGGAGGACTGGCCTGCTGCAGTCCATGGGGTCACAAAGGGTCAGACATGACTGAGCGGCTGAACTGAACTGGACTGAATGGTTAATATTATTTTGCTTTAAGTTTCATATAAAGGAGTTTTATTATATACAGGTATGATGTTCAATTTTTTGTGTCAACTTGGCTAGGGCATAAGGTATCCAGATATTTGATCAAACATTATTCTGGATGTCTCTCTGAGAGTGTTTTTGGATGAGAGTAACAGTTAAATTGGGTTAACAGAGTAAACCAGATTGTGTGTGTGTATGTGCTTAGTTGTGTCCAACTCTTTGCTTCCCCATAGACTGCAGCCTGCCAGGCTCCTCAGTCCATGGAATTTTCTAGGCAAGAATACTGAAGTAGGTTTCTATTTCCTCCTCCAGGATATCTTCCTGACCCAGAGATCCAACCGACTTCTTCTGTGTCTCTTGCATTGACAGGTGGATTCTTTACCATTGAGCCACTTTTTCTGTGTTTTAGCAGCTTCAGGTCTCCAGACTCCATGAAGTCATGGACTTGCCAGTTTCCATAGTTACATAAGCCAAATCCTTACAATAAATAGTAAATATACTAAATTATGTGTATATATCTATAAAATGATATATCTCTTCAAAAAGCATTGACAAAATCCGTCCTATTGGTTCTTTTTTTTTTTTTTTTTTGCTGGATAATCCCAGGGATGGGGGAGCCTGGTGGGCTGCCATCTATGGGGTCACACAGAGTCGAACATGACTGAAGTGACTTAGCAGCAGCAGCAGCAACCCTAAAGCAGCAAGTTTCTGCCAATTTGGTTTTTTTTCTCTCAATATTTTGTCTATGTTATGATTATTGTGGTATATGGTTGCAACTCAATAATTATTGTAATATTTGTCTACTCTTTCATTCTGTGAATATAACTAAGTTAAAATGCATATTCTTTTATCAGAACATTTGAATTTATCCCTTTATTGTTTCGCTGTTATAATAGTTTTAGTACTTTGTGTATCATATTTATGCAGGACACTGACTATGGTATACACCTTGAAATTGAATTCCTTATTTGTAAAGTTTATGCCTGATCAGCTTTTCAGAAAAGTTCCTAATTATTTTCCAAGGGTAACACATTTATATGGCAATGAACTGTATATAGGATTCCCATTGGCACACCTTTTAACCTATGTTTGAAATAATACACTATTTGTATTTAACAAATATCAGTTCAGTTCAGTTCAATTCAGTTGCTCAGTTGTGTCTGACTCTTTGCAACTCCATGAATCGCAGCACACCAGGCCTCCCTGTCCATCACCAACTCCCGGAATTTACCCAAACTCATGTCCATCGAGTCGGTGATGCCATCCAGCCAGCTCATCCTCTGTCATCCCCTTCTCTTCCAGCCCTCAATCCCTCCCAGCGTCAGAGTCTTTTCAAATGAGTCAGCTCTTTGCATGAGGTGGCCAAAGTATTGGAGTTTCAGCTTCAGCTTCAGTCCTTCCAAGGAACACCCAGGACTGATCTCCTTTAAGATGGACTGGTTGGATCTCCTTGCAGTCCAAGGGACTCGCAAGAGTCTTCTCCAACACCACAGTTCAAAAGCATCAATTCTTCGGCTCTCAGCCTTCTTCCCAGTCCAACTCTCACATCCATACATGACCATTGAAAAAACCATAGCCTTGACTAGATGAACCTTTGTTGGCAAAGGAATGTCTCTGCTTTTTTAACATGCTGTCTGGGTTTGTCATAACTTTCTTCCAAGGAGCAAGCGTCTTTTTATTTCATGGCTGCAGTCACCTTCTGCAGTGGTTTTGGAGCCCCCAAAAGTAAAGTCTGACACTGTTTCCACTGTTTCCCCATCTATTTCCCATGAAGTGATGGGACTAAATATAATGAGTATAAAATGTTTTCATTGTAATTCCAACTCACATTTCTCTGATCATTAGCAGATTTGAACATATTTCCATTGTTGATTTATATGTCTTGTATACCTTTCATCTTCTATAAAATGCTACACATTACTTTCAGTCATTTTTCTTTTGAGATGTTTGGCTTTATATTTTTTGCATTGATTTGTTAATGTAATCAGTCAACAGATATTTATTGATCCTATACTACTTGCCAGGCACTCTTCTCATTACTGATACACAGTATGAAAGAAAATATGCAAAAATGCCTCCTTCATAGATGGTACATTTAGTGAAGGGTTATAGACAATACACAAATGGGTGAACCAGTAGTAATTAGAAGATAATAATTGATTTAAAGAAATATAAAGCAAAGAAGGTATTCAGAGAGTTAAGGAAGTATTTATAATATGAAGACTGTTAAAATGTTTATGCTGCCTTAAGAGAAGACTCTACACATGGACATCACCAGATGGTCAACACCGAAATCAGATTGATTATATTCTTTGCAGCCAAAGATGGAGAAGCTCTATACAGTCAACAAAAACAAGGCCAGGAGCTGACTGTGGCTAAGGTCATGACTTCCTTATTAGCAAATTCACACTTAAATTGAAGACAGTAGGGAAAACTGCTAGACCATTCAGGTATGACCTAAATCAAATCCCTTATGATTATACAGTGGAAGTGAGAAATAGATTTAAGGGCCTAGATCTGATAGACAGAGTACCTGATGAACTATGGAATGAGGTTCGTGACACTGTACAGGAGAGAGGGATCAAGACCATCCCCAAGAAAAAGAAATGCAAAAAAGCAAAATGGCTGTCTGGGGAGGCCTTACAAATAGCTGTGAAAAGAAGAGAAGCGAAAAACAAAGGAGAAAAGGAAAGATATAAGCACCTGAATGCAGAGTTGCAGAGAACAGCAAGAAGAGATAAGAAAGCCTTCTTCAGTGATCAATGCAAAGAAATAGAGGAAAACAACAGAATGGGAAAGACTACAGATCTCTTCAAGAAAATTAGAGATACCAAGGGAAACTTTCATGCAAAGATGAGCTCGATACAGGATAGAAATGGTATGGACCTAACAGAAGCAGAAGATATTAAGAAGAGGTAGCAAGAATACATGGAAGAACTGTACAAAAAAGATCTTCATGACCCAGATAATCACGATGCTGTGAGCACTTATCTAGAGCCAGACATCCTGGAATGTGAAGTCAAGTAGGCCTTAGAAGCATGACTATGAACAAAGCTAATGGAGGCGATGGAATTCCGGTTGAGCTATTTCAAATCCTAAAAGATGATCCTGTAAAAGTGCTGCACTCAGTATGCCAGCAAGTTTGGAAAACTCAGCAGTGGCCACAGGACTGGAAAAGGTCAGTTATCATTCCAGTCACAAAGAAAGTCAATGCCAAAGAATACTCAAACTACCACACAATTGCACTCATCTCACATGCTAGTAAAGTAAGGCTCAAAATTCTCCAAGCCAGGTTTCAGCAATACATGAATCATGAACTTCCTGATGTTCAAGCTGGTTTTAGAAAAGGCAGAGGAACCAGAGATCAAATTGACAACATCCGCTGGATCATGGAAGAAGCAAGAGAGTTCCAGAAAAACATCTATTTCTGCTTTACTGACTATGCCAAAGCCTTTGACTGTGTGGATAACAATAAACTGTGGAAAATTCTGAAAGAGATGGGAATACCAGATCACCTGACCTGCCTCTTGAGAACTCTGTATGCAGGTCAGGAAGCAACAGTTAGAACTGGACATGGAACAACAGACTGGTTTCAAATAGGAAAAGGAGTACGTCAAGGCTGTATGTTGTCACCCTGCTTATTTAACTTTATGCAGAGTACACCATGAGAAACACTGGACTGGAAGAAACACAAGCTGGAATCAAGATTGCCAGGAGAAATATCAATAACCTTAGATGTGCAGATGACACCACCCTTATGGCAGAAAGTGAAGAGGCACTAAAAAGCCTCCTGATGAAAGTGAAAGAGGAAAGTGAAAAAGTTGGCTTAAAGCCCAACATTCAGAAAACGAAGATTATGGCATCTGGTCCCATCACTTCATGGGAAATAGATGGGGAAACAGTGTCAGACGTTATTTTCTGGGGCTCCAAAATCACTGCAGATGGTGATTGCAGCCATGAAATTAAAGGATGCTTACTCCTTGGAAGGAAAGTTATGACCAACCTAGATAGCATATTCAAAAGCAGAGACATTACTTTGCAGACTAAAGTCCATCTAGTCAAGGCTATGGTTTTTCCTGTGGTTATGTATGGATGTGAGAGTTGGACTGTGAAGAAGGCTGAGCACCGAAGAATTGATGCTTTTGAACCGTGGTGTTGGAGAAGACTCTTGCGAGTCGCTTGGACTGCAAGGAGATCCAACCAGTCCATTCTGAAGGAGATCAGCCCTGGGATTTCTTTGGAAGGAATGATGCTGAAGCTGAAACTCCAGTACTTTGGCCATCTCATGTGAAGAGTTGACTCATTGGAAAAGAGTCTGATGCTGGGAGGGATTGGGGGCAGGAGGAGAAGGGGACGACCAAGGATGAGATGGCTGGATGGCATCACTGACTCGATGGACGTGAGTCTGAGTGAACTCCGGGAAATGGTGATGGACAGGGAAGCCTGGCATTCTGCAATTTTGGGGTCGCAAAGAGTTGGACACAACTGAGTGACTGAACTAACTAACTAAGATAAAAAATCATTATTATTGTAAAACTGTATTTTCTATCCAAAGGTTATACAATTTGTGTCTTAAGAACTTCTTTAGATATTTTTTCCAATTTCTGCTAATCTTTTTTTTTTTTTTTTACTTTTTAATTCAACATTTAAATAATATATTTGAAATCAGTTTATTGTTCTGGGGTATGAATTAGACACTTATTTTTCTTCTCCAAATAGATAACTAGTTGTCAACCTACTGAAAATTATTTTCTGCTTCCTCTATCCTTGTTTTTGTGTTTTTTGTTAGTGTCTTCTCTTGAATTTGTTTCTTCTTTTGCTGGTATTTATATCTCTACTTTGATAGCTATCAATTTATAAGAAGTTGCTGCCTGTTAAGACATTTCCCTCACCTTATCCATTTCTACTCTTGGGAAGCCTTGACTGTTCTTGGATCTTTGAATTTCCATGTAAGTTTTTGAATCAGTTTGCTGACTATTACCCAAATCCCAAATCTGTTGAGATTCTGATTGCAACTACTCTTAGTTTTTGATCAATTTTCACAGAATTTAATGTATTTATGACCTAGTCTTCCTGTTTATGTTTATGGTACATTTTCCTGTTTGTGTGCATTTCCTTTGGTGTCTATTAAAAAAGTTTTCTAATTTTTTAAACAAAGTTCTCTTTATGATTATAAATTCTAAGTCTAAATAATTGATATTTTAGTTTCTGTTTCTCTTAATTTTTCTTAATATACAAAAGAGTAATTGATTTTTATTAGCTTTCTTAAATCCCGTCATCCTGCTAAATTTTCTTGATATGTATAAAGAGATCTCCATAAAGTTTTATTATTCTCTATGAACTGTGGTGTTGGAGAAGACTCTTGAGTGTCCCTTGGACTGCAAGGAGATCCAACCAGTCCATCCTAAAGCAGATCATTTCTGGGTGTTCATTGGAAGGACTGATGTTGAAGCTAAAACTCCAATACTTTGGCCACTTGATGCAAAGAAATGACTCATTTGAAAAGACCCTGATGCTGGGAAAGATTGAAGGCAGGAAGAGAAGGGGACTACAGAGAATGAGATGGTTGGACGGCATCACTGATTCAATGGACATGGGTTTGGGTAGACTCTGGGAGTTGGTGTTGGACAGGGAGGTCTAGGGTCGCAAAGAGTAGGACACGACTGAGCGACTGAACCGATGCAGTCAATTGTCTCATATCCATGATTAGTTTCAAATACTCTTTGACAATCACATCTTATTTTTTCTTGTCTTCTTGTGCTTATTAGGACATCAAGAACCATGTGGTATATTCATTATTGTCTATACAAATATTTATTCACAATAAATTTTATTTGCATTATGAGTTTCTCTTTGATGAATGATATTTTCTTGGAGTAAGCTCTATAATTTCTGAATATACAAAATTAGAAATTATTGACAATCTACTGCAGCTATTTGTTTCATTGTCTTGATCAGAAACCCGAATAGAATGCTTCATTTTATCTATTTGTTATATTCTCTTTTTAGTTCACCAAAAGTTTTTTTAATATAAACAAATGTTGAATTTCATCATATGCTTCTTTCTACAAATGCCAAATAATTATATTATTTTATCCTTCAATAGCTTACATTTTTAATTATAATGATCAATACCCTAAAATGTTCAATCATATAGTAATCACATCATGCAAATTGCTGGAATTACTTTGCTACCATACTGTTGAAATTCCTTACATCTATTTTCATAAGTAATATGGCTTATGATATTTATTTTAATTTTTCTTAATCTGTTTTCTAATCATAAACTTGGAATCCTGTACCTCTGATTGTTCATTTTACATGCTGTATTTGTCCAACGTGGCAGAACAGAGAAGATTGGAAAATATTAAATACCCTATACCCAAGTTCATTCCACCTCTTTGAAATGTGTCCTTTTCCTATAAGGCTTTAGATCAGTTCTCTAATTTATCATGAAATATAAGAGCCTTTACTTACATCACAGACCCAGCCCTCTATTACCTTTCTTCCTCTGGTTGTCTTAGAAATCTATTTTTTAATCATCTTGTCATTATACTTTTTTTTTAATTGGCATGCAATTTACATTTTTGTAGAGATAGCAAATAAAATCTTGCCTATTTTGCCCTGACTTTTAATCAAGTACAAATATTAATTTCATTCAGCAAATTATACAACATACTTACATTTAAATTAAACACAATATAAATACATTTATAATTTATATTTACATTTTTAAATGTTTGATTCTGTTCTTTTACTATTAAACAGAAATGAATATTGGTATGCTATATTGGAAGGGAAATTAGTAAAAAATAAACATTCAGGAAAATTTATAAAATTTGTAACATTTATTAATGGTTTTAGGGAACACAGTTCTTCTAGAAAAGCATTAAAAAGCACTGTTAATAGAAGAAAGTCAAAAGTGAAAACATATATCTTTGGAAGGATGATATGAATCAGTGGAAAAATGGTATTGTATTTGGAACTGGGGAGTCAAGATGCCTGGAGAAGAAAATAGCAAGTCATTCCAGTATTCTTGCCTGGGAAATCCCATGGAAAAAAGAGCCTGGTGAGCTACAGTCCATGGGGTCTCAAAGAGTTGGACAAAACTTAGTGATTGAGCATGCACGCATATGCATGTATGTACCTTTAAAATAAGTTATGTCCAAATTAAGATCAGAATATAATATGTTTGAGTTTTATAAGAATATAGTCCTTCGGGTTATTGTTCTCCTTCCTTTTTTTTCTTTTCTTTTTTATTTTGAGAATAACTCAACACTAAATTTTAATAAAAATCCAGGTTTGGATAGATGTGTGGTTGAGTTCTCATTAATTTGAATTAGTCTGGTGTTGTGGCTGCCAAAAATATACTGAAGTGAGGTACTCTGCATATGGTGTTGAATGATTCTGCAGTATTCATTTAGGAGTTTACTTTTACCATTACTTAAACAGAGATATATAAACTAATAGCTGTTTATCATTTCAATAGATATTGTACCCAAATGCTTTATAATCAAGCATTCATATTATGAATTGCTGTTGATAAATGTTTTGTAGATGATGTAAGATAAAATTGTACATCAACAAAGCTGAGATCATTGACTTATTGATTCGATGTCCCTTGCTAAAATTACCAAGCTAAATATGATGTCAGCACTGAGACTTAACAGGAATGAATATTATTATTCTTTTGTCACTATGCTTTTAATTTGAACAGATACTTTTAATTTAGTGTGTATTTTCTTTCTTGTTCACTGCCAATACTGCAGAGGTGTCAGTAAATCAAAATATAAAGCATGAAAGGTATAACTTACGTCTCTTTTTAGTCTATGTATATTTATTGTTTGCTTTCTTCATTGCAATATATTGACAAGACTCCAGTAATAATGGATAATCCATATTACACATGTACATTTATATTTTATGTAAAATCATTAGCAAGACCCTTGAATATAGAAAGGCACTGAATTTAATGGCAGATGAGTAACTGATAGATGCTTCTATTCTTCCCCAGAGTCTATTTGGAAGAGTTCTATACCTGTGTTATAATAATGTTCACTATTTTGGTAGATATAATTACTTCTGATTCATTAATATTTAATCTTTAATGTAAGGTTGTTTCTCTGGATCTTTATAATGCTTAAAGACAAAATAAACAGTGAGCTATGCAGAGAAGTAAGGGAGTATCTGGGGACTTGATAGTCTACTCATTTCAACTCTCTTTACTTAAGCTTGTACACTAGAATAAAGTAGGATCATTAGTATCAAAAACTCATACTTTTCAAGGTATTTTTAGGATAGGAAAGACAAGCAAATTTATAGGCCTACAATGGCAAAATTACTTTAATATGCAAGCAGATTTTTATTTGTTTGGATGTGTGATTCTTATAAAGATTAATATAGATTGATACAGAATTGTGCTATTGGTATGAGCTGTTTTAATTAAAATGTACAAATGTTCTCAAAGGGTTTTGAGTAAACTTTTAGAAACTAGAGTATCAATAAAAATGAAAAATTTGTGAATAAATCGTGATTAAATAAAATTAGCACAGTACCATTATTTATTTTAAAGAAACAATTTTTGGCTTCTGAATTTAATCAACAAAAGCAGTATACACTTTTCTTTAGCAGAAAGAGAAATATGTCATAAGCTGATATCTTTCTTATGATCATCTAAATTGGATCATTAAAAACAATAATTGAATATCTAATATTTAGCTACTCATCCTTATATTATTATATAATTAAGTCTTGTCTGATTCTTTGTGACCCCATAGACTTAGCCCATCAGGTTCCTCTGTCCATGGAATTCTCCAGGCGAGAATACTGCATGGGTTGCCATTCTCTTCTCCAGGGGATCTTCCCAACAGAGGAATCGAACCCTGGTATCCTAAATTTCAGACTGATTCTTTACCATCTGAGCTACCAGGGAAACAAAATAAGAGTAAAAGAACCACTTTTACCACAAAACCACAAAAGAAGTATAAAATAATTTATATTTTAGGTCATTTCCTTTTATATTGCATATGCAATATTTTTACCCATGTGAAGGGATTGGAATTTTTTAGTGTATTTATTCAATAATTTCTTTATATCAGTATATAACATCATTTACTTACATTAGTATTATAATTTGGGTGTAATCCAATATTATTTAATTTGTTGCTCAAATTTTTCTAGCTTTGGCTCTTGGGAGCTCTTTCAGTTCAGTCCTGTATTTCTTCCTCTTTTGATATTATTTGTGTGTGTGTGCATGTGTTTATAGCAGTTTTCTGCATTTTTTTTTCACTGCAAGATGCTCCAGACTCATCTTTGAAATTATCTTAGTCCCAGGATCAGCCATTCCTCCAAGGAACTCTGGCTTTTATTTGGAGAATATTATCAGAAACTAAGATCTGGGGGCAACATAATATTAAAAATGGATTCAAAACAAGTTATAGAAGAAAAATGCTAAAATATAATTATCTTAAAGAAATCAGTTCAGTTCAGTTCAGTCGCTCAGTCGTGTTCAACTCTTTATGACCTCATGGACAGCAGCACGCCAGGCTTCCCAGTCCATCACCAACTCCCAGAGCTGGATGAAACTCACATCCATCGAGTCGATGATGTCATCCAATCATCTCATCCTCTGTCATCCCCTTATCCTCCTGCATTCAATCTTTCCCATCATCAGGGTCTTTTCTAATGAGTCAGCATCAGATGGCCAAAGCTTCAGCTTCAGCATGCATCAGTCCTTCCAATGAATATTCAGGATTATTTTATAGGACATTGC
This sequence comes from Capra hircus, assembly GCF_001704415.2. Taxonomy (NCBI): domain Eukaryota; kingdom Metazoa; phylum Chordata; class Mammalia; order Artiodactyla; family Bovidae; genus Capra; species Capra hircus. Next base: position 26,948,037 of record NC_030827.1, on the reverse strand, counting down.
TTAGCTAACAACTAGATCATGTTATTGCCTTATTCTGAGTTAACATACTTAATTTTAAGTAAAAAAATAATAATGATGCTTTACTAATGAAGAGTGATATTTGACCTAATAATTGTCATTTATTGTTGCATTTTTAAATGTATAAAATGAGCAAAATAGCTACTGTTAAAGCAGTTTTCTTATTAAAAATAATTATAAAATTTAAATTAATAAACATGATCATGAAAAAATAAACAATGTAATAACCTTGTTTTACTCTATACATTAGTAAAATAAATGTTTACACAAATAATTAATAAGCTACTATGGACAAAATACCCATGTACAATTTTTTACACATAAAAATAAAGTACGATTATTATAGTTAAAGCATCCTGCATGACATTGCTATTGTTGATGTACTCTATATATTATCCAAGTAGTCCCTGAAATTTTATTAATATTAGAGTATCCATGTGCATATTGACTATGTTTTCTCATTTGATTTCTCTCTTGCTATATTTATGGAAGCCTTAGATTTAAATTTACATTCCTCAGCTCTTTATTCTGCTGGTAATTTGTCAAACATTTGATGCAAATATGCTGAATCAGCTTATTTACAAGATGACTTTCATCTCCTCTTAGAAAATTTTTCTATTTATGTATGCACATACAAGCAACCTTATAGTAAGGGTATAAATAAAATATATAATCTTCTTGATAGCATGAAGACTGAGCAATTTCATAATGAAACTCAACCAAAATCAATTATCAATTTGAATATTTTAGAGAAAAATATTCATGTGTCATTTTTCCTTCACCTTTGAGTTTTCCTTTAAGTTTGCAAAATATTTTCTAAGATTTGCACTCTATTTAATTTTATAGTCATGGAAAAAGGTGCTGTGGCATATGTAAATATAGAGTTATTTCACTGTGGTCTTTTTTTTATGAAAAAAATCAAAATTAAATACTTCCCTGAAATTACTATGGGCTTCCCAGGTGGCACTAGTGGTAAAGAACCCACCTGCCAATGGAGGAGACACAGGAGACAGAGTCAATTCCTGGGTCGGGAAGATCCCCTGGAAGAGGGCATGGCAACTCTGTCCAGTATCCTTGCCTGGAGAATCCTATGGTCAGAGGAACCTGGTAGGCTGCAGTCCATAGGGTCGCAGAGTTGGATATGACTGAAGCGACCTAGCACTCACCCACCTGAAATTACTTCTCCCTCTGTATCTCTTCTCCCTTTAAGGAACTTTTTAAAAATGCAGTATTATTTTAATTCCCTACATTCAACTATTCAGTTATTTAACATAACACATATACTGTGTATTTTGCTAGATCTAAACAATGCCCAGAAATGCTTTGGAATATTACTGAGCCAAAGGTAAGTGAAAGTTGCTCAGTGGTGCCAACTCTTTGCGGCCCCATGGACTATACAGTCCACGGAATTCTCCACGCCAGAATACTGGAGTGGGTAGCCTTTCCCTTCTCCAGGGGATCATCCCAACCCAGGGATCAAGCCTAGGTCTCTCGTATTACTGGCAGATTCTTTACCAGCTGAGCCACAAGGGAAGCGTGAGCCAAAGTTAACCTAGGAACAAAAACCAGATTTAATATTTCCATTGTCCCATTTTTACAGGGAGCTTTGGAATACTGAGTAGATTGCCACGAATGCAATCAACTGTCTTCTAACTGTTCTCTTCTGGAGTCACTCTTATCATTCATTATGCCCACCAATCTTGCAATAATGAGTTAACTTAAGAAGTTAATACTGATTTAACTATGATAAAATGTGACTTAATCAGAATTATTTGTAAAAAGAAGTTCCAAGAAAGAATATTGGTCTTGTATTTAAAAGGATTTATTAATTGTTAATAGGCTGCAACGCACCGAGAAATTCTGAAATTTCTTTGTTTTATTTTTCTCTCATTCCAAAACTATTTTGTCTTTAATTCCAAAATTTAAAGGTAGCTTGCCTTGCAAAATTAATCTGAAACTGTACATTGTCATATCATTGGTGGTATAGCATACAAGTTATATGATAGATAACCTCTATCATTCATGACATAAATAAGCATTTATAATAATCAATACAGTGCAAAAAAGAGCACTCTAAGCAGATCAAGGTCAATGCTTTACACAGTTCTAATAAGTGGTAGTAATAACACTGTAAGCAGGCAGGAAAATCCTTCTTTGAAATTGTAAAATTGTTATGGGGAGGAGGACTTACACCTATACTGTGCTTTTAAGCATAAGGGACATAGGCATGGAGCTGAACTAGGTAAATGGAGTCCCTTTAGCTTTGGATAATGTAACCGGAGAATTTAATTTGGAGTCTGCAGTCTTCAGCATGGTAATTCACACAATAGGCTCTACAGGGAGGGTCAAACTTGGCAGTGATCACTAGTGTTTTTCAGGGCCTTCATGGTATAAGATGGTCATTATAGATCACTGTTTCTTTAACAGTATTTAAAGGGTAGGTGTGTTTAGCAGTTCAAGTGTAAAGTAAGAAGTGGTAAATATATATATATATATATATTTTTTTTTTTTTTTTTGAGTAAGACATTTTAACAAGTCTACAAAAAGGAACAAAGCCAAAGGGAAGAATCAAGAGCACTGGCTGGCCCTGGAGGAAAAAAACAGAGTCCGGAGCCAAGAAATCTTACTTATGATGCCTGCAAGGGTACAGAAAGGTCTTGGACAGCCTTTTCTGGAGTTATCTATGCTGAATCAGCCTTTTTCTAATTAGATTGCATATTTCACTGGCAGTGGCCAAGCCAAAGTCAGTTCTGATGGACTCAAAGTTAAGCATACTCAAAGCAAATTCTGATGTTGATTAGAAAGTCTTAGCATTTTCTATTTATTGTAGAGCTTTTCCACAAAATAACTGATCATGTTTTTAGAGTGTTAACATATGCAGTTTTCTATTCTGAAGGCCTTCTTAAAATATACAACACGAAAAGAAAAATAAACTTCCTGTATCCTGCTGTTTACTTAAAACACTATTTTACATATAGAGTCTTTTGAAACACAGAACACAAGTATTGATCTAAAAACACATATGTTGCACATTCATGTGATACAATACTATTAAGAAATAAAACCTAACACAACCTACTGAAGTGTAGCGAGATGGAGGCATCTCAAATACATTGAGCTAAATTAAAGAATTTATACCCAAATGGTTGTATATGTTATGTTTCCTTTTACATTACATTTTTTAAAACACAAACTTATAAAGGGCAGAAAATAGATTAGTTGCACCCAGAGTCTAAGGATAGGAGCATGAGCTATTAGTGGTGATAGAAATGTATGTGCAAAAACTCATAGAACTATGCATCTAAACAGGGTAAATTATATTATCTATGAATTATACTTTAATAGATCATATCAAGTGCTCTTCAGTACAGTCAATTAAAGAGTTATAAAAAATTCACAATACATGTTTAATATTGCAAGTATGAAACATGCTTTTGTTTACTACAAGGAGATCATAAAAGAGACCAAAGATGGGAGGTTTAAAGTTTTGAATTCCAAATTAGGAATTCTTACCAGGATAATCGCAGGGACAGAGGAGCCGGGCGGGCTACAGTCCATGGGGTCACAAAGAACAGGAGATGACTGAGCAAGCACAAACCAAAAAAATGTTAACAGACTAAAGATGTAAAATGTTTAAATGAGGGCTTCCCAGGTGGTCTGGTGGTTTAGAATCTGCTTTGCATGCAAGGGACATTGGTTCAATCCCTGGCCTCAGAATCACACACCACAGAGCAACTAAGCCTGTTACCACAACTACTGAAGCCCAGGAACCTAGAACCTGTGCTCCGCTAGAGAAGCCGCTGCAATGAGAAACTCACGCTCTACATCAAAGACTAGGCCCACTCACTAAAACTAGAGAAAGCCCTCACTCAGAAGCAAAGACCCACCACAGTCAATAAATAAATATTTTTTAAAATGTTTAAATGAGAATTAGCATTAAAAATTAGTCACCCTTGAGACTTCAAAAATCCTCTATTAGGTTGTTTTGAATCAATAAAACATGATTAATATAATATCAACCACTTTTTTTGATTGCACGTTTGGGTATTGGCTATTTAGTTTAAAAGATCAGGGGAAAAGTCACCCTTCCATCACTGGCTTACTGTTTAAGCAGTGTTTTGAGTTTTTGTTTTTGTTTTTGTTTTTTTTTCCTTTTTTTTTTATATTTTTTAAATTTTAAAATCTTTAATTCTTACATGCGTTCCCAAACATGAACCCCCCTCCCACCTCCCTCCCCATAACATCTCTCTGGGTCTTTTCATCCAGATCAAAATGAAACTTTTCTATTATAAATTTAAACTTTATTTATAAAGTCTAAGCATGAGGTATTCTTTGTTTTTTATTTTTATTTATAAGAAAATAATGTAAAGAATTAAAAATACCCTAATTTAATTCTGTGATAAGTGTCAAGTGTCTAGTCACTGTACAAGCTAGGGATCAAGATGTCACCCAAATGATTGTAAATAGATCCCTGCTTTGTGTTGGGGATATTGCCAAATGAAAATAATTCACAGTGGTCACATATATAATAATGGCCTCTTGAAGGAGAACAAATGAAACAAATCATCTGTTGACACATTTCTTAGACAATTCTATATGGTTCACACCAGGGTAATCGTCACATTATTCAAAATAAAAATGTTGGAGAAAATTATTTTGTCCAAGGATGAATCAGAGTTTATGTTTTTAATGATTTCAAAATGTTTTCTCTTCATGATTACACAATTATGCTTTTTAAAACCAAATGAACCACATCCTTACACCATCATATGGTTGTTGCAGTTTAGTCACTAAGTCATGTCTGACTCTGTGACCCCATGGACTGCAGCACACCAGGCCTCCCTGTCCTTCCCTGTCTCCCGGAATTTGCTCATACTCATGTCCATTGAGTCGGTGATGCCATCCAACCATCTCATCCCTTGTAGCCCCTTTTTCTTCCTGCCTTCAATCTTTCCCAGCATCAGGGTCTTTTCCAATCAGTCAACTATTCGCCTCCAATGCCCAAAGTATTGGAGATTTAGCTTCTTTTTATTTGTCACTGTCTCCTGTACAATCTTACAAACTTCTGTCCATATTTCTTCAGGCATTCTGTCTACTAGATCTAATACCTTGAATCTATTGTCACCTCCACTGTATATTCACAAAAGATTTTATTTAGGTCATACTTGAAAGCCCTAGTGGTTTTCCCTACTCTCTTCAATTTAAGCCTGAACTTGGCAAGAAGGAGCTCATGATCTGAGCCACAGTCAGCTCCAGGTCTTGTTTTATTATCATATATATATACACATGTATATTTATACCATTATATATCTATATACATATATGTTTCATTTCAATAAAGAATATAAAACATTGTTTGTTTGTTTGTTTCAAATAAAACAAAGTTGCCTCTAGGAAATCACAGCTAATTTTGACCAAAAAATACAGTAGTTAATTCTGCATTTGGAAAATTACTGTGCATTATTTATGGTGTTGCTGAAAATCTCAAAATGACTATTTTCAAGGAGTGCCCAATTAAGAATTATAAATTTTAGTTAAATTGCTCATAAGCATATTTTCCTTCTTTGACTAGAAAAGTAAAAAGTTTGCAAAGTCAGAAAATTCTCTCAGTTCATTAGTTTTTAAAATCTAATCAAATGATAGTATAATCTTAATTAAAAATAAATTAAGAAGAACAGTTTAGAAACAGTATTTTAGCACTTTATCTAATAGTATCTAGGTCCATAACACCCTGCTATACGTCTCTAAAAATTTACTCTCCAGGAAATCTTACCATTAATATGAGCCCTTAGATGAAACTTTAAGCATAAATTATTATGATATAATCACATGTTGGGCTTGCCAGGTGGCTCAGTAATAAAGAATCCACCTGCCAATGCAGGAGACCCAGGTTCAGTCCCTGGGTTGGGAGGATCCCCTAGAGGAGGAAATGGCAATCCAACTCCAGTATTCTTGCCTGGAGAATCCCATAGACAGAGGAACTACAGTTCATGGGTTGAAAAGAGTCAACAGGACTTAGCAGCTAAGCATGCATACGATCACATGATAGGAAACCCAGGGGTATAGCCCACTCTTGAGATTTTAGTTTCTCTCCGGTGTTTACAACTCACATCATAGAGATGCTATCAGAGTTCTGGGTCACAAATTGTTTTCTGCTAGATAATTTAATTTTTTCCTTCATTGAAGCAATTCAAATATAATTCAGGTGATTCAAGTTTTGTATGTCAATTTAAAGAGGAAGACATTGGCAAATAGTAAAATGCTTTAGTGTCAAAATGCCACAAATGTAAAATACATAGTCAGATAGTAATTTAGAAAACTTGCCTGTGATTAAATCATGGTGGACAGTTGTGATAAAAAGCCGAAAGTCACACTATCTCTTTCAACTAGGTTTCTAGAAGCCGCAGTTTCAACTGAATTTGATTTGTCATATAACAAGCAGGAAGTGAAAAGCCATGCTGCTTCTGAGGGATCTGTTTAAGCATCTGTTTAGTACATTAGCAGCTCCAGTCAGGACAAAACGGATGCTAACTGGTTTTAGGGGGGTTCAGGATTGGGAACTCATGTACACCAGTGGCGGATTCATGTCAATGTATGGCAAAACCAATACAGTATTGTAGAGTAAAATAAAGTAAAAATTAAAAAAAAAAGATCTGAGTCTGTTTTTATTGTATGTTCTTTTAGGTAGGTTTCTCAGTCTTCAAGCTGATTTTAAGTGTTGACTAGAGAAAATGTAAATCTCATAAGTAGCTTGTTCTAGTAAAAGAATGACATTTGCTTCTGTTTTGCAAAAAGAGGGCTAAAGCAATTTTGATTAACAGAAGTGACATGTCACTGAATTATTGCATACTGAAAGTAGAGCACATCAGTAAGATTTAACCCATTTGTGGAAAGTAGTTCATAAATAAATTTTCAGGCTCTTCTGACAGAGTATTTTCAGAGACTTATAAATCTGTAGATATGTGCTTGGCCATGAAATGCAGAAGAGAAACAGTAAAAAGAATTTCATTAACATAAACAACCCCCCAAATCCTAATGCCTTTCAAAGGAAATGGACTCCCATGTAAGCTAAAGTTTGGAATGAGAGCTCATGTAGAATTCAAACTTTTTAGGAGCTTCTGCACAACGTACTATGATTTCTTTTAAAAGACATGGAAACATTCATGGCAGTAAAATTTCTTCTAGATTTTTAAATAAAGACTGAAAAAATCCAATCTTTGAGTTCTAGGGTTTTTAAGGAATTAAACTTCTTACTAGGAAAAGGTTAATACTATATGAGTTACAGAATCTATACCCATCCACAAAATTTGAACAGAATTAAATCTAAAGCAACCATATAGCATCATAGGAGAGGTTATTTCTGAACCCCCAGGGCATCCCTATTTTCCAATACTCGAATAAAAAGAAAATTCCATTCGTATGCTTCCCACCAAGAGAAACACCTTGCACTGCACGTCTGGCAAAATGGGTCGATATTTTTTTTTTCTACATCAGTGCTCTTAGGCAACATCAAAGAGCCATGGAAGCAGAGAATCAATATCTTTGTGCCAGGGGCAGTGGCAATGTTGTGACCTAGATGGCATTTACTGCTGATCAGGTTACCGCCTCTCCCTCTAAACCTTCTAAAAGTACCAGCGAACATATCCACTTGGCAGAGCCTTTCTTTCAGCTATAGCTATTGAACATATTTCACTCTTATCTCACAATGGAAGTGTGATGGCTAAGAAAGGAACAGAGACAAAAACAAGCAATAGAAAAAGGCTTCTAAGTAGTTCATTAAGTGGAAATGTTTCAAAACAACGGAGCTTATTGAATTGTTCCTCAAAAGAGGGCTGAGACTATGCAAAAGCTGAAACAGAGAGTACTAGGGCATCATTAGTCTCGCTCAGGCTACACAATTGGCTTCTGCCAGCTTTCCAGACGTGCACAGTATCAAAAGGGAAAAAAGAAAGGAGTTAAAGATATATCACCAGCAGTATTTCAAATTACTGATGCCCAATTTTTACCCAACTGTAATTAATGGAATGACACTGTTTAATGCAACTTATTCTGTACTTTAAACAATATTCCCTTAGTTAATTGAAAAAAGCAAGGTTACAGTTGATGATTCTACCATAATATACTCCTTCAGCATAACAGAAGTTATAATAACCTAAATGCCTAATAATTCTAAACAGATCTCATGTGACAATAGAAAGAACATTTTTTGGCTTCAATTCTTGCTATTGAATCACATACTTTAAAAAGTCAATACAAAATTATTCCAGATGAAGTAAGTAAATGTTAATTGCTCAGTCATATCCGACTCTTTGCAACCCCATGGACTATAGCCCTCCAAGTTCCTTTGTCCATGGGGATTCTCCTGCAAGATACTGGAGTAAGTTGCCCTCATCCAGATCTTCCCAACCCAGGGATTGAATCCCTGTCTTTCACATCTCCTGCACTTTACCATTAGTGCCACCAAGAAAGCCCAAATGAAATAAGGTGGATTAATTTAATAAGCAAAATGGAATGTGCAGATGAACTCAGTAGACACAGATAGTTGGAGCCACATAAAACCAATGTTTCTTGATTGAGCAGCAGGCAGAATTTGATGTTTTGAATGAAATACTCAAGAAGAGATATTATTACTTAGAACTAGATACATAGAATATCAACATTAAAATGCCACTACTTGTGTCTAACCTGTTTCTAAAATGCTTTAAGGTAGCTTGTACTAGAAAGATAAAGGTGTCAACAGTCTTAAGTTTGAAGCTTAATGAGAAAGCAGAGTAGGGTAGCGTTTTTACTCTGCCCTTACTGCCGAAGGATTGAGGCTTCATAAATTTCTATGTTACTTTATTCTTTTTTTAAATGTTTTTTCATCAAAATTTGCATTTTAATTAATATATTTGGAACATAAAGTTGGCAAAGTAGGTAGATTTATTTTCTTCTGCTTGTCAATTGGTAAAGGCAGATGGGATGACGTGGAATGAAGATGTGGCTCTTAGTAACTGGGTTCATTGCCTATGTTTAACTCCTCATGCAGTCATGTTTGATTCCTCAGTATTCCCCACAATGCCTGACACATGAGTATTCAAAAGCTTTTCATTAATGAATTAAGAAGAAAAAAATAAATGCCCAAATTCCTCATCACTCAGTTTTTTGTGGCTGTTTTCTTAAAGAAATGAAAAAAAAAAAAGCCTACTATAGCATTTGTAATAGATAGAAACATGGATTTTATTCAAGAAAAAGTCACCCCCAATTTTTAAAACTTTTGAAAATGTTTTTCCTCCTATAGTACTTAGGAGAACTTATCACTTTAAATAATAATGAAGTTAACTATGGGCAAAGATGAGATCTTAAAATAATTAGAATCAAATGCTCACCTTTGATATTTTTTTTCCAGGAGCAGGATTCTATTGATTCTAGATTCCACCTTAATTTCAAAGGAAGGTTTAAAATCTAGTTTGACTTCATGGCTAATGGATATAGGAATGTAGAGCAAAACACAATTACCACAATCAAACTGCAGGGGTTTTGTAACATTTCATTTTGATTTGATTTTAACAGTTGTTAGTGATTCCACAAGAAATTCTTACCAAAATAGAGGTTCAAGATTCAGAATTTGAATCACATATGTCCTACTGCAAGACTGTCAGAGAAATATACAAGTGATTGGTAAACATCATAGTCTACATGGCTAATAACAGTGTCATATAGGTGCTATTTTAAAGAGGTGGATTTCTATGAAAAGTACAAGCATAACAGAAGGGTGAAATGTTTGCCCACCTCAATAAATTTTCCAAAGTAAAATTTAATTGATATTTCAAATTTTAAGAATTCATGCAGGGAAGGAAAAAATCATTTTATAATTATTTAACTAATTCTAGTAAATGTAAAATTATGCAGTTTTCATATCATGCTGAAAATATCTCAATGAAAAGTATTTTAAAATATAAAAAAGCAAATGCTTAAAGAAGTATACAAAAGAAAATAAAAATTAGAATAGGTTGAGTCATTACATAAAGCTAACTTTTGTGTTACATAATTCTCAAACTATAATGTACAAAAGATCTTAGCTGTTATTTAGTGCAAACTCTCAACCTATCAAACAATATCTTTGACCTGGCCAATAAGTTGTCACTAACTCAAGCAGCTAATGATAATGCACCGTGTATTTGGGAATCTCTTCTATAGTGGGGCATCTCCAATTGCTATCAAAATCTTCCTTTTATTAACTGCATGTCTGAATCCCATGAATCATCACCAATTAGTCCTAATGAGAGTCCTTCTTTTATCTGAAATTTTAAACCACTTTGTTATCTTCTTGGGGAATTTTATTTCATTCAAGTTTAATTTCCACACTTTGTTGAACTTGTTTCTAGACTTTTCATTGCCTTGCTCATTCTTTGATGGAACTTGTCTGCTAATCAAGAGCATCCTCTGGAAATGTAACCTGCAGGGTGAGGTACAATAACTCTCATGTCACTGGGATCTTATTCCACTTCCCATCCATAAATGATAGTACTATCCAGAATTCTAAAATTGCATACTAGATTTTATTTCGCTTTCTATATTTATGTTTAGGAGCTTCCCAGGTGGTGCTAGTGGTTAAGAACCCACCTGCCAATGCATAAGAGACATGAATTCGATAACTGGGTCAGGAAGACACCCTGGGGAAGGGCATGGCAACCTTCTCCAGTATTCTTGCCTAGAGAATCCCCATGGAGGGAGGAGCCTGGTGGAATACAATCCATACAGTCACAAAGAGTTGGACACAACTGAAGACTAGCAAGCATGCATGCATTTATGCTTAGATTTCATTTTATTTTCCACATTTAATAGTTTTGTATCAATATAAATGGGTTACATTGATGACTTGTAAAAGTACAGAAAAGGTCAACTAGTCTTATGCAGACTAGAGGTGCATATCTAAATATGTACTTAAGTTCTGTAATCCAAGCTCATTTTAGACTTCATGGGCATCTCAAAATTTTTCTCTTCTTTCAAAAGATATATGTCAATTTTCTTTCGTATGTTAAGCATTCAGTTCAGTTCAGTCACTAAGTTGTGTCCAACTCTTTGTTACCCCATGGATGGAAGAATGCCAGACTTCCTTGTCCATCACCAACACCCAGAGCTTGCACAAACTCATGTCAATTGAGTCGGTGATGCCATCGAACTCTCATCCTCTGTTGTCCCCTTCGCCTCTTACTTTCATTCCTTCGGAGAATCAGGATTTTTTTCAATGAGTCAGTTCTTCACATCAGGTAGCCAAAGTGTTGGAGCTTCATCTTCATCATCAGCCCTTCCAATGAATATTCAGGACCAATTTTCTTTAGGATTGTCCGGTTTGATCTCCTTACAGTCAAAGGGACTCTCAAGAGTCTTTTCCAACACCACAATTCAAAAACATCAATTCTTCAGCCCTCAGCCTTCTTTATGGTCCAACTCTCACATCCATACATGACTACTGGATAAAGCATAGCATTGACTATATGGAACTTGTCAGCAAAGTAACGGTTCCTCTTTTTCATATGCTGTCTAGGTTTCTCTTAGCTTTTCTTCCAAGGAGCAAGCATCTTTTAATTTCATGTCTGCAATCACCACCTGCAGTGATTTTGGAGCCCAAAAAATAAAATCTCGCACTGTTTCCATTGTTTCCATGTCTCATTCAGTTCAGTTCAGTCACTCAGTCATGTCTAGCTCTTTGTGACCCCATGGACTGCAGCACACGTGGCTTCCCTGTCTATCACCAACACCTGGAGCTTGCTCAAACTCATATCCATTAAGTCTGTGATGCCATCCAACTATCTCATCCTCTGTCCTCACCTTCTCCTCCCACCCTCAGCATGAGGGTCTTTTCCTCAATCCTTCTCAGCATGAGGGTCTTTTCCAATGAGTCAGTTTTTCACATCAGGTGGCCTAAGTATTAGAGCTTCAGCTTCAGCATCAGTCCTTCCAATGAATATCCAGGACTGTTTTACTTTAGGATGGACTGGTTGGATCTGTTTGCATTCTAAGGGACTCTTGAGAGTCTTCTCCAACACCACAGTTTTGAATTCTATGGCACATTAATTCTTTGGTACTCAGCTTTCTTCATAGTCCAACTCTCACATCCATACATGACTACTGGAAAAACCATAACCTTAATGCAATGGACATTTGCTAACAAAGTAATGTCTCTGCTTTTTAATATGCTATCTAGGTTAGTCATAGCTTTTCTTCCAAGGAGCAAGCATCTTTTAATTTCATGGCTGGAGTCACCATCTGCAGTGACTTTGAAGCCCCCTCAAAATAAAATCTCTCACTATTTCCATTATTTCCCGAACTATTTGCCATGGAGTGATGGGACTGGATGCCATGATTTTAGTTTCCTGAATGTTGAATTTTAAGCCAGCTTTTTCACTCTCCTCTTTCACCTTCATCAAGAGGCTCCTTCGTTCTTTTTCACTTTCTGCCATAAGGATGGTGTCATCTTTGTATCTGAGGTTATTGATATTTCTCCCTGCAGACTTGATTCCAGCTTGTACTTCATCCAGCCTGGCATTTTGCATGATGTGCTCTGCATATAAATTAAATAAGTAAGGTGACAATATACAGCCTTCATGTACTCCTTTCCCGATTTGGAACCAATCTGTTGTTCCATGTCCAGTTCTACCTGTTTGCTTTCTGACCTGCATATGGGTTTCCCAAGAGGCAGGTCAGGTGGTCTGGTATTCCCACCTCTTTAAGAATTTTCCACAGCTTTTCTGATCCACGCAGTCAAAGGGTTTGATATAGTCAATAAAGCAGAAGTAGATGTTTTTCTGGAACTCTCTTGCTTTTTTGACGACCCAATGGATGTTGGCAATTTGATCTCTGGTTCCTCTGTCTTTTCTAAAACCAATTTGAGCATCTGGAAGTTCATCATTCATGTTGTTGAAGCCTGGCTTGGAGAATTTTGAGCATTACTTTGCTAGCAAGTGAGATGGGTTCAATTGTGCTATAGTTTGAGCATTCTTTGGCATTGCCTTTCTTTGGAATTGGAATGAAAACTGACCTTTTCCAGTCCTGTGCCACTGCTGAGTTTTCCAAATTTGCTGGCCTATAGAGTGCAGCACTTTCACAGCATCATCTTTGAGGATCTGGAATAGCCTAACTGGAATTCCATCACCTCCACTAGCTTGGTTCATAGTTTGGCTTCCTAAGGCCCACTGACTTCACATTCCAGGGTGTCTGGCTCTAGGTGAGATCATGCTATTTTGGTTATCTGGGTCATGAAGATCTTTTTTGTATAGTTCTTCTGTGTATTCTTGCCACCTCTTCTTAGTATCTTCTGCCTCTGTTAGGTCCATACCGTTCCTGTCCTTTACTGTGTCCACTTTTGCATGATATTTTCCCTTGGTATCTCTAATTTTCTTGAAGAGATCTCTAGTATTTTCCATTCCATTGTTTTCCTCTATTTTTCTTTTATTGATCACTGAGGAAGTTTCCTTCTCTCTCCTCACTATTGTTTGGAACTCTGCATTCAAATGAAATGATGGGACCAGATGACATTATCTTAATTTTTTGAATGTTGAGTTTTAAGCCAGCTTTTTCATTCTCCTCTTTCACCTTCATCTAGAGGCTCTCTAATTCCTCTTCCCTTTCTGCCATAAGAGCGGTGTCATCTGCATATGTGAGGTTATTGATATTTCTCATGGCAATCTTGATTCCATTTTGTGCTTCATCCAGCCCAGCACTTTGCATGATGTACTCTGCATGTAAATTAGTAAGTAGGGTGACAATATATAGCCTTGACATACTCTTTTCCCAATTTGTAACCAATCCATTGTTCCACATCTGGTTCAATGTCTGTTTCTAACTGTTGCTTCTTGACTTGCATACAGATTTCTCAGGAGGCAGGTAAGGTAGTATGATGTTCCCATCTCTTTAAGAATTTTCCACAGTTTGTTGTGATCCACACAGTCAAAGCCTTTAACGTAGTCAATGAAGCAGAAGTAGATATTTTTTTCTGGAATTCTCTTGCTTTTTCTATGATCCAACAGATGTTGGCAATTTGATCTCTGATTCCTCTGCCTTTTCTAAATCCAGCTTGAACATTTGGAATTTCCGGTTCATGTACTGTTGAAGCCTAGTTTGGAGAATTTTTAGCATTACTTTGCTAGCATGTGAGATGAGTGCAATTGATTAGTAGCTTGAACACTCTTTGGCATTGCCTATCTTTGGGCTTGGAATGAAAAGCTACCTTTTCCAGACCTCTGGCCTCTGGGAAGTTTCCCAAATTTGCTGGCATGTTGAGTGTTAAGCTTTATTCAAGGATTTTAAATATTTCAGTGACCAAAGATCTCTACCTTTGTACGGTTTATACTATAGAGCTGTGTGGGCAAGCAATGAATAGTAAGAACAAAAATAGTAAAATTAGTATGTAGGAAATTAAGTGTTATGAAAACAAGGAACTCTAGAGCCAGGTAATAAAAATCAGGAGAGATAAAATGGAAATTTGTGATTGGTCTCCTTGAGAAGTCGACATTTAGGCAAATTTGAAGCACAGAAGAAGTTGGAAAGGGCAAATTTTGTATCAGAGTTAAGAGGCATCCTTGGAGAACAGTGGAAATATAAATAAGCTAAAATAGGGAGAAAGGAAAGGTATTTATGGAAAATCCCTGTTGAAGGTAAAGAAATTGTAAGGAATATAAACATTAACACTAGTAAAATTTCATCAGCTGATTTAATAATTTTAGACAAACTATATGTTCTTAATCCATTTATACTTCCACTCTAGTCTACCTAAGTGGTCTATTTTATTCCTTTTTCTCTCTTTTCTAATCTGTAGCATTTCCTTTTCTACTCTCCAGGTTAACCCATGACTTTGCTAATTCACCGAGAATATAGAAATAATCAGAAGACAGACATTTCTCATCTACTCTTTTTTTAACCTGCCTCTCTGCCCACATGGTCTTCCTTTCCTCATTTGCAGTTTCTTCCTGGTTCCCACAGTTCTCAGCACTGAAATAATATGATGTTCAAACCTCAGACATATTTTCTTTTCTATCTACCTGCATTTGGGGGGGGGCGGCTGGAGGGGGGGTTGTGCTGATCTTTTCCAGTGTTGTTGGCTTCCTAGGTGGTTCAGTGGTAGAGAATCTGCCTGCCAATGCAGGAGATGTAGGTTTGATCCCTGGGTCAGGAAGATCCCCTAGAGCAAGAAATGGCAACCCATGTCAATATTCTTGCCTGGGAAATTCCATGCACAGAGGAGCCTGGAGGGCTACAGTTCATGGGGTCACAAAAGACATGACTTAGCAGCTAAACCACAATAACCTGCAGTGTTGCGGCTTGATATATCATGTATAGGCCCATGATTCTCCTCTTCATTTTTTATGAACTTTTCCCATAAATACTACTTATGATATGTCTAACTGCTTATGAAAAATATCCATTTGGATGGTGTGGTGGGCAGAATGACCTCTTCTCCTCATGTCAACTTCTTTCTTTCAAATCTGTGAATATGTTGCATTACATGGCAAAAGGGATTCTAAAGATGTAATTAAGATGACATTGCAAGATAGGTCCTCGATTACCCTGGTGGCCTCAAGCTAATCTCTTGAGCCCTTAAAAGCAGAGATCATTTTTTTTCTGTTTGAGCACAGAGATATATAGCAGAAAGAGAAGCCTGAGAGATTTCAAGTGTGAGAAAGAATAATCATGGTTCTGATGAAGTGCATGCGTGCATCTTAAGTTGCTTCAGTTGCATCCAAAACTTTGCGACCCTGTGGACAAGTAGCCTGTCAGGCTCCTCTGTCCATGGGACTCTCCAGGAAAGAATACTGGAGTGGGTTACCATGCCTTCCTCCAGGCCGCTTGATATGAAGAGTTGACTCTTTGGAAAATACCCTGATGCTGTGAATGGTTGAAGGCAGGAAGAGAAGGGGACCACAGAGGGTTAGATGGTTGGATGGTATTACTGACTCAATGGACATGAGTTTGAGCAAACTCTGGCAAATGGTGAAGGACAGGGAAGCATGGCGTGCTGCAGTCCATGGGGTAGCAAAGAGTCAGACATGACTGAACGACTGAACAAAAACTTCTCCCTGTTTCTGCCTTTGTCCTGTTAACTTCTTGTCAGACTATCAGTCTGTAATTCTTATAAATCATTAGTCAAATTGTGTTTCTCATTAGCTCAGACCTTCTGATAGTATCTATGGAGTCAATAATAAAAAGTATGATGTGAAAAAGCAGGCGCAGATAGGTAGAGGCACAGGAACCCAGAGAAAGAGGACATCATGCAATTATAAATTCTGTCAATTTCCATTACCCAGGCTTTGTGTGTGTGTGTGTGTGTGTGTGTGTGTGTGCATGTGTGTGTGCTCAGTCTCTCAGTTGTGTCTGACTCTTTGCAGCCCCATGGACTTAGCCTGCCAGGCTCCTCTGTCCATGTCTGTCTTTAACCAGGCTATAAAATTAAGAAGTCCAAGAACCCTCATCTGTGGTTTAAGGAAAACAAACGGAGTCACTTTTCAACTAGCTATGATTTAAAAACATACAGAATTAACTATTTACAGTGGTTATAATGGAAGAATGGGACTGAGGGGCACAGAGAAAAGGAGGTTTGTGTTTTGGTTGTACTCTTTCCCATTTTTATTAATTTTTCAATAAGGAAATGTTAGATTATATTAAATAATTACTTAAGAACTTGAGTTTTTACCTGGTCATCTCTGAATAGTGAGGTCATCAAATATAAAGTAGTAGAAATATCAGATATTATAAAAAAGTTTTCAACAGCTTATTTAAATAAGATTACTTATACCAAATAGCCTTGTGTTTTTCTTTATAATACAGGAATTTCACTTTTTGAATTTAAAAAAAATCATCTTTTAAAATTAAACTACTTGTTTGAACTCTTCTTGTATGTGCTGTGAATGATATTGCAATAAATCAAGCAAATAAATATTCACTACCAACAATAAATTTTTAAGGATGCAAAAGGAATATGATTTATTGTGCTGGAAGAGGAAATAGACATTTATATGAATATATTGACATCCTAAGTAATATAAAAGATGTTCTTTTAAATTAAAAATTAAGGGAAAAGAACTTCCTAAGTAGTCCAATGGCTAAGACTCTCTCCATGCAGGGGGGTTTGATTCCTGGTCAGGGCACTAGAACCTGCATGTTGCAACTAAGACCCAGTGAAGCTAAATAAATAAATGATTAATCTTTGTTTTTTTGCAAAGGAAATAATTACTATACTTTATTTAGATAAATAATAATATATAATTAATACCTATAATTAGATATATATTTAGTTTTAGTAATTTGAAGTGGAATTATGCTATAACATAATTCATGTTCCAGGTCCAGGGGAACTAATCAAATTTTTAAAGAATGTTTTGAAATAACACTTTGATAAAAGAAAAGAAAAATACTGAAATAGTAGACAGTCTGTAACTATGTGAAGTTCTAATAATTATCTAAAACACTTTTTTAAAACATTTTTTGAAAAGCTTTTAAATATCCAAGCAGGTTGAATTATGCTACACATTTCTTTCATTTTTTAGTACACTTTCACTGTAAATTATGCTGAACCATATCTAAAGAATATTTTTTTAGAATAAGGAAGCTGCAAAAATAATTTTTAGAAATGTGGTGGGAAAATATCTGGGAGTTGTGAGTAGTTAGATGATTCAACTCCAGGAATAAAGATTGTTCTATTAGGGACAGATTGAAAGACAGACATTTAAAAAGCACATCTCAATTTTTTTTTGAATGCAGCATAACTATGTCAGTAACAGTTTGAATTTAAATGTAAAAATACATTTATTTCCAGAAATTGAAGTAATTTGACTGAAACCAATAGCATATATCTACCAGTGACTAAAGCTAATTTATATGCATAGTAAGTTAAGCATTGGACCTAAATATATATACCAATAAACATATATGTTTATATATATATATGAAGAAAATAGAAAACAAAGAACATATCTGAAATATTACTTTTACATAGTTTAAATTTTGAGCTTACATTTATTTTTCTCAAAAAGCCATATAAAATAAAAAAAAGTAGAGTGATCAATAACTTCTCATCACAACCTCTTTTCCTCATATTTTTTTCATCTCTCTTTCTTACATTAGTAGATCAGATACCAGGCAAATGATCATTCAAATACAGACCACACATTAGAGAAGTCAGTAGTTTAATGGAGAAGGAAGAAAAACAAATTTCAATTCAATATCAGAAACACTATGAAGTGTAACAGTGCAGGATACCTACATGAGCATGTGTAATTATTCAGTAAGGCTAGAAATTAAATAGGTGTGTTCAAATTAACTGCTTCAGCTAGGAGCATATATGTAAATATTATCCAATTTTCAACTGGACTGCTGTTTTTTAAATGTTGATTTTAAAGATATCACTTTATATTAAGGATTTAATGTCAAATCCTCACATATGTGCCATTATATATATAACATTTTTATTTTTATCTAAGTTTTCAAATTTTAATGCTTTTTGTGAGATGTAATTTTCAATTTAGTGTTTATGGTTATGGTTTCTTCCTTACTTTTTAAAGTCATGTTTAAGAAACTATTTCCCTTGAAAAATGAATAAGCAAATAAATGAATAAATATACAATTCATTCATAGTAGCAATTATTCATTGTGAGTAAATATACTATGATGATATACTTTAGTAATAGACATGCAATATAATACATTTATATATGTATATATCTACTAAATATTTATATATAGTCAACAAAGACTGTTTATATTACTTAGGCTATTTATAATTTATAATACTATATAATTATATAAAAAGCATAATATAATAATATATAGCAAAATTTACTACCAAGGAAAATTGTGTTTCATTTTCATATACATGAGATCATATAATGTAATCATATTTTATATTATTCTATTACAGTTTTCTCTTTTTAAATAATTATTTGTAAGGCTACCTCTTTCTCTTTCATATGTACACGCATGTAATTATAAGCACATATTCATAAATGCATCAATATAATGTTTTCTGTTAATCACAAGTATTATATAATTATAAATATATGATTTACTAAGAGAGGACACATTTTAAATCATGACTCCAAACAAGAAATAGAAAATGTAGTCATATATAACATATAATAATGTAAGAAAATATATATACTAGAAAATGAAATTAGAAATTTGTATATATTATTATGTAACATGTGTGGTATGTAATATGTATCATGTGTTATGAAGATCTATGTATGTACATGTGCATTTGTGTATTTATATATATGGTAGAGCATAACATGTGAGTGGGTAGGAAACTTTAACATTAGGGGCAATATTTGTAACGTTCAAAACCATCTTTATATTCTTCATATATCAAACTCAGAGGAATTGTTAACTGTGCTGAAACTACTGTGATTTGACCAACTTTATTTTTCTAATAATTTTCATTTATATATTGTAATATAATGTTATTTAGTATATGGGATTTTTTGACATATATTTTTAGCATATCTTGTTTCCATTTACTTTGATACAAAGTTTGCAATTCCTCCTTTTTTGCACATATCATTTCTTTAAAAAATGTTTTCAGTTATCTTGCACCAATTTTGTTTGTAAATATCATAAACTTTGACATATTTAGAACTAATCTAAGATTCATTGTCTCTTACAAGTAAAACTTAACTCTCTTTTTCACTTTTACAGAAACATTTTTTTATATTCTTTTGTTTGTTTAGCATGTTTTTTTTCCAATTTGCTTTTTGTCTCTTCTTTATTGATTTTTATTTTCTCCAGTATTTTGAAAAATAGTTTTAAATGAGTAATAATCTTTAAAGTTTTAAAAATAATGCTTTAATAGCATCAATCTAATTACCAAGGTCAAAATATAGTCTCTTTAATGAATTGAATTTTCCATTCCCCCTATAAGAAAATCAGTTAGAGTTAGAGACTATTCTAAAGTTCTGGGATGATGAGCATTTTCCTGAGAGAATTATATGATAAAAATAAGAAGTTTTGGAAGAAAACAAAAGTTGGAGCAGAATGGATCTGGAGGAAAGAAGAGTTAGCAAATTAAATGCCAATGAGTCTGTGACAAAATGTCTTGAGTTCTGTGGTGGTGCTTCTCTGCTCTATGATTTCACAAATCTTAAGTAAAATCCAGAAAAATCATGAGATGACTGTGCTTGTGCTGTTCTTTCACATTCTTTTTGTCCTCCACCTGCAGACCAGTCTCGTTAACCTTGTACCAAACTGCCATTCATCCTTCAGCTTTCAGAGCAAACTCCCACACCACAGGAGCTCAAACCCCTTAGTTGCATATCCATAGAGTGCCCTATATTTTTCCTCTATAGAATCTAAGAGAACTGTAATTAATGTTTGTGTAATTATCTCTGCCTCCCCCAGACTCTATAAATATCAGAAATTGAAGTAATTTGAACAAATCCAATAGTATGCTTCTTCTAGAAAATAAGAATACTAATTTATATGCATGACAAATTTACCAAGGACAGGAACTCCGTTTAATTTTTTCACTGTTTGTTCACTGGAGCATATCACAGAGGTCATAATCATTGAATATCTATTGAATAAGTATGCAACTATTAAATAAAGATGTATATTTATTGACATGAAAAATCTGTCTCTGATGTAGAGTTAAGAGCAAAAAAGATATTGTAAAACATCATGCATCTGTATCACATTTTGTTTAAAAATAATCATATTGAACATATATTGTGTTCAAAATGTACAGCAGCATATCCTAGCCTGAAAAATATATTTAAATTTATTAATTATATATGTCTGGATGATAAAGTTAGATATGATTTTTGTTTTTGATTCTTTATACCTTCCAAATCTGAACCTGCATTACTTTCAAATTCAGAAAACAAAATTCATTTTGGAAAAAAAAAAATTCTCTTGGTAATTGGATTGAACTTTGGTGAAATGTACATTTTTCCTGAATCGCAATTTCTAAAAAGATACAGAATTTTGAAATCTCTGAAGAATGAACTGAAATGGAGATAAACTGCAGTCAGAACTTTCAAGAAAGAATCAATTTCCATAGACCAGAATATTGGCAGTAAGAACCTGATATAGGGAAGTAACTATACTTTTTGCATTTGAACTTTGTGAATAATTACACACCAACACCAGATATTGGAGGGGTGAAACTTACAACACTTTGGACATGGTTTGTGGTTGGTAGAAGATTGTTTAGAACATTATCTATATGGTATTCTAAAATTATTACTGGAGGCATTTCCCACCTGTACCTCCTCAATGATAGCTTCATGTAAGATGGTCCACTGTTAAAATAGATCCTGTGACTACTATAAAATATTTTATATTTTCTCCTGTCATCTCCTCAGTTGATAAAAGATTATTTCACTCCACATGCCAGATTCAAGATTCAGAAAAAGCAAGTTAATAACTACAGTCACATTTTAGCTTCCCTTGAGTCAGTCAAGGGAAGATTGCCAGGAGAAATATCAGTAACCTCAGATATGAAAATGACACCACCCTTATGGCAGAGAGTGAAGAAGAAATAAAGAGCCTCCTGATGAAAGTGAAAGAGGAGAGTGAAAAAACCTGGCTTAAAACTCAGCATTCAAAAAACTAAGATTATGGCATCCAGTTCCATCACTTCACAGCAAATAGATAGGGAAATAATGCAAATAGTGAGAGACTATATTTTTGGCCTCCAAAATCACTGCAGATGGTCACTGCAGCTATGAAATTAAAAGACGCTTGCTCCTTGGAAGAAAAACAATGACTAACCTAGATAGCAAATTAAAAAGCAGAGACATTACTTTGCCAACAAAGGTCTGTCTAGTCAAAGCAATGATTTTTCCAGTTGTTGTGTATGGATGTGAGAGTTGGACTATAAAGCAAGCTGAGTGCTGACGAATTAATGTTTTTGAATTGTGGTGTTGGAGAAGACTCTTGAGAGTCCCTTGGACTGCAAGCAGATCCAACCAGTCCATCCTAAAGGAAATCAGTCCTGCATATTCATTGGATGATGAAGCTGAAACTCCAATACTTTGGCCACCTGATGCAAAGAACTGATTCATTGATAAAGACCCTGATGCTGGGAAGGATTGAGGGTGGGAGGAGAAGGTGAGGACAGAGGATGAGATAGTTGGATGGCATCACGGACTTAATGGACATGAGTTTGAGTAAGCTCTGGGGGTTGGTGATAGGCAGGGAAGCCTGGTATGCTGCAGTCCATGGGGTCACAAAGAGTGGGACATACTGAGTGACTGAACTGACGGAATGACTGAGTCCTTCAGGTACTCTAGGTCCTCTTCAATTCATCCACATTTGCTGCTTTCTTTGTTACTCAAACTTAGAGTGACATGTAAATATTTTGCTGACTTTTTAAAACTTATTTAATATTTTTAAGTATCCTTGTAGATGTATGGGTTTTCCTGGTGGTTCAGCGATAAAGAACCCACATATAATGCAGGAGCCATAGGAGATGTGTGTTCATTCCCTGGGTCAGGAACATCCCCTGGGTGAGAGCATGACAACCTATTCCAGTATTCTTGCCTGGAAAATCCCATGGACCAAGAAGCCTGGGAGGCTATAGTCCATAACATCGCGAAGAACCAGACACAACTGAAGTGACTTAGCACTCATGAAGATTTGGTATTTCTTTGTAATTTTTTTTCCCATGGAACACGCAGATCAAGAATTTCCTTCTAAATATACACTCTGCTCCTTATTCATCAATATCATAAGTCTAAGGGAAGGATAATGGTAACAAAAATAAAGAAACAAAAAAAAACCCAGCAAATATTATGCAATGCTCATGATATTCCAGACACTATAATAAACAATATTAATTACTGCCATTTTATAGATAAAGGAAATTGAGCAATTATTTTTCTAGTTTGCACAGCTAAAGAACACACATTTTTTTCTCAGAGATACTGAACCACAATTCCATGCCCTAAACTACTTCTCCCTTCACTTTATCTTCTTTCCTCTGGGCAATTAGTTGTTTTATATTGTAACTAGCATCTCAGGCAGCTCTGAACAATGGAAACAATGCAGTGGGAAACTATTATCTTCCCAGTGAGAGGCAAGATTATGACCTTTGGGAAGTGAGGTCTCTGGAAGAACAAGTACTAACATGAGTTGTATTAATAGTAGAGATGGACCAGAGATGGTCATGTCACTTCTTTTTAGATAAAATAAACATTCTATGACAGAAAATAAGGTTTAGAATCAAAGACTTGAGTATAAGACCTTGTTGCACAACTAATTAGCATAATCATATTGAATATAACACTATGACATGATGTCACATTCCCCAGCACCTGTCTGGCATACAACAGCTTTCAGATATTTGCTTCATCCTTTTTTTTTGAATGTAATGGAACTAGCATATAAATTTCTTGAGTATAAATGCTTGCTCATCTTCTTTATTAGTTTAATTTTAATATAATTGGCATATTGTATTTATCTAATGGACATGAATTTGAGTAAACTCCAGAAGACAGTGAAGGACAGGAAAACCTCGCATCCTGAAGTCCTTTGGGTCACAAAAAATGGGACATAACTTAGTTAATGAACAATAAAAATTTAATACTTATTGAATAAACTAATTAGTTGATTTAAAAAATTTTAGAGACTTATCTTCCTTGTCTCTGAAGTGGAAATGTTTCCTATCACTGAGTGACTTAACATATTTCAAATTCCTAGTCTACTGTTTAGAATATACTCGATGTTGTATTCCAATAAATATTAGCTCCCTACCCTGACCAAAACCCTCAATTAACTTAGGGACTTAGCATATGTATTAGAGTTTATTTCTACTCTAATTTAAAGCTTATGACCAGAGCATTCTCAAGTGTGGTCCTTTGGATGGGCTTGAAATACAAAACACCAACTCAGCTAAGAATATCTGAATAGCACTGAATGGAACATATGAAAATCCTAATTAGTGAAAGTTATGCAGTGGATAACTACTGTGTATCTAAATTATATTTATCCATTACAACTTTGTCATCAAATATTGGATATGGCCTATAGTTAGCGTCACTGTAAATTTGCATTTCAACTAGAGAAAAAGACACCTTCTTTTTGTCTTCACTGATTAACATTTTCAAGCTCTGTAATTTTCTTGCTGCTCACAGAAACAAAGCAAGCCAAGCTCAAACAGAAAGCCTATTCTCCAAGATATAAATATTTGCTATTCAGAAAATCTCAATGAGGGTTTAGTTATTTTAAACTAAGGGAAGAAAATTACTAGTAATGATTGGTTTCAGCTAATGAAATGCTTTTATGCAAATATGTGAACCCTAAATATGACCTGGAAACAAAAGACTGCTTAACAGTTACTATTAAGCAATACATTAGTAGATCAATTAAACAGAACTTCTTTCTAACGAGTACGTGGTACAGAGGTTGCCGTAGAAACCTGGAAAGGAAAAGCCCTTGAATGCTAATTTATTATTATAAGACTGTAAAATACTATAGATCTATTGGTGACTGGAAGTAAATGAAGTTGAAATAAGTCACTCTCAAAGAACTGACTTCTTGTAATTTATAAGGTGGCTTTGCAAAGATTATCTGTCAGATTCTAATCACCTCAGACTTATAGTATTTAGACATGCCATTCAAATATACCACCTCCCTGGTTGCTCCTATAATCCAGACCTGTGTCTACTGAGACCTGTTAAGGCTCATTCTATATGCCTAAACTTGAATTTGCTCCAAGAGGAGAAACATACAGAAAATATAATATTGATACAATCTTGATTTCTTTCTGTGACATTCCAGTCAGGTAACTTCTAACATCTCTCATATTTGCATATAAAAATCACAATATTGGGCTTTACCAAGTGTTGCAGATGTGCAGGTTAGGGAGTAGGGGAGGACTGACATGACTGGGTGGAGAATGAAGTCAAACTGCAATTCAGACCTAATGAGAAACCTGGTCAATCCCACAAGGAGACCTGGAAATAAAAAGGGCCTTCAGAAATAGACTGTGTTGGGCCAAGAAAACAGAAATTTTATTCCACCTGTTTTATGAGTTATTGAATGCAGGTTGTCCCAGGAAAGGATGTGACTTTAAGTAAAACAGGTCTCTGCCACTGACACGGAATCTGACAGCTGAACTCTCCTTTGACTGCACTCATATAGCACAATGAAGGGGAACCAGACAGCAGGCCACCTGGACTCATGAAAGTCTTAAATCCAGTGTTTAAAAGCAAAGATTAGACTAAATCCATGCATTTTTTCTTTGGGACATAATGATACTTTTCTGAAGAACATGTTTAATGAGGTCTTTGTGAAGTTGGATCTTAAATTATTAAAATACTATTATTGTTCGGTTGCTAAGTCCTATCTGACCCTTTGAAACTCTATGAACTGTAGCCTGCCAGGCTCCTCCGTCCCCAACAATGTCCCAGAGATTGCTCAAATTCATGTCCATTGAGTCTGTGCTGTTATCTAACCATCATCCTCTCCAGCTTCCTTTTCCTTTTGCCTTCAGTCTTTCCCAGCATCAGGGTCTTTTCCAATGAGTTGGCTCTTATCATCAGGTGGCCAAAGTATTGGAGCTTCAGCTTCAGCATTAGTCCTTCCAGTGAACATTTAGGGTTTATTTCCTTTAGGACTGACTGACTTGATCTCTAAGAACTAGTAAAAATATCAGTTGGGCTGACTATAGAAGGATGGTGGTGGTGGTGGTTTAGTTGCTAAGTCGTGTCCAACCCTTGCAGTCCCGTGGACTGTAGTCTGACAGGCTCTTCTGTCCATGAGATTCTCCAGGCAAGAATACTGGAGTGGGTTGCCATTTTCTTCTCTCCAGAGAAGGATATCAAGTACAAATTTCACATTGGTGAAAAGGAATGAATGAAAAAAATCGTGCATGTCTATTGTTTCAGAATATGGGAAATCTACTTAATAGGGAAATGATAGAAAAGCTATTCCCAGATATTCCTCTCAAAAAATGATCACATCTGTTTAAGAAGAGGCAAAGGAATCACTACAGTTTAAAAAAAGTACTTAAAATATATTCATTTGGAAAACACATAAGTGAAGGAATGTAATATTTTATAATAATAGTATGATAGTGAAGCCTTTAAAAAATACTTAATCCTGAACAAATGTATTAATGTATATGAGAAACCATAAAATTAAGGAGACAAGATATTGCCACAAAGAAAACTGAATCCTCAATATTGTATAAGCCTGAATGAAGGTTAAGGAGTGTAAAGAGAATGGCAAAAACACTTACCAGAGGAATTATATAGAAAGATAAAAACAGTTATTGACTCAGGGTTCATAAGAGCTCTATGCTCACTAAGTTGGCCTCTATTGAAAATGGTCAAAGAATTTTTGCATGACATTCAACTGTAGAGAAGAGTAGCCCACAGTCTGATGAATCACGGCTTAAAGATGACAGGAATAAGAACGCTGGATTAATAAGTTCTTATAAATATCTGATAATTTCAAAATTGTACACATTGTCATTAAAGATTTATTAGTAATTTTATTTTAAAAATTAATGACAGCTTTACCATTAAAATTCACATGCTTCCAAGTGATAAGAAAGTCATGAAGTCTAGGATTTGTTGTGATCCTAGACAACAAATAAAGATACTTAACCTCACTTAGGATGGAATGAGTTGAAGCAATCTTAAAATTGAGAGTATCTTTGTTGTCAAAGCATTTCACCTTTAAGTGTCAAGGGTGTGAAAACGGTATTCTCCTGATATTTTGAAATCAATCATATAATAATTCCCTGATAGCTCAGACAGTAAAGAATCTGCCTGCAATGCAGGAGACCAGTGTTCAGTTCTTGGATCAGGAAGATCCTCTGGAGGAGGGAATGGCAATCTACTCCAGTATTCTTGCCTAGAGAGTTCCATGGACAGAGGAGCCTGGTGAGCTACAGTCCATGGGGTTACAAAGAGTTGAACACGACTGAGCCACTAACACTTGCTTTCACTTTCATATAATAGTATCAACACTGATTGTAACTATATACTGAATCTTACAGTTTGGACAGATACTCTAGTAGACTAAATGACAGATTATTATAAGCAGTGTGAATTATTTAGTCTGAGATACGTCGAAGGTTCAATGAGGCAGCTATGAAATCTCCAAAGTAATAATGACTGCATATACTTACCTTCTGGAGAAGACTAGAAACAGGCATTAGTCTACATTTTAATGATGTAAGTAAATATATTAACTATTTGCATAAAACTGAATTATTTGTAAAGCATATTATGTAAATTCTAATATTTTCCATGTGTAAGTTTTATAAAACAAGTGGAATACTTTTACTCAAAATCATGCTTTTTTTCTCCAACTTGAATAGATGTTACCAAGTAATGAGATAGCTCTTTACACGTTTAATATGTATAAATGATCTGCCTTTACTTATAGACTCCTCATCATCTTTTTTCTGTGTAATTGTGAAAATAACTCTGCTACTATTTTCAATATTAGTGTCATATTAGTAAATCTGTATCAATAGATTATTTGGCATTTCTGTGATGACAATGGAATGTAGCTTAGTTTAGTAACAAACTTCAGTTTACAAAATGTTATGCTAGGTCTAAGCACATGCGGCTGCGACAGGCCCACCAAGAGCAGGCGGCTGTGCCCTGCACACTAAGCACTGGTGAGAGGAGCTACCCCACGTCCGAGGTCAGAAGTCGGGAGGACCCCATGCCTGAAGGGCGGCGGCCAATAGGAGTTACCCCAGTCCGAGGTCAGGGGCAGTGGTGGAGAGTGCCAGGCTGCGATGGTGCAGGAACGGCCAAGAGGAGCTACCCCGCGTCCAAGGCCAAGGGCGGCGGCCGGGAGGAGCAACCCCACGTCCAAGGAGTGGTGGCTGTGCGGGCACAGGAGGGCCTAGAGGAGCTATCCCACGTTGAAGGTCAGGAACAGCAGTGGTGAGGAGATACCCTTCGTCCAAGGTAAGGAGCAGTGGTTGCGCTTTGCTGAAATAGCAGTTGCACTTTGCTGGAGCAGCTGTGAATAGACACCCCATGCCCAAGGTAAGAGAAACCCAAGTAAGATGGTAGGTGTTGCAAGAGGGCATCAGAGGGCAGACACACTGAAACCATACTCACAGAAAACTAGTCAATCTAATCACACTAGGACCACAGCCTTGTCTAACTCAATGAAACTAAGCCATGCCTGCAGGGCAACCTGAGACAGGTGGGTCATGGTGGAGAGGTATGACAGAATGTGGTCCACTGGAGAAGGGAATGGCAAACCACTTCAGTATTCTTGCCTTGAGAACCCCATGAACAGTATGAAAAGGCAACATGATAGGATGCAGAAAGAGGAACTCCCCAGGTGCCCAACACACTACTGGAGATCAGTGGAGAAATAACTCCGGAAAGAATGAAGGGATGGAGTCAAAGCGAAAACAATACCCAGCTGTGGATGTGACTGTGATAGAAGCAAGGTCCGATGCTGTAAAGAGCAATATTGTATAGGAACCTGGAATGTCAGGTCCATGAATCAAGGTAAATTGGAAGAGGTCAAACAAGAGATGGCAAGAGTAAATGTCGACATTCTAGGAATCAGTGAACTAAAGTGGACTGGAATGGGGGAATTTAACTCAGATGACCATTATATCTACTACTGTGGGCAGGAATCCCTCAGAAGAAATGGAGTAGCCATCATGGTCAACAAAAGAGTCCAAAATGCAGTACTTGGATGCAATCTCAAAAATGACAGAATGATCTCTGTTATTTCCAAGACAAACTGTTCATTATCACATTAATCCAAGTCTATGCCCCAACTAATAACGCTGAAGAAGCTGAAGTTGAACGGTTTTATGAAGACCTACAAGACCTTTTAGAACTAACACCCAAAAAAGATGTCCTTTTCATTATAGGGGACTGGAATGCAAAAGTAGGAAGTCAAGAAACACCTGGAGCAACAGGCAAATTTGGCCTTGGAATGCGGAATGAAGCAGTGCAAAGACTAATAGAGTTTTGCCAAGAAAATGCACTGATCATAGAAAACACCCTCTTCCAACAACACAAGAGAAGACTTTACACATGGACATCACCAGATGGTCAATACCAAAATCAGATTGATTCTATTCCTTGCAGCCAAAGATGGAGAAGCTCTATACAGTCCACAAAAACAAGACCAGGAGCTGACTGTGGCTCAGATCATGAACTCCTTATTACCAAATTCAGACTCAAATTGAAGAAAGTAGGGAGAACCGCTAAACCATTCAGGTATGACCTAAATCAAATCCCTTATGATTATGCAGGGGAAGTGAGAAATAAATTTAAGAGCCTAGATCTGATAGATAGAGTGCCTGATGAACTATGGAATGAGGTTCATGACATTGTACAGGAGACAGAGATCAAGACCATCCCCATGGAAAAGAAATGCAAAAAAGCAAAATGGCTGTCTGGGGAGGCGTTACAAATAGCTGTGAAAAGAAGAGAGGCAAAAAGCCAAGGCGAAAAGAAAAGATACAAGCGTCTGAATGCAGATTTCCAGAGAATAGCAAGAAGAGATAAGAAAGCCTTCTTCAGCGATCAATGCAAAGAAATAAATGAAAAGAACAGAATGGGAAAGACTAGAGCTCTCTTGAAGAAAATTAGAGATACCAAGGGAACATTTCATGCAAAGATGGGCTCGATAAAGGACAGAAATGGTCTGGACCTAACAGAAGCAGAAGATATTAAGAAGAGGTGGCAAGAATACACAGAAGAACTGTACAAAAAAGATCTTCATGACCAAGATAATCATGATGATGTGATCACTAATCTAGAGCCAGACGTCCTGGAATGTGAAGTCAAGTGGGCCTTAGAAAGCATCACTACAAACAAAGCTAGTGGAGGTGATGGAATTCCAGTTGAGCTATTTCAAATCCTAAAAGCTGATGCTGTGAAAGTGCTGCACGCAATATGCCAGCAAATTTGGAAAACTCAGCAGTGGCCACAGGACTGGAAAAGGTCAGTTTTCATTCCAATCCCAAAGAAAGGCAATGCCAAAGACTGCTCAGACTACCGCACAATTGCACTCATCTCACTCTCTAGTAAAGTAATGCTCAAAATTCTCCAAGCCAGCCTTCAGCAATACGTGAACCATGAACTTCCAGATGTTGAAGCTGGTTTTAGAAAAGGCAGAGGAATCAGAGATCAAATTGTCAACATCCGCTGGATCATGGAAAAGGCAAGAGAGTTCCAGAAAAAGATCTACTTCTTTTTTATTGACTATGCCAAAGCTTTTGACTGTGTGGATCACAATAAACCCTGGAAAATTCTTCAAGTGATGGGAATAGCAGACCACCTGACCTGCCTCTTGAGAAATCTGTATGCAGGTCAGGAAGCAACAGTTGGAACTGGACATGGAACAACAGACTGGTTCCAAATAGGAAAAGGAGTACGTCAAGGCTGTATATTGTCACCCTGCTTATTTAACTTCTATGCAGAGTACATCATGAGAAACGCTGGACTGAAAGAAGCACAAGCTGGAATCAAGATTGCCAGGAGAAATATCAATAACCTCAGATATGCAGATGACACCACCCTTATGGCAGAAAGTGAAGAGGAACTAAAGAGCCTCTTGATGAAAGTGAAAGAGGAGAGTGAAAAAGTTGGCTTAAAGCTCAACATTCAGAAAATGAAGATCATGGCATCCGGTCCCAACACTTCATGGGAAATAGATGGGGAAACAGTGGAAGCAGTGTCAGACTTTATTTTTTGGGGCTCTAAAATCACTGCAGATGGTGACTGCAGCCATGAAATTAAAAAACGCTTACTCCTTGGAAGAAAAGTTATGACCAACCTAGATAGCATATTCAAAAGCAGAGACATTACTTTGCCTACTAGGGTCTGTCTAGTCAAGGCTGTGGTTTTTCCAGTGGCCATGTATAGATGTGAGAGTTGGACTGTGAAGGCTGAGTGCCAAAGAATTGATGCTTTTGAACTGCGGTGTTGGAGAAGACTCTTATGAGTCCCTTGGACTGCAAGGAGATCCAACCAGTCCATTCTGAAGGAGATCAGCCCTGGGATTTCTTTGAAAGGACTGATGCTAAAGCTGAAACTCCAGTACTTTGGCCACCTCCTGTGAAGAGTTGACTCATTGGAAAAGACTCTGATGCTGGGAGGGATTGGGGGCAGGAGGAGAAGGGGACGACAGAGGATGAGATGGCCGGATGGCATCACTGACTCGATGGACATGAGTCTGGGTGAACTCTGGGAGTTGGCGATGGACAGGGAGGCCTGGCGTGCTGCGATTCATGGGGTCGCAAGAGTCAGACACGACTGAGCGACTCAACTGAATTGAGGTCTAGCAGTGATTGTTGTTCAGTTACTAAGTCAAGCCTGACTCTTTTTGACCCCATGGACTGCTGCATGCCAGGCCTCCCTGTCCCTCACCATTCCCCAGAGTTCACTCAAGTTCATGTCTATTGAATTGGTGATGCCATCCAATCCTCTGCCATCTCGTCCTCTGCCGCCCTCTTCTCCTTTTGCCTTCAATCTTTCCCAGCATCAAGGTCTTTCCCAGTGGATTGGCTGTTTACATCAGGTGGCTAAAGTATTGGAGCTTCAGCATCTGTCATTCCAATGAGTATTCAGGTTTGATTTGCTTTAGGATTGACTGGTTTGATCCCCTAGATGCCCAGGGACTCTCAAGAGTCTTTTCCAGCATCACAGTTAGAAAGCAAGTGGTATGGATATACATTCATTAATCACTTTCTTTTAAAGTTGAGGTTTTGCTTGTGGTTCAAAGTGATAACTAATGTTAAACACAACATATGCATTTTTAACTATATGAACTTTATGTAACACCTCTGTGTTTGATAATGGTCTTCATTACAGTGATACCATACATTTAAGAGCCTAAATGAGAGGCACTAGAACCGTCTATATTTTATTTTTAGGCTTTTCCAGGTGGCTCAGAAGGTAAAGATTCTGACTGCAATCTGGGAGACCTGGGTTCAATCCGTGGGTTGGGAAGATCCTCTGGAGAATAGAATGGCTACCGACTCTCATATTCTTGCCTGGAGAATTCCATGGGCAGAGGAGCCTCGTAGGCTACAATCTGTGATGTTATTTTATGAGTTGATGATTAATATTTTTCTGTATATAAAACCATATACATTAAAAAAAACATGAAATTGTCTAAAAGAGTGGAAATTAGATTATCTTTAGTCCAAACTAAAGATAAATATGTGAGGTAATGGATGTGTTAGCTCAACGAGGGGAATCAATATATACGTATAGCAAATCATCACACTATGCACTTTAAATCTGAGGATTTAATTTGTCAATTATTCCTCAATGCAACTGGGAAAAAAAAAGAATGGCTAGTATAAAATATATAAATCAAAATATCAAAACAAAATGCACTAAGATAATTGTAATTATGTTTATTCATATCCTAAAAATCTTTAAAGTACTAATATTTTCTGTATATAAAAATATCATAAAACCATTCTGGACTTGGTATTGCCCTGAGTTGAAATAACAAAGTTAAAGCTCATGGGAGCTCGAGGGAAACAACTTTCAGACAGGCTTCTATAAAAAAGGAAAATACTAGTTCTAGAAATGATCATTTGGAAGAGGGGGGATAATTTTCTAGTAAGAAATGAGTAAGTTCTAAGTTAAAAGGATCAAAAATAGATGATGAATCTGTGGACAGAGTGTCATTAAAGTGAACTGTGTTAGAATAATAGCTATAAGATGAAAGATAACTCATGTGACATTTGATTCAGTTTGAAAAGTTCAAAGACTCTCAATCATTATAGCTAAAGATTGATTTATTCTTGTCCCTCAGCACTAAAGATAATTTTAGATGGAAAAATATCTTCATTTTAAGAAAAATGTTAGGAGTATTACCACAGCCCCAAATGGATTGAAGTTAATAAGACTTTTAAGAGCATGCATCAAAAAAAGAAAAAAAAAGTCCCCTCTGTCTCTCTCTCTCTTTTTCTCTGTCTCTCTGGTGTTATTTTTTCTTAAAACTTTATTTAATCAGCCAAAAATAATATTACTTTGAGGGAAAATTTAACATGAAACAATTGTTTTGTGGAAACAGTCATTTTGCCCATGGATCTTATGTCTATCAACTCTTATAACTGCCAGTTAAATTCTGTGTTAGGAAAATATTTTTTAAATGATGTCTTAGGTATTCTCCCTCCTCATTTCCCATTCAATTTATTCATTTAGAGCAAAAGCCCCATGTTTAGTAGGACTCTGCATTTAATATGGTATCTTCAGTGGTTGAAGGAGGTTCCTATGCAGAATCTTAAATTGTGCTACAGCCCTTCATTGCTTTAGGGTGTCAGGGGTGGAATTCTAAGTTTCTTGCATGCCCCAGAGTGATGAGGAAGTTACAGGATATTTCCACAAAGTCCATCAGGAAAAAGCCCATGGGGATGGGTGAGGCATGATTTCTTAGTTGAATCAAATGGCAATTGCACTGGGCCTAGCAACGTGAAGGATAGCCAGCAAAAGCCAAGGCAAGAAACAAGAAGGCAAGTGGAACAAATGGGACTCAGTCATACTCTGATATCACACCAGATGGTAACTTAGCTAAGGACTCAAGATAGTGGATAAAGTGGAGACTAAAGGACAAAAGCACAAAAGGAGCAGCTCATTTTCTTCACCATGAGGAAAGTAAGTTACATGCAGACTTGAATGACCTCAAGGGAAAAGAACAGGGATGTCAAGAACAAATCCTTAAGAAGCCCAGTTAACTCTGAGTGAATTACAAAAAAAGTATCATTTTGAGTTAGAAAGTGCCAAATTAGTCTTCAAATATCAGATTTTGGTTGCATGTTGTGTGTATCTGCATGTTCTTGATGTCACCGTCAATTACAGAGGCTGCCACAAGATCAGGGTAAGATGATATATGGAAAATAAAAAGGATTTCCATACTTTCCCCTATGACAGAGAGAATTACAAACTCATAGTATTGAATAAAAATACACAAAAGTTTGTGCTTCATTTAACCTAAGTCCTACTGATTTTTTTCAAAACAAGTGCTACCTCAAAATAACATATAATAGAAAAAGTCTAACATCAGAATTTTTCAAAATTAAATGTAAGGTTCTAGGCTTCTTATGTCCAATATAGAAGTTACGTTTGGCTATTGAGCACAACAGATGTGACTAATAGAAATATGCTATAAGTGTGAAAAATCACACTGTACAACAGACTCATTATAAAAGAAATGATTTTAAAATATCTCAGTAATGATAGTTTAGTAATGATTATATAATGAAATGGTAATATTTTAAATATATCTTACTTAAATAAATTATGTGGTAGAGTCATTCATCTCACTCTTGAAGCCCATGGACTGTAGCCCAAGAGGCTCCTCTGTCCATGGGATTTCCCAGGCAAGAATACTGGAGTAGGTTTCCATTTCCTTCTTCAAAAAAAAATTATATTTTTTTATCACATAAGTCGTGAGTACACAGCACTGCGGTTCAACATCTGTACGCACTACCGAGTGGTTACAACTATAGGTCTAGTCACATTCCATCACCATACAGATGACCCTCTTCCCCTTTGGCAACCACTAATCTGATCTCTGTATCTAGAAGTTTGTTTTCTTCTATTTTTGTGTGTTTTTTTTTTAGATTCCAAGTATGAGTGAAAAAATACAGTATTTGTCTTTTTCTTTCTGACATATTTCATTTAATACCCTCAAGATCCATTCATGTTGTAACAAAGTGCAGAACTTCATTCTTTCTTATGGCTGAGGAGTATCCGTGTGTGTGTGGTGTGTGTGTGTGTGTGTGTGTGTGTGTGTGTGTGTGTGTGCAGCACATCATATCTTCTTTATCTATTGATCCATCCTATCATACAGTGTTGCAATGAACATAGGGGTGCATGTTCCTTTTCAAATGTTCTTCAAGTGTTTCTCAAATAAATAAGCGGAAGTGAAATAGGTGGGTCATATAGTACTTCTGTCTGAGTGAACTCGGGGAGTTGGTGATGGACAGGGAGGCCTTGGCATGCTGCCATTCACGGGGTAACAAAGAGTCGGACATGAATGAGCGACTGAACTGAACTGAACTGACAATACTTCTATTATTAATAATTTGAGGAACTTCCATATTGTTTTCCATAGTGGCAGCACCAATTTACCAACCCACCAAAGTATACAAGATTTCTCTTTTCTCCACATACTCCCTAGTGTTTGTTATTTCTTGTCTTCTTGATAACAACCATTCAAATAGGTAAGAGGTATCGTGGTTTTGATTTGCATTTCCCTGGTAATTGGTGATGTTGAACATCTTTTCATATGCCTGTTGGCCATTTGTGTGTCTTCTATGGAAAAAATGTCTATTAAGAAACTGCCCTTTTTTAACTAGGTTGCTTGCTTTCCATTGTTGAATTTTATGAGTTTTTAAATATATTTCAGATATTAACCCCTTATCAGTTGTATGACTTTCAAATATTTTCTCCCATTCAGGAGGTTGCCTTTTTGTTTTGTTGATGGCTTTCTTCACGATACACAAGTTTTTCTCTCTTCCTTTCTTATTTTGGCTGTAGTCCCATTTGTTTGTTTCTGCTCTTGTTTCCCTTGCCTTTGGAGTCAGATCCACAAAACCGTTACTAACACTGATCTCAAAAGAGCATTCTGCCTATGTTTTTTCCTCAGAGTTGTATGGTTTCAGATCTTAAATTCAAGTGTTTAATCTATCTCAAATTAATTTTGTATATAAGGTAAGAGATTGATCCAGTTTCCTTCTTTTGTGTGTGGCTGGCTGTCTAGTCCTCTGGGCACCATGTATTAAAGAGACTGTACTTTCTCCACTGTACGTTCTTTGCTCCTTTGTCATAGATTAACTGCCCGTCTACATGTGAATATATCTTTGGGCTCTCGATTATCTTCCATTCACCCGTGTCTACTTTTATGCTAGTATCATCATGACTCCAGGTTTGCTCTTTTTTTCTCAAGATTGTTTTGGCTATCTGGGGTCTTTTGTGGTTTCATACAAATTTTAGACTTCTTTGTTCTAGTTGTATATAATATGTCCTTGGCATTTTGATAAGGATTGCATTTTGATAAGGATTGCATTTTGATCAATTTGTAGATTGATTTGGGTAGTATGACCAGTTTAACAATATTAACTTTTCCAGTCCACGAACATGGAAATTGACGCATAATGTGTTTAAAAAAAAAAAAAAAAACCTGTGGAGAGGGGACTAGTTAGCTTAAATTGGATCCACAGCAGAGGATGGTATTTTAGTTGAGCCCTGAAATTCAAGAAGGTGGATATAAAGATTCTTGAAACGTAAAAGAAGAAACTTAATCTGGGTCCTTGCACTACAACCTAGTCACCACCAGAATGACTAGATCTTCATGCAAGGGCCCAGAATTACATGAGAAAAATCAAGGAAGTCATGCTCTAGCTTATTAGGACCTTGTAGATTATTTTAAGATGTTTAAATTTTTCTCTTAATAAAATATAAAGCTGTAATTTACATCTCAAGCTTTTTTTTCCCCCACCTATCCCTTTTGTCATCTTTGTCAGGAAAAAAAAAAAAAAAACCTTAATATTCTTTTTGAGAAAATTTAATTGAACACAGCATGAGTTCCCTAATGTCTCTTGGCAATCATAAAATTTCCTTCAAAATTTGAAAATTAAGCCCAATAATTCAAGGAAAATAAATGATTTGTTTTAATGCACTCTTTAAGGACCTTCTGAAGAGAATGCCTATTTCTACTATCTGCAGTCCAAAAGCTAACATAATCCTTGTCTCTTGAAAGCTTTAATTTAATTTTGTTTTGTTTTTTACCTTCCCCTCCCCCACTCCAGCTACTCACCTTTACCAACTGACCTGTTTTTTTCTTAATATACTCATCCAGGTGCTATCATCTAATTTTCTGGCTGAAGACGACTCAGTTTTTCTCTCTCCCTATTCCATTCAGCGTTCTATATTTTGACTTATTCTACTAAATATCTCAAACTAAACATGCCCAAACCAAATCCCTGATTCCTGTTCCTGGCAAATCTAATCCTTTAACAGTCTCTGCTGATTCCTTAAAAGAAAGTATCAGACTTCCAGAGGCTCTGGCTGAATATTTTTGAGTCTTACTTGACTGCTCTCTTTCTTTCACTTCCAGTAACAAAACTACCAACAAATCTTTTGGCTCTAGCTTCAGAATATGTACAGATTCCAATCACTCCTTAATACTACCATGACCTCCACTCTAGTCCAAGACACCATCATCTCTTTACAGGAGCTTTGCAATGAAAGGTTCCCTCCTTCTGATATTTCCCCTTACCCAAGTATACTCTCAACAAGGAGAAAAATTAGTAACATCCATCAAAATTCAAAATGTATGTGTCTAGCGACCTCACTGCTATGAATTAAAGTATATACTCACAGAATTTCACTGACTTATAGGCAGAAGAAAATTTAGTACATCATAGCCTTTAATAGCAAACTATAAATAATTGGGAACTGTTTCAGTTCAGCATGATACATCCATAAAAAATCATGTTGCAGTTTTATTTAACTGATAGGGGTAACTCTATGTATGTGAATAAGCAAACAAAAAAAACCAGAAGAACATGCGGCTATGGCAAAGTGCAGGAAAATATGGAACCTAAATACAAGTGGCTCAGTTCAGTTCAGTTCAGTTCAGTCGCTCAGTCATGTCCGACTCTTTGCGACCCCATGAATAGCAGCGCACCAGGCCTCCCTGTCCATCACCAAATCTGGAGTTCACTCAGACTCACGTCCATCGAGTCAGTGATGCCATCCAGCCATCTCATCTTCTGTCGTCCCCTTCTCCTCCTGCCCCCAATCCCTCCCAGCATCAGAGTCTTTTCCAATGAGTCAACTCATACATGTAACTACATATATTTTTTCATTAGAAATTACATGAAATTGATGTCTGGAGTGTTTGGACCAATGGGAGACTTTTCATATTTCATCTCTTTAAAATACTTAATTATTATAATCTTCACTATTCACTTTATATATATTTTAAATTTATCCTGAAAAAAATTCAGGCATACTCAAAGTAGAATAATTAATGGAACTGTTTCAAACCATCACTAAAGTTAAATATCATCAAAGATTTGTCAGTATTGCTGCATCTAAATCTCTCTGGCCATACCTGCCACTTTTAAAAAAATTTTCTTCCAACAGATATTATTGTGGCAAGATAGTAATGGAACGTATTTTAATTTTCTTTCTTTTCTTTTAATATGTGTAAAGATATAATTGAATATACAGAAGTATATAATCACTGACAAGAATGATCAGTTGTTAGGGGACAATATTGAAAGTAGAGGCTCAGAAGGGAAAATTGTGCAGTGGTCTTTATGAAAGATGAGAGGTCACTTTGTCAAGCTACATTTCTTTCTAATCTCACGAATAATTTTTTTGATTCCTTCATTCTTTCAACAAATCCCATTCTTACTTCAGTAATTATGAAAAAAAAACCCTAAAGACACTCAAATATTTTTATTTGTGATATTTCATATTTTTATAGAAAGCATAGTGATTAAGAAAGTCACAGAACTAAGAATTTCCAATGGAAAAATAATGCTTTATCAAGCTCCTTATTTTACTTTAAAGAAAAAAAGAACACATCCTTATGTGAGGATCCAATTTTCTCATGTCTAAATCAAAAGATTATTGTTTTCCAAAGAAATAGAAAGTATAAAACAAAACAGCAAAACAGAAAGACTGAGTTACCTGTGTTGTGATTGGCACCTTAATTTGAATACTGTACATTGAACTGTTCAGAGAACTTCACAAGCTTTTCCTCCCATCAGAGGATATAGGTTAAATTAGATATAAATATGGGAGAAGGAAATGGCAACCCACTCCAGTATTCTTGCCTGGAGAATCCTGTGGACAGAGGAGCCTGGAGGGCTGCTGTCCATAGGTTGGCACAGAGTTCGACGCAATGAAGCGACTTGGCATGCATGGATGCATTGGAGAAGGAAATGTCCACCCACTCCAGTATTCTGGCCTGGGAATCCCAAGGACAGAGGAGCCTGGTGGGCTGCCGTCTACAGGGTCGCACAGAGTCGGGCAAGACTGAAGCAACTTAGCAACAGCTGCAGACATAAATATATAAATAAAATTACAGATACAGATACTGATACAGATATTGTGTAAATTTTCTAGGGCTGCCATGACAAAGCAGCTAAATTCGAAGACCTATGTAGATAGTGACTATGGATATTCATAATATTGCTAGTACTCATCCCTCTGATGACACACAGGAGACCCTTATTAAACACTGGCTGAATAAAGGAATAAACAGCTGACCTATTAATGAGAAAAACTTACCAAGAGTATAGTCCTTTTTCTGTAATATCTACATTATATCTGGGCTATTTACTAACTTAATTTAGCTATTTAAGATAAATATTTAGCAACTGCCCTATATCTAAACTAATATCAGGTAGTCTTGTGAAGTTTCAGCCATTCTACTTACTATTGGAGTATATAAATTGTACTTCTCAATCTCAATTTTGTCTTTTTGATTGCAAAATAGAAATATAACCAAAATATACATGAAAGGAAATTGGTGATTCTAAAAGTTGCATTATTTTAAAAATTCCTGAATTGTGAAAATGATAACAAAGCAATTCTTTGAAGCTAATATTACAAAGAAATCAGCAATCCAAAATATTTAAATTATATTAAAAATACACCTTAGACAATTGTATATAGTTACTGCTAAACAAAATTTGTAGCAAACTGAGTCATCTCACACGCCAGTAAAGTGATGCTCAAAATTCTCCAAGCCAGGCTTTAGCAGTACGTGAACCATGAACTTCCAGATGTTCAAGCTGGTTTTAGAAAAGGCAGAGGAACCAGAGATCAAATTGCCAACATCCGCTGGATCATCAAAAAAGCAAGAGAGTTCCAGAAAAAACATTTATTTCTGCTTTATTGACTATGCCAAAACCTTTGACTGTGTGGATCACAATAAACTGTGGAGAATTCTGAAAGAGATGGGAATACCAGACCACCTGACCTGCCTCTTGAGAAATCTGTATGCAGGTCAGGAAGCAACAGTTAGAACGGGACATGGAACAACAGACTGGTTCCAAATAGGAAAAGGAGTACGTCAAGGCTGTATATTGTCACCCTGCTTATTTAACTTATATGCAGAGTACATCATGAAAAACCCTGGGCTGGAGGAAGCACAAGCTGGAATCAAGATTGCCAGGAGAAATATCAATAACCTCAGATATGCAGATGACACCACCCTTATGGCAGAAAGTGAAGAAGAACTAAAAAGCCTCTTGATGAAAGTGAAAGTGGAGAGTGAAAAAGTTGGCTTAAAGGTCAATATTCAGAAAACTAAGACCATGGCATCCACTCCCATCACTTCATGGTGAATAGATGGGGAAAAAGTGGCTGACTTTATTTGGGGGGCTCCAAAATCACTGCAGATAGTGATTCCAGCCATAAAATTAAAAGACGCTTGCTTCTTGGCAGGAAATTTATGACCAACCTAGACAGCATATTAAAAAGCAGAGATATTACTTTGCCAATAAAGGTCCATCTAGTCAAGGCTATGGTTTTTCCAGTGGTCGTGTAGTTGGACTATAAAAAAAGCTGAACTGAACTGAGTCATGTTTTCCTTAATGAAGCACAGCACTTAGATGTGTTGTATTTCTAAGTCAATAATCTTATAGATGAAATATAGACTAACAATATTAAATTAGCAATGCAAGCCTTTATAATCATGAATAGCCAATTTGGCATGAAGTCATTCAAATTACTAAAAAAATACTATATGTTATATATTAAATATAATAAATATATATGTATATATACACATATGTATATATATCTGATTCTTCATTTCCTGAGCTCTACTAGTCACATATTCCTGAAGAGAGCATTTTCTCTCTTTTGAATGCTTTCTAGTCAGTGGGATCATGAAAGTGACAAAGCCCATGAGTTGGCCAATGAAGAAGGAAGAAGCAGACCAGTCGAAGAGGCATAAACAAAATCCTACATCAGAAATGAGCTTACAATCACATTTTAGTAAAGTCAGGAAAAACAAGAGCAGTCAGATTGATTTTTTTTAAAAAGCCTTTCTTTCCATAATACAAAGTAAAAAACCTTTCAAAAAGGAATTTGAAGACAATTATTTTATATCAAACTGTAACTCATAACCACAGCCTTTCACCAAAGCTCGCTCAAGATACATAAATATTTCATCTTTATAGTGTTGATTGATACCCACGCTTCACACAAATAAAACTGTAAGCTGATATTTAAGTACTTAGTCATAAGCGTGTCTCTAAAATGTTTATATCATGAAGAATTTTTTAAAAAGTTATACTTACTATCTTCTCTAAGGAAATTTATTATGTAAATATCCAGTTGAGATAATGAAAGATGCATACTT
This sequence comes from Capra hircus, assembly GCF_001704415.2. Lineage (NCBI taxonomy): Eukaryota > Metazoa > Chordata > Mammalia > Artiodactyla > Bovidae > Capra > Capra hircus. The sequence goes on along the minus strand of NC_030827.1, from coordinate 26,906,688 downwards.
CAAGTCAATGAACGAGTGAACTTGCTTCAGCAAATGGGTTTATACCACCTAAAACTAGAGCTTTCCCTTGTAAATTTACTTAATTAGGGCAAATAGTAGCTATAAAATTTATATGGCATATTTATGCATGTTTCTCAATACAGACAGAATGTAAAATAACCTTTAAGCCATATGGGAATTATTTCTAACTGTTGGATATTATATTCTGTTATGGTGCCAACCATGCAGATTTGCCCATGACTGAGGAGCAACTAGAATAATTTCCCAGGGAAATTGAACCCACTAATCACCCAGTGACAACATGTAGGGGATTTGTCATAAGAAAGAAAAACAAACCAAACAACAACAAGAAAAACAGCATCAATGATAAAAATCATGTCCCAGAATCAACACTCATTTTAATTTTGTCCTGCTAGATAAAGACTGATTAGAGGAATAATATGAGATTGTCTCTGGCTGAAATGCTTACCATTCCCACCAAAGATAATAAAGGTTGCTAATGACATTAGGAATGTTCACTTTAGTCTCCAAGTCAATAAATTCTGCCTATTAAGAATTTATCTCAAATCTCATAAATCTAGCCTATTCTCCACACTTTCTGTCTCCATTTATGCTTTCATTGTTACTCACCTAGACCCATGAAATTGCTTAGGTTTTACTTTTCTACCTTCCAATTTGTCTACCTTGCAATTAGAATGATTCTTAAATTAATTAATATTATAAATTTTTCCTTAATGCACCTAAGACTGCAAATTGAGTGACAGAGAGTAATCGTATTTTATTTATTTGGCTATTTAAAAAATATTATAAATGCCTTCGGTTCAGTTCAGTTCAGTCGCCCAGTCATGTCTGACTCTTTGCGACCCCATTAATCGCAGCACGCCAGGCCTCTCTGTCCATCACCAACTCCCGGAGTTCACTCAGACTCACGTCCATCGAGTCAGTGATGCCATCCAGCCATCTCATCCTTGGTCGTCCCCTTCTCCTCCTGCCCCCAATCCCTCCCAGCATCAGAGTTTTTCCAGTGATTCAACTCTTCGCATGAAGTGGCCAAAGTATTGGAGTTTCAGCTTTAGCATCATTCCTTCCAAAGAAATGCCAGGGCTGATCTCCTTCAGAATGGACTGGTTGATCTCCTTGCAGTCCAAGGGACTCTCAAGAGTCTTCTCCAACACCACAGTTCAAAAGCACCAATTCATCAGTGCTCAGCCTTCTTCACAGCCCAACTCTCACATCCATACATGACCACTGGAAAAACCATAGCCTTGACTAGATGGACCTTAGTCGGCAAAGTAATGTCTCTGTTTTTGAATATGTTATCTAGGTTGGTCATAACTTTTCTTCCAAGGAGTAAGCGTCTTTTAATTTCATGGCTGCAGTCATCATCTGCGGTGATTTTGGAGCCCCCAAACATAGTCTGACACTGTTTCCACTGTTTCCCCATCTATTTCCCATGAAGTGATGGGACTGGATGCCATGATCTTCATTTTCTGAATATTGAGCTTTAAGCCAACTTTTTCACTCTCCTCTTTTACTTTCAAATGCGTTAGTTAATCCAAATTTCTGCATATTCATCAGCATGAACTACTGTAATCCCAGGTGTTGCACAAACATATATTTGATCTATGAGTACAACTGAAATTATACATATCAATAGATATCATTAGCATTTAGAAAAGGACAATTATTCACTGGGCACTTTGTACATATAGAAACCCTTACTCTAGGACATTAAATTTCAATGGCATCTCTGGTTATTAAAACAAATAAATATACACACAAGTAGTTCTACAAACACCTAAGTAAGAGAGTAATGCTGACAACTGAGAATCACTGGATAGAATTAAACATCATAGAAATACTTGAAGCCTTATCATTTTTAAAACCACCTTCCCATCGTCTTAGAGACCAATTTTTTTTTTATTTCTCTGTACTATTATTGTATATGGTTTATTACATACTACATGACATATGGGAATTATATACATATTAATCATGCATATTTATATGCCTTACACACAATGCCATATGTTTTTTACATTTATGTATTTTCATGTATATATTCCTGCTGCTGCTGCTGCTGCTAAGTCACTTCAGTTGTGTCCGACTCTGTGTAACCCAATAGACAGCAACCCACCAGGCTCCTCTGTCCCTAGGATTCTCCAGGCAAGATATATATGTTCCTTGGAGGAACAAAACTAATTTCTGTGAAATTTGATAGCATGTTTGTATGTAAGTCTTTTTATCTGTATCATACTATTTTTCATTGTTAATTTTTTCAACATTATACATTTGGATACACATAGATATAATTCATTTTAGCTACTAGATAATATGCTATCGTAAATACAATACAACTAATGTATTCATCTATAGTATGATATATGGATTGTTTCCTGGTGATTTACTTTTTTGCCATTTCAATGAATAATACTGTCCATGTTTCTTTAAGTATATATGAGAAAATATTTCTTTGAGTACATAAGAGAAATTTTTAATTAAATGTTTTTGACATAACTGCAGACTTCAATGTAAGAAATAATTGAGGAAATGATGTAAGAAGACCTCATGTACCCTTTATGCAATTTTCCCCAGTGGTAACATCTTATAAAATTTACCGCACTATCACCCAGGGTGACATTGATGCAGTCAAAATAGTATTTCCATCACTGCAAAGATGTTGCTAGACCACATCCACTTTACTCTCACACACTGTCCTAATACCTGGTAACCACTGTGAAGTTCTAAACATGTTATTTCTCCATAACTTTGTCATTAAGGCAATGTTATATAAATAGAATCTAATAGTATGTAAGCCTCTGGGATTGACTTCTCTTCAGTCAGAATGATTCTCTAGAGATTCATCCAGATTGTGGTCTGTGTCAATTGCTCCTTCTTTTCAACTGATAAATAGTATACATTGGTATGTATGGACCAGTTTGTTTAACCATTCATTTATATACATACATCTGGGTTGTTTCCAGCTTGCGAACATTATGAATAAAGCTTCTATACATGTCTATACAGGTTTTTGTATGAACATAAGCTTTCATGGATCACAGCTTTGTCATGGTGAAAGGGCTTGCCTAACTCAATGAAGCAGTGAGCCATGCCAAGCAGGGCCATTCATGAAGGATGGGTCATAGGGAAGAGTTCTGATTAACTGTGCTTCACTGGAGGAGGAAATGACAACAGACTCTGTATTCTTGCTGCGAGAATCCCATGGAGAGTATGGAAAGGCAAAAAGATAAAATACCGGAAGATGAGTCTCCCAGGTCAGAAGGTGTCCAAAATGCTACTGGGGAAGAATGGAGAAATAGATCCAGGGAGAATGAGAAGCCTGAGTCAAAGCATAAACAATGATCAGTTGTGGATGTGTCTGGTGGTGAAAGTAAAGTCCAGTGCTGTACATGACAATATTGCATAGGAAGCCGGAATGTTAAGTCCATGAATCAAGGTAAATTGGACGTGGTCAGGCAAGAGATGGCAAGAGAAGAGTGAACACTGACATCTTAAGAATCAGTGAACTAAAATGGATGGGAAAGAGCAAATTTAATTCAGATGAACATTATAGCTACTACTGTGGGCAAGAATTCCTTAGAAGAAATGGAGTATTCCTTACAGTCAACAAAAGAGTCCAAATACAGTATGTGTGTGTGTGTGCGTGCGCACTGAGTCACTTTAGTCATTTCCAACTCTTTGCGAACCTATGGACTATAGCTCACCAGGCTCCTCTGTCCATGGGATTCTCCAGGCAAAAATACTGGAGTGGGGTGTCATGCCCTCCTCATATCTTCCCAACACAGGGACTGAAACCATGTCTCCTGCAGCTCCTGCACTGCAGGAAGATTCCTTACCATTGAGCCACCAGGGGAAGACCATGGTACTTGGGTGCAATCTCAAAAATGACAGAATGTTCTCAGTTCATTTCCATGGCAAACCATTCAACATCACAATAATTCAAGTCCTATGCCACAACCACTAATGCTGAAGAAACTGAAGTTGACAGGTTCTATGAAGACCTACAAGGCCTTCTAGAACTAACACCAAAAAAAAAAAAAAAAAGTCCTTTTCATCATAAGGGATTAGAATTCAATAGTAGGAAGTAAAGAGATATGCAGAATAACAGGCAAGTTTGGCTTTGGTGTACTAAGTGAAGCAAAGCAAAGGCTAACAGAGTTTTGCCAAAAGAATGCACTGGTCATAGCAAACACACTTTTCCAACAACACAAGAGACACCCTATACATGCACATCACTGGATGGCCAATCATGAAATCAGATTGATTATATTCTTTGCAGCCAAAGATGGAGAAGCTCTATACAGTCAGCAAAAACAAGACCGGGAGCTGACTGTGGCTCAGATCATGAGCTCCTTGTTGCAAAGTTCAGGCTTAATTTGAAGATAGTAGGGAAAACCACTAGGTATTCAGGTATTAGCTAAATCAAATTCCTTATGACTATATAGAGGATGTAATGAATAGATTCAAGGGATTAGATCTGGTAGATAGAGTGACTGAAGCACTATAGACAAAGGTTCATAATACTGTACAGGAGGCAGTGATCATAAACATACTAAAGAAAAAGAATTGCAACAAAGCCAAATGGTTAACTGAGGAGGCTTTACAAATAGCTGAGGAAAGAAGAGAAGCAAAAGTCAAGGGAGAAAGGGAAAGATACACACAACTGATTGCAGAATTCCAGAGAATAACAAGGAGAGATATGAAGGTCTTCTTAAATGAGCAATACAAAGAAATATAGGAAAACAACAGAATGGGGAAGACTAGAGATCTTTTCAAGAAAATTGGAGATACTAAGGGAATATTTCCTTCAAGGGTAGGCACAATAAAGAACAGAAATGGTAAGGACCTAACAGTAGCAGAAGAGATTAAGAAAAGGTGGGATGAATACACCAAAGAACTGTACAAGAAAGGCCCTAAAAACCTGGATAACCACAATGGTGTATTCACTCACTTAGAGCCAGGCATCCTGGAGTGTGCAGTCAAGTGGGCCTTCAGAAAGCTTACAATGAACAAAGCTAGTTTACAGTGATAGAGTTCCAGCAGAGCTATTTGAAATCCTAAAAGGTGATGCTGTTAAAGTGTTGCACCTAAAATGTCAGCAAATTTGGAATACTTAGAAATGGCAACAGAAGTGGAAAAGTCACTTTTCATTCCAATCCCAAAGAAGGGTAATACCAAAGAATGCTCATACAATTGTGCTCATTTCACATGCTAGCAAAGTTATGCTCAAAATCTTTCAAGTTAGGCTTCAGCAGAACATGAACCAGGAACTACCAGACGTAGAAGTAGGTTTAGAAAAGGCTGCTGCTACTGCTAAGTCGCTTCAGTTGTATCCGACTCTGTGCGACCCCATAGATGGCAGCCCTCCAGGCTTCCTTGTCCCTGGGATTCTCCACGCAAGAACATTGAGTTGCCATTGCCTTCTCCAGCCTCTGTGAAAAGGCAGAGGAATCAAATATCAAATTGCCAACATTCGTTGGATCATAGAGAAACTAAAGGAGTTCTAGAAAAACTTCTACTTCTCCTTCAGTAACTATGCTAAAGCCTTTGGCCTTGGAAAAAGAGTGAAAGTGTTGGCCACTCAGTAGTGCGCAACTCTTTGTGACGCCATGGACTGTGGCCTGCCAGGCTCCTCTGCCCATGGAACTCACAAGGCAAGAATACTGGAGTGGGTAGCCATTCACTTCTCTAGGTGATCTTGATTGTGTGTATTACAACAAACTGGAAAATTCTTAGAGAAATGGGAGTACCAGATCACATTTTTTGCCACCTTAGAAACCTGCATGCAAATCAAGAAGCAATAAATAGAACTGCATATTGAACAAAAGACTGGTTCAAAATAGTACAACAGGTTGTATATTGTCACTCTGCTTATTTAACTTCTATGCAGAGGGAGTGCATGCTAAGTTCCTTCAGGAGTGTTTGACTCTTTGCGAGCCTATGGACCAAAGCCCACCAGACTCCTCTGTTCATGGAATTCTCCAGGCAAGAATACTGGAGTTGGTTGCCATGCCCTCCTCCAGGGAATCTTCCCAAGCCAGGGATCGAACTCACATCTCGTATGTCTTCTGTATTAGTAGGCAAGTCCTTTACCACTAGCACCACCTGGGAAGCCCTCTCATGCAAAATGTCAGGCTGGATGAATCACAAGCTGGAATCAAGATTGCTGGGAGAAATATCAACATCCTCAGGTATGCAGATGATGCCACTCTATTGGCAGAAAGTGAAGAAGAACTAAAGAGCCTACTGATGAGGGTGAAAGAGGAGAGTGAAAAAACCGACTTGAAACCCAACATTAAAAAAACAAGATCATGGCATCTGGTCCCATCACTTCATGGCAAATAGAAGAGGAAAAATTGGAAGCAGTGGCAGATTTTACTTTCTTTGGCCCTGAAATCACTGAAAATGGTGACTGCTCTTGTTGTTCAGACATTCAGCATGTCCGACTCTTTGAGACCCATAGACTGTAGCACACTAGGCTTCCTTGTTCTTTGCCATCTCCCAGAGCTTGCTCAAACTTATGTTCATTAGGTCAGTGATGCCATCCAACCATCTCATCCTCTGTCATCCCCTTCTCCTCCTGCCTTCAGTCTCTCCAAGCATCAGGGTCTTTTCTAATGAGTTGGCTCTTCACATCAGTTAGACAAAGTATTGGAGCTTCAGCTTTCTGCATCAGTCCTTCTAATGAATATTCAGGATTGATTTCCTTTAGGATTGATTTCCTTGCAGTCTCCAAGGGACTCTCAAGAGTCTTCAACACACAGTTCAACTTCGTGGTCCAACTTTGTGGGCCAACTTTCACATCCATACATGACTACTGGAAAAAAACATATCTTTGACCATACATACATTTCTCAGCAAAGTGATATCTCAGCTTTTTAATATACCGTCTAGGTTCATCATAGCTCTTCTTCAAAGGAGAAAGCATTTTTACATTTTGTGGCTGCAGTCACCATGTGCAGTGATGTTGGAGCCTGAGAAAATAAACTCTCTCACTGTTTCCATTGTTTCCCCATCTATTTGCCATGAAGTGATGGGGTCAGATGCCATGGTCTTAGTTTTCTGAATGCTGTTGAATTGTAAGACAGCTTTTTCACTCTCCTCTTTCATTTTTATCAAGAGGCTCTTTAGTTCCTCTTCATTTTCTGCCATAAGGGTGGTGTCATCTGCATATCTGAGGTTATTGATAGTTCTCCTGGCAATCTTGGTTCCAGTTTGCGCATCATCTGGCCTGGTATTTTGCATAAGGTGTTTTGTCTAAGTATAAGTTAAGTAAGCAGGGTGACAATATACAGCCTTAATACGCTTCTCTCCCAATGTGAAACCAGTCCATTTTTTCATGTCTGGTTCTAACTGTAGCTTCTTGATCTGCATACAGGTTTCACAGGAGGCAGTTAAGGTGGTCTGGTATTGCCATCTCTTTAAAAATTTCCACAATTTGTCATGATTTGCACAGTCAAAGGCTTTAGGGTAGTCAATAAATTAGAAGTAGATGGTTTTTTTTTGGAATTCTCTTGCTTTTTCGATGATCCAATGGATGTTAGCAATTTCATCTCTGGTTCCTCTGCCTTTTCTAAATTCAGCTTGAACGTCTGGAAGTTCTCATTTCACGTACTGTTGAAGCCTTGCTTGGAGAATTTTGAGCATTACTTTGCTAGCATGTGAAATGAGTGCAATTATGCAGTAGTTTGAATATTCTTTGGCATTGCCCTTCTATGGGACTGGAATAAAAACTGACCTTTTCCAGTCCTATGGCCACTGCTGAGTTTTCCAAAGTAGCTGGCATATTGAGTGCAGCACTTTAACAGCATCATCTTTTAGGATTTGATATAGCTCAGCTGGAAGTCCATCACCTCCACTGGCTTTGTTCATAGTGATGCTTCCTAAGGCCTATTTGACTTTACACTCCATGATGTCTGGCTCTGTTCTAGGTGACTGATCACACCATCATAGTTATCTGGGCCATTAATATATTTTTTGTGTGTATTTCTTCTATGCATTTTTGCAGATGGTGACTCTAGCCATGAAATTAAAGGACGTTTGCTCCTTGGAAAAAAAGCCATGACAAACCTTGACAGCATACTTAAAGCAGAGACATCACTTTGCTGACAAAAGTTTCATATATTCAAAGCTATGTAGTCCAGTAGTCATGTATGGATGTGAGAGTTGGACTATAAAAGGCTAAGCACTGAAGAATTGATGTTTTTGAATTGTGGTGCTGCAGAAGATTCTTGAGAGTCTCTTGGACAGCAAAGAGATCAAATCAATCTATCCTAAATGAATCAACTCTGTATATTCATTAGAAGGACTAATGCTGAAGCTAAAGTTCCAATATTTTGGCTACTTGATGCAAAGAGCTGATTCATTGCAAAAGACCCTGATGCTGGGAAAGATTGAGGACAGGATGAGAAGGGGATAACAGAGGATGAGATGACTGGATGGTATCACTGACTCAGTGGACTTGAGTTTGAGCAAACTCCAGGACAAAGTGAAGGACAGAGAAGCCTGAATTGCTGCAGTCTGTGGGGTCACAGAGACAGACACAACTCAGCCATTGAACAACAATGTTATATATGTAATCTCCCAATATTTTTTCTTGTCTTTTGCTTTTTCATCTATGGATAGATTTCTTCTAATTTGTCAAATTTATGACCAACCTAGATAGCATATAAAAAGCAGAGACATTACTTTGTCAACAAAAGTCCATCTAGCCAAGTTTATGGTTTTTCCAGTGGTCATGTATGGATGTGAGAGTTGGACTATAAAGAAAGCTTAGTGCCGAAGAATTGATGCTTTTGAACTGTGGTGTTGGAGAAGATTCTTGAGAGTCCCTTGGACTGTAACGAGATCCAACCAGTCCATCCTAAAGGAGATCAGTCCTGGGTGTTCATTGGAAGGACTGATGTTGAAGCTGAAACTCCAGTACTTTGGCCACCTGATGTAAAGAGCTGACTCATTTGAAAAAACTCTGATGCTGGGAAAAATTGAGGGCAGGAGGAGAAGGGAACGACAGAGGATGAGATGGTTAGATGGCATCACTGACTCAGTGGACATGAGTTTGGGTAAACTCCAGGAGTTGGTGATGGATAGGGAGGCCTGGCGTGCTGCAATTCATGGGGTCACAAAGAGTCTGACATGACCAATCGACTGAACTGATATATGTAGAGTTGTTCACAGTGTTTCCTTATTGATCTTTCCCCCGCTCTGTAGCATCTGCAGTGGTAACCCCTGTTCACACTTGATTTTGGACATTTGTGTCTTCTCTCTTTTTCTTTGTCTGTTTTATCAGTTTTATTGATCTCTCAGAGAACAAGGTTTTGCTTCATTTATTTTCTCTATTTTCAGTGTCATTGATTTCTGCTCTTATCTGTTATTATTTCTTTTCTCTTGATTACTTTGGTTTTATTTTCCTCTTCCTAGTTTCTTGAGGTGGGAATATAGTACTAATTTGAGGCTTTTCCTTTTCTTTTTTTTTGTTAATGTAAACATTTCAGTACTGTAAGTTTCCTTGTCAACAGTGCTTTAACTGTGCCCCACAAATTATGATATACTCTCATTTTTTTTCCAGCTCAGTGTGTGTGTGTGTGTGTGTGTGTATGTGTGTGTGTGTGTGTGTTTAAATTTCCCTTGAGGCTTTCATTTTTACTGAAAGGCTCTTTATACATGTGTTGTTTAGATTCCAATTGCTCATAGATAATCTTATTATCTCTCAGCTATTGATTTCTAGTTTGATTCCATGTGTTTAGAGAATGTAGTATGTATGAATTAAACTTTTAAAATGTGTTTAATTTTGTTTTATGTCCCATGATATACTTTACCCTGGTATGTGTTCTGTGGACATTAAAAAACTATTCTGATGTTTTGGGGGTGGAGATTTCGATAAGTGCCAGCTAGATCCTATCGTTATGTTGTTTGTTTGTTTTTTTCAATTCTCTGTTCTTGCTAAATTTGTATCTGGTTGTTCTATTGCTTCTTGAGAGATGAGTTTTTAAGTCATCAACTGTAATTATATGTTTGTCTGTTTTTCTTTCTATTCTATCTGTTTTGCTTCATATATTTTACAGCTCTGTGTTGTGACTAATATAGATTTAGAACTGTTATGTGGGCTTCCCTTGTGGCTCAGCTGGTAAAGACTCTGCCTGCAATGTGGGAGACCTGGGTTCAATCCCTGGTTTGGGAAGATCCCCTGGAGAAGGGAAAGGCTACCCACTCCAGTGTGGCCTAGAAAATTCCATGGACTGTAGTCCATGGGGTCACAAAGAGTTGGACACAACTGAGCCACTTTCGCTTCAGAACTGCTGTGAAGTCACTAAAAGGGAGTGACTCTTTTATCATTATGCAACACCCCCACTCGGTCTCTAGTAATTTTCTTTGCCCTAAAGTCTACATTTTTTGATATTATTATAATCTTTATTGCCTTTTTGGAGAAGGAAATAGCAACCCACTCCAGTATTCTTGCCTGGAGAATCCCATGGACGGAGGAGCTTGGTGGGCTACAGTCCACGGGTCGCAAAGAGTCAGACACGACTGAGCGACTTCACTTCACTTTCACTTATTGCTTTTTAAATTAATATTTGTGTAGTAATATATCTTTTCACATTTAATCTCAAATTCATATATTATTATATTTGAAGCAAGTCTTTTATAGACGTATATCACTTAGCTATTTTTAATCCACTCAGCGAATCCCTTTTAATTGGTATATTTAGACCATTTATATTTAATGTGACTATAATATATTAAAGCATAGGTTTCTCATTTTATCATTTAGTGAGTAATAATTTTTGCTTCTGTGACTCATTCATCTGTTTATATTATTGTGGGTTTTAGGATATCATCTTAATTTCTTCTTAGTGTTTTGGAGGATATCTTTTTGTACGGCTTTCGTTTGTTTTAAGTATTACATAATACACTCAGTTTCTCATTGTCTACTCTTGTTATTTTGGCAGTTATATAGGGAATATAGAAACTGTATCTACATTTACCTCCCTTCCATATGACATAGTTTTGTTAAATATTTTTCTACATATATTTATTACCACTGAAGAGAGTATTATAACTTTTGCTTCAACTCTCAGATATAATTTAGAAAACTCATTTCTTTTTTTACACTTTTTTCCTGATTTTCCAAGAATTCTTTTTTCACTTCCTTTCCATTCAGAGAGTTTCCTAAAACTATACTTGGGTTGACAGAATTTTCCTTTCAGCACTGGAAAAATGTGCCACTTCCTTTCGGGTCCCACCATTTCTTATGAGAAATATGCTGCCATTTTAATTGTTTTTCCCATATAGGATAACTCTCATTTTTTTCTTTTCCCCACTGTATTCAAGATTTTTCATCATACAAAATTGACAGTTTATTTATCCATTTCCCTATTGAGAGATACTTATATTGTTCTCTGATTATCTTGTCACTCAAATTAACCACTGTACAAATTTCCTTGAGCATATATGGGAGGATAAATATTTAAAAGTAAAATTGAAAAGTTATAAAGTTTGCACACTTCTAATTTCACTAAATAGTTTCAAATAATTGTTAAAGTAGTTAAATTATATGCAGTTTTAGGACATACCCATTTTTCTACATCCTAGTCAAAATTGGTATTCATATATATTTCATTTAAAAATTCTTCTGCCACTTAAATATGTCTATTGAAATGTTTCCATTGTTTAAAACTGTAAAAATTTACATATGTATCTTATTTTTTCTAGTTCAATGACTCAGAAATGAAAAAAGTATGCTGATTTTCTCCCCCCAAAATGAGAAGTTATAGGCAGAAGTTTCAAAGACTACAGATTTGTCTACAAAACCCTTGATAAATTCTTATTTTTCTCTTATAGGAAAAAGTCTTACAGTGTGGATAGTATGTGAAAAATGGAGCATTTAGATTACTTACAGTGACAACGAGCTCTAAAATTAAAACTAGAAAAATTCCAAAAATAAAATATTGCTCCATTTCATAAATTTATTTTCAGTAAAATTATTTGTTTCCTCAGTTGTTCCATTAGTAAAGGAGTTAAAAGCATTAACCTAAGGAAGACAGGTAAAAGTACAATGTATTATTTTGAAAGCAACAATAACATATGGACAAATGAAGTGTTGTGTTAAGGGATCACATCTTAGATGTTCTTACCACAAAATCAGAAAATTGTAAACATGTGAAATGATGGATATGTTGTTTATTTCAGCTACGGTAAATATTTACCTATATATGGTCATCTGCTTGTTATTATTATTAAATATTAAATATGTACCATTTAAAATGTTCACTTTTTCATTGCCAATTATATCTCAATAAAGCCAAGGCAAAAAGCAAGTAAGAGATTTCAATTAAATCATTTTTAAAAATAAATTTAGTTTAAAAATGGATATTTTGAGGCAATCATAATGTTCCAAGCTTTGATGATGAATAGTAGCTGGCTGGATATAATTAACTGAGAGTCATTTATAATTTCCATTTATCTAGTTCTTTGATTTGTTATATTTTTACTTCATAGGATAGTTTTTATTAATTATTGTGTTTTTCTATAAAGATGATTCATTTCATTCATATAATACCTATGCAATATACTTGTAACTATTTTAAATACATGTTTAATTGAAGCAGCCTGTTTAACTTTCCTATAATTAACTGTGGGGAAAAAACACCACCATATGTCCGGGTATGTATGTCTGAATAATGCTATCTATTTTAATGTTATATACATTTGAATATCAAGAGTTTTGCATTTGAGGTCAAACACTGTAATATTTTCATTTCTATTCTAAAAACAAATCAAATTTTAAATAGTATATGTTATAATTTCTACTAGATATTTTTATTTTACCTCCAAACTTTATTTTTTCACTGAAATTTTATTTATCTTCTTCGTAGCGTCAAAGCATGTGTTTTGATAATAAAGTGTCAGAAATAAATGATTCCATAGCAACCTATTTGAATAATAAAAAGAGAAAAAGAAAGGTTTATATAAAAAGGTAGACCTTGACAACTATGAATTTTTTACCAGAATAAGCTATAATGTATATATCACTTCCTACAGATTTGCTACACAATCCATTTTATTATTTAATATAAAAATGAAGATAGTACTCATTCCTACATGCCAGTTCCCACTGTTAAATTGATTTTAAATCTCATATTTAAAGTTATCTTACTAACTCTGTCAAATACAAGCACATTTTCAAAGGACTGTTCAGATTTTATTGATGCAAACATTTTTTGTTTTTCTTTTTATCCATTGCTTTCTTTCTTCTTCTAATTTATCATGGATTTCTTGGGTATCTCACAGTGTACATAGCATGAGAATATTACTTTGAGAAATCAAAGAGGACTGAAGATGTCTAAATTATGTACAGCACACTTAGATTTCAGAAGACAAAATATATAAATATATGTAATACATTCAAAACCATGATCTTTCCTAATTTCAGATTGATGACTGTGTATAAGGAAGTCATCAATAGGGAGAATATTTTTATTTGTAATTTAATTTAGCTTCCATAATAAATAATTGGACACATTTTAAAAGCTGATTGAACAATTAAGTGCATAACTGGAATCTTCATTTCCTCTATAAAGCGTTTATAAAACAAATGCTCATGATGACATACATGAGATGTACAGAAGTTATTTTCTTTACATAAACTGCTTTTAAAATATTGTCTTAGTCAAATGTGTGTTTGTGTGTGTGTGTTTCTCTTTGGTAGCCAAGAGTATTTTGGACATATGCAAGAATTACTCTAAAATTATTCAACCATTTGTAATTTTTCCCTAATAGTTAAACTCAACACGATATATATGCTGTTCATTAGAGAATAATGCAGCTCAATTAGTACTTTAGATCTCATGATTGTACATGTTTACTGGCTACTTTTCTTCAATATACTTTCTTTTTTGTATCACAATTTTCCTTCTATTAAGTTCCTATTCTGTTTTCTCTTCCATTATTTTATCTTCTAAAAAATTATTTTATTGTGAATACCTGTAACAAACACTTTAAAATACCTTTGAACTACCTCTATAAATACCTTTAATCTGCTGCTGCTGCTGCTAAGTCGCTTCAGTCATGTCCGACTCTGTGCAACCCCATAGACGGCAGCCCACCAGGCTCCCCCATCCCTGGGATTCTCCAGGCATGTGATGCAATTAATTTAACAAGTTATACATAATATTTCTGGTGCTGTTATATGTAAATAAGCTCTATTGTTGGGGAAGGAAATAACAACCCACTCCAGTATTCTTGCCTGGAGAATACTATGGACAGAAGAGCCTGGCAGGCCACAATCCATAGGGTCACAGAGGGTGGGACAAAAATGCAGTGACTAAGCACATACGTACAAACTCTACAGTAGCAGAAGTTTATTTATGTTGGATAAGTTTCTTTTATGATGTGTATTTGTCCAAGGTGTGAGTAGATATAGACAGATAATATAATCAATGTAATTGTGTTTAAGGTGCATTGAAACCAGACAACATAATTAGACTCAACCCTTCTTGGGCATATGTGGGGCCAAAAAATGACTAAAAGAGAGAATATATAAATTTTCCTAGATATAAATTAAATTGAGCCAGAGATGTCTTATAAGAAAAAAATTTTAATATTTTTTAAATGTAACTTTATAGGTAAGAAAATCACTCCATGTGTATGGCCTGTATTTGTCCTTATCATCTGAATTTTTTTCTGATGGCTCTCTTTAATAATTTGAATACTCATCCTTAACTATCACAAATTTTTGTTCTATTTATTGCTTATCTTTGGTAGTCTTTTAACAAATAAACACTATTAAACTGTCTTTGTAGATTTTTAAAGATTTATATTTTACATAAGATAAAAATGTCATCAGTTCAGTTCAGTCACTCAGTCATGTCCAACTGTTTGTGACTGAATGAATCGCAGCACGCCAGGCCTCTCTGTCCATCACCAACTCCCGGAGTTCACTCAAACTCATGTCCATCGAGTCGCTGATGCCATCCAGCCATCTCATCCTCTGTCGTCCCCTTCTCCTCCTGCTCCCAATCCCTCCCAGCATCAGGGTCTTTCCCAATGAGTCAACTCTTCACATGAGGTGGCAAAAGTACTGGAGTTTCAGCCTCAGCCTCAGCCTCAGCCTCAGTCCTTCCAATGAACACCCAGGACTTGTCTCCTTTAGGATGGACTGGATGGATCTCCTTGCAGTCCAAAGGACTCTCAAGAGTCGTCTCCAACACCACAGTTCAAAAGCATCAATTCTTTGGTGCTCAGCTTTCTTCACAGTCCAACTTTGACATCCATACATGGCCACTGGAAAAACAATAGCCTTGACTAGACAGACCTTTGTTGACAAAGTAATATCTCTGCTTTTGAATATGCTGTCTAAGTTGGTCATAACTTTCCTTCCAAGGAGTAAATGTCTTTGAATTTCATGGCTGGAATCACCATCAGCAGTGATTTTGGAGCCAAAAAAAACAAAGTCTGACACTGTTTCCACTGTTTCCCCATCTATTTCCCATGAAGTTATGGGACCAGATGCCATGATTTTCGTTTTCTGAATGTTGAGCACTAAGCCAACATTTATATTCTCCTCTTTCACTTTCATCAAGAGGTCCTTTAGTTCCTCTTCATTTTCTGCCATAAGGGTGGTGTCATCTGCGTATCTGAGGTTATTGATATTTCTCCTGGGAATCTTGATTCCAGCTTGTGCTTCTTCCAGCCCAACATTTCTCATGATGTACTCTGCATATAAGTTAAATAAGCAGGGTGACAGTATACAGCCTTGATGTACTCCTTTTCCTATTTGGAACTAGTCTGTTGTTCCATGTCAAGTTCTAACTATTGCTTCCTGACCTACATACAGATTTCTCAAGAGGCAGGTCAGGTATTCCCATCTCTTTCAGAATTTTCCACAGTTTATTTTTATCCACACAGTCAAAGGTTATGGCATAGTCAATGAAGCAGAAATAGATGTTTTTCTGGAACTCTCTTGCTTTTTCGATGATCCAGTGGATGTTGGCAACTTGACCTCTGGTTCCTCTGCCTTTTATAAAACCAGCTTGAACATCTGGAATTTCATGGTTCATGTATTGCTGAAGCTTCGCTTGGAGAATTTTGAGCATTATTTCACTAGCGTGTGAGATGAGTGCAATTTTGCGGTAGTTTGAGCATTCTTTGGCATTGCTTTTCTTTGGGATTGGAATGAAAATAAACCTTTTCCAGTCCTGTGGCTACTGCTGAGTTTTCCAAATTTGCTGGCATATTGAGTGCAGAACTTTCAAAGCATCATCTGTCAGGATTTGAAACAGCTCCACTGGAATGCCATCACCTCCACTAGCTTTGTTCATAGTGATGTTTTCTAAGGCCCACTTGACTTCACATCCCAGGATATCTGACTCTAGGTGAGTGATCACACCATCTTGATTATCTTGGTCATGAAGATCTTTTTTGCATAGTTCTTCTGTGAATGCTTGCCATCTCTTCTTAATATCTTCTGCTTCTGTTAGCTCCATACCATTTCTGTCCTTTATTGAGCCCATCTTTGCATGAAATGTTCCCTTGGTATCTCTAATTTTCTTGAAGAGATCTCTAATCTTTCCCATTCTGTTGTTTCTGTATTTCTTTGCATTGATTGCTGAGGAAGGCTTTCTTATCTCTCCTTGCTATTCTTTGGAACTCTGCATTCAGATGCTTATATCTTTCCTTTTCTCCTTTGCTTTTCACTTCTCTTCTTTTCACAGCTATTTGTAAGGCCTCCTCAGACAGTCATTTTGCTCCTGTGCATTTCTTTTCCATGGGGATGGTCTTGATCCCTGTCTCCTGTACAATGTCACAAACCTCTGTCTATAGTTCATCAGGCACTCTGTCTATCAGATCTAGTCCCTTAAATCTATTTCTCACTTCCACTGTATAATCATAAGGGATTTGCTTTAAGTCATACCTGAATGGTTTAGCGGTTTTCCCTACTTTCTTCAATTTAAGTCTGAATTTGTCAATAAGGAGTTCATGATCTGAGTCACAGTCAGCTCCCGGTCTTGTTTTTGCTGACTGTATAGAGCTTCTCCATCTTTGGCTGCAAAGAATATAATCTATCTGATTTCAGTGTTGACCATCTGGTGATGTCCATGTGTAGAGTCTTCAAACAGAACATGTTATTTTTATCCAAGGGCAGAATAGTCCATGATAGATTATGCTTACATAGTTTTAATTTTAGTTATTTACTATCAGTTAAGCATGCTTTCTTCCCTGGTGGCTCAGACGGTAAAAGTGTCTGCCTACAATGTGGGAGACCCGGGTTCGATCCCTGGGTCGGGAAGATCCCCTGGAGAAGGAAATGGCAACCCACTCCAGTATTCTTGCCTGGAAAATCCAATGGATGAAGAAGCCTGGTAGCTATAGTCCATGGGGTCACATAGAGTCGGACACGACTGAGTGCCTTCACTTTCTTTCAAGCATGGTTTACTGCTGCACTTATATATAAAAATAGACACCATTTGTATGACACCAAATTTATTAATATTCTATATAATGAGTGAAAATTACTTTGTAAATTGTTGTATTAATGTTCACCCTTCCCACGTGGTACTGATGGTAAAAGATCTCACCTCCAAATTAAGAAGACATAAGAGACTGGGATTTAATCCTTGGGTTAGGAAGATCCCTTGGAGGAGGAAATAGTAGTCTGCTCCAGTGTTCTTGCCTGGAGAATCCCATGGACAGAGTAGCCTGGCAGGGTTACTTTGCTACCTGGGGTCGCAAAGAGTCTGACACGACTGAAGTGACTTAACCACATGCATGTCAAAAGAATAATCTTTCCTGTTGATTATTTTATACTTTCATACTTGTCTGTCTTTGCTTTCATCTTGCACATTATATTTTCACATTGAACTAATGTTTAAAATTTGAAAATCATTATTTTAGCCATTTAACAAGATAGTAATATGTTATTATAACAATATGCTCATTTTAGTAGCAGCAGGGTCAATACGGATATTAAAGGCAGCAGTTCTTTCCCTCTATAACTACTATTTTTAAGTGTATATTTAAGAAGTGTATATTTAGCATGTATTTTAGAAATACTTATATTTTGAGGGAAAACATGATCTTCCAGGAAGAACGTAACACATATTGGTTAAACATTATCCTAATATCTGATATTTATAAATTGCCATGAAGGAAGTAAAATTAGAAGAGTTGGATTAACTTACGTAAATGGCCCCAGCTGTTCACTACTTTCTATATCTAATCCATTTTTCAAGTGACTTTGTAGCACCTTGGGCAGTATGAAAGGAGTGGAGCATCCTGACTCATATTTTAATTCTAGATTCAGTCCTGTGACTTGTTTTGGCCAATAGAATGTTAGGAAATGTAGATTCTTGAGATGTTCTTATATAATTGAGCTTACTTTCTCTTACTTTTTGCCTTAAAAATGAGGACATGCCGAAGTTACCTGTTGGAAGAAAAGATGCATATGGGACACACTCAAGTCTTGCAGGTAATTCAAGCAGAGTCTATCCTAGGTTTGTTAACAACCACCTAACTTCCAGATCTCAGAACAGTCAGGTGCATTGAATAAATAAAACACAGCTTCCAAAAAATGTGTTTCAAGAAAACAGTAGTTTAATTCATCATGTTGCATTCACTGTGAGAGTGTGATGGATTCTCATTAGAAGGGTCATTATCAGTAAAAGCAAATGGAAAGCTCCCAAGATTAAGGAGTCAGTGTTTATTCAGTTCAACGAAATATTGAAACATAAACATTAAGACATTTGTCTATAGATTCTAATTTACATAATACTTCATAAAATTTTTCAATACATTGATGAAATATCACATAAAATTATTCTTTGAAAATTAACAGAAACTTTGGGTTGGGAAGATCCTCTGGAGTAGGAAATGGCAACCCACTCCAGTATTCTTGCCTGCAGAATCCAATGGACAGAGGAACCTGGCAGGCTACAGTCCTTGGGGTAGCAAAGAGTCGAACATGACTAAGTGACTAACACTACTACTACTTTCTTATATAAGAAAGGGATCTTAGACAAACACCAAAAACTTGCCCTACTTCCATCAAAAATTACCCCTCCCAATAAGATATTATAATGCAAAGAAAATGCCTCAAAATCACCCCAAAATAAAAAAATGTTCTACAATCCAACATTTTGATAGACCATGCTGGTGGTTCAGATGGTAAAGAATCTGCCTGCAATGAAAGAGAACCAGGTTTGATCCCTGGGTTTGGAAGATCCCCTGGAGAAGAAAACGGCAACCCACTCCAGTATTCTTGCTTTGAAAATTCCATGCACAGTGGAGCCTGGTGGGTTACTATCCACGGGGTCACAAAGAGTTGAACACTACTAAGCTACTAACACTGAGCCATACACATGGAGTTTGTTTTTTTTTATGAAATCAGAAAGGTAAATTCAGGACCATAACTGCAGGCTATATATTCTAAAGTAGTACACAAAAACTTTAACTACATCTTAACACACAAAGTAAAAAGAAAATTAAATACTATTTCATGAAAAATTCTCCCATTAATGTGTCCTATGATATCCCTTTCCATGTCTTTGTCAACTCCCATAACTGGCCATTCTCAGTCTCTGAGCATCTGTGTCATTATAAGGCCCTCTTCTAATGATCAGATTCTGTCTCTACCATCTTCAGCTATGCTATCTCCAAATCAGTAGTTTGTTAGAAGATAATAAGGCTGGAAAACTAGTTTAATTTCACTTTTAAAAGACTATAATAAACCACATGATATGTTCATTTAATAGTAACACACTTTTATATAAATGCCTTGGCATCCACTTTCAATATACTTACAACACTGGAAATGAAAATGTTCATTAGAAAATAAAAAGGCTGGAAAATTAGCTTAATTTCACCTTTAAAAGACTATAATGAACTACATGATATGCTCATTTAATAGTAACACGCCTTTATATCAATGCCTTGACATCTACTTTCAGTATATTACAATACTGAAAATAAAAATGTTCATTAGTGATGCCACTGTAGGGCTTCCCTGATAGCTCAGTTGGTAAAGAATCTGTCTGCAATACAGGAGACCCTAGTTTGGTTTCTGAGTTGGGACGATTCGCTGGAGAAGGGATATGCTACCCACTCCAGTATTCTTGGGCTTCTCTTGTGGCTCAGCTGGTAAAGAATCTGTCTGCAATGAGGGAGACCCGGGCTCGATCCCTGGAGATCTGGGTTTGATCCCTGGGATGTGAAGAAACCCTGGAGAAGGGAAAGGCTATACACTCCAGTATTCTGGCCTGGAGAATTCCATGGCCATGGGGTCGCAAAGATTCAGACATGACTGAGTGACTTTCACTGTCATATATTCCATATAATGCTACTGTGAATACAGTTCTGCTAGGGTTTATGTTTAACAATGTAACATTTTTTTCTTTTTAGAATGCACCAAGGATATGTTAAGATTTTCCATCAGCACCTGGTTAACAAAAGGGCCTAACCCCATGCCTTAAGTATGTGAAAGTCGCTCAGTCGTGTCCGACTCTTTGTGACCCCATGGACAGTATAGTCCATGGAATTCTCACCAGAATACTGGAGTGGGTAGCCTTTCCCTTCTCCAGGGGATCTTCCTGACCCAGGGATCAAACCCAGGTCTCCAGGGATCGAACCCAGGTCTCCCTCATTGTATCGCAGGCAGATTCTTACCAAATGAGCTATCAGGGCCTTAAATATAGATTATATTAGAAAGGTAAGTTTCAACATCCTCCTCCAAGCAGCTATCTCCAGCCTTGGACCTCTCAACACTGATGCTAAATGAGATAACTCAAGTACCACAGACTGGTTTATTTCTTCTCTTTTCAAAATGAAGCTTTAATAATTCTGATATCTTTGATTTCTGATCTGATTGATTGATACACTGATTCCTTCTCATGGCTTATCCTATATAAAAATTTATTCTATATTATTAATTTTCTTATTACAGCTATTCGTGACTTTCTGAGCACCCATAGTGCCTTTAGAACAAACAGTACATGATATAAAAATATAGTGAAACAACTGAAGACATAAGAGCAGAAACAAAAATGCTAAATGAGAGGATGATCACATCTCCAAGAGGTAAATTAACTAGCATGCATGCACTTGCTTTTTATA
Organism: Capra hircus; assembly: GCF_001704415.2. NCBI lineage: Eukaryota > Metazoa > Chordata > Mammalia > Artiodactyla > Bovidae > Capra > Capra hircus. Next base: position 26,885,562 of record NC_030827.1, on the reverse strand, counting down.
TTTCAATATTATGATCCTTGTTTCACCCCACTATCTTTGAAAGACACTTTTCAAAATAAAGAAGAAATACTTTGAATTAATCCATAATTTTTTTCCTAAAGTGATTTTAAAGCAGTTATTGTAAGGAAAAGTTGTGGTCCCAGGTGGTTTATCTTTTCCCCTAAGCCATTCCATTCCAAATAATATCCATTACATATAATACTTCTAAGTGTAGAAAATAAATTTAAATTTCTCACATGTACTGCTCCTATTTTCTCCTAACCTACTTAAAGTATGACTATGTTATCTTTATTTCCTTAAGTAAATAATTTAGCACTCAGCAATATTCTTTTTATTAAAAATTAACAATATTTTATTCTATTGTCAAAATGTTAGATTATCTTTATAATATTCAGGTTCTTCATTACTAAAACTTTATGTGGAGCCTTGGATTATAATACATATGAGGTATAAATTATGAGATCTGTTAAGTTAAATATTTCTGGCTAACAAAAACAATATTTAAAGTTACTAATGAATTTTAAATATCTAGGTTGATTTGTGAAAGATTTTCTCTCACGGAAGTGATTTATAAAAATATGTTAAACTACTCCTATTTATTTTTTAGCCTTTATCTTTGCATAGAAGTTAAAAAACTAAGTGATGTTTTTGGTAGAGGAACTGATATTATTTAAAATGTGTAACTTTGCGGAAATAATTATTCTTAAACAAGGAAACAGCTTGGGATTGTATTTCAGTGTTTAAAAAGTATTTTTGTTGTTTGCTTGTTTCTATTTACTTTACATTTTACTTTGAAAATGTGACATCTTGCTCAGCATTTCCTCATATGTCATTTTAAAGAGTGCTTATCCTGGGAAATCTGGAGGATAAAATTTTAGTAATGAAATAAGTTTGTGAATTACATCCTCTAGCCTCCTCTGAGAAAATTACAGAAAGTATAATAATAATTCAGAGATTTCCTACAAAAATGATGTCTATTCAATATGAATATACTCAGGAGTTAGTATAAATATATTTAGTTACAAGCCATTTTTTCTCTACCATAAATATCTAACTAATATCCTAGAGAAATTGTGCTTTATATAAAGTATATTGTAAAATACTGTAGATCATACATTTTTCTATAAAAATAAAATATATAAAAATCACTTTGCTAGTATAATATTGTCTACTTGAACATGCTTTTTGCTGTTAAAATACATTTTCTAATTTTATTTTTATGACTAATTATGATAACAGTTTTTATAAGAATTATACCAGATTTCTTTTTCTTTTCAAAGATGCCACACTCCAAAAAAACCCCTGTGAACTAATGTAGCTTAAATATTAGTAACCCTGCTCAATAAAGGTGAAAAATTAATTGACACAATTAACTAGTTAGTGGTAGAAGGAGACCTAGAATCCAGGTTCATAGCTGGTTGGTAGTAGAAAGGAAATTAGAAACCAGGTCGTCTCATATACAGTCTTAAAACTAGTCAATTGTCCCAAGTTTTGGAGATACTCTGAAGAGAGCAAAAGAAAAAATATTTATAACATTATAATTTAATTATTCATTCCCATGTGTTTATAATAACAGCCTAACAGGGCACTAATTTATTAATAATAGCATCTATATTTTGGCTAAAAATGTTTAGCCTATGAATAATCCAGGTTTCTGAGAATTATTGTGCTAAAAACTGCCAAAGAAATCAGAGCCAAAGGAATCCCAATGTTGCATTACACAAATGGTTAAAAAGTATAATATTTTCTATCAGACAATTCAAGATAATTCCACAAAACCAGGTTAATATAACTTTTCTATCTTCATGATCAAGCAGATTTATAAGGAAAACAATAGTTGTCTCATAAAATTCTTAAAGGGTTAGAAGTAAAATATAGATCAAACTGCATCAGTTAATCAGGTACAGAGTTTTTATTTCATTTTAGTAAAAAATTCTTGCCTATACAGTTACTAAAAATTATTACAATGTTGAATTAATATGATCATATTAAACATTGCTGCAGTTCTGACTTTTTCATTCTTTTCTGCTAAAACAACAATAAAAACACAGCCTTCCTTTGCTTCACTGCTCTATCTGTAATCCTGTGTTAATAACCTTCGTAATTGTTCTCTAAATTTATTTATGACACATACCAATAATATTTCTGTCAGTTTGTTTTACAAAATGGGGCCTTATCACATACACATTTTGTGACTTTTTCCTCACTCAACAATATCCGGTGAAAAATTTCCAAATTAACTGACATTTTCAATTCATTCTTTTTAATGGCAGCCTTTTATTCCATAGTATGAATGTTGTGGATATTTCCTAAATTTTTTAATTTTTGTTTTTGATGTGTATATGTGGGCTCATGTGTTCCACTTGTGCTCCCACAAAAAAATGTTACCATAGATGCCTTTTGTGATTGAGTGCTAATAATTTTTTATTTCTGAGATATAGATTCCCAGAAGTATAATTGACAGGTCAAAATTATTTACATCATTATATGGTTAACTGCAATAGATATATTTTAATTGGGATTTTAAAGAATTCTCTTAACAACTCACATTTGTATCAATTTATGATAATGCTGACTTCCTCACATCTGTACCAATAACACTTCACTTTCTCCTAAACTGTCTATAAGTTAATACCTCATTCTTTCTTTAATTTGTGTTTCCCTGACTGGCTTCGCATTTGAATAAGCTTTTCAAATGTTTCTTGGCTATCTGTATTTCCTCTGTTGTAAAATTCTTCTTTATTCCCTCTGTATTCTGTATTTTCTCTAATTTGTAAAAGATTTTTGGTTATCACTGAAATTCTCAATATGTTGCAGGTACGTTCCCTCCAAATCTATTATCTATGAGATCTGTTAATGCTGTCATTTATCATACAAAATTATATACATTACATATTCTACATAGCTTCCAGACTTCATTTTGAATATCTCCTTTATCCTCAGATTTTAAAGGAGAATAGTAAATATTCTTGTTTTATTTCACTATCATGTACATCCTTACTTACAATGGGATCTGTTGCTATATTCTCTCTCTATTCCTAGAATCAATGGCAATATCAAACAAAATCATTATATAGAAGCTTTATAGTATTACTTGCTAAAATAAAGACCCAGTAGCTGTGATTTCTCTTCATTGAAAATCATTAAAAATTATTCTTATTAGGAACTTGAAAAAAATATACTTGATTAAAAATGTTATTCTAAAATCTTTTGGAGAATTGTTATTTTTATGATGTTTCCTTTCTAAGATTATGGTCTCTCTTTCCATTTTTTAATTATACTTTAGTCTTCTGAATGTTTTCTTCATTGGAGATGCTATCATTTTTTAAATAAAATTATTTCTATTTGCTTTATTAATTTTTAAATTACTCTAAATAAGTTTTCTATTTATATTTTTGAGTGCTAATTGCTAGACCATAGAAACATCTTGGGTCTTCAGGGATTTAGTCATATCATGAGAAAAAGAAATTTATATCTTCTTCACCACTGTTTTGTTAATTATTTCACTTTCTTTTCTTACTGCTTTGCTAAAACTAAAAAATGATATCAGGTACCAGTGCTGAGAAGATAGCCCTATTTCCATTGCAATAATTAAAAGTTTTACTTTTGGGTATTTTATTTATTGTGGTTTTTTTTGTTGTTGTTTTGCTTTGTTAAAGAGAATTCTATTGCCTTAAAATATTTATCTATTCACATTATCACTCTTTTTTTGTACATGCATACTGTTTATTTTTCATTTTTTATGGTCATTTAATTGGATATGGCACAGCTGCCAGTGTAAGATTTTATATTTCAAAATTTTAAAACTTTAATTGATATATATTGAAAGAATATATGCATTCTTTTTCAGATTCTTTTCCACTGCATGTTATCACAAGATATTAAATATAGTGTCTGTGAAATACAGTGTGTCCTTGTTGTTTATCTGTTTTGTATATGTGTGAAGTCACTTCAGTCGTCTTTGACTCTTTGTGACCCTATGGACTGTAGCCCACCAGGCTCCACTGTCCATGGGATTCTCCAGGTAAGAATACTGGAGTGAGTTGGCATTTCCTCCTCCAAGGGATCTTCCTGACCCAGGAGTTGAACCCACGTCTCTTAAGTCTCTTGCAATGGTAGGAGGGTTCTTTACTACTAGCACCACCTGGGAAGCTCTATTTTACATATAGTAGCATGTATATGGTAATCCAAACTCCTAATTTATCCCTCACACACTCACTCTTAAACTCAATCAAATCAATTTTTCTCAGTAAAATTCTACCAAAATAGCTTTTGTCAAAGTGACCGATAATGTTCCTATGTTAAATCTAACGGTCACTAGCCATTCTTCTTCTGTCCCTACTATTAATAATAATATTTAGATGGGCTGATATCTTTTCTTTCATATACCTTCTTCTCTTTGTTTTCTTCTCCTACAGTTTATTTCTCAGTCTTCTTCCCTTCATTCCTCTTATTCTTTCCAACCTTTAAATGTTGGAGTAACCAAAGTCTCAGCACTCAGTTCTATAATTACTCCCTTGGTGACTTTGTCCAAGCTTTTCATTCTAAATGTCATCCATTTGCAAAGCACTCCCAAATTTGTATCTCCTGCTCAGAGTTTTCTTCTAAGCTCCAGAAGAATAAATCCAATTGACTATGTGAATTATTATTTTGATAACAGACACTTTAAATTTCACCTATTCTATAGTTAATAAGTGGTGGCTTTCTTCAAAGTGTATGCACCTAACTGCTCTACTGCTCTGCTTTTTTAGTTCTATGTACACACAGAGGTTTCAATAGTACTACTAATAATAACAAATGTGTATAATGACAAAATATCTTTTGTGATTTGTCTTTTCCAAATTAAGTATAATTTGGAAAAGTATAATTATTTCTTCCAAAGTATAGATTAAATATTGTGGAAGCAAATACACTCATTTCTTGGTATGGAATAAAAATATCTAAGCAAAAATAGTTAACAATATATCACTATAGAGTTTTCATAACAAAACAATTTGAAAATCAGCATTTTAGTGTGTCATGGAAACCCAAGGAACCAGTGTGTGTGTGAGTGTATTGTATGTGTGTATATGTGTGTGTTCCATAAAAAAGAGGCATGGAATTTTGCATTCCTCACCTCAGTTAACCCTTACAAGAATCCTACATGGTATAATATAATTACTATTTTATAAATGAGATAACTAAGATACACAAAAATTAAATAATTTGGTCAAGTTTTCACCCAGACAGACTGATTATAAGACCTATTCTCTTAACCATTGTATTGTTTTTTGGCAAAATATCTGACAATAAAAAAATATTTAGGCAATATATAAATGACTACTTTCTTCTATATATACTATTAATATATATTATGATGATGACATTGATGATTTAGGAGGAATTTACCAAAGAGCTGGAGAGTATGTCCAAAGAAAATTATGTTTTGGACATTTATTCAACCAATGTTTATTGCTGTGCTCTAGTCACATTGTTTTATAGCAGACTGGATTAACTGTGCAAATAATGAAAATAACTCATAGTCTTGATTCAATCCTATAGTAGTCATATTTTTATTAATACATATTTATCACAATAATGTTTATAAGCTATCAACAAGAAATCTATGTAGATTTATTTTTAAATATAATTTTCTCTAGAAAGTAGCTATATACAAAAATACCTTTTTAAAGAATTATGAACAGAGAAAAGATTTACTAAGATATTTCATCTATTGCCTCATCTAGTATAGAATCTATACTAGTGACTCAATACTAAGCTACTAATTTATTCTTACATTTCATAAAATCAAATTGGATACCTTAGTTTTATGAGTAACAAAAGCTATGCTACTTATAGAACATATTTCCTTATTTCATTCTCAAATGCAATATTGAATGAATGTTAAATATATGCTAACTTTTATATGGATGCACAGGTGTTCTCTCTTTTTCAATTTCTAGTGACTCAAGTCTAGGTAGAAGAAAATCTAATATTTAAGTGGAACCACCAATTTGAATAAAATAACTGTTAGCATAAAATCTACCAAGAATTGTTCAGTGGTTATGTCTCTGAGAAGGAAGCTGCTTGGTTCTGAGAAGTGTCATTTGGAAGGCAAGGGGTGGGGTACACTTACTCTGGGCAGCATTGCACAGGTATTGTTCCTCCCATGATCTGGGACATTATTCTGCTAAACCCCTTCTAGGTCTAAAATAACATGGTATTAGCTGCTTCTTACTTTGGTTCTCATTTGAGAAGTTACTTATATACCCAAATATAAAATATATATTTAACTCATTAGAACTGCCTTGTAACATTACCAAACTTAACAAATACATTTATATAATCCCATAAAAATATTATTTTCAACTATTTTATGTACTAATGATCCACATAAACATTTATTTGAGAAAAAATCAATTATAATTAAATAAATTTCTAAACAAGAAAGTTTAGGGAAAATATAATGTCCACATTTGAAGAATAAAGAAATAAGGAAAATTAAAAAACAAAAACTGAAATGCCTCATAGACACTGTAAAAAATATGAAAAATCAATAACTTTAATCACTATAGTGCATTCCATTTTCCTAAAACTACTTGTATTTTCAGGATTTCTAGTGTTTTTACTGAGTTGTAAAATTGGTATCCAAAATTTAATCATGATTTATAGGTCTTAAAATATCCCTTAGTTGTTTGATGAATATGCCAATGCTTTGTCACTATTTTAAATTTGCATGCAACACACCAAAACATTTTCATTCATCATGCTTACTATTGTCATTAAAATTATATTATTAGGTAGAATCTAATTTGGCTAAGACACTCTCTCTCTTAAAAACTGGTCATTTATTTTTGCACATTGAAAACTAGTTGGCAGCACTTTTTCTAACACTTTTATGAAAACTATATATTTAGCCTGATAGTCAATAATGATTTTTAATGCACATATCATGGTTTGCTCTAAGTGATGATATTATAGACTTGTATGGATATCTGAATGTAATAAACTTTTGATTAAACACACTAAACTGTTTTTTATCAGATGAAATAATTTGCAATAGACAGGCTTTGTGTTCACTGGGAGACTCTCCCCAAGTGTTTTGTGTTCTCGAGTGAGCCAGGGACTGAATTAACGTGCGGTGCACAATCATGCTGACCACTGGAAAACAAATGCTGAGTGCACTGAGAGGCCCCAACCTCTTCAGGACTAAAAGAATTTTCTGACTGCTACATTTCCAAAACATATAGCTGAAAGAGAGCAACATCATTTAAAGCTGCTTCTGAGATCAGTGGAAATCCATTTCCCCGCTTCCATCTTTTCAAGAGCAGAAGATGAAGTCTACTTCTCAGAAGTTAGGGGGGAAAAAAAAGAACAAATGCAGCTTTGCCTTAGGAAGTCTAAATTACTTACATGTAACCTCAGAGTCGTTCAGAGTTTCACGATAAAGCCTAGACAGTGCCTGCCGAACACTGACATGGTGGTGTATGAAAAGAGAGCCTCTTCCGGGTGTATTCACCTCTGCATCTGTTGATATTATGTGGCCTTGAAGTCTCTAGAGTCTCCACGTACCTTTATTTCTTTTTGGTGTGTTTGGATCTCTGCCTGTTTACTACAGCACTCATGCTGTATGAAAGGAAGCCGGCTGGGATGTTTTATCTCTTGTCTGAGCTTGCTTCAATTAAATTAATGGACCCATTCAGCTCACTCTTTCCTCTTTCAGATGTACCCCTGATGAATACATTAAAAAGATCTTAAGTCTCAAGATGGTACATCACGGTATTAGCCAGGGCACTCATTTCCCTCTGCCTTCTTTTTCTGTAAATCAAATAATTAATGAGATCTCCACCTCAATAAAGCACTTCATCAATATTTTGTGGCAAAGGGAAAAAAAATGCCCTCTTTACATGTAGTAGAGCTTTTATCTCCATCTGTGTAGGATTTTGTGGGCAAATGTAGTAATATTGAAATGACAAAATATTGACTGTTTTTTTGCAGTTTGTTCTTCAGAGCTCAGAAGGATTAGTTAAAGGCTTTATACACTGTTCAGCAGAGATGCAAGTGACAAGCTTGTCAATATGCTGTGGATGTTTTGTACTCAATATGTAAGTTGTAAACATCAAGTGGGACAATTAATTTTGCCAGAGTTTAATGTCACTACAGAGGTTGCATAGGTCAAGAGGGAAAGCGCACATTAATTCATCATTTTGTAATGTAAGGAGTTATCTATATTTAACTATATTTATTTCCTTACATTTTAAGATATTGTACCTTTTAACAAAAAGTCAACTATTTTCTACCTTAGAGTTTCAATTAAAAAATGACACTAAACATGTAAGTGACCGTAATAGTTGTCGATGTTGTTCAGCCACCAAGTCCCGTCTGACTCCTCGTGACCCAATGGACTGCAGCATGCCAGGCCACACTGTGTCCATAGTAGCTCCACTTAACTTGCTACAGAAGGTCCCTTTTTATAGATTATAGAAGTGAAGTATAAAATTAGAAGAGGAAAATGTTCAATTTGCTTTATGCAACACTCTCCAGCTGAGTTGGCAGCCATTTCTCCTTTCTGTGAAGAGAGCTACACCATAAAAGTTCTGGATCTTTCTCTTTCTCAATGATTTATACAGCTAGAATCTCAACCAAAGACAAAGGTTTGCTTTCCTGAAGTGTTTAGATTCACTTTGGGATGAATGTCAATAAGCCATATGTGATGTTTCCTTCAGCATCTAATGTTAATTCACATGGGTCATGGTCTGAATGGGAATTGAGTCTGGAAAGAATGCAAGAGAGAAAAGAGAAGATAGAGACAGAGGTAGACATAGAGACAGAGATGAGAGAGAGAGAAATCAGACTGCCAGAAACTAGGTTTACTTAGTCCATTTAAATCACTATCAATCCAAACACAGCTTGGTAAACTACCAAGGAAAGGAATGATGTAGCCCTTATATTTGTAGATTATGGATTCAAACAACCAAATTTAAAGGAAGCCTAAAGCATAAATATAGGCATATGAACAGGATGGGGTAAGCAATTAGAGAAAATTAAAAGGCTTGTTGCCTTTATTAAAATAACTAGATACAGTTAGAGGAAAACTGAGAAAGACTCAAGAAGAAAGGGAAATTTGGTGGAGAAAAAGCATGCTCCTCTGAAGACTTACAAAGTATAAGAGCTGTCTTCAAGAAAACTAAGTTGAAAAATAAATAACTCTAGCTATTGTGGTCAAAGAAATAGCCACTAATGGTTGAGTCATGAATCCAGTATTGATATGTAGTATATAATTAAACTTTGTTTCAAAGGCATCATAATTAAAATAATACTTACATGTTTATGTCCAGGTAATTGAGGCAAGACTAATATTTTAAATATTCCAGAATGCACATAGTGTCCAGCAAATGAAGTGGATACTCAAATACAAATCATGCAGTGTACTGGATTTTCCTCAGTCAACTTAATATTTATGGATATGTACAATTCAAGTCTCAAATGATTTGACAAAAAGAGTAGAGAGGAAAGGTAAAATAGAAAACTTACAATGGACATTAGAAAAAGTTGAAATTTACATGCTATAAACTTAAGAATTTTTGATAGATTTAATGAACATAACAAATTGAAACAGCATAGAATCCAATTTATGATTCACTCTTCAAATAAAAATATCAATTTAAGATTAAACTAAAATAAACTGATTTATTATTTTGGGGATCAAGACCATCCCCAAGAAAGGCAAAAAGGCAAAATGGTTGTGTGAGGAGGCCTTACAAACAGCTGTGAATAGAAGAGAAGTGAAAGGCAAAGGAGAAAAGGAAAGATACACCTATTTGAATGCAGAGTCCCAAAGAATAACAAGGAGAGATAACAAAGCTTTCCTCAGAGATCAATGCAAAGAAATAGAGGAAAACAATAGAATTGGAAAGTCTGGAGATCTCTTCAAGAAAATTAGAGATACCAAGGGGACATTTCATGCACAGATGGGCTCAATAAAAGACAGAAATGGTATAGACCTAACAGAAGCAGAAGATATTAACAAGAGGTGGCAAGAATACACAGAAGACTACACAAACAAGATCTTCAAGACCTAGATAATGATAATAGTATGATCAACAACTAGAGCCAGATATCCTGGAATGCAAAGTCAAATAGGCCTTACGAAGTATCACTGCCAACAAAGCTAGTGGAGGTGATGGAATTCCGGTTGAGCTATTTCAAATCCTAAAAGATGATGCTGTGAAAGCACTGCACTCAATATACTAGCAAATCTGGAAAACTCAACAGTGGCCACAGGACTGGAAAAGGTCAGTTTTCATTCCAATTCCAAAGAAAGGCAATGCCAAAGAGTGCTCAAACTACCACACAATTGCACTCATCTCACACGCTAGTAAAGTAATGCTTGAAATTATCCAAGTCAAACTTCAACAGTACGTGAACCATGAACTTCCAGATGTTCAAGCTGGATTTGAACAGAGGAAGATCAACCAGAGGAACCAAAGGCAGAGGAACCAGAGATCAAATTGCCAATATCCGCTGGATCATCAAAAAAGCAAGAGAGTTCAAGAAAAACATCTACTTCTGCTTTATTGATTATGTCAAAGCCTTTGACTGTGTGGATCACAACAAACTTTGGAAAATTCTTCAAGAGATGGGAATACCAGACCTGCCTCCTGAAAAATCTGTATGCAGGTCAAGAAGCAACAGTTAGAACTGGACATGGGAAAAACAGACTGGTTCCAAATTGGGAAAGGAGTACATCAAGGCTGTATATTGTCACCATGCTTATTTTACTTATATGCAGATTATATCATGGGAAACGCTGAGCTGGATGAAGCACAAGCTGGAATCAAGATTTCCAGGAGAAATATCAATAACCTCAGATATGCAGATGACATCACCCTTATGGCAGAGAGTAAAGAAGAACTAAAGAGCCTCTTGATAAAAGTAAAAGAGGAGAGTGAAAGAGTTTACTTAAAACTCAACATTCAGAAAACTAAGATAATGGCATCTCATCCCATCACTTCATGGCTAATAGATGGGGAAACAGTAGAAACAGTGACAGACTTTATTTTGGGGGGCTCCAAAATCACTGCAGATGGTGACTGAAGCCATGAAATTAAAAGACAGTTGCTCCTTGGAAGAAAAGTTATGACCTACCTAGACAGCATATTCAAAAGCAGAGACAGTACTTTGCCAATAAAGGTCCGTCTAGTCAAAGCTATGGTTTTTCCAATAGTCATTGGAGTTGGAGTATAAAGAGTTGGAGTATAAAGAAAGCTTAAAGCCAAAGAACTGATCCTTTTGAACCAGTGTTTGAAAAGACTCTTGAGAGTCCCTTGGACTGCAAACAGATCCAACCAGTCCATCCTAAAGGAAATCAGTCCTGAGTGTTCGTTGGAAGGACTGATGCTGAAGCTGAAAGTTCAATACTTTGGCCACCTGATTCAAAAAGCTGACACATTTGAAAAGACCCTGATGCTGGGAAGTATTTAAGGCAGGAGGAGAAGGGGATGACAGAGGATGAGATGGTTGGATGGCATAATCGACTCAATGGACACGAGTTTGAGGAAACTCCAGGAGTTGGCGATGGACAGGAAGGCCTGGTATGCGGCAGTCCATGGGGTCGCAATGAATCAGACACGACTGAGGGACTGAACTGAACTGAAACTGATTTATAAATGGTAAAAATAAATAGGAGAAGGAAATGGCAACCCACTCCAGTATTCTTACCTGGAGAATCCTGTGGACAGAGGAGCCTGATGGGCTGCTGTCCCTGGGGTCACAGAGTCAGACACGACTGAAACGACTTAGCATGCATGCATGCATTGGAGAAGGAAATGGCAACCCGCTCCAGTATTCTTGCCTGGAGAATCCTGTGGACAGAAGAGCCTGGTGGGCTGCTGTCCATAGGGTCAGTGTCGGACACGACTGAAGCGACTTAGCAGCAGCAAAAATAAACAGGAACAAACAGAAATAAGCAGGAAAAGCATAAATGGTGTCTATAACTGTCAGCTGCCTTAGAATTAAGATCAAATTATTAAACATATATAAACATATAAACATATATAAAAAGGACAAATGGTAACATACAAGAGGATGCTGTAACAGTCATGAATTTTATGCATGTTTTAATAAAATATATAAATAACTAAAAGTGCTAGAAATGAAAAGAATCTAAAAAATCATAAATGTAGAAGTCTTAGAATATTTCACTGAGTATTGATTTCAAAATTAAGTACAAATGCAGATTATCTGGAAATATAATAAAATTTAATTTAACAAGTATATAAAATATATTTTGTACCTCCAAAATAATAGTCTTATGAAAATATAACCTAAAAGAAATATATTGATAAATTTTCAAGGGCAAATATGTTTGCATTGTTGTACCACCATATAATAGAACTTGAATCCCAAAGTCACTACCAAAACAGTTTTTAAAATTACTCAAAAATTATCTTCTAAACAGTGGAAAATCAAAATGAAAATGACAACAACAGTTAAGGCTTTGGGGTCAAGATTGTAAAAATATATAAACATTACTGCATCTTACCCAATTAGCTTATGCTCATGGATACTATTGTTTTAATTATTTACTATTTTTACATAAATATTTTATAAATATTAAGCAGACAAAAACTGCTTAAAACTTATGTGTAAAGTGCAAGGCTAGCAATACAGGAACTTACATCAATTTAAGGGAGTAAATTACTTTACATGTGAAGTCTTTTCTGTAAACTCCCCTGATCCTTGATCTAGGTTCTCTCTTTTTCTTCTCTTTTTCTCTTCATTAACCATTATATTAAATCTTTTGTTTATCATTCTCTGACTTCTGAATATTATTAACTGCACAGATTAGTATTTTAAATGATATATTTTGTGGTGTATATATTAAACCTTGTATAAATGGATTTATACAAAATCCATGACTTGCTCTTTTCACTTTTCATCATTCTCTGGTTGAATTAAGTTGAAGTGAATTCACTTTTGCCGCTGCTCAATAATCTGCCTTAGAGATGATCTACTTCTTTTTCTATTTACAGTAATTTGGGTAGTGTCCAGATACTTGTATTTGCAGGAGTGCCACTATAGACAAATCCTTGTACAAATCTCCTAGTACACATTAAAAAAAAAATTCTACTAAGGTACTATCTAAGAATTCTGGTTAAAGAGAAGATAGTGTTTAATTCGCTTTGCTGGGATTTTTTAAAGTGCTTAATCCAGATGACACCGCCCTTATGGCAGAAAGTAAAGAAGAACTAAAAAGCGTCTTGATGAAAGTGAAAGAGGAGAGTGAAAAAGTTGGCTTAAAGCTCAACATTCAGAAAATGAAGATCATGGCATCTGGTCCCATCACTTCATGGCAAATAGATGGGGAAACAGTGGAAACAGTGTCAGACTTTATTTTTGGGGGCTCCAAAATCACTGCAGATGGTGACTGCAGCCATGAAATTAAAAGACGCTTACTCCTTGGAAGAAAAGTTATGACCAACCTAGACAGCATATTCAAAAGCAGAGACATTACTTTGCCAACATAGGTCTGTCTAGTCAAGGCTATGGTTTTCCCTGTGGTCATGTACGGATGTGAGAGTTGGACTGTGAAAAAGGATGAGTGCTGAAGAATTGATGCTTTTGAACTGTGGTGTTGGAGAAGACTCTTGAGGGTCCCTTGGACTGCAAGGAGATCCAGCCAGTCCATTCTGAAGGAGATCAGCCCTGGGATTTCTTTGGAAGGAATGATGCGAAAGCTGAAACTCCAGTACTTTTGCCACTTCATGTGAAGAGTTGACTCATTGGAAAAGACTCTGATGCTGGGAGGGATTGGGGGCAGGAGGAGAAGGGGACGACAAGGAATGAGATGGCTGGATGACATCACTGACTCAATGGACGTGAGTCTGAGTGAACTCCAGGAGTTGGTGATGGACAGGGAGGCCTGGTGTGCTGCGATTCATGGGATTGCAAAGAATCGGACATGACTGAGTGACTGAACTGAACTGAATGACATTAGAGTTGCCCTTTCCAAAAAGAAATTATTATATTTAAATACCACTAAGTAAGATTCTGTACTTTGTGTTTCCACAACTGATATATCTCCACAAGTCTCAAATAATCTCTGTCTTATGCATTAAAATAATACTTTTTTTCTATTTATAAAAATAAAAATATACTCAAAATAGAAAATTGAAATCTAAAGTACAAGAATAAAATCAAAAATATTAACACACATATGTCTACATATACACATTTGCATATGTGTGCACATAAATAAAACTAATATGTATTAATCACTGGAAATATAATGACTGAGTCAAACTCTTTTGGCAAACTCTTCTGGCAGCTGTGGTTTATCTGCAGCTGACATTTGTATCCAAAGGTGTTCTATAGTTAGAAAACTTCATTGTTAAAAGTTGACTTTAAAGATTTGGCAAAGCTTGAAGGCAAACCTCATTGGCTTCAATATTATTAAAGTCATTTGTGCTGTAAGTAAAATTTGCCCTCAAACTTGGTCAAATTTACAAAGCAAATATGTTCATCTTTTGCTGCCTAGGTCAGCTCAAAGTCAGTGTAATCTTTTATGCCGTAGAAGGCTAAATGACTCATTCTTAAAGCAAAAAAGAAATACTGTCTCTATTAGGATGTCAAAAGGCAGCTTATCTAATATATTAATAAACAAAGCCAAATGGTCCTCTCCTACATATTTACCCATCCTAGAATCAATCACTCAGCTGAATTTATTATAACTGCCAAGGCTTAGTTAAGAAGACATTTAATTATGAAGCACATAATTATCACAATGTTTGCTTAAATGGGATAATGAAATATATCTTGCATAAATATTACTATACATATGGACAGCTGTAGCAGAAAAGAATGAAATTAGGCTATCAAAATATTTTGTAATTAGATTAAAAGGCTTGGAATATTTTAATAAACAAAGATTCAGAAGAACTAACTTTTTAGAAATAAATCACTGATAAAATATGGGCAATGAAGAAATGGCCATGATGGAAGACACCCAGAGTCCCTGGAATCACTCGGCTCTGTATTGTAAACTGAACTTTATTTAAAAACCCTATGGGGTGAGATGTCATGGACTCACTTTTCCTGGATCCTCGCCTCTTAGTACTTCTGTGTCCTGAAATAATTCCATAATCATAAATGGACTCAGAATTCTGTGAAGAGAAAGGTGACCTCACAGCCCTGAGTTTCCTGGGTTTTCTTTCCATCACCATAGATACTCAGCTGGGCAACAAAGAGGCCCACAACTTGGAGGCACTAAAATGTGTAGACAAAAACAGAGAAACCAAAAACCTTGCTCTCTTTGGTAAAAAGGCCAGGAAAGAGACGGCCAATCAGAAACCTAGCTAGAAGAAACATTCCATGATCCTCACCAAGGGTGCAAAGGGTCCCACTGGCCACAGCAGCAGAGCAAGGGCAGAGACTGAACCCTTGCTCACAAACCTGGACCACTGACAGACCTGCTCCAGTGCAGCAGCAGAACCAGAACAGGAACCCACCTCCTGTCGCATATCCAGGGCATTGCTGCCTCATCCACCCCAGCGGCACCACCCAAAGATAAATCCTTGCCCCACATTTGAAGCATTAGCAGGTTTAATATGTAGGAGCTCACATAGGCAGCCCTCTATCTTTGATCTTAATGGCATTAAACTTCTTGAGATTTTTATTTTTCAAAATAAAGTTGTGTATAATTAGGTGACATTTGAGCTTTCCTGGTAGCTCAGTGGGAAAGAAATTCCTATAATGCAGGAGACACAAGAGATGAAGGGTTCAATCTTTGGGTCAGGAAGATCCCCAGGAGGAGGAAATAGCAACCCACTTCAGCATTCTTGCCCAGAGAATCCCATGGACAGAAGAGCCTGGTGGGCTACAGTCTGTGGGGTCGGAAAGAGTCAGATACAACTGAAGTGACTGAGCATGTAGGCAACACTTAATTCTAAGAATGAGTTCATAGTCTTTAAGATAGAAGAAAATGTTTACATAGAAAAATTGTTTAAAGTGCAAAACAATGAAGTTAGATATAAAAATCATAGTGTTTTCAATATCACTTAGAATCAAGACAATGTTATTTTGGGAGAAGGTGATGCATGAGAGCATTTAAAGTCTTACTCAGTCCTCAGAGACAGAGAAAGGGAGAAACTTGGATCTCCCATTCTCAAAGTGAAAAAGTAAAGTCACTCAGTGGTGTCCAACTCTTTGTGACTCCATGAACTATAGCCTACTAGGATCCTCCATCCATGGGATTTTCCAGGCAAGAATACTGGAGCAGGTTGCGATTTCCTTCTCCAGAGGATCTTCCCGCCCCAGGGGTCAAACCCAGGTCTCCCTCGTTGTAGGCAGACACTTTACCATCTGAGCCACCAGGGAAGCCTAAATATAAAGTGAGTGAAAGTGAAGTAAAGAAGAAAATCTTCCCTGACAGGAAATCAAACCCAGGCTGCGGTGGTGAGAGCACCAAATCCTAACCACTAGACCACCAGGGAGCGCCATTCTCAAAGCACCCACAACTTAGTCAAGAAAGGCCAAGTAGTAAGGGGAAAGATCCATGTGATACATGAACATGAATTTCATCCAGCCTCATGGAAATAATGCCAAGAGGACATATACATGTGTGTTTTCAACCAACAGTACAGCCATTAATTTGAGCAAACAGAAATAATCCACATTCACTAGGTTATTTCTCAAATTAATACAGAGGTATAACGAACTATGTTAGCATCAGGATAGAAGGAAAAAGACATGCTCTTAAAAGAGAAAAGGCAGAGTCACTATGAATGTGTAGTTTATGCACGAAGGACCTTGATGAAAGAACATGGTTGTGGGGGGGCGGGGAGTGAAATTTAGCTTCTAATCCATGGTACCTTGTGCCTGGATACAGGACTGCACTTACTCTTGCAATATCACTCACTGTTCACCAAACCATGCCCTTGCTGGGCTGCATCTTCCCAGGGAAACATTTTTCTTCTTTCTTTGTTATCATTGCATAGGCTGGTGATAGACCTGAGGGAAATGATACAAAACACTCCGAACATAATAATAAAATAAAATAAGAACCATTTTCAAAGAGGTGTTTCGGTCATGGCCCTGAATGAAATGAAAGTCACGAAGAAAAATATCAGAGATGCTCAGTCACATCTTGTCTAAGATGCCAGAGAAAGCTGGGGTACTCTCTTAGAATCTTTTCAATCTTAACTCCTCCTATGGATGTTCTGATCCTAATGCTATTAACTATTATATTCATTAAACATCTTTTATTCTGACAAAATGTTTCACAAAGTACCATTTTCAGTCTGTTTTATCTGCACTTGAACGGAACATTCAAATCATTCTTCTGACCTAATTTTCCATGGATTAAGATTTCTTGGCTGTTTGAACAAAATCATAGGTGCGGGCTTTTGCTGTGCTAAAAAAGAGCTTCAAAATGGGAGGATTCCAGAAGACTAATTACTATGAGAAAGATTACAGAGCTGCTCATTGGAAAAAAAATAATAATATCAGAAAAGCAGGAATGCTGGACAAGAGTTTTTAAATTTTGACCTAGAAAAATCTTGGAAAATGAGATTTTTTTTTTAACCAGATGTTCTGAGAAGTTGGGATATGAATAAGTGGAAAAGATTTCTTAATGTTGTTGTGTTATTATTTGAATTCCCTTGGAACACTTGGATATAGAATTGTAATATTTATTTTTTAATTTTTTTGCAGAAATCTTTTTATTGAGGTACAACTCACAAAATGTATAGATTCTGAGTACAGTTTGATGACTTTCAACAAAGGTATACTCCCATATAACCTCTGGCAAAATTGAAATATAGAAAAATCCATTCATCCTAGAATGGTCAAGATTTTGACCTTAATTTACATTGGCTTTGGATCCCAGACTATGACTCTTATCTCACAAAGCTCTGTATTATGCTGGAGGTAAATTTTCCATGTAAGAAAATAATTGAAAAATGCCTTTACTAGAGAAGTTAACCAAACATGCAATTCAATCAGGATGTTCATCTTCTTCCAAAGATTTATGTCTTCCTGTTTCTATCTTCCATGGGTTACTCTCTAGTATCTAAAATGAGTATTTTTTTTAAGAGATATTTGTTCAGACTTTATAATTGTCACTCAGTCAGTTCAGTTGTTCAGTCGTGTCGGACTCTTTGCAATCCCATGAATCGCAGCATGCCAGGCCTCCCTGTCTATCACCAACTCCTGGAGTTCACCCAAACTCATATGCATCTAGTTGGTGATGCAATCCAGCCATCTCATCCTCTGTTGTCCCCTTCTCCTCCTGCCCCCATTCCCTCCCAGCATCAGAGTCTTTTCCAATGAGTCAACTCTTCGCATGAGGTGGCCAAACTACTGGAATTTCAGCCTCAGCAGAACAGCCAGGACTGGTCTCCTTTAGGATGGACTGGTTGGATCTCCTTGCAGTCCAAGGGACTCTCAAGAGTCTTCTCCAACACCACAGTTCAAAAGCATCAATTCTTCAGCACTCAGCCTTCTTCACAGTCCAACTCTCACATCCATACATGACCACAGGAAAAACCATAGCCTTGACTAGACGGACCTTTGTTGGCAAAGTAATGTCTCTGCTTTTGAATATGCTATCTAGGTTGGTCATAACTTTCCTTACAAAGAGTAAGCGTCTTTTAATTTCATGGCAGCAATCACCATTTGCAGTGATTTTGGAGCCCCCCAAAATAAAGTCAGTCACTATTTCCACTGTTTCCCATCTATTTCCCATGAAGTGATGGGACCAGATACCATGATCTTAGTTTTCTGAATGTTGAGCATTAAGCCAGCTTTTTCACTCTCCTCTTTCACTTTCATCACGAGGCTTTTTAGTTTCTCTTCACTTTCTGCCATAACGGTGGTGTCATCTGCATATCTGAGGTTATTGATATTTCTCCTGGAAATCTTGATTCCAGCTTTGCTTCATCCAGCCCAGAATTTCTCATGAAGTACTCTGCAAATAAGTTAAATAAGCAGGCTGACAGTATACAGCCTTGACGTACTCCTTTCCCAATTTGGAATCAGTCTGTTTCATGTTCAGTTCTAACTGTTGCTTCTTGACCTGCATACAGATTTCCCTGGAGGCAGGTCAGGTGGTCTGGTATTCCCATCTCTTGAAGAATATTTCACAGTTTGTTGTGATCCACACAATCAAAGGCTTTGGTATAGTCAATTAAGCAGAAGTAGATGTTTTTCTGGAACTCTCTTGGTTTTTCAGTGATCCAACGGATGTTGGTAATTTGATCTCTGGTACCTCTGCCTTTTCTAAATCCAGCTTGAACTTCTGGAAATTCATGGTTCACATATTGTTGAAGCCTGACTTGGAGAATTTTGAGCATTACTCTGCTACTGTGTGAGATGGGTGCAATTGTGCAGTAGCTTGAACATTCTTTGGTGTTGCCTTTGGTATTGGAATGAAAATTGGCCTTTTCCAGTCCTGTGGCCACTGCTGAGTTTTCCAAATTTGCTAGCATTTAGAGTGAAGCACTTTAACTGCATCATCTTTTAGGATTTGAAATAGCTCAACTGGAATCACTCACCTAGAGCCAGCTATAGTCCACAGGGTCACAAAGAGTCAGACACGGTTGAGTGGCTGAGTACAGCACAAGAGAGTTAGTCTGATATAATCGAATTTACTATCCCCAAATTGAAAAGTTCCCAAATCATTTAAAATATTTTAAAATAATGGACGTGTACATTTTAATGCAATTCAATATTTGGATAGTATACAAAATTTGTCCATTTTTATGTAGGGTGAAGTGAAGTGAAAGTTGCTCTGTTGTGTCTGACTCTTTTTGAGCCATGGAATAACAGTCCGTGGCATTCTCCAGGCCAGAATACTGGAGTGGGTAACCATTTCCTTCTCCAGGGTATCTTCCCAACCCAGGGATCAAACCTAGGTCTCCTGCATTGCAGGTGGATTCTTTAGCAGCTGAGCCACAAGGGAAGCCTTTATGTAGGGTACTTGTCAGATTATTCTGAGTTTTGCAACTAATATACAACAACTAATTAGTCCAAGATAAATTTCTTACCACAACAAAAAGCCAACAGCTTACTCTCATCATTATCAAATGCAGACTGGATTTATGTTACAGCAGAGTTTCAGTGGAGAAGCACAAGCATTATGGTTCTTAGAATTGCACCTTGGAGTCAAAATGAAGACTTTTTTGTGTTTAAATTTGATTTTAGGAAAATGTTCTTTGCAGAATGGAATATACCACATGAAATATTAAATTTATGCAAAGTTACAATAAGTAATACAAGAGTCTTCTCCAGCACTACAATTCAAAAGCATAAATTCTGTGCTCAGTCCTCTTTAAGGTTCAATTCTCACATTCTTACATGACTACTGGAAAAACCATAGATTTGAATATGTGGACCTTTATCAGTAATGTCACGTTTCTGCTTTTTAATACATAGTCTAGGTTTGTCATTGCTTTCCTTCCAAGGAGCAAGCTTTTAATTTCATGGCTGCTGTAACCATCTGCAGTGATTTTGGAGCCCCCCAAAAGAAAATCTATCGCTGCTTCCACTTTTTCCCCTTCTGTTTATCATTAACAGATGAGATCAGATGACATGATCTTAGCATTTTTAATGTTGAGTTTCAAGTCAGCTTTTGCACTCTCCTCTTTCACTCCCATTCAAGAGGTTCTTTAAGTTTCTCTTCAGTTTCTGCCTTTAGAGTAGTATAACCTGCATGTCTGAGGTTGTTGATATTTCTCCTGGCAATCTTGATTCCAGCTAGTTGATTCATCCTGCTCAGCATTTCACATGATGTACTATATATAGAAGTTAAATAAGCAGATTGACTATAATATATATATATATATAGCCTTGTTTTACAATTTTGAACCAGTCAGTTATTCTATATCTCATTCTAACTGTTGCTTTCTTGACCCACATACAGATTTCTCAGGAGACAGGTAAGGCACTGGTACTTGTAACAAGACAGGTAAGACCTACTACTCCCATTTCTTTAAGAAATTCTCACAGTTTATTGTGATCCACATAGTCAAAAGTTTTAGCATAGTCAGTGAAGCAGATATTTTTATGGAATTCTCTTGTTTTCTCCACAATCCAACAAATGTTAGCAATTTGATCTCTGGCTTCTCTGCCTCTTTGAAGCCCATCTTGTACATCTGGAAGTTCTCAGTTCATGTACTGCTGAAGCCTACTTTGAAGGATTTTGAGAAAAACTTTGCTAACACTGAAATGAGCACAATTGTACTGTACTTTGAACATTCTTTAGCATTGCTCTTCTTTGGTATTGAAATGAAAACTGACCTTTTCCAGCCCTGAGGCCACTGTTGAGTTTTCCAAATTTGCTGACATACTGACTGCAGTGCTTTAACAGCATCATTTTTAGGATTTTTAAATAGCTCAGCTGGAATTCCATCACCTTCACTAATTTTGGTCATAGTACCTCAGATATGCAATTGACACCACCCCTATGGCAGAAAGTGAAGAGGAACTAAAAAGCCGCTTGATGAAAGTGAAAGAGGAGAGTGAAAAAGTTGGCTTAAAGCTCAACATTCAGAAAATGAAGATCATGGCATCCAGTCCCATCACTTCATGGGAAATAGATGGGGAAACAGTGGAAACAGTGTCAGACTTTATTTTGGGGGGCTCCAAAATCACTGCAGATGGTGACTGCAGCCATGAAATTAAAAGACACTTACTCCTTGGAAGAAAAGTTATGACCAACCTAGATAGTATATTCAAAAGCAGAGACATTACTTTGCCAACTAAGGTCCATCTAGTCAAGGATATGGTTTTTCCTATGGTCATGTATGGATGTGAGAGTTGGACTGTGAAGAAGGCTGAGCGCCGAAGAACTGATGCTTTTGAACTGTGGTGTTGGAGAAGACTCTTGAGAATCCCTTGGACTGCAAGGAGATCCAACCAATCCGTTCTGAAGGAGATCAGTCCTGGGAGTGTTTTGGAAGGAATGATGCTAAAGCTGAAACTCCAGTACTTTGGCCACCTCATGTGAAGAGTTGACTCATCGGTAAAGACTCTGATGCTGGGAGGGATTGGGGGCAGGAGGAGAAGGGGACGACAGAGGATGAGATGGCTGGATGGCATCACTGACTCGATGGACGTGAGTCTGAGTGAACTGCGGGAGTTGGTGATGGACAGGGAGGCCTGGTGTGCTGCGATTCATGGGGTCGCAGAGTTGGACACGACTGAGCCACTGAACTGAGCTAAACTGAACTGAATGCTTCTTAAGGCCCATTTGACTTCACACTCCAGAATGTCTGGCTCTAGGTGAGTCAACACATCATTGTGGTTATCTGGGCCATTAAGACCTTTCTTCTATAGTTCTTCTGTATATTCTTGCCACCTTTCTTAATGTCTTCTGCTTCTGTTAGGTCCTTACATTTCTGTCCTTTATCATGCCCATCATTGCATAAAATGTTCCCTTGATATCTCCAAGTTTCTTAAAGGGACCTGTAGGCTTTCCCATTCTATTGTTTTCCTCTATCCCTGGATTTCATGGAGATCAAACCAATCAATTCTGAAAGAAATCAACCCTGAATGTATATTGAAAGGACTGTTGTTGAAACTGAGGCTCCAGTACTTTGACCACCTGATGCAAAGAGCTGAGTTATTGGAAAAGACTCTGATTCTGGGAAAGGTTGAAGACAAAAAGAGAAGGGGTGGCAGAGAATGAGATGGTTAGATAGCATCTCTGATTCAACAGTCATGAATTTGAGTAAACTCCAGGAGATAGTGAAGGACAGAGGAGCCTGGCATGCTGCAGTTCCTGGAGTCAAAAAGAGTCAGACACAATATAGCAACTGAAAAACATCAACAAAATAGGAAGGTACCTAACTGAGAAAATTCATGAGAATATTCTGTATAATTATCAATTAGAAATTGAAAATCTTTAACCTATCGTTCACTGAGCCCCATTTTTCTTAAGAAAGGTAAATATCAGTTATGGTCAGTGTAATTCAAGACATTTTACTCATTTTTCCTAGATGATTCTAGAGCTATGGAAATAGACTTTCACTGAGGGGGGGGCGGAGATTATGTAGCCTTTACAACCATAGGTCACACTGTCACCTTGTTACAAGATCTAAAAAAATTTATGAAGACACACTTCTATAAATAAAAGAAAGAACTTTGATTGAAAAATGTTCCTAGAGTGGTTAAAGGAGCAGGTCTTTTGAAATATGTGGACAAGTGAAAGTTTGCACTGATAGCAATAGAATATTCATTATTTACTCAAATTTCCAAAGACCTCTGTTTCTCTGCTGGACAGCTTGACCACCCAGGAAAAGTATGCTTCATAAAGGAAAATTTCTGGGACTCTTATATAATATTTACAACTGCATTTCAGAATGAAATTACTGTTGCAAGTTATTTATATGTTAAGGATTTGTAGCAGGTTAGCTACAGTAATGAGCACTGTTTTGAGAACTAAAATAAGAGCAAAATATTATAAAAAAAAAAGCTAAAAAATTCAGGCAAGAAAGAGAGTTGGATGGCCAATTATTTTAATGGAGCTTAGAAGTGGCCAGTAGCAAGGGAACACTTAAATATAAAATATTATTAAAGTCAGTTAGAGAGGGTGCAAAGAAATTTGCTCTCACAGAGACACTTACAGAATGAAATACTAGTGAGAATCATTCATTTGAAATGTCCAACTTTTCAGGGACCCATAATGAATGCAGACCCAACTCACTCTCCTTATACCAGATGTCAACAATCAAGGTTAGAATAGACAAGAATAAATGTTGATGCTCAAAATCAACCAAATAACAAGCTCAGGACCATTTTGAGTTAGGAACTGCATCCCTGATTTGTTTGTTTTCTACTGGGGGACAGAATTTATCACAAAGGAATTATTTTATTTAATGGGATATTAATTTCCTAATGTTCTAAGAAACCACCAGATCATATAAGAATGACTGAATTACAAACTGGGACTTCCTAGAAATTTTGTGGGTTAGAACGTAGAAGTCCCTGTTTTATTAGCTATAAAAAGAAATATGATTAGTAGGCAGTTTCATTTATGATAAAAAAAATATCCTATTCCATTCTTTTTATCTTCTCTTGCAGAAGAATCAGTTCTAATGAATTTAGGAAGCTTTATATCTGGTTTCAGATATGTTTCCTGCTCTAAGAATTCAAATTCCCCAATATATGTTTTGGTTGGATTATGCCATGATAAAACCCAGCAAGACGAATTGTACAATTTCTCCATCCACATCTGGGAGGAACTCAACTCCATCCTGGAAGAGGAGGGAGAAAATGGGGATGAGGGAGTAGGGAAGTAAGAGAGAGAGCATCCCGGCTTCCAGGACTTTTGGATGGCAAAAATGCAAATGGCTCTGTGGATTGTAGCACACAAGTTATTTAACAGAGACAGAAAATAAGCATTATAGAGTTCTTTCCTATTAGAAATATTAAAGAGCAGCTCTTCAAAGAAAATAAGAAGGTAAGAGAATGGGATGAGAGTTAGAAAGTAGAAGAATGATGAAAAAAATTAAAGTTAGGAGTTTGAGGAAGAATTTATGATGAGGTGGTAATAAAGAGATAATTTTTTTAGTAATTGTCAAATGAAAAGAAATATTTTGATATTTGTTGTATAATGTTTACAACTGTATACTGTAAAATTTAAATTGTTTTTTCTGTATACTGAACTAGCAGTTATTTTGAATGCAACACTAATCTAACACAGTCCATATGACAGTTTACTTTTATCTGAATTACATTACACCCATTATATTAATTTTTTCAAAAAATATACATCGATGCTAATCATTGGACTACTTGCAGGGGATATGATGACAGTCAATTCCTGCCCATCAAATCATGATTTGATATCTCAGTTCAATTCAGTTCAGTCACTCAGTCATGTCTGACTCTTTGCAACCCAATGGACTGCAGCATGCTAGGCCTCCCTGTCCATCACCAATTTCCAAGTTCACTCAAACACATATCCATCAAGTCGGTGATGCCATACAACTATCTCATCCTCTGTCGTCCCCTTCTCCTCCTGCCTTCACTCTTTCCCAGCAACAGGGTCTTTTCAAATAAGTCAGTTATTTGCATCAGGTAGCCAAAGAATTGGAGTTTCAGCTTCAACATCAGTCCTTCCAATGAATATTCAGGACTGATTTCATTTAGGATTGACTGGTTGGATCTCCTTGCTGTCCAAAGGATTCTCAAGAGTCTTCTCCAACACCAGTGTTCAAAAGCATCAATTCTTTGGTGCTCAGCTTTCTTTATAGTCCAGCTCTAACATCCATACATGACTACTGGAAAAACCATAGCTTTGACTAGATGGAACTTTGTTGGCAAAGTAATGTCTCTGCTTTGTAATATGCTGTCTAGGGTGATCATAACTTTCCTTCCAAGAACTAAGTATCTTTTAATTTTATGGCTTCAGTCACCATCTGCAGTGATTTGGGAACCCCCCAAAATAAAGTCTCCCACTGTTTTCATTGTTTCCCCATCTATTTGCCAAGAAATGGGACCAGATGCTTTGATCTTAGTTTTCTCGATGTTGAGTTTTAAACCACATTTTCACTCTCCTCTTTCACTTTCATCAAGAAGCTCTTCAGTTCTTCACTTTCTGCCATAAGGGTGGTGTCATCTGCATATCTGAGGTTATTAATATTTCTCCCAGCAATCTTGATTCCAGCTTGTGCTTCATCCAGCCCAGCATTTCACATGATGTACTCTGCATATAGGTTAAATAAGTAGGGTGATAATATGCACACTTAACATACTCCTTTCCCTATTTGGAACGGATATATTAACAAAGTTGCTTTCAACTATCATTTACAGACCATGGTGACATAAATAGTGTAGTTGTCACAACAGTTAGATTTTTCATGTTTGTAAGTTAATAAATTGTAAGCCAGCCTCCATTTCCATGAGACCTTTTATGTATTTTGATATTAATGGGACCTTATAATCTCTTTGCAAGATTAATTGCTAAATTTGTCATATAAGATTATATAGAAGCATAAAACTTTATTCTATAAGGAGTATTATAATAAAAGTACCATGTTTCATATGCTTACTATAGGCAGTAATTCCAAGTTGCTTTAATTAAACTTTTTCATTTACTAAAAATATAAACACTGTGAATCTATAAGGTAAAAATTATTACTGTACCCATTTCATACAGAAGAAATTATACTTCAGAATTATATTAATTTTTCAGATATTCCACAATAACACATTCTAAATTTTATTCAATTTCCCAATGCTACATAATAACTCACATACTACTTCTGTTACCACTACAGATTATCTTATTTTCTTGCACAGAATCCAGTTTTAAATAATATTGATCGACAGTTAAAGTGTGAATTTAAAACATGTTGTTGATGGACCTTCAAAATTGTGATGATTTTCCTATTTCCTTAAGCAAGAAAAATCTCCTAAAAAACCAATCAGATGAATCATCAAAATATGCTAATAAACCCATTGGCTGATAATCTAGAGGCCAGTCTTCTCATTTGTTTTTGATACGAAGTCTAGTCTTTCAATTAAAAAAAAATGTCATGTAGCATATAAAATGCTTGATATTCAAGGTTCTTTGTTCATAATGGTGACAACTGACATAGTTACACGAAGAAAGTTTCTGAAAGAAAAGGATATTTAAGCTAAAAGGATTTGTCAGATGATCAGTGGTGAGCCGCGGCTGCACAGCGCTGGAGCAGCCGTGAAGAGATACCCCACGTCCAAGGTAAGAGAAACCCAAGTAAGACGGTAGGCACTGAGAGAGGGCATCAGAGGGCAGACAGACTGAAACCACAATCACAGAAAACTAACCCATCTAATCACATGGACCACAACCTTGTCTAACTCAATGAAACTAAGCCATGCCAAGTAAGGCCACCCGAGATGGATGGGTCATGGTGGAAAGTTCTGACAAAACGTGGTTCACTGGAGAAGGGAATGGCAAACTGCTTCAGTACTCTTGCCTTCAGAACCCCATGAACACTATGAGAAGGCAAAATCATAGGACACTGAAAGATGAACTCCCCAGGTCAATAGGTGCCCAATATGTTACTGGAGATCAGTGGAGAAATAACTCCAGAAAGAATGAAGGGATGGAGCCAAAGCAAAAACAATACCCAGCTGTGGATGTGACTGGTGATAGAAGCAAGGTCTGATGCTGTAAAGAGCAATATTGCATAGGAACCTGGAATGTTAGGTCCATGAATCAAGACAAATTGGAAGTGGTTAAACAGGAGATGGCAAGAGTGAATGTCGACATTCTAGCAATCAGTGAAATAAAATGGACTGGAATGGGTGAATTTAACTCAGATGACCATTATATCTACTACTGTGGGCAAGAATCCCTTAGAAGAAATGGAGTAGCCATCATAGTCAACAAAAGAGTCCAAAATGCAGTACTTGGATGCAATCTCAAAAATGACAGAATGATCTCTGTTCATTTCCAAGGCAAATCATTCAATATCACGGTAATCCAAGTCTATGCCCCAACAAGCAATGCTGAAGAAGCTGAAGTTGAATGGTCCTATGAAGACCTACAAGAATTTTTAGCACTAACACATAAAAAGTTTGTTCTTTTCATTTTAGGGGACTGGAATGCAAAAGTAGGAAGTCAAGAAACACCTGGAATAACAGGCAAATTTGGCTTTGGAGTACAGAGTAAAGCAGGGCAATGGCTAATATAGTTTTGCCAAGAGAATGCACTAGTCATAGCAAACACCCTCTTCCAACAACACAAAAGAGGATTCTACACATGGACATCATCAGATGGCCAACACCAAAATCAGATTGATTATATTCTTTGCAGCCAAAGATGGAGAAACTCTATACAGTCAGCAAAAACAAGACTAGGAGCTGACTATGGCACAGATCATGAACTCCTTATTGCCAAATTCATACTTAAATTGAAGAAAGTGGGGGAAATCACTAGACCATTTAGGTATGACCTAAATCAAATCCCTTATGATTAGACAGTGGAAGTGAGAAATAGATATAAGGGACAAGACCTAATAGACAGAGTGCTTGATGAAGTATGGACAGAGGTTCATGACATTGTACAGAGACTGAGATCAAGACCATCCCCAAGGAAAAGAAATGCAAAAAAGCAAAATAGTTGTCTGAGGAGACCTTACAAATAGCTGTAAAAAGAAGACAAGTGAGAAGCAAGGGAGAAAAGGAAAGATGTATCCATGTGAATGCAGAGTTCCAAAGAATAGCAAAGAGCAATAAGAAAGCCTTCCTCAGCGATCAGTGCAAAGATATAGAGGAAAACAATAGAATGGGAAATACTACAGATCTCTTGAAGAAAATTAGGGTTACCAAGGAAACATTTCATGCAAAAATGGGCTCAATAAAGGACAGAAATTATATCGACCTAACAGAAGCAGAGGATATTAAGAAGAGGTGGCAGGAATACACAGAAGAAGTAAACAAAAAAGATCTTCAGGATCCAGAAAATCATGATGGTGTGACCACTCACCTAAACCCAGACATCCTGGAATGCGAAGTCAAGTGCCCTAGGAAGCATCACTACGAACAAAGCTAGTGGAGGTAATGGAATTCCAGTTGAGATATTACAAATCCTAAAAGATGATGCTGTGAAAGTACTGCACTCGATATGCCAGCAAATTTGAAAACTCAGCAGTAGCCACAGGACTGGAAAAGGGCAGTTTTTATTCCAATCCCAAAGAAAGGCAACGCCAAAGAAAGCTCAAACTACTGCACAATTGCACTCATCTCGCACGCTAGTAAAGTAATGCTCAAGATTCTCCTAGCCAGGCTTCAGCAATACGTGAACCATGAACTCCCAGAAGTTCAAGTTGGTTTTAGATAAGGTAGAGGAACCAGAGATCAAATTGCCAACATCTGTTGGATCATTGAAAGAGCAAGAGAGTTCCAGAAAAAGATCTACTTCTGCTTTATTGACTGCCAAAGGCTTTGACTGTGTGGATCACAATAAACTATGGAAAATTCTGAAAGAGATGGGAATACCAGACCATCTGACTTACCTCTGGAGAAATCTGCATGTAGGTCAGGAAGCAACAGTTAGAACTGGACATGGAACAACAGACTGGTTCCAAATAGGAAAAGGAGTATTTCAAAGCTGTATATTGTCACCCTGCTTATTTAACTTATATGCAGAATACATCATGAGAAACGCTGGGCTGGATGAAGCACAAGCTGGAATCAATATTGCCAGGAGAAATATCAATAACCTCAGATATGCAGATGACACCACCCTTATGGCAGAAAGTGAATAAAACTAAAGAGGCTCTTGATGAAAGTAAAAGAGGAGAGTGAAAAAGTTGGCTTAAAGGTGAACATTCAGAAAACTAAGATCATGGCATCTGGTCCCATCACTTCATGGCAATAAATGGGGAAATAGTGACTGACTTTATTTTGGGGGGCTCCAAAATCACTGTAGATGGTGATTGCAGCCATGAAATTAAAAGACTAGCTTACTCCTTTGAAGGAAAGTTTTGACCAAACTAGACAGCATATTACAAAACAAAGACATTACTTTGCCAACAAAGGTCCACCTAGTCAAATCTATGTTTTTCCAGTAGTCATGTATGGATGCGAGAGTTGGACTATAAAGAAAGCTGAGCACCAAAGAACTGATGCTTTTGAACTGTGGTGTTGGCAAAGACTCTTGAGAGTCCCTTGGACTGCAAGGAGATCCAACTAGTCCATCCTAAAGGAGATCAGTCCTGAGTGTTTATTGGAAAGACTGATGTTGAAGCTGAAACTCCAATACTTTGGCCACTTGATGTGAAGAACTGACTCATTTGAAAATACCCTGATGCTGGGAAAGATTGAAGGCAGGAGGAGAAGGGGACAATAGAGGATGAGATGGTTGGATGGCATCACCTACTCGATGGACATGAGTTTTGGTAAACTCCAGGAGTTTGTGATGGACAGGGAAGCCTGGCATGCTGTGTTCCATGGGGTTGCAGAAATTGGACACGACTGAATGACTGAACTGAACTGTACTGAGAGATGAGTATTAAGGTACAAGACACAGTTTTAGGAACCATTTCATTATTTGAAATAATAGGCTTTCCTCCATGTTCACATTTTTTTTCCAGCAACACGAAGTCATTCTTTTTACTGGGTGAATGTAGGTTCACTATTCTCCATCTTCATTTATATTTAGACAGGACCAACATAGGGAATTGCAGACTGATCATGAGGGAGGCTTCTCAAGTAATTCAGCCTGATTCAATGTCAGTTCTGCTACCAAAAGCTATACTACTTTGGACAAATTGCAT
This sequence comes from Capra hircus, assembly GCF_001704415.2. Lineage (NCBI taxonomy): Eukaryota > Metazoa > Chordata > Mammalia > Artiodactyla > Bovidae > Capra > Capra hircus. The sequence continues at coordinate 26,855,314 of NC_030827.1, read as the reverse complement.
AACTTCTTTAAAATTTAGTTTCCTAGTAATATGTCTATGTCACAGTACTGTTTTGGATTTAAGCACTTGATTAATAGCAATCAATAAACGTTGGCTACATTTAGTAGTTGTTGGAGTCTTCTATTTTTTTTAATTAATTAATTTGTTTTTTTTTTTTTTTTTTTACTTTACAATATTGTATTGGTTTTGCCATACATTAACATGAATCCGCCATGGGTGTACATGTATTCCCCATCCTGAACCCTGCTCCCACCTCCCTTTTAAAAGGGGATCTGATTTAAGTTAGAATGAAAACTGGATTCATTCTTCAGTTTCAGTTCAATAAAAAATAATAACATATCTATTTTTGTAAGCTTGAGGAGAGGAATAAATAGAGTAAGACATACGAGAATCCTTTAAAAATAAAAATGTATAAAAATATAAGATATTTAAAAATAAAGTTATCTTCTTTGGTTCTCTATTTGTTCTGTGTGAGTCTTGTTTCCTGAACTTCTTGGTGGCATAGGTCAGTCTCATGTTCTTCGCTCAGTCGTGTTCAACTCTGTGACCCCATGGACTGTAGCCCGCCAGGCTCCTCAGTCCATGGGATTCTCCAGATAAGAAATCCGGAGTGGGTTGCCATTCCCTTCTCCAGGGGATATTCCCAACCCAGGGACAGAACGTGGGTCTCCTGAATGGCAGGCAGATTCTTTACCTTTTGAGCTATAGGGAAGTCCCTTAAAAATACAAAAATACAAAAATGTAAGGTATTTAAAAATAAAGTTATCTTCTTTGGTTCTCTATCTGTTCTGTCGGAGTCTTGTTTCCTGAACTCTTGGTGGCATAGGTCAGTCTCATGTTCTTCTTGAAGGCTTCCAGTATACCTAGCACAGTGGTACCCTATAGAAGGCATCCAGTGAGCAACCTGTTGCAAGCTTTCTTGATTATAGTGGCTATTTGGAGGTCCTCCCAAGTTCACATGGCATTTCTATACATGTTTTTATATATGCAATGTAAAACTATGTTTTAATTACTTGTGCACTTGTTTTATTTCACCCCAAACAGTGGAAATTTCTTATATGAATTCATATATTTGAACATTTAGAACAATAAAGAGCAGAAAGTATGAACTATAGAAGGGTTTGCTGTTATAATAGTAAGTATCATCATCACTGTTGTAATTAGCTCTTTCCAGGTTGGGGCCATGTATACCACCTAGCCAGGTGCCTAACTGTAAAAAGGATATTAGATTTGAGAGTTCTGAATCTTAACAATAAAGAAATATAAGCTATTTTGTTAAATAGGCTTTTTGTTTTTATTCAAGAGTTCATGGAATGTAGCATATTCCTGAGGGAACTTGAATACAGTGGACTTAAGGGGAGTGAGGCAAAGAAAAGGTTAAGAAATCACCTTAGACAGAAAATCCCATAACATTAACTTCATGCATAATCACACATGAGCAATGAATAGTATTACAACCAATTTCAATTTATGGAATCAAAATCGTGACTGGAGGTCATCTGTCTAATCCTTGAGAATAGCAGCTTTAAAATGAGAGATGTCTGGGTAATAAAATGCCCATTATCTGCTTCTACCCATAGGTAACCTGCTTTTACCCTTCGACCCATGAATCTGCTATGCTGAAATATCTGTGAGAGGGAACGCTTCTGAAAATGACATATTAGTGCCAGTGAATCAGCACATCCAGCACTGAGATGCCATTCCTGTATGTCCTGCATTCAGAAACAGTGTTCCCAGAATGGTAACAAGTAGAGTGAAGGACAGGAAGTTTTCTCACTCAGTAATTTTGGAACAAAAGGTAAAAATAGAATAAGAAAGGAGAATCCTGCCTTCAATATGGTAAGTCTCAAGAAGGTTTTATGACTAGCCAAATTTCTTTAAAAAAAAAAACCAACCCAGATTTAAATATGTTATAAACTCCATCTAGCAGTATGCAATTTCTGTCTCCTTCCTCTCAATATGAGAATTACATCTTTTATTATCAGGGAAATATCTTAATTATTTTCCCAAACTATTACATTTTAATAAAGAAGTTCTTAACCATTATTCTTAGAATTGTATCCATAAATGTTCTGATAGCTACTCTTACTCATAAACACTGATTAAGTCCCAACTTTGCCCTAAGACATGCACTGATTGTTGTGTGGGATGCACAGCTAAATAAGACAAGAAACTTTCAGTCTCAAAGTAGTAAACAATCTAAAACTCTTAATGGGACATGGATGCAAGTGATTTGGTCTTCTACAATCCAAGTATCATGGTGGTTTAGTCGCTAAGTTGCATTCAACTCTTGTGACCTCAAGGACTGGAGCCTGTCAGGTTCCTCTGTCCATGAGGATTCTCCAGGCAAGAACACTGGATTGCCATTCCCTCTTCCAGGGGATCTTCTCAATCCGGGGATCAAACGCAGGCCTTCCTCATGCAGACAGATTCTTTACCAGCTGAGGCACCAGGGGAGAACCAATATCATACTGTTTGATATAATACGGGGCTGGTGCACGGGGATGACCCAGAGAGATGTTATGGAGAGGGAGGTGGGAGGGGGGTTCACGTTTCGGAACGCATGTACACCCGTGGTGGATTCAAGTCAATGTATGGCAAAACCAATACAGTATTGTTAAGTAAAATAAAGTAAAAAAAAAAAAAAGATTAAAAAAATACCTGCAGCTTAAAACTAAATGAAATAAAAATGAAACACTTTATAATTCAATTTAATTCCTTTCTATTTTTTTTTTAAACTTCTACACTTACTTGCAAATTTCTCCTCTGGAATAATTATAACCATATGATATTTAGGATCTACTCGGCACAGAATTATTTATTCAACAAATAATTATGAAGTATGTACTGAATGGTGAAAAAGACCTTCCTCCTACAGATATAATGACCATCTACATATGAGGAAGACTTTTATAGCTTGAGAGATGACACGACCTCTTTCACTTCACACAGTCAGTTTATGTCATTGTTCTGGAGTATTTACTAATATCATCTCATTTTATTGTCAAAAGTATCCCAGTTTGGAAAGTTAATTATACAGTCATCAGAGAGAAGAGGAAGAGTATGGGGACTAGAGTCATACAGATTTAAGATTTAATCCTGGTTTTGCTTTTTACCTGTTTTGTGACATTGAATCTCATTTTCTTCATCTGGTAAACAGAAATACTATCACATAATTACATAATTATGAAAAATTAAATGAAGAGTTTGAAAAGTGCTTTACCCTCCCACACCTCACCCCAGGTGCCTGGCACCACTATAGACAGAATAAACACACAATATATATTTGTTAATATTAAGAAAGATAGGGCTAGCTACACAGTTTTGGAGGCCCAGTGAAAAATAAAAATGCAGGGTCTCTTGTTGAAGAAAACATGAAAATACTACTATTAAAGTTATAAAACATATATAATTTTTTTCTTCTACATACACTCCCTCTCAACTTGTCATAATGTATAATGTATTTTGGTATTTAATCTCATAAGCAAAGACAAATTATATGTTAAAATCAGCAGCATGGATTCTGCCATTCTTCTTTACACTGTGCAATGCCAGTTTTAACTATGAAGATAAGAGTTTGTAACTCATACATAGAATCACCAAAATTACACACCTTGTATTCCTTTGCTCATGCTTGCACATATGTTTCATTCTTACCAGAACATGGAGAAAGCTGTACAAAACTAGTTGGTTTTATTTCACTTGATACACATACATTCCATCATGACTAAGGAAGAGCTGAAAGGAAAAGGAACTATGGATTTTCCTCTTCTCCTTACTTTCTAAATCATCGTTTTCAAACTAAATGGTTAGCAGGTATAAAGGAGTAACACAGGTGAAAAGACAAAATAGGGTTCCTTGGCCATTGTGTTTTTTAGAAGACCATTGCCTTCCTTCCATGTTCAAATCAAATTTGGCTCAAATAACTGAAAAGATGGTTTCCCATCAGTGACCTCACAAACTGAATGGAAATGTAACATGCTTTTACTTTGTACTCTGAGCCTGACTGGATACCCGCAATCATAGATCAATAGGAATCCTGTGCTCCTGGGCATCAGAAATGCTCTATGCATATGACACAGCAAGAACTGGGGCAGACATGTATTGTGAGCTTATTCTCTGTTTATTTGCACATCTCATTGTCCCACTGGATATCATTTACAAACACAAGTTCAAAGATTATATTATCAAAAATTTCAACACAATGATGTAAACCAAGTGACATTAAACCCCACTACTGAATGACAGGCCCTGTCCCATATCACAGGTCACAGGCCCATGAAGCTGGCCTTATTGAAGTATAGAGATTTTCTGAGGCTACCATAAGACTCACAGCAATAAGCAAGACTATTAAGGAAAGGCAGAACCTTTGAGGTAACCAAGGTTGCAAAAGAATCCAAAATGCCAGAAAATACTCTATAAAATTTACTTTACCCAGAAGTCCTCTGACACCTACCCGACTCATATGCTCCATGATCATTGTCTCTTTGTAAATAAAAATTATTCTACTCTTGCATGAATATTACTGTTTAGCTTTTTACTTTTCCCCAAAAGATGTTTTACTGATTATCTTATGTCTTTCCCTATATTGGCACAGATAAGACAAGTCCTACTATGACACTAAGACCTAGAATTCTCATACTTACAAAGGTCAGTTGAGAGATCAAGTTCATTTTGTCTTTTGAACAGATAAAAGGTAAAAGGTTTGTTATCCTGAGATCAATGTCAGTGTTCTATGCACGTCAAGTTGTCCAGTGAAACTATGTCCATATTGCAGTTGTGAATTCTCCATCGATTTACCTGTATCTGTTGCTGAAATAGTGAGGAAAATAGTTTTAATCTACTCACAACAATGTGATGCAGGTGAGTATGGGAGGACTTGGAGGAAAAAAAAGAATACTTCATTATTTTTATCTCTTTTATATCAGTATCTTATAATGGAAAGGTAAAAGCTAGATATTGTTGTACTCTGTTAATTTTTGAGGTGTCCTTTCTGCCTAGAGTTGAATATGTTTCTTGGAAATATAAGACTAAGGTCACTGACAGTCAATTTATAGAGAAAAACATTATTAATAAAGTAACACATTATTGATATGAATTTTTACAAGGCAAAATATGATTTTATAATTTAATGTCATGAACAAAATTTTATTCTAAGAAAAATTTTCCAAGTATCCCCAAAATTCTTGAGAAAACCTTCAAGTCAGAAAGTTTTGAAGAGAAAAATATGCTCTAAAATAAAGTTTTTGATGTAAATTAAATATTAAAACTGTCATGCCATTAAAAATGAAACAGTAAAGAATATAATTTGGGCATATATTGTTTGCATGTATGTGTTTGTGGGTTTGTATTGTAAATATAAAATAATAAACTTAGGTGTAGCTTTGTATGCTTCAATTCTTCCAGCTACAACTTTACCCCATTTGAAATAAATTGCACCTTAAATTTGAAGGCAATTTTCAGTAGTTTGGTGTGCAGTACAGATTTTATCTTTGATATTTAGTAAGCCTGAGATCTTTCTAACTTATGAAGTCTGCATGTCTGCAAACTAGGATGTCTGTATTTGTGTTTATTACCTTTTTCATGCATGCCTTGAAATGACTAAATTACAGGTATTTTACATGTGTTTTGTGGTACAAGACAGATACAGTCCACTGGTATAATTTATCTTGAAACACCCTGTTTTACAAAATTACAGAAAAGCACTGCAATTTGCTCAATTTTTTATTTCTAAGACTATGGTAAAAATCTTCAAAGCCCAGATGTCTTCCAGATAAGAACTTAGCCATGCAATAAACAATTTTCATCAAAGCTCTGGGTTTGGGGAAATAGAGTACAATTGTAGATTTAAAATCTTGATAATGTTTCTTACTTATTAGTTATTTTGTCTTTTGTATTTTGACCTAATTCAGCCACCAAAGGCATCAACTCTTATGTAAGATTAGATACATACATACACAGACACACACATACACGCACAGCAGTCCAAATCGGATTATCTACAATCAAGGTAATTGTGGAGAACAAAATTGTTCATCTGTGCCATGCAGATGCCTTTTGGATTTAGTGTTTGATTCCAAGTGACTACTGAAGTTACAGCTATGAAGTATTCTTCTCTAATCCAGTGGAACTTTGTTACTTGAAAAATCACTTTTTAAAAACTTCTTTTGGCTTCTTCATCCTTCCTTGCAGAATTCTATATGAATAACACAAAACTCAGTAGACAGCATATAAACCTTATAGCATTTATACAGTATGTGGTAATTTGATGCTGAAAATCATTCTTACTAATATTTGATAAATATTCAAAATATTTTGTGCCTCCAAATCAGTTGTAAGTGTTCTGCCTTCTTAACACTTAGCTAAGAATCTCTGTATATTAAGAAAATATTTTATAAATGTATTTAGTTAAACCATATCATGAAATTTTGACTTAGAATTGGACTTTTCGTTAAAGACATACAAATAATAAAATCAGTTATCAAATATGACTTGAGTTTTATGTTTGCTAGTGTGACTAAATGTGTAAAAACTTATTTGTTTCTTTAGATTACATATTTAATATGTAATATTTAAACATATTTAATATGTAATATGTAAACATATTAATATTTTGGAAAATCTATCAGAATACCTATTAAGCATTGATGGAGCTCAGTTGACTAAAGTTAAATTTTGTATCTTAATCCATTACACCAAATATTTTTGGATATAAAATACTGCCATTACTAAAGACATTTTCAATTTTTCTCCTTTAGAAGTATTTGCAAATTAGTGCAACAAGTGAAAGTAAAGTCGCTCAGTCATGTCCAACTCTTAGCGGCCCCATGGACTGCAGCCTACCAGGCTCTTCCGTCCATGGGATTTTCTAGGCAAGAGTACTGAAGTGGGTTGCCATTTCCTTCTCCAGGGAACTTCCCGACCCAGGGATTGAACCCAGGTCTCCCACATTGTAGACAGATGCTTTACCGTCTGAGCCACCAGGGAAGTCTCTTAGTGTAACAGGTAGATACTAAATAGAAGCAATTTATTGGGATTTTCTGCTTTACTTGGATATTTTCCCCCAATGGAAAAAGTACCCTTTGCACATAACTGGTGAAGTACAGGCCTTTACTAGTAAATGATCATTGATATAATAACATATTTTCTAAATTCATAGTTGTTGCCTTGATTTAGTTTATCACATACAACAATTCCTTTATTATTTATAATTTTTCAAATTAATAAGTAAAGGAAGGTGAAGGTGAAATCACTCAGTCGTGTCCAACTCTTTGCAACCCCGTGGACTGTAACCTACTAGGCTTCTCCGTCCATGGGATTCTCCAGGCAAGAATACTGGAGTGGGTTGCCATTTCCTTTTCCAGGGGATCTTCCCAACTCAGGGATCAAACCCGGGTCTCCCGCATTGGAGGCGGACGCTTTACCCTCTGAGCCACCAGGGAAGCCCTAAAGCATGCAATTGTATTTTTAAACATTTCAAAGTCAATGTTTATTTCATGAGGATAAAACACTCTGCTTCTCACACATTGAGACTTGCATGAACTACACTAATTATGTTCTCTGCTATGCCTGACCTTAAACTTGTATTGAACCACAGTGATCAAGGTAAATATGGGTTTGTTTGCAGCTTCTGTCGTCTCCTCCTTCTCTCAGTGATGCCCATGCTAGATTTTTACTTGCTTGTCTTCCAAAAGCTGTCTTTGCCTTTGTGTGGACAATTAGCTGTCCTCCCCATGAAAAAAACAACCAGTAGTTATAAAATTAATATCATAAATAATAACAGGCATAATAGCAGTAGAAATGTGGAAGCAAAACTACAAGAGTTTATTTCCTGAGTAAAATTATTATTGCAATTTTAAAGAATCAGAGTACCTAAAATACAAATGCAGTCCAATCTACAGATATAAAAGTATAGATTTACAGAGCATATCATTACAAGGCATTCATAATTACAGTTATAATGACTAACCTTCATTCTGAGTGTGCTGTATGGGAGGCATTGTCCTGACTCTTTTGTGTTACCCTTTTAAAACTTTAAAATTCTGCAGGTGGAATTATTGTCAGTTTTTCATGTAATTAATCAAAGGTTAGTATACTTACTCCACTCAATATGCCAGTAAATTTGGAAAACTCAGCAGTGGCCACAGGACTGGAAAAAGTCAATTTTCATTCCAATCCCAAAGAAAGGCAATGCCAAAGAATGCTCAAACTACCACACAAATGCACTCATCACACACACCAGTAACGTAATGCTCAAAATTCTCCAAGCCGGGCTTCAGCAATATGTGAACCATGAACTTGCTGATGTTCGAGCTGGTTTTAGAAAAGGCGGAGGAACCAGAGATCAAATTGCCAACATCTGCTGGATCATGGAAAAAGCAAGAGAGTTCCAGAAAAACATCTATTTCTGCTTTATTGACTATGCCAAAGCCTTTGACTGTGTGGACCACAATAAACTGTGGAAAATTCTGAAAGAGATGGGAATACCAGACCACCTGATCTGCCTCTTGAGAAACCTATATGCAGATCAGGAAGCAACAGTTAGAACTTGACATGAAACAAAACAGACCGGTTCCAAATAGGAAAAGGAGTACGTCAAGGCTGTATATTGTCAGCCTGTTTATTTAACTTCTATGCAGAGTACATCATGAAAAACGCTTGCCTGGAAGAAGCACAAGCTGGAATCAAGATTGTCGGGAGAAATATCAATAACCTCAGATATGCAGATGACACCACCTTTATGGAAGAAAGTGAAGAGGAGCTGAAGAGCTTCTTGATGAAAGTGAAAGAGGAGAGTGAAAAAGTTGGCTTAAAGCTCAACATTCAGAAAACTAAGATCATGGCATCTGGTCCTATTACTTCATGGGAAATAGATGGGGAAACAGTGGAAGCAGTGTCAGACTTTATTTTTCTGGGCTCCAAAATCACCACAGATGGTGATTGCAGCCATGAAATTAAAAGACTCTTACTCCTTGGAAGGAAAGTTATAACCGACTTAGATAGCACATTAAAAATCAGAGACATTGTTTTGTCAACAAAGATCTGTCTAGTCAAGGCTATGGTTTTTCCAGTGGTCATGTATGGATGTGAGAGTTGAACTGTGAACAGAGCTGAGCATCAAAGAATTGATGCTTTTGAACTGTGGTGTTGGCGAAGACTCTTGAGAGTCCCTTGGACTGCAAGGAGATCCACCAGTCCATTCTGAAGGAGATCATTCCTGGGTGTTCATTGGAAGGACTGACGCTAAAGTTGAAACTCCAATACTTTGGCCACCTCATGGGAAGAGCTGACTCATTGGAAAAGACTCTGATGCTGGGAGGGATTGGGAGCAGGAAGAGAAGGGGACGACAGAGGATGAGATGGCTAGATATCATCACCAACTCGATGGACGTGAGTTTGAGTGAACTCTGGGAGTTGGTGATGGACAGGGAGGCCTGGCGTGCTGCGATTCATGGGGTTGCAAAGAGTCGGACACGACTGAGTGACTGAAGTAAACTGAAGTGAGTATACTTTTCAAAGATAAGATAACGAAGAATTTTTAGACTTGGTATTCCAATATTCTATCCAAGTTCATCCAATTTTAGAACCTATCAAGTGTTACCTGACTGAAACATAATAGACAATCATATATATATATATATGTATGTATGTATGTATATGTATTTCAGTAAATAACAAAATAAAACTTGAGAAACTCTATTATAGCAGCAGAGGCATTTAAATGGTAGAAATTTACAAAGTTGGCACAGTTTCAGTATGTGGATCAACTTATGGGGAGCAATTCTTTCCTAAATTCTCTATTCAGATTTTGCACTAGAGTACAAAATAAAGCAGGGCAAAGGATAACAGAGTTTTTCCAAGGGAACACGTGGGTCATAGCAAATAACCTCTTTCAACAATACAAGAGATGACTCTACACATGGACGTCACCAGATAGTCAATACTGAAATCAGATTGATTATACGCTTTGCATGGAGAAGGAAATGGCAACCCACTCCAGTATTCTTGCCTGGAAAATTCCATGCCTGGGGGATCCTAGCAGACTACAGTCCATGAGGTGGCAAAGAGTTGGACACGACTGAGTGACATCACTTTCTTTCTTTATATAGTGCCTTTTGGAGAGGGAGATGGAAACCCACTCCAGTGCTCTTGCCTGGAGAATCCCACGGACAGAGGAGGCTGGCGGGGCTGCAGTCTATGGGGTTGCAAAGAGTCAGACATGACTAAGCAGCTAACACACATACTATTTGCAGTGAAAGATGGAGAAGCTCTTTACAATCAGCAAAAACAAGACTGGCAGCTGGCTGTGGCTCAGATCATGAACCCCTATTGCAAAATTCAGATTTAAATGGAAGAAAGTAGGGAAAACCACTCGACCATTCAGGTATGACCTTAATCAAATCCCTTATGATTATACAATGGAAGTGATGAATAGATTCAAGGAATAAGATCTGATAGAGTGCCTGAAGAATTATGGACAGAGGTTCATGACATTGTACAGGAGGTGGTGATCAGGACCATCGCCAAGAAAAAAAAAAATGCAAAATGGCAAAATGGTTGTCTGAGAAGGTCTTACAAATAGGTTTGAAAGGCAAAGGAGAAAAGGAAAGATATACTCATTTCAATGCAGACTTCCAAAGAACAGCAAGGAGAGATAAGGAAGCCTTCCTCAATGAAAATAAATAGAGGAAAACAATAGAATGGGAAAGACTAGAGATCTCTTCAAGAAAATTAGAGATAACAAGGGAACATTTCATGTAAAGATGGGCACAATGAAAGGCAGAAATGGTATGGACCTAACAGAAGCAGAAGAGGTGGCAAGAATATACAGAAAAACTGTACAAAAAATATCTTCATGACCCAGATAACCAGGATGGTGTGATCACTCACCTAGAGCCAGACATCCCAGAACGTGAAGTCAAGTGTGCCTTAGGAAGCATCACTATGAACAAAGCTAGTGGAGGTGATGGAATTCCAGTTGAGCTGTTTCAAATCCTAAAAAATGATGCTGTGAAAGTTCTTCACTCAATATGCCAGCAAATTCGGAAAACTTAGCAGTGGCCACAGGACTGGAAAAGGTCAGTTTTCATTCCAGTCCCAAAGAAAGGCAATGCCAAGGAATGCTCAAACTACTACACAATTGCACTCAACTCACCCACTAGCAAATAATGCTCAAAATTCTCTAAGCCAGGCTTCAATAGTACGTGAACTATGAACTTCCAAATGTTCAAACTAGATATAGAAAAAGCAAAAGGAACCAGATATCATATTGCCAACATCCGTTGGATCATTGAAAAAGAGAATTCCAGAAAAACATCTATTTATGCGCTATTGTCTTTGAATGTATGGATTACAACAAACTGGAAAATTCTTCAAGAGTTGGGAATAGCAGACCACCTTAATGTCCTCCTAAGAAATCTGTATGCAGGTCAAGAAGCAACAGTTAGAACTGGACATGGAACAACGGACTCGTTCCAAATCAGGAAAGGAGTACCTTAAGGCTGTAATTGTCAGCCTGCTTATTTAACCTATGCAGAATTCATCATGAGACATACTGGACTAGATGAAGCACAAGTTGAAATGAAGATTGCCAGGGGAAATATCAATAACCTCAGATATGCAGATGACACCACTCTTATGGCAAAAAATGAAGAAATAAAGAGCCTCTTGAAAGTGAAAGAGGAGACTGAAAAAGTTGACTTAAAACTCAACATTCAGAAAATTAACATCATGGCATCTGGTCCCATCACTTCATGGCAAATAGATGGGGAAACAATGGAAACAGTGACAGAATTTATATTTTTTGGCTCCTAAATCACTGTAGATGTTGACTTGCAGCCATGAAATTAAGACAGTTGCTCTTTGGAAGAAAAGTTATGACCAACTTAGACAGCATATTAAAAAGCAGAGACATTACTTTGCTGACAAAGTCTGTCTAGTCAAGGCTATGGTTTTTCCAGTAGTCGTGTACGGATGTGAGAGTTGGACTATAAAGAAAGCCGAGGGCCAAAGAATTGATGCTTTTTTTTTTTCTCTTTTTTTTTAAAATTATTTTACTTTATTTACTTTACAATACCATATTGGTTTTGCCATACATCAACATGAATCCACCATGGGTGTACATGAGTTCCCAATCCTGAACTCCCCTCCCTCTTCCCTCCCCATACAGCAAAAGAGACACAGATGTTTAGAACAGACTTTTGGACTCTGTGGGAGAGGGAGAGGGTGGGATGATTTGGGAGAATGGCATTGAAACATGTATAATATCATATAAGAAATGAATTGATGCTTTTGAACTGTGGTGTTGAAGAAGACTCTTGAGAGTCCCTTGGGCAGCAAGGAGATCCAACCAGTCCATCCCAAAGGACATCAGTCCTGAATATTCATTGGAAGGACTGATGCTGGAGCTGAAAGTCCAATTCTTTGGCCACCTGATGCAAAGAACTGACTGACTGGAAAAGACTCTGATTTCTCTTTCTGATCTTTCATTGTTATTATATAGGAAGGCAAGAGATTTCTGTGTATTAACTTTATGTCCTACAGCTTTACTAAATTCGCTGATTAGCTCTAGTTGTTTTCTGGAGGCATCACTAGGATTTTCTACATATACTCTCATGTTATCTGCAAAGAGTGACAGTTTTACTTCTTTTTGAATTTGGATTCCTTTTATTCCTCTTTCTTCTCTGATGCTGTGACTAGGACTTTCAAAAATATGTCGAATAATAGTGGCAAGAGAGAATACTCTTATCTTGTTCCTGCTCTTAGAGAAAATGCTTTCAGTTTTTCGCCATTGAGAATGATGTTTGCTGTGGGTTTGTTATATACGGCTTTTATTTTGTTGAGGTAAGTTCCCTCTATGCCCATTTTGTGAAGAATTGTGGTTTTTTTTTTTTTTTTTGGTCATAGAAGGATTTTGAGTTTTGTCAAAAGGTTTTTTTGGCATCTATTTATTCTTCATTTTGTTAATACATGTATCACATTGATTTGTGTATATTGAAGAATCCTTGTATCCCTGGGATAAATCCCTCTTGATCATGACATATGATCCTTTTAATGTATTGCTGGATTCAGATAGCGAGTATTTTGTTGAGGATTTTTGCATCTATGTTCAACAGTGATATTGGCCTCTAATTTTCTGTTTATATAATGTTTGGTATCAGAGTGGTGGTGGCCTTGTAGAAAGAGCTTGGGATTGTTCCTCCCTTTGCAATATTTTGGAAGAGTTTGAGAAGGATGGGTGTTAGCTCTTTTCTAAATGCTTGATAAGATTCTCCTGTGAAGTTGTCTGGTCCTGGACTTTTCTTTGTTGGAAGATTTTTAATCACAGTCTATCTAAATTGCCACTTAAGGTTTGTAATTCCTTATTAATTTTCTGTATGGATTGTCTATCCATTGTTGTAAATGGAGTGTAAAGTCCCTCACTATTATTGTGTTACTGTCAATTTCCCCTTTTGTGACTGTCAGCATTTGTCTTATGTATAAGGTGATCCTATATTGGGTGCATAAATATTTACAATTGTTATAGTCTCTTCTTGGATTGATCCCTTGATCATTACTTAGTATCTTTCCTTGTCTCTTGTAACAGTCTTTATTTTAAAGTCCAGTTTGTCTAATATGAGTATTGCTATTCCAGCTTTCTTTTGATTTCCATTTGCATGGAATAACTTTTTCCATCCCCTCAATTTCAGTCTTCATGTGTCCCTAGGTCTTCATTGGGTCTCCTGTAAACAGCATATATATGGGGCTTGATTTTGTATCCACTCAGGCAGCCTGTGTCTTTTGATTGGAACATTCGATCCATTTGCATTTAAGGTAATTATCAATATACATGTTTTTATTGCACTTTTCTTAATTGTTTTGTTTTGGGTTTGTCTTTGTAGGTCTTTTTCTTCTCTTGTGTTTTCCACTTTGAAAAATTCCTTTAGCATTTGTTGTAAAGCTGGTTTGGTGGTGCTGAATTGTCTCAGCATTTGCTTGTCTGTAAAGCTTTTTTATTTCTTCAGTGAATCTTAATGAAATCCTTGCTGGGTAGAGTAACCTTGGTTATTTCTCTTTCATCACATTAAAGTGACATGAAAGTCACTCAATCAAGTCTGACTCTTTGCAACCCCTTGGAATTTTCCAGACCAGAATACTGCAGAGGGTAGCCTTTCCCTTCTCCAGGGGATCTTCCCAACTCAGGAATTGAGCTCAGGTCAACACATTAAATATTAATATATCCTCCCACCCTCTTTTGGCATGTAGAATTTCTGCTGAAAAATTAGCTGATAACCTTATGAGGATTCCCTTGTATGTTATTTGTTTCTTTTAATGTTTTTTCTTTATATTTAATTTGTGTTAATTTGATTAATACATGTCTCAGCATGCTTCTCCTTGGTTTTATCCTCTATGGGACCCTCTATGCTGCCTGGACTTGGTTGACTGTTTCATTTTCCATGTTAGGAAAGTTTGCAACTATCAGTTCAGTTCAGTCACTCAGTCATGTCTGATTCTTTGTGACCCCATGGCCTGCAGCACACCAGGCTTCCCTATCCATTGCCAACTCCTGGAGCCTACTCAAACTCATGTTCATTGCATCAGTGATGCCACCCAAACATCTCATCCTCTGCTGTCCCCTTCTCCTCTTGCTTTCAATCTTTCCCAGCCTCAGGGCCTTTTCCAACGAGTCAGTCCTTCACCTCAGGTGGCCAAAGTATTGGAGTTTCAGCTATAACTGGAGTTTCAACTATAATCTCTTCAAATATTTTCTCAGGCCCTTTCTCTTTCTCTTCTTCTTCTGAGACTTCTATAATTTAAATGTTGGTGTGTTTAATGTTGTCCCAGAGATCTCTGAAATTCTTATTTCTTTTCATTCCTTTTTCTTTTTCTGCTCCTCAATAGTTATTGCCACAATTATATCTTCTGGCTCACTTATTAATGGTTCTGTTTCAGTTATTCTGCTACTGATTCCTTCGAGTGTTTTTTTTTTTTTCATTAAATTATTGTGCTTTTCATGATTGCTTGTTCTTTAGTTTTCCCAGGTTGTTGTTAAATGTTTCTTGTGTCATCTTGATCCATGCCTTCATTCTGTTTCCAAGATCTTGGATCTTTACTATCATTATTCTGAATTCATTTTCAGGTAGATTGCCTATTTCCTCTTCTTTTATCTGGTCTTCTGAGTTTTTACCTTGCTCCTTCATCTGCAACACATTTCTTTGTCATCTCATTTTGTATAACTTATTCTGTTTATGGTCTCCTTTCTGCAGGTTACAGGGTTGTATTTCCCCTTGCCTCTGTTGTCTGGTCCCAGTTAGTGAGGATGTTCCAGGGGCTTGTGTAGGCTTCCTGACAGGAAGTGGAGCTTAGTCCTTTTCCTCTGATGTGCAGGGTCACATCAGGTGGTGCACATTGAGGTGTAAGGGAGTTTAGTATGACTTTAGGCAGCCTGTCTTCTGATGGATGGGGCTGTGTTTCTGTCTTACTCACTGTTTGGCATAAGATGTTCATAGTGGACCTTTGGGCAGTTGGGTTGAGCCGGGTCTTAGTATCAATATGGATACCTCTGGGAGAGCACATACTGATTAATATTCACTGCACCTAGGAATTCTCTGGTAGTCCAGTGTCCTGGACTTGGTGTTCCCACCCCAAAGACCCAGGTCCAACTCTTGGCTAGGGAATCAAAAGCCCAGAAGCCATGCAGCATGGGCAGAGAAAAAAGAAAAAAAAAGGAAAAGAAAACAAACAGAACCTAAGACAGTTAGGAGAAACAAAAACCAACAGCAACAACAACAACAACACATACACAGATAAAGTAATACAAACAAGCAAACAAATCCAAGACAAATGATAAAAACAAAACCAATCAGAAACAAATAATAAAGCAGACATAAAAGAAAACAAACAAAATAAAAACACAAAAACCAAGGGAACAAACAAATAAACTTAAAAATAAAAACAAACACTAACAAAAAAATACAATAAAACAAAACCAAAACAAACAAACAAACCAGAAAGCAACCAAAAAAGAAGAGGAAAGAAAAAAACAGAAAACACATAAAGATTATCGGCAAAAAGTATAAAAATAAGGGAAAAGCACAAAACAACAAAAAAGCAAAATAAAAATAAATGTTAAAAATAAAAACAAAAATAATAAATACAACTGAACAAAGTGAAACAAATACAAAGAATAATAGTAATAAGAACGTTTTCTTGGGGCCTCTCCTGTCAGTTTCCTCTCCTGTCAGTTTCCTCTCCACAACGAACCACAGCTAACACTCACCTCTTTAGGAAGACCTTTAATACCTCTAGCTAGGTCTTTGGACCTGCTATGGACACTGTGGCATTCTCTCATATACTTGTCTCCAGTGCTGCTGCTGCTAAAACTATACTGGTCTCAGCAGTGGGAACAGTCATTTTCTGTTCAGATGTTTCCAGAGGCAGGATTTACCAAGCTAATTGCAAGGATTTCATCCACAGCTTGTGTGGGCAGCATGGCGAGATTTCCATTCCTCTTCCTTAGCTGCACTGTACTTGGGGCTCAGCTTTGGTTTTGGCCACACCTCTGCATTTGCACCACCCTCATGTATCTGCTCCCTTTACAGTTGAGAGGGAGCAAAAGCAGCAGCTGATTGGGGCACACTTATGGGAGGGGGGTATAGTAGCACAACTGGGATATGCCTGAAGTGCCTGCAGTGGCAAGAGAGTGGCAAGCAGTTGCAACAGACTGTTGCACACTCATTCACTTTTGTGGGAGCCCCTCCCACTGCCTGCAGAGGCAGGGGTTGGCAAGTGGGGGCAGTGACAGCCCCGTCATTTATGATCCATTCAAGAATTGTGCCTCGTTTCCTAAGCAGACCACACTTCCTCTAGGGACATTCCCAGGGGCAGAACCCCTCACTCCTGTCTCTTCTGTTGTATTTGCACAGCCAACAGTGGTCCTCTCCCCAGATCTGCTCTCTCAGCCGCATACTTTAGCACTCAGAACCCATCAGCATTGGCAAATTCTCCTCTCAAGCAGGGGTACCCACGGCTGATTCCTGAGGAAGCTTTGGGATGGGCAATGCTCAGGTCCCTGGAGCCTAGGTGAGAGGAGGCCTTGACTTGAGAGTTGGGCGAGCCTGCTCAGATGGGTGCCCTTCCCAGTGTCTGCAGAGGCTGACGTCAGTGGGTGGGGAAGGGGGTTGCAATGGCAGCCCTACCTCTTTTATGCCACACAACAATGACTTGCTTCTATGGTGTCCTGGGCTTTTTCTGCTAACCTTCCTAGTTGTGGAGCTCATTATTCCTGTCCTTTCAGGGTGTCTTTCCACAGTCAACAGCTGTCCCTTCCCTTGGTCCACATCCAAACTACACTTCCCAGCACCTAGCCTTCCTCAACAACAGGGGATGCATGATTCAGGCTGGGTTGTGCAGGGCTGCGGCACAGACCAGGCCTGCAGTTCTGTCTTTGCCCTGCTGTCCACAGACCATCCACTGCATTCTCCTTCAATCCTTCAAAAGGCCTTTTCTGTCCCAGCTCATTTCCCCATTGTTGCGGGGGGAAGCGTTTCTGAGAGAGGGAACTTTTCCTCATCTTCAGCTTCCCACCATGGTTGCTGGCCCCATTTTTGATTCCTCTTCACTTTTTTCCTGTCTTTCATCCTACCAAGTTGTGAGGGAATTTTTGTTACTCTTTTAGGAGTCCAAGTCTTCTGCCAGTCTTCAGCAGTGCTCTGTGAAAATTATTCCATTTGTAGATGTATTCTTGATGTACCTGTGAAGAGAGATGAATTTCATACACTTCTATTCCACCATCTTGATTACTCTCCTTCTAATCATTATTTTGGAACACTAGTCCTTGTCTTAATAAATCAAGCATTGAACAAAAAAGGCAGGCCACAAGAACTCTGCCTAAAGACTCTCATATATACACTTTAATTGGCGAGCTGTCTTTTTAAAGTTGTAATTCCTCAATTTTGGATGTAACATTAAATTTGACACAAAAGAGACCATCTTAACATAGTATTACTTAACAAAGATGGCTGTCACTGCTGTCACATGAAAACCCTGTCAGGAACCACACTTCATCTTTTCTGTTGCCATAGATACCACTTTTCCTCTTGTGACCAAATGTGGAAAATGCAGCTCAGTGACATGATTCAAATTTAAAGAATTGAAGCCGATTCAAAAATATATGCAAAGACTCAGGAACAAGTCACTTGGATTTCAGTTACACAAGGTAAAATTCTAGAACATCAATAGTTGATTGGCAGGTGGAGAAGTTGAAGAATGGAATATTAATGGTACAAAAGTTAGCTGCCCCATAAAAGAGCGATATATATTTGAATCAGTGTATTACTTCTAGATTACTTTTACCCATTCATTAATAAAAGAAAGTACTTTTGACTTTGTATTCAAGTTGCAAAACCTCACCAGGACAAATTAAATTTCTTGGTATAATTTACATATTAATAAACGAGCAGACCTCACATCAAATGTCTTTGTGGCTCTTTTATCTTGATCTGTAATTAAATTTTATTCTGAAGAATGGTCGTCAGAGATTATCCATGAATTTAAAGACATATTAATAAATAGTGTGTATTTGAAGACCAGAAAAATTTGAAGGGTAAAATTACCCCAATTAAAGCCCTGATGGAAATAATTATAGGGCTGAAAGTCATCTATATAGGAATAAACAATATATTCAGGAAAAGAGTCATTCTCACAGGCTACTGGTGTCACCTAACCATTGTGGAATATTCCAAGCCTGTTGTGAGAAATTGTTAAACCTTTTACTATCTCTTGTGTCCTCTGAATGTAGAGAGTCCTTGTTCAAATGCCTTTGACATGATTTTTAATTAAAAGTGCAGGTTTGTTCCCTCATTCCCTCACTGTGGGCCTTACACCAAATTCAAGTTAAATGGTCCAGGTCTAAGTAAAAAACCTTATATAAATTATGAGCCACTAAAATAGTCAAAAAACAATTACTTTATCAGAAAGCTATTTACTTTTTATACAAATAGGCAAGTGAGAACAGACTGTTAAACTATTATGTTTACTGCAGCCAGCATTATATTGCATTGAATGATATTTTCAGGATCAAAATTCCTTCCCAAGTTATAACCAACAATAATTGAGAAGCAACAGGTGTGATGGGTAAGCATCTGGGCTTGAGTTAGATAAAACTGGCCTCTGCCACTTACTAGCATGAATAAGCTACTTAACCTCTTTTAACTCCCATTTCCTCATCTACATAATGATGATAATCATAATATTCACCTAATAGGGTTACCATAAAGATTTAAAAGCTAATATAAAGTACTCATTAAAGTTACAACTATATAGAAAATATTTTTTAAAAAGCAATATTGAGCGACAAAAATGGTTATATCGAGACTTGAGACACATCATGATGTGTGACAGAAAAAATGGATTTTGTAAGGAAGAAGCTTGATTTCAAATTGCAATTTGGTTTCAGCACAATTCCAACAAAACACTAGTGGAATTTATTTGGGATCTGACAAAGGTCAAGTGGAAGATTTGGTAAATGGGATTTAATAACTAAAAATAATTTTAGAAAGAGCATTAATATTTCTGAAGTTTTTCAGATTTGCTAACAAAAATCTAAGCAGTAGATATTACAAAGAAGATTAATAGAGAATTTATATTTCAGAAAGAGATTCCAGTATATAATACCTTGCTATGATAAAAAATGATAAAAACATTACATGGTAAGCCAGTAAAGAAATAAACGGTTACTCTCTAAATGATTTTAGCAGTATTAGTTCAGTTCAGTCACTCAGTCGTGTCCAGCCTTTTGTGACCCCGTGAACCACAGCACACCAGGCCTCCCTGTCCACCACCAGCTCCCGAGTTTACTCAAACTCATGTCCACTGAGTGCGTGATGTGATCCAACCATTTCACCCTCTGCCGTCCCCTTCTCCTCCCACCTTCAATCTTTCCCAGCATCAGGGTCTTTTCAAATGAGTCATTTCTTCACATCAGGTGGCCAAATATTGGAATTTCATCTTCAACATCAGTCCTTCCAATGAATATTCAGGACTGACCTCCTTTAGGATTGACTGGTTGGATCTCTTTGCAGTCCAAAGGACTCTCAAGAGTCTTCTCCAACACCACAGTTCAAAAGCATCAGTTCTTCAGCACTCAGCTTTCTTTATAGTCCAACTTTCACATCCATACATGACTACCGGAAAAATCATAGCTTTGACTAGATGGACCTTTGTTGGAAAAGTTAACTTAAAGACAGAAAAGCTAAATTTTATTACATACCTTAGGTATAAATGAGGTACAAATGTGCTTAAACATTAGATGAAAATATTAAAATCATTCACAAGATTGAAAAGAAATAACAAAATATCAACATACATAGAAATGGGAGATGAATTTTTAGAAAAATAGAGTCATTATAGAAATCCCAAAGGTTAAGGTGTTTAGATGTAAATAAATGTTAAATGTTACATATCAAGAAGGCAAATGGCAAAATGAACATGATAATTCCAAGAAAGTGCTACACAAAAACTTCCAAATCTAAGAAGGCACTAACTCTGCCATGGGAAAAATGGCTCAAATCATTTAGACACTTTAAAGAGGAATAAATACAAAGGGCCAGTAAACACAAATAAAGATTTCACATCACCAGTAAAGTAATGCAAAAATTTAAAAGATGCTATGATCTTTCACAAAGT
Source organism: Capra hircus (assembly GCF_001704415.2). Lineage (NCBI taxonomy): Eukaryota > Metazoa > Chordata > Mammalia > Artiodactyla > Bovidae > Capra > Capra hircus. The sequence continues at coordinate 26,834,650 of NC_030827.1, read as the reverse complement.
TAAAAAATATGAAAAAATTCTGATAGGGAAATTGGTGTGGTAGCAAAAGGGTTTTCATGAGGTACTGAAAAAATAGAAATTTGCATAGCTTTTTGAGTAAGTAATTTGGAAAAATAGAGCTTTCATTTTTTCAGTGTGTTATTAGAATAATAGTTGTTGCCTTTCCCTATCCTAAAGAGAGGGATAACAAGGATATTTGTAGAATAATTTTCACTGAAGTGCTTTTGTGATAATAATAGAAAGTAATTAATTATGATGATGATGAAAGTATTTAATAACAGATCCATTAATTGAATTATTATGTATATGTCAAAATTATATTTAAAGTTCTTTAATAACATTTAATACATTAAATAGAACAAAGGAACAAAACAGATAACAAATTGTCTAATAGCATAACTCAAATTTTCATGTAAGCAAACACATTTTACATTTGTGTAAGTGTATTATAAAAAATAAACACAATTAAAATAATAGCAGCAATATAGTTTAGAGATAACAGTAAAAATACACCTCAGCTTCTTTTCTAAATGTATTTATGTTCACCTGATTTCCTAAAATAGACTTTGAAACAGTAATATATACTACCTTAAGCATTTCATGTTGCAAATAATGTAAACCTCTAACAACTCTATACAGCAGATTTTATTTTCTCCATTTTTTTATGTGGAGAAATTGAGGCACATTGTCAGTGCCTATAAAACAAAAATTAGCAGCATGGTACTCAATTCCAAGACATATTTCACTCTGATGAATTTACTCTAGTTTACTAATTATAGCAACCATTTCTTGGGTAATAATTTATTTAACACAACACAAAAATGAATTAAAAATAAAACAATGCATCAAAGTTAAGTAGGCTACTCAACCTCAGTTTACTCCAGATCATTGGAATTTGATAATTCAAGGTTCACAGACAATTCTTAGTTTTGTAGTTGTATTGTTATTGTTGATGTTTCTTAAACACCCTGGAGGGTAAACAATATAATAATGAAACCAAGACTAGTGGCCAGCTGCTAACATACTTCTTTTATTGTCCAGACATGCTTTTTACAATAATGACATGTTATGTAAAATAAATTTTTGGCCTCAGCTTAGGAGACAAGTCCTGGATATTCATTGGAAGGACTGATGTTGAAGCTGAAACTCCATCCAATACTTTGGCCACCTGATGTGAAGAGCTGACTCATTTGAAAAGACCCTGATGATGGGAAAGATTGAGGGCAGGAGGAGAAGGGGATGACAGAGGATGAGCTAGTTGGATGGCATCACCGACTCGATGGTCATGGGTTTGGATGGACTCCGGGAGTTGGTGATGCACAGGGAGGCCTGGCATGCTGTGGTTCATGGGGTCACAAAGAGTCGAACATGACTGAGCGACTGAAATGAACCAACTATAACTGGTCTGCCTGAAATTAAAATTAAAAACTCTGAGTCCTATTTTTGATTTAAAGGAATATATGTGGAAGAGAGGCCTGGCATGCTACGATTCATGGGGTTGCAAAGAGTCGGACACGACTGGGCGACTGAACTGAACTGATGTGGAAGGAGAAAAATTCTTATTAATTATTTTTACCAGCTTAGTTATACTTTACTTCCATGAGACTCTAGTGTTTAGTAGAGTTTTCATTTTATGATTTTCTCTATTTTAATGTATTTATTTATTAACAGGCTGAATTGGTGTGATTAAAAATGTAAGTTATTTCAAGTGTATGTATCAGTATTGTTTAAAAATTTCTATAAGTAACTATCCACATAAGAGTGATATTGTCTTTTTTACTCAAAACCAATACTTTCTATTCTGGCTAAATTAATTGTTACGCAAAATTGTGAATGAATTCTCTATTTCCAAAAATAAACTCATCTCCTTGAAAGTTTCATATTCTTTAAACATTATATATACTATTACTATAATCTAATATGTATAAATTGTCGGCAAAACTCTGACTTCAGAATTTGTTAATAACCAGGTGTTTTTCTACATCCAGGGCTAAAGCTGGCTCTTGTGCATGGAGATCCCACTCAGAGGCAGACAGTAAGTATGGAGGGTAGGCGGGATCTATTTCAGTCTTCCAATCAGCCCCTTCGAGGCACTTTCAGTTAACAGATGCTGAATTTCTTTCTATATTTTATTTCTTCTATATTACCTTTTATTTCTAAATTAATGATATTTCTCAAATACACAGAAATTTGTGACATTAGACTGATGAGAAAACAAAAACACAAATCCAAAGTAAATTTGACATTCTTTAGTACAAATTGTTCTGTAATTGATCTTACGATTTCTTTTACTATAGTTCTAAACACTGACAAATTTCTATCTGACTGCACATATGTATATTCATATGTACATCATACAATTTTTAGAAACAATGACAAAAAGCAATAACAATTTTTTCTTCCTTGTTTTTAGGAAGGAAGAGTAAAAAAAGTATCGAGTACTCTGAAAAAATTATACTTTTCCTATTGAGTCCCAAATTAGTGATTCCAAGAATATTTTATACTTGAAATATGGTACTCTGTTTAAAAATCTGAACACAAAGCCTCAACTCATTTGGAAATAGTATTTAGTTTTGCAATGTTATTAAAAACTTTTAAGTTCTAATGGTACTAATAATATTGTATTAACACAGTATTAGAATGAGTTACAACTGCTCCAAAATTCTACTGTAAGCTAGAAGAATCAAAATGGAATCAATGCCTATTTCTTTTAGATACAAAATAATAGTGCTTGCTTTTGCAGGACATATACTAAATACAAAATAATATACATACCATGAATGTGTTTAAACATGGTTGCTTGTGTCTGTGATATGTATATAATTTTTATAAAGTATACTCATAAGAATACAGCTTCCAGTGGCTTCATTTACAACTATTTATCTTTTATACAACTAGAACACTAGAAATACATTTTATATTTTATTATATTTCAACTTTAAGGTAATTTTGTAACAAGGAAAATACTTTATTATTTAGTACTACTCATAACTGTACAATTTAGATTAAAAATATTCCAATAGTCTTAATTTTGATGCTATCTTTGCTATAGTAATCAATTAAAACAAAGAAATCATTATCTAGGAATACCAGGTTTTCTACAAAGAAAGATGGTTGTGGTTAACATGTTCCCAGTGCGCAGCATTTGAAAAAAAACAAAGTGCCACATATGTAAATATAAAAGAAAAAACATAATTTGCCCCAAAGAAGAGATAGCAGAAATCTTAAAGGACTATCAAGTGAAATTTAAATAAGACAATTCCATAATAAGTCTTAGTATTATTTTTCTTAAGAAAGCTACAGTAGTATAAATCTTGCAGTGATGTTACCATACATCACCATGCCAGCTCTCAGAATAATCACAAGTTCCACATTTCCTTTGCTACCAGCATGGACTTGTCTCCCTTCCAATATTTGAGTTGATCTTTATTTATTCAGTATAAATCACTGTATAGTCGGTGGAAATGTTTTAATGAAAAATAACAAAATCCAAGAACAACAACAAAAAAAGCTGGTTATATAATATGTTATTTAATCTTTCTAAATGAAGTCTCATTTTAAAAATAAATAGACTAAAGACAGAGTAGTTAATTATATGCATTCTCTTGAGTTAGTTCTTTATGATTTGACAACTTGCACGGCAGCTGTTCCTGTAAATATGACAATAAATTTCTAAATCTCCAGAGAACTGGTAAATACAGGCAGATGCACTTAACTGCTGGTGGGCAACAAAAGTCAGACTGCAGGAAACTGTGGCTCTAATGTAGCTCTTGATTAATCTCTAATTACAGTTTTGTCATCTTAGCAGGGAGACAAAACTATATCACTTCCTAAACAGGCAAGCAGCATTTTGGCACCTAGCAACCAGCAGTTCGTTCTATTAGCTGCAGTGGACTTGATGCTGTTACATGGGAGGTGGTTATGGATCACTGCTCTATTATTTATGGAGCAGCATTTCCAGAGGCCTTCACAACAGTAGATAAATTAGCAGCTTAATAGGCCAGCACTAACTAAAAACATAGCATAAGCTGAAGCACCAAGTATGAAATTAAAATGTGAATTGCCCATAATGTTTGCATCATACATAGAAAGAAGCGTTCATTTATTTCTGAATGCTAAATCATTCACTTTATTTGTAAAGTATTTATATTAAATCTTTCAGAGAGACCTTTTTTTTAGAGAAAATTTATTTTCCTCTTTCGAAGGGGATTCTCTTGGGTTTGTTCTTAAGCCCAGGGATGAAAGGTGGCAAGCATTAATTAGAACTAGTGCAGATACAAGAGAGCCCTAGGTATCTGTGTAAAAGTGCCTTATTAAGCACAAAATGGGCAAATGAGGCTAATTCTCATCACGCTTCCATTTCCCTTTCACTTTGGGTGTGATGAAAAAGTCTGAGGAATGACCTCACACCTCTGTCTGTGTCAGTGATTTGAAGAGAGATATAAAATTCTCAAGTATTTTTTTTTTCAAAAGGCAACCCACAGAAAGATTTCCTTAATTAAAATTGATGGACCATCTTCCTTAGTCTTATTAGTAGAGATGATATTATTAGTATGATTCTGCTTGGGAAATAAAAAATGTAATATCCAAAATGAGGGCAACTTTTCATTTCCTTCAATTGTACTAAAACTTAGCTTTTAATAAAATGGCATGATACAATGTGATATATACTGTTGAAATTTGACTTGCAGTTTTCAATTATAATAATAAAAATATCCTATATTTACATCACTGTATGACTTTAAAAATTAAATTTTCTGATGAAACAGGTAGCAAAGGTGTTTTTTTTAAAAAAGAATAACATTGCAGCAATATATTATAAACGAATACAATTGCTTTAAATTTACAGCCCCAAGTAATCTGCAATAACAGTTGAGCAGCCACCTTATTGAAACGAGACCCTCACTCTAAAGCCCTGGTGGCTCAGACAGTGAAGAATTTGCCTTCAATGCAGGAGAACATGGGTTCAATCCCTGGGTAGGGATCACTTCAGTGTTCTTGTATGGAGAATCCCATGGACAGAGGAGCCTGGTGAGCTATCGTCCATGGAGTGGCAAAGAATTGGACATGACTGAGTGACTAACACTTTCACCCACTCTAGAAATTGTTTCCATTTAAAATCCTCTTTCACAGAATTGTTCCTTAAAAGTAACTCAAATCTATCTCATCAAAAATTCTGAATATAAATTTTCAGTATCATTATGTCAATTTATCCAAAAAATAAACCCTGAAAGATGGCAAAGTTTAAAAAGAAAGCCCTGGTTAGATTCTAGTGTGTAGAGTTTAGGTGCCTTTGAAGAGAGATATCCAGGTGAAGATGTAGTAGTCAGGTGGATAGAAGTATGGAATTCAGAGAACTCAGAACTAGAAACAAGTTTCTAGGCTCAGATCATGAACTCCTTATGGCAAAATTCAGACTTAGAGTAGGGGAAGTAAGTAGGGGAACTACTAGACCATTCAGGTATGACCTAAATCAAATCCCTCATGATTATAACATGAAAGTGACAAATAGATTCAAGGGATTAGATATGATAGAAAGTGCCTAAAGAACTATGTATGGAGGTTTGTAACACTGTACAGGAGGCAGTGACCAAAACCATCCCCAAGAAAAAGAAATGCAAAATGGCAAAATGGTTGTCTGAGAAGGCAAATAACTGAGAAAAGAAGAGAAGCAAAAGGGACGTGAAAATGAAAGATATATCCATCTGAATGCAGAGTTCCAAAGGGGAGAAAGAAAGACTTCCCAAGTAAACTATGCAAAAAAATAGAAGAAACAATAGAATGGGAAAGACTAGAGATCTCTTCAAGAAAATTAAAGATAAAAGGTGAACATTTCATGCAAACATGGGCACAGTAAATGACAGAAAGGATATGGACCTAACAGAAGCAGAAGATAAGAAGAGGTGGCAAGAATACACAGAAGAACTATACAAAAAAAGATCTTAATGACCCAGATAGCCAGGATGGTGTGATTAATCACCAGAATCAGATATCCTGGACTGTGAAGTCAAATAGGCCTTAGGAAGCATCACTACAAATAAGGCTAGTGGAGATGATGGAATTCAAGCTGGGCCATTTCAGATCCTAAGAGATGATGCTGTTAAAGTGCTGCATTCAATATGCCAGCAAATTTGGAAAACTCAGCAGTGGCCACAGGACTGGAAAAGGTCAGTTTTCATTCCATTCCCAAAGAAAGCTAATGCCAAAGAATGTCCAAACTATCATACAATGAGCTAATTTCACATGCTAGCAAAATAATGCTCAAAATTCTCCAAGCTAGGCTTCAACATTACATGAACCAAGAACTGCCAGATGTATAAGCCAGATTTAGAAAAGGCAGAGGAACCAGAGATCAAATTGCCAGCATTTTTTTGGATCATGGAGAAATTAGAGTTCCAGAAAAACATCTACTTCTACTTCATTAACCACACTAAAGCCTTTGACTATGTAGATCATAATAAACTGTGGAAAGCTCCTAAAGAGATGGGAATACCAGACCACCTTACCTGCCTTTGAGAAACCTGTATGCAGGTCAAGAAGCAACAGTTAGAACCAGACATGAAACAATGAACTGGTTCAAAATTGGGAGAGCCGTACATCAGGGCTGTGTATGGTCACACTACTTATTTAACTTATATGCAGAATACATCATCCGAGATGCTGGGCTGGATGAATCATGGCTGGAATCAAGATTGCCAGGAGAAATATCAATAACCTCAGATATGCAGATGATACTACCATTACAGCAGAAAGTTAAGAGGAACTAAAGAGCCTCTTGATGTAGGTGAAAGAGGAGAGTGAAAAATCCAGCTTAAAATTCAACATTCAAAAAACGAAGATTATGGCATCCAGTCCCATCACTTCATGGCAAATAGATGTGAAACAATGGAAACAGTGAAAGACTATTTTCTTGGGCTCCAAAATCACTGAGGATGGTGACTGTTGCCAGGAAATTAAAGGATGTTTGCTTCTTTGAATAAAAGCTATGTCAGACCTAGACAGTATATTAAAAAGCAGAGACATTACTTTGCCAACAGAGGTCCAGATACTCTAAGCTATGGTTTTTCCAGTATTCATGAATGGATGTGAGAGTTGGACCATAAAGAAGGCTGAATGCCAAAGAACTGATGCTTTGAGATTGTGGTACTGGAAAAGACTCTTTAGAGTCCCTTGGACAGCAAGACCAAACCAGTCAATCCTAAAAGAAACCAACCCTACAAATTCATTGTAAGGACTGATGCTGAAACTTAAGCTCTTGGCCAAAATACTTTGAGCTGATGCAAAGAGCCAACTCACTGGAAAAGACCATGATACTGGGAAAGATTGAAGACAGGATGAGAATGGGATGACTGAGGATGAGATGGTTGGATGGCATCACTGACTCAATGGATGTGAGTTTGAGCAAGCTCTGGGAGATGGTGAAGGACAGGAAAGCCTGGCATCCTGCAGTCCATGGGGTCACAGAGTCAGACATGCCTGAGCAACTGAACAACAATGACAACATTGTCCTAGAGACAGTAATCAAACATTGACATGGATAAGATCTAAAGAGAACAGAACATGAAAGAAAAGTGAAAATAAGGAACAAGTTTTGAGGAATTTAAACATTTAAGAGTCAAGTAGAAAAGGCTGAAGTGGAAAGAAAACTAACAAGTATTATACAAAGAGTATGAAGCTAAAGTGCTATTGCCAATGCCAATGGGATGGAGTTTTGAAAAATGGTAAAGACGTTTGGGATGCCATCAAAAGAGCAAGTACTAACAGAATTCAAAAAACGTGGTAGGAAGATCACCATAACTATTTCAAGAGTGAGGAGGATGAGTAGAAGCCCAATATGAATACGCTGAGTAAATAAATAAGAAATATGGAAAGTGAATGGTAGCAACTACTCCTTTCAGTTCAGTTCAATTCAGTCGCTCAGTCGTGTCTGACTCTTTGTGACCCCATGAGTTGCAGCACACCAGGCCTCCCTGCCCATCACAATTACAGAGGACAAATTTAATGGTAGCTGGAGGGCTTCAATTTGTTGCTGACAATATTGTCTTAGAAAGTAAGGGAGTTGAAAAAAAGATTCTAGTACACAAAAAGAGTGATATAAGTAAATGAAGAGCATCCAGGTATGGGCAATGTAATTATTATTACAGGACCTTCTTTCTTGCCCTAAGAAATTTCATGCTTTCTTTGATGGTAATATTTGGGAGCACTGGGGGTGTGAAGAGGCAGGAAATTTGCCCTTCCTGTTTATCCGTTGCTTAAGGATTTCTCTTTTCCTCATGGCACTTGGGTCACCCTATAACTGTGATAATCAGTAAAAAACTGTGTAGTAATTCTCAAGTAAGCCAAGCAAGCCTTATCTCTGTCTCTGCTGGAGGCCCTAAATATGATTAAGAGGTAATCATTACCGTATTCCTAAATTTTGTTTATTAAGCTATTTTTCTCTGGACCTAACACAGTCTCAATTATCATGCAAAAAAAAAAAAAAAAAGAAAGTTCTTGAGTGAAGAAGCAAGTTTTCTCAGGAAAAAATATAGTACAGAAAGTGCAAAGAAGATAGTTTTGCCTTTTTCTATTACCTCCTGATTCACAGACTTGGACTTTTGCTGTGTACTATCTCCTTTTTCTCTCACTTCCATTTTAAAATTTTCTTATCTACACAACTTACCTACTCATGGGCGGGGGGGGAGGGGGGAATATTTGTGTTTCTCCCTTCCCTACCATTCTGAGATTGAACATTTGTCTCTTTTTGTGATTTTCCAAGTAAATTATTCCAACCTAGTCCATATGATCATGAGGATTTCTCTTAGTTCCTGTGACTCTAAATAGGAAATGCTGTGTCCTGTAGGCAGAGAACTGTGAGTAAATGCAGGGACTCCCATTTTAGCTTACTTTTATTTTTATAAGAGACTAAGTTTTTCATTTTTTTGTATAAAAATGAAACCCATTTTGACAAAGTAAAATGTGAATGTTATTTCAGTAGTAATACAATTTAATCTCATTTGAGTTCTTTCTTTGAACATGATTTTAACCTTGACCTTTGTGAAATAATTACATGAGCATTATTGCAAATGAATATTTGTATTTTCTTTGGTAATATATGTCTCACTATGCTAATGCAAACAGCTCTTAGCCATCTATATTCCTCCTCACACAGAAGGAGGGGAGGGTGGTTTCAAAACTACTGTTCTTAATCTTTGAGAAATTTAGAATGCACAGGATCCAGAGCAATGGTGGAAAATTGACTACAGAGAAAAAGATAAACACATTCTCTCAAAGAAGGAAACAAGTAAAAATATGCACAGGTGTCCAAAAGTTGAAGAACGTTTGTCTGAATTCTTGTTTTGTGTTTTATATTTTCTTCATGATAGAAAAAACATGACCATTTGTTAAGAATAATTACAGTGAACTGACAGAATCAAAGTTTGAAGAGCATTAAGAAGGTTTGAAATATGATTGAATTTCCACATTGATTAAAGGGCACTTGGCATTAGTTAATCACAAATTAACAGCGGTTCAAATGTATTCTAATGCATAATTGCCTTGCAAAACAATCAACTGCAAGGTAATAGAGAGTAAGTGAATATTTTTGTTTACCCAGTGTTGAGGTTTTGCAATTGTTACTGAAGTGATAAGGCAAGGGATCTTAAATGGATATGAATAAAAATAAAAGAAGAACAGGACTATATCCATAGAAAGGAGAAAGTCCCCAGGAAGTCAAGGAAAAGTCTCCTTAGGAATTGTTGACCTCTCAAGCAGGAATAGGAAATTTTTTCAGAGACTTTCATGTTTGTTTCAATCATCTGGAGTTGCAGAGTAGTTTCTGGCGTAAACAGTGTTTAGCATGTGACATCAGCAGTGTGGATGATGTAGAGATAAACAAATCAAGAAACTTGGAAGTCAGGTAAATGGACAAGTCTGTCATGTGGATACAGACGTGTCCACAGATGACAGAGAAAACCATGAATCATGTGCCAAGAGTTTACACTTTATGAAGAAGGAGTGAATGGATTTACTAAAGAGCACTAGCTTCAGTGTAAAGGTATTCTTAATTTATTTTAAGCAAGTGAATTAGGGAATTATCTGAAGAAGCATCAGGAACAAGAAGGATGATGACCACTCCTCTAAGCAATTAGTCAAATAAAATAATTAATGCAGGGTAACTGAGAACAGTTAACAGTGAGAAGAAAATTCTAAAATGTTCCATAGGAAACACTATAAATAAAGCTTTGGTGTTTCTTAAAATTCAGATTCTAGTGGTTTAGATGTATAAATAGTGGATATATTAAGTGAAAATAATTTTAAAATTCATAGTTGTTTTAAAAATTTCTCAGTGAATTTCCTTTTATCCAAAGATGCATAAAACCTTCATGAGGACATTAGTAAGAGTGATAATCTTGAGATGCTATATGTATAGGGCAGAAATGTCAGATAAGCCTTCCTTAGAAAGCACATGAAATGCATAGCTAACATTAAAGAAGAGACGTGGTCAGTTAGTTTTAATAGCATGGGAAGATTTGGGAAGATTGTTTAATGATGACACCCTCATTTTAATGAATTGATACTAGGGGGTGTTTTACAATTAAATGTCTCTATCTAGTGAGTAATTTATAATACATAAGTCCACAAATCCATCAAAGCAGGAAATAAAACTCCTCTACTTATCTGGAAATCTATAAGTATGCATGGTTAAAGAGCACTAAGAATTTTTGACACCTAAGTTCCAGGTCAGCAAATGGTCACTGAAGCTTTAGTAGTAAATTTGGGAAAGGCTATTCAAAATGATCCATTCATTATGGGTTTATTTACTGATCATGAAAATCCTATGCATAAATGGTATGAGCAAACTATAGATTACCTTTTTTTGGAAAATAATCTGCTCACTTGGCATGCTGTTAGGTTTTGTCCTTAGATGTTTTTCAAGTGTGTATGTTCTGGAGTCAACCTGTCTGCTTCACAATCTAGCCATTTACTAGTTGTGTGACATTAAACACTCTCTCTAAGCTTCAGGTTCCTCATCTGTAAAATGAGGTAATAGTAGCACTTGTTCATATGACAGTTCTGAAAATTAAATGAATTAGCCTGTGTATAACACTTAAAACTGAAAACAATATCAGGAACCGAGTAAGTACCCAATAGCTATAGCCTGCTGCTGCTGCTGCTGCTGCTGCTAAGTCGCTTCAGTCGTGTCCGACTCTGTGCGACCCCATAGACGGCAGCCCACTAGGCTCCTCTGTCCCTGGGATTCTCCAGGCAAGAATACTGGAGTGGGTTGCCACTTCCTTCTCCAATGCATGAAAGTAAAAAGTGAAAGTGAAGTCGCTCAGTCGTGTCTGACTCTTAGCGACCCCATAGACTGCAGCCTATCAGGCTCCACCGTCCATGGGATTTTCCAGGCAAGAGTACTGGAGTGGGGTGCCATTGCCTTACTATCACACCTAAAAACCAGGTTATATCTTTCTTGAAAATTGAAATGAATTATAAATTTACAATTCAATGTCTACTTTTGTTATTCTATGAATAATTACCATATTCAATATAAGTAGTTTTAGAAGTAATTATTCTGTACCAGAGTAAATGAAAGATGAGATGTCTTTGGGCTAGTTGGACTTTATTCTGTTGCAAAAATCAGATTTATATTTCCTCAAGTGAAACAATGTATTTTAAAGATGCACAGAAAATTAAGAGAAAGAGGAAAAAATACATTGCCAGACTTCCTAGAATGAGAAAACTGAAAGGTCCTTTGGGGAACAGTGCAAATGAAGATGGTACGGATTACCTAGTCCTTTTTTGTACTTTATTTCATAACATGGCATGGCCATTGGGGTTGGCCATGTATATGTATTTCCTTCACCTCCCCTATGAATCATATTCTTATGAGTAAGGCCCTGAAATTAGTATTCAAAAATTTCTCCTCATTCTGGTCATACAGGTCAGTGGGTTCTTACCCACGACCCAACATTAAGAAGCACTACTCTCCTTTAGTGCTCCATCAAGGGCTTGTTGATTTAGTTACAATTTTTCTCTGCCTCTAACTGCCTACTGATTTTATTTTGCCTTTCCCTCATTTGGTCTCTCAAGGGAGCACCAAGATTGGTTCTATCAAACACAACCTTTAATAAGTAATATATTTATAAATTTATATATGTACATGTATATGTACATATGTGTGTATATGCTCACATATAATTGCATGTATTGTTCAGTCGCCCAGGTGTGTCTGACTCTTCGCAGTCACATGGACTGCAGCACACCAGGCCTTCCTGTCTCTCACCGTCTCCTAAAGTTTGCCCAAGTTCATGTCCATTGTATCGGTGATTGTACATATGTATGTTTACATACACAAAAACACCCACACATGCAATTGTACAAGAGCAAATGTGTTATTCTAACTTATGTTTTTGGACCTAGTTCTTGACCTTCTATTTTCAGTGCTTCTGTCCCTCTTTTTCTGTCCTTTCTGAACTTACTTGTCCAAATCAACATTTATAAAACATTAAACACAATGGTCTCTTTTGTATCTCTGTGAAAAGAAGGGTCGCACTGGGTAAAATTCTTGGGAGAACTAGATTTACTGCTTGGTCTGCTTTTTTTGTTTTTATTGTCCTAGGTTTTTGACAATATTATAGCATCACAGTAAGAGTCACATGGCTCCAGGAGGCATTTTAAAATATATTCCAACTGTGGGCTAAGTGAACTGCAGGTTGGTCAAGAAGCTCAGACTAAGGTTTTTGATTATGCATGAATAGATGATTATAATATAATGTGAAAAACACAAAAATATATTCATATAGGTGAGATTGCACGATCAGAGACAGGGTGTCCAAACCCATCTGAGACTCCCAGTACTGAGCATTTGTGGTCAGGCGAGATGTCCTGGAAGTGAGCATCTTCTTAATATCTTCTGTTTCTGTTAGGTCGATATCATTTCTGTCCTTTATTGAGCCCATCTTTGCATAAAATGTTCCCCTGGTATCTCTAATTTTCTTCAAGAGATCTGTAGTATTTCCCATGCTATTGTTTTCCTCTATATCTTTGCACTGATCACTGAGGAAGGCTTTCTTATCTCCCCTTGCTATTCTTTGGAACTCTGCATTCATATGGGTACATCTTTCCTTTTCTCCCTTGCTTCTCACTTGTCTTATTTTTACAGCTATTTGTAAGGTCTCCTCAGACAACTATTTTGCTTTTTTGCATTTCTTTTCCTTGGGGCTGGTCTTGATCCCAGTCTCTGTACAATGTCATGAATCTCTGTCCATAGTTCATCAGGCACCCTGTCTATCAGATCTAGTCCCTTATATCTATTTATTACTTCCGCTGTATAGTCATAAGGGATTTGATTTAGGTCATACAGGAATGGACTAGTCATTTTCCCTACTTTCTTCAATTTAAGTCTGAATTTGGCAATAAGGAGTTCATCATCTGAGCCACAGTCAGGTCCCAGGCTTGTTTTTGCTGACTGTGTAGAACTTCTCCATCTTTGGCTACAAAGAATGTAGTCCATCTGATTTTGGTGATGATGATCTGGTGATGTCCATCGGTAGAGTCTTCTCTTGTGTTGTTGGAAGAGGGTGTTTGCTATGACCAGTGTGTTCCTTTGGCAAAACTATTAGCCTTTGCCCTGCTTCATTCCATATTCTGAGGCCCAAATTCACCTGTTACTCCAGGTGTTTCTTAACCTCCTACTTTTGCATTCCAGTCCCCTATAATGAAAAAGACATCTTTTTTGGGTGTTAGTTCTAAAAGGTCTTGTAGGTCTTCATAAAACCGTTCAACTTCAGCTTGTTTAGCATTACTGGTTGGGGCATATGCTTGGATTACCGTGATACTGAATGGTTTGCCTTGGAAACGAACAGAAATCATTCTGTCGTTTGTCAGATTGCATCCAAGTACTGCCTTTCAGACTGTTTTGTTGACCATGATGGCTACTCCATTTCTCCTAAGGGATTCCTGCCCACAGTAGTAGATATAACGGTCATCTGAGTTAAATTCTCCCATTCCAGTCCATTTTAGTTTGCTGATTCCTAGAATGTCAACGTTCACTCTTGCGATCTCCTGTTTGACCGCTTCCAATTTACCTTGATTCATGAACCTAACATTCCAGGTTCCCATGCAACATTGCTCTTTACAGCATTGGACCTTGCTTCTATCACCAGTCACATCTACAACTGGGTATTGTTTTTGCTTTGGCTCCATCCCTTCATTCTTCCTGGAGTTATTTCTCCACTGATCTCCAGTAGCATACTGGGCACTTACCAACCTGGTGAGTTCCTCTCTCAGTATCTTATCATTTTGCCTTTTCATGCTGCTCATGGGGTTCTCAATTTATCATAAGACCAGCAATTCTAATTCCAGAAAAATAAATGACCCAATCAAAAAATGGGCCAAAGAACTAAATAGACGTTTCTCCAAAGAAGTCATACAGATGGCTAACAAACACATGAAAAGATGCTCAACATCACTCATTATCGGAGAAATGCAAATCAAAACCACAATGAGGCACTATTTCAGGCCAGTCAGAATGGCTGCTACCCAAAAGTCTACAAGCACTAAATGCTGGACAGGGTGTGGAGAAAAGGGAACCCTCTTACACTGTTGGTGGGAATGCAAACTAGTACAGCCACTATGGAGAACAGTGTGGAGATTCCTTAAAAAGCTGGAAATAGAACTGCCTTATGACCCAGCAATCCCACTGCTGGGCATACACACCGAGGAAATCAGAATTGAAAGAGACACGTGTACCCCAATGTTCATCACAGCACTGTTTATAATAGCCAGGACATGAAAGCAACCTAGATGTCCATCAGCAGATGAATGGATAAGAAAGCAGTGGTACATATACACAATGGAGTATTACTCAGCCATTAAAAAGAATACATTTGAATCAGTTCTAATGAGGTTGATAAAACTGGAGCCTATTATACAGAGTGAAGTAAGCCAGAAAGAAAAACACCAATACAGTATATTAATGCATATATATGGAATTTAGAAAGATGGTAACAATAACCCTGTATGTGAGACAGCAAAAGAGACACAGATGTATAGAACAGTCTTTTGGACTCAGAGGGAGAGGGAGAGGGTGGGATGATTTGGGAGAATGGCACTGAAACCTGTACAATATCACATAAGAAACGAATTGCCAGTCCAGGTTTGATGCAGGATACAGGGTGCTTGGGGCTGGTTCACTGGAATGTCTCAGAGGGATGGTCTGGGGAGGGAGGTGGGAAGGGGGTTTAGGATGGGGAACACGTGTACACTTGTGACAGATCATGTTGATGTATGGCAAAACCAATACAATATTGTAAAATAATTAGCCTCCAATTAAAATAAATAAATTTAAATAAAAAATAATCTTAGGTATTTACTGAAAAGAAATGACAACTTGTTTTCACACAAAAATCTATATGAAAATATTTACAACAGCTTTCCTCAAAAACTGGATTGTCAAAAACTGGAAACAACTCAAATGTCCCTTAACTGGTGATGGCTAAACAAACTAGTACCCTCATAAAATGGAATACTAATATTAACATTATAATGAAATACTAATACACAATAAAAAGTAACAAAACTATTGATATACATGACAAAATGGAAGAATTGCAAACCCATCTTGCTAAGTGAAGGAAGCTAGGCCCAAAGAATACAGCTGAATGGTTTTATTTATATTACATTTGGTAAAAGGCAATACAATAGAGACAAAAAACAAACAGATCATGGCTGCCAAGGCCTAGAATTGGCAGGAGGAGTTGACTACAAAAAGATAGGATGATATTTTGAGGAATGATGGAGCCATCTAATCTTGGCTGTGTTTGCCAAACCTCATGGAACTTTTCAAAATTAAGGATTGCACTGTCTCTGAAACAAGACCCTTTAAAATTTCTAAGTTAAAATTTATGGCCCCTGTTTCTTCTAAATTAGTTTTTAGTCAGTGGGTGTTATTTTACATATTTTATCTTCAAATTCAAGTCAGGAAGCTTGATACGTAAATACCCAAGCCTGAATTTTAAAAATGAAATTCTAAAATGCAGCATGAATTAGTTACACAATTTTGAATAATATAGTTTATTTATAACAAAAATTCAAATTAAACTCATGAGCTCCCTGTGTTCTAAGTAAATTAATGAAAAAAGATACTAACTTGTTTAATTACAATGGGGAAAAAAAGAAAATCTAATGAGCACTAGTATCTGGAAAATAAAAAAGCATTTTTTCAATAATAAAAGATTAAAAGACAAAGGAACTATCTATAGAGTATGGATGTAAATAATGGTTGTACCTCAAGAATTGTATGTAAAACAGAACAGGTAAAGAAACATTACTAATGGAGAAAAAGTAAGAAACTGTAAGATCTGAAGCAATTTCAGTGTGGAAGAAACATTACTCATGGATAAAATGTTAGAAGATGTAAGATCTGGAGCAGTTCAGTGTGAAAGCTGGAGATGTGGGAGTACTCTGCACAGCTGACAAAGACATTCGAGTTGATCACACCTCAGAATAAAGACAAGGGAAAAGAGGTACAAAGGAAAGACCATGGGGTGAAAGCTGTGTATTAGTAGATATGTGGAAACAGGTAAAGAAAGGGGGAAGAATGTGGCCAAGGTGGGAAGATAACAGCAGGGGTAATTAAAATATACTCGGCTAGAGACTGAATATAATCTTCTTACATGCCATTTTCCATTTAAGCTTTCTGAAAACATAAGAGAAAATCAAATGACAGGATGTTTATGATCGGTAGGAATGGAAATTTGATCTTTTATCCTAAATCTCATCCTCTCATTTTTATCACAATTTTTCTGAGTTCATGGATACATTGTTGATCTTCTGTTATATTTATCAACTGATTCTCTATGAACAACTGGGATATAAATGTCCACATGCCATTGAGATGGCAGCCATCAGTGATTGCATCCTTTCAATGCTAGCTACTGAGCCCTGAAGTAACCCAGGAAGAAGAATACCTGGTATCTCACAGCCATCAGACTGTAGCCACTCCCTAAGGTGAGTCCTGAGAAAAGGAAGCTCAAGATATGAAAACACAGGAATCTGGCCCTAGACTGCTGAAGTGTATATCAAAGGAATGATTTCAGTGAGCCCAGAGTCTTCTCTTGTAAACATAAACAGAAAAGTGCTAAATTCTTTAACTTGGAATATCTATTTTGTTTGTTTGTTTTAATTCGCAAAAATACTTTTGCTGTTCAGACTACCTGCCCTTTGTTGCAAAGCTTCAATATAACCTGGCTCCTCTCCCTGCCTCCTCAGAGCAGGTCTCACATGATCACTTAAAATACTGTCTCTCAGACTTGAAGCGTTAAAAGTTCTCACTGAATAAAACATAACTCTCAACTTTTACGTTGTGAAAATTTTTTTAAGTCAACACCATAATTCACATAATTGAGAGTTTACTTTTTATTACTAGTGGGAAATTAAACAAATAATATTTTCAATTCTTAACCATAATTATCTTTTTTCTCATCCAGTAATTAAATACAGACCTTCCTCTTAACTTCAATTTGTTCAAAAACAAACTAAAGAGCAAAAACAAATAACTCTCTCATCTTGTGTCATATGATAAATTAGGGACATATTCAGATGCTTCTTAAAAATCTGTTGTATTTTAGAACATTCTTATCCAAAGCTTCTATCCTTCTCCTCTAGGAGCTAGTGGATTCAGAAGAATGATGGTTTCGTTGGGGTTAAAAAAAAAAAAACTTTAAAGAATGAGATTCATGAATCATTTTTGAGTTCTCAACTTGTTAAACATATAAAAGAATGGGTGAGGAATATGAAAGACAGCTTGGTGAGTTCAACTCTATGTCTCAACATACAGAGAAACAGAGAAGGTATTTGTTTGAGGTGAGAGAAGTTACTAAGTAGCATGTCAAGACTCTGAGGCAATTAAATTCAAAAAATTCCAGGTAACTAATCCCACTGCTCACCCTCTACCTTTATAGGAAATTGAATAGAAAGAAACATATTTTCTTGTAATGATCTTTCACTTTAACAAACATTTATTAAATCTTTGAATATGGAAAGCAAGGACAATTTCTGATCTCTGATTCTCCTTTTATTATAATTTATTATCATTGTTTGACAAGAAAATAACCCAACTTTAATCAAATTTAAATTTAAAATAATATATTTGTTACTAAGGAGAAAAGTTGAGAAAATAATTTCATACATTTTGCAATTGGTATGCAACACAAAGAACGCAAGCACAGACACATATAGAACACAGGCATATAAGAAATTTGAACCTAAAGCTGAATAAGCAGTAGCATGCGCAAGCAACAGATTCGGAGCTAAAGTATATATAATATCTTTTCCTAAACTTTTCCTAATTCTTTATCTACAGTGATAAAAAAGCAATCACATGGAAGCCATAAGTAGAGGACAATTGATTGATTTAAGGAACGCAAGAAGCCCTTAAACAATAAATTCCAATTATTTGAAAGCAAAAGCCTTAGTAACAAAAACAAGAATGAGAATGTAACTTGGAATGTTGGAAAATTAAAGTGCTTTGTTTCAACAATTCATTATTAAATTGCATGCAAAATAAGGACCTTGTAAAACTACTGTTGACAAACAGCATGCGTTTTTTTAGGGGGTCCTAGGGACATATACTAACAAAGCTAGTGGAGGTGATGGCATTCCAGTTGAGCTGTTTCAAATCCTGAAAGATGATGCTGTGAAAGTGCTGCACTCAATATGCCAGCAAATTTGGAAAACTCAGCAGTGGCCACAGGACTGGAAAAAGTCAGTTTTCATTCGAATCCCAAAGAAAGGCAATGCCAAAGAATGCTCAAGCTACCGCACAATTGCACTTATCTCACATTCTAGTAAAGTAATGCTCAAAATTATCCAAGCCAGGCTTCAGCAACATGTGAACTGAGAACTTCCAGATGTTCAAGCTGGTTTTAGAAAAAGCAGAGGAACGAGAGATCAAATTGCCAACATCCTCTGGATCACTGAAAAAGCAAGAGAGTTCCAGAAAAACATCTATTTCTGCTGTATTGACTATGCCAAAGCCTTTGACTGTGTGGATCACAATAAACTGTGGAAAATTCTTCAAGAGATGGAAATACCAGACCACCTGACCTTCCTCTTGAGAAACCTATATGCAGATCAGGAAGCAACAGTTAGAACTGGACATGAACAACAGACTGGTTCCAAAGAGGAAAAGGAGTACTTCGAGGCTGTATATTGTCAGCCTGTTTATTTAACTTCTATACAGAGTACATCATGAGAAACGCCAGGCTGGAAGAAGCACAAGCTGGAATCAAGATTGCCGGGAGAAATATCAATCACCTCAGATATGCAGATGATACCACCCTTATGGCAGAAAGTGAAGAGAAACTAAAAAGCCTCTTGATGAAAGTGAAAGAGGAGAGTGAAAAAGTTGGCTTAAAGCTCAACATTCAGAAAACAAAGATCATGGCATCTGGTCCCGTCACTTCATGACAAATAGATGGGGAAACAGTGGAAACAGTGTCAGACTTTATTTTGGGGGGCTCCAAGATCATTGCATATGGTGATTGCAGCCATGAAATTAAAAGATGCTTACTCCTTGGAAGAAAAGCTATGACCAATCTAAATAGCACATTGAAAAGCAGAGACATTACTTTGCCAACAAATGTCCGTCTAGTCAAGGCTATGGTTTTTCCAGTGGTCATGTGAGAGTTGGACTGTAAAGAAAGCTGAGCACCGAAGAACTGATGCTTTAGAACTGTGGTGCTGGAGAAGACTCTTGAGAATCCCTTGGACTGCAAAGAGATCCAACCAGTCCATTCTGAAGGAGATCAGCCCTGGGATTTCTTTGGAAGGCAAGAAGCTAAAGCTGAAACTCCAGTACTTTGGCCACCTCATGCGAAGAGTTGACTCATTGGAAAAGACTCTGATGCTGAGAGGGCTTGGGGGCAGGAGGAAAATGGGATGACAGAGGATGAGATGGCTGGATGGCATCACTGACTCGATGGACATGAGTTTGAGTGAACTCCGGGAGTTGGTGATGGACAGGGAGGCCTGGCGTGCTATGAATCATGGGGTCGCAAAGAGTCGGATACGACTGAGCGACTGAACTGAACTGAGGGTCATATAGGAGAAGGCAATGGCAACCCACTCCAATACTCTTGCCTGGAAAATCCCATGGACGGAGGAGCCTGGTAGGCTGCAGTCCATGGTGTCTCTGAGACTTGGCCAAGACTAAGCGACTTCACTTTCACTTTTCACTTTCATGCATTGGAGAAGGAAATGGCAACCCACTCCAGTGTTCTTGCCTGGAGAATCCCAGGGACGGAAGAGCCAGGCGGGCTGGCGTCTATGGGGTCACACAAAGTCAGACAGGACTGAAGTGACTTAGCAACAGCAGCAGCAGGGACATATATGTAAATACAAAATTAATTGTCTATGTTTTAAATACCTAAGTTTAATTCCTAAAACTCACAAATTCTATTGAAGTAATAGTTCTCCCTAATAAAATGAAAAGATGAAATATTTTATTTTTTTAAAAGAAGATACTTATAATAATAAATGACAACCCATTCCAGTATTCTTGCCTGGAGAATCCCATGGACAGAGGAACCTGGCAGGCCATGGTCCATAGTGTCGCAGAGAGTCAGACAGGACTGAAGTGAATAATCTTTCACTTGAACAATTTTTATTAAATGTTTAAAACAAAAAGTACACTTGATTCCTCTCCTCTGACTCTTTATGACCCTGTGGACTGTAGCCTGCCAGGCTCCACTGTCTGTGGAGTTCTCCAGGCAAGAATACTGGAGAGGGTTGCCATTTCCTTCTCCAGGGAATCTTCCTGACCCAGGGATCAAACTTGAGTCTCCGTCATTGCAGGCAGATTCTTTATCATCTGAGCCTCTAGGGAAGCCCCAATAGATAATTCATTATAACATTAATCAAAGTTAAAATAACTATTTTAGATCTTTAGAGCATAGAACATACAAATAACTGCATATTTTTATCATTAAGCCAATTATTATATAACTACATATTTATAAATGAAGAAACATGCACACAAAATTGAATTAGCAAGCATAACACCTAGATTTATTCTATTGGAAATTAAACACTAATGCTTTCTCTAAAATCCAAATGTTAATATTTTCCAATAATGTCCTATATAAAGTATATTCTTGACAGGTGGCACACAGAAAACTAATTCAATAAGAATTCAATCTGGACACATATAATTACATATGTATATTACAACATACACATTACAAATGTGTAATCATGTATAAGAAATCAACCCTCAATATTCATTGGAAGGACTGATGCTGAAGCTGAAGCTCCAATACTTTGGCCATCTGATGTGAAGAACTGACTCATTGGAAAGACCCTGATGCTGGGAAAGATTGAGTGCTGGAGGAAAAGGCAGACAACAGAGGATGAGATGGTTGGATGGCATCATCAACTCAATGGACATGAGTCTGAGCAAACTCTGAGAGATAGTGAAGGACAGGAAACCCTGGTGTGCTGTAGTTCATGAGGTCGCAAGAGTCAGACACTGCTTCCAAACTGAACAACAAGGCAATCAGACTCCTTTAGAAGACCCTGAAAGAGCCACAGTGTCAATAACATGTGATGCCTCCAGAGAAATGACTGAGTGCCAGGCACTTCTTGCAGCTTTGCACCTATTTTGTTTGCAAAATATTACATGGGGGAAGTACACCCTTATCATCTCTGGGCAACTGAGGTTCAGAGAGGCTTAGTAACTAGTCCAAGGTCACACAGCTGATAGCAAATTGAACTTGGGCATTCTGGCTTCATAACCTCTAATCTTAGCCACAAAGTGATGTTCTCTTCTTTGTTTAGCCAGGCAAGCTCTGAGGTTTTCTGTTCCAAAGCCTCTGCCTTCAGCTTTATACACAGTTCAGTTCAGTTCAGTCCAGTCTCTCAGTCGTGTCCAACTCTTTGTTATCCCATGAACCGCAGCACGCCAGGCCTCCCTGTCCATCACCAACTCCTGGAGTCCACCCAAACCCACGTCCATCGAGTTGGTGATGCCATCTAACCATCTCATCCTCTATCCTCCTCTGCTCCTCCTGCCCTCAATTTTTCCCAGCATCAGGGTCTTTTCAGATGAGTCAGCTTTTCACATCAGGTGGCCAAAGTATTGGAGTTTCAGCTTTAACATCAGTCCTTCCAATGAACACCCAGGACTGATCTCCTTTAGAATGGACTGGTTGGATCTCCTTGCAGTCCAAGGGAATCTCAAGAGTCTTCTCCAACACCACAGTTCAGAAGCATCAATTCTTTGGTGCTCAGCTTTCCTTTATAGTCTAACTCTCATATTCATACATGACCAATGGAAAAACCATAGCCTTGACTAGATGGATCTTTGTTGGCAAAGTAATGTCTCTGCTTTTGAATATGCTATCTAGGTTGGTCATAACTTTCCTTCCAAGGAGTAAGCGTCTTTTAATTTCATGGCTGGAATCACCATCTGCAGTGATTTTGGAGCTCAGAAAAATAAAGTTATACACAGAGAAAGGTTAAATGCCAAATTCAGGAATCAATATACCTAGGATTAAATTCAGTTCTGTAGCGATTCCTCTGGTGGTCCATTGGTTAAGACTCCATGCTTTCACTGCAGGAAGATCCAGTTTGATCCCTGGTCAAGGAACTAAGACTCCACATGCTGCATGCCAAAAAAATTAAAAAAAAATTTTTTTTTACTTCTATAGCAACCAACTCAGCTGAGTGATTGCAGTAATTTACTTAACTTCTGCAGTCTTCAATTTTCCCACATATGAAATGGGACTAATAATAATTCCCATCTTGTCAGGTAAGCTCTGAGAGAAGATTAGATGAGATGGAGCAGAGATGCCTGCTGTTCACTAAGTGTGATAAGGAGGAGGATGCTGATGCTAACATTTGCTAGGAATAGGTTTTGCAGCTTTTTTGTTGTTGTTCAGTTGCTCAGTCATGTCCAACTCTTTGAGACCCCATCGACTGCAGGACACCAGGCTTCCCTGTCCTTCACTATCTTCCAGAATTTGCTCAAACTCATGTCCATTGAGTCAATGATGCCATCCAAACATCTCATCTTCTGTTGCCTCCTTCTCCTCTTGCCCTTTCCCAACATCAGGATCTTTTCCAAAGAGTTGGCTCTTGGCATCAGGTAGCCAAAGTATTACTTTGATATATAAGGAATTAAAATATGCTTTTTAAAATATGCTTTTTAAAGCATATTTTTGATGCTCTAATAATCTAATCTGATTATTCCAGATTATTAATGCTACCATAACATTGATAATAAGCCACTAGCACTAATGCTGCCATCAGAATGAAAGGTGACCTTAGTTTGGGACTGTGTTCTAAAGTCCCTCTTCCTCCAGGTTTAACCACTTAATTGAGGATTTGGGGAAACTCTTGAGAGTTTTAAGGAAGGGACTAGCACTGCATAAACATTTGGAGGGTCTGGGACAATCACTGCATGGTAGTACTCCAGCATTTGTCCATCATAATGCCCATTCTGTTATATAGTATTTGAACATTGGCCTTGACATAACATGCAGTATAGTAACAGCCTCATCAATTTTCTGCCGTTTGTGATATTCTTCCCACTCCTTTTTTCCCCAACTGTACACAAAATTTACTCCTTTTCCCTATCCATAACTTTTGCCCATGTCTTCTGCACCTGCTTCTAAACCTGTGATGATGTGATTCGACCCTTGGAGTATGGTTTTGATGTTGTTGTTGCTTAGTGATTGAGTCATGTCCAACTCTTTGCACCCCCATGGACTGTAGTCTGTTAGGCTCTTCTTTTCATGGAATTTTCCAAGCATGAATACTGTACAGGGTTGCCATTTCCTACTCCAGGGTACACCTTGACAATTACTTTAGACCCAAACAGCACATTTCTCATAAGCTTGTTTTGTTGAAAATGCATCTTTTAAACTCTTTTCTACTCAAAAATTTCCTCTTCATTTCAAGTGGTTTACAATAAGCACAAATTTTATTTGTTATTCATGTTTGTAGGGAACCTCAGATCTGCATTGTGGTTCATATTGATGATGCTGTCGTAAAGTACCACATCTGTTTTTGAGAATGTCTTTTAAAAAATAAAGCCTTAGAATTTATATAAAAAAAAATAAAATAAAAATAAAAAATGTGATATTAAAAGCAAACCAAAAAGATTAAGTGATTTATTTTCACACTGTCTCTCACAACTTAATTTGACCCCTGTATTTCTGTGCTTTTTTTCTCTCTCTCCTCATGATGGTTTTACCCACTTTCTGACCCCTACAGATTCATCATCAGTGTCATATGATATAATTATTATTTATCTGTGAATTTAAGAATTGTATTTTATGTCTCATTAATATCCTTTCTACCATCTACTGTCCTTGAACTGATGCTCATTTAATAGTAAATGATTGATTTTATAGTACAAATACTGTAACATGTAGTTTTCTCTTTATCAAGCAGTAGATCTATAGATTTCTTAAGCTCAATATCAGGGTTCTTGGTTCATAACAAATAAATAATGTGACATGCCAAATTATGACATAAGTGATGAAATTGCCCCATAAGAATTCATGTTCTCTCAACTGAGAGGCTGTACCATTAAATATCACAATGAAGATCAGAATAAAATGTCACGTGGATCAAATGATTCATTCAGCAAAGGCATTCCCTCCTCCCTCCATCTTGCCTCACTGCCTTGCTAACCACACAAGCTTTTCTGACAAAGTATAGATTCCCTTATATAAGTAGGCTTGGCATCAGTTAAGAGAGCTCAATCAGATAAAGTGACAGATAGCTTTCATGCAGTGGAGTCAAGAAACCCTCTCACCATTCTCAGTGGGATGCTCATGACTATGGTGTCCCTAATGTAGCTGATTATAAATGGAGCTGGAAAGTCATTTAGCAGCAGAAACAAGATCACAATAGAGTGAAAGGGGCATTCTAGAGTAATATGGAGTCTGAGATTCATTTGCTTATTGCTATTCTTCAATACTTCAAACCACATAGCTAATTTATTAGGTCTACGAGTCTGAAAAACTTATTATTTGCCTTATTTTGTTCTCTTTTGATTATAAATCTGTAGCATGCTGTCACATTCTTAGTGAAAAGCAACAACTTTCTATTTATAAAGAGGCCCTCCATTATCAAGTGTTAATAAATTACACAAGAGTAAGATTCGAGATTAGGATAGTTGGCAATCACAACTCATTGGTGCTGAAATTAAAACTATGAAAATGCAAGTAGGTCCCTCTCATATAAAATGTCTTCCAGGTAGGATGAGACTTTTCTCATTGCCAAGTGAAACTTATAACAGAGTAATCTGAACACATTTTTTGTTTACTCATTGAAATTTGTTCTGTAGCAGGATAAATTTTCTGAAGCAACATTAATATGTGAGGCGGCAGGAGTTATGTCATATGTAAAATTAATTCTACAAGGTACTTCAAGTTAATTTAGGCATTTTTTTTCTCTAAGGACTAAGAATAGAGAAAACTCCATGAAGTCTAAATTAGAAAGATAAGAAAAGATTCTTATATTTCCTACAGTGTATTAAGTGAGTGTTACAAATGGAAGAATTAAAATTATTTTTTATTCATTATCAGGAGAGATGAAAACAAAGGGTCAAAGTCGCTGTCATGTCTGACTCTTTGCAACTCCATGGACTGTAGCCCGCCAGGCTCTTCTGTCCATGGAATCCTCCAGGCAAGAATACTGGAGTGGGAAGTCATTCCCTTCTCCATGGAATTTTCCCAACTCATGTACCAAACACAGGTTTCCTGCACTGCAGGAGGATTCTTTACCATCTGAATCACCAGGGAAGCCAAGCAAAGAAACATTATTGAGAAATGGAAAAATGACTAAACACTTGTAAAACTGAAGGTATAATCAGTATTTCTGTATTTCTGTGTAATCAGTTCAGAAATCGTTAGGTTATGTACGACTTTTTCTTCTTGTTCTCATACTCACCGGTCACCTAAACTGCTGCCCTGTGATGTAATTTCTCTCTTCTTTAGGAATCTATCTCACTTATTCCCTCATCAACTAGGTTTATACTGTCTTTTTTTGCTCTTGACTTTTTCCTTACCTCCAAATTACCTTATGTACTTCTAAAAATCAAATCATGTCATGCAGTTTCAAATTTTCCATTTGCCTTGCAGATCAACCTTCTTAGATTGACAAATAAGCCTTTTATAACCTGGCCTTTGTTTTCTCATTCAACCATCCTCACACAATCAACACACTGCTACCATAATTTCTCTGCCAGGCCCAACACACAAAAACTCTTTTCTGGATATATTAGACTCCTTAAAATTTCCTGACTATGCCAGGAGCTCATAATTTCATGCACTATTTTTCTGTCCTATTGATTCACATTGATTAACCCTCATGGTACTAATCCTCATGGTACTTCCCCCAGCGTACAGAACCATTCATTTCTAACCTGGATTTAGATGCCCTATCTCCAGGAAACCATCTCTGTACAAACCGTAATCATGGCCTTTATTACATATCATTTCACCAGTTTCCATGACTGACTTCATAAAGTTTAAGAACGCTGATGTTAAGAAATTGACATTATTTGAGTTTGTATTTTAGCAATTAGCATCCTGGTAAGCATGGCACCCCACTCCAGTACTCTTGCCTAGAGAGTCCTGTGGACAGAGGGGCCTGATGGGCTGCAGTCCATGGGGTCGCTAAGAGTCGAATAAGACTGAGTAAATTCACTTTCACTTTTCACTTTCATGCATTGGAGAAGGAAATGGCAACCCACTCCATTGTTCTTGCCTGGAGAATCCTAGGGACTGGGGAGCCTAGTGGCCTGCCGTCTATAGGGTCGCACAGAGTCGGACACAACTGAAGCAACTTAGCAGCAGCAGCAGCAGCAAGCACAAGGATGCAAAATAGATATTTAATACATTTGTACTGAATTTAGGAATGAAAAAATTTATTCATTCATTCAACAAATACATATTAATTGACTATCATATTCCAAGAACTGGTCTATGCCCCCAAAATAAAATGAGCAAAAGGAAAACAAAGTCTCCACATTTTTGGAACTTTTACTTTACTAAGAAAAGATAGAAATAACCATTAAATATGAGATTTCAAATAGGGTAAGATAAACAAAAAAGTAAAATCTTGGAGTCTTAAACACAGATATTAAATAAGTACATATTAAATTTAATATTCATAGCTTAGTTGGTAAAGAATCCACCTGCAATGAAGAAGACACCGGTTCAATTCCTGGGCTGGAAAGATCCTAGAGAAAGGATAGGCTACCCACTCCAGTGTTCAGACCTGGAGAATTCCATGAACTATACAGTCCATGGGGTCACAAAGAGTTGGACACAACTGAGCAACTTTCACTTCTCATTTTTTAAGATAATTCTATTTTTGTTTTAAGATGATAATGTGCTCATTCAATTTATCCACTTTTTAGAATTCCTTGTAATTAAGTACGTCCATTTCATGCAGTCCTAACCATGAGCTCAGTTGTCTGGATGGGCCAGCTGAGGTTGTTTTTCGTTCTGCCTCCTTTTCTTTACCTATCCTCCCACCTGGAAAGTGGAACAGATGGTTTTCAACCAAGGGCTTTGCTTGAGGCTCAGCTGGTAAAGAATCCACCTGCAATGTGAGAGACCTGGGTTCTATCCCTGGGTTGGTAAGATCCCCTGGAGAAGAGAAAGGCTACCCACTCCAGTATTCGGGAATGGCTACCCACTCCAGTATTCTGGCCTGGAGAATTCGATGGACTGTATAGTCCATGGTGTTACAAAGAGTCGGACATGACTGAGCGACTTTCACTTCACTTCACTTCACTTCAAGAATGCAAAACAGGAAAAGAAGAGCCTAGTTCTCAAATAGATGTACCATACATGGCTCGTCTGACTCTAGGTTCCACGTCAGATAGGAAAAACAAACTAACAAGCAGCCATGTATTAAGCCACCTAGTTAGGTTCCTGTTAAATGTACACCAGTGAATTATAATTGATATTGTGGTAGTTGTTCAGTTGCTAAGTCCTGTCCAACTCTGCAGTCCCATGGACGGCAATATGCCAGGCTCCTCTGTCATCTACTTTCTCCCAGAGTTTGCTCAAATTCATGTCCATTGAGTTGGTGATGCCATCCAACCATCTCATCCTCTGTCGCTCACTTTTCTTCTTGCCCTCAGTCTTTACCAGCATCAGGGTCTTTTCCCGTGAGTGGATTCTTTTCATCAGGTGGCCAAAGTATTGAAGTTTCAGCTGCAGCACTTTCAGTTTCAGTTTCAGTCCTTCCAATGAATATTCAAGGTTGATTTCCTTTAGAATAGACTGGTTGGATCTCCTTACTATCCAAGGAGCTCTCAAGCATCTTCTCCAGCACCACAATTAGAAAGCATCAATTCTTCAGCACTCAATCTTCTTTATGGTCCACCTCTCATGACTAGTGGGAAAACCATATCGTTGACTATATGTACTTCTGTCTGCAGAGTGATGTCCCTCCTTTTTAATATGCTCTCTAGGTTTATCATACATTTTCTTCCAAGGAGCAAGTGTCTTCTAATTTCATGGCTGTGGTCACCACCTGCAGTGATTTTAGAGACCAAGAAAATAAAATCTGTCACTGCTTCTACTTTTTCCCCATCTATTTGCCATGAAGTTATGGGACCAGATGCCATGATCTTAGTTTTAGGATTTTCTTTTTTTTTTTCTTTAATATTGAGTTTCAAGCCAGTTTTTTTCACACTCTTCTTTCTCTCTTATCAAGAAGCTCTTTAGTTCCTCTTCACCATTAGAGTGGCATTATTTGTGTATCTAAGCTTGTTGATATTTCCCCTGATAACCTTGATTCATCTAGCCTAACATTTTGCATGATGTACTCTGTATATAAGTTAAATAAGCAATATACAGACTTAAGCACTCCTTTCCCAGTTTGGAACCAGTTGGTTGCTCTATGTCCACTTCTAGCTGTTACTTGCTGACCTGCATACAGGTTTCTCAGGAGACAAGAAAGTGGTCTGGTAATCCTATCTTTTTAAAAAAATTTTCTACTTCGTTGTGATTCACACAAACGCTTTAGTGTAATCAATGAAGTGGAAGTAGATATTTTTCTGGAATTCCCTTGCTTTCTCTATGTTCTAGTAAATGTTGGCAATTTGATCTTTGGTTCCTCTATCTCTTTGAAACCCAGTTTGTACATCTGGAAGTTCTTGGTTCACATACTGCTGAAGCCTAGCTTGAAGGATTTTGAGTACAATCTTGCTAGCATGTGAAATGAGTACAATTGTGTGGTGTTTTCTATATTCTTTGGTATTGCCCCTGTTTGGAATTGGAATGAAAACTGACTTTTTCCAGTCCTTTGGCCTCTTGTGAGTTTTTCAAATTTGCTGACATCCTGAGTGCAGCACTTAAACAGCATCATCTTTTTGGATTTTAAATAACTCAGCTGGAATTCCATCTCTTGCATTAGCTTTGTTTGTAGTACTACCTCCTAACGCCCACTTGATGTCACAGTCTAGGATGTCCGGCTCTAGGTGAGTGACCACACCATTGTGGTTATCCTGGTCATTAAGATCTTTTCGTACAGTTATTCTGTGTATTCTTTCCACCTCTTCTTAATCTATTCTTCCTCTGTTACATCTTTTCTGTCCTTTATTGTGCCCATCCTTGCTTGAAAGGTTTCCTTGATATCTCCAATTTTCTTGAGAAGAGTGCTGGTGTTTCTCCTTCTATTTCTTTCCTCTATTTCATTGTATTGCTCATTTAATAAGGCCCATTTAGGATATGCTTATTATTCAGGTATAAATAATATATCTGAAAAATATACTCACATGCTTCAGAGAATCAGAAGCTAATGTGAGACATTTTACTGTTATGAAAATATACCAGTATTGTTTATAATTTTTTGTTAAACATTATATTTTGTATCTACATAGCAAGATTTTAGATTTTAGAGACAGAAAAATATGTATTAATTATGATTTCAATTCTAATTAAATGAGGTCTTATAGTTGTATAATATTGACTTTAATGTATTCCTGATTATAAAAAGTACAGTAAACAATGACACAATTAAAAGTCTTATAGAAGATTGGAGATAGAAAATGTATCACTTAAGAATAGAAGGCATGACGTAAAATACAATGAAATATTGCTCTTTGCTGCAACATGGATGGACCTAGAGATTATCACACTAAGCAAGGTAATTCAGACAGAGAAAGGCAAATATTGTATATCACTTATATGTGTAATGTAAAAAGTAATGCAGATGAATTTATTTATGAAACAGAAACAGACTCACAGAAATATAAAATAAGCAAGGTGGGAAATGAAGATGTGGGGGGAGGATAAATTAGGAGTATGGGATTGACAGTGACAGATATACAATACTATTCATAAAATAGATAAACACAAAGATTTCCTGTATAGCACAGGAATTATATTCAATATCTTATAATAAACTATAATGGAAAAGAATCTGAAAAATGCATATAAATGTATATATTTTTGTGTGTATATATGTGTGTGTGAATCACTTTGTTATAGTCCTGAAAGTAACACAATATTATAAATCAACTGCACTTCAATTTTTAAAAATCAATTTTAACAAATCTCTATATAAGTTTCTAAAATGAGCAGAAAGTATGAAATGCGTGATTTTCTTAGTAGGGGGTGGTTAGATGGGGACTAATATTAGTAGAGTCAGAAAAGGAGCAATGTCATGAAGATCAATAAGGTATTTTTGCCTTCCAGACACTTTTAGCTCATTGATTGTCTAATAATGGTAATTTCAATATTAGAGTTTTATTTCTTTGCCCTCTGACTCTAATATTTAAAATGGAAATGACATTTAAAATTAACCTAAGTACGTTAATACTTAAGTTTTCATTAACGCTTTTATATTTAATAGGAATAAGTTCATCAGATTCTTTTTAGGCAGCTGGGAGTGTGTGTGTGTGTGTGTGTGTGTGTGGTGCATGTGCCCATGTGACTATATGATTTGATGTGGAGACTATGGTCCAGATAAGAGGAAAGACAACAAGCAAAAGGACTTATACTCCCAAATTATTTTTGTATGTGATATTCTTGCTGTAATTATGCAAGATTAAACAAAAAATTATAAAACTTACATTTTATTGTTTCTTGAAACAAACACCATGAGTTTAGCCTTCCTAGAAAGTGGGAGCAGAACAATTCTCACAGGGGTGTAGGAGCTGTCTCCAGACCGAATATTGATACCCTGGCCTGCCGTCTCCAGCAGGGTATTAAGTATCAGCCACCTCAAAGGTTGGCGCCAAACTTCTCTTTCAGTACACCACAAACCAGAATTAATTGCAAATCAATCGAACAAAGTACAACTGATCAGTAAACCAATTAGTAATTTTAGCTGTTCATCCTGTCTTCATTTACGAGGGGGCAAAGTGGGAAATGAAAGTGCTTTTTAGACCACATATAAGAGTCTACTCTTTCCTTCCCTCCCCCTGCTTCCTCACCCATTTCCACTGCAATAATATTCTTATTTAAACCTTGTAAAAAGCATATGCTGCATAAATAGTTTATAGGTAGTCTTTGAATTTCTTCACTTGATTTGTGGAAGTATAAATTAGCTTTGACAAATAATTGCTGGAGAAAGTGAAAGTAAATAAGTTTTCCTATGCAAATAGTGCATGTTATATTTTAAAGTCAGTTTGAAAATTCCTTAATTCATATAACATTTTTTCCACAGATCTTGTTATAGGATACTTATCCTTCTCATTAATGATAGGTACATAAAGGTCTCTGATTAAAGAATAAGTGAATATCAGAGGTAAATGTCAGTTATCTGTCCTAAACTTCTTCATGTGAATGACATCTTTTACTTTCACTACCCTTTGGCATATAGATATTGTAATATAAACATTGATATGTGACCCCAATGGCCTGAAGCCCACCAGGCTCCTCTGTCCATGGGATTCTCCAGGCAAGAATATTGTAATGGGCTGCCATTCCCTTCTCCAGAAACATTTATATAAAATAAACCTATATTTATACCTTCTTCAGTTTCCCTTCAGTCCCAAAGGAATTCATCTTTGCTAATACCTCATATATTACCTGTTACTGAGTAGAGGTTCATATCATATATGTTGCATAGCCTGCACTCTAATGCTCATTAGGAATATTCTCTTTGTTATTTAATTTTCCTTCACCATTTGTCTAGGTTTACATAAAACTATTCTGCTTGAGAAATAAATTTAAGTTACTACTGGAATTCATAGAAGATGATAGGTTTTTAGTCTAGCTCTAGAGAAGATTTTTAAGGAACTATATTGTCTTTTTATGGATTCAGGTCATTGCTAATAATGTCCCGTGAGCACAAATGTCCAAGAAAAGTGGCATTCTATTTATTCTAGTTAAAATAAATGTAGTTCATTTGAGAACACTTAAAATTCCCATTGAAATTCATCCAGTTATCTTAGTCACAGTACTCTTAGTTACAATACTCTTCTGTAAGGCTCTGTTTTTCAAAAATCAATGATAGAGAAAATCTAAATGGCCATCAGGTAGCTTTCATCACTGGAGAGTACTCTATCTACTTCAAAATTATTTTATTTTACAACAGGTCTCCAAAAATAAATATTTCCTATTTCAATAGAAAATTCTAAGGGGAACAAGTTGTTCTAAGCCAAACAAGTAGTTTGTCTAATTAAATTAAATTAAATTAAAATTTGTCTAATAAAATTAAAATAAGAAAATAATTATTGTTTTCCAATAAACACTCAAACTTGTCACAAAGTTTATTTAATATTACCTACTTTTTCATTATTATTTATTAAACTTTTTACCCATTCTTTATTTTCAGAGAAGCATTTTTAAGAAATCTTGCGTTTTAAGAAATAACCTGTTACAGAAGCAGATGTGCATTGAAAGGGCTCAGAAAAACCGTGTGGGTACCAGTGAAAGAAAGGTAAGCTGCGCAATCCAAAGTGGTTACTACAAATTACATGCCAAATAGTTGTGAAAAGAAGAGAGGTGAAAAGCAAAGGAGAAAAGGAAAGATATAAGCATCTGAATGCAGAGTTCCAAAGAATAGCAAGAAGAGATAAGAATGCCTTCTTCAGCGATCAATGCAAAGAAATAGAGGAGAACAACAGAATGGGAAAGACTAGAGATCTCTTGAAGAAAATTGGAGATACCAAGGGAACATTTCATGCAAAGATGGGCTCGATAAAGGACAGAAATGGTCTGGACCTAACAGAAGCAGAAGATATTAAGAAGAGGTGGCAAGAATACACAGAAGAACTGTACAAAAAAGATCTTCACGACCAAAATAATCATGATGATGTGATCACTAATCTAGAGCCAGACATCCTGGAATGTGAAGTCAAGTGGACCTTAGAAAGCATCACTACGAACAAAGGTAGTGGAGGTGATGGAATTCCAGTTGAGCTGTTTCAAATCCTAAAAGCTGATGCTGTGAAAGTGCTGCACTCAATATGCCAGCAAGTTTGGAAAACTCAACAGTGGCCACAGGACTGGAAAAGGTCAGTTTTCCTTCCAATTCCAAAGAAAGGCAATGCCAAAGACTGCTCAGACTACCGCACAATTGCACTCATCTCACTCTCTAGTAAAGTAATGCTCAAAATTCTCCAAGCCAGGCTTCAGCAATACGTGAACCGCTAACTCCCTGATGTTCAAGCTCGTTTTAGAAAAGGCAGAAAAACCAGAGATCAAATTGCCAACATCCGCTGGATCATCAAAAAAGCAAGACAGTTCCAGAAAAACATCTATTTCTGCTTTATTGACTATCCCAAAGCCTTTGACTGTGTGGATCACAATAAACTGTGGAAAATTCTGAAAGAGATGGGAATACCAGACCACCTGACCTGCCTCTTGAGAAATCTGTATGCAGGTCAGGAAGCAACAGTTAGAACTGGACATGGAACAACAGGCTGTTTCCAAATAGGAAAAAGAGTACGTCAAGGCTGTATATTGTCACGCTGCTTATTTAACTTACATGCAGAGTACATCATGAGAAACGCTGGAGTGGAAGAAACACAAGCTGGAATCAAGATTGTTGGGAGAAATATCAATAACCTCAGATATGCAGATGACACCATCCTTATGGCAGAAAGTGAAGAGGAGCTAAAAAGCCTCTTGATGGAAGTGAAAGTGGAGAGTGAAAAAGTTGTCTTAAAGCTCAACATTCAGAAAACGAAGATCATGGCATCTGGTCCCATCACTTCATGGGAAATAGATGGGGAAACAGTAGAAACAATGTCAGACTTTATTATTTTGGGCTCCAAAATCACTGCAGATGGTGACTGCAGCTATGAAATTAAAAGACGCTTACTCCTTGGAAGAAAAGTTATGACCAACCTAGATAGTATATTCAAAAGCAGAGACATTACTTTGCCGACTAAGGTCCATCTAGTCAAGGCTATGGTTTTTCCAGTGGTCATGTGTGGATGTGAGAGTTGGACTGTGAAGAAGGCTGAGTGCCAAAGAATTGATGCTTTTGAACTGTGGTGTTGGAGAAGACTCTTGTGCGTCCCTTTGACTGCAAGGAGATCCAACCAGTCCATTCTGAAGGAGATCAACCCTGGGATTTATTTGGAAGGAGTGATGCTGAAGCTGAAGCTCCAGTACTTTGGCCACCTCATGCGAAGAATTGACTCATTGGAAAAGACTTTGATGCTTGGAGGGATTGGGGGCAGGAGGAGAAGGGGACGACTGAGGATGAGATGGCTGGATGGCATCATGAACTCGATGGACGTGAGTCTGAGTGAACTCTAGGAGATGGTGATGGACAGGAAGGCCTGGCATGCTGCGATTTATGGGGTCGCAAAGAGTCGGACACGACTGAGCGACTGAACTGAACTGAACTGAACTGGGCATGCATGCTAAGTCACTTCAGTAGTGTCTGATTCTGCAACCCTGTGGACTGTAGCCCACCAGGTTTCTCTGTTACTGGGATTTTGCAGGAAAGGATACTGGAGTGGTTTGCCATGCCGTCCTCAGGGGGATCTTCCTGACCCAGGGATCCAACCTGCATCTGTTATGTCTCCTGCATTGGCAGGCGGGTTCTTTACCACTACCACCACCTGGGAAGCCCTTAATTAATGTTACTAAGTAAAAGAAAACCTTTCCTCTGTGCCACATAAAATATAAATAAAAATAATCTAGATGTTGCATCTGTATACAAATATATGCATTCACAATATCACAGGATTAGAATCTGCATGTTAGGCATGAAGTGACCTTGTTCATAACCGAAACCTTAAGCATTATATAGATCAGTATCCTCCAAACCTTTTTAATTGTGCACCATGTTATTTGTGTAATTTAATGTGAACAAGATACATGAACTACTGTATTAATACAATATTCACATAATAAATCATAAAGAAAAATACAAAAATATTTTTTTTCCTTTGTTGTGCAGAAGCTTTTAATTTTAATTAGATCCCATTTGTTTATTTTTGCTTTTATTTCCAGAATTCTAGGGGAGTGGATCATAGAGGATCCTGCTGCGATTTATGTTGGAGAGTGTTTTGCCTATGTTCTCCTCTAGGAGTTTTATAGTTTCTGGTCTTACATTTAAGGAAAATATAAGCAAGGTGAAAAACAGCCTTCTGAATGGGAGAAAATAATATCAAATGAAGCAACTGACAAACAACTAATCTCAAAAATATACAAGCAACTTATGCAGCTCAATTCCAGAAAAATAAACGACCCAATCAAAAAATGGGCCAAAGAACTAAATAGACATTTCTCCAAAGAAGACATACGGATGGCTAACAAACACATGAAAAGATGCTCAACATCACTCATTATTAGAGAAATGCAAATCAAAACCACAATGAGGTACCACTTCACACCAGTCAGAATGTCTGCGATCCAAAAGTCTACAAGCAATAAATGCTGGAGAGGGTGTGGACAAAAGGGAACCCTCCTACACTGTTGGTGGGACTAGTACAGCCACTATGGAGAACAGTATGGAGATTCCTTAAAAAATTGCAAAGAGAACTGCCTTATGACCCAGCAATCCCACTGCTGGGCATACACACCGAGGAAACCAGAATTGAAAGAGACACATGTACCCCAATGTTCATCGCAGCACTATTTATAATAGCCAGGACATGGAAGCAACCTAGATGTCCATCAGCAGATGAATGGATAAGAAAGCAGTGGTACATATACACAATGGAGTATTACTCAGCCATTAAAAAGAATACATTTGAATCAGTTCTAATGAGATGGATGAAACTGGAGCTGATTATACAGAGTGAAGTAAGCCAGAAAGAAAAACACCAGTACTGTATACTGACACATATATATGGAATTTAGAAAGATGGCAATGATGACCCTGTATGCAAGACAGCAAAAGAGACACAGATGTGTAGAGCAGACTTTTGGACTTAGAGGGAGAGGGAGAGGGTGGAATGATTTGGGAGAATGGCATTGAAACATGTATACTATCGTGTATGAAATGAATCGCCGGTCTATGTCCGATGCAGGATACAGCATGCTTGGGGCTGGTGCATGGGAATGACCCAGGGAGATGTTATGGGGAGGGAGGTTGAAGGGGGGTTCATGTTTGGGAACGCATGTACACCCGTGGTGGATTCATGTCAATGTATGGCAAAACCAATACAGTATTGTAAAGTAAAATAAAGTAAAAATAAAAATTAAAAAAAATAAAAATAAAATTTAAAAAATATATATATACTCAAAGTAGCAAGTGTTGTCCTCATCAATCTAAGAGGATACCTGGCATGTACCATCAGGTGCATGCATCTGGAAATCACCAGGGCAGCAAAAGTAATCGCCATCCACACAGAAAGGAAAAGCAAATCAAAAACACCAACCTTTGTCCACCGTCAATGCTAGATCTCTCAGGTAAGCATATTGAGACCATCGTTGCTTATTGTGACAGTTAATGAGAAATCTTGTGTTGCTATTTTTCCTTTGGGTAATTGTGTGTGGTGTCTTGTCCTGATTTTTCTTCTCATTGTCCCATTGTTTAGTTTTGTGTTACAAACATAAAAGTTGTTGAAGGCCTATCACCCACTACATTCCTGCTTTATTTTCCCTTCATCGTAGCCCCTTCCACCATGTGTGGCCTTTCTACATTACTTTTTTCCCTAAAACTATTTTTGATTATCATGTAGATGTATATAACATGATTATCAGCACATGTTCCCCAAAGATGGATTTCCCACAAATTTGAATATTCTATTTCACTCTAAATATGGAAACTAAAAATATATTTCCCACTGTGAAATGAATTACTCATACACTGTGTGTCACATTTTAAACTAGCAACTCTATAACCTTAAAATATAGCTCAATCTTTAAGTATTAATTTTGAAATGATGCATTTGTGCTAATGATTTACCGGGAGGAAAAATCCTTTAATCTAACCCTTTTGCTTATGAACTTGAAAGTTGAACTCCATAGAAATGACTGACTGCAACAGCAGGGCTTTTCACCAGCTGATCAAAATTAACAGTTTCTCTCAATTGTTCTAATTAAGACCAAGGGGAGTTCTGGAATGTACCAACAGTATCTCAAATTGCTCCCTGCTTAAAACTAGCTCTAGGGGAGAAATGTCAGCTTTTACCTTTCCCTACAAATAGTTTAGTCTAAGTTGCTATTATTACTATTTACTAAAAGGCCTTATGTATATATCCCATGAGAATTTTTTTCAGTTTTACTTTGTTTTATTAGAAAGGATAACAATTAAAGATGAGAAATATGATCATCTAGAGTAGAAATTTATTAGAAATGAGATGGTATATCAACGATCTGTAAAACTGATGAAAACTCTACAAATATGGTTAATGTTTTACAGAGTAGTCATTTTATCTTAAGAAGTTTTTCACATTATACTAGAAACATATTTAGAGAAATCAGATAATTGAATCAATAATCATTGTAAAACACAAAAATTAAAATATATTTAAACCTTAGGAAATATAAGATTATTGCTTTCAAGTGTACATTTTTCCTGCTAGCTGAATATCTCTCAAGGAACATTTTCTACCCCTCAAAATCCATTCATTTCTACTAAGTTGTAGTCTTTTGTCATTCATCATCCAAAGTTCTGATGTAGGTCATTAATGAAACATGTTTTCTTGTAGTAATTTCTTTCAAACTTATTCATTTTCAAGATTCCTTTTTCTTACTATTTATATAAAACATCTACTTTAAAAGTTATATAAAAGTTATATAAAGTTATATAAAAGCAAACACCAATATTTTCATTATAGAAGCAAAAACAGAGTAAAGTTTAAAATCTTGACCTACATGTAACTCAGTAGTAAGTTATTTAAATGGTACTTTTAGGTGATAACAATTAAATGAAGGATGAAAGGTCAACCTATTGAACAAGTGTCTTGTATACTATGATAACAATTTCAGAATCCTAGAAGTCAATCAAATACCAGTTTGCTTATAAAGTATGATTGTGTTATGAGTGATGAAAATACATTGCCTTGCTTCATCATAATTTTAAGCCATCTCTTCTTTGACTTGGCAATTCTCAGTTTAAAGGCCTTTGAGAGGTCATACTCTTTAACCCCATATGCAATCCCTAAATAAGTAATTGACTCTTTCAACTCTCACCACTGTGTTAAGATATAAGCAATCTCTTGTTGTAATTAGCATTCTTTCCTAGGAGAAGGATGATGTTCAGATGGCTAAATGGGCTAGCAGTCTTTAGAGAAGCATTCTCTTCCCTAGGGCTGGACACAGACTATTTAAAACTGCTGTGAAAGAGTCAACAGGATTAACATGGAGTCAACTTCCTTGGAAAATGCAGCCAAAGAGATTCTAAGGAGACAAAATACTTCAAGGCAATCACAGTAGTAGTGAAAATGTCCAGGCTTACTGGCCCTGTCACATCTAATTTAACTGATGACATGAACATTAAGCAGGACCACAAAAACTTTTTTTATGAGCCTAAATTCTTTTTTTTTTTCTTTTTTAACCTCCTGTAAACTTAGGATATTTCCTTTTTTTTTTTCAAACAGAAATTGAAAAAAATGTATCATAAAATCTTGGAAAATACCTTCTATTTATTTAAAAGTGCATACAGATTTAGCATTGTTATAGAAAAGCACTTTTGCCATCAAATTCTAAACTGTATTAAAGTGTTTATTCTGACTTGCAATTCTTATCATGTACCTTTGACAAGTCTCAATTTTTCATAAAAAGTTTTAATTTATAAATAGTTAAAGATTCACAAAAGTAATTTATATTTTGTGGAAATTGTCCATGAAAATTTCTTCAAAGATTTGAGTATTTTCTCATTATTAAGTTTCATATCTGAGAATTTAAATATACAAGTAGAAAACAGAACTTCAGGTGAAAATTTCATAACCTATAAAATAATGATTTCATTGTTAATAAGTTAAATACAAGTAGTCCACCAATGATTGGTTTTTTTAAAAGATTTAAATTTTAAACATAAAAAGCTATCACTCCTTGTTTTATTTGTATAATTAGAAAATCATTTTATTGACTGTGAACTATGCGCAAATCATTATGATGCAAATTTTTAGTGAAGAGATGAGTAACAGTTTTTACCTGTAAAGAATGTAAATGGTAGTTGGCTAATAAGACGTATTTATGAATAATAGTATTAACTATTTAATATAGTGGGATCTGTTTGGAAATAACTAGCTTCTAAGTTGAAACTTCAACACTGGTGGACCAGCATTAAGTTCTATCTCAGGAGTTACAGATGTCAAAAACCAGTCTGGGTATATGAGTGGGAGAAAGACTGGCAATTTTAATGATTTACCAATTTTAAACCAGATCAACTGCCTAAGAAAAATAATTTTTATTATGAGAGAAAATATACAAATGATTTTTATATAGTTATGATTACTTACAAGTCTAGGAAAAAAGATTTAAATATATCTTGAGTGTAGTTCAATTCATTTATTCATTAATATGTTTATTAATTTATATATGCAATCATTTAAAATAAAGCACTTGTTGGTGCATACAATGTTCTTAGCACTGATTTAACTGCATTACAAATACTATTTTCACCTTCTTGTAAGATTTTGCTTCTCCTGGTATATGTGATACTATGGATTTTCCAAAGTAAATTAACTCTGTTAATGATTGTTGCACTGGCTTAAAGTTATTTGGTTTAAAAGGATGCAGAAAAAAGTAATGATAGAATCTACCATAAGGGAACCTATGCCTCTGGGAGAAAGAAAATTTAATATTAAAATAAATAAAGACCAAGACGACCTAATATGGGGGGGAGGGTGAGTAATAAAGCATGAAAGTCAGTAGAGTATAGCTTAGTGGCAGTTATTTCAAGCCTTCTTGACCCAGGCACACTGGACATGTTACGTATCCTAAGAATGAGTTACTAGGTGACATTGTGTGACATACTGTGCATAAGCCAACGCATTAAACACTTGTACTACTTTGTGCCCAAGCATCCCTGCTATGGGACCCCTTATAAATGTGTAATACTAAGTAGAAGGAAATTTTTCTTACTGCAAATTAAACTTAGAATCAGTACAACACTATGATAACTGAAAGAATAATTATTTAAGATAATGTTTTGAGAATCTGAAACCTAAGTGTGTCTTAAATATTCTGAACTTATCAAAAGGTGTCCTTGGAATGAGTCCTAAAGATCTTTGATTCTCACAGTTGGGGGCTGATTATGTAGAAAAATTCATACTGTAAAGAGAAATCTTCATATTTGTAGAGATCACTATCTACCTTGAAATAAAACCAAGAAGTCATGAAAGTTAAATCCTAACCTTCTGGCATACCTAAAAATATTATCTTAGCTTAGGGTCATTTTATTAAATTTCTAAGACCAAAATGTAAATGGAAAAAATTGAAGGTAGCTAACCTGGTGTCTTAT
This sequence comes from Capra hircus, assembly GCF_001704415.2. NCBI lineage: Eukaryota > Metazoa > Chordata > Mammalia > Artiodactyla > Bovidae > Capra > Capra hircus. Next base: position 26,793,805 of record NC_030827.1, on the reverse strand, counting down.
CAGAATGCTACATTTTCTGTCCTATTATTTGTTTACCATTAAAATACTATATTACCTAGGCTATTAGATTGGAAGAATTAATAGTGTTTAAATGGCCAGACATTCCAAAGCAATCTACATATTTAATGTAATCCTTATCAAATTATCCATGACATTTTTTCATAGAACTAGAACAAATAATCCTAAAATTTACATGTACTCACAATTGCCAGAGAAATTCTAAGGGGGGGAAAAAAAATTAGAGGCATAATAACCCTCCCAGACTTCAAGCAATATGAAAAAATTACAGTAATAAAAAAAGGTATTGTCCCCAAAACCATAAATATCGATCAGTGGAACAGCATAAAGAGCCCAGAAATAAACCCATACCCCTATGATAAATTAATCTTTGGCAAAGGTGGAAAGAATATACAACAGAGAAAAAAACAGTATCCTCAACAAGTGGTGATGGGAAAGCTGGACAGCCTCATGTAAGTCAATGACATTAGAACACTCCCTCACATCATATGCAAAAATAAATTCAAAATGGTTTAAACACCTAAATATAAGACAAGACACAAACAACATAGGCAAAACACTCTCTGATATAAACCATAGAAATATTTTCTTAAATTATTCTCCCAAGGCTAAAAAAAAAAAAAGAAAAAGAAACAAATGGAACCTAATCAAACCTCAAAGATTTTGCAAAGCAAAGAAAACTAGAGAGATTATATTCTTTGCCATGCTCTTACTTTCTCTCTGCCAGAATTGGACTCACTACCTCTAAATAGAGGTATCCTCTCTATTATATCATCTATACAAGCAATTGATCAAAAATATACCATTAAGAGTCCAGAGTTCCATGTCATGTAAAAACAGAATAATGCCAGGTGAAGAGGAAGTATTCAAGAAGTTTCAGCTATAATTATTATTATCCACTTAATTACCACATTTAAGGCCCAAATCATGTCTCAAAAATATTTATTACTTTACATTTATCTAATTTTAAAGATTTCAATAAATAGTAAAAGTAAAAGCAAACTCCAATGATAATAATCATAAAAGAATTGCTATATTATTACCAAACTTAGTCATGCCAAGTAAATTTTTATTTTGATAATGGAAAAATGTTGTGACTTTAAAATTTGGATATTGAGTAAAGAGAAGACCTTGAAGTTAAATAAATACAATGCTATGAAAATTTGACTAAATTATTATTTCATTCCATAGCAAAATTATAAAATTAATCTACAGACTAGGAAAAACGTTTCTCTCAATTGTGTATTGGAATAATTATGGCAATAAAAACACTAATAACCTACTATTGCTACATAACAAGCACACTCTTCCAACAATACAAGAAATGACTCTACATATGACAGCAGCAGATGGTCAATACCAAAATCAGATTAATTATATTCTTTGCAGCCAAAGATGGAGAAGCTCTATACAGTCAGCAAAAGCAAGACCAGGATCTAACAGTGGCTAAGATCAAGAGCTCCTTAGTGCCAAATTGAGATTTAAATTGAAGAAAGTAGAGAAAACCACTAGACAATTCAGGTATGACCTAAATCAAATCCCTTATGGATTATAAGAAGCAGCAAATAGATTCAAGGAGTTAGATCTGATAGAGTGTCTGAAGAACTATGGACAGAGGTTTGTGACATTGTACAGAAGGCAGTGATCAAGAACATCCACCCAAAAAAAGAAACACAAAAAGGAAAAATGGTTGTCTGAAGAGGCCTTACAAATAGCTGAGAAAAGAAGAGAAGCTAAAGGCAAAGGAGAAAAGGAAAGATATACCTATCTGAATGCAGAGTTTCAAAGAATCACAAGGAGAGAAAAGAAAGCCTTGCTCAGTGCTCAATGCAAAGAAATAGAGGAAATAATAGAATGAGAAAGACTAGAGATCTTTTAAAGAAAATTGAAGATACCAAGGGAACATTTCAAGTAAAGATGGGCTCGATAAAGGACAGAAATAGTATGTACCTAACAGAAGCAGAAGACATTAAGAAGAGGTGGCAAGAATACACAAGAAAACTATACAAAAAAGACCTTAATGACCCAGAAAACCATAATAGTGTGATCACTCAACTAGAACAAAATATCCTGGAGTCTGAAGTCAGGTGGGCCTTAGGAAGCATCACTACAAGAAAAAATGGTGGAAGTGATGGAATTCCAGTTGAGCTCCTAACACATGATGCTGTGAAAGTGCTGCACTCAATATGCCAGCAAATTTGGAAAACTCAGCAGTGGCCCCAGGACGAGAAAAGGTCAGTTTTAATTCCAATACCAAAGAAAGGCAATGCCAAACATTTTCAAACTACTGCACAATTGCATTCATCTCATACACAACTAAGTAATGCTCAAAATTCTCCAACCGACCCTTGAACAGTATGTGAACGGAGAACTTCCAGATGTTCAAGCTGGATTTAGAAAAGGCAGAGGAACCAGAGATCAAATTGCCAACATCCGTTGGATCATTGAAAAAGCAAGAGAGCTCCAGAAAAACATCCACTTCTCATTTATTGACTACACCAAAGCCTTTGACTGTGTGGATCACAACAAACTGTGGAAAATTCTTCAAGAGATGGTTATACCAGACCACCTTATCTGCCTCCTGAGAAATCAGTATGCAGGTCAAGAAGCAACAGTTAGAACTGGACATGGAACAATGGACAGGTTCCAAATCAGGAAAGGAATATGTGTACTCTATATATTGTCATGCTCCCTATTTAACTTATGATGCAGAATATATCGTGTGAAATGCTGGGCTGGGTGAAGCACAAGCTGAAATCAAGATTGCAGGAAAAATATCACTAACCTCAGGTATGCAGATAACACCACCCCTATGGCAGAAAGCAAAGGGGAATAAAGAGCCTCTTGATGAAAGTGGAAGAGGAGAGTGAAGAAGTTGGCTTAAAACTCAACATTCAAAAAACCAAGATCATAGCATCCCGTCCTGTCACTTCATGGTAAATAGATGGGGAAACAATGGAAATAGTGACAGACTTTATTATCTTGGTCTCCAAAATCTCTGCAGATGGTGATTGCAGCCATGAAATTAAAAGACGCTTACTCCTTGGAAGAAAAGCTATGACCAACCTAGACAGCATATTAGAAAGCAGAGACATTACTTTACCAACACTGGTCCATCTAGTCAAAGCTATGGCTTTTCCAGCAGTCATGTATGGATGTGAGAGTTGGACCATAAAGAAATCTGAGAAACGAAGAATTGATGTTTTTCAACTGTGGTACTGGAGAAGACTCTTGAGAGCCCCTTGGACTGCAAGGAGATCAAACCTGTCAATCCTAAAGGAAATCAGTCCTGAATATTCATTGGAAGGACTGAATCTGAAGCTCTAATACTTTGGCCACCTGATATGAAGAACTGACTCATTGGAAAAGACCCTGATGCTGGGAAAGGTTGCAGGCAGGAGGAGAAGGGGACAACAGAGGATGAGATGGTTGGATGGCATCACCAACTAATGGACATGAGTTTGAGCGAGCTCCAGGATTTGGTGATAGACAGGGAAGCTGGATATGTTGCAGTCCATGAGGTCGCAAAGAGTCAGACACCACTGAGGGACTGAAGGGAATTGATAACTTACTATTCAAAAGGTAAAAAAATCCAGAGTTAAGGTAAATATTGTCTTGTGTCTATCTAGAATTACTCTTCTACTTTCTTCACACATTCTAGTTTTGTTCAGGAATTTAGTTTCCTCCTATATGTCCACATGCCTTGGCAAAAGTTGGCCCCTTAGTAGTTCCAAAAGGTATATCCAGATTAGATCATGCCCCTCCGTGATCCTGCCTTGATACACAGTTCCAATTGTGTTTTCTATTCCATGCAATTCATACTAACAACTAAAATGACAACAATGAACAACAGATATTAAAACTTGAGAGTCTGAATTCAAATCATTGTTGTAAGAGTAGTGAATCCAGTTAACTAGAAAGTAACGCAACATCATAAAACAACTCTATGATAATAAAAAGTAATTAACAAATTGACCAAAAAACTTAACTTGTGATGTATCCTATACAAGACCAGCTGCACAGTATTTGGGGCCCTGTACAAAATGAAAATGCAGAAACCATGTTTCAAAATTAGGAAGTGGATAACAACTGAGCACTAATTCAAGAATAGGACTCTTCTGAGCGTGATGCCCTATACAACTCAGGTCTCATGCCCATGAAGCCACGGAAGTCAAAGGAAGTTCCTGAACCTCTTTATGCCTCAGTCATTAATTGGTAGCATTATTATTGTGTCTGTGTTAGTGGTTTGGAGAGCATTTTTCAAACCATCAACAATGTATGAGTTTAGGTAACTTAGAATCTTTATTGAGGGGTAAAAGTAAGGGTGAGATTCCAGAAGGAAAATAATTTAGGCTGGGCAAGGGGACAGCAATCATAACAAGTCAAGCACACCCTCCTCCTCCCTAAGCTCCTCCACCTAACCCTTGTAACTCCACAAATAAGTGAATGTTAAAATATTCACTATGAAATAATGTGAATTCCTCTTAAACTATAATCTTATTCTATGTGTCTCTGTGTATGTGTGTGTGTTGTCGGGGGATAGCAGGGGTAGCTTTCGCTATTCCTTTGCTTATATCGTGAAGTAAAAGGAATTTATAAATAATATTTCCTTTTCTCCCAATTACAAAGGTATCTCATAATTTAAAAGAGCCCAAATCTACACCTAACCAAAAGAAGAGCTCATTCTATACTTATAATCTCTTTAAAAATACAAATGCACCAGGATAGCAGGAATGATATGAGAAAGAAAGAACGGCATCACGGCCATTTGCAAACATAAACACAAATAATTAAGGAACTCAGTTGGACCTATTTGCATACGTCACAGTGCACACCTGATCTTTTCTGGACATAATGTTAAATAAATATTTGCTTTAGGTAGCATTGCCCTTTGGGGAAATGTTAAATATATTCTAATTCAGAGTGATTTGTACATGACCATTTCACACATTCCTCTAAACCAATCTTACTTCTTTACCAGTAAAAGGACAGAACAATGACAAACATTCTTTACAACAGGGTGAGTGGAAAAAAAAGAAAAGTGGACATATTTTTACCAAGCTGAAAGATTACTAATAGAAATTTTAAAAAAAAATAGAAAATCTGTGACTTAAAATTTTAAGAAAGCAGATTCTCTGAATCACTATGAACCAGGGCAGCATTATTAGGTGCCATTTCCCAGTGACCCTACAGTAAAAAGCCATAAGGCTTGCACCTGTCAACACTATGCTGAGATTAGTTACTCTGACTGGTGTGACATTTAAGTAAGGTGCTGAATGCTGTTTCACACAACAATCTGAATATGTTGCCTAGAAAATGAATATAAAGTTTCCATTGTTATTTGTCTTAGGTTTTTGGTCCCTTTATATCGCTACTAGAAAGATTTTTATTTTAACATAGAACTCTGATATGCTGCCACATACATAGACGTTTTACACAAATTACAGTCCCCTTTGATCCATTAAGATACAGCAGCATAAGACGTTCATTTTCTTGAAGAAATTCTAGGCTTCTAAAAGGAATTTAGTAACAAGATACTACTTTGGACCTCACACTACCAGAGCTGTCAGGCTCTTCTTCCTCTAAGACTGGAATATAGGTAATAACAAAATGACTTAATAGCAGAAGAACACATTACCTTATAAAAGACAATTTTAACTACTTCAAACCTGGATAACTCATGTTAGCTCTCAATAATTGCTATAGTAATGCTAGCTACTCTAGTTTCTCCAAGAGATATCTTTTGCCTGTTCCTTCCCCCTAGTACAAGAGATGAGGTAATTCCATAGATTACCTAGTATTGTTAGATAATTATGGCCAAACAAACCATTACAGTTATCAGACGCAACACCTAAATAAATGGAGAATATGACATAAATACTCTTGTCCATAAACAAACTCATGTTTGGGAAATGGATAAATTAAAGGGTGAGTTTGAACCTAAAGATATCACCACCATTATGACCCTCTTCCTTAGCTGGCTGGAGAGAAAACAATGACCAGAGGTTATAGGGTTACACAAAGGCGTGGCTTATTTTGGTGATTTTACTCAAGAAGTACAACTTAAAGAAATTTAACATGAAGTAACTTGAAGCAAATTATCATTTGATGAGGAATATTTATAGATAGATTTACTCAAACGTTTTAATTCTTTAAAAAAGAAACCCTCAGGTGAGAATTATCTATCAGAGAAGCTTGGGTTTTCCCATGACTGGGAAAGTTGCCATTATGTTTTCTTACAGTATTCATCCAAGTCTTCTATAAAGATGTGTAGAAGTATTAAATGGTGGGGAATCTAAAGCTCATTGTGAAGTGATTCACCTATGATCAAACACAGAGCCAGAAATATTGATAGTCATCATAAATTTTATATCCTAACACAAGGCAGCCATAATAACATCTTTAAGAACAACATCTGCAATAAAAAGATGCAAAAGTGAACTGTGCATACATAGCCTGATCATGATGTGTATATTTAGAGGGGAAAGCTGTTACTCTTATTGACTTGTTCAATTTGTCATTTGTCTATTCATTCAACATGCATCACATTATTTCCACAGTTGATCACATAGCATCCCTACCATTATGACCTTGAAATAAAGAACACCTTAGGAGTTTCTTCGGAGAAGGCAATGGCACCCCACTCCAGTACTATTGCCTGGAAAATCCCATGGATGGAGGAGCCTGGTAGGATGCAGCCCATGGGGTCGCAAAGAGTCGGACATGACTGAGCGACTTCGCTTCACTTTGCACTTTCATGTATTGGAGAAAGAAATGGCAACCCACTCCAGTGTTCTTGCATTGAAAATCCCAGGTATGGGGGAGCCTGGTGGGCTGCCGTCTATGGGGTTGCACAGAGTCAAACATGACTGAAGTGACTTGGCAGCAGCAGCAGCAGGAGTTTCTTAAAAAGATACTCCTTTATTCAAGTTCATTCTTCTGTGAGTTCCACAAGGATGACACCACTTAAAATAACCTCAATATATTTCTTGATTTCAGAGCAGGCTGAGCTTCTCTAATGGATTCTCTCCCCCTCATCCAGACCCTCTTGGATGCTCTTTGTAAGGAAATGCCAGCCAGCTGGAACAGCAGGGCAACAAGTACAGCTGGGAATTCCTGGCCCACAGGTGTCCAGCCTCGCATTTGATAGCTTGCCAATATCAAAGCTAGATTTGTTGAGGGGATCCCCACAGTTGTTTCACAGAAAGGAAATTATCCACTGGCACTAATAGTAATAATCCCCTCCTCCATATCTGACTTAGTACTTGAGCTAGAGCCACAGGTTCCTTGCCCCACCGATATTGGACCAGTATCAAGTTCTCCATCCTCTTAACAAGAGGGTGGCAGACTGTCAGGACAGGAATTAGATGGGTACAGGTGGCACCACCTGCTTGAAATGCTTTTGAGTATTTTGCGTTTCATTATTGCTGCACGCCACTGTACCTTTCTTTCTTTTCTTGCCAATAACCATTGTACCATTTGTTTGAGCTTAAAATTTGTTCCAAACTCATATTTTGGATAAAAAAGAATATGAAAGGGATTTTTTTCCCCATTAAGAAACAAATCAGAGAAAAGATAAATATTTTGTTGTGTAGAATGGAATACTAATTGGAAATCTAACTGGAAAGTACCTTGGTTCATTAGCAGATGGGTGAGAAGTGAGATTATTGATGATTCTACAGGAGATAATTATTTTGGGCTGTTGGTTTAGCTGATATACAATAATCAGTCTGTGTGTTCCTAAATAATATTTATAGAGATAAAATTTAAATATAAGCATCTACAGATTGTTGTTAATCATTTTATGTTTCTAAGCATTACACAGATAAATGAACTGGCAGGTTGATGTTGTGAGATGGGGAACAGTTTCATTGCATCATTTGAGCTAGGCAGACAACAAAGAAATTGTATACAAACTAGAAACAAAGGATGAGACAATGTAACCAAACTTCAGTCTGAGTTAAAATATCAGGATAAAGACCACAAAAAAGCAGTTTCAAACTTCCTGCAGATGATACAGAGTAGTTAAGAGAGGTTCTGGGGTGTGACTGTCTACTCACGACACTGTTTTCTAAACAGACCTCAAGGTATGGCCACAAAGACTATAGCTTAAGTTTATTTATTTTTATCGGCTGGGGTCTTGGTATGAAAGATATAACACATTTAAACAGCACATTTGAGAATTTAGTAAAAGAACCATTTATAAATGTGTGATTGGGGATAAGGAAACTAACAAGGACTGATGTAGTTCCTAGAACAAGATCTGAATGGACAAGTAGAGGGAGTGGTTACTGAAACTTGGAGAGTAATTATAAAACAGAGGAAGTCAACTCACAGCAGATGCAGCATTGTATAAAGGAATGGAACTAGCCAACAAGGAAGGAGACAGGACCTCACGCACCACCTGGCCCCAGTCTCCTGGTTGTCTAACCCAACCAGAAGCCAGAGACAAAGGAGTCCTATAAGGTAGTCCATACAGCAAGGTCTCTCCAAGAAGTAAGCAAGGAGTCAAATGACAGCGATCTGGAAGGGAACATTTTAAATGTCCAGTATAATCCACACATTTTTGCCTAGTAAAATCTTTTTTTTGTATTTGTTTGTTTTTAAGTCAGAGTTATAATTTCAGTTCACATTTAATTTATTGAATTATTTTCAGAAGGTCACAAGCAAATAAGAAGAAAAGAAATATATAAATATCAGAAAAGAGGAAAAAACAAAGGCAGGAAGGAAAGGAGAACAACAACAAAAAAAATGATATCACTGCTATAATACTGCTTCTATACCTGATCATCAGGCCTAAATTGAAAGCTTCAGTTTTTGTCTTCCACCACATAATCCATATTTCCTTTAGTTTTAGTCATCTGTGATCTAAACTTCAGGGCTTCCCTAGTCTCTCAGATAGTAAAGAATCCAGCTATAATGCAGTGGACCCTAGTTTGATTCCTGGGTTGGGAAGATCCCTTGGAGAAGGAACACTGCTACCCACAGCAGTATTCATGAGCTTCTCTGGTGGCTCAGATGGTAAAGAATCTACCTGTAATGTGGAAGACCTGAGTCTGATCCCTGGGTTGGGAAGATCCTCTGGAGAAGGGCATGGCAACTCACTCCAGTATTATTTCCTGGAGAATCCCCATGGACAGAGGAGCCTGGCAGGCTACAGTCCAAGGGGTCGCAATGAGCTGGGCATGAATATAGTGTCCTTTCCCTGCTTGAGTGAATGAAACCTTCATTTTCCTAGTATTTAAGTTGTCGGTGATCTTCTTCAACATCTTTATCCAGTTGCTAAAGCTTTTCACTGACAGGAATATTAGGCAAGAGAGTGCTAAGGGGTAATTCCCCTGGGCTCTTGTTCATCCTTGCCTCAGATGTGTAGCAGAAACTCATTGATAATTAGGATCATTCTTCCTGACTTTATGTGATCCTCTCTCTCAGACATTCATTTAAACACATGCTCAAAATGACCCAGGAAAGGCCTCAGTTTCTAACTCATCTGACCTATGACAATGTTCTTAGATAGGACAATGTTCTCAGACTGCTCCAATCTTGAGTAGTAAGTAGAACTTCCAAATACACAGAGTCCAAGGTAGCAGAGAAGATAAGCAAAATGTATTCCAGTGTGTAATTTAGGAATAATGAAAGGACCACTTCTCTCTTTAGCTTTTTTTCCCTCAAACAAATAATTCTGGGTATGAGATGGTATCAAAGTTTATTAACCATGAGTTTATGGTATATGGATTATCCAGTAGGAAAATCCTCCATCCTCTCACAGTGCTGTCTCCCAGAAAATACCAAAACTAAATCTTCAGCAGACTATTTATTTATCCTATCAAAACTCTTGCTACTGAAGGATGAAAGCTAGGTTTCACTGAGCCTGATAGAACTTCTATATAAATTTCTAGGCAAGACGGTTATTGAATTTCTTTTGCATAACTTGAAGCATCTAATTAGAAGTGACGCTGTATGGAATTTTATCATGGTGATAAGTAAGGCATTTTTAACTTCCTTTAATGGTTGCATGGCAGAAGCACTGCCCAAAGGGAAGAAACCTAATTTGCATAAATCTCTGCTCCCCTTCATGGGAAAGGGCCCAATGTAACTTACCTGCCAGCAGTGGATGGTGTCCTGTGGGGGCATCAGTAATGTCCCTCTGATGTTGGCAGGTTGAAAAGTCGACTGGGAAGAAAGCCAAAATAATCTTGATGAAATAAAGTCCATGTTGCTTAGCCAACATGGTTCAATACCTGTGTCCATGGGCTTTTCATACATAAGCATTTTGATCAAGGGTGTCTATGGAAATAGGCCAACTGACATCCTCAGGATAGGTCATCTTGTCTACCTATTTAATGAGAGTCTCTGTTTAGTGAATGGCACCTGGAGTACATTTTGTGGAGTATTATTGTCTTCAGACTGTATTCCATTTATGAGAGGTCCAACCACATACCTCTCATCCAGATTTCTTAATCATCACTTTTATTTTGTCCACCACCAAATCATCAGGCACTATAAGTATTGTATCCAATCCAAGCATCTTAGGACTGAGGTGATAACTTGCTGTGATTTAGATTTATATTTCCTTAACATTAGTGATGTTGACATCTTTTTATATGTCTCTTGACCAATTGTACATCTTCATTAGAGGAAGAAGTGTTCCCAGCTGGCTCAGTTGTAAGGAGTCAGCCTGCAATGTGGGAGGCACAAGAGATGCAGGTTTGATCCTTGGGTTGGGAAGATCCCCTGGAGTAGGAAATGCCAACCCACTCCAATATTTTTGCCTGGAAAATCCCATGGAAAGCGGAGCCTGGCAGGCTACAGTCCATGGGGCCCAAAGAATCAGACATGACTGAGTAAGCATAAGCATACAGATCATCTTCACAGAGGACTGTCTATTCAAGTTTTTAACCCATTTTTTAAGTTGGGCTATTTATCTGTTTTTTACAATTGAAGAAAAAAGTTCTTAATATATCTGAGATATTAATTCCTTATCAGGCCTATGGTTTAAAAATATTACCTAACATTCTATAGGTGGATTATGATTGGTTTCCTTTCTTGCACCACACATTTTAGTTACTGTGGTTCATTTGTCTGGAGAAGGCAATGGCACCCCACTCCAGTACTCTTGCCTGGAAAATCCCACGGACGGAGGAGCCTGGTAGGCTCCAGTCCATGGGGTCACTAAGAGTCGGGCAACTTCACTTTCACTTTTCACTTTCATGCATTGGAGAAGGAAATGGCAACCCACTCCAGTATTCTTGCCTGGAGAATCCCAGGGACAGAGGAGCCTAGTGGGCTGCTGTCTATGGGGTCGCACAGAGTCGGACACGACTCAAGTGGCTTAGCAGCAGCAGCAGCAGTTCATTTGTCTATTTGCTTTGTTGCCTGCATATCTGGTGTTATATCCAAGAAATCATTGCCAAGCCCGATGTCAGGAACGTTTTCCCCTATGACTTATTCTAGAAGTTTTATAGTGTCAGGTATTATGTTTATGTCTTTTTTTCTATTTTTACTTTCTTTTAGAGTGTGGTTAAAATAGCCAATTTCTTCCTTTTGCATGTGGTTGTCTAGTTTCCATCCTCTACTTTTTGAAGAGACTATCTTTTTCCCATTATATAGTCTAGGAACACTTGTCCATGATCTAGTCTGACCATATTGTGTGTAGGTTAATTTCTGCACTGTCTATTTTATTGACTTATATGACCATTTTTAGGCTGGTACCATACTGTTTCAATGACTATAGCTTTATAATATGTATTGAAACCAGGAAGTATGAGTCTCCACTTTGCTCTTCTTTCTCAAGATTAATTTGGCCATAGAGGATCCTTTTAAGTTGCATTTGAATTTTACAATTAACTTTTCTATTTCTTTAAAGAATGCTATTGGACTCTTTGTAAAGATTGCATTGAAAGCGCACATTACTTTGGATAGTCTTGGGAGTTGGAGATATTTAATATCCTCTGAACTGAGAAGCAGACTGAAATATGAAGTGGGCAACTCCATAAAGCACAAGTATGCAGTCTATCATGGCAATTTATGTATAGACAGGAAATATAAGGTGGATGGACAAACCAGACATTTGCGACTGCACTCCATACTACCCAAATGGGTATCGGGAGACTTGAGGGAACAAAACTAAAAACAGAATCTGACTATCAAGTGAGAAGCATATCTGCATTGACTGGAACTGGGTTTTTTTTCTTCACCATAGGGGATCTTGTCACCATTCACTATCTCAGCCAAAGATACATTTCTGGTTTTCATATCAGACAAAGGCAAAGGTAAATGTTGGCAAGGAATTTATCTGGCTTGGATGCATTCTCTATGAGTAGGCTAAAGTTCAGTCACACAGAAAGGTGAGCGGGCATTACTGCAGATCTAAGATAGAGTGGACAAAGTGCAGTCCGTGTGGTTCAGCCACACAGATAGTATGGACATTTTAATGTTAAATCCTCCAGACAATGAACAATAGCATGGATATCTTTACCTTTGCTTGTATTTGTATCTTTATAAATTTACTTCATCAATGAGATGCAGTTTTCAGTATACGAGTGGTATACTTGTGGTAAACTTTAGTGGTAAAATTTATTACTGATTATTTTATTCTTTTTGATACTATTGTGAATAGGATTGCTTATTTCTTTCATTCTCAGTTTTTCACTGTTAATATTTAGAAATGTAATTTATTTTTAGATCTTGATTTCAAGTCCTGAAACTTTGCTGAAACTATTTATTAATTCTAGTTTATTATTTTTTGTGGACTCTAGGATTTTGACATGTAAGATCATGTCATCTGTAAACTGAGATAATTTTACTTCTTCTTTTCTAACTTTGATGCATTTAATTCCTATTTCTTACTTAGTTGTTCTTGCTATTCCTTCAATATAAGTGAGGAGAGTAGGTATCATTGCATCATTCTTGATATTAAGGGAGAAGCTGTCAGTGTTTTCTTCTATTGAGTATGATGTAGAATATGAGTTTTTTTAATTTATGAATTTTATGTTAAGTTAATTTCCTTTTATTCTTAGTTGAATGTTTTTTATAATGACAGCATGCTGAATTTTGTCAAATGCTCTATCAGCATCTATTGAGATGGCAGTGTGATTTTTAATCCCTTATTCTATTAATATTGTATATCACATTGACTGATTTTCATATGTTGAAACATTGTACAGCCCAGGGATAAATCCCATTTGGTCATGGTGTATGATCCTTTTAATATGACTTGAGAAAACAACAACATTCCATGAAGCAATTCAGTTCAGTTCAGTTCAGTCGCTCAGTCGTGTCCAACTCTTTGCGACCACAGGAATAGCAGCACGCCAGGCCTCCCTGTCCATCACCAACTCCCGGAGTTCATTCAGATTCACTTCCATCGAGTCAGTGATGCCATCCAGCCATCTCATCCTCTGTCATCCCCTCCTCCTCCTGCCCCCAATCCCTCCTAGCATCAGGGTCTTTTCCAATGAGTCAACTCTTCGCATGAGGTGGCCAAAGTACTGGAGTTTCAGCTTTAGCATCATTCCTTCCAAAGAAATCCCAGGGCTGATTTCCTTCAGAATGGACTTGTTGGATCTCCTTGCAGTCCAAGGGACTCTCAAGAGTCCTCTCCAACACCACAGTTCAAAAGCATCAATTCTTCAGCACTCAGCTTTCTTCACAATCCAACTGTCACATCCATACATGACCACAGGAAAAACCATAGCCTTGACTAGACGGACCTTAGTCGGCAAAGTAATGTCTCTGCTTTTGAATATGCTATCTAGGTTGGTCATGACTTTTCTTCCAAGGAGTAAGCGTCTTTTAATTTCATGGCTGCAGTCACCATCTGCAGTGATTTTGGAGCCCAAAAAAATAAAGTCTGACACTGTTTCCGCTGTTTCCCCATCTATTTCCCATGAAGTGTTGGGACCGGATGCCATGATCTGAGTTTTCTGAATGTTGAGCTTTAAGCCAACTTTTTCACTCTCCTCTTTCACTTTCATCAAGAGGCTTTTTAGTTCCTCTTCACTTTCTGCCATAAGGGTGGTGTCATCTGCATATTGATATTTCTCCCGGCAATCTTGATTCCAGCTTGTGTTTCTTCCACTCCAGCGTTTCTCATGATGTACTCTGCATAGAAGATAAAGAAGCAGGGTGACAATATACAGCCTTGACGTACTCCTTTTCCTATTTGGAACCAGTCTGTTGTAATCATTCAATTAAAAAATAAATAAATTTTTTTAAATGCAATCAAATTTGGTTTCTTTGATTTTCTGCTGAAAAATTTTGCATCTATAGTCATCAGGGATATTGGCCTGTCACTTTGTTTTTTGTAGTGTCTTTCTATGAATTTGGTATCAGATATTACAGACCTAATTAAAGGAATTTGAAAGTACTGCCTCCTCTTCAATTTTTTGAAAGAATTTGTGAAGGATTGGCATTAATTCATCTTCAAACATTTGATAGCTTTTACCAGTGAGTTGATCTGTCTTGAGGTCTTCTTTGTCAACATATTTTGGTTTGTTAATTTAATCTGCTTACTAGTTATATGTCTGTTCAGATTTTCTATTTCTTCATGGCTACATCTTGATAGATTGTATGCTTCTAGTAACTTATCCATTTCTTCTAGATAACGCAATTTGTTGGCCTTAGTTGTTAATTGTAGTCTCTTATATTCTTTTTTATTTTGTGGTATCAGTTTTAATGACTCTTCTTTTACTTCTAATGTTGTTGATTTCAGTCTTCTCTTTCTGCTTAATCTAACTAAAGTTTTGTAATTTTGGTGACGTCTTCAAAAAGGCAATTCTCAGTTTTACTATTTTTTTTTTCCTATTCTCTAGTTCATGTTTTTCATATTTGTCTGGTCTAATCGTGATCATTTCCTTCATTCTATTTCTCTAAGTTCTTGAGATTTAGTTATGTTGTTTGAGACCTTATAAAATGTAGCTGTGAATCATCATAAAATTTCCTCTAACACTACTTTTTCTGCACCTCATAAGTTTTGCTGTGTTCTGTTTTTATTTCCATTTGCTTTGGGATATTTTCTAATTTCTCTTTTGACATCTTCATTGACCCATTTGTTGCTCAACAGTGTATTATTCAATTTCGACCTGCTCACAACTCTTCAAGTTCTCTTTCTGCCATTAATCTCTATTTTTTATTCCATCATAGGGGAAATACTTAGTATGATTTTGACCTTCCTAAATTTGTCAAGGCTAATTTTGTAACCCAACCCTCAGTCTGTACTGGCAAATGTTTCCTGCGCACTCGAGAAGACTGTATATTCTGCTGCAGTTGGGTAGAATGTTCTCATTATGTCTGTTAGATACTTTAGGTTGATCATATCATTTGAATTCTCTGTTTCTCTATTGATTTTATGTCTGGATGTCCTATCTATTATCAAAAGTGGGGCACTGAAATTTCCTACTATTTTTGTGTTGCTTTCTCAGGGAGCTTGTTGCTCCCTTTAGTTCTCTCTTTCTTTGCTTCATATATTTGAGTATTCTGATGTGTGTATATATATACATATATGTGTGTGTGTGTATGTGTGTGTATAATTATATCTTCATGGTAAAATGATCCTTTCATCATTATATAATGTCTTCTTTGTCTCTTTTGAGTGTTTTTTACTTAAAGTCTATATTAATTCATATAATAATCTTTGGGTTTTCTATCCTGTTCCATTGGGATATATTTCCAGTTTTGTGCCACCTCCATACTGTCTTGATGACTGCAGCTTGGTAGTATAGCCTGAATTCAGGAAGCCTGATCCCTCCAGCTGTTTTTATTTCTCAATTTCTTTGATTTTTCAGGATCTTTTGTATTTCCATTCAAATTGTGAATTTTTGTTCTAGATATGCAAATAATAAATGTCATTTGTAATTTGAAAGGGACTGCACTGAACCTGTAGGTTGCCTTGGGAAGCATAGTCATCTTGACAATTTGTATCCTTCCAATCCATGCACATGATATATCTTTCAATCTGTTGGTATCACCTTTGATTTCTTTCCTATATGTCATATTTTTCAGAGTATAGCTTTTTTGCTTCCTTAGGTAGGTTTATCTCTATGTATTTCATTCTTCTTGATGCAGTGGTAATTGGAATCGATTTCTTAATTTCTCTTTCTGATATTTCATTGTTAGTGTACAGAAATGCAAGAGATTTCTGTGTATTAACTTTATAACCTGCAACTTTAACTAATTTATTGAAGAGGTCCAGTAATTTTCTGATTGTATCTTTAGGATTTCCCATAGATGGACCTAGAGACTATTTTCTATGTGAATTAAGTCAAACAGAGAAAGACAAATATTATATGACAACACATATATAGGTAATACAAAAATATACAAATGTACTTATTTACAAAGTAAAAAATATATTAACATGGAAAACAAACTTATGATTACCAAAAGGGAAGGGAGGAGGGATACATTTTAGAAATTTGGGGTTAACAAATACACAGTGAGTGTATATGCACTAAGTCGTTTCAGTCATAGCCGACTCTTGCCATACTATGGGCCATAGCCTGCCAGGTTCCTTTGTCCCTGGGATTCTCCAAGCAAGAATACTGGAGTGAGTTGCCTTGCCCTCCTCCAGGGTATCTTCCCAATCCAGGGACTGAAGCAAGTCTCATGTCTCCTGCATTGGCAGGTGTGTTCTTTACCACTAGTGCCACCTGGGAAGCCAACAGATGCACAGTACTATCTATAAAATAGATAAACAATAAGGGTCTGCCAGAGATCATATTGTCAACATCCGTTGGATCCCAGAAAAAGCAAGAGAGTTCCAGAAAAATATCTACTTCTGCTTTATTGACACACCAAAGCATTTGATTGTGTGGATCACAACAAACTATGGAAAGTTCTTAAAGAGATGGGAATACCAGAGCACCTGACTTGCCTCCTGAGAAATCTGTATGCAGATCAAGAAGCAACAATTAGAACTGTACATGGAACAACAGACTAGTTTCAAATCAGAAAAAGGGTATGTCAAGACTGTATTTTTTTTTCATCCTGCTTATTTAACTTATATGCAGAGTATATCATGTGAAATACTGGGCAGGATAAAACACAAGCTGGAATCAAGATTGCTGGGAGAAATATCAGTAACCTCAGATATGCAGATGACACCACCCTCATGGCAGAAAGCAAAGAGGAACGAAAGAGCTTCTTGATGAAAGTGAAAGAGAAGAGTGAAAAAAACTGGCTTAAAACTCAACATTAAAAAAAAAAAATCATGGCTTCCAGTCCCATCACTTCATGGCAAATAGATGGGGAAACAATGGAAACAGTGATAGACTACATTTTCTTGGTCTCCAAAATCTCTGCAGATGGTGATTGCAGCCATGAAATTAAAACACTTGCTCCTTGGAAGAATAGCTATGACCAACCTAGACAGCATATTAAAAAGCAGAGACATTACTTTGTGGGCAAAGGTCCTTATAGTCAAAGATATAGTTTTTCCAGTAGTCATGTATGGATGTGAGAGTTGAACTGTAAAGAAAGTTGAGCACTGAAGAATTGATGCTTTTGAGCTGTGGTGTTCGAAAAGACTCTTGAGAGTCCCTTGGACTGCAAAGAGAGCAAACCTGTCAATCCTAAAAGAAATCAACGCTAAATATTCATTGGAAGGACTGGTGCTGAGGCTCCAATACTTTGGCCACCTGATGTGAAGAACTGACTCATTGGAAAAGACCCTGATGCTAGGAAAGATTGAATGCAGGAAAAGCAGGGGACGACAGAGTATGAGATGGTTTGATGATATTACCAACTTGATGGACATGAGTTTGAACAAGCTCTGGGAGTTGGTGATGGAAAGGGAAGCCTGGCATGCTGCAATTCATGAGGTCACAAAGAGTTGAACATGACTGAGTGACTGAAATAAACTGAACTAAACTGAATAGCATAGGGAACTCTACTCAATATTCTGTAATAACCTACATGGGAAAAGAATCTGAAAAAGAATAGATATTTATATATAACTGAATCACTTTGTTGTACACTTGAACATTTTAAATAAAATGTTTCATTGTAAATGATTTTTAAAATAGCTGTTCAAATGCCACAGAAAGATATTTACAACAAAGATATATACAACTTTCTGGCCCAGGCTATATTTTGATCTTCTGTTCCTACACAAAATCATAGCGTCCCATAGCCTTTCAATATTCAAGATTTCTGTTTTTCTTTGCCATTTGCAACATTATTTCAGACACCTCCCTTTAGAAAAAATTCAAACCAATTCAAGCTGCTGTACCATGAGTATTAAAGCAACCATAAAAATTTCTTCAAAATAAATATACAAAAAATTCAGATAATGAAAATACATTTGATATAATTGAATAGAGAATCTGCACAGCCCAAACTTGACATTTCCATTCCCATCTTCACTTTGCTTTTAAGGATATCTCTTACTTATTTTGACACTGAACCAGTTTTCTAAGAGTATATTCACTCGAAGGATCCTAAAATAAGTAACAAATATTATCCTACTTAAAATATTCTTAGTTTTACTGTGAAAATTAGCATACTGATAAGATTCACACACTACATCTCTCATGAAAAATATGCCATTTTTATTGATAAATCTAAAACTTTACATCCCATCTTGCAATAGAAAGAAAAATCTCAACTTATGACAGAGTAACTGGTTTTTATCTCCTTCCCCATGATCCCCTACATAGGTTGCCATTTAGATGTCAATTTTGGAGGACTAAGGTTTCATTTTATTAAAAGTATAATGGGCAGAGGAAAACAAGCTGATGGAGGAGTAGGTGGACATATAGTACATCTCTCTCCATGGATACATCAGGAATATTCTTTCAGACACAGAAGTGCATACAGAATACCAGCTGACAGTGGACAGGAGTACCTGACCAATGGAAAAGAATATGCAGAACCATGCAAAATTCAGTAGGATGAAGGAGCAGAGGAAAAAGAGGAGTGTTAGTAGGACCAGACCTGTCCTCGGCTGGTGGGGGAACTGAAGCAGGTGTCCAATCCCCACATCAGGGAAATTGTCTGAGTCAGAGGAGAAACATTTAAGGCTGAGAGTGAAACAGCTGATCTGTGGCAGCCTAAATGGAATGAGAATCAGACAGTCCTTGCCACAGCCATACATACCCCAGACAAGGATGCAGGTCTCCTGGAAGGCACAGCGGCTGGGAGCTGGAATTCAAGGATTGTGCAACAATCCCAGGGTGAGGGCTTCTTTGGACTGCAGAGAGACAGATTGAGGTGATGTGAAGGAGTAGATTGTGGTGGGAAATGCCTTTGGAGAAAATCCGACTGCTGAGTCATGCATAGTATGTGGAGACATCACTATAACCTCTCTCTCCCCACACGCCAGCATCGGCAGCTGAACAGTAGAGATGCTGGTCATCAAAGGCCTAACACACAACTACAGAGTAGGACCCTATCCAGGGTGTCCCTTTAAGTGCTTGCCGTGCGAATCTACAGAGGAGCCCAGGCAGGGGAGCTCCTCTATGTGCCTGATGTGACGAACAACAGAGAAGGACCCCAGGCAAGGGAGCCCTCTAAGTGCCTGAACAGGCGGAGCTATGGAGAAAGACTGGCCGAAGAAGCCTCCTGATCGCCAGCTACGAGAGGCTCAAATAAAGACTCGGATAGGGCCATAACTCCTGCAGCAGAGGCAGTCCATGTCCCTGCACACTTGGCTCTGCCAGGGTCCCCACAAGTCAAGTGTCTGTGCCACCTTCACGTTCAACTCTCACTGGGGCAGAGTTGCCACAGGCCAAAATGTCTTGCATCTATGCGTGCAGGGTCCTTTTGGAAGTATCCAACTCTCTGCGACCCTGTAGACTGTGGCCTGCCAGGCTTCTCTGTCAGAGAGGGGGTTCTCCAGGCAAGAATACTGGAGCATATTGGCCAATACTGGTTGCCATACACTTCTAGAATACTATATTTCCTGCTGCTCTAGCTGCCAACTCCCCTGAGTACCTGGTGCTGCCAGAACCCCTGCAACCTCAGCAGCTGCACCACCTCCACATCTGGCCCTCACAGAGGCAAACCCCAGTGGATGATCCACATGGCAGAGGTGAAAATAAAACCACAATTGAAACCCAGGGGCAGTGTGGCTAAGGAAGAAGACCCAAAATCTTTCCACCAGCAGTATAAGCTGCAGATTAAATCCACATGATCAATTTGACAGACTCTGTCTATGGAATATATAAAAGAACATTGAGAGCTCCCACAAAAGAAAACACACTAATTCTGAGAGCTGTCGACATTGGAGGCAAGAACACACAGGAGTAGGGCCAGATTAGAATCTGAGCTAGCCCCACAGCAGGTCCAGAGATCAGCACGACGTTGGAGGGCATCCTAGGGAGTTGAGGTGGACTACAACTCCCAGCGAGGGAAAGGACTCTGACAGCAGTGAATCAAGAAAAACAGTTATTATTCTTATGTTTTGACTTGTTCTGTAGATTCTTTTAGATATTTTTTTCTTTTTTATCCCTTACTCTGTTTTAGTTGTCAGTTTTATTGGCACTATGAAATCTAATTAAGCTTTTAAGCTTTTTTTTTCCCTCAATCACATTGTTTATTGTTTTTATAAACCTCTGCCTCTATATTGGGCTTTTGTAGTTCTGTGGGGTTTTCCTTTTTTTTTCTTTCTTTCTTTTTCTTTTCTCTCTTTTTTTTAAATTTTAACTTTTAATTTTTTAAACCTATTACTATTTTTTATACATTTATTACTTTGTTTGCTTTTCCTACTGTTCTTTTCCCCTTGCAGTTAGTCTTTAATGTATATAAATCTTCTATATCTACCTCTATTTAACTTTGCATATCTATTCTTTCTTTCTTTTCTTTCCTCTCAACATATTTGTTAGTTTTATTTTCATTGATTTATTCTCCAATTGGCACCTTGCTTTAGTTTTCTTTTCCAGTTTGTGCTTTAGTAAGTTTTGTTCTTAACTGGTAAGTATGATTTTTGATTTCCTTTGTTCACTGGGTAAATCTACTGTACTTTATTTTTGTTGCACTGTTTTTACTTTGCTCATGGGTGTATATGTATATGTGTATATTCCATTATTTTAGTTATTATTTGCCTGATTTTATAACTGCCATTTGTCTGGGGTTCATCTCTGGTTTCTCCTTTTTGGATATTTGTTTTAATCTCACTTAATGACATAAACTTGTGGAATCTTTGTTCCTGACCAGAGATCAAGTCCTGAGACTTTGGAGTGGAAACACTGACTCCAAGACCCTAGACTACCAGAGAACTAACCCTAGTTCTCAAATAGTGAGAACTCACACAAAGGAAATCACTTGAATACAAGACCTGGCATCACCCAACCACCAGTAGCACCCTGTGCAGGATGCCTCATCTAAACAACAAACAAAACAAAAATACAAACCCAACATTCAGCAGACAAGATTACCACCTCGCTCAGCCTTGCCTATCAGAGGAAAAACAAACAAACAGAAACTCAGCGCAAATCTCACCCTCTACAAAGCTTACACAAACCTCTGGACCACCTTAGGAGGGAAGAAACCAAAAGGTAGAAAGAATTCAACCTTGAAACCTGGTAAAAGGAGACCTCAAACACAATAAGTTAAAAAATAATATTGAAAAGGCAGAGAACTACTACAAAAATGAAGGAACAAACTAGAAATACAGTATGCCCTCCATACAGTACAAATAAATGAAGAGGAAATAGGCAAACTACCTGAAAAAGAATTCAGAATAATGATAGCAAAGATGATCAAAACCCATGAAAACAAAATGGAGAAAATGCAAGAGTCAATTAACAAAGACCTAGAAGAATTAAAGAATGAATATACAGAGACAAACAACACAATTACTGAAATTAAAAATACTCTAAAAGGAATCAGTAGCAGAATATCTAAAGCAGAAGAATGAATCAGTGAGCTGGAAGATTAAATGGTGGAAATAACTTCTGAAGAGCAGAATAAAGTAAAAAGAATGAACTGAGGATAGTCTCAGACACCTCTGGGACAATATCAAACACACCAACATTCAAATTATAAGGGTCCCAGAAGGACAAGAGAAAAAGAAAGGGTATGAGAATTTTTTTGAAGATATTACAGTTGAAAATTTCCCCAACTTGGAAAAGGAAATAGTTGAACAAGTCCAAGAGGTACAAAGAGCTCCATACAGGATTTACCCAAGGAGAAACATGCCAAGACACATACTAATCTAACTAAGTGGGAGGGGGGTTCATGTTTGGGAACACATGTAAGAATTAAAGATTTTAAAATTTTAAAAATAAATAAATAAATAAATAAAAATAAATTAAAAAAAATAAAGTAAAAAAAAAAAAAGAAAGACTAAACACAAAGAAAGAATATTAAAAGCAGCAAGGGAGAAGCAACAAGTAACATACAAGGGAAGCTCCATATGCTTAACAGCTGATCCTTCAGCAGAAACTCTGCAAGCCAGAAGGGAATGGCAGGATATATTTAAAGTACTGAAAGGGAAAAATCTACAACCAAGATTACTGTACCTGACAAGAATCTCATTCAAAATTATGGAGAAATAAAAAGCTTTTCAGACAAGCAAAAGTTAAGAGAATTCAGTACCACCAAATCAGCTTTACAACAAATGTTAAATGGACTTATCTGGTCAAGAAATACAAGAGAAGAAAAAGATCTACAAAATCAACCCCAAACAGTTAAGATAACGACAATAGGAATATATATATCAATAATTACCTTAAATGTAAATGGAGTAAATGCTCCAAGCAAAGACACAGACTGGATGAATGGATACAAAAACAAGACCCATATATACGCTGTCTACAAGAAACCGACCTAAGACCTCAATACACATATAGACTGAAAGTGAGAGGATGGAAAAATATATTCCGTACAAATGGGAAGCAAAATAAAGCTGGAGTAGCAATCCTCATATCAGACAAAATAGACCTTTAAACAAAGATTACAAGAGATAAAGACTCTACACAATGATCAAGGGATCAACCCAAGAGGAAGACAACAACTGTAAACATCTATGCACCCAACATAGAAGCACCTCAATACATAAGACAAGCACTAACAAACATGAAAGGAGAAATAGATTGTAACACAATAATAGTAGGAGACTTTAACACCCCACTCACACCAATAGACAGATCATCAAAACAGAAGATTAATAAGGAAACACAAGTCTTAAATGATATATTAGATGAGATGGATCTCATTGATATCTTCAAGACATTCCATCCACATGCAAGAATACATCTTCTTCTCAAGTGAACATGGAACATTCTCCAGGATAGACAACATCATGAGTCACAAATCAAACCTCAGTAAATTTAAGAAAATTGAAATCATATCAAGCATCATCTCTGACCACAATGATATGAGACTAGAGATGAATTACAAGAAAAAGAGTATAAAAAACACAAACACATGAAGATTAAACAACAAGTTTCTAAATAACCAACAGGCTACTGAAGAAATCAAAAGGAAATTTAAAAATTTCTAGAAAAAAATGACAATGAAAACACAACTCAAAACCTATGGGATGTAGCAAAAGCATTTCTAAGAGGGAACTTAATAGCAATACAATCTTACCTCAAGGTACAAGAAAAACATCAAATAGACAACCTAACTTTACACCTAAAAGAACTGAAAAAAAGAACAAAACCCCCCAAAATTAGTGGAAAGAAAGAAATCATAAAGATCAGAGCAGAAATAATTGAAAAAGAAATGAAAGAAACAATAGTAAAGATTGATAAAACTAAAAGCTGGTTCTTTGAGAAGATAAAGAAAATCGACAAAGCTTCAGTTCAGTTCAGTCGCTGAGTCGTGTCCAACTCTTTACGACCCCATGAATCACAGCACACCAGGCCTCTCTGTCCATCACCAACTCCCAGAGTTCACTCAAACTCATGTTCATTGAGTCGGTGATGCCATCCAGCCATCTCATCCTCTGTCGTCCCCTTCTACTCCTGCCCTAAATCCCTCCCAGCATCAGGGTCTTTTCCAATGAGTCAACTCTTCCCATGAGGTGGCCAAAGTACTGAAGTTTAAGCTTTAGCATCAGTCCTTCCAATGAACACCCAGGACTGATCTCCTTTAGGATGGACTGGTTGGACCTCCTAGTAGTCCAAGGGACTCTCAAGAGTCTTCTCCAACACCACAGTTCAAAAGCATCAATTCTTCGGTGCTCAGCCTTCTTCACAGTCCAACTCTCACATCCATACATGACCACTGGAAAAACCATAGTCTTGACTAGATGGACCTTTGTTGGCAAAGTAATATCTCTGCTTTGTAATATGCTATCTAGGTTGGTCATAACTATTCTTCCAAGGAGTAAGCATCTTTTAATTTCATGGCTGCAATCACCATCTGCAGTGATTTTGAGCGCCCCCCCACCGCCCCCCACTGCGCCAAAAAAAGTCTAACATTGTTTCTGCTGTTTCCCCATCTAATTCCCATGAAGTGATAAACCTTAGCCATCAAGAAAAAAAGAAAGAAGAATCAAATCAACAAAATTAGAAAATGAAAAAGGAGAGGTTACAACAGACAATGCAGAAATTCAAAGGATTATAACAGACTATTATGAACAACTATATGGCAATAAAATGGACAACCTGGAAGAAATGGACAGATTCTTAGAAAAGTTCAATCTTCCAAGAATAGACTAGAATTTATGAACAACCCAATTACAAACACTGAAATTGAAGCTGTGATAAAAAAATCTCCCAAAACACAAAAGCCCAGGACCAGATGGCTTCACAGGAGAATCCTATCAAACATTTAGAGGAGAGCTAATGCCTATCATTCTAAAACTCTTTCAAAAATTTGCAGAGGAAGGAACACTTCCAAACTTATTCTACGAGGCCACCATCACCCAGATATCAAAACCAGACGAAGACAACGCACACAAAAAAGAAAACTATAGGCCAATATCACTGATGAACATAGATGCAAAAATCCTCAACAAAATTTTAGCAAACAGAATTCAGCAACCCATCAAAAAGCTTGTAAACCATGATCAAGTTGCGTTTATTCCAGGAATGCAAGGATTCTTTAATATATGCAAATCAATCAATGTGATACACCATATTAGCAAACTGAAAAATGAAAACCATATTATCATCTCAATACATGCAGGAAAAGACTTTAACAAAATTCAGCACCCATTTATGATTAAAACTCTTCAAAAAATGGGCATAGAAGGAACCTACCTCACTATAGTAAAGGAGAAGGAAATGGCAACCCACTCCAGTACTCTTGCCTGGAGAATCCCATGGACAAAGGAGCCTGGTGGGCTACAGTCCATGGGGTCACAAAGAGTCAGACACAACTGAGTGATTAACACATACACATATATGATAAACCTACAGCAAGCATTATTCTCAATGGTGAAAAACTGAAAACATTCCCCCTAAGATCAGGAACAAGACAAGGGTGTCCACTTTCACCACTATTATGCAGCATAGTTTTGGAAGTCTTAGCTAAAGCAATCAGAGAAGAAAAAGAAATAAAAGGAATCGAGATCGGAGAAGAAGTAAAGCTCTCACTTTGCAGATTACATGATAGTGTACATAGAAAACCAAAAAAATAGCATCAGAAAATTACTAGAGCTAATCAGTGAATTTAGACAAGTTGCAATATACAAAATCAATACACAGAAATCACTTGCATTTCTCTATATTAACAATGAAAACTCAGAAAGAGAAATTAAGTAATCCTATTCACCATTGCAACAAAAAGAATAAAATATCTAGGAATAAACTGATCAAAGAAGACAAAAGAACAGTACACAGAAAATTATAAGACACTAATGAAAGAAATCAAAGACAACATAAACAGATGGAGAGAAATTCCACATTCTTGGGAAGGAAGAATCAACATTGTGAAAATGACTATACTACCAAATGCAATCTACAGATTCAATGCAATTCCTATCAAATTACCAATGGCATTTTTCAGAAAACTAGAACAAAAAAATTCACAATTCATACGGAAACACAAAAGACCCAGAATAGCCAAAGAAGTCTTGAGAAATAAGAATGGAGCTGGAGGAATCAACCTTCCTGATTAAGATTATACTAGAAAGCTACATCCATCAAGACAGTATGGTACTGGAACAAAAACAGAAATATAGGCCAATGGAACAAGATAGAAAGCCCAGAAACAAACCCATGCACGTGTGAGTACCTTATTTTTGACAAAGGAGGCAAGAATACACAATGGGGAAAGACAGCCCCTTCGATAAATGCTGCTGGAAAAACTGGACAGCTACATGTTAAAGAATGAAATTAGAACATGACCTTACACCATACACAAAGATAAACTCAAAATGGATTAAAGACATAAATGTAAGACCAGAAACTATAAAACTCTTAGAAGAAAACATAGGCAGAACAATTGATGATATATATCAGAACGAGATCCTCTATGATATACCTCCTAGAGTAATGGAAATAAAAACAAAAGTGTACAAGTGGGACCTGATTAAACTTTAAAATTTTTGCACAGCAAAGGAAACTAGGTTCAAGGTGAAAAGACAACCCTCAGGATGGGAGAAAATAATACCAAATGCAACAACTGACAAAGGATTAATTTCCAAAACATACAAGCAGCTCATACAACTCAATACCAGAAAAACAAACAACCCAATCAAAAAGTGGGAAAAAAGACTTAAACAGACATTTCTCCAAAGAAGACGTACAGATGAGTAACAAACACATGAAAAGATGCTCAACATCCCTCATTATTAGAGAAATGCCAATCAAAACTACAATAAGATATCACCTCACTCTGGTCAGAATGGCCATCATCCAAAAGTCTAGAAACAATAAATGCTGGAGAGGGTGTGGAGAAAAGGGAACACTCTTGCACTGTTGGTGGGAATATAAATTGATACCGCCACTATGGAAGATGGTTTGGAGATTCCTTAAAAAACTTGGAATAAAAACACCATGTTACCCAGCAATCCCACTCCTAGGCATATACCCTAAGGAAACCAAAATTGAAAATGACACATGTATCCCATTGTTCACTGCAGCACTATTTACAATAGCTAGAACATGGAAGCAACCCAGATGTCCATCGACAGATGAATGGATAAAGAAGTAGTGGAACCAGTCCATTCTGAAGGAGATCAGCCCTGGGATTTCTTTGGAAGGAATGATGCTAAAGCTGAAACTCTAGTACTTTGGCCACCTCATGCGAAGAGTTGACTCATTGGAAAAGACTCTGATGCTGGGAGGGATTGGGGGCAGGAAGAGAAGGGGACAACCCAGGATGAGATGGCTGGATGACATCATTGTCTCGATGGACGTGAGTCTGAGTGAACTCCGGGAGTGGGTGGTGGACAGGGAGGCCTGGCGTGCTGCAATTCATGGGGTTGCAAAGAGTCAGACACGACTGAGCTGCTGAACTGAACTAAACTGATACAGAGTGAAGTGAGTCAGAAAGAGAAAGATAAATATCATATTCTAACACATATATACAGAATCTAGAAGAATGGTACTGAAGAACTTATTTACAGGGCAGCAATGGAGAAACAGACATAGAGAATAGGCTTTTGGACATGGGGAAAGGGGAGAAAAGGGTGAGAAGTATGGAAAGAGTAACATGGAAACTTACATTGCCATATGTAAAATAGATAGCCAATGAGAATTTGCTGTATGGCTCAGAAAACTCAAACAGGGGCTCTGTATCAACCAAGAGGGATGGGATGGTGAGGAAGATGGGAGGGAGTTTCAAAAGGGAGGGCATATATGTATACCTATGGCTGATTCATGCTGAGGTTTGACAGAAAACAACAAAATTCTACAAAGCAATTATCCTTCAATAAAAAAAAATAAAAAATATGTATAATGTGTAAAGTGCAAAATATTTAGCCAGAGTATAGTAGGGACACAAACCCATGTGAAAAGACACTGGCCTTGTGTTGCACTCCAGTTTTGGCTCCCAACTGTGTCAGACATCATTCTTTTACTTGCTGGATTGTGAGAATTTAAAAGGGTAGTCAGGATATCAAGAACACTCAGGGAGTTCAAGATAGTTATTATTTATCAACCACTGTGAAAATATAACACTTGAACTATCAGTGAGTTAACATGTACCAACTAAATAATGACTAAAACGGCATTTGCTCTCTTGCATCCTCATGGACCCACCAGGCTTAATTGCAAAGCTCAGTCCCTTCACAGGACTGTAGATGTATATCAATCAAAACAGATACACCATACCCTTACTGAAGATTTCCAAGCCACAAGAAAGGATCACATCTCTTAGCACACAGCATTTATTTGAAAAATCTCCACAGGGCTTTTCTCAGGATTCTTCAGCCTTCTTCTAGCCAAAGAATCTTTTTCATTTCCTTACTCCCTTGTCCCATTTGGCCTCAAAATTAGCAGAGAAAATTCTTTTTTTCTGAACATTCTCCTCTTCCCTGTAAATCAGGATTTCTCAACCTTGCCACAGTTGAGATGAGAGTCAGATAATACTTTGTTTTGAGAAATACGGGGATATTTTGTGCATTGTAGGTCATGTAGCATTATCCCTGGACTCTGCCCACCAGTTTCCAATAACAGCACCTCTCTCAAGTTACGGATATTATTAAATGTCCCCTAAGGAACAAAATTGCTCCCATGGAGAAAAATTACACTAAATTTATTATACATTTTTACTTAATTAAAAATTCTACTTTAGTGCAATGGCAGGCACTCCACTCCAGTACTCTTGCCTGGAAAATCCCATGGATGGAGGAGCCTGGTAGGCTGCAGTCCATGGGATCGCGAAGAGTCAGACACGACTGAGCGACTTCACTTTCACTTTTCACTTTCATGCATTGGAGAAGGAAATGGCAAGCCACTCCAGTGTTCTTGCCTGGAGAATCCCAGGGAAGGGGGAGCCCGGTGGGCTGCCGTCTATGGGATCACACAGAGTCGGACACGACTGAAGCAACATAGCAGCAGCAGCAGCCTTTAAACTTCTACACATGTATCCACACAAAGCTCAGAAAACAAGGCTCATATGCTCCTAGGGAGGTGAAGAGGATTCTGTTTTGTTGTCATTAGCCAGATGGATTCTAGGGGACTAGACAAACAACTTGAATTTGATGGGTGCTCAACGAGACCATGAACTTCATTATTTCAGGTGTATGTGCTTTTGTGTTTGGTATGTTGAAAAGATATTCAAAAATAAAACATAATCTATTACTCTGTTGTATATGAAATCTTTACAATGACCAAGTCTAAAATAAATCCTATATGTAATACTATTAATCTAGGACTTTTCTTCTGAAAAATTCTCAGGTGTGAGAGAAGTAAGGGTCAGCATGCACTTGAGGGATGCTCTCAGTCCATTGGCTTAGATATTTTTTTCTTCCTGTTTAATCTTTTGCCATTGTTGATCTTTTCTTATTCCTCTCATTTTCCAAGTCCTATGTGTCATTAATTGTGAAACTCCATTTCTTTTCTAACTATGCTAAGGTCAGTATGAGAAATTCCTCTTAAAACATGTCCTGCTTTTGTATAGTAAATAATTTCTGAATTGTAGTATGATTTGTTTCAGCAACATTCTCTTTTAGCCAAATAGGAAAGTACTCTCAACAATTCAGTCTAATCCCTGACAAATTTATAAAGTGGATAAAATTTATATTTGGTTTTCTGGGCCTTTGGCAATCACAGAAATTAAGATTAATAGATGTTTGTTGTTCAGTTGCTAAGTCGTCTCCCACTCTTTGCAACCCCATGGACTGCAACATGCCAGGCTTCCCTGTCCTTCACTATCTCCATGAGTTTGCTCAAACTCAAGTCCATTGAGTTGGTGATTCTATCCAACAATCTCATCCTCTGTTTCTGCCTTCTTCTTTTGCCCTCAGTCTTTCCCAGCATCAGGGTCTTTTCCAGTGTATCAGCTCTTTACATCAGGTGACCAAAGTATTGAAGCTTCAGCTTCAGCATTCCATATTTTCAATGAATATTCAGGGTTGAATTCCATTAGGATTGACTGATCTGATCTCCTTGTTGTCCAAGGGACTCTCAGTAGTCTTCTTCAGCGTGAAAATTCAGCGGAATTCAGCAGAAGCCTCAATTCTTCTGCACTCACTCTTCTTTATGGTCCAACACTCACATCTGTACATGACTACTGGTAAAACAACAGTGTTGACTATATGAACCTTTGTAGGCAAAGTGATGTCTCTGCTCTTTAATATGCTATGTAGGTTTGTCATAGATTTCTTTCTAAGAAGTAAGCACCTTTTAATTTCAAGGCTACAGTCACCATCCACAGTGATTTTGGAGCCCAAGAAAATAGTCTGTAACTGCTTCTACTATTTCCCATCTCTTTGCCATGAGGTGATCAAACTGGAAGCCACGATCATAGTATTTTGAATGTTGACTTTTAAGTCAGCTTTTTCACTCTCTTTTTTCACCCTCATCAAGAGATTCTTCAGTTCCTTCACTTTCTGCCATCAGAGTGGTATCATCTGTATATCTGAGGTTGTTGATATTTCTCCTAGCTGTCTTGATTCCAGCTTGTGATTAATCCAGCCCGGCATGTCTCATGATGTACTCTGCATAAAAGTTAAATAATTAGGGTGACAATATATAAGCTTGACTAACTCCTTTCTCAATTTTGAAACAGTCCATTTTTCCATGTTCAGTTCTAACTTGCTTTTTGACCTGCATACAGTGTTTCTCAGGAGACAGGTAAAATTGTCCAGTATTCCCATTTCTAAGAATTTTCTATAGTTTTTGTGATCCACATAGTTAAAGGCTTTAGTGTACTCAATGAAGAAGAAATAGATATTTTCCTGGAATTCTCATGCTTCCTCTATGAACCAATGAATATTCACAATTTGACCTCTGGTTTCTCTGCCTTCTGTAAACCCACTCGTATATCTGGAAGTTCTCAATTCATATACAGCTAAAGCCTAACTTAAGGGATTTTGAGCATAGCCTTACTACCATGTAAGGTGAGCTAATTTGTACAGTAGTTTGAACATTCTTTGTCATTACCCTTCATTAGGATTGGAATGAAAACTGACCTTTTCCATTCATTTGATCACTGTTGATTCTTTCAAATTTGCTGACATCCTAAGTCAGCACTTTAACAGCATAATCTTTTAGGATTTTAAGTAGCTCAGCTGGAATTCCATCACCTCCACTAGCCATGTTAATAGAAATGCTTCCTAAGGCCCACTTGACTTCACACATCAGGGTGTCTTGCTCTAGGTAAGTGACCACACCATCATGGTTATCTGGGTCATTATGACCTTTTTTGTATAGTTCTTGCGTGTATTCTTGCCACCTCTTCTTAATCCCTGCTTCTATGAGGTCCTTCCTAATCTTCTGCTTCTCTAAGGTCCTTGTCATTTCTGGCCTTTATTGTGCCCATCTTTATATGAAATATTCCCTTGGTATCTCCAATTTTCTTGAAAAGATCTCTAGTCTTTCCCATCCTCTCTCTCTCTCTCTTTTTTTTTTTTTTTTGTATTGTTCATTTAAGAAGGCCTTCTTATCTCTCCTTGCTATTCTCTGCAACTCTGCATTCAGTTGGGATATCTTTTCCTTTCTCCCTTGGCTTTCGTGTCTTTTCTTTACTCACCTATTTATAGAGCCTCCTTGGACAACGACTCTGTCTTCTTGAATTTATTTTTCTTTGGAATAATTTTGGTCACTGCCTGCTGTACAATGTTGTGAACCCTCCTCCACAGTTCTAAAGACATTCTGTCTACCAGATCTAATCCCTCAAATCTATTCATCACCTCTACTATATAATCATAAGGGATTTGATTTAGATCCTATCTGAATGGCCTAGTGGTCTTCCCTACTTTTTTCCATTTAAGCCTGAATTTTGCAACAAGGAGCTCATGATCTGAGCCACAGTTAGCTCCAGGTCTTGTTTTTGCTGACTATATAGAGCTTCTCCATCTTTGGCTGCAAAGAACATAATCAATCTGATTCGGGTATTGACAATTTGATGATGTCTTATATATAATTGTCTCTTGCTTTTGGAAAAGGGTGTTTTCTATGATGAGAAGTTTCTCTTGACAAAACTCTGTTAGCCTTTGGTTTGCCCTGTTCCATTTTGTACTCCAAGGCCAAATTTGACTATTATTCCAGGTATCTCTTGACTTTCTAGTTTTACATTCCAATCCCCTACAATGAAAAGGATGTCTTATTTATTTATTTATTTTTGGTGTTAGTTCTAGAATGTATTGTAGGTCTTCACAGACCCAGTCAGCCTTAGGTTCTTCAGCATCAGTGGTTGGAGAATAGAGTTGGATTACTGTGATGTTGAATTGTTTGCCTGGAAACAAATTGAGATCATTCTATTGTTTCGAGGTTGCACCCAAGTACTGTATTTTGGATTATTTTGTTGACTATGAGGGTAACTCCATTTCTTCTAAAGGATTCTTGCCCACAGTAGTAGATACAATGATCATTTCTGAATTAACTTCACCCATTCTCATCCATTTTGGTTCATTGATTCCTAAGATGTCGATGTTCACTCTTGCTATCTCCTGCTTGAACACAACCAATTTACCTTCATTCATAGACCTAACATTCCAGATTCCTATGCAATATGGTTCTTTATAGCTTCACTTTCTTAACTGTCACCAACCAGACACTTTCAAAACTGAATGTCGTTTCCACTTTGGCCCAGTTGCTTCATTCTTTCAAGAGCTATTAGTAATTGCCCTTTGCTCTTCCATAATAGTATATTGGACTCCTTCTAACCTGAAGGGCTATCTTCTGGTGTCATATCTTTTTGCCTTTGTGTACTGTTCATGGGGTTTTCAGGGTAAGAATACTGGAGTGGTTTGTCATTCCCTCCTTCAGTAGACCACTTTTTTTTTTTTTTGAGCCCTTCACTATGACATGTCTGTCTTGGGTGGCCCTACACAGTAGGACTCAAAGCTTCATTGAGTTATGCAAGCCCCTTCACCACAACAAGGCTATGATCCATGAAGCAAAAGATTTATGGAGATTAGGTGATTTATTCATTATTGCAAGATTAACTAAACTCATAGGAACATTGTTTTAACAACTGTTTGCTGACTTTGTCTTCATAAAGGCACTCAATGCTTTACACTTTGTAACTGTTAAAAGTAGAATTCTAATTCACAGTAAGTAAATTAATGAAAAACTAAGATATATATTAGACTTTATACTCCAATTACTTCAGCATAATTTCTTGGAATAGTAAATAGGAATCATATTTCTAGAAGAAATATAGAAATATGAATTACAAAATGCTGTTATAAATTAACCTTCAGTTCAGTTCAGTCAATCAGTCGTGTCTGACTCTTTGCGACCTCATGAATTCCAGCACGCCAGGCCTCCCTGTCCATCACCAACTCCCAGAGTTCACTCAAACTCATGTCCATCGAGTCGGTGATGCCATCCAGTCATCTCATCCTCTGTCGTCCCCTTCTCCTCCTGCCCTCAATCTTTCCCAGCATCAGGGTCTTTTCAAATGAGTCAGCTCTTTACATGAGGTGGCCAAAGTATTGGAGTTTCAGCTTTAAAATCAGTTCTTCCAATGAACACCCAGGACTGATCTACTTTAGGATGGACTGGATGGATCTCCTTGCAGTCTAACAGAATCTCAAGAGTCTCCTCCAACACCACAGTTCAAAAGCATCAATTCTTCAGCACTCAGCTTACTTCACAGTCCAACTCTCACATCCATACATGACTACTGGAAAAACCATAGCCTTGACTAGATGGCAAATGAGCCTTTGTTGGCAAAATAAGGCAAAGAAAAAGAGGAAATCAACAGAATGGGAAAGACTAGAGATCTCTTCAAGATTAGATACTAAGGGAACATTTCATGCAAAGATGGGCTCAATAAAGGACAGAAATGGTATGGACCTAACAGAAGCAGAAGATATTAAGAAGAGGTGGCAAGAATACACAGAAGAAATGTACAAAAAAGATCTTCACGGCCAAGATTATCACGATGGTGTGATCACTCACCTAGAGCCAGACATCTTGGAATGTGTAGTCAAGTGGGCCTTAGAAAGCATCACTATGAACAAAGCCAGTGGAGGTGATGGAATTCCAGTTGAGCTGTTTCAAATCCTGAAAGATGATGCTGCGAAAGTGCTGCACTCAATATGCCAGCAAATTTGGAAAACTCAGCAGTGGCCACAGGACTGGAAAAGGTCAGTTTTCATTCGAATCCCAAAGAAAGGCAATGCCAAAGAATGCTCAGACTACCACACAATTGCACTCATCTCACATGCTAGTAAAGTAATGCTCAAAATTCTCCAAGCCAGGCTTCAGCAGTACGTGAACCGTGAACTTCCAGATGTTCAAGCTCGTTTTAGGAAAGGCAGAGGAACCAGAGATCAAATTGCCAACATCCACTGGATCATCGAAAAACGAAGAGAGTTCCAGAAAAACATCTATTTCTGCTTTATTGACTATGCCAAAGGCTTTGACTGTGTGCATCTCAATAAACTGTGGAAGATTCTGAAAGAGATGGGAATACTAGACCACCTGACCTGCCTCTTGAGAAACCTGTATACA
The DNA here is from genome assembly GCF_001704415.2 of Capra hircus. Lineage (NCBI taxonomy): Eukaryota > Metazoa > Chordata > Mammalia > Artiodactyla > Bovidae > Capra > Capra hircus. The sequence continues at coordinate 26,759,321 of NC_030827.1, read as the reverse complement.
AGTCAGGAAGCAATAGTTAGAACTGGACATAGAACAAGAGACTGGTTCCCAATAGGAAAAGGAGTACTTCGAGGCTGTATATTGTCACCCTGCTTCTTTAACTTCTATGCAGAGTACATCATGAGAAACGCTGGACTGGAAGAAGCACAAGCTGGAATCAAGATTGCTGTGAGAAATATCAATAACCTCAGATATACAGATGACACCACCCTTATGGCAGAAAGTGAAGAGGAACTAAAAAGCCTCTTGATGAAAGTGAAAGAGGAGAGTGAAAAAGTTGGATTAAAGCTCAATATTCAGAAAACTAGGCTCATGGCATCCAGTCCCATCACTTCATGGGAAATAGATGGGGAAACAGTGGAAACAGTGTCAGACTTTATTTTTGGGGGCTCCAAAATCACTGCAGATGGTGATTACAGGTATGAAATTAAAACTAACCTTAATAATTCATTAATGTATATATAGTTAAATGCTTGATACCAAAGCCACATAATTTTTACCAATAAATATATTCTCCTTAAAATAAAATATGTATTACCTGATTCTGGTTTTCATGACAATGTTGTGGTAGAAATACACATCAAAACTCAAAAGCATGAAACAAACTACTCTGGAATCTTTTACAATAACATACTTCATTTTTATCTACATATAAATATGGATTTATGTTCTGCCATTTATTTTATGAAGTTCAGCGTAGTCAATGAAAGTTCTAGAACAACTCCTTTCTGAATTCTCTCTCTTATTGGGAACACAACTAAAGAACTGTAATTTTGATAAGGTTCTCTTTTTTGTCTAGAATATTACACAGAATAGAATTAAAAGCACTAATATAAAGTCTGTTGAAACACAGCTAGTGATATTGGCCCTCTTGGTTGTTTTTTTTTTTTTCTTGGCAATGCCAGAGAATAAAATATTTCCAATTCAAAACAATGTTTTTTAATGTAAATTCTTCCTCAAAAGATAATTCCATTTGAAAAGATGTAGTGGAAATAACAATAATGGCTTTTCTTTCCAATAAAATCTATTAATAAATATAAATAAAAATACTGATGAGAGTACAGCCAAATATTCCACAAGTAACAAAAGCTGATTTTGATAAACAAGAAAAAAAGAAACATTTTAAAGTAAAAGTAGTTTGTCTTACTTTTGGCTGTGTCACCCTGTTAAAGGCTTTTTTTTTTTTTTTTTTTTTTCCTGTTTTAATGTTGATGGATTTTGCACAAGCTGGTGAAATATCGTCCCCTACTGTTCAATTCTGATAAATTGATTATAGGGAAACTGTTTCAGCCTGTAAAATATGTGGCTACCCTTGAGAACTCTGTGTAGTTGCTAGATGGAATGGAGCGTCTTCTTAAAGTTTTAATCACATATCCATTAAACCAACTATCTTATTTCAATTTATTCAGTTGAGGCATTTTCTGAGTTGATTGCTGACATTTTGGATAATTTTAACCATAAACCTAAGAAAGAAAATATGTCATTTTACCTACCCTTCTTAGTTTGAAGGAATATTTATTTGTAAATAAGTGTATTATTCCATTTAAAGTATTATATTCCCATTCATGATCGCTTTATTAAAGTGCCTACTTATAAAACCAGATTTTCTCTCAACGGAGTTTGTCATTTATACATTAGTGTATTATGCACTAGAGAACCAAAAAAAAAAAAAAGTTTTTCTTTTCATTTAAAATTCAGGAGACATAATATATTTCTAATATAATCAACTTTTCCAGTCTAGCTGCCTAAAATTTGATACATTTTCATAAAAGGAGAGAACTTGTTTAATACAGACTTATATGTTTAAAAGCCATTTATCCTCATTTTAATCCTTACTTGGACATTATTATTACATGTTTCAGGAGGCTGGACTTACAGTTATCCACAGTGCTTTTATATTTTTAACTTAAAGATAAATAACTAAGGCAATTATATCTTTTTGAATTTATATTAAATTGTAAAAATTAACAAAGAAATCATTTTAAGTAGCACCTACAGAAGGTTAAAGGGTTTGTCCTCTTGCAGCTCCTAAATTACCACACTTTTTTTCACCAGTCTATTAAACATTTAGCTGAAAGTAAAGAAAAAAATCCTCTGAACTGCTTTATTTTTAAGTGAATCACCTTTAAAATTAAATATAAATTTCTTTCCATTTATGCTCTGACCAATCAAAAGGGCAATAAAATCTTTTTTATTTATCTAAAAATTGACTTCTTAGTCATTTTTGAAGCTCTGAGGGAATGTGGTTATAAATGAACTTATTTACAAAACAAATCGAGTTACAGATACAGAAAACAAAGTTACAGCTACCAAGGGGAAAAGGGAGGGGAATAAGTTGGGAGGTTAGGATTGAAATACACACACATATAAAATAGATGACTAATAAGATTTAATAAGGACCGACTGTATAGCACAGGGATCTCAATACTCTATAATGATCTATATGGGAAAACAATCTAAAAAAGAGTGGAGATATACAGATATATATATGTATAACCTATTTAGTTTGCTCTATGGCAGAAACTAACACAACATTACAAATCAATTATACTTCAATAAAAATTAATTGTAAAGAGATTATTGCAAACTTTAAAAAAAGGAAGTGGAGATAGAAATCCAAAATGCAATAATTGGTGTCAGTTTTATAATCTATCCTTTATACAAGAGAGAATATTTAGAGTTCAATTGGGAGCATTATAAATTTAGGCTTACAACAATAACTGTTACATAAAAAGAAGTATATAGAAAGTAATCTCCATAGGAAGATAGCAGTTAAATAGGTAGAGAAAATGATAGACATACCAATCCAGACCTCACAGACTACTTATAAATTCCACAAAGATCAATATAGATGTGGCCTGGGGAAACTCATCACTGAAAGAGGATCGGTATTTTCTGTAGCATTTAATGAGATGCTTAGCTCCTTACTAATAATCTTCCAAACATCAGCCTTGCTCCATATGTCACCTTTATTTTTTAAGCTCAGTCATTTTTTACTTTCTGCTAAACATAAAATACTTATTTGTAAAAGGTGATTCCTCCACTTTTGGAGCATATATTGCAATGTGTAAGAGCACGGACTTTTACAAAAGCATGTGTACAAAAATATCCACTGAAGCAACTAAAATAGACTGGTTTGCCAGAGTAAAGTGGTTAGATAAATCCTGGAACACACAAGGAGTGGAGTGCATGGGCAATTCCTAATGCAAAATAATGTATGAATTACTTGTTTAATATACACTTGGTAGCTCAGCTGGTAAAGAATCTACCTGCAATACAGGAGACGCTGGTTCAATCCCTGGGTCAGTAAGATCCCCTGCAGAAGAGAAAGGCCACCCACTCCAGTTTTCTTGGGCTTCCCTGGTTGTTCAGAAGGTAAAGAATCCACCCGCAATGTGGGAGACCTGAGTTTGATCTCTGGGTTGGGAAGATGCCCGGAGAAGGGAACAGCTTCCCACTCCAGTATTCTTGCTTAGAGAATTCCATGGACAGAGGAGCCTGGCAGGCTAAAATCCATGGGGTTACAAAGAGTTGGACATGACTGAGCAACTTTCACACTTTTACTTTAACAAATTAGAAAATCAATTTTTTCCAAAGTAGAGGTAGAGTAATAATGTTTGTTATTTTTTGAACATATTTTTTCACCCCACATAAAATAAAATTCTATAAAAAGTATTTTTTTCTGACATCTTTGCCATCCTGTCTACCTTATCAAGAGGAAGGGTAAGAGGGGAAAATATAAACTCAGGAAACAGAAAAATCTAATAAACCATAACTGGACAGAGGGCTCCATTGAATTTAAGCAACTAAAGAAAGTCTTCATATTTAAGCTATAATTTGTGGTTTATATGTTAATACATCTTAGTTAGATATACTGAGATTATGCCCAAATTCTACATTAGACTTAATTTTAATAGATAGATTAGATAACTAAATTAATAGAAAATAGACCCTTGAATCACTGACTGTTGGATTTCAATCTGCCAAAGATAATGAAAATTAAGACCAGTATTCTTGTAAGCCTCTTAGTGTAGTATTAACTAAAGGGTTAACATTGCATCTTTGAACACAAACTTCCTTCTGTTTCACTTAGGACCAGTTCATCCCCAGAATTAGTCAAGTCAGTGAAATGAGTATATACAATGGAGAATTTTGAGGCTTAGGCTGCCACTTTGTTACTTAAAGCAAGCTACATTCCAATAAATTATTGTCAAGTTCAAAAAGAACTGCATTTATTCCTTTGTGACCTTTAGTCAAACTGTGTATAATGCTGTTTCCTGTACAAGAACCACCTGTACAGATAAGCCTTGATATATGTTCCTGATAATTTGGCAAAATATGGCTCAACTTTATTTTCAAAGCCCTGTTGTGTTTTCTTTATCTTAAGGATAGGAAGCTATTTTGTAATACTGCTCAAATTAAACGCCTAAATAAGATGCTAAAAAGAGGCATAGTCTTTCTTTGTAAAAAGTACATTTACATCAAGTGCACTACATATATTTTAACAAATGTAATTATCTTTCTCATAAAAGTAAAGGATAAAAAACAGATATAGTAACATAATACTAAGTCAATTATTATTATCAAATGTACTGTAAAATCCTCCACAAATAGGTTCATTATATTTACAAGGACCATGTCTTTTATGTATACATTAGGTAACCTGGTTGACTTGATCCAAATTCAGAAGAATAGGATACCAATGATCAGAGATGTGAATTGATCATCTTAATAGCCTTCCTCCCCCCCCGACTCCCCACAATTACACTGTTCTTTGATCAGCTCTAAGCCAGGTACAGCATTTTGCCTCTGCAGACCTTTTATTGCATGAAAGTCCAAGGGAAATGGTTGATAATTTGTCATGGCGTATCATTGCCTTTAAAAAGAATGGGAACTCCACTGCATCGTTTACTGCAGAGCTCCCTACAATAAAGCGTCTTCTAACCTCTTCAGCTTCATCTTGTTTCAGTTCCTTCAATAAGTCATCAGAGACTCTCTTGAGGCTTCCTGTTACACTTGCTGTCCCCTCTGCCCTCTGTATTGTCCCCAGACTCATCACACTGCTGGTTCCTTCTCTTCTCTTGATAAAGGACACACCCTCTCTGTTGCTGACCCATGCCACTTAAACTCTTCCCCTCCATCAATATCCCCCATCCTCCAATATTTTATATCATAACACTGTATGTTTGCTTTGTCGTCAGTTCAGTTCAGTCACTTAGTTGTGTCCGACTCTTTGTGACTCCATGAATCACAGCACACCAGGCCTCCCTGTCCATCACCAACTCCTGGAGTTCACCCAAACTCATGTCCTTCGAGTTGGTGATGCCATGCAGCCATCTCATCCTCTGTCGTCCCCTTCTCCTCCTGCCCCCAATCCCTCCAGGCATCAGTCTTTTCCAATGAGTCAACTCTTCGCATGAGGCGGCGAAAGTACTGGAGTTCCAGCTTTAGCATCATTCCCTCCAAAGAACATCCAGGACTGATCTCCTTCAGAATGGACTGGTTGGATTTCCTTGCAGTCCAAGGGACTCTCAAGAGTCTTCCCCAACACCACAGTTCAAAAGCATCAATTCTTTGGCGCTCAGCCTTCTTCACAGTCCAAATCTCACATCCATACACGAGTACTGGAAAAACCATAGCCTTGACTAGACGGATATTTGTTGGAAAAGTAATGTCTCTGCTTTTCAATGTGCTATCTAAGTTGGTCATAACTTTCCTTCCAAGGAGTAAGCGTCTTCAAATTTCATGGCTCCAGTCACATCTGCAGTGATTTTGGAGCCCAAAAAAGTAAAGTCTGACACTGTTTCCACTGTTTCCCCATCTATTTCCCATTAAGTAATGGGACCAGATGCCGTGACCTTCGTTTTCTGAATGTTGAGCTTTAATCCAACTTTTTCACTCTTCTCTTTCACTTTCATCAAGAGGCTTTCTTGTTCCTCTTCACTTTCTGCCATAAGGGTGGTGTCATCTGCATATCTGAGGTTATTGATATTTCTCCTGGCAATCTTGATTCCAGCTTGTGCTTCTTCCAGTCCAGCGTTTCTTAAGATGTACACTTCATATAAGTTAAAGAAGCAGAGCAACAATATACAGCCTTGACGTACTCCTTTTCCTATTGGGAACCAGTCTGTTGTTCCATGTCCAGTTCTAACTATTGCTTCCTGATCTGCATACAGGTTTCTCAAGAGGCAGGTCAGGTGGTCTGGTATTCCCATCTCTTTCAGAATCTTCCACAGTTTATTGAGATGCACACAGTCAAAGCCTTTGGCATAGTCAGTAAAGCAGAAATAGATGTTTTTCTGGAACTCTCTTGCTTTTTCGATGATCCAGCGGATGTTGGCAATTTGATCTCTGGTTCCTCTGCCTTTCCTAAAACCAGCTTGAACATCTGGAAGTGCATGGTTCACGTATTGCTGAAGTCTGGCTTGGAGAATTTTGAGCATTACTTTACTAGCATGTGAGATGAGTGCAATTGTGTGGTAGTCTGAGCATTCTTTGGCATTGCCTTTCTTTGGGATTAGAATGAAAACTGACCTTTTCCAGTCCTGTGGCCACTGCTGAGCTTTCCAAATTTGCTGGCATACTGAGTGCAGCACTTTCGCAGCATCATCTTTCAGGATTTGAAACAGCTCAACTGGAATTCCATCACCTCCACTAGCTTTGTTCATAGTGATGCTTTCTAAGGCCCACTTGACTTCACATTCCAGGATGTCTGGCTCTAGGTGAGTGATCACACCATCGTGATTTTCTGGGTTGTGAAGGTCTTTTTTGTACATTTCTTCTGTGTATTCTTGCCACCTCTTCTTAATCTTCTGCTTCTGTTAGGTCCAGACCATTTCTGTTCTTTATCAAGCCCATCTTTGCATGAAATGTTCCCTTGATATCTCTAATTTCCTTGAAGAGATCTCTAGTCTTTCCCATTCTGTTCTTTTCCTCTATTTCTTTGCATTGATCGCTGAAGAAGGCTTTCTTATCTCTTCTTGCTATTCTTAGGAACTCTGCATTCAGATCCTTATATCTTTCCTTTTCCCCTTTGCTTTTTGCTTCTCTTCTTTTCACAGCTATTTGTAAGGCCTCCCCAGACAGCCATTTTGCTTTTTTGCATTTCTTTTCCATGGGAATGGTCTTGATCCCTGTCTCCTGTACAGTGTCACAAACCTCAGTCCATAGTTCATCAGGCACTCTATCTATCAGATCTAGGCCCTTAAATCTATATCTCACTTCCACTGTATAATCATAAGGGATTTGATTTAGGTCATACCTGAATGGTCTAGTGGTTTTCCCTACTTTCTTCAATTTAAGTCTGAATTTGGTAATAAGGAGTTCATGATCGGAGCCACAGTCAGCTCCCGGTCTTGATTTTGTAGACTGTATAGAGCTTCTCCATCTTTGGCTGCAAAGAACGTAATCAATCTGATTTCAGTGTTGACCATCTGGTGATGTCCATATGTAGAGTCTTCTCTTGTGTTGTTGGAAGAGGGTGTTTGCTATGACCAGTGCGTTCTCTTGGCAAAACTCTATTAGCCTTTACCCCACTTCATGCTGTATTCCAAGGCCAAATTTGCCTGTTACTCCAGGTGTTTCTAGACTTCCTACTTTTGCATTCCAGTCCACTATAACAAAAAGGACATATTTGGGGGGTATTAGTTCTAAAAGGTCTTGTAGGTCTTCATAGAACCATTCAACTTCAGCTTCTTCAGCATTACTCCTTGGGGCATAGACTTGGATTACTGTGATATTGAATGGTTTGCCTTGGAAACGAACAGAGATTATTCTGTCGTTTTTGAGATTGCATCCAAGTACTGCATTTTGGAGTCTTTTGTTGACCATGGCAGCTACTCCATTTCTTCTAAGGGATTCCTGCCTGCAGTAGTAGATATAATGGTATCTGAGTTAAATTCCCCCATTCCAGTCCATTTTATTTCACTGATTCTTAGAATGTCGACATTCACTCTTGCCATCTCCTGTTTGACCACTTCCAATTTGCCTTGATTCATGGACCTAACATTCCAGGTTCCTATGCAATAGTGCTCTTTACAGCATCACACCTTGCTTCTATCTCCAGTCACATCCACAATTGGGTATTGTTTTTGCTTTGGCGCCATCCCTTCATTCTTTCTGGAGTTATTTCTCCACTGATCTCCAGTAACGTATTGGGCACCTACTGACCTGGGGAGTTTCTCTTTCAGTATCCTATCATTTTGACTTTTCATACTGTTCATGGGGTTCTCAAGGCAAGAATACTGAAGTGGCTTGCCATTCCCTTCTCCAGTGGACCACATTCCTTCAGACCTCTTCACCATGACCCACCTTCTTGGGTGGCCCTACAGGGCATGGCTTAGTTTCATTGAGTTAGACAAGGCTGTGGTCCTAGTGTGATTAGATTGACTAGTTTTCTGTGATTATGGTTTCAGTATGTCTGCCCTCTGATGTCCTCTGGCAACACCTACCATCTTACTTGGGTTTCTCTTACCTTGAACGTGGGGTGTCTCTTCACGGCTGCTCCAGCAAAGCACAGCCACTGCTCCTTACCTTGGACGAGGGGTATCTCCTCACCTCCACCCCTCCTGACCTTAAACGTGGAATAGCTCCTCTAGGCGCTCCTGTGCCCACGCAGCCACCGCTCCTTGGATGCTCTCCAAAATCTGGAATTTGCCTGTTTATCATTTATTTCCTTATTCGTTATCTGTCTCCTCTATTAGTTAACTAATTCATCTCAATTCCAACTAGAACTGTGGTGTTAGCATTAGTACTACTATAACAACTACTTAATATTTGTTAGTTATTTAATTAGGTGGTAGGTATTTTATAACTAGACACTTATTTGATACTCATTATAACCTGTAAGTTATCATTATATTTGTACTTATTTTATGTATGAGAAATCAAAATATAGAACAATTAAGTAACTAGCTCATAATCACAGAGCATGTAAGTAGAGACTGAATGTGAATTCAGAAGGTTTAGACTCTGATTCACCTTGCGTGCATGCTCAGTCATGTCCAACTCTTTGTGATGCCATGGACTGCAGCTCACCAGGCTCCTCTGGCAATGGTGTTTTCCAAGCAAGAATACTGGGGTGGGTTGCCATCTCTTCCTCCAGGGGATCTTCCCAACCCAGAGATCTAACCCACCTCTCTTGTGTCTCCTGCCTTGGCAGGCAGACTCTTTACTATTGTGCTACCTGGGAAGCCAATGATTCACCTTACTGATAGAATATTGTAATAATACACATTAAAATAATTTTGGCTTCCCAGGTAGCACTAATGGAACGAACCCACCTGCCAAGGCAGGGGACATAACGATGTGGTTCAATCCCAGGGTGGGGAAGATCCCCTGGAGAAGGGAATGGCAACCTACTCCAGTATTCTTGCCTGGCAAATGTCATGGACATAGGAGCCTGGCAGGCTATGGTCCACAGCATCATAAACAGTTGGACAAAACTGAAGTGACTTAACACACATACATAATAATTTTAGGGGAAAGGTGAGTACTCATGGAACTAAATGGTATATGTTACTATTTTCTCAGCAGTGAAATTTAAATAGAATTATGATGCCAAAGTCAGGGTTATCCTTCCTGGAGGACACTCTCCGTATACGTTTACTAGTATCATTTTGATTTCTGTGCTTATTGTGTTAATGTAAAATTTAATTAAATAATAAAAATAATTCTGTTACATTAAAATGTCAAATAAATAGGGTGCTAAAAAAGATATAAAGCTTAGTCCTTCTCTCCCCAAATTGATTCATGTTATCATGAGTATACACAATAAATCAAATCATATATCATCGTGCCTAAATTAATTAATAGCATAGACTGAGCTGAAGTTTTCCCGATAAAGATGTAGATGTTGACCAGTACTGAACATCTCAATCATAGACAATGCTTTCCATGGTGCTTTAAAAGGTTTCTCTAATTTACCTTAATTGTCTGTTCATTTAGAAAACACCCTAATTTAGCTATACTTTCCTTTATATTCTCAACATTATTGTCGTACATAAATCTATTTACTTCCTAGAGCTGGACTTGAGAGATTTAAATTGTCTGTTTCCCCAATTTAAGAGGTTAATATAAATGACAGATTTTACGGTAGCCTTATAACTGATCAAAGTTCTAAAATTGACATAACAGAATGTTATGTTATGACTGACATAACTGACTCTAACGTGTGTGTATGCTCAGTTGCTCAGCCATGTACAACTCTTTATCACCCTATGGACTGTAGCTTGCCAGGCTCCTCTGTCCATGATTTTTTTCCCAGGCCAAGAATACCAGAGTGGGTTGCTATTTCCTTCTCCAGGGATCTTCCTGACCCAGGAGTCAAACTCATGTCCCCTGCACCTCTGGCATTGACAGGCAGATTCTTTACCACTGAGCCACCTGGGAAGTCTGACTCTAATACACTGAGTATAAATTCATAAATGTGTGGAATAAAGTCCTCTGCATTACCCTTGGCAAATATTCAACCCAACATCTATGAGTGCCAGAGAGATTTTCACCACAGTGCAGTAGTGCTGATTATTTCAGAGCCAAGAATGAAAGTGTAGGGTGAAATTACACTGTAGACATTTAGAAATTCAGCAGTTGTCTGGTTGGTAATGCTTTTTCCTGATCCACCCACACAATAGGATCACCTGTGGGCATTCATACATACAAAGATATGTGAGAATCCATTCCAGATATACTAGCTCTTGAATTTTGTACTTCTCTGAAAATAAGACTTGAAAAATTATTAAAACCTTTATAAAAATTAGGATACATGTCCTGAATTGAGAGCTCAAGCTCTTAGTTCCAGAACATGCATTATATCAGATGTGGTACATATCTATAGGTTTGGGTTTCAGCAGCTTATACTCACAAAGTTGTTTACTATCTTCAATTTGAATTCATGATGCCATACATGAAGGGATGTCTGGATCATGTTCTCATGGTCCAAACAGATAGACTTATTACAGGTAATATCCACCTAACCACATCTGCATCATTTTCCTTTTGAGAAGAAATTCTGGAGGGTTTGGGTTGGAGAAAAGTCAAGAGTCTTCTCCAACATCACAGTTCAAAAGCATCAATTCTTCGGCACTCAGCCTTCTTCACAGTCCAACTCTAGCATCCATATATGACCACTGGAATAAACCATAGCCTTGACTAGACAGACCTTTGTTGGCAAAGTAATGTCTCTGCTTTTCGATATGCTATCTAAGTTGGTCATAACTTTTCTTCCAAGGAGCAGTGGCTGCGTGGGCGCAGGAGGGCCTAGAGGAGCTACTCCACGTTCAAGGTCAGAAGGGGTGGCGGTGAGGAGATACCCCTCGTCCAAGTTAAGGAGCAGTGGCTGCATTTTGCTGGAGCAGACGTGAAGAGATACCCCACGCCCAAGGTAAGAGAAACCCAAGTAAGATGGTAGGTGTTGCAAGAGGGCATCAGAGAGCAGACACACTGAAACCATAATCACAGAAAACTAGTCAATCTAATCACACTAAGACCACAGCCTTGTTTAACTCAATGAAACTAAGCCATGCCCTGTGGGGCCACCCAAGACAGGCAGGTCATGGTGGAGAGGTCTGACAGAATGTGGTCCACTGGAGAAGGGAATGGCAAAGCACTTCAGTATACTTGCCTTGAGAACCCCATGAACAGTATGAAAAGGCAAAAGATAGGATACTGAAAGAGGAACTCCCCAGGTCAGTAGGTGCCCAATATTCTACTGGAGATCAGTGGAGAAATACCTCCAGAAAGAATGAAGGGATGGAGCCAAGGCAAAAACAATACCCAGTTGTGGATGCGACTGGTGACAGAAGCAAGGTCCAATGCTATAAACAGCAATATTGCATAGGAACCTGGAATGTTAGGTCCATGAATCAAGGCAAATTGGAAGTGGTCAAACAAGCGATAACAAGAGTAAACATCGACATTCTAGGCATCAGTGAACTAAAATGAACTGGAATGGGTGAATTTAACTCAGATGACCATTGTATCTATTACTGCAGGCAGGAATCCCTTAGAAGAAATGGAGTAGCCATCCATCATGGTCAACAAAAGAGTCCGAAATGCAGTACTTGGATGCAATCTCAAAAATGACAGAATGATCTCTGTTCATTTTCAAAGCAAACCATTCAATATCACAGTAATCCAAGTCTATGCCCCAACCAGTAGTGCTGAAGAAGCTGAAGTTGAGCGGTTCTATGAAGACCTACAAGACCTTTTAGAACTAACACCTGAAAAAGATGTGCTTTTCATTACAGGGGATGGGAAAGCAATGGAATATTCAGTTCAGTTCATTTCAGTCACTCAGTCGTGTCTGACTCTGCAACCCCATAATCGCAGCATGCCAGGCCTCCCTGTCCATCACCAACTCCCAGAGTTCACTCAAACTCACATCCATCGAGTCAGTGATGCCATCCAGCCATCTCATCCTCTGTCGTCCCCTTCTCCTCCTGCCCCCAATCCCTCCCAGAATCAGAGTCTTTTCCAATGAGTCAACTCTTCGCATGAGATGGCCAAAGTATTGGAGTTTCAGCTTTAGCATCAGTCCTTCCAAAGAACACCCAGGGCTGATCTCCTTTAGAATGGACTGGTTGGATCTCCTTCCTGTCCAAAGGACTCTCAAGAGTCTTCTCCAACACCACAGTTCAAAAGCATCAATTCTTTGGTGCTCAGCTTTCTTCACAGTCCAACTCTTGCATCTATACATGACTGAAAAACCATAGCCTTGACTAGACGGACCTTTGTTGGCAAAGTAATGTCTCTGCTTTTGCATATACTATCTAGGTTGGTCATAACTAGGGTTTGGGTTGGAGAAAAAGCAATGCCCTTAATAAATCTTGAAATTCAAATATAAGTGACAAGTTTGTCATGCTTTAATATTTTCTACTGCAGTCCTAAAAGTTATATTCAGTTCTTTGTTGGCTCATATTTTAACTATTTTTTTTAAAGCTTGATTGGTTTGTTTCCTTGACAACAGTAGATGAGAAGAACAATTTAAGGGATGGGAAGAAAAGCTGGTTAGAGTCAAAGAGTCTATGAGCAGAGGTGGAATGTGACACATGAAAGAATGATACATTAGATTTAAAGGATGCCTGAGAAAAACACCAAAGGTAAATACCACTCTAATAATATACAGTATAGTTAAGCATGCTCATGACTCCAAGTAAACAAGAAAAGATGAACATAATTTTAGTTTTCCCCATGAAATAAGACAAAGACTTAAGTACATTTGAGAAAGAGCCCTTGAAAAATCATATTTTAAAGCCAGCATTCTTAACAGAGAGATCTAACAATATAAGTAGTTCTCATGTATAGGAAAAATTATGAATAATCAAGTGAATTTTTTAAGTACTTTACTTAAACACTTTACATTTTAACAACTATTCTCTAATTGATTCATTTAGGTTTTCTTTCACAAATATTTATTGAGCACTACTATGTGTCAGAAGTTGAATTGGGTATTGAAGTAGACCAAGGCGAATTCAACATTCTTAAGAGGTTATAAGGTATTAGCCAAATAAACACAAAGAGAATAACACTGCAAGGATGGTAAATGCCCCTAAAGAAAAGTACCATGCTCTGAGTAATAAGGAACATCATCTCCATTAGGAAAGTAGTAAGTATTCCTGGAGAAATCTAAAAGCTATGTTTAATAATAGAGAATAGAAGGAAAGATTTGGAAAGATGGGGTGGGTGTAGCCAGTCCAAGGGCCTATGGTTAGAGGGCATGGAATCCAAGGAAGAAATATTAGCAAGCAATGAACTGAAAAACAACAACAACAAAAATCAATAAAAAAGACATACCTTAAAGGCATATATGATTCAATTGTCTAACAAAAAGACAAAAGCACTGAACTTTTTTGTTGTTTTTTTTTAATTTATTGAAGGATAATTGCTTTACAGAATTGTGTTGTTTTCTGTCAAACCTCAGCATGAATCAGCCATAGGTATACATATATCTCCTCCCTTTTGAAACTCCCTCCCATTTCCCTCACCATCCCACCCGTCTAGGTTGATACAAAGCCCCTGTTTGAGTTTCCTGAACCATACCACAATTTCCTGTTGGCTACCTATTTTACATATGGTAATATAAGTTTCCATGTTACTCTTTCCATACATCTCACCTTCTCCTCCCCTCTCCCCATGTCCACAAGTCTGTTCCCTATATCTGTTTCTCCATCGCTGCCCTGTAAATAAATTCTTCAGGACCGTTCTTCTAGATTCTGTATATATGTGTTAGAATATATTTATTTTTCTCTTTCTGACTCATTTCACTCTGTATAATAGGTTCTAAGTTCATCCACCTCATCAGAATGGACTCAAATGAGTTCCTTTTTTATGGCTGAGAAATATTCCATTGTGTATAGGCACCACTGCTTCTTTATTGATTCATCTGTTGATGGACATCTGGGTTGCTTCCATGTTCTAGCTATTGTAAATAGTGCTGCAGTGAACAATGGGATGCATGTGTCTTTTTGAATTTTGGTTTCCTCAGGGTATATGCCTAGGAGTGGGATTGCTGGGTAACATGGTGTTTTTATTCCAAGTTTTTAAAGGAATCTCCAAACTGTCTTCCATAGTGGCTGCATCAATTCATATTCCCACCAACAGTGCAAAAGTGTTCCCTTTTCTCCACACCCTCTCCAGCATTTATTGTTTCCAAACTTTTTGATGATGGCCATTCTGACCAGAGTGAGGTGATATCTCATTGTAGTTTTGATTTGCATTTTTCTAATAATGAGCAATGTTGAGTATCTTTGCATGTATTTGTTACTCATCTGTATGTCTTCTTTGGAGAAATGTCTGCTTAGATCTTTTTCTCACTTTTTGATTCGGTTGTTCGTTTTTCTGGTATTGAGTTGTATGAGCTGCTTGTATGTTTTGGAAATTAATCCTTTGTCAGTTGTTGCATTTGGTATTATTTTCTCCCATTCCGAGGGTTGTCTTTTCACCTTGCTTCTAGTTTCCTTGGCTGTGCAAAAGCTTTTAAGTTTAATCAGGTCCCACTTGTATACTTTTGTTTTATTCTGTTACTTTAGGAGGTGGGTTATAGAGGACCTTGTTCTGATATATGTCATCAATTGTTCTGCCTATGTTTTCCTCTAAGAGCTTTATAGTTTCTGGTCTTACACTTAGGTTTTTAATCCATTTTGAGTTTATCTTTGTGTATGGTGTAAGGACGTGTTCATTTTTCATTCTCTAACATGTAGCTGTCCAGTTTTTCCAGCACCATTTATTGAAGAGGCTGTCATTGCCCCCATTGTATATTCTTGCCTCCTTTGTCAAAAATAAGGTACCCATAGGTGCATGGGTTTATTTCTGGGAAAAGCACTGAATTCTGCACTAGTGTACTCCTGGAAATTAAAAAGCATTTATCATTTGACTGTTCTTGATGAAACCACTTAAGTCTAAATAAATGCAAATCTTGAAGAGAAATCATTTTTTAATCCTGTGAATAGAACCCCGTCCTTACATTTTTGAAGTATAAATCCAGTAGCCCATATGACATTTCCTATTGGATGACTCAAGCCCCTCAAACTCAATACATCTAAAATTGAACTTGTAAACACAGGTCATCCAAATATCATATGCTTTTGCTTTACTTTCTGTGTGTGTGTGTGTGTGTGTGTGTGTGTGTGTGTGAGACCTCAGTTGTGCCCGACTTTTTGCAATCCCATGGACTGTAGTCCATCAGGCTCTTTTGTCCATGGGATTTTCCAGACAAGAACACTGGAACAGGTTGTCATTTCCTTTTCCAGAGATCTTCCTGACCCAGGAATTGAATTGCATCTCCTACATCTCCTGTAAACGGGGGTTCTTTATCACTAGCACCACCTTCTCAGTAAGTGGTACTATCATTTATCCAAAAGTCAGAAAACTGGCTATTACTCTTTTTTTTTTCTCTTTAGTTTTTTATTTTTTAAATTTTAAAATCTTTAATTCTTACATGCGTTCCCAAACATGAACCCCCCTCCCACCTCCCTCCCCATAACATCTCTCTGGGTCATCCCCATGCACCAGCCCCAAGCATGCTGTATCCTGCGTCAGACATAGACTGGCGATTCAATTCTTACATGATAGCAGACATGTTAGAATGCCATTCTCCCAAATCATCCCACCCTCTCCCTCTCCCTCTGAGTCCAAAAGTCCATTATACACATCTGTGTCTTTTTTCCTGTCTTGCATACAGGGTCGTCATTGCCATCTTCCTAAATTCCATATATATGTGTTAGTATACTGTATTGGTGTTTTTCTTTCTGGCTTACTTCACTCTGTATAATCGGCTCCAGTTTCATCCATCTCATCAGAACATGATTCAAATGAATTCTTTTTTAACGGCTGAGTAATACTCCATTGTGTATATGTACCACAGCTTTCTTATCCATTCATCTGCTGATGGACATCTAGGTTGTTTCCATGTCCTGGCTATTATAAACAGTGCTGCGATGAACACTGGGGTACATGTGTCTCTTTCAATTCTGGTTTCCTCGGTGTGTATGCCCAGCAGTGGGATTGCTGGGTCATAAGGCAGTTCTCTTTGCAATTTTTTAAGGAATCTCCACACTGTTCTCCATAGTGGCTGTACTAGTTTGCATTCCCACCAACAGTGTAGGAGGGTTCCCTTTTTTCCACACCCTCTCCAGCATTTATTGCTTGCAGATTTTTGGATCGCAGACATTCTGACTGGTGTGAAGTGGTACCTCATTGTGGTTTTGATTTGCAATTCTCTAATAATGAGTGATGTTGAGCATCTTTTCATGTGTTTGTTAGCCACCCGTATGTCTTCTTTGGAGAAATGTCTATTTAGTTCTTTGGCCCATTTTTTGATTGGGTTGTTTATTTTTCTGGAATTGAGCTGCATAAGTTGCTTGTATATTTTTGAGATTAGTTGTTTGTCAGTTGCTTCATTTGCTATTATTTTCTCCCATTCAGAAGGCTGTCTTTTCACCTTGCTTATATGTTCCTTTGTTGTGCAGAAGCCTTTAATTTTAATTAGATCCCATTTGTTTATTTTTGCTTTTATTTCCAGAATTCTGGGAGGTGGATCATAGAGGATCCTGCTGTGATTTATGTCGGAGAGTGTTTTGCCTATGTTCTCCTCTAGGAGTTTTATAGTTTCTGGTCTTACATTTAGATCTTTAATCCATTTTGAGTTTATTTTTGTGTGGGGTGTTAGAAAGTGATCTAGTTTCATTCTTTTACAAGTGGTTGACCAGTTTTCCCAGCACCACTTGTTAAAGAGATTGTCTTTACTCCATTGTATATTCTTGCCTCCTTTGTCAAAGATAAGGTGTCCATATGTGTGTGGATTTATCTCTGGGCTTTCTATTTTGTTCCCTTGATCTATATGTCTGTCTTTGTGCCAGTACCATACTGTCTTGATGACTGTGGCTTTGTAGTAGAGCCTGAAGTCAGGCAAGTTGATTCCTCCAGTTCCATTCTTCTTTCTCAAGATTGCTTTGGCTATTTGAGGTTTTTTGTATTTCCATACAAATCTTGAAATTATTTGTTCTAGTTCTGTGAAAAATGTGGCTGGTAGCTTGATAGGGATTGCATTGAATTTGTAAATTGCTTTGGGTAGTATATTCATTTTCACTATATTGATTCTTCCAATCCATGAACATGGTATGTTTCTCCATCTATTAGTGTCCTCTTTGATTTCTTTCATCAGTGTTTTATAGTTTTCTATATATAGGTCTTTAGTTTCTTTAGGTAGATATATTCCTAAGTATTTTATTCTTTTCGTTGCAATGGTGAATGGAATTGTTTCCTTAATTTCTTTTTCTACTTTCTCATTATAATTACCTTAAATGTAAATGGGTTGAACGCCCCAACCAAAAGACAAAGACTGGCCGAATGGATACAAAAACAAGACCCCTCTATATGCTGCTTACAAGAGACCCACCTCAAAACAAGGGACACATACAGACTGAAAGTGAAGGGCTGGAAAAAGATATACCACGCAAATAGAGACCAAAAGAAAGCAGGAGTGGCAATACTCATATCCGATAAAATAGACTTTAAAACAAAGGCTGTGAAAAGAGACAAAGAAGGCCACTACATAATGATCAAAGGAACAATCCAAGAAGAAGATATAACAATTATAAATATATATGCACCCAATATAGGAGCACTGCAATATGTAAGACAAATGCTAACAAGTATGAAAGGGGAAATCAACAATAACACAATAATAGTGGGAGACTTTAATACCCCACTCACACCTATGGACAGATCAACTAAACAGAAAATTAACAAAGAAACGCAAACTTTAAATGATACATTAGATCAGTTAGACCTAATTGATATCTATAGGACATTTCACCCCAAAACAATGAATTTCACCTTTTTTTCAAGTGCTCATGGAACCTTCTCCAGGATAGATCACATCCTGGGCCATAAATCTAAACTTGATAAATTCAAAAAAATCAAAATCATTCCAAGCATCTTTTCTGACCATAATGCATTAAGATTAGATCTCAATTACAGGAGAAAAACTATTAAAAATTCCAGCATACGGAGGATGAACAACACACTTCTGAATAACCAACAAATCACAGAAGAAATCAACAAAGAAATCAAAATATGCATAGAAACTAATGAAAATGAAAACACAACAACCCAAAACCTGTGGGACACTATAAAAGCAGTGCTAAGAGGAAAGTTCATAGCAATACAGGCATACCTCAAGAAACAAGAAAAAAGTCAAATAAATAACCTAACTCTACAACTAAAGCAACTAGAAAAGGAAGAATTGGAGAGCCCCAGAGTTAGTAGAAGGAAATGCTTGGGGCCGGTGCATGGGGATGACCCAGAGAGATGTTGTGGGGAGGGAGGTGGGAGGGGGGTTCATGTTTGGGAACGTATGTAAGAATTAAAGGTTTTAAAATTTAAAAAATAAAAAAAAAATTAGGCCAGAAATAAATGCAAAAGAAACAAAAGAGACCATAGCAAAAATCAACAAAGCCCAAAGCTGGTTCTTTGAAAGGATAAATAAAATTGACAAACCATTAGCCAGACTCATCAAGAAGCAAAGAGAGAAAAATCAAATCAATAAAATTAGAAATGAAAATGGAGAGATCACAACAGACAACACAGAAATACAAAGGATCATAAGAGACTACTATCAGCAGTTGTATGCCAATAAAATGGACAACATGGAAGAAATGGACAAATTCTTAGAAAAGTACAATTTTCCAAAACTGAACCAGGAAGAAATAGAAAATCTTAACAGACCCATCACAAGCACGGAAATTGAAAATGTAATCAGAAATCTTCCAGCAAACAAAAGCCCAGGTCCAGACAGCTTCACAGCTGAATTCTACCAAAAATTTCGAGAAGAGCTAACACCTATCCTCCTCAAACTCTTCCAGAAAAGTTGCAGAGGAAGGTAAACTTCCAAACTCATTCTATGAGGCCACCAATCACCCTAATACCAAAACCTGACAAAGATGTCACAAAAAAAGAAAACTACAGGCCAATATCACTGATGAACATAGATGCAAAAATCCTCAACAAAATTCTAGCAATCAGAATCCAACAACACATTAAAAAGATCATACACCATGACCAAGTGGGCTTTATCCCAGGGATGCAAGGATTCTTCAATATCCGCAAATCAATCAATGTAATTCACCACATTAACAAATTGAAAAATAAAAACCATATGATTATCTCAATAGATGCAGAGAAGGCCTTTGACAAAATTCAACATCCATTTATGATAAAAACTCTCCAGAAAGCAGGAATAGAAGGAACATACCTCAACATAATAAAAGCTATATATGACAAACCCACAGCAAACATTATCCTCAATGGTGAAAAATTGAAAGCATTTCCCCTAAAGTCAGGAACAAGACAAGGGTGTCCACTTTCACCGCTACTATTCAACATAGTTCTGGAAGTTTTGGCCACAGCAATCAGAGCAGAAAAAGAAATAAAAGGAATCCAAATTGGAAAAGAAGAAGTAAAACTCTTTATATATAGTCTCTGAGAAGTGAAATTATTGTGTAAATATTTTATTTATGTTATACCACAAGTATCTCATCTGTAGAAAAAAGTAAAGTAATTGCAAATGATAGTTAAAGGAATAGGTGCACATAACATATTGATTAAAAATCATAAAATGGTGATGTATTTGAGTCTCCGTATTTACCAGTACCAAAATTCTGACATATAGTTGTTACTGCTGCTGTTGTTCAGTTGCTAAATTGTGTCCAACTCCTTGTGAGTCCATGAACTGCAGTTCACCAGGCTTTCCTGTCCTTCACTACCTCCCAGAGTTTGCTCACACTCATGTCCATTGAGTCCATGATGCCATCCAGCCATCTCATCTTCTGCTGCTCCTTTATCCTTTTGCCTTCAGTCTTTCCCAGCATCAGGGTTTTTCCCAATGAGTAATGATGGTAAAGCTGAAACTCCAGTACTTTGGCCACCTCATGCGAAGAGTTGACTCATTGGAACAGACTCTGATGCTGGGAGGGATTGGGGACAGGAGGAGAAGGGGACGACAGAGGATGAGATGGCTGGATGGCATCACAGACTCGATGGAGTCTGAGTGAACTCGTGAGTCTGAGTGAACTCCGGGAGTCGGTGATGGACAGGGAGGCCTGGCGTGCTGCAATTCATGGGGTCTCAAAGATTCGGACACGACTGAGCAACTGAACTGAACTGAACTGATGCTCTTCACAACAAGTGGCCAAAGTATTGGAGCTTCAGCTTCAGCATTCAGTACTTCCAATGACTATTCAGGGTTGATTTCCTTTAGAATTGATGGGTTGAATCTCCTTGAAGTCCAAGGGATTCTAAAGAGTCTTCTCTAGCACCAGAATTCGAAAACATCAGTTCTTTAGCACCCAGACTTCTTCACAGTCTAATTTTATTTTTATATGTTTTCTCATCTTCTTCACCAGATTATAGTTAAGGGGTATGAGAATTAATGTTTTATTCACTTTGAAATTTAGTCTCATCTAAAAAATTAAATGCCATCTTAAATTTTTTTGTCATTCTCCCTCTAATATGTCAATAGGAACAAATTTTTAAATCTTCCATTCCTCTTTTCCTTTCCAAGATAACTTCTGGATGTAGATTGGATGAATACAGATTACTCAATCTCATATTACAGAGGAGAGTTTACAATCTCTTGGATACTAGTGTGTGTGGACAAATCTATCCTTTGTCTAAGTGTTGCCTGTATGTTTGTTGGCTACAAGTCTGTTTTTGTTATGTATCATGGGAGGGTCTCTTTAAGCTTGGGTGCAGTACAATGACATGCCCTTATGAAAGCTTCTTCACTGGTGATCAAGACAACTCTTGGTCTCCTGTGACTCACTGTTGTCCTGGTACAAAGGGTATACTCAACCAATTTTACCCTCATTCAGTTGTTCCCTCTGGTAAGCTTTAAGTACAGACTCTCAACCACTTCTACGATCTGTCTCAATAATGCCTAAATATTGATACATCAAAGTAGTTCTTAGAACATTTTAGTCTGTAATAGTTGCAGATTGAAGAAAAATGATGAAAGTGAAATTTTCTTAAAAATTCACCTTTTAATTTATCAAAACATTAAAATGTACCTTACCCATCGTTTCTGAAATATTGATGCTTTTAGCTGTATATAGCAGTTCAGTTCAGTTCAGTTCAGTCACTCAGTTGTGTCCGACTCCTTGCAAACCCATGGACTGCAGACCCCAGGCTTCCCTGTCCATCACCAACTCTCAGAGGCTGCTCATACTCATGTCCATTATGTTGGTGATGCCATCCAACCATCTCATCCTCTGCTGTCCGCTTCTCCTCCTGCCTTCGATCTTTCCCAGCACCAAGGTCTCTTCAAAAGAGTCAGTTCTTGGCATCAGGTGGCCAAAGCATCAGTTCTTCCAATGAATATTCAGGACTAATTTCCTTTAGGATGGATAGGGTGGATCCCCATGCAGATTCTCTCAAGAACTTCCCATTCCCCATTCTCTCAAGAATCTTCTTCAACAACACAGTTCAAAAGCATCAGTTCTTTGGCACTCAGCGTTCTTTATAGCCCAACTCTTACATCCATACATGACTACTAGAAAAACCATAGCTTTGACTAGACAGACCTTTGTTGGCAAAATAAAGTCTCTGCTTTTTAATATTCTGTCTATGTTTGTCATAACTTTTCTTCCAAGCAACAAGCATCTTTTAATTTCATGGCTACAGTCACCATCTGCAGTGATTTTGGAGCCCCCCAAATAAAGTTTGTCACTGTTTCCAATGTTTCCCCATCTATTTGCCATGAAGTGATGGGACCAAACTACTGCACAATTGCACTCATCTCACACACTAATAAAGTAATGCCCAAAATTCTCCAAGCCATGCTTCAGCAATATGTGAACCATGAACTTCCAGATGTTCAAGCTGGCTTTAGAAAAGGCAGAGGAACCAGAGATCAAATTGCCAACATCCACTGGATCCTTGAAAAACCAAGAGAGTTCCAGAAAAACATCTACTTCTGCTTTATTGAATATGCCAAAGCCTTTGACTGTGTGGATCACAATAAACTGTGGAAAATTCTGAAAGAGATGGGAACACAAGACCACCTGACCTGCCTCTTGAGAAATTTGTATGCAGGTCAGGAAGCAACAGTTAGAACTGGACGTGAAACAACAGAATAGAAAAAGGAGTGTGTCAAGGCTGTTTATAGTCACCCTGCTTATTTAAATTCTATGCAGAGGACATCATGAGAAATACTGGGCTAGATGAAGCACAAGCTGGAATCAAGATTGCCAGAAGAAATATCAATAACCTCAGATATACAGATGGCACCACCCTTATGGCAGAAAGTGAAGAACTAAAAAGCCTCTTGATGAAAGTGAAAAAGTAGAGTGAAAAAGTTGGCTTGAAACTCAACATTCAGAAAACTAAGATCATGGCATCTTGTCCCATCACTTCATAGCAAATAGATGGGGAAACAGTAGGAACAGTGTCAGACTTTTTCTTTTGGTCTCCAAAATCACTGCAGATGGTGATTGCAGCCATGAAATTAAAAGACGCTTACTCCTTGGAAGGAAAGTTATGACCAACCTAGATAGCATATTCGAAAGCAGAGACATTACTTTGCCAACAAAGGTCCATCTAGTCAAGGCTATGGTTTTTCCAGGAGTCATGTATGGATGTGAGATTTGGACTGTGAAGAAAGCTGAGTGCCGAAGAATTGATGCTTTTGAACTGTGGTGTTGGAGAAGACTCTTGAGAGTCCCTTGGACTGCAAGAAGATCCAACCAGTCCATTCTAAATGAGATCAGTCCTGGGAGTTTTTTGGAAGGGATGATGCTAAAGCTTTAACCCCAGTACTTTGGCCACCTCATGTGAAGTGTTGAATCATTGGAAAAGACTCTTATTCTGAGAGTGGTTGGGGGCAGGAGAAGAAGGGGACGACAGAGGATGAGATGGCTGGATGGCACCACTGACTCGATGGACGTGAGTTTGAGTGAACGCCAAGAGTTGGTGATGGACAGGAAGGCCTGGCATGCTGCAATTCATGGGGTCACAAAGAGTCGGACACGATTGAGCGACTGAACTGAACTGAACTGATGGGACCAAATGCCATGATCTTAGTTTTCTGAATGTTGAGTTTTAAGCCAACTTTTTCACTCTACTTTCTCACTTTCATCAAGAGGCTTTTTAGTTCTTCACTTTCTGCCGTAAAGGTGGTGTCATCTGCATATCTGAGGTTATTGATATTTCTTCTGGCAATCTTGATTCCAGCTTGTGCTTCATCTAGCCCAGTATTTCTCATGATGTACTCTGCATAGAATTTAAATAAGCAGGGTGACAATAAACAGCCTTGATGTACTCCTTTTCCTATTGGGAACCAGTCTGTTGTTCCACATCCTGTTCTGTTGCTTCCTGACCTGCATACAGGTTTCTCAAGAGGCAGCTCGGGTGATCTGGTATTCCCATCTCTTGAAGAATTTTTCTGTTTCTTGTGATCCACAGTCAAAGGCTTTGGCATATTCAATAAAGCAGAAGTAGATGTTTTTCTGGAACTCTCTTGGTTTTCCAGGGATCCAACGGATGTTGGCAATTTCATCTCTGGTTCCTCTGCCTTTCAAAATCCATCTGCCTTTAACATCTGGAAGTTCACGGTTCACATACTGTTGAAGCCTGGCTTGGAAAATTTTGAGCATTACTTTACTAGCCTGTGAGATGAGTGCAATTGTGCGGTAGTTGGAACGTTCTTTGGCATTGCCTTTCTTTGGGATTGAAATGAAAACATGCTGCCCTTTTTGGGCATTTGTATGCAACTTTCACACATTCACCATATTTAAGATGGTAAATTTTTTCACATCTGCCCTTTATCCTCACACTTTGCTAGTTGCTTTCCCATGGTGACTTTAGGTTTGGCCACAAGACTTGCTGTAGCCAATGGATAATAGCAAAACTGACACAGTTTGACAAATGTGATATGATAATGAATGGGAAAAGCACATGCCCAGTGGTGTGCAACTTCCTAGGTCTCTGTAATTCTGCCTTTATGTGAATACCTGCTTAGCCTGCTGAGAGGTGAGAAACCTTGTAGAGACCACAATCTTGGCAGCTGTCACAACCAAGGACATTATAAAACAGATAGCCCACAGTCAGACAGCCAACTACTGAGAGACAGATAAATTAGTCCAGGTGAGGTCAACCAAGCCAGTCCCAGACTAGAACTAGCCAGCAGAAGCCAGCCAAAATCACCATTCCACAAAATTGTGAAATAAATGACTATATTTTATACCATTAACTTTGAGTTAAGTTTTATTGCAGCAAAAACTAATTGTATTCCACACATGACTTACATTGTTTAAATTTTTCTTCATCGAAACAACTTTGTGTTTAAATATCCACTTTATTTTTACCCTAAGCAAACTTTAGAAATTCTATTATATTTAGAATTTGCTAACACTTACCTTTAAGCACTGAAAAATTGATGCTTTTCAGCTATGGTGTTGGAGAAGATTCTTGAGAGTCCCTTGGATTGCAAAGAGATGAAACCAGTCAATCCTAAAGGAAATCAGCCCTGAATATTCATTGGAATGACGGATGCTGAAACTGAAGCTCTAATACTTTGGCCATCTGATGTGGAGAGCTGACTCACTGGAAAAGGCACTGATGCTGGGAACAATTGAAGGCACAAGGAGAAGGGGATGACAAAGGATGAGATGGTTGGATGGCATCACCAGCTCAATGGACATGAGTTTGAGCAGGCTCTGGGAGTTGGCAATGGCAAGGAGGCCTGGAGTGCTGCAGTCCGTGGGGTTGCAAAGAATTGGATATGACTGAGTAACTGAACTGAACTGAACTGAACCTTTCTCCCCATCACTGGTGTGAGGATGGGGGAGGGGAAAGCAGATACACATAAAAGAATAACTAAAGAAATGACTATTAGGAGATAAGGTTGTAATACATATCAATATGGTACCATTAGACACAATTTTATTATAGTATACACACATACACACAAACTATTTTGAGTAGGGTTCAAAAGAGTATTGTACCATAAAAAAGGTGATAATCCTTCTGTTACAAAACTAATGATCTGTTTCTGGAAAACCATATGATTGTTTGTCATCCTCTCATTACCAGAAAGACATAAGCTAGAGTGAGTTCAAATAATGGTGAAGGCTTGGAATCATTGACTTATTTACTAAAGAAGCTAAATACTTATTGATTGTCTAAATGATAATGGAGAGAGAAAACAATAACGATTCATGAATGTTTGACATGGATGAGAGCAGCTATATCCTGCCTGCCATTAAAACTGAACTAGAGCCCTAAAGGTCATTTTTGTGGAGAGGATTTTAAAGTAAAGAAAAATCTTCTTGTCCATCTCATCTCAAATGCCAGAGGCATACATAAAAATAATTGGTAGTTAAAAGCAGTACCAAATCTAAAAATATAGGAATTCCTTCCAGAAAAGAAATTTTGTAAGCAAGCATTATATAATGACATAAAGCAATGCATGGTACATAGCAGACACCCTCAAGAGTTACTACAACTATAACAAACACTATAGCTGCCTTTACTGTCTCTCCTCCTCCTCTTCCTCTATCTAGTACTACTTTTGCTGGAAGGTTTTCATCTTAACTTAAAAGGCCCCCTTGAATAATAAATTGCACCATCTCTATGACTTATGTCTTTTCCCTCTATTTCTATTCTCTGTTCTCATAGGCATAACTCATTCAGATTCATTAATCATATAATTTTAAACTGTAAGTGATCTTAAATATCATGCAATTTAAAGCCCTTTTGCAAAGAATCAGGGTACTAGAATGAAAGGGGAACTTGTGTCTGTCACTTCATTGTGTGACTTCAGGCAAGATGCTAAATTTGTCACAACTTCTTTTGTTGTAACCACACATTCCGGGAAACAAACTCACTCAGAAGGACAATGCAGATAGTGGAGTGCAGTTCATTACACCGGCAGGCCCAAGGCAGAGTCTCCTCTTAGCCAAGGACCCCAGCCAGTTTTTGTGAAAACCTTATATACCTTGAGTGTATGTGCTCAAACCCATCTCCTCAAATTCTCTGAAACTAGTCTGAATAAAGGAAAAGAAAAATACCATCAAAGTTAACCCATGATTCGTATGCCTCAAACCCATGATTCGTATGCCTTAAGCCTAGGGAGTTAACAGTGGACAATTGTCAATAGGCCTGTGGTCATACCCCAGTAAGCATAATAGAATTTATGATTCTATTCAGTAACACAGATAATTAAAGTTTTCTTTTAGGCACGGAGAGTCTAGGTATGAGCCCTGGGGCTCTTCCATCCAGGGGGTCTGATTTTCCAGTTGGTATGTTGTTTCCATAGATGCTGGGCATATAGCTCAAAGTCCACAGTCCGGCCCAAGACGGAGTACTGCTTTCAAGATGGAGCCTCCCCCTGCTTTCAAGATGGAGCCTCTTCTGCCTGTTTCCTCCTTCACTTTGTCTATAACATGAAAAAGTAACATTTATATCTGACTACCATTGTTTCAGAATGCTAGTAAAACATGTATTTGTTTTTTCTCTAGAAGGAAATTAGGCAGCCTCAAAGTGATTCCTTCTTTACCAAGACCTTCCCCTAAAAGACCCAAAATTCCTATCTCCTTTCACTTTCCTCTTTTGAATCCAAACTCTTAAGACATTTCTCTCTCAATTTCTATTCTTTGCTGTCCTCTTCTAGAATTGCTCTTTCATAGTTACCTAAGTGACTTAAGTTCAGCTCAATTTCTTTGGATGAATTTGATAGCTTCATATTTAGTACTTGCTCTACACCAGGAATTGTACATGTCTCCCTTATACAATTCCTGGTGTAGAGCAAGTACTAAATAATAATAATGCCATTATTAATAATAATGCCATTATTCTTGAAGTGTTTTCACCATCTTCCAGTTATAGAGACAGACTGCTAGTAAATCGTGTGAAGCACACAATCAAATCACCAATAGTGACGGAATTATGAAATCTAGTGGAAAATTTTTATGCTAGCATCTTGTTTCTCAAGCATTATCTTACCATGTGATGAGAACATAGTACCACTATAACATACTGACTAAAAATGAAGCTAACTGATCATGAGGAAACAGCAGAAAAACCCAAATGATGGGACATTTTACAAATAGTATCCTTTAATATCCATACATATACATTTTGTGAAAGTCATAGAATGACAAAGAAAATATTTTATGTTGAAGGAGATTAAAGATACATGGCAAAAGGTGATGTTTGGTCCTGAACTGGATTTTATTTGCCTGTAAAGAGCACATAGCATTGGCTATCAAAATCTTTACTGGCCTCTGGATGAAGCATGTAAAGAAGTTTTGTTTTGTACTTTTCTCATGCAACTCTTCTGTAAGTTTAAAAGTGTTTCAAAATAAATAGAATAATTGAGTTGGTATATCTTAAGTACTTAAAAGAATGATTGAGTCATAGTATATACTGCCTAATATCTGCAAATAGAACAGTGAAAGGAGATTACTTGGGGTATGGAAGAAGGGGAAGAGGATGAAGGGCCTTTAATATTGCTCTAAAGAGACTCTGTTGGGGTTTGTTGGAAAATGGGGAGAAATACACTCATTATATACAATTTTTAACTATTGTTGTTGTGACTGTAAAGAGCCCCTGATTTTATTCACCTCACTTTACTGCCTCTATACCAGCTCAAGAAAGGTCACTTGCTGTTCCCCAATATACCATGGTATCCCATGCTTCATGATTTACATGTAATTTTCCTTAGGTGGAATATCTTTTCCCTTGTGGTCTATCTGGAAAAGTTTTCAACTCATCATTTAAGACAGCTTATTCGTCACCTATGTTCTCACTCCACAGTGTAATCACCTCTGCGGTTACACTGATATCACTGTTTTATAAGTAACTGTTCAATAAGCTTTTCTTTTCTTTAATTCGAACTCCTTGAAAGCAGAAACTAGAGTGTCTTATTTTACTTTCCCATCTAAAAAAACATATCTTGACTTATACCACATAATTTATGCTCAACTAGGGCTTTTATTTACATCATTAATGAATGCAGTTGCTTGGCGTGCCAACACAATAGATGTGGTATAAATAGTTCAAGTTATTGAGTAAAGAGAGCCCAGAATTAGATGCCAGCTCCACCACTTGCTAGCTATAAACCCATTTGGAAGTTATAATACCTAAAAGGTATGATTTGTTCATTTGCAGAATGCTAATAATAATGCTAATAACAACTTGCTTTATCAAGTTGTTGCATTTAATGTAAGTGTCTAACCTATGTCAAATTTCTATGTACCTTTTTTGGGCTGTGAAGCTCTATATTGGGAAATTCTTACTGATTGTTGGTATCTTAAGATTTTCCCAACTTGATTTCATCAAACTTAAACATGTCCAGTGACAGTTTTGAGGGGAAAATTACATTATATCCCGTCTCACACTAAAAGATATTTGAGGTGTTAATGTAAAACACATTTAGGGACTTTCCTGGCAGTCCAGTGGTTAAGACTTTGCCATCCAATGCAGGGCATGTGGATTTAATCCCTGGTCAGGGAGTATAGATATCACATGCCTCATGACCAAAAAACAAAAATGTAAACAAACAAGAAGCAATATTATTAAAAATTCAATAGACTTTCAAAATGGTCCACATTAAAAAGAAAAAAAAAACCTTTTAAAAAAGCACATTTAACCTTAATTTTTTAGCTAAGAAGCATCTCCCCCTTCTCAAATCGTTGAATTGGGATTTCAAAAAGTTAATCTTACTATAAAACATGAGAGAAACTTATATTTTATTTAAATAATTTAAAATTTAACTCAACATATAAATGCTTTATCCAAACCCAGATTGTCTACTTGATTTCCATTCTTTTCATAAGCACAATATTACTTTATTTCCCTTAGTTCCTTGTGATGTCTCACAAAGATGTTAATCTATAACTGAGCTAAATTACTGCTTAACCTAAACTCTAAGACATGTGAATGAAGGTAAGCATTCACCTAAAAAGAATATTTTAATTTCCAGAGCTCCACATTTATAAATAAAAAGACTATTGTGTGTCCATCAAACAAGGTGATGTGTAGAGATGGAGCAGAGGCAGTTTTCTATGAAGTGCAATGGTTATGTAAAAGGCATAAGTTACATGTAATTTTATGTCATGTACTCATCTTATTTAGTTTCTTTATTAAAGGAGTTTGTCAAAGAACACTACCTCCATTTCTAACTTTAGATTATGGTATTGCTGGAAAGACCATATAGAAATGCCATCATGCTTGAAAGTTTTAACCATTATGATTTAATTTCAGCTTACACATAAAAATAATAAATGTAATAGTGTACAAGAAAACTAAATAATGTAACCTCATTTTTATAGTCAATCTCTAGATTACCTTTGCAAAGATTCCATACCCAGAATGAATAAGGAAATAAATATATTTTAAAGTCCATAACATATTTGTAACTGACATCAAGGTTGAGTTGCACCATAAAAGAAAACAATAAGCTTTGAAATAAAACAGGAATCAGTTTAAATATTGACCTCATAATAGCAATCCTCACATTACAGTGGTTAAGCATGTGGGCTTGAGAGTGAAATTGCCTGGATTTGAATTGTGGCTGTGCCATTTATTAAGTGTGTAACCTATGTCCAATTACATAATCTTTCTTACCCTCGGTTTCTCCAACTATAATAATGGTACCCATGTCATAGTATTGTCAATGAAAACACACATATAGAAGTCACAGAAGAATGTCTGGCACTCGGCATTCAATAAATATTAGTTAGTGGTGCTGTGAATATTTAACTGAGCTGTAGGATCTCAGCAAATATATTTAGTTTTTGTAGTGTTCATTTTTTATTCTATGTTACAATGGAGATAATATCCTTGCAGGATTTGTATGAGGATTAAATGATGATATGCTTCCCTGGTGGCTCAGAGGTTAAAGCGTATGCCTGCAATGCACGAGACCTGGGTTCAATCCCTGGGTCAGAAGATCCCCTGGAGAAGGAAATGGTAACCCACTCCAATATTTTTGCCTGGAGAATCCCATGGATAGAGGAGCATGCTGGGCTACAATCCACGGGGTCACAAAGAGTCAGACACGACTGAGCAACTTCACTTTATAGTAGTAGATACATACAGGTGTTATTATAATTAGCATTAGTATTCTGGAGATCTACACATATCTTCTATCTTAAGTCATGTCCTACTTAATCCAGGTTCTCAAACTTGGATGGAAAAATCAACACAGAAGTTTACAACTAATACTCTGAAGTGATGCATATCAAATTAGAACATTTACTCCCTGATAAGGCAAAGCTCCAAGGCCAAAACAGGAAACAGTGACAGAAGGCACCTGAGATTAAGCAGGCCTTCGTTTATAGACCCTTCCTTGGCTGTTTTTGGCCAATGAGAAAACATTTCAGTCTTTTCCACTGGCCTTGAGGTCTAGTTCATTAAGGCTTTCATTTGTTCATGCATTTGACAGGTATTGATGCACCCTAGTGTTAGACACTCTGCTGGGTCCTAGAGTTGCTGTGGTGAGTGAGGCAAACACTAATCAGGTCTGAGGGAGCTTAACAATTCCTGCAACACAACAGCTCATCAAGTAGCCAAGTTCTAATGCCATTTTTTCCCTATAACTTGAATATATGTTTAAAAATAAATAAAAGAGATAATAATATTAACATAGAATAATTTTGAATATATCCTGTGTGTCAAAAATCATTACTAATTCTTTACATGCATTATTTCTAACGCTCAAAATAATCCCAGAAAGTGGCCACTACTCTTCCTCCTAGGTTATAGTTGAAGCAGTTGAAGGACCAAGACACCAAGTCATTTGCCCAAGATGATATAGCTGATACAGGAGAGCAAGGGTCCACAGTCTAACTCCTAAATCAGTGCTCTTAACTACAATTCCCCTATTTACTAGGAAATTTTAAGGAGCTTTGTAATTTCAATGTCTATATGAAAAAAGGGAAGAAACAAAGAGCTTGTAAATTATAGTCATGTAGCAAAACACTAACCTGTCTACCAAAAATGTAAAAAACTGAAAATGTTATTCTACTGGTTTGCTCAGGTCACCAAACTATGCTGGATGTAATAGGGACATAGTAATGGAGATCATTTCTGTTTCGGTTAAAATATTTCCATAGTGATTTATCTGCAGCCTGAAATGTTTAAAAATTTAGGTATATTTCTCAAAATTGTGTAGCTTTCTAATTTTTACTACTAAAATATTTTTTACCTTCAATTATGCTCAGAAGTGAAATTATCAGTTTTAGAGCATGTTTATAAACTGTATGCTCTTATGTTGCACCTGCTAATATCAAAACACATTTTGTGTTGGTTTAGTCTAGAAACACATTTGGCTTTTGTGTTTGCTCCTTTGTTGATACAGCTGAATGAGCTCAAAATAACTAGAGTTGATTATCATAATTAAAAAAGATAAACTTAGATCATTTTAAATGTTTATTTAATAAAAATATATGATTCAAATATTACAGTAATACAGAAGACATCTCATATTCATATAGTGTTATTACTTTACATAGCATTTCACATGTATTGCTATCTGTAACGTTAAAGCTTTGGCTAGGGTAGCATATCAATTAAACCAGTTTTCTCCTCCCTGCCAACATTCCCAGTCCTAAACTTGGCTGGAATGAGATTATCGTTATCTTACCGTGTCCAGCAGTCAGCATTTCAGGTTTGGAATACAGCCTCAAAAAGACCTCCTATGTCACTGATAAAACCAGAGATGATAAAGTTCTACATTCAATGTTTTATTTGTAGTGATTTTCTTTAATAGCTTCTATTTATCATTTTATTCCTTATAACATCCCAGAGGTTTTTTTCCAACATACGTTAGACTATGTTGAAAATGTGGAAGGAGAGATGAGATAAAACACATGCCAACTGTCACCAGGCTGGACCACCACCAACCAGGCAGTCAAATAGCACCTGAATGTTTACAGAGATCGTCATTAGTCATGGAGTAATCTTGCATGATAAATGACTCCCTGTGGGACCCTTTGAAACACATACTCCTGCTATTGTGTGCAAGGCACCTGCTTTGGCAACATAAGGGAATGCCAAATTGAAAAATGGATAAGAATGAACAGGGAAGCATTTGACAGAAAACAGATCTAGAGTAATAAGCCTTTCAATACTTTGAAATAGAGGCCATTAGTATTTACTTCTTGCTTCTCCTACACTGTCATTTTAGAATCATATCTTTCACATTTGATTAAAGATGATAATTTTTTCAGTTCTAAATTCAGAAAATGCATGTAAGTTTTCTTCATAACATTTTTGCAAAAGCCACTTTTTCCAAAAGTCTAATTAGGTAGGAAAACAAAGTGCTTATGGAATTACCACATTTATCTCACTGGTTATTTCTACAATTATGTGAGTGGGAGCGTTTTTATAAAGTTATACATTATAAATAAACAAATATGCGTATATTCACACATAGCTTAGGTGTATTGTTGGCAACTAAGGTGGATACTGCCTCCAACGTGGTCTGATAGCACATGGAAAGGAGAAAATTAATACTATTCCTTTCTTTTCAGCTTTTGCCTTATGACTGCATATGGATATTATTTCATTTTCTAAGTATGATGTAGAACTACTAGTTAATTTCCTACTAAATACTCAGAAAGTACAGTATATGAGGTTTTAGTCATCCTGATATGTATTTAGAATGGAAATAATGGTTTGAGCTGGTGACCTTCTAAGTGTATATTCCTCATTCAACTATATTCCTCATCTACTACTAAGGGAG
This sequence comes from Capra hircus, assembly GCF_001704415.2. NCBI lineage: Eukaryota > Metazoa > Chordata > Mammalia > Artiodactyla > Bovidae > Capra > Capra hircus. Next base: position 26,726,080 of record NC_030827.1, on the reverse strand, counting down.
AGGAGATATATTAAATATTTAATTATTTTCCCTTCAGTATACTTATTACTTTATCAATAGATAAGGCTGATATTTACAGGACATTTAAAAGGGAAACAATTGGCACAAAAACAAAAAGATGCTCTTATTGCCAGGGCTTCAATTTTGGCTTCCTAGTATTAAGAAGCAATACTAATACAGAGTTAAGGGCTTCCCTGATGGCTCAGATGGTAAAGAAACTGCCTGAAATGCAGGAGATCCAGGTTCTATCCCTGGATTGGGAGGATCCCAAGAGAATGGCAATCCACTCCAGTATTCTTGCCTGGAGAATCCCATGGACAGAGGCCACAGTCCATGAGGTTGCAGAGTCGGACATGACTGAGGACTAACACTTTCACTTTCAGGGGTTGGCAGGTGAAATCTGGGTCTGCTTCCTATTTTGTAAATAAAGTTTTACTGAAAACAGCCACATTCATTCATTTTCACAGAGTCAATGACTGTTTTGGAGTTACAATGGCAGATGTGAGTGGGTACAACAGAAACCATATGACCCACAAAACTGAAAACATTTGCCATCTGGACATTTACAGCAAAAAAGTCACCAGTCCTTGATTTAGATGCTTATCTATTGACCATCTGATGTGAACAGCCTACTTATTGGAAAAGACCCTGATGCTGGGAAAGACTGAAGGCAAAAGAAGTGGGCGGCAGAGGATGAGATGGTTGCATAGCATCCCTGATTCAATGGATGTGAACTTGGGAAAACCCTGGGAGACAATGAGGGACAGAGAGGCCTGGCTTGCTGCAGTTCATGGGGTTGCAAAGAGCCAGTCACAACTTGGTGACTGAACAACAAACAACTACTGATCTCAGTTTTAAAATAATAATCACAAATTTCTCATCCTTTTCTTTATCTAAAAAATTCACTTAATGCCTATGCAAAAAGCACCTGCTAGCTGATTATAATTAAAAGCTGGCACCTGAATATTTTGAATTTGTTCCCACCATTGGTTCTCAGCCCTTGTTTGGAGGGCTTCATCTTTTCCAGTTTATATGAAATTCTACCCATTGATAGAATGACCCTTCTTTAGTTTCACCAGTTTTAAGACTCAATCAGGTGATAGTTATTTGAGTGATCAGTCTCTTAAACGTCTCCTATTTTCTACACTTCTACACTTTTAACTTATTCTTTCTGTTTAAGAAATACATAAATCTGCATTCTCTAAAATCTGCATCACTTTTCATTTCTGTCCAACAACGATTGATTTTTCAAAGAGGCACTTTGTCTCATTTATTCCCTTTTGAACTCTGCAAAGTGAAATCTAAAATAATATAATAGATTGGTGTCATTCAGTCTTGTAATATAAATACTTCCCACCCATCTTCCTGAGACCTTAAAATCACAGGCATGGATCTCTATAGAAAAGATGTTGTCCAGCTGGCCTTACCCATGGCTGTTAACTGTGGAGAACACACTGCAAAGAGCAGCTACATTCAGAGTCAACTTTAAGAGAGCATATTCCATACAGAACATTAGAAGTCTTAAGGTCCAGGTTCAAACTCTTGTTTCTGCCACTGGTAAAAATATGACCTTGGGCAGCTATTACTCTACCTTCAGCTCTGTGCTCTAGGAATAATCCCGTGGGCTTAACTGAAAAATTCCTGCCTTCAGGCACACTATCAGCAGCGGCAGCAGCAGCGGCACTACTCATCAGGTTTATACATTCCCCCTCTACATTCTGGGACTTTTCTGTCATGTACAATAGAAAGGTTAATCTTTCTTTTTGTACTTACCTCACTGTATTCAAGTGTCACTCAGACAATATAAAACGTTATTGAGAGATGCTGAAATGAAAGAAAATAGCTCGATAAACGACAGCTCTGTATCGTTATCTGCAAGTGTTTAGAGATAATCTTGGTTGACCAGGATTTGAGATTCTCTTATTCTATTAGCCACATCTTTGTTCTGACTACTTCTTCTGTTTATTTTGACCTGTTTTGGTAGGATAGTGGCCATGTATTCACGTGCTTCACTTTGAATCGATTATAGCTGCAAGCGCTGGGATCTGGGGTATGTTTGTATTCCAGATTTGAAACTAAAAGATATCCTTGGCATTTTATGAAGTCAATTTCATTCGTTAGGCAAATTGCCACATTTAAGAACAAGCAAATTAAGCACTCTTTATCTGTCTTTTGGTTTCGTTGAGTAGAGTAATCACCATGGATTGTGTCATGGATTGGATTCAAAGCCTTGCAATTATATGTCAGTGGGTGATGTGATGCTGAGCATTCTCCTGGGGCCCCTTACCAGCCCACCCTCTTGTACACATTCTCCTTGGACATACCATGACTTCTGATACACAATAAGGATCATTTGGAACCATTGTTCTTTCAAGCCTCTTAAGCCATATCCAATTTGGAGGATCTTGCTGCCCCCATCTTAAGCTGAAGTAATAATAATACACAGTAAAAGTAATAAATAGTTGCCTATTGTTTGTGAGAACTGTGTGGCAAAGAAACAGCCTGCATGTGGACCCCTTTCAGGAAGCTCAAATTTGTATTATTAATCCTTGTTGTAAATTGCTACCATCTATGGAAATTGCTACAGTACAAAACGCAGAAATATATTTCCTTTGTTAAAAACCTAATTGATTCATTTAGAGCTTTCTTTTGTTAATCTACCAAATCACAGCTACTAAATATTGCATGTTATAGCCATAGATACAGTCATTATTAACATGGTTATCATTGTGGGGATTTTCAGCCCACATTCACATGTATTTTCTTTTACAGCCCACATTCACATGTATTTTCTTTTTAATATAATATGGCCCATACTTTTAGAAAGTTTTCTTACAACAGATTTTTACAGTTTATCTTTAAAGGCAAAGCATTTCAAGGGAAAGCTATGTCTTTCTCCACTATATGAGAAATATGCATGTTTGTATATATATGTAGGTATATACATATATACATATTCATTTGTTACTTATATACATATATATACTGCTTTCCTATTATAAATCATAATTTATAGCAATCAAAAATTATATTTCTGATAAATAGGACTGATAAATTATTCCTCTTTCTAAAATGATGCCTATTTCAAACTATAGAAAACTATTTTAATTATGTTGATTAGCTACAGCAATAAGGCAAAGTAAAAAAATCTACTCTCTCTTAAATATGATCTTTTCATTAGTGATTCTAAGGATCCTACTAAATAATAAAATTTGAAAACATCAATTATTTGCTAATAAGACTAATTCATATGTAGCAATACATACTATGCTTCTATATCTGCTTCTTACTCCCCCTATGAGGTAAATATCATTACTTGCCCCATCTTAGAAAAAATAAAATGAGAGAGGGGGGTTCCCATACCTTCTCCCAAGGTATAAGTATTTTTTGTGTCATCATGGACCTGAAGTTCCACTTTCTAGACCCTGAATCCTAAGTCACTGTTTGTACCACATCTCTTGCAACACAATAAACTTACTTTTTGCCAAATTCAGTGAACTAACTATACAACTAAATAAAGAAAATGTCAGCTTTTTTCAAGCCTTCCCTAATTTTAATATGGCTATGGCATTTTTAATTTAAGATTTTTATTTATGTCATTGCAGTACTTCGAATTACTTCTTGAAGGGTGGTGACAACTTAATTTAACTGATTTTTAGCCTAGTGATCACTGAAGAGCTGCTAATGTTAAATATTATTAATCCATAAGCAGTTTTTTTTTGTAATGGCAATAAAGACTCAAAACAAATTGGCAGCTATGTTCTTTTATTTAGTCTTCTTATATGAATCTCTAAGACTCCTAGTGAAGAAAATTGGTTTTCCCTAATGTTGAGCACTAATGATACGGACCTTGGTGTATGCCTTATTAAGATGGTAATATCTCTAGCCACAAAGGGATCAAAAGTGTTCCTTTTGGTAAAACTGAGACATTCACTGTCTCAATTGTCATATCTAAATGGCCAAATTACAAGGGTAAAATCTGAATATTTTCCCTCCATAGGGTGTCTATTGATATTTCCTCATAAGTAAAGTTAGAGCCTAACACATGCTTATTTAATATGACATAGCCAAACTCCTAAAGATATCTTCTGCTTTTCAAAGTAAGATGTCAAATAAAAGATATGTGTATTCCCTCATTTATTCCTTTCTATTCTTTTCCTTCTTTTTCAGAAGTCACATCTTCATGTTCATGCCTAATTTATGACTCTTTTAGAAAGATATACCTTAAATCTCTTAAAGTCCTCACAAACTTCTATATCAACTTTTAAAGCAACCTTTTACTTGCAAATTAGAATGCAAAATAGTTGGACTTACATAGTGGTAAAAGGAAAATTCCTATTACAGCATCTGCAAATTACAAGTGAAAGTCACTTATAACTTATCCTGCAGTGCTTTTGAGAAACTTAGCTTGTTTTCTTCAAAGAAGAAAAATGCTTCATGAAAGGCCTAATAACACATTTAAATTACTGAGGATAATTTGAAAATTTTAAGTTTTATGGAATTTAGATGATTACTAGAATCCCAGCAAGTAGCATAATGGACATAATTTTTATAACAATTGAGAATTACTCTGCACATGATACACTTGCATTGATTTGAACCTAGCATTTAAAAACTGTACTTAACCCAAGTCACCACTCAGAAAGGATTTTTTTTTTAGTAAAATACAGTTAGCTTGATAAGAATTTTAGATAGCTCATATTGTTCTATAAATTCAAATTAAATGGAATGGTACAGTTATTTACCAAGCCATACCAAGCCATACCAAGTTTTGCATATTTTCATGTTTTCATGAAAAATATTCTGAAATCAATTACATAGATATAAATGTATAACACAGATATATATGTATCTGAGTGCATATCTGTGTATATATCTACATCTATACTGTATACATACAGCCACATAAAAAATTTTTTGCCTGCCTGTTTTTTCCTTGACCCAGAGGTTTAAAACTTAGAAAGACTCTGATTGCACCTCTACAAGTGTCTGTCTTCACTGAAAGTGGCCAGAGAAGGCAATAGCTGAATGCTTTTTCATGATCTTTTCGATTGATCACCTGAAAATGCAAAACCGGCAAGGAAGGACTACTGACCTCACTCCAAAATATTATATAATTCGAGAGGAGAAACAAGAGGCAGGAATGGCAGAAGGGAGGAAAAAGAGAAAAGGAATAAAAAGGTAATAAAGTCCAGAGAGAAGAGTGAGTGGAGGGGGAAAGAATGATATGGAAATTCCCTTTTCCTGTGTTTGAATCAGCTGAAATCTGCCTCGACCCTGTCAAACCCCACAACCACCCCACAGGGACAGTGACATCGACTAACTTGGAGAGAAGGAGAAGGGACGGGGAGAAAATCATGCACAACCAATGTGCACAGAAGGGCTCTATAGAGTCTTGGGCTGTGTAGAGTCTTCTAGATGGTGCTTGAAGCACAAATCAATAATCTAATTTAAGGAGATTAAGACCTTGCAGGTAGACTAACCTGCATCCTTAAACTGGATTTCCTAAACCTTAGGATTCTGAGGATGAAATACATAATTTCAATCTTAAAGAATAAATTGAGTTAAAAAAAATAACCATGTACAGTATACTCTGCTTCTGGACTCTTAAACTCCAAAAGTTATGTGAACTGTGATGTTTTGGAGTACTTTGTTTCACATCATGTTTAAAGAACTGATGCTTTCAAACTGTGGTGCTTTTATTTTTTAAGAACGAAATTGATAAACAGCAAATAGAGATGATCCAAAGATGTACTAAACATTTGTCGTTGTTCAGTCACCAAGTCGTGTCCGACTCTTTGAGACCCCGTGGACTTCAGCACACCAGGCTCCTGTGTCCCTCACCATCTCCCAGAGTTTGCCCAAGCTCATGTCCATTGAATCAGTGATGCCATCCAACCATCTCATCCTCTCTAACCCTCTTCTTCTGCCTTCTATCTTTCCCAGCATCAGGGTCTTTTCCAGTGAGTCAGCTGTTTGCATCAAGTAGCCAAAGTACTGGAGCTTCAGTTTCAGCATCAGTCCTGGCATCACTCCTTCCAGAGAGTACTCAGGGTTGGTTTCCTTTCAGATTGACTGGTTTGACCTCCTTGCTTTCCAAGGGACTTTCAAGAGTCTTCTCCAGCACCACAGTTTGAAAGCATCAGTTCTTTAAACATGATGTGAAACAAAGTACTCCAAAACATCACAGTTCACATAACTTTTGGAGTTTAAGAGTCCAGAAGCAGAGTTGCTGGGTGGTTCTAGGTCAAGAGCACCCACAATGTTAGAATGAAGCTCTCTGCTTGTTTGCAGTCATAGAAAAGCTCAACTGAGGGTGAAGGATCCTCCGCCAAGTTCAGTCATAATGGTTGTTGACAATCCCCAGTTCCTCATCACGGGGCTGCTCATGACATAGTAGGTAGCATTCCCCACAAAGAGTGATACAATTCAAGAAAGAACACCAAAAAGGAAACCAGAGTCTTTCATAACCTAGTCGCAAAAGTAACATTCCATTTCTTCCACATTGTATTGGTTATACAGACCACCTTGGTACAATATGCGAGGGGACTGAAAAAGGATGTGAATATTAGGAAGTGAGGTTCATTGAAAGCCACCTTGGAGGGTGACTATAACCAGCTCTTACACATTTGTTTGCTTCTTAAGTCATATAAATGTATAAATAATAAGTAGAATACTATATATAAGTAAATGCATGAATTTATGAAGAAATGCTTGATATCAAATATGTCCACATTATTTTATGTTTTTATTGCTCTATTTTCCAAAATAAAGGTCATGTTCTATCATGCAGCTGGAATTGAAATATGTAAAGACAAAACTGAAGAGAAAATTCTGTTAATAAAGCTCAGTAAACATGTTTAATATATGTTACTAATATAAATGAATGAAGAAAAATGGACTTTAAGCAGATAATCTGAACTTTCCTAACTAAAAACAAAATAAACTTATTCCAGCATACCTACTGCTTCTATCATCATACTAAGTACTTCTTGCCTAGAAAGGTCCCAATTACTTCTTAGGTGCAAACCCCTAAAACCCTTTTGACCCTGACCTTCCCTTAATACCAGGTTTATAGTACTTACTATATCACTTTTGGTTTTGATTATTCCAATCACCATAATCTCTAAGTGCTCACCCACTCCATCTCTAGCTATATTCTCATTCCAAAGATAGTCTTGAAGAAAATAATTGGAGCCACCTCATCCCAGTATTTTCTACCATTTATAAACTCATTTTCAAATCAGTTTTCTAAACTGCAGAGCCATATTTTGAATGGAAATCAAGACACCTTCATTCAAATATCCCCAGACACATCAAATTCAATAAATCTAAATCATTTTTCTTCCCCCAGCATCTACTTTTCTGGGTGACTTTCTGAGTTCACCAAATTGCATCCCAGTGATGAAGTTATTCAAGTCAGAAACCTGAGAACATCCTCGTCATGAAGATAGCTGTGCAACACACAGGGATGTCCAGCTGCAATGACCAGTAGGGCTTGAAACCTAGACCCCCATCCGCTCCCCAAGGCCTGTGCCCTGGGCACATGTGCTACGTCAGAGGGAAATGACACCTTTTTCACAAAATTTTCTCTGGCCTACCTGTCTACAGGAACTGCATCTGTCTAGAACAAACATATTTTATTTTATTTTTTTGACTTGTAAAATGGCACTGAACCCTGAGCTCGTCAAGGTACTGTAGCACAGACTCTGCTGATCCTATCTCCAATACAGTCAATGACCTACACTTCAGCCCCATGCCCTCCTCTGCAGTTCAAGGCCTCATCCCTGCTTGCCTAAATCATGCAAGCTTCCTAACTGGTCCTCTAGCCTGAAGCATCAACCTTCTAGTTCAATCTCCACATTGCTAACAGACTGGTCTTTCTAAACTGCTAATCTAATCAAATGTTACCAAAAATCTGCCCCTCCATCCCACCAAAAAAAAAGTCACATGTTCATTCAACAAGTATCTTAAAGTATTTGCTATAGATACCTGAATCCTCAATCAGAAGTCCAAATTCCATAGCAAGAAAACACCACTCTTCAGATCTGATTCTCGCTTATATGTGGGATTTCCCTAGTGTCTCAGAAGGTAAACAATCTCCCTGAAATGCAAGAGACCCAGGTTCGATTCCTGGGTCAAGAAGATCTCCTAGAGGAGGGAATGGCTACCCACTCTAGTATTCTTGCCTGGAAAATTTCCATGGACAGAAGAGCCTGATGGGCTACAGTCCATAGGGTTGCAAAGCAGCCTTATTTTTTCTTCATTCCTTATCTCTTTGTGGGAGCCTCTTACGCTGAACTATTGAAGGAGTCATGACATCTCATGAATCCAGTTTTGCACACACTACTGTCTGAAACACCTTCCAACTTTTCTTCAATAATTTTGGTTTATATTAAAAACTAACATCAAACTCATCTCTTTCTTTCCCAGTCCCACCCCCCACAACCCACCACCTTAATTATTCTAGTTCTCCGACCACGTTTCACATTGTGTGGTTAACGTGTGTGCCGCCGCTCAGTCGTGTCTGACTCTTTGTGACCCCGTGGACTGTAGCTTGCCAGGCTCCTCTGTCTGTGGGATTTTCCAGGCAAGAATACTGAAGTGGTTTGCCATATTCTCTTCCAGGGGATCTTCCCAACTTAGGGATTGAACCCACATCTCTTGAGTCTCCTGCACTGCCAAGCAGATTCTTTACCACTGTGCCTCCCAGGAAGCCCATGGTTATCATACATTTACCCATGGTTTTTTTTCCCCTGGTTGTAAAGTTTTCAGACACTGGAAAAAATAACTTTTTAATCCTCAAGTCTGTTACCTCACAGCAAATATTCCATAATCACCTTTTATCCTGAGGAAAATATGTTGTTCTCAAAAACATTTATCATCTTCCACCATATATATTTTAGTTTTGTTCTTAGCATACTAACAATACTAGTTTTTTCTTCTGTTTGCATCAACATTGAATGGCCAGAAAAAAATTATAAATTAGCACTGAATTTTTTAAACTGCATTTGCACTGAATTATTCTTTTACCAGTATGCAGGCAACTGTTTCACCCGGTAATCTTCTTTACAATAATGCCATTTTGTCCTTATATTTTCTTGTCTTCTACAAGCTTAAAGTTTTTCTAAAATATTAACACCTTTCATATATGTGTTGTGTGTAAGATTAAAGGAAGAGGTAACTTCAAAATTGGAAAGTAACTTCAAATACAGAAGTAACATGGCAATGAACTTCGTCGGCTGAGGAATTTGTGTACAGAGCAGAATGTGCTCAGGCTGGATTTATACGTAAACAGATGCATGTGTGAACTGCAACCCTGATGTCTGATTTATTTCATGATTCCTTCTAATGCATAACTTGGATCCTCTGAGCAGCTCTAATCAAACTTTCTTCTCCAAAGATTACTTTCTCTAGAACTTGGCTTTGTGTTTTGCACTGTTCTACCAATTTACAACTACCACTATTGGGGATTCCTTTGAATTAAAAAGCACTTTCAAAATATCACTTAATGTAATGTACAAAACAACTCTATTATTAAGTAGCACAGATGTTATCATACGAAATTCATATATCCTAAACTTAATTTGACGAGCACATGGGGGTTAATGTCTTATGTTATTACAATAAACCCCTTTTCTGCTCTTCTCTCCTTTGTATCTCCCTGACACACAGGCAGGCGTCTCTCACAGTGCTCTCCAGCCCAGTTGCTAACGTTCACATTTACATTTGTAATGGGAACATTTCTGAACCTCTGATGGCTCTTCACAGGTTGTTTATTGCACACTGGTGACACAACCATTATCTTTTCACTCTAATCTTCCTTGTCAATGTAACATCTGAAGTGCAGCATAGAGGATTAGTGGTGCCCTGACTTAATCAGTTTATAAAAATCTCCAGAGAAAGCCACCCTCCGGTTCATACATCACAGATGTTTTGTTTTCACTTGATTAGGCAATTGATTTGGCCCCCAGTGCTTCAAGAAAGGAAAGATGCTCTCACCCTTTATTTGTACAGGAAAGGATGGCAAGGGAATGGGACGGGTCATGTCTAGTACAGCTGGATACAGAATAAAGCATTCCAGGAAGCTGCCATGCATTGACTTTACCAGCTGGAAAAGGGGATGGAATAAGGCCTTTGCAGACATTTTATTCTTTTCATCCCATAACCTGCTGAAGTGTGGTCGAGTGCACTGTGATTCACAGCACAGCAGGATCTTCCCTACTATCATTCATGTTTTATATATAGCAGCTGTACATTGGGAAGATTACAAGGAAACCACTGGAAAAGAAGGAGAGTTCAAGTTGTTTGCACAGGTGAATGAACAGTGCAGTTGGGGCACAAGTTTTTTCTCCTCTTTGAGCTTATTACCAAATGAACCTGTTAAAGGTTCACTTAAAGGAGTAGAGGCGGGACAATGTGTCTTGTGTCTAAGTGATGTCTGCAGCAGTTTAGTTCCAGAACTGTTACTAACTGTCCTCCTGTTCAAATTCTATATTCCATTTGATGGACTCTCTGATGTAAGTATTCTGCCTGTGGCTTGTCCACTATTATAAAGATTCCATGTATAGGAGGTACCTAAAACAGTCAAATTCACAGAGTCAGAGAGTACTTTGGTAGATAACAGGCTAGAGGTGTGAGTGTGGGGAGGGGGAATAGGGAGTTAGGGTTTAATGGAGACAGAGTTTCAATTTAGGAAGGTGAAAAATTTGGGAGATGGGTGATGGTAAGAGTTGCACAACAATGTGAATGTATTTAATGCTACTGTACATTTAAATATGGTCAGAATAGTATGTTTATATTATATATGTTTACCATAATAAAAAAAATTTAAACTGTATTTAGAAAGTTTAGATGTTGAATTACCAGCTTCCCTGGTAGCTCAGAGATTAAAGCATCTGCCTGCAATGCAGGAGACCTGGGTTCGATTCCTGGGTTGGGAAGAACCCCTGGAGAAGGAAATGGCAACCCACTCCAGTATTCTTGCCTGGAGAATGCCATGGATGGAGGAGCCTGGTGGGCTACAATCCACGGGGTTGCAAGGAGTCGGACACGACTGAGTGCCTTCACGTTCACTTTCACTTTTAACATGCATTTATCAAGCATATTTCTTAGTCCAAAAAGCTGAAGATTTAATTTTTAATATAACATTTTTTGCAAGTGCTATTCTCTCAGAAGTTATTACAAGCAAAAAAATAATACTGTTATTTGACCTTTGTCTTTACAAATTTTATCTTATGGGGGTGTATTTTTACTTCTATTATCATCCAAGCTCAGTATATAATCCCAAGAATGAGAACTTATTTTTAGTGAACAAAGTTTACTAGAAATAATTTATTGCATGTATATATCTCTTAAAGTGATAGATTTTTGACATTTTAACTGTATTAAATTTAACTAAGCATTGCATGAATAAGATTTTTTGTCTTTTTATTATTTGAATATTTGCATGTTAAGAGATAGGGTCATTTGCCATTGTATGCGACTATCCATGACGATGTAGAAAACACCCTTCTCAATAAACGAGCTCATGATTTGTTATCCAGTCTCTCCTCATTCACATAGCACAGTTTATGACAACTAAACTAGAATCACAACAACAGCCGTGAAAATCCCAAAAGGACAAGCACCTCAGAGCCCATGCTTCTTACAAAGAAAGGGCATTTGGAGCAGAGTGTGAGGTTAAGTATAATCAACAGCACATTTCTCAATTATATGTTCCTGAAATAAGAGAGCAAATACTAATTATTTCATCATGTAAAAATTTTAAAAAGTAATTTCACATAAATTTTATATTGGTCTCTAGCAGGAAATTTAGTATTCCCATACAGCTTCTTCTTTGCTTACATGAAACATGAGCATTTAACGTATATGTGAAAGCTGAGGTATTCTGAAAACGTGAATGAGGAAGATACATTTGTGTTATGATTAACAATGGGAGCATGGGTCACCATGGAGATGAATAATCCTTTTAATCCTTCTTAGAATACATTTTCAAAGCTAAAATGTAATCACTGCATAATGAGAGTTATATATGCCCCCAGATAAAAGTACATGGACTAGTACAAATAATTTGAAGAAGCACCCCTTAAACTGTTCTTTACAGATAATTAGGTTCATGAGATTAAGAATGTACTCTGAAGATTAGCCAATGTATTCTGAAGACCCTACTTCAGAATATTGTAACATGTGAAAAGCCCTTTCAGGCCATATGGTGATCAGGACGTCTACGGTCTCCAGGGAGCCTTGTCAGACTTTGCTACATTCTGTCTTCAGGCCCTACAGTTGAAAGCTGATTCCAGAGAAGTTTAATTCCAGGAAGTATCCTGGAAGACACTATCAGGATTACAAGGACACAATAACTTCCTTGCTACATTTCTGTTATGAATTTATCTTCCCATTTGTGTTTAGAAGTGTAGTTGCTCAGTCATGTCCAACTCTTTGTGACCCCACAGACTGTAGCCTACCAGGCTTCTCTGTCCATGGGATTTTCCAGGCAATAGTACTGGAGTGGATTGCTATTTCCTTCTCCAGGGGATCTTTCCAACCCAGGGCTCAAACCCGGGTCTCCCACATTGTAGACAGACGCTTTACTGTCTTAGCCACCAGGGAAGTCATTATATCATAAATAAATTTGTCTCTTAACCTAAAATAATCAGTGACATTAATGCTAAGAACATACACTCCAAGCTAAATGAATTTCTTTTTTTTTTCCCCCAAGAATATATTTTTAATTTTTTTAATTTAAATTTATTTGTTTTAATTGGAGGCTAATTACTTTACAATATTGTATTGGTTTTGCCATATGTTAACATGAATCCACCGCGGTTGTACACGTGTTCCCCATCCTGAACCCCTCTCCCACCTCCCTCCCCATACCATCCCTCTGGGTCGTCCCAGTGCATCAGCTCCAATCACCCTGTATCCTGCATCGAACCTGGACTGGCGATTCATTTCTTATATGATATTATATATGTTTCAATGCCATTCTCCCAAATCATCCCACCCTCTCCCTCTCCCACAGAGTCCAAAAGACTGTTCTATACATCTGTGTCTCTTTTGCTGTCTCTCATACAGGGTTATCATTACCATCTTTCTAAATTCCATATATATGTGCTAGTATGCGGTATTGGTGTTTTTCTTTCTGGCTTACTTCACTCTGTATAATAGGCTCCAGTTTCATCCACCTCATTAGAACTGATTCAAATGTTCATCGCAGCACTGTTTATAATAGCCAGGACATGGAAGCAACCCAGATGTCCATCAGCAGATGAATGGATAAGAAAGCTGTGGCACATATACACAATGGAGTATTACTCAGCCATTAAAAACTGAATGAATTTCAAATTAGCCCTGTGGGTGACCCAGAGACTACCTCAAGTCTCAAAAATCTCATATTTGCATCAATTTATACATCTTGCCCTTTAGATATTTTAAATAAAGAAGCTAAGTTATATAGCTGTGCATGAGGAATCATCCAGTAAGTGACCATTCTTATTATTATGATTATTAATGCTCTTTCGATGATGAATTTGCATCTACAAAAGAAGCAAAGTCTTATCACTACAAACACTTAGATTTCTGGGATTTCAAAAAGGATAAATATTAACAATAATAGGCCTGGCACAGAATTGCCAACTTTTATTACATCAAGTGTTAATATGTTTAAAGTGTCTCTTACTATCATTAAAAAATCCTCTAATTTAAATTTAACACTAAATTTGGGGTAGACATGCTCTAAAGAATAAGCCTTTAAAATTAGTAATCTTAATAAAAGTGAACCTTAGAAGTGGCTTCATATATTTTAAAGGTAGTTGAAATCCACAGCCACTCACTCTTTTCTGTTAGTGTTTCTGGATTTGCCCATTGACTGTCTTAATATATAAACATTACGCAAGTCAAGAAATATTTGCTATGTAATATTGACAATATTTAAATCATGAAAACTGAAAATTTGCTATTATTAAATATGTCATGGGATATTTTGTGGTCGATTTTTAACAGAGTACCTTAAAGATTATATTCTTACAAAGATAATCAAAGTGCTGGCTACTTAGTGACTTAGTTCATAAGATCTCTTTTTAACCAAAAGAATAGCTATTATGATTATTTGCAAATATGTCTCTATTATCAGTCCATTTATCCATCTGTCCATTCATCCATATATTTTATCCATATATTTACTGACTTCCTTAAAAAAAAGTTTCATCAATAGGCTTTATAAAATGGTTTATCTTATTCTGTAAATTGCATAGATACAACAGAATGTGCCTTTTGTTGGTTTACATTGCTATTTACACATAAATGTGGATGGGTGTGGCAATGGAGATGCCACAATCTAAACATAATGTGACAAGAATTTAATATTTGGAAGTCAAAATTTACATTCAAACTTTGTCTCACAACTCTGTACTTTACTATTCTAGGTTCCTTCTGAATTGCAGAACTTCTAGAAAGTAAGGGAGATTGGAGATCCTGACTGAGGACTTGGCAAGACTAGAGCAGCAGAGGAGAGAGTGTGGCTGGCAGCATGGGATGGAAGTTATCCCACTGTACAGGAGTCATCTATATTTCATTATTCTAGCAACTCATATGGCATAATATCTTATGTAGAGTTCCCTGGGAAACAGAATTTGGAACAGAGATTAGCATGAAAAAAAATTTATCAACGAGTAAATTTTATCACAGGAGCAATACCTATGAGAAAGTGAAGATAATAGGATTGAACAAAGGGATGAGACGAACTGTAAAGCAATTGCAGCAAAGGTGTTGGCAGAACTCACACATTCTGAAGCTGAGATGGCTCTTTGGAACTGCCTACAACTGAGGCAAGAGGGGCCAAATTTCATAGTCCGCAATGACCATTTATTGGATACAGGCTGATCTAGAAAAGGAATGTCACATGGAAGGAGGCTCTCTTCAACTGAGGGCAATTCTCAGAAAAGGATTCAGGTAAGACCCTACTGATAATATTCATCAGTGCAGATGAATCCTCAGTCCAGAAGGAGGGATTTTAATAGCAAAGCACAATGTTTATTGCATTGCTCTAGTGTGTACCTGCCAAATATCAGATCTATTCATTCCTTGTTGTTGTTTTTTTTCCTCTCTAGTGCACTTACATCATCTAACATAGGATGTATTTTATTTATATGTTTTGTTTATTATGTCTTCTTGCTTATACAGGATTGCCCCAAAAGAAGAATGTGAGCCAACCACTTTCTTAAAGGGTGCAATCCCAGTGAACAAGGATTAGGTTAAAGGGAAATAGGACTGAGACGTGAGAGAGAGCCAATACTAGGTGGATTAGCAGACCAGCAAACAGCAATAGGATCAAGCAAAACTGCTTAATCTCTTGAGACCATCTTGCAGCCCATTTAAACAGCTGCTTCTCAGATCAGCCCATGTTGGGAAAGGAGAGAGAAGACTTTGCCTACTGGTTTCTTCTCCCATTGATCAAAGTTTCACCCCATAGAACACTGATATCTCTCTACTCCTGAGTTGAAGATACATGTGTATGTACATATAGACTGCATCTGAACCAGGAATGCCAGTTCTTGCATTTTATCCAAAGATATTCTCAAATGCAAGCAAAAAAGACAAAAGTAATATAGAGGAACCTGGCAGACTACAGTCCAGGGGGCTGCAAAGAGTCAGATACAACTGAGCAACTGAGTGCACAATTTAGATACAAGGTTATTTACTTCAACAATTTTTACAACTGCAAAAAACCTAGAAATGACCCAGTGGTCTAAAAGCTGGCCATACTGAGCAGATTGAACAAATCATAGTAAGGTCATATTAGACTATTTTATGTCCATTAAAAAGAGTGATACTATCTTTATAACTTATAAGTAAAACTAAGGTTTTGCATGGTCACTGTCAATCAACCAACTGAAGAAATATTTTGGTGGATTTTTTCCCTCTATCAAACGATGCCTAAGTAGATGACTTCACGGTCACTCACAAGTCAGTCGATGGTCATTTAAATTTATTGAATTTTCTCATCATCTAGAAAGAACAATATCCTAGCTTTTTCAAAAATTATAAATGTCTTTGTTAATTATTCAAAGTATCAAAGATAATCATGGAAAACACATTAAATCATTTGAAGACAGTACATTAAAAAAATCCCCCCTGAGTATATGTTCTCTTTAAGCTTACTCTAGCTGACTAATCAAAACTGAAAGACTTTTTGTTTGGCTTTTGTTCTTTATTTTCTTTTTTGTGTTTGGAAGCAGAAATCTGGGTGTGTAAACATTGGGTTTCTCACATATTATATAAATTTAGAAAATAATGACAAGTTAATCTTCATGGTTTTGTAACTTAATATGTTCAAAATACCTGGAGAATTCTCATTATTTTGTAGGCCTTGGAACAGTCACATTCTGTAAGATGAGGATCATATCAGTGTTAAGAACCTGGCCTCTAGAATTTCTGGAATGAGTGCCAGTTGAACCATTTATTAGCATTGTGATTTTCAACAAGTTAATTCCTCTACATCTAGCTCCTTCACTTCTGACATGAGGATGACAACAGCACCTATCATAGAAGGTTGTACGGAGCACTTGACTCTTTCTCTTGGAAACTATTCATTCTCATCAGAATAATGTGATAGAAAAAGTCATTACTTCCAAAGTCTGTTTTTCTCTAGAAACAGAACTCTCATATTTTTTTTTTTTTTTAGCGGGAGACTTTATTTTATTTTATTTTATTTTTTAAATTTTAAAATCTTTAATTCTTACATGCGTTCCCAAACATGAACCCCCCTCCCACCTCCCTCCCCACAACATCTCTCTGGGTCATCCCCATGCACCAGCCCCAAGCATGCTGCACCCTGCGTCAGACATGGACTGGCGATTCAATTCTTACATGATAGTATACATGTTAGAATTCCCATTCTTCCAAATCATCCCACCCTCTCCCTCTCCCTCTGAGTCCAAAAGTCCATTATACACATCTGTGTCTTTTTTCCTGTCTTGCATACAGGGTCGTCATTGCCATCTTCCTAAATTCCATATATATGTGTTAGTATAGTGTATTGGTGTTTTTCTTTCTGGCTTACTTCACTCTGTATAATCGGCTCCAGTTTCATCCATCTCATCAGAACTGATTCAAATGAATTCTTTTTAACGGCTGAGTAATACTCCATTGTGTATATGTACCACTGCTTTCTTATCCATTCATCTGCTGATGGACATCTAGGTTGTTTCCATGTCCTGGCTATTATAAACAGTGCTGCGATGAACATTGGGGTACATGTGTCTCTTTCAATTCTGGTTTCCTCGGTGTGTATGCCCAGCAGTGGGATTGCTGGGTCATAAGGTAGTTCCATTTGCAATTTTTTAAGGAATCTCCACACTGTTCTCCATAGTGGCTGTACTAGTTTGCATTCCCACCAACAGTGTAGGAGGGTTCCCTTTTGTCCACACCCTCTCCAGCATTTATTGCTTGTAGACTTTTGGATCACAGCCATTCTGACTGGTGTGAAGTGGTATCTCATTGTGGTTTTGATTTGCATTTCTCTAATAATGAGTGATGTTGAGCATCTTTTCATGTGTTTGTTAGCCATCCGTATGTCTTCTTTGGAGAAATGTCTATTTAGTTCTTTGGCCCATTTTTTGATTGGGTTGTTTATTTTTCTGGAATTGAGCTGCATAAGTTGCTTGTATATTTTTGAGATTAGTTGTTTGTCAGTTGCTTCATTTGCTATTATTTTCTCCCATTCAGAAGGCTGTCTTTTCACCTTGCTTATATGTTCCTTTGTTGTGCAGAAGCCTTTAATTTTAATTAGATCCCATTTGTTTATTTTTGCTTTTATTTCCAGAATTCTGGGAGGTGGATCATAGAGGATCCTGCTGTGATTTATGTCGGAGAGTGTTTTGCCTATGTTCTCCTCTAGGAGTTTTATAGTTTCTGACCTTACATTTAGATCTTTAATCCATTTTGAGTTTATTTATCTAAACAGTAAATAAAAACACATTTGTCTTCTTCCTTGTATCAAGATATGAATAAGTTTTGGCTATAATACGTACACCACGGTGTCATTTGGCCACTTCTATGAACATTTCTTGGGAGAAGGCAATGGCACCCTACTCTAGTACTCTTGCCTGGAAAATCCCATGGACGGAGGAGCCTGGTGGGCAGCAGTCCATGGAGTCGCTACGAGTCAGACACAACTAAGTGACTTTACTTTCACTTTTCACTTTCACGCATTGGAGGAGGAAACGGCAACCCATTCCAGTATTCTTGCCTGGAGAATATATGGTGGAGCCTGGTGGGCTGCTGTCTATGGGGTCGCACAGAGTTGGACACAACTGAAGTGACTTAGCAGCAGCAGCAGCAGCATGAACATTTCTTATCAAATTACTGGTGTATGCCTTTTTGTATTTAAAAAAAATCTTTGTCCCTTGTTCTATTCTATGGCTTAAAACTGGAAGTGGTGGCTTGAGCAGTATCCACTGTCTTTTACTAGATGTTGTGAGTTGAAAGAAACAAAGGGCTCTTGGACAAGAATTCCCATCACAAGACTAGACCAGCTAGTCAACAAGAAAGAGAAACATTATTTAAGGCATCTCTGATACCCTCAGTAGAGATGATCTTAATTGAGGAAATGGATCAATACCTTGAAAATGTAAAGATTATTCTAATACAAAAACAAAAGGAAGAAAAAGAATACAAGATAACATAAACAAGTTTATGAATCAATGAAACGAAACAAAAACAGGACCCAAAATCTAGAGGGATACAAAGCTGAGATGAAAATGCAATGGAGGATCTTATCTCTATCAATATAGTAAGTGAAATATTCAATAAAGCTATGTTCTAAAACATAAAGGCGTATTTTAAATTATTTTAAAACACTTTTTAATGTATTACTGAAAGCAAAATAAATTGAGTGAAGGACAAAATGACAAACTGAAGCTGTTACAAATTTGGGGACCCAAGGACTTTGATTTTTAAATGCCTTTAGGAGAATGAGATAAGGCCCACATCCTTGATAAGGTGGAAAAGAGATGATTGCAAAATGATGCTTCAAAGAGCTAAATGCTCAGTGGAAAAATATGCAAAAAATCTACAGGGATTCCACTGGGAAAGAAGTAGTTTTTAAAAAGAAAAAAGAATGCATCTTTTTAATAGTATTACATATTAATATTAGAACCTTCTTAGAAGCAATATATTTTTGATACAAAAAGATAAATATAACATTTATGAGTCACAGAATTTCCTTCAGCTTTTCTTTGTTTTTTTATGGTATATTTAATTTTTTATTTTTAAACCTTTTATAATATGATTTAATTTTTATAGCATTCTTTTTGCTGTCTGTATATCAAATTTTGTTTCCTGTTGATCTTCCTTTTTGTACATATGTATATATGTGAGGATAAGAGTAATTTATTGTTATTTATTATTTATAAATGATAATTATACTATTACATTAATAATGTGCATATATGTGAGGGGATCTAATATTAAAACTGGTTATTGCTGGGTGGTCAGTGAATTAGGTTGATAATTGTATTCTTTTATTTTTCTGTATTATCAGATTTTTGGAAGAACCATGTCCTTAGTAAAACAAAACAAAAATCAAGCTTGAAAATTAGCTAAAGTTGCTAAATTAAAAAAAAAAAAACAGAAAGAAGACAGCTCAAATTTATACATAGTTGAACACAGAAAACAAATTTGAATTCAGTATAGCAATATCATGCATGGTATTGTGCAAAGAGATTAAGAAGTAAGGTATGTATAGCTAAGAAAACAAGAGCTACTATAGCAACAGTCACACGAGCAAGAGATCCAGGGATCATTTTGTGTTAGGACACTGAAGCTCTTGGAATACAATAACAAGACATGAAGCACATACAGAAAATATCTCCAAGTCTTTGTAATGTGCTAGGAAAATGGAGCCAAACAAAAACTAGCTTCACTGGAGAAGGACTGCCCCCTCTCCTAGACTGGAGATGCTGGTGAAGGAATAGTATGTACATGTATCATCTTTAACCCTCAGTCACTCCAACAAGCTGGTTAGGGTACTGATGCTCTGGTTAGGGAAATTTTCAACATTAATGTCTTATAAATGCCCTTGCCAATAATGATTTAAAAATTGACAGTAAATCTATAGCTCCAACCCTAGAGATACTGTGTTAGATTATGTTTTCATTGACTCCAACTTACGTATAGATAGGGACTATTATAGTAACATGTCAAATACTTTTGCTTTTGTTTTAACACTATAATGTGGAATTTTAAAAAGCAATCTTTGGAAGAATGCAATACTTGGTCAAACCCTTCAAGCCCCAATTTTAAACTCAAGAGGCCTTGATGAAAGTGGTTGTCATTTTCAAGTGAATGGAAGATAGATTGATAACTCAAGGTGTTAAACAGGAATAATTTCATTTATTGATTCACAGATTTTCATTATAATACAAATACTTACTAATTTAAAACTTACTCTAACACTGTTAACTCAGACATCAGTCTTTGAATTTAGTTATTGTACTTCACCATATGATAATCACATCTCACGAAAACAAAAACGAAGATCACAGCAGATTTGGATAAGAACTGTCTTCATTATATAATTGTTTAATTTTAAGACTTTTTCCCTTTTTACAATTTGTCTGGCTGTAGCAGCCACTTTTTCCATTAAAATAAGCTTAAAGTGGGAAATAACGGACCTGCTGTTCTGGTACCTGTTAAGTAGGCTTAGAACTGCAGCGACCTGGCACTTAATCTTTGCACTCTGTAACTCCTAAAGTAATAAGATGCTCGAACACATTCAGAAGAAATTATGGGAGTAGAACATGGAATTAAATGTATTAAATAAACAAACAAATAAGCCAGATACAAGTTTCCTTCAACCCCACCTCACCCCAATACTTTTCACGGAAGAGCATGTGGCCAATATCATCAGGTATGAAATGAGAGCTTTTGTTCATTGAATATGGTGGATACATGCTCTGGGAAGTGTATCACTATCACGAACCAAGAGTCACTCACCCCTAGCTAGTCATAAGTAGAGAGTAACTTAATTCAGTTTGAGAGATGTGTTTGTTCAGGGGGTGGTTACAGTAAAAGAGGTTGGTAAGACATTTTATTTATGTTTTTAAATCCAATGACACAAGCTCTAATAACCACATATGGTTTAAAAAAATGACATTATGAACTACAGTGTTATTTGAGGACTATTTTCAAATGAACCTGAAAGAGATAAAGGAATATTCCATTTATACTCCTTTTAAAATAAAAAAAAAAAAGTACTGTAAAAGGCACAAATTCCAGGATGTTATTTTTATAGACTTGACATGAAGAACGAAGGGCGAGCAGATGCTGGCTGGGGAAAGTATGACTTCTTCCTTCAGCATATTTAGAATAAGTGTCTATGGTCATTTAAGTGAACTAATCCAGTGAGCTTGAGAAAGAAATCTAGTCTGGAAACACAGATGTGTGAGTCATCAGCACTGGGCACAGTTTGGGCCTAGACAATTTAATGCCGTTGCTGTCATGCTTATATCAGGGCTGTGTCTATTCTAAGCTAGATGGTCACACTTTGGAGACTTTTTATTTTGAACTACTTACTGTTCATGTTTGATTCTTATCACCATATTAATTTGAACTTTCTTTTTCTATGAATTCATAGGGTCACTTCAAACATGAAGTAAACATGATTAATTTGCCTGCGGGAATTGGAGCGTTTGGCTCAGTAGAGCATGCAAAAGTGACCTGCTGATTCTTCCACGTGAATGTCTCTTTGCCACTTCAGACCCAACGTGCTCTAATCTAAACATTTAATTTTCTCTGAACATGGGCTTCTCTCCTGGCCACCCTATCTTGTTTTCTATATTATTACACCATCTTCCATCTCACCCACGCTTGAAACCTTTGCATTTTAAACAATATAAACCTAGTCTTATCAATAACTGCAATTGAAATGTACAAAAGAAGTTGTGTTTGATTCTTTAACCCTACCAAAATGTTCTATAAGATGAATTAGTATTCCTAATAGTAATAATCATTGTTCTCTGAACTTAAAACTTTAAATTCTTACTAACTGCAAAAAGGTCATAATGTCTGTATGAAGTGCTCAACTTCATGCAATAAAATGGCAGCTAAAGAATATTTAAATATTAAACAAGGAATACTGGAGCCTCAAAACTGTGGTTATTATGGATCAATTTACTTCACATATCCATTCTCATGCAAAGAAAAATTAATCACTAAATTAAAAAGAATATCATTTTCAATTAAAATGCATTCATTATCTTGGACCCTGCAGCATGTCTGTAAGACATGCTATTTTTTTCTTCTCTCAGTGTATGCATAATCCAAATATATTTTGTCTGGTTCAGCCTTCTTAAGTGAGATAATATTTCTTCTTAACTACTTGAAGACCATTTGGGGATCTGAAACCTAATTATGATAAATTAGCATAAGTGGCTCATGGCTTAGGTAAGGCAAACATAGAAATCTGTGTGTATACACATATATGTATAAATTCATACACATGCATACATACACACACACACATACATACACATTGAGTGATAAGAAGCCAAATAAAATATTCCACTTCAAACTACATCCCCTAGAAAGAAACTCTCCTGAAACCTAGTGTTTCAGTCTTCATAATGGCGGCATGGCTCAGGTACTGATTATAAGGATATGATAATTCAGGAAATTAAGGAACACATGCAGGCTAGTCTCCCAGCAGGTATTCCCTCCAACAGAAAAACTATCACAGCTGGTTTGCTCAGCCCAAGTGGAGGCACAGCACCCAGTCCCACTTCAAAATCACTCCTCAGCATATCAGAGATTTCACATTTCAATTTTAGCAAAATAGACTTTGGGGAAAAAAATGTTGCTTTTGAGGTACTGTTTCAACTCTATGCTGGAACATACAAGGGTTTACATGGAATATGTTACATTATATCACTTCATTATATTAATTAAACACCAAGCTGATATTTTCAAGTCACATAGTGCAGAACTTGTCACATAATTTCTTTCATTACATGAATTGTCTTTTGTGCAAAATGGACATAATAAAAATTATTTTCTTACAAATACCTGCTAAAAATCATTAGCTGTGTTAATGACTGATAGGCTATTTCTATAGTTTTCTGGGTTTTGTTAGCTTCAAAAATAATTTTATCTGTCATTTTAGGCTGTGTTCTTAAAAATGTTGATAAGAAACAACTCTCCCATTAGAAAATTAAACCAATTAGATACCTTTAAGGCAATATCTAATTGTGAAATTCTATAACTCAAGGATTATTTAACTAAAATAATTCATCCATTTATACCATAATCTTCAAATTCCTTTCAATTAAACTGAGATAGGGCCTACCCATAAGTTATAATATAAAACTCACCTGCTGGGATTTCACAACCAGACTTCTACAGAGGAACCACTTAATGGCAAAATGCCAAGAGGAATGAGGAAATAAGAAAAATTTAGTTCAGCTATATACAGACTAATCCTTAAACCAACATCCACTGGATCATGGAAAAAGCAAGAGAGTTCCAGAAAAACATCTATTTCTACTTTATTGATTATGCCAAAGGCTTTCACTGTGTGGATCACAATAAACTGTGGAAAATTCTGAAAGAGATGGGAATACCAGACCACCCGACCTGCCTCTTGAGAAACCTATACGCAGGTCAGAAAGCAACAGTTAGAACTGGACATGGGCCAACACACTGGTCCCAAATAGGAAAAGGAGTACGTCAAGTCTGTATATTGTCACCCTGCTTCTTTAACTTATATGCAGAGTACATCATGAGAAACGCTGGGCTGGAAGAAGCACAAGCTGGTATCAAGATTGCCAGGA
The DNA here is from genome assembly GCF_001704415.2 of Capra hircus. Lineage (NCBI taxonomy): Eukaryota > Metazoa > Chordata > Mammalia > Artiodactyla > Bovidae > Capra > Capra hircus. The sequence continues at coordinate 26,702,252 of NC_030827.1, read as the reverse complement.
GAAATATCAATAACTTCAGATATGCAGATGACATCACCCTTATGGCAGAAAGTGAAGAGGAACTAAAACACCTCTTGATGAAGGTAAAAGAGGAGAGTGAAAAACTTGGCTTAAAGCTCAACATTCAGAAAACTAAGATGATGACATCTAGCCCCATCACTTCATGGGAAATAGATGGGGAAACAGTGGAAACAGTGTCAGACTTTATTTTGGGGGGCTCCAAAATCACTGCAGATGGTGATTGCAGCCATGAAATTAAAAGACACTTACTCCTTGGAAGGAAAGTTATGACCAACCTAGATAGCATATTGAAAAGCAGAGACATTACATTGCCAACAAAGGTCCATCTAGTCAAGGCTATGGTTTTTCCAGTGGTCATGTATGGATGTGAGAGTTGGACTGTGAAGAAGGCTGAGCGCCGAAGAACTGGTGCTTTGGAACTGTGGTGTTGGAGAAGACTCTTGAGAGTCCCTTGGACTGCAGGGAGATCCAGCCAGTCCATTCTGAAGGAGATCAGTCCTGGGTGTTCACTAGAAGGACTGATGCCAAAGCTGAAACTCCTAAACTTTGGCCACCTCACACGAAGAGCTGACTCATTGGAGAAGACTCTGATGCTGGGAGGTATTGGGGGCAGGAGGAGAAGGGGACAACAGAGGATGAGATGGCTGGATGGCATCACCAACTCTATGGACATGAGTTTGAGTAAACTCCGGGAGTTGGTGATGACAGGGAGGCCTGGTATGCTGAAACTCATGGGGTCGCAAAGAGTCAGACACAACTGAGCAACTGAACTAAACTGAACGAATCCTTAATAATTCAGAGCTGACTATATAGAGCACAAATCCGAATTGGCAATGCTCCAGGATTTTGTAAATAAATATGTGAAGTTTTTTTTTAATTTTTGGAATCAAAGCATACAAAGTTGTTGCCATTCCTGTCTTTTGACAACTTAAATTCTGGGAATATATATATTTCTTCTCTCTTACTACTGTTTAGAAGTATCACAAGCGAGGCTGAGATAATTATGGTGAAAGACAACTTAGCTTTAAATCTGTTTCCTTCTTCTTGGTGTGATATTGTGCATTTCAACTTTTGCTCATCTCTCGTGTTATTTCTATCTGTGAAATGGACATGGTAATTCCACAAAATATTTCAACAAAGTAAATAGAATAGCATGTAAAGAACTTGGCACAATGTCTAAAATCGGATAACAGTGATTAACACTGAGCACATGATACACCATTTGGGTTTACCAGTTGTAGTAGATGCATGTGATGAATTGCATCACATGACCTATCCTCATTTCTGTTCCATGTACAACATCAGGACCCATTCAAATCGCCAGTGGTGCTTCTGCTTTCAGCATCAGAGTGAAAGTGTTAGTTGCTCAGTTGTGTCTGACTCCTTGAAACCCCATGGACTATAGCCTGCCAGGCTCCTCTGTCCATGGGATTATCCAGATAAGAATACTGGATTGGGTTGCCATTCCCTTCTCCCGGAGATCTTCCCTACTGAATTGCAGGCAGATTCTTTACCATCTGAGCCACCAGGGAAGCCAGAAAGCTTTCTCTAAAGCCAAGGGAGACACATCAGTCACATACAGGCACAGCCCAGAACTGAGGGAAGTTTCCCTCCTGTGGCAGCTTTCAACCAGTGGGGAACAGGAGTTGGTGGATTAATTCCTCAGCCTCCTTCTTCCTTGGTGGGGCAATTATATGGTGCCCCTTAGGAGGCCCCCATGGTGTTGAATCCCACCTGACCACGTCATTAACCAGTCCATTAATTCACCCTCTCCTGGACTTTTTCCCTTCCTTCTCTATTTTCTTCACCCCTCACTTTGTTTTGTTTCCTAAGATTACTTCTCGAAGTAGCAACTGCTCCCAAGTCCTTATTTTAGCCTCTGCTTTTCAAGGAACTCAACCTAACACAAGCACTTAGTATGTGCCAGTCACTGTGCTAAGTACTTTCATGATTGACTCATTTAATCCTCACAATAAACCTATAATATAGCTACTGTCATGAGTCTCATTTTACAAATAAGGAAACAAGTTTAATTATTTAAGTAGTCACAGCTAGTAAGTGATAGAGCTAGGATTCAAATCCAGTATATCTAGTTAGACAGTCTACAATTTTAACTCACTACACCTCCTTCACAAGGTGCTCAATGTATGTCAGAATAATGTTGGTGGCCTTTAAATAATTAAGATTTCTGAGTGCCAAACAAGACCCACTAAATCAGACTCTATGGCAGCAAAGGCTGGATACTAGCATTTTTAACAAGCTCCTTGGATGATTCATATGGACACAAAAGATACAGAGATAAACTAAAGTAAGTTGTTCTTTTGAAGGCAGAAGTGAAGATTCTTCATGTTAACTAGAGACGACCACCAGCAAATTTGTCTGGTGTGAAAATTTAATACATAGCTGCATTAGATATTTACAAAGAGAACCTGCACATTACCCCAAACTAAAGTCATACTATGGTAAAAAGATGGTAGCCTCATAATTAAAGGCAATAAATTAGTGATTGTGTGGGACAGAAAAGAATGACTGTTAGTCACGGGCATCCTAACTACAACTTGAAATCACCATGGACTACAACAGAGAGAAGGTGAGGAGAAACACTTTAAAAAGCAGACACAATAACTTAAGTAACATGATACATACAGCACCTGAAAAATGCCGATGTAGATTCCATCATTTCCTGATGGTGGTGAATAAATGTGGTTTGGCTGTAATTAGGTTCTGTAACAACTGTGGATCTCTGAATTTTTAGCTACTGGAATTGTTTTAGGGATTACTTTATATTGTCTGGGTTTGCCACCCTCCTTTTAAGCTAGGAAACAGCAAGTCAGTTTCTCATGGTTACAGTGAGTGCAAAGCAGGTTATAGGGACATTGTAAACCTAACATGGGTTGTCCTCTTCCTTGCTGAAGTTTCTATAAATTAAGACTGTTTTTGCTAAGACCTAGGCAAACACTATCTCATTTAATCCTGACAATATCTCTGTGATGTTTGTAATTCTATCTAGACCATATGGAGGGGGCAATTTTAAGTAACTTCCCAAGTTTACAAAGGAAGTATTCAATGGTGGAGCCTTTAGCTCTTACTGTGTCCCTTCAGCAGAATTTGACATTTAATCTTTCTAGAGGCATTCTCATCCTTTGGCTGCTGTGTTTATACCTTTTCTGGTTTTCTCTGCCTTGCTGGCATCTGCTTCTCAGTCTGTTTTGAACACTACCTAAAAATTAAGTATCAGAGATCCTCGGAACTCCTTACAGGCTTCATGTCTCACCCAACAGTCTCTCCCTAGGCAATCTTAGCTATGCTATAAAAATTGATTACTATCTATAGGATGTTGATATATGACATTTATATCTTTTAATATGACCTGTTCTCCAATTTCTAGACTTACATATTCAGATGCCTACCCAACATCTTCTTTGGGCATCTCAATGACAGCTCAAACTCCATTTGTGCAAACCACATTGTTATATTTAACAATTATATATGATATGATATCATATATATATCATATATTTTATATATGACATGATATCATATATATCATATGTATTTTTATATATATATCATATATAATTATTTCAGATCCATGACTATATCTCTAGTCCAAGCTATCTTTATTTCCCTTGTGCATGCATGCATGTTAAGTCACTTCAGTTGTGTCCAACTCTTTGTGACCCCGTGGACTGTGGTCCACCAAACTTCTCTGTCCGTGGGATTCTCCAGGCAGGAATACTGGAGTGGCTTGCCATGCCCTCCTGCAGAGGCTCTTCCCAAACAAGGGATCAAACCTGTGTCTCTTATGTCTCCTGCATTGGCAGACGAGCTCTTTCTCACTAGTGCCACCTGGGAAGCCATTTCCCTTGTAACAACTGTCAATTCTGCCTAACTTGGTCTATAGATCAACCCTGTCCTGTTCATTAAGTTCTCTACGTTATAGTCACAATGTTCTGATCAAAAAATAAATTTCTGCCACAGGTAACAAGATTTTCCAAGATGCTGACAACTTCTTATTGAAGATGAAAACAAATTAAGTAAAATCTTCCCAGTTTTTCAAATATATAATTTTATTCCTGAAAATTTTAATATATATGAAAGCATACAAAATCTGCTTTATATTTAGATAGATTCTAGACTTACTAAATACATATATGTGTGTGTATATAATGTATAAGAATGGTGAGTGTGCATATAAAATCAATTGAATACTTAGCAGGATATACAATAGTTGTGAGAGATTCAAGACAATCCTGCTTTGTGAAGGATTATGTCTTAGGCTGGCATCTCCCCAAAACATACAATGAGAAAAAGACATTGGGTGTAAGGAAGGAAAAAAGAGAATATAGGGTAGGGTAATCTATGGGGTATTGCTGTGGGTAAGTAGGGCCCAGCCCATGGGATTGCCTCTGAGAAACCAGGAGGAATGTGCCTCAAAAGTATCTTTTACCCTAGGACAATAACCCTGGGACATTTCTCTGTGGATTCCTATGACCCACAAGGGTCTCTAACTAATCCCTACCTTGGTGTTACCCCTGTTTGTGGCTGAATAAGTTCCTGTGAAGCTGGAGAAAACTGTTAGCCAGAGAAGAAAAGACATGGAGATGTTTGAGACAGAAAATGCTGACTTTAGCTGGAAAGAGGGAGCCATGCAATTGCAAGATAACTAGGGCCGGTCCCACACATGAAGTGCTGGTGGAGCCCCAATTCATTGTGACCTCAAGAAAAGTGCCCTCAAATTTTTGAAACTTGTCCTAGCATAAGTTAGCACTTTCTTGGATAACAAATATTTGATGTTGTATAACGATTTAATGATATAAAATATTAGCTGAATGAGTCATTTAATTAGCATGAACAAATAATTCTTTTTGTCTCTCTAATATCTTCTTTTAAAATTCTAGTATAAAATGTATGTTTTATGTTTCATATAAAGTACAATTTAGAGAAGATTTTTTTAAAAGCAGGTAGCTGCCTGAACTTAGTGTCTACAATTCTTCCCCAAGTTTAATCTATTTAAAAAATAGGCTAGAAGATCCCTTGACAATACACATTCTTAGAAAATAAAGCTATATCTTTACCTGGGTTATTAAATGAATTACTGTGTTTCACTGCCATCATCTCCTACTAGACTGGTCTGTTATTAAAACAAAACTTTTATTTTATGCCAAAAAGCTAATGTTAGAAGCAAAGAAGTGAGTTACCCAGTGGATTTTTAAAAACAAGTTAACCAACTGCCGTAAATACATAAACCCCTATAATCTACTGGGTACATACAACCACACATGGCCATTTATGATATTAGCGCATTTTAAAAGTTAGCATATACCTAGGCACTAACTGATGAGACTCTCATCAATTTAACCTTCAAAGCATAATAATTAATGTGACTTTTCAGACTGTTTTATTGCTAGGCTTTCACAAAGGGAGAAATGTTTTCTGGCTTCCCTATAAAACATAAGACTTAAAGTGTCTCAGTTTCTGCTGCCTAGTAAGAAAAACAGAGTTGGTTGGAGCCAGTGAGTTTGTTCTTTTAAACCATAGCAGGCATAAATGCCCTCTGGCAGCATGTTTCCATGAGGCAAACAAACCCTTGAGCATAGAGCTGTGCTTTCTGTAGATGGTGTTACCTATAATACCTGAACTCTGTGGTGTCTTAAAGCCATGGTCAGTGTGGCAGATTTCCAGTTGTGAGTAATCTTTACTTGCTGGAACTTTAAACAGTCACAAATGTGCCATATATGTATGTTTTAATTATGGTAATCACCGTGCCCTGACATTCTCTCAAAGAAGGCATCTATATTCACAGGCAGCACTCGAAGTGTCAGAACAGCATGCCCTTACTTGGCTGCTTTCTTAATAGCACATTTGCTTCTGTCGCAGACTCGGTGTCCTGTGCCCATGTGGTCTGACTAATCTTACTGGTCCTACAATTATTTTGTCACTGTGATGGTTGAAGGGTGATCTATGAAAGGCAGTGGGTTTTTCCCCCCTTTTTCATATTGATGGTTCTGTCTGGCAGAATCTACAATACTAGTGGCTGATATTCTAATTTTTATGTATATTGTGCCAAATTTCAGGAGGGAAATTGCAGACAAAGCACAAGGCAAAATAGAACTCACTATAGGGAACATTATGGATAGCAGCTATGCACTTTTTTGTTATACCGACTTGCATAAAAAGGAGAGGGGGAAAAAGAAAGGGGGTAATTAATAGCATTTTAAATGTGATATTTTAATAAATTAGCAACAAAGGTAATATTAATCAACTGAATCTAGAAAATGCCATTTGTATAAAAATATCAACTAGTTACATTAAAATGATGCAGAAGGGAAAACTTTTCCTTCCTTTCTGTTTCTTAAAGCTACTAAACAGATGTGTCACACACTAAAATGTCCACATTTTTCCATGCCTTTAGAATAAAACCAGCTGTCTATGGAGTAACTTCAGAAGCAATTTTTTTCAATACAAGAAATCAACCATCAAGGTACATAATAAAATGAATCTGGAAATATGGTAATCTCCTACTTATTCAACTGTACTAGAGATTTAATATTGATATTGCTGGGAGCTGAACAGGAGCCAAACTAATTCCACAGAAGTGCTCTATCTGCATATTAACTACTGAAAATGCACAAAGATACAATCCTATTTATGCTACCCTGCAGCATCTGATGTGATTTAGTTTTGCAATCTCTTCAGCCTTTTAAATGTGTTACTATGTCCCCTCCCACTTACCTGGAGACAAATGCTCCTTTCAGTCAATTTTTAGGATGTTCTACATCACACATTCTGCAAATGTAAATATTTAGAGACACAAGAATTCATTTTATATCACTGGCTTATCATTTCTTTTATTTCAATATTTATCCATTGAATTACAAATTTTCTTGAGAAAATACATTGTATCCTTTATAAGGCTAGATTATGTTTCTGACATACATAGTCACCAGTAGTCTTCTTGAGATTAAAAACACAGATTTTAGATTGTAGTCTTAATTAAGGTTGACATGTTATAAAATTTTAATCAGCAAGAAATAAAAGAAATTATTTTTCTGTTTTCATAACTTTGGAGTTTGGTTGTAATGTTCCATAGAAGGTAACTTTGACTTCGATATCATTTTCAGAAATGATCTTTAAAAATTCCAACTTCTCTTTGAAAATATTTAGATGATTACTTTGTAAATTAAACAGTACATATTTAATTTTAAAAATGCTTTTACAAAAAGAAGCATAAGAAGATTAATTCAGTGATTCTCAGTTAAGGTTTTAAGGGAAACATGAAAAACATCCCCATAATGACAAAGAATAAATTCTAGAAGGAGGTCATGCTAGGGTATTCCCAAGCATTGAAATGTAGTAAATATATAGAAAGCTATATAGACAGACCAGCTATAGAGACGTACAGTTTCAAAAATATCAGCTAGGTAAAGAAAAGCAAATTCAATCTTGGATGAAGGAGATAACAGGTAAAAACATCTAGGGAACACAGCCCAAATAAACACAATCAAAAGTGCTGAAATGGGAAAATTCATGATATTTGTATCCATTGAAAAGAATTCATTTTAAATGATAGTGAAACTTTGCTTTAAATTGTATATTTTACCTGTTCCTATAAAAAGGAATTTGATTTGAAAATTAAATATGTACACTGTGTTTAAGCATTGCATTAATCTACTAGTACTTCAACAGTGTACTGGGATCACCTGAAATTAGGGGAAAAAAATACCTGTGTTTCTATTTCCTATTTTTCTCTGGTACAGGAATTTTGTCACAATAATTCATAACCACAGGTTTCCTCTTTGATTTTTTCTACCTTTTGCTGTGTGTGTGAGTGTGTGTGTATTTAAATTTCCTCCAAAGAATAACTAAGGAAAAGAATTGCTTCTGATTAAAACTGAAGAAAAGGCTAAGTAACTCCTTGCTATACTTCTTGAAGCAATACATTTCTGACTACCCTCTTTCATACTTTAAGAAATGTACCTGCTAAGCAACTCTTTCCTTTTCATCCAAGAAAGAAAATGTTGCAAAGAAAAGGTTGCATCAGAACACATAGTCACAAATAGTATTTCTCTTCTTTTGTTTATCCTACCACTCCTTGGCAAGAGAGCTAAAAACTGACTTAGTAGGATTGAGTCCAACCCTGAGATAAATTGAGGAAGAAGTTTCTGAAAACATGAGCATTTCTCTTCTCCAATTTCTCAAAATCACTACAGCATAGGAAACCTCAATATAAAACTTTGATTTGATGTTTATTCAGGATAATAGAAGTTTCTACTTTCTTCAATATTGCAGTCAGGGAGTGTTCCAGTTCTGAATGTTAATTTTTAAGATCAAGGGACTTCCCAGGTGGCTCAGTGGTAAAGAATCTGCCTGCCAAGAAGGAGACCTGGGTTTGACCCCCGGGTTGAAAAGAGAGAAGGAAATGGCAATCCACTCCAGTATTCTTGCCTGGGAAATCCTTCATGGAAGGAGGAGCCTGGTTGACTACAGTTCATGGGGTCACAAAGAGTTGGACATGACTTAATAACTAAAAACAACAACAATAATAAAGATCAAGGAAAATAATAAGGCCATGTTTTATATTCAAATAATAATAATAAGTGAATACGAGCAAAACTAAGGTAAATCGAGACAATCTGAGCATCAGTGAAAGATGGAGATCCAGAAACTAATCCTCACAGTAGCTGTACAGTACTTAGAACCTCCTTATAATGAAGAATATAGATAATTTCCTTTGCATATTGTTTTTTTCTTTTCATTTATTCATCATATAATACATATGTATCAATGTGAGTAGGTTAGAGCTCTTGTAGGATTGTACATCAGTTTGCTATAATTACATTGTAATATAAATGGCTGAAAAGACTTTGTATGAGTCAATCAATGACCTTGATTTATTTTTCCAGGTCATGGAGATCCATCTTTGAACCTCATCAAAAATTCCAACTTAATAGCAGGTGTCAACCTTTAATATATTTGTCTTCTTGTCACAATCGGATCTGTCAGAAAAGAATCCTACAAATACTAAAGCAAATTGGAGAAAATTTTAATTTTTCTATCTTTATTTTATGAGTTATTGTTAAAAAAAGAAAATACAGCTTATATGACACAACACAAAGTGGAAAAATAAAAGATGTTAGATACATCCTTTATACTGCTTTCCTTTGGAAACAGCAGACTGAGAGTAATTTTTTTTTTTTTTTGAGAAAAGTAAGTAAAGCGTCCATATTCCTGTTTACTTTTCTGAGAACAGTGCAGCACTTAAAACTGCATGTGTTCAAGAATACTACAACCCTTCTCAGTGTTAGAGCAAGCCTTTCAAATGTTACTGCATTTAAAGCTGTATAGTACATTTGAGTACTGTCACATTAGAGGAATCCTAGCCTGCTGGCCACCCTTTTGGTAAAAGCATGTGATCAAATTTGAGCCCAGGTTGGTAGTGTCAACATTCCCATGCCAAAGCAAATTTGGAGCTGATGAAAACAAGCCCAGGCTTGCTTATCAATCTGAGATAAATAAATGTTCCAGCTGGGCACACACATTTTAAATAAGAATTTGATAGAGACCCTACTTTCCAGAACAAACTCACCCAAGCATTTTTAACTTGTAGTTATCTGGGGCAGCTCTCTGTGATGGGCTGCAGTGAGACAAAGACCTGGTGTGGGGGCTGCCAGGCTGAGGGGAAGAGGAATCAGTGAACCTAAAATGGCAGCTACATTCATTGAAGCTGGGTAATTGTATTTACCCATTCAGAAGGGACTACCTCAGCTCCAGGCACACACTCCTCTGAGACCCCAAAGAGCCAAGCTCATGGAATTGGAATGACCTCTTTTTACCAGATGACTCTAGGGTTATGATGCCTCTTTTCCATGTGCGGGGAGATAACCAATGGGGAAATTCATTGGGATTTCAAGAAGTATATCAACTTCTGCTCAGGATGCTTAGCAAGTCTAAAGAGAGTAATGGGAAATTAGACATTGTATATAGCTAGCAGTGTGTGGATGAAATGTTAAACAACCACCTCTCAGGAGTATGGGAGTGGAGGGAAGTCTGACAATTTCTGTGATACAGCTGATTCCAGGCTACCAACATATGTCACTGGGAGCTGAGCAAAGATGCAAGCAACTGGCTCCCTCAAGCCTGCTACCAAGCACCTCTGACTATAACTCTAATGATGCAGGAAACTACTCATTTTTCATCCCAAAGTTCCTTATCCCTGAACATCAAAACCTGGTTGATTCTGAAAATTTTTATATGAGCAACAAAAAAGAAATCGGTATGAAATAGCATCAATAAAATATGCAATCAAAAACAGAGCTTTAAGAGACCCCCACTGCCAAATGTAAGACCATTTTATGATTTTATAAAATATTTTTGCATGGGTTATAAACCACTGAATAAAATAAAAAGCCATGAGCCCATAATAAAATAAACTAATAAATGAGGGAGAAAGGGAAGATCTTATTTACAGTAAAGTGCTTACTGATAAATGCACAAAAATGATGGAATTAGAAAATCACCTCCATGCAATAAAGATGGTCATTGATTGAGGCAGAATGAAAAATCTGCAGAAAGAAAGCACTATTTAAATGCCCTCAAAAGATCTTCTCACATATAACATATTCATGACCCACTTTTTAAAGTGAACAGAGTATACCGTCCTAGAGGAATGATCAAAAGTTAACATCACCAATAACATGGATAAAAGCAAAACAAACAGGCAGACAACAATGAAAACAAGATGTGCCCCCAGATGTGATGCACTGTGAAGAATACAGTCTGCCTTCTGTGAAATTCTTGACAAATGCATAAACTGAATCAAATCATGAGAAAAAAAATCAGACAAAACATCAGATAAAGCTTTCAGTTATTCCACAATATAACTGGCATGTACTTTAGAGTATGTCAAAGTAATAACTGAGAGGGGGGAAAAAAGAATGAAGAACTACTTCAGATTAAATGAGTCTAAAAGAGAGATGACTGAAGATGATGAATGATCTTGTGCTGGAAATGAAGAGCTAAAAGGACATTATTGGAACAATTAGTGACATTTGAAAATTGACATACATTGGGTAATTAATGCATCTTTTTGGCAGAAAGGCATTTTGTTTCAAATAGAGCCATGTGTACATGGCTTACTTCCAACTTCCCCCCCTTCCACCTGGTAACCATAAGTTTGTTCTCTGGGTATATTTTTGTTTTGTAAATAATTCATTTGTATAAATTTTTTGACTCCACATATAAGCAATATCGTATGATATTTGTCTTCCTCTGACTTATTTCACTAGTATGATCGTCTCCAGGTCCATCCATGTAGCGGCGATGGCATTGTTTCATTCCTCTTAATGGCTGAGTAATATTCCATTGTATGTATATACCACGTCTTCTTCATCCATTCATCTGTCAATGGACGTTTAGGTTGCTTCCATGTCTTAGCGATTGTAAACAGTGCTACGATGAACACTGGGGTAAACGGGTCTTTTTGAACCATGTTTTTTCCCAGATATATGCCTAGGATTGGGAATGCTGGATCACATGGTAGCTCTATTTTTAGTTTTTAAGGAATCTTTTACCATTCTCCATAGGAGTTATACCAATTTATATTTCCATCATTAGTGTAGAAGGGTTCCTTCTCTCTGCGCCTTCTCCAGAATTTATTGTTTGCAGATATTTTGATGATAGCCATTCTGGTTGGTGTAAGGTGATATCTCATGGTACTTTTAATTTACATTTCTCTAATAATTAGTTTGGAGAAGGAAATGGCAACCCACTCCAGTGTTCTTGCCTGGAGAATCCCAGGGACGGGGGAGCCTGTGTTAAGCATATTTTCATGTGCTTCTTGGCCATCTCTATGTCTTCTTTGGAGGAATGGCTATTTAGGACTTTTGTCCATTTTTTGATTGGGTTGTTTGTTTTGTCTTTTAATATTGAGCTGTATAAGCTGTTTATAAATTTTGGAGACTAATCCCTTGCAAGTCACACTATTTACAAATAATTTCTCCCATTCTGTGGGCTGTCTTCATTTAGTTTGTGGTTTCCTTTGCTATGCAAAAGCATTTTAAAATCATTGTTAAATTTCTTTATTTTGATGATTTCAATTGTAGTTACATAAGAGAATGTTATTTTCAGATAATATGCACTGAATATTTAAGAATGAGGGCATGATATTTTCAAGTTATTCTTTCAATTTATTCCATATATATGAGTTGGTACCTAGATCTAAGTCTACTCTATACAAACATATATATAATTCTCATATACATATTATATAATTCTCATACATATTATATATAATTCTTTCATATATATATGAAAGATATATGAGAAATATATGTATATATATGTATATATATATATATACAGAGAGAGAGAAAAGGGAAGCAAGCAAGCAAAGAATATTTGATGAATACAAATGAAGAGCAGACTTGAATTTATTACCCTATTTTTTGAAACTTTTCTGTTAGTTTGAAGTTAAAAAATATTTTTCTAAAAAAGATCACTAGTGGAGGTCATTTATTTATCCACTGAGTATGTAAACTGTGATGATTATGAAGACTGGAGTTTTTGTGTTTCTTTACTCTTTTTCCTGTCTTCTCTGAACAAGTTAATGTATTACTGGATGAACAGTACATTCTCTTCCTTGGCTCTCACCTTGTAAACTTGAATCACTGAGACTGCTGTGATGCTTTGACTAGAGCTTGCACAGAAATGCAGTCATGCACATGCAGGGGAAAAAAAGAGAAAAAGACAAAATCTAGGGTTGTGTGAGAAGTTACTAGGAAGCAACAAATGCTTCTCTTCTTGTGAATAATCTGGTGACCCTGACTCTAAGGCAGCCCAACAAATCTTTACTGCAGACTTCAGAGCAACTGTAATAAATGGTGGAGTATATCTTTGTGGTTAAGACCTTGGGCTCCAAAGTCAGACTAGATTTAGAAGCTGGCTCTGCTGCTTACCAACATATTGACCTTGGCCCGTTTATTTTAATGCTACACCCAGATCTCTCATCTGAGGTGGGGGTGGGGGAGGAGACAGAAATGAGCAACTACCTATCACCATGTTCCTATGAAAAATAAGACATGCATAGAGAGCTCTTACGTACATATAGTGCTGATGGCAGTGATGATGGTGGTGGTGGTGATGGTGAGATGAGCAATAGTAACAGCAGTTTTCATGTCACTAATTTACTCATTACACAGACAGACTTTTTTTTCAGTCAATGTGCTAGATAATAGTAATAGAGAAATAAATAAGGTAGAGTTTTCTCCTCGTGAAAGTAAAATTTAATGAAAAAGGCAGGACAAACTAAATTCTGCAGTTCAGTACAGGAAATAAGTATAACTCCATGCAAGATGAGGCAGAAGCACACAAGAGAATTGCATGAATGAGACTGAGTATTTAGCGAAATCTGACTGGGGGAGGTCAAGGGGTATGAACTCTTTCTAAACTCAAAACTAAAGAGTTCACTTTTTGAAGAGGAGTAGGAAACTGTAGACAGTGTAAAGATACAGACACACAAAATAGTAAAATGAAAACAGCATTACAAAACAAGGAATCATGAATTAATGGCTGAATGACTGATCCCAAGCAGAAGCACGCTTTAACATGTCCGAAAACAGAAATCCCTCATATTAGCCTCCGAGGAAAAAATAATGGCAGATGTGTTAATCTATCCCAAGGGAAGTCTGGTTTTACTCAATATGGCAATCCCAGATTCCATTTCAGGCAGAGCAGCCCATGAGAAAAGGTCAGTCTTTGAACATTAGTCTCTTAGACTGTGAGAGCTGAGGGAGCAGCTAGGTCAGCTTCCTAAAAGGCAGTCACCATCACAACTGCATTAAAACCATCTGGGGAATTTTAGAAAATACACACTCCTGGGTACCACTCTCAGAAATTTTGCAATTGTTGGTTTGGGATAGGACCTAGGAATTTTCTTCTTTGCTTTGACACACTGCCCCCATCATCACCATCACCATGCTGTTCTAATGATACTAAATTAATAAAAATCTGAGCAATCACTCCGTTTTCTGTGAGGTCAAACAGGAAAAACTCCTACATTTAAAATCTTAAAGTCAACAAATGATAACATTAGAACTAGAACCCAGATCTTCTTACTCCCTGAAACAGAACTTTTCCTATTGGATTTAGGGAATGGCACAAGGCAGTATTACCTTTTCCACTGACTTTTTCATGGTGCCAGTCAGAGCAACCATTAAAACCTTCCTTTTGAGTTACATCAGAGCTTCAGATCAGGAATCACAAAATAGCACACTGAGGGCACCTCTGGCTGCCAAGTTTTTCATTTATACTACACATAAATTTAAAAATAATTTCTAATGCTTTTACACTGCACATTCCCTCTCCAATTGTCTAAAAGATCCTCCACATACAGCTGTTCTGTGCCCAGATGTTTCCCTTATATAATTATTGGTCCAACTTCTTGGAAGCATTTGAGCTTATCGTCTAAGGGCAAAAGAGCCATTAAAAGGTAAAAAATTTTACCAAATGATAATTCACTAGCACTTTTTGAACACATTAGCACAGATTATTTAATCAAATTATCTAACAACTCCTTGATTCTCCTTTCATAGCCAGGCCACCTTTCTCCACTCTCCACCTTTCAACCTTATTTGTTTCAGATGCTTCTTCCTCTCTAGGCATAGCTAACTGATTTAGGGAAGGTGGCACAATGGTAAAGACGCTGCCTGCCAACGCAGGAGATGCAAAAGACAAGACTCAGGTTCTATCCCTGGGTCGGGAAGACCCCCTGGAGTAGGAAATGGCAATCTAGTCCAGTATTCTTGCCTGGATAATTTCATGGACAGAGAAGCCTGGCGGGCTACAGTCCCATGGGGTCACAAAAGAGTCAGGCATGACTGAGCGACAGAGCACAAGGATAACAACACCTACCCCAGAGGCTGCATTGGGTCCATTGGATTCTCTCTCTGAGAACACTACAATTGGTACAATCAGATCAATCAAATTCAGTTACTAGACTTGTAAAATGAGTAACCTTAAATATAGAGGTCACTTTGAGGGGTAAGTCAAGATGAGCCTGTCTCTGCAAATAAGCAGAGTAATATTCTCTAAAGATAAAGCGGAAAACATGCAGGGAGAGAGGATATGTATACACACACAGCCCCAGAGAAAGACAGATGGAGAGGATAATTGCCTTTATTATAGATGACTTCTCAGGTTCTATTTCCAATTCCACATAAGGCATGGCTACAGTTTCTGTTCTTGGCTTTGGACATATGGTCATTCTCATTTGCTTAGATTAGTTGTAGTGGATTTCAGTTTCTTGCAACCAAACAATTTCTGGAAAAGACAGCCACCTAGGGATAAACTTCAGTCATAGAGGATGGTTAGCATAGCACAGAGGCTGAGTTTGGAGTTCACCCCAGAGAGTGCATATCCCTAAAGAGTGAGGTCAGAAGGGGGACTTGGAAGCAATGGATTTGTGTGTTGGGTGGGGTAGAAGTGAGTTGGGAAAATCAAAAGGGAAGATTCACTCTCATGGAAAGAAAATTTGGGAAAAGAAAGGTGCAGGTTATGCAAGTAATGATAGCAATGACAAATTTTACCTACTTCAGTTTTAACATATGCTATCCCTGAGCCTATGAAACACATTTCCTTTTGAATTTAAAAAATGTGGACCATTCATTTCTGCCAAAAGTATAAAATATTTTTTCAAAGCCACCAAAAGTTGCAAGATTGGGGTATTACTATCCACTAGTTATCAGTTTCTCTAACTAAATAAACCATTGAGAAGACTGTGTTTATTTATTTAGTTGTTTCTCAAACACTATCAAAAAAACTTTTATAGTTTGACATTTCAGGGATTCCCTGGTGGCTCAGACAGTAAAGATTCTGCCTGCAATGCGGGAGAACCAGGTTTGATCCCTGAGTCAGGAAGATGCCCTGGAGAAGAAAATGGCAACCTGCTCCAATATTCTTGCCTGGAAATCCCATGATGGAGGAGTCTGGCAGGCTGCAGTCAGATATGGAGAACTTTGAAGTACAACCTGAAGTATAAACAAGCTTATTCAGAAGCCACTGAAGTCCTGTGTGTGACTGAACCATGCTGTAACCACATTAGATCCCAGGAAGCTCTCAGGAAGCAATGTAAGATGAGACCGGATTACTTGCCATTCTTTTAACTCAAGCTGTTGTGGTTCTGCAGTTGCTCAGTTGTGTACGACTCTTTGTGGCCCCATGGACTGCAGGACACCAGGCTTCCATGTCCTTTGCTATTTCCTGGAGCTTACTCAAACTCACGTCTAGTGAGTCAGTGATGTCATCCAACCAACTTGTCCTCTGCCCTCCCCTTCTCCTACTGCCTTCAATATTTCCCAGCAGCAGGGTCCTTTCTAGTGAGTTGGCTCTACGCGTCAGGTGGCCAAAGTATTGGGAAGTCAGCTTCAGTATCAGTCCTTCCAATGATATTCAGGGTTGATTTCTTTTAGGATTGACTGGTTTGATCTCCTTGCTGTCCAAGGGACTCTCAAGAGTCCTCTTCAGCACCACAGTTTGAAGGCATCAATTCTTTGGCACTCAGCCTTTTTTATTCTCTGCCTATCACATCTGTACATAACTACTGGAAAAACCTTAGCTTTGACTATATGGACCTTGGTCAGGAAAGTAATGCCTCAGCTTTTTAATACGCTGTCTAGGTTTGACATAGCTTTTCTTCCAAGGAGCAAGCATCTTTAAATTTCATGGCTACAGTCATTGTCCACAGTGGTTTTGGAGCCCAAGAGAATAAAATCAGTCACTGTTTCCATTGTTTCCCCATCTGTCTGGCATGAAGTGATGGGACCGGATGCCATGATTTTAGTTTTTTGAATTTTGAGATTTAAGCCAGCTTTTTCACTTTCCTCTTTCACCTTCATCAAGAGGCTCTTTAGTTCTTCTTCGCTTTCTGCCATAAGCTTGGTGTCATCTGCATACCTGAGGTTAGTGGTGTTTCTTCAGTCAATCTTGATTCCAGCTTGTGCTTCATCCTGCCTGGGTTTTTGCATGATGTAGTCTGCATATAAGTTAAATAAGCAGGGTGACAATATACAGTCTTAATAAACTCCTTTCCCAATTTTGAGGCAGTCTGTTGTCCCATGTCCAGTTCTAACTGTTGCTTCTTGACCTGCATACAGGTTTTGCAGGAGGCAGGCAAGATGGTCTGGTATTCCCCTCTCTTTAAGAATTTTCCATAGTTTGTTGTGATCCACACAGTCAAGGGCTTTGGTGTAGTCAATGAAGCAGATGTTTTTCTGGAATTCTCTTGCTTTCTCTATGACCCAACAGATGTTGGTAATTTGATCTCTGGTTCCTCTGCCTTTTGTAAATCAGGCTGTATATCTGGAAGTTCTCAGTTCACATACTGTTGAAGTTTAGCTTGAAGGATTTTGAGTGTTACCTTGCTAGCATGTAAAATGAGTGCATATGCGCAGTAGTTTGAATATTCACTGGCATTACCCTTCTTTGGGATTGGACTGATAACTGACCTTTTCCAGTCCTGTGGCCACTGCTGAGGGGACTTGGGTCTGGGAAGAGACTCAGGAAAAACGAGATCACACAGGTGAACTTTTATGCCAAGGAATGAGTGGGTCAAGCCACATATAGGATGTTTTACACATAAGAGACAAGCCCCCTGTGTGGGATTTTGTCAACAAATTTGGACAAGCCTCAAATTTGTTGACATCCTGAGTGGAGCACTTTAATAGCATCATCTTTTAGGACTTTAAATAGCTAAGCTGGAATTCCATCACCTCCACTAGCTTTGTAAGTAGTGATGCTTCCTAAGGCCCACCTGACTTTGTACTCCAGGATGTCTGCCTCTAGGCGAGCAATCATACCATCATGATTATCTGGGTAGTGAAGATCTTTTTGTAATGTTCTTCTGTGTATTCTTGCCACCTTTTCTTAATATCTTCTGCTTCTTTTAGGTCCATACCATTTCTGCCTTTTATTGTGCCCATCTTTGCATGAAATGTTCCCTTGGTATCTCTAATTTTCTTGAAGAGATCTCTAGTCTTTCCCATTCTTTTGTTTTCCTCTATTTCTTTGCACTGTTCACTTAAAAAGGCTTTCTTATCTCTCATTTCTATTCTTTGGGACTCTACATTCAGATGCATATATCTTTCCTTTTCTCCTTTGCCTTTAACTTCTCTTCTTTTTTCAGCTATTTCAAAGGCCTCTTCAGACAACCATTTTGCCTTTTTGCCTTTCTTTATCTTGGGAATGGTTTTGATCACTGCATCCTATAAAATGTTATGAACTTAAAAAAAAAAAATGTTATCAACTACTGTTCATAGTTCCTCAGGCACTCTGTCTATCAGATCTGATCCCTTGAATCTATTTGTCACTTCCATTGTATAATCATAAGGGATTTGATTTAGGTCATACCTGAATGGGCTGGAAGAAGCACAAGCTGGAATCAAGATTGCCAGGATAAATATCAATAACCTCAGATATGCAGATGACACCAACTTTATGGAAGAAAGTGAAAAGGAACTAAAAAGCCTCTTCATGAAAATGAAAGAGGAGAGACCCTTACTCTTTGGAAGGGAAGTTATGACCAACCTAGATAGCATATTCATAAGCAGAGATATACATTTGGTCCATATAGTCAAGTCTATGGTTTTTCCAGTGGTCATGTATGGATGTGAGAGTTGGACTGTGAAGAAGGCTGAGCACCAAAGAAATGATGCTTTTGAACTGTGGTGCTGGAGGAGACTCTTGTGAGTCTCTTGGACTGCAAGGAGATCCAATCAGTCCATTCTGAAGGAGACCAGACCTGGGTGTTCATTGGAAGGACTGATGCTGAGGCTGAAATTCCAATACTTTGGCCACCTCATGCAAAGAGTTGACACATTGGAAAAGACCCTGATACTGGGAGGGATTCAGGGCAGGAGGAGAAGGGGACGGCAGAGAATGAGATGGCTGGATGGCATCACCAACTCGATGGACATGAGTTTGAGTGAACTCCGGGAGTTGGTGATGGACAGGGAGGCCTGGCGTGTTGCAATTCTTGGGGTTGCAAAGAGTCGTACATGACTGAGCGACTGAACTGAACTGAACTGAACTGAATGGCCTACTGGCTTTCTCTACTCTCTTCAATTTAAGTCTGAATTTTTCGATAAGGAGTTCATGATCTGAGCCACAGTCAGGTCCTAGTACTGTTTTTGCTAACTGTATAGAGCTTCTCTATCTTCAACTGCAAAGAATATAATCAATTTGATTTCAGTATTGACCATCTGGTGATGTCCTGTCTAGAGGCATCTCTTGTGTTGTTGGAAGAGAGTGTTTGCTATGACAAGTGTATTCTCTTGGCAAAACTCCTAAGCTGTAATGGAGGCCAGTTCAGATACCAAAAAAGTGAGTATGTGAGGTCTGTAGCTCCAAGAAAACACACAGTTCATTTTCTTACTACAGATATCCCACTCTCGGCTCACACCACAAGTCTTTGCTCCCCTTCATCTGCTCAGCTGGAACTTCGACTGTTCAACTTCTGTCTCCTTTCTTAAAGGCACAATTGAGGCAGGAATGGAGAAGAAACAAGACTCCTTCAAGCTCATGCTTAGTTTCCTTAACCCCACATGAAAATATTTTCTCTAACCTGATCCTTGTGAGGCACAATAAAGAATGCCTTGCAAACAGCTAGCTGGACTTTTTATTATTTGGTAAAGATGAATTAATAAGTTCATTAGTAAAATCAACAGTCTTGGATAAGGAAAATTTTAGTGCTAGGCCACAGAATGTAAGTCACTCATTTGCCTTATTATTCTTCTAACAATTAAATGTTGCTATAATTATAAATAAGAATTATCTTTTAACCTAAATCTGTTATTTTGTTGTAGAAATCAAGAAGATAAATGTAGTTTTAACAAGTTAAAGTCTTTTCAAAATCTGAATGAAAAATTCAGAGAAACTCAATTTTGCTACTATAATGCTTACTAAAAATGAATGCTTAACTGTTGTTTCCTTAGATAGAAGGTACATTCAATAGCAAAATAGCAGTGAATAGAAGACAGTTTATGGTAGTTTTAAGAGACAATAGTGAATTTTATTATTCCAAGGTATAATTTAAGAGTGGCAAAAATTCTGTCTGTGCTTTTGTGTCAATGAATTCACTCGTATGTTGATTTTAATGTTGTAAAATGAAAAGGCCATATAAGATTGTATAGTATTTGCACACACAAAAATTGCCATCTGAAAATATTTGTGAAAACCTATTTTATGCCTGAATCTAAGTTGAATGCATAATTTAGTACTTATTTTCAGAACAAATAGCCTGGAAAAATTTCATGCACAATTGATGATAATTTGAGTGTGCAATCCATGGCTGGAACTCATTAACATATTCATTCTGTCTAAGCTCTGTGTGCAAATTTAAATTGTAGTTTTCCAAAACTGGCTCATAACAACTCCAAAACATCAAAACCAGTCAGTCTCAGATCCCATGGTGGAGCCTGAAAACTTCCACATGATAAGCAAATCTTTTGGAAGATAATCCCAAAATCTGGGGAAAAGATCATAACAATACTGAATAAATTCACATTCAGATTATGTTGAATACAAAAGTAAAAATCAAAAGAAAACTTCAACAAAGCAACGGAAATTTCACATTGAAATACCAAGGGGTATAGTGTATGTGTGCGTACATACAATTCCTAGTGACAAATCCCAAAATATTTGCTTCTATTTTCTCTTTAGATAGTGATTTTAACTTTGTGCATCGATGTTCAGTCACTCAGTCTTGTCCAACTCCTCTGTCCATGGAATTTTACAGGCAAGAATACTTGAGTGTGTTGCCATTTCCTACCCCAGGGGGTCTTCCTGACCCAGAGATAAAACTCAGGTCTTCTGTGTCTCCTGCTTTGGCAGGTGGATTCTTTACCACTGAGCCACCTGGAAAGCCTGATTTTAACTCCAAAGTGGATTTTTAAACGATTTATACATCATATTAGCAAAAAATTTTAAAATAACATTAAAATGTTATTTTTCTAAGAAATAATTTCTATACATGTATGAACTAGAAATCCCCAAATATCTTTTTAAATCTTATTTTAATGGGTGGGTATAAGTGTAAATGTTGTCCTTGGTAAGGCAGAAGAGGCTTCAATTCAGTTCAGTTCAATTGCTCAGTTGTGTCTGACTCTGCAACCGCGTGAACTGGAGCACATCAGGCCTCCCTATCAATCACCAACTGGCAGAGTACTGGAGTTTCACCCTCAGCATCAGTCCTTCCAATGAACACTCAGGACTAGTCTCCTTTAGGATGGACTGGCTGGATCTCCTTGCAGTCCAAGGGACTCTCAAGAGTCTTCTCCAACACCACAGTTCAAAAGCATCAATTATTTGGCACTCAGCTTTCTTTATAGTCCAACTCTCACATCCATACCTGACCACTGGAAAAACCATAGCCTTGACTAGATGGACCTTTGTTGACAAAGTAATGTCTCAACTTTTTAATATGCTTTCTAGGTTGGTCATAACGTTCCTTCCAAAGGGTAAGCCTCTTTTAATTTCATGGCTGCAATCACCATCTGCCATGATTTTGCAGCCCCCCAAAATAAAGTCAGCCACTGTTTCCACTGTTTCCCCATCTATTTCCCATGAAGTGATGGGACCAGATGCCATGATCTTAGTTTTCTGAATGTTCAGCTTTAAGCCAACCTTTTTACTCTCCTCTTTCACTTTCATCAAGAGGTTCTTTAGAAAAGGCTTAGCTATGATTTACACACGTGTTTTGCCTGCCATATCTGATAGATGACTAATTATTTCAAGTTGATCATGGTGTAGAAACATTTATTTGTCTTAACTAAATTGCAGTTTTATAAATCATTTTTAAAAATCAGAAAATATATTACTTGAAATAAGCAGAATATTTTAAATAAATATACTTTTTAAAAATTAACCAAAATCTAAGGCATTGTTTTACTATATATTGAACATTATATAATAAAATATTTTGAAATGATATTTTCTATATGAATTCCCTGGAGAAGGAAATGGCAACCCACTCCAGTATTCTTGCCTGGAGAATTCCATGGACAGAGGAGCCTGGTGGGCTACAATCCATCGGGTCACAGAGTCAGACACGACTAAGTGACTAACACACACACATATAAATTTTAGACATCTCCTCCATTGAAATATATAATGCTATTTTTTATAATTTCAATATTTTTCATAATTTAAAAAAATGGGTGATTCATGATTATTTTGTTGGGCATCAAAGTAAATATATCTTAATGATTTCCCCCTAACCAAATAACTGATAAAGCAATAAAACTTTTAGAGGAAAACATTATCTGTAAACCAGGATTATATATTTAATGGTACAGTTTTGCAAGAGTATTCCTCTCAGCACCAATGCATTACATAAGAAATTTGACAAGGTTAGAATTTATGTTGTTAATGGAAATTATTTTTTCAAGAATTAATCTTTAGACTCTAAAGAATGACAGATATTCAAATATTCTCAAATGAGTATTTAAATCAAAAATTTCGATTCATTCCTGCCCCCCAACAGAACTTCCATTCTGGATTCCAGCATGTCACACACACAATTGAATTCTTAACAGCTGCCATTCAAAAGAACTGTGGAGGACCATTTGAAAGTAATATTTTGCTCTGTGTGACATCTCATTTTTTCCCCTCAGAAATCATAATTTTTTTACACACCTCATAGTCTTCCTAACAGGAAACCAGCTCTGCCTGTCATTTTGATTGGGGAGGAACCTTGTTTTCCAGGTCACTTGCTTGAATCCTGGAGACAAGATATTCATGAGGGACCTGGATGGGGCATTTACATCTCAGAGCAGAGTTTTCCTCTCCATTTGCCAGCATGCCAGGTCAGTGAGCCGCTCTGTCGGAGGGAAGATAATGGCTGCTGTAGTGCCCCCTGCTTATTACACACTGAGTGCTTCTGACCTTCTTGGGAGAACCCCCCAAGCATTGTTACTCAGGGCATTCCCCTACTCTCTAAGACCCTGTCACCAAGATCCTTCCGTCTGAAACACAATGTTAGTGACAACTTTGGAAGGGGCTACTTTCAAATGCCATATTTCAAACTTCTTCCCTCTGCTGACAACGTCTTGACTATGCAGAAGAAAATAAAAAATTATTCATTTCTTAAAATGTAAATCTGACTTAAAAAACACCACAAATCAATGAATCCAATTGAATATAAATAAACTAAGATCATAAGTACAATTGAAAAAAATTTTATTTTTTCAATCTATATTTACAAATTGAACTAGTCCTTCATAAAACAAATAAAACTTTATAGATATGAAAATAGCAAAACAATTATTGAAAAAAATTAAATTAATTATATATTTTTAGTAGATAGTAATACTCTTTTAGGACCTGGAAAAATTGGAAGTGATTTCTTTCCCTATCTTATACCTTAATTTGATTCTTCCCTTTCTAACAAAATGGATTTTTTGAGACATGAAATATAAGTGAGGGTTTACTATGTCTTCATTTTCTATCCCAGACATTCAGATGTTACCTGAAATACTCTCTACCTGAATTTTCTTTTATTTCTTTGAACAATGAAGCAGTCTAGCACCCCTCTGATCATTTGGATTGGTAGGTAGTAAAGAATTTACCTGTTAAGTGGAAACAAAGCTGGATGACTGCCTCAATGTGGGGAGAGGAGTACCACTCTTTGGCTCAGAGGTGGTTTCCAATCACAGCTTTCTTACTTCATTTATGATAGGTACAATGGTGACCACAATAAACAAGCATAATTTCTGGGCAAGGGGGGCACAGAAGAAATTTTTGAACATCCAATACCTCCTCCTCCTTATTTCAGTTACAATGTATGAAAAGAGTGCACATGTTCCAATACAACTTGGAAAAAATCACATAGATAGAATATTTTTTTCTCTAAAAGGGGAAATATCATACACTGATGCTGGAGAAGCCCCCAAAGACTTCCCTTAATTAATGTCTTTTGTAGATTTCTTAATTTAAAATTTTAAAACTGAATCTTCATGATGTGCAAGAATGTTCAGACAGCTATATAAGGATAACAACAAAAAGTACAAAGTCATTACATTATTTGAGCTTACATTTTGTTAGATGTAGAGGTATGGGAGATATGGCCAAAGAATTGATGCTTTTGAACTGTGGTGTTGGAGAAGACTCTTGAGAGTTCCTTGGACTACAAGAAGATCAAACCAGTCAATCCTAAAGGAAATCAATCCTGATTATTCATTGGAAGGACTGATGCTGAAGCTGAAGCTCCAATAGTTTGGCCACCTGATGCGAAGAGCTGACTCCTTGGAAAAGACCCTGATGCTGGGAAAGATTGAAGGCAGGAGAAAGGGACAACAGAGAATGAGATGGTTGGATGGCATCACCAACTCAATGGACATGAGCTTGAGCAAACTCCAGGAGATGGTAAGGACAGAGAAGACCGGTGTGCTACAGTTGATAAGGGTCACAAAGAGTCGGACACAACTGTACAACTGAACAACAGGTATGGTAAATCTTGAGTGCTTTGATGGATGTAAAGATTAAAAAGAATCTGTCTACTCTTTTAAGAAGAGCAAGTTCTGAAAGTCCAGCTATATGCCAGTTTCCATGGAACATCTTCCACTGAGATCTGGCATGTATTACTAGCATGCAGTGATTGGCTCTGCAAATGACAAAACACAGCAGAACAACACGGTGAGATCAACTAGCAGCCATCGTCCACACTAAGGGACCAGCTTCCAGGAAGGGTTCAGATTTGGGGCTCAGAATGCCTTTTACTTTTAAAAAGTGTTTAATACCCCAAAGAGTCTTTGTTAATGTGGATTGTAGCTATTGATATTAAAAACATTACAAATTATAGAAAAATACTTCAATGTTTTTTACTTTAAAAGTGATAGTAATAAACCTATATTTTTATTATGTATTTATTCTTGTACTGGGACGTTGTTGCTGTGTGCAGGCTTTTTCTAGTTACAGTGATGAAGGGGCTACTCTTTATTGCGGTGCCCAGGCTTCTCATTTCAGTGGCTTCTCTTGCTGTGGGACACAGGCTCTAGCACTCGGGCTCAGTAGTTGTGGTCCAGAGGCTGAGCTACTCCATGGAATGTGGAATCTCCTCAAAGCAGGGATCAAATCCATGTCCCCTGTGTTGCCAGGTGGGTTCTTATCCACTATACCACCAGGGAAGTACCACCTATATGTTAATATAAGTGACGTGTTATTTATTGAAAAATGTTTTCCCAAACAAAATAATTAGTGAGAAGAGTGGAATTGTTTAAAGAATCATTTGAATGTCTGGGCTAATAGAAGATAACTAGATTCTCTCATCTGCTTCAACACTTAATCTGATTCAATATGTTGATTTTTTTGAATTGTATGAAGGAAATCTAGTCTCACACAGATACATAGTTGGAAAAGTGAGGAGTATATTAATAGTCACTTCAGATAATTCTATATATTTTTCATTGATACTATTCCAAAACTCAAATTGTGGTAATTTCTTAATGGTTTATTTTAGTGAGGACCTAGAATAGCTTTTTACACTATTTTATATTAAAGTCATTAGTCTATTAAAGTCATTCATCTCGCATACAGGGAACGCATGTACACCCATGGTGGATTCATGTCAATGTATGGCAAAACCAATGCAGTATTGTAAAGCAAAATAAAGTAAAAATAAAAATTTAAAAAATAATAAAGTCATTCATCTATTTTTATTCACTTTGAATAGACCTTTTAACCAAGCATGATATTGCAACACCATTAACTGGTCTTTGGAAAATAGTCCACTCATTTGGGTTTCCCTGGGGGCTCACTGGTAAAGAATCTGCCCACCAATGCAGGAGACACAGGTTTGGTCCCTGATCAAACCAGGAAAATCTTGGAGAAGGAAATGACAGCCTACTCCAGTGCTCCTGATTGGGATATCTGATGGACAGAAGAGCCTGGTGGGCTACAGACCATGGGGTCGTCAAAGAGTCAGACATGACTTAGAGACTAAAAAACAAACAAGTCCACTGACTTGTACAGATGTTACAAATATTGACACACTTAATTATATAATACTCCCCAAAATCCCATTCATAGATATCACCACAGATCACATTAGAAAAGTCTGTGAGTGTTGAGATGGATCAAATCCAAGGCCGGGATTCAAGCTTTAAATTCAGGCTTTTGTTTGAAAGCTCAAATTTTATCATTGGCAACAAATCCTCTCAGTCAGTTTCCTTGAAATGGCAGGCTCACTTTGTTAGTTTTCAAGAATGTATCTGAAATACCTAAGTCTGCATAACCATAGTTTGTCAGTTGCTCTCTCAACTATGAATGGTACTCCGGGGGGTGGGGTGGGGGGGGAGGAAAAGTGGCTAATTTAGCTTATTATCACATAAATTATTTTCACAAAAAGAACTCTCAAAATATATGCAGCAGAAGTACTTTTCATGAATTTCTCAGTTTATCACATAGAATATAAAAAGTCCTTTTTGTTTTTTTCTCTATTGATTGTCTATTTTTTAACTTATTTTTAATTGGAGGATAATTGTTTACAATATTGTGTTGGTTTCTGCCATACATCAAATAAATCAGCCATAGGTATACACAAAAAGTTTTAAGGATAAGGATTTAACATTATTAATTTTTAGTCCTTCATCAAGGGTATTCTTTAAAAATTTTTTTTAATTAATTTATTTTTTATTGAAGGATAATGATTTTACAGAATTTTGTTGTTTTCTGTCAAACCTCAACATGAATCAGCCACAGGTATACATATATTGGCTCCCTTTTGAACCTCCCTCCCATCTCCCTCCCCACCCCACCCCTCTAGGTTGATACTGAGCCCCTGTTTGAGTTTCCTGAGCCATAGGACAAACTCCCCTTGGCTATCTATTTTACATATGGAAATGTAAGTTTCCATGTTGCTTTTTCCATACATCTCACCCTCTCTTCCCCTCTCCCCATGTCTGTAAGTCTATTCTCTAAGTCTGTTTCTCCATTGTTGCCCTGTAAATAAATTCTTCAGTACCATTTTTCTAGATCCCATATATATGTGTTATAATACAGTATTTATCTTTCTCTTTCTGACTCATTTCACTCTGTATAATAGGTTTTAGGTTCATCCACCTCATTAGAACTGACTCCAGGATATTCTTAAGTGAAACTGGCCATACAGTTCGGCATCACTGCCTTTCATACTAAGGTACCAGCAGTTTCACCCAGAATAACTTTTGTCTCACCAGGGCAAATGTCAACACAGCAAAAAAGGCAAAGGATATCTAGTGTTACTGGGCAAGGAGTTTTGACCTCCAGGATTCAGTGAAAGGGTCTCAAGTAGAAGTCTGCATGTAACACTTAGAGAACTGCAACTTTTACAAATTCAATTGCTTCCACCAGCCAGTTCTAAGCAGTTCAGAAAAGCTAATAATACGTATACTCAATACAGGAGAGTAATAGGAACAGTTACTGAACCTGGTACTATTCTTGAGTGCTTAACAGAGATTATACCATTGAATTCTCACAACATAGAGACCGGCATTTACATTATCCTCACTTTACAGATGAGAAAAGGAAAACACAGAACAGTTAATTAAATTCCCCAGGGTTACATAGTTAGCAAGTTTTAAATTTAGGATCTGAACCCAGAGTTCAGGATCTGAGCCAAAAGTTCAAGTCTATGCCAAGTTTTCAAGTACTGCAGTACACCAATACTAAAGGATAAATATATTTTCAAAATATATGTATTTGAAATATTTGAAATTTATTTTTAATATTAAGACAACAGAGAATTAGTAAACATTTGCTAACAGTTATATGCACTTTAAATAACATGTTCATGGCATTCCAGTTTCTGAGTGCTCACAAGAAGTCTTAGATTTAGGATCAGAAACCTTATCAAGTTATTTTATACACATTTCTTATCCTAACTATTTTTCAGCTTTTCTTGGAAGTTTGAAATGGTATTTGTTTGCAGCCCAAGTTTATCTGTTTACATATCAATGGTGGAGTTTTGAAACTGTTTTTGAATCTCAGAATAATTTCAAATATTTCCATTTTTATGTTAAAATCTACTTAGATTCTTCAAACATAAACTTCTATATAAAAACAACATACATGAATACACACACACCATAGTATTTTTCCATCCACTTGGTAAATATTTGAGAGCCCACAATTGTTACAGACTGAATTACATCTCACCAAAACTCATATGTTGAATTAATACCTCCAATATAACTGCATTTTGACATAAGGTCTTTAAGAAGGTAATTAAGGTTAAATGAAGTCCTAAGGGTTGGGCCTTAATTCGATAGGACTTGTGTCATTAGAAGAAAAGTACATACTGAGCTCCCTATTTTTACATACACTGTAACGTACATAAATACATACACACAGGAAAAGCCATGAGAGTACATAATAATAAGGTGGCCATTCACAAGCCAGGAAGAGAAACTTCACCAGAAACCAGGGCTGATGACACCTTGATCTTCAGAACTGTGAGAAAATACATTTATTATTTAAATTACCCAGTCTGTAGCATATTGCTACAGCAACCTGAGCTGACTAATATAACATTTAACAGATATTTTTAAATCACATGACATATAGTAATTCCAGATCAAATCAGTAGTGATATTAATACAATACATAATGAAGAATTGAAAAGAAAAGCAAATTCTCTCTCCTTCCCTCTGTCTCATTCACATGCACAAAACTATAAACACACACTCAAACACATCATGTCAACCCACTTAAAAAATAATCCTTTGGTCACTGGTTTTTCCAGAGTCAAGACTTTATGTTCAGCATAAATTTAAAAAATGAAAAGATGTGACCCATGAAAGACCAGAGTTAGGACTCAATCGAGGTACTAGTGAAGTGAAATCAATAGAAGATTTTGAATAAAGAACTGGATTTGGATTCAAATTTCAGATCCTGAGCACATCAAATACTTTTTCATTCTCTGAGGTTTCAGTATATTCAAGAGTAAGAATACTATCTATCTCACTAGGCTACTGTGATAATTAGATGAGAAAAGAAATATAAAATCATATCTAGTTTTTCTGACAAGCTGTCAAAGCTCAACCTGAGGAAAGATTAGAAAGCTAGCGTGATATCCACTGCTTCCTTTCCGCATGTTCTGTCCTCCCAGAGACCCACTGCCCAAGCACCAAAGAACAGGTTTTGCCTTTGTGTCTCTCAGCTGAGTTGCTCTGGGCTATAGCTCTAAAGTCAAGAGACCAGTCACCATAAAGCTTCTAGCATTTTATTTCCAGAGAGAAGATTACCATCTAGTTATGTAATTATCCCCTAAAGCTTAGGTCTGGCTTTCTCTTCCTTTTGAGGTATAAAACAAATAACCTGGTAAATTTATTTTTAAAAATATCAGAGGAATATTTTCACATAAAACCCAAAACAATTTTGATTATAACACACTTTCACAAGTACATGTAGCCAACCATTTTCTGTTGCCTCATATTTAATTTTAAAGATTAAGTATTCTGATTACTCTGTTTTCTAATTAAAGCTTTCTCTATTTCACTATTTTGGATTAGCTATTGAATTTAGTAACATAAATATCAACTCATCATAAAAAAATTTTCAGTACTTCAGCTTAACTATTAAATAGTTATATATTTTATATCTTGTAGGTTCAGTTCAGTTCAGTCTCTCAGTCATGTTCAACTGTTTGCGACCCCATGGACTGCGACGTGCCAGGCCTCCCTGTCCATTACCAACTCCCGGAATTTATTCAAACTTATGTCCATTGAGTCGGTGATGCCATCCAACCATCTCATCCTCTGTTGTCCCCTTCTCCTCCCGCCTTCAGTCTTTCCCAGCATCAGGGTCTTTTCAAATGAGTCAGTTTGCATCACATGGCCATAGTATTGGAGTTTCAGCTTTAGCATCAGTTCTTCCAATAAATATTCAGGACTGTAATTAATAATATTAAAGCTTCAGGGATACCAAAACTATTTGCACCTTTTTCCT
Source organism: Capra hircus (assembly GCF_001704415.2). Taxonomy (NCBI): domain Eukaryota; kingdom Metazoa; phylum Chordata; class Mammalia; order Artiodactyla; family Bovidae; genus Capra; species Capra hircus. Next base: position 26,672,258 of record NC_030827.1, on the reverse strand, counting down.
GACAAGTTTCATGGGTAATAATGATTAGTAAAGAACATGGTACTACTTCAAAAACCTCTAAGAAAGCTCTGGTCATCTGTTCAAAGTCCCTAAACCTTTATGTTAAAACTACAGGATGGCTGTTCTAGCAACCTTTTGCTAGCCCCCTATTTTAAGTCTGAATAGAAATCACAGTGAGTTCTTCTGTATTTTTCATCATTAGATCTATGGAGCATAAAGAATCATTTCTTCAGTAGGTTTTCTGTGAGGGAGGGAGATTATATTCTTGAGTCTCTTCAAGTGAAGTTTCCATGAGTTCAACCAACTTTTCCACATGCTGTTGAACAAATGTGTTTCAGACCCTGATTACGGAAGCATTCTCTTTGTTCCTGTGTATAATTTAGTTTCCACTTTCACCGTGCTTCTGATGGAAGGATACTGCAAGGTGGTAGAAAGAGAAACAGACTAGAAGTAAGGAAACTTTCAATTTAGGTCTCTAATCAGTCCTGTGTACTTGGGCATTTAGACCACTTAACACTCTGCTTCTTTCCTCAACCCTCAACAAAAAAGAAAAAAATGCCTGCCCTATCTCTCAGGTTGCTGTGAGGTTCCAAACTTTGTGGATATATGCAATGAATTCCATGAAATATAGTCATTAAAGAAAGTATTGTCATTTTTTCATTTATATATATATATATATTCTGACTAATTTACAACATAAACATTTATGCATCAAAAACTGATAAGAACTCCAATTTTAAAGGATTAAGTACAGCCCTAATTTAAATCCCTGACAGTAAAATCAGTAATGCTTCCTATCTTCCATGCTATAAAATTTTGTCTTGGGAATAAAATTAAATCAATGAGAACAAAAAAAAGCTGATTTTGTTAATGAACTAGAGACTTGTTTCAAGATTAATCTGACCTCATTTAACCACTAAATAACATACATGTGCTCAGTTGTGTCTGACTCTGTGACCCTTTGGAATGTAGCCCACCAGGCTCCTCGGTCCATTGGATTTCCCAAGCAAGAATACTGGAGTGGGTTGCCATTTCCTACTCCAGGGGATCTTCCCCAGCCCCAGGATTGAACCTGTGTCTCCTGAGTCTCCTTCATTGCGGGTGGATTCTTTAATGCTGAGCCTTTATGGAAACTTCAAATCTGAATTTCCACATGTTGTTATAAAATCTTTACAGACTAGAAAGAAGATCTTAGAAATTAATTGAATGAAAACTGCCATCAATTTATTTCATAGTATTTGAAATATTCTGTCCATTGTTTCACATGATTTTGAACCTTTCTGATTCTTTCAAAATTACAGTCCCATAGCTGTTAGAAGACAATTCTTCATGGACTTCTCATTTTGTCACATGTCTTATAAGTAGAGATATTAATTGCCTTTGTTCTAAAAAATATTCCAGGAATATTTGTATAGAAAACAGTCTTGAAAATAAAGATAGTACTTCCTTCTAGGGAAAAAGGCAGGTCTACTTCAGGCCTGTATAATAAAGATAATATCGCCCTCTAGATCGTGTAGGCTTCAGTTCAGTTCAGTTCAGTCACTCAGTCATGTCTGACTCTTTGCAACCCCATGAACTGCAGCACGCCAGGACTAACTGTCCATCACCAACTCCTGGAGTTCACCCAAACTCATGTGCATCGAGTTGGTGATGCCATCCAACCATCTCATCCTTTGTCGTCCCCTTCTACTCCTGCCCTCAATCCCTCCCAGCATCAAAGTCTTTTCCAATGAGTCAACTCTTCACATGAGGTGGCCAAAGTATTGGAGTTTCAGCCTCAGCATCAGTCCTTCCAATGAACACCCAGGACTGATCTCCTTTAGAATGGACTGGTTGGATCTTCTTGCAGTCCAAGGGACTCTCAAGAGTCTTCTCCAACACCACAGTTCAAAAGCATCAATTCTTCGGCGCTCAGCTTTCTTTACAGTCCAACTCTCACATCCATACACGAGTACTGGAAAAACCAAAGCCTTGACTAGACGGACCTTTTGTTGGCAAAGTAATGTATCTGCTTTTCAATATGCTATCTATGTTGGTCATAACTTTTCTTCCAAGGAGTAAGCGTCTTTTAATTTCATGGCTGCAGTCACCATCTGCCGTGATTTTGGAGCCCAAAAAAATAAAGTCTGACACTGTTTCCACTGTTTCCCCATCTATTTGCCATGAAGTGATGGGACCAGATTCCATGATCTCAGTTTTCTGAATGTTGAGCTTTAAGCCAACTTAAATATGCTATCTAGGTTTACTGCTTATTATAAAAGAGTTGGGTTCTCTAAGCTCAGAACTCCTCCCCTACAGCACCTGACACTGCCTGCGCAGATGTCATCTCTCTCTCTCCCTGCAGGGTCGTATGGGAACTGGGGCTCAGAAAACCAGTGCAAGTGCTGACATTCTGGGTTATGCTGCTTCCTAAAGTAGTAAAGTTCTTTGGTCCAGGAGTCTCTTGCCTTCTACCACCACCAATGGAACGGTGGCGGGCTAACCTGGTAGTGTACAAGTGTGGCAGCATTTTAGATTTGCCAGAATTAGTGACCATAAAAATGCCTGGTAGAAGACTAATATAAATGATCTTTCTCAATATTTTCTATCACTGAATTCCATCAGTTAATAATTCTGAATTACCAGAAAAGAACATTAAATCTAAGACATTCCTGTGCTCAATGACCAAGAAGTTGCTCTCTTAGTGAACTTTCACTGGTGTCCAGCTAATAAAGCATGGCACATTTAGCCAGGCATCTAAAATTGCCCAGATGGACATTCAGGGTTTCAGCTAGGTCACAGGGCTGCCTGGTTTCTCACAAACATGTTTATTCTTTCTCTTGTACTATTGTACAAGTGTTGTCAGTCATGTTATTTCTGTCCACACTATTTAATGAAACATGTTCACACAGCTTAGAAGGAGCAGTTATCTAGCAAACGTCTCTGGCCTACAGGCCATAGTCATTTGGGCTGGGGTAAACAACTGAAAGGAACTCAGCCAGTCCTGCTGCCCAACCAAGGAATCTGAAAATGAGACCCAGGAAATGGGATTTTTATTGTTGTGAACTTTTGCTGAAAGGCCATGCTGACTGGGAGACTGACAACAGCATTTGAAGGCTATCCTGGTACTAATGGTCAAGTACCAATGCAGGAGGCTGAAGAGATGGCTGGTTCAGTCCCTGGGTTGGGAAGATCCTCTGGAAGAGGGCAGAGCAGCCCACTCCAGTACTGTTGCCTAGAGAATTCCCGACGGAGGAGCCTGGTGGGCTACAGTCCTCAGGGTCGCAAAGAGTTGAAACACAACTGAAGTAACTTAGCACAAGGTAAGATATATGCCCAGAGAACAGCAAGAAGTCAGTTTGGGGACAGATGAAAATGAGGCATACACATGAGGCTTGAAAAGAGACATGTAAAGCCCAAAAGTCGGCATCACTGACTCGAGGGACATGAGTTTGAGCAAGCTGGGGGAGTTGATGATGGACGGAGAAGCCTGGTATGCTGCAGTCCATGGAATTGCAGAGTTGGACACAACTGAGCAACTGAACTGAAAGCCCAAAAGAGAGAGAAGAAACAAAGAGAGAAAATGCCTCCTATGATTTCAGGCACTCTGGCTCTGCTGCTTGCTTTGATTCTCATAACATCTTCTTGCATTCTAACAAGAAATTCCCTTTGTTCAAGGAACAAAAGAGCTTCTGATTAACTGTGTTAATTTTATTCATTTGTTTCCATTATTTTTACTTTGGCACAAATATTTTATTTGGTGGTTTTCTCACAATTAAAATAAAGTAAATCTAGCTCTGAGATTGTCTAGAACACATCCTTATATAGTGGAATAATATGATAGGTTGATAGTATGCAATGCTTACATAACAACTCTTCTAACCTAATCTTGACTATTACAAACCTGAAACTTCAAAACAGTGGGAAAAAGCAAAAGCCACCGAACTGAACGAGACTTGAAAAAATATTAGTTGAGTTTCCATCAGCTAATAATGTAAATTTTCTCTTTATTCACCTGTAAAAATAAAATATTAATGCCACCTTATAGCCATCAATTTTAATGATATACAGACTAAAAGCTTATATTAATAATATACAGACTAAAAATTGTTGATGCAGTGGTGATGTCAATTCTCACAGCCATTTTCATTTCTTCCCATTTTCCCCACCCTCCAAACATCTCCCCTCGTTGTCTACTAGACTAGACTCATAGTACTGAGGTTAGTAGCCTGGCTATCCCTAATCACACTTGCTTGGCCTTGTGACTTCAGCATGAATCTTTGTCAAACCACATACTAGACTTTGATGATGAAGACTGATAGAATGGACAGGGAAAGACAGACCCAGAAGGCAAAATAATGGGAAAATAGCTATTGAAAAATAAGTAGTGACCATCTATGTAAAGGGGGGGGAGATAAAACAAGGGAAGGCAAGTAGAGTAAAGGCATTGCATTCCTGTGGAACTGTAGCAACTTGATCTTGGGAGAATGTGGAAGAAGTGAAAAAAAAAATGGTGAGAGAATAGAAGGTAGAGTGTTATTACCAGAAGTTGCCAACTGGATCCTTGAGTTGTGCAATTAAAGAATGAAACTGCCACTTTCTTTTGGAGATAGCAGAAGGAGGAGATGGCTGATGAAATGGGATTCTTTGATTACAACATTATCCTAAGTTTGAATCATATAGATCCTCAGCATAACTATTTATATATAACTTATAAACAATTTATTGGGTTGGCCAAAAAGTTCCTTCAGGTTTTTCCATTATATCTTATGGAAAAAGCCAATCGAACTTATTGTTTTATTCAACATTATATCAAGCTGTCAATAGTGTCATATTTATTTTTCCTGCTATTCCAGATTCAGTATGAGTTAGAGGAATGTAAAGTATAAAAGAGTGATTCCACTGTCAAAGGGAACAAATGCTTTTGTACTTCACTTAAACTTTATAAGAATGGTGGTACAATACTGCTGAAACCTCCTGTCCATCCAAAATGACTCAAATGTCATTTGTATAAATTAGACCTCCTACTTACGCAACAGTTTGGTGAAGAAGCTGAATTAGACTTCTGTGAGAGTCACATGAAGCCTTTACAGAAGAGAAATAACTTAGACAATCACTATGTAGCTTATACTACATTTGTGTTCGGTTTTTCAGTCGTGTCTGACTCATTGTGACCCCACGGACTGCAGCACGCCAGTCTTCCCTGTCCTTCACCATCTCCTAGTGCTTGCTCAAACTCATGTCCATTGAGCGGGTGATACCATCCAACCATCTCCTCTTCTGCTGTCCCCTTATCTTCCTGACTTCAATCTTTCTCAGGATCAGGGTCTTTTACAATGAATCATCTCTTTACATCAGGTGGCCAAAGAATTAGAGATTCAGCATCAGTACCAATGAATATTCAGGATTGATTTCCTTTAGGATTGACTGGTTGGATCTCCTTGCAGTCCCAGAGACTCTCGAGTGTCTTCTCCAACACCACAGTTCAAAAGCATCAGCTCTTTGGCACTCAGCTTTCTAGATGATCCAACTCTCACATCCATACATGACTACTGGAAAAAACATAGCTTTGACTACAGACCTTTGTTGGCAATGTACTATCTCTGCTTTTTAATATGCCATCTAAGTTGGTCATAGCTTTTCTTCCAAGGAGCAAGTGTCTTTTACTTTCAAGGCTGCAGTCACCATCTGCAGTGATTTTGGAGCCCAAGAAAACAAAGTATTTCACTATTTTCATTGTTTTCCCATCTATTTGCCATGAAGAGATGGAACCAGATGCCATCATCTTCGTTTTCTGAATGTTGAGTTTTAAACCAACTTTTTCACTCTCTCTTTCACTTTCACCAAGAAGCTCTTTAGTTATTCTTCACTTTCTGCCATAAAGGTAGTGTCATAGGCATATCTGAGGTTATTGATATTTCTCCCGGCAATCTTGATTCCAGCTTGTGCTTCCTCCAGCCCACCGTTTCTCATAATGTACTCTGCATATAAGTTAAATAAGCAGGGTGACAATATATAGCCTTGACGTACTGCTTTCCCAATTTTGAACCAGCCTGTTACTCCATGTCTGGTTCTAAATGTTGCTTCATGATCTGCATACAGGTTTCTCAGAAGGCAGGTAAGGTAGTCTTGTATTCCCCTCTCTATAAGAATTTTCCACAGCTTTTTTGTGATCCACACAGTCCAAGATTTTAGAGTAGTCAATGAAGCAGAAGTAAATGCTTTATCTCATATATTTCTCAGAACATATGAGGTAGAAATATTAGTACTATGATCACCTCCAATTTACAATGGAGAAGAAGAAATTTAGAAAAGTCTAATATTATTTAAAGTAGAGACTAATTGGGCTTCCCTGGTGGCTCAGACAGTAAAGAATCTGCCTGCAATGCAGGATACCTGGATTTGATCCCTGGATTGGGAAGATCCCCTGGAGGAGAGCAAGGCAACCCACTCCAGTATTCTTGCCAGGAGAATCCCAATGGACAGCAGGCTAAATTCCATGGGATTGCATATCACTGCAGAAGGTGACTGCATCCATGAAATTAAAAGACGCTTGCTCCTTGGAAGAAAAGCTATTGCAAACCTAGACAGTATATTAAAACACTGGGACATTACTTTGCCAACAAATGTCCATATAGTCAAGCTATAGTTTTTCTAGTAGCTATGTATGGATGTGAGACTTGGATCATAAAGAAGGCTCAGTGCTGAGGAATTGATGCTTTTGAACTGCAGTGTTGGAGAAGACTCTTGAAAGTCCCTTGGACTGCAAGGAGATCAAACCAGTCAATTCTAAAGGAAATAAATCCTGAATATTCATTACAGAGACTGATGCTGAGGCCAAGGCTGCAATAATTTGGCACCTGATGTGAAGAGCCGACTCAATGGAAAAGACCCTGAAGCTGGGAAAGACTGAAGGTAGGAGGAGAAGGGGACAACAGAGATGAGATGGTTGGATGGCATCACTGACTCAATGAACGTGAGTTTGAGCAAGCTCTGGGAGATGGTGAAGGTTGGGGAAGCCTGGCATGCTGCAGTCCATGGAGTCACAAAGAGTCAGACATGACTGCACAACCAAACAAGAGACTACTTAATTGGGATTCAGGATAAAACTCAAATTTGCTGCAAGGATCTGTAGAGAAAACCAATACTGGGCTAGAAACCAGGGCATATTCAAACAGATTAAGCTTAGTAGAAGTGGAATATTAAATGAAAAGCAGGAAGCAGGCTGAAGAAGTTCTGGGCTCCTCTATGTTTACCAGACCTGATTGCTCCAAATGCCTACGAGTAGTATAACTGGAGATCCCCATATTTGTCTTGGATGCTTCAGTTTCGCCAAGAACTGGGCAGAGTGAACCTGCAGGTTGACAGTTTCATCAGTGTGCTGGATTCTGAGCAACCAGAGATGCATGCTACTACTTTATTTTCACCTGAACACCATGTCTTTTTTTTTTTTTTAAATAACAAGAGTCTATCTCCTGTGACTAAATATTTTAAATGTTTATATCCTTAGAAGTTTGGTTCTTAATAATGTTTGTTGATCTTCCAAGATTTTTTTTGAAGATCGTATACCTCATTCTTGTGATGAAATAGTCAAGACTAAGTACAGTGTTTCAGTGTGGTCTTATATGTCCTGACTTCCTGTCACAGATAAACTTGCATACCTAGCAGCAATGTCAATATCATCTCCCAGACAGGCATTAAACACAGGGGAGATGGTGAGCCATCACTTAGATTAAATTCCACAGGCTTTTTTCCCCCATTATAAATTAAACCATCTGACCTTAACAGCAGGTGCATCCTCTTTCAAGAGAGACAGGATTTGGTGGATAGTCTAGCCCTGCATGATAAGCACAGACTCTATTTTATGACATCCCTTTACTTCGTAAGGGCTGACTACAAAATTACTTGGTATGGCCAAAGGTAGAAGAAAACACTCATCAAGCAGAAAGGAAAGTTTGCTTGTAGAAATTAAGCAGCCCTTGAATAAACAAGCTGTAATTGCTATAGTAACTTTGCAAATCACAGAAACAATAGGACTACATTTTTTTAATATTTGAGAATGTCAGTTCATTGCTTCCTGTTTACTTGCAATTATTTGAAAATAACCTGGATAACTTTATAATCAAGGTATTTCCTCTTGGCTCCCTGGTATACATCAGACTGCCTGAGGAGAGGATTGACATCCTAAGGTGTCCAAAGCATAATCAGTCTTAAGAGCTGCTAATGTTAAAATCCTGACTAATGTTAATCAAAAAGTTAAAAAAAAAATCCTTGGCTTGTTAAACACATACTCTCTCACACAGATACAGTTACACTCACACATGAAAATCACATTATTTTTTAAAACACAGCCAGCAAGTGATGCTGCCTAATTTAAAATTATCTTGGCCCATGTCCACTTTGCAAAACTACCTTTGTGTGTGCCTGTGTCTGTGCCTATGTGTTTGTTACAATTAATAGTCAATATAGGCTGTTTTAAATCTTCCAAGTAAAGTCCAGTTTTCTAATACTGTATGGTTAGCAAAAGTCAAAACACCAGGAAAACACATATACTTCCAGGTAAGAACAGTGTACTTACTGAAAAAATAAAACTTTCTTTACTTTTATTATGCACCAGCATTGATTGGGCTGATTTATTTTATGATGACAGTCTTAGGAAGTGTATATAACTCTGCCAAATATTACATTAGTTATATACTTTATGTGTCTAGGTATTGGTGGGTTTAAGCACATGTTCAATTATTAGGGAGATGTATTAAACTGGATCAGAGTAGACAGACCTAAATTGCTTAACTGATAGGTTAGAATAGGATTGAACCTGTATCCCATATTCTGTTAGGATAACACTTCGGTGGACTCTGCACACATTTGTCTTACACAACCACCCAAGGCATCCCTTTGCCACATTCTGTGGTGCCCTTGGCACTTTCCCCTGACCCTTCTAGGATATGTACTACATTCTGGTAGAGACAATATTTTATGTGTATTTGTATCCCCATCACCTTTTGTTTTGCTCAATACATAATTAAGTGATCTGTAAGTTTTAGTTGAATTAACAGCAGTAATGTTTTTAAAAAACAATTTGCTTCCCTTTCTCATTTTTCTAGATACTCACCAACTCTTACTATCTATAGTTTACTTTAAGCATCCATTTGCCAAGATTGAGATGAGGCTGCATTACAGAAGAAATTGGGGAGACAACTGAGAAAATACCCAGGGACAGTCATTTGAACAAACAGAATAACACAGCACAATCATAACTTTGCCATCTAGATTTCTGTTCTGAGTTCAGATTTCCTGGTTCTTTCAGTTCTCTTCTCCTGTGATCCATTAATACTATACTCATTGTGTTCTCCTTTTGGGTACAGTCCATAATTAAAGCTTAGAGGAGATAGGAAAAGAAGACTAAGAGGTGGGAAATGAAAACAAAGGGATCTTAGGATGGATAGAAAGTCTTCCCTAAGAGGAACTGTGTGAAGAGGAGGTGAAGGAAGGATTTGGCCTGACAAGACTGCTCTTGGATGAGTGGAGCTGAATACAGAGAAAACTGGGTGCATACTAACAGCTTTGGGGCTCAGGGAAGGGTTCAGTTTCCAGCGGCCTTGCCTCAACCAGAGAGAGAAGCATCATGGACAGTTAAAGAGAACTCTGATCTAGAATATTCCATAATCTCTGTTAGCTCCCATTTGATAAGAATCCTGAAAGCCAGCTAGCTTGACTGGCCCACCAAAGAAGAGTAAGTTGACCCTCCCAACTACCACCACCACCAAAGAGCTCTGAGTAGATTGCTAGTTCAGGCCACAGGGTGGACTCAGCAGGTACTCAGGGAATGATCTACAAAGAGAAATCAGGTTACTGGCCAATGCCCACTGAGGCTCTACCAAAACAACAGACACCAAGTCACATGAGTTTCAGTCTTCATGATTAGCCACCAGTAGGATACTCTAGGAAGCAAAACCATATGAGACAGACTCTATTTTTCATTATTATTCTGCACATATTACATTTGAGGAAACCAAGGCTAGGTACTTTCCAAAGTATTAGCCTCATATGTATCAAAGCTGAAAGTAAAAGCCAGGCAGCTGGGTTCATGGATTAGTTTCACTTTAAATTAGTATCTTAGCTGAGACAATTTGAACCTCAACTGCAAATTCAGGACTGCAAGCAACTGTACCACACTTATGTTAGACTTTCCACTCCCTAAGACAATTCCGTTTATCTCAAAGGCTCCCCATCTCTACTACATCATCTAATGCTTTCTTTTCTCCTGGGTTAAGTCCACTGGCATGTCAACATTCTTTTGTTCTCCACCTTAAAAACATACACACAAGTAAAATCAAAAATGGTCTCTTGACTCCCACATCCTCTCTATCCAATATTCAAATTACCTGCTTTTCTAGTAAAACATCTGAAATAAGTTGTCCATTTTTAAGAATGGAATGTTTGTGTCCCCCAAAAGTGCATATTCTGAAGTCCTAACATCCAATGTGATAGAATTTGGAGATGGGGCTTTTGGGAGACTAGGGTTAGATTAAGTCTTCATCATGAGATTAAAGTGAAGTGAAGTCGCTCAGTCGTGACCAACTCTTTGCGATCCCAGAAGTCGCTCAGTCGTGACTGACTCTTTGGGATCCCATAGACTGTAGCCTACCAGGCTCCTCTGTCCATGGGATTTTCCAGGCAAAAGTACTGCAGTGGATTGCCATTTCCTTCTCCAGGGGATCTTCCCAACCCAGGGCTTGAACCCGGGTCTCCCGCATCATAGACAGACACTTTACCATCTGAGCCACCAGGGAAGTCCCTCATCATGAAATTAGTGGCTTTATATGTAGAACAGAGAAAGATCTCTTTCTTCCTTTCATTTGTTCTTTCTCTCACTGAGAGAGAGGTCATGTGAGGACACAGAGATAAGACAGTTTATCCTGTTGTTAAGCCAAGAATAGAGGCCTTATCAAGTACTGAATCATAGGCACCATCCCAGATCCCAGAACTATGAGAAATACATGTGCGTGTGTGTGTGTGTGTGTGTGTGTGTGTGTGTGTGTAAGCTACCCACTCTATGGTATTATGCAATAGAATCCCAAGCAGACTAAGACCTCCGCACTTACTCAATTCTAGTACATCTCCTCATCAGTAGAACAAAACAGTGCTTTCCAGACCATAGCTAGCATCCATGGTGACACATCTCAGGTACCCTTCTCTGTACTGATGCTACTTCTCTTTTGACATCTGCGGCACTACCTTTTCCTATTTCTCCTCTTACACATTCACAAATTTCTCTTTTTTTTTTTAAATTGAAGTATAGTTGATTTACAATGTTGTGCTAGTTTCTGGTGTACAGAAAAGTGATTCAGTTATACATGTATATATACATTCTTTTTCATATTATTTTCATTATGGTTTATTATATGATACTGAATATAATTCCCTGTGCTATACTTTGGATAGGATCTTGCTATTTATCTATTTTATATATAGTAGTGTGCATCTCCTAATCCCAAACTCCGAATTTATCCCTCTCCCACTCCATTTCCCGTTTGGCAATCATACATTTGTTTTTTATGTCTATGAGTCTGCTCCCATTTTGTAAATAAGTTCACTTGTGTCATTTTAGATTCCAAAAATAAACGATATCATATTATATTTAGCTTTCTGTTTCTGACTTACTTCACTTGGTATATAATCTCCAGATCCATCCATGATGTTGCAAGTGGCATTTTTCAAAAACTCAGACCTCCTTTTAAACTCCTCCAATCCCAAAGAATGGTAATGATTAAGAATGTTCAAACTACTACACAGTTGCACTCATTTCACATGCTAGCAAGGTAATGCTCAAAATCCTTCAAGCTAGACTTCAATAGTACATGAACTGAGAACTTCTAGATGTACAAGCTGGATTTAGAAAAGGCAGAAGAACCAGAGATCAAATTGTCAACATTCATTGGATCACAGAAAAAGCAAGGGAATTCTAGAAAAACATCTACTTCTACTTAACTGAATACACTAAAGCCTTTGATTGTTTGGATCACAACTAACTGTGGAAAATTCTTAAACAGATGGGAATACCAGACTACCTTGCCTATCTCCTGAGAAATCTGTATGCAGGTCAAGAAGCAACAGTTAGAACCAGACATGGAACAATGGACTGGTGCAAAACTGGGAAAGGAGTACCTCATGGCTGTTAATTGCCACCCTACTTATTTAACTTATATGCAGAGTATATCATGCAAAATGCCAGGCTGAATGAAGCACAAGTTGGAATCAAGATTGCCGAGAGAAATGTCAATAACCTTAGATATGCAGATGACACTACCCTATGGCAGAAAGTGAAGAGGAACTAAAGAGTCTCTTGATGAAGGTGAAAGAGAAGAGTGAAAAATCTGGCTTAAAACTCAATATTCAAAAAATAAGATCATGGCATTCAGTGCCATCATTTCATGGAAAATAGATCAGGAAACAATGGAAACAGTGACTGATTTTATTTTTTTGGGCTCCAAAATCAATGCAGACAGTGACTGCAGCTATGAAATTAATAACCTAGACATCATATTAAAAGGAAAGGCATCACTTTGCTGACAAAGGTCTGTATAGTCAAGGCTATGGTTTTTCCATTGATCATGTATGGATATGAGAGTTGCACCATAAAGAAGGCCGAGCACCAAAGAATTGATGCTTTTGAACTGTGGTGTTGGAGAATATTCTTGAGAGCCTATTGTACAGCAAGGGGATCAAACCAGTCAATTCTAAAGGAGATCAATCCTGCATATTCACTGGAAGGACTGATGCTGAAGCTGAAACTCCAATCCTTCAGCCACCTGATGTGAAGGGCCAATTCATTGGAAAAAACCCTCATGCTAGGAAAGAATGAAGGCAGGGAGAGAAGAGGGTTATAAAGGATGAGATGATTGGATGGCATCATCAACTCAATGGACATGAGTTTGAGACTTCAGATGATGGTGAAGGACAGGAAGGCCTGGAGTGTTGCAATACATGGGATCTCAAAGAGCCGGACATAATTGAACAACTGAATAACAACGAGGGAGAGTAACCTTGCCAGATAGCACAGTGGTGAAGAATCCACTTGCCAATGCAGGAGACATGAAAGACGTGGGTTTGATCCCTGAGTTAAGAAGATCCCCTGGAGTAGGAAATGGCAACCCACTCCAGTATTTTTGCCTGGAAAACCATGGACAGAGGAGATTGATGGGCTACAGTCCATGAGGTTGCAAAGGGTCAGACACAACTGAGTGACTATGAACACTCAAAGAAGAGCTCATTCCTTGCTCTTCTATTCCAAGTATATACTGATACTTTTCTTAAGGAGCCTATCTAGAACCATTATTTTAAACACCTATGTACATTCTAGGGATTTCCAAATGCATTTATCTACACTAGCCCTCTCCCTGAATGCTAATCTAAAATAGTGGCCTACTAGCACATCCAATGGTCATAATGATATCTAATAGACATATTCCAGTGTCCAAAATGTAGGTCGCGTTTTTTTCATGGGGATTCAGAGATTTCTATTGGTATGAGTAGAAATTATCATATATCACTTTCCCTTAGAGGAAGAACGTCCACTGGTTTTACCCCTATGCTGATCACAATGTTATGTTTTTTCACTGACTCCATAGCCTCAGATACACTATCATTAATTTTAGGACTGCAGATAATATAAATTTTCTGCAAGCACATATATCATGGGAAAATCATCAGGAAAATTCCATCATATGGAGGACTTTTAAGATGAATAAACAGTGGAGACTCTACTATTTGGATTCTTCATTTTGTTATTCCTAGTTCTCTGACCCTATTCTTGGCTTTGAAACTAAAAAAAAAAAAAAAAAAGGAATAGATCCTCTTGCCAGTTTAACAAGATTGTGCCCGTGCCTGTCTCCTTGGAAACACCCCCCATTAACACACACACACACACACACACACACACACACACACACACATTTATGCTCTTCTGTTTCAAGTTTTCCACTCTTCAGTTCAGGTAGATGCTCTCAGCAACAACTCCTCTCTTCTAGTTTCCCTCTTCCAGTGCAAATGTTCAGCTTTAGATTTTTACCCATCTATCCCAAATGATCAAGGTTTTTCCCAGACACCAATGTTCAAAATTCTCTTGGTTGTCTTTTAAGCAAATTTTCATCCCTAGTCTCTGGAGAACTCAGAGACTTCCTTCCTCATTAGTGGTGGGGACAACTCTTGCCACAACATCTGCTGAATTCTTTACCTAAATGCTCAGTGCTTCCCAGAAATCTCAGAATGAGTCTCATGGCACAACTTACTCCAAAATCACACCAAAATAAATCTCTTGTCTGTCAACCTTCTTCTAAGAGATAGATCCTCTGATTCAAACACTTACTTATGTATCCGCAGTCATATATTCACTGATTCAACAAATATTCACTCTGTTCCTACTATTGTAAAAAGCATGGTATGTTGGATGAAGGAAGAAAATGGTGTTGGGCATGGCTTTTTCACCTTGTAACATATGTAACAGAATGCCAGATGGGTAGGTGGACATGAATCAGATAGCTGCATAGCTGAGTGAATAATGATCTATTCAGATATGTGCTTTGAAGAATGAGAATAGTTAACAAGAGGGAACCAAGGATGAGGGAAGACTTGCCAGAGAAAAGTCCTGTTAGAGCTAAAGGATGAATGATTACGAGATAATTAGACAAAGAGTGAAAGGAAAAGTGTTCTAGGAAGAGAGAATGAGATTTACTGGTTTCCCTAAAAAGATGAACTAAAAGAAGCCCAGTGTGACTGGACATAGGTAAAAGGATATGTGTGTGTGTGTGAAACTCAGGACTGCAGACCTGATCAAACCAGCTGTCAGCCCATGTAGGTACCTATGAGATTTTGATCTTTTTCCCAAGGGTGATAAAAAAAAAAATCACTGAAGATCTTTGATCAAGGGGTGGGGAAATGGAGGGTGATGTGATCAGATTTGCATTATGAACTCACTCTAGCACATACTGGAGAATGGATTGGAATGGGGTTAGAGTGAGTGTTGGAAGTCCAGTGAAGTGAAACATTAGCAAATAGGCTAAGGTAGTGCTATGGAGACAAAAAGGTGAAAGAAGTAAGAGGTAAAATTAACAAACTTTAACCTAGACAGCATATTAAAAAGCAGAGATATTACGTTGCCAACAAAGGTCTGTCTAGTCAAAGCTATGCTTTTCCCAGTAGTCATGTATGGATGTGACAGTTGGACTATAAAGAAAGCTGAGTGCCAAAGAATTGTTGCTTTTGAACTGCGGTTTGGAGAAGACTCTTGAGAGTCCCTTGGACTGCAAGGAGATGCAACCAGTTCATGCTAAAGGAAATCAGCCCTGAATATTCATTGGAAGGACTGATGATGAAGTTGAAACTCCAATACTTTGGCCACCTGATGTGAAGAAACTGACACATTTGAAAAGACACTGATGCTGGAAAAGATTCAAGACAGGAGGAGAAGGGGATGAAAGAGGATGAGATGGTTGGATGGCATCACTGACTCAATGGACATGAGTTTAAGTAAACTCCGGAAGTTGGTGATGGACAGCGAGGCCTGGAGTGCTGCAGTCCACGGGGTCGCAAAGAGTTGGACATGACTGAGCGACTGAACTGAACTGAACTGAATATAGCATCCTGAACTCAGAAGTGTTCTCATATATTTCACGGATTTCTTTCCATTTCAAAATCAGATAGCCAGGAAACTTAGAAATTGTTGATATCACACAGATCAAGAATCATACTAGACAAAGAAATCTGAGTTCCTAAGAAGCCACAGTTATTCTCTAGAGAAAGTCAAAGTCACCTCTACTAGTGTCCCTGGAATAACAATTTTCACTGCAGAAAAGTAGAGCATCTTCTTCACAATCAACACAGTCACATTATTATCATTTAGCACTGAACCAAAAACATAAATGATTTTTCCAATAGAAATATATACGTGAATATACCACTACAATGTTAGGAATGGAAGAGCAAGCACTCATAAATTATATAGGTCATTAAATGTTAGTTATGCCACTTTATCTGAAAACATTAAATTTTATGAAAAACATAAAAGGATTATTTATCAGAAACCAGAGAATAATGTTTCATTATATGTCCTAGGAATGATAGATTCCACACCTCTTTGCAATGGAACAACCTATCCACTTGAAGAGAACACAAAAAGTTCATGATATCTCTTGCAACATGCCAGTGACTAATATTTTCCCCTCATTTCTTTTTCACAGCAAGAAAACAAGAACAGCCTCCTTATACCGTTCTCAAGTGGTTTTAAAAGCTCTTTAAACTACTCGGCATATTAATGATTTTTCTATTTATAAATTACACCCATTGAAAGGCTAAAATGACAAATAGAACACTGAAACTTGTCTCTGTCAGAAACTTGCCTCTCCCACATCCAAAAAGAACAAAGACAAGGCACTCTCCGGTTGACGCTAGCGTTGTCAGAAGCTGAGCTATGAGAACTTTAAGACCCTGAATGGTGAGCTGGCTTTTTTTTTTTTTTTTTCAATAGAAAATCTTCTCCAAGTTCATAAGTCAAGAAAGAACATAATTAAAATGCAACTCTTCCAACAGATCATATAAGTGGGAGGGGTGTCATCATGCTTCTTCTATGCCCTTTTCCTTTGTTTATTTTAATTACGAGACATTTCAATTTATTATGATTCAATCCACGTATCAATGCCATAAAGCCATCTAACCCACCTTAAAAAAAGATTCAGCAGGAAATTTCAGTCTATTTTGCCAGAAGCTTAGAAAAGCTAAGAAAATGCACGTTTATAACACATTACTCACCCATATTTATAGATCCTCACATTAAATGTTAATTTGTATTTCAAAATAGCTTTAGAAAGTATATGAAATAGCTGACAGTTTTTGTTTGGCTGTTTTCCCATCAGAATATAATCACTGAAAGAACAGTCCTGCGTGCTGCTGTCATGGAAATGGCAGCAGAGGGGAACAAGTGGCATTTGTGCAAATGAGTACATACACATCTGTTTATTTTAAAAGGCAGAATAAAAGCTCATATTCTGAAGAACTCATTGTTGATTGTTGTTTAAATAATCTGTAAATATAGATTATGACAAGTAGGATAAATTATAAAACTTAGAACTGGAAAGGTATCATTTACCACTTAAATAATAAGTACTCTGGTTGACTGAAAATACTCTATTGATAGCTGGGAAAGAGCAGAGACATGGAATTAGTCACTGGGAGTCTCTACCCAGAAGTTTTCAGTCTGCTGGGATGTATCATGATGCTGTGGCTGTTAGAAAAGGCACACATAGATGGACAGCATATCTTCCTCAACTATTCTGACCTCAAAGTGATCTCTCTTCTGTGACATTCGTTCTGGTGGTTTAGTCATAAACTGGTGTCTGACTCCTGTGACCCCATGGACTGTAGCCCACCAGGCTCCTCTGTTCATGGGATTTCTCCAGGCAAGAATACTGGAATGGGATGCCATTTCCTTCTCCAGAGGATATTTCCAAATCAGGGATCGAACCCAAGTCTCCAGCATTGGCAAGCAGATTCTTTACCACTAAGCTACCATATTTCAAAAGTTAACAGATTACATATTACTATATCACTGCTCTTTGATTCATTCACATTCATAATAACAAAAGATAGAAATGTGTTCACATTGCAGTGTCTGTGGCCATTCTGTGTTGGATGTTACATAGGCTTGGTATGACTGGAAGTTAAGGCCTAAGGGAATATGCTCTTTTACGATTCGAATGCTAGAAATGGGGTAACCTGGATGAGTATAGGCTGAGAAAACCCAAAGATCCCACTAATCTGTAGTGTAGGAAGCTCCATGAGCTGTGAAAGGAAATGAAGGTCAGGTTCAGCTCAGTTCAGTCACTCAGTCATGTCCAACTCTGCGACCCCATTAATCGCAGCACGCCAGGCCTCCCTGTCCATCACCATCTCCCGGAGTTCACTCAGACTCATGTCCATCGAGTCAGTGATGCCATCAGTCATCTCATCCTCTGTCGTCCCCTTCTCTTCCTGCCTCCAATCCCTCCCAGCATGAGAGTCTTTTCCAATGAGTCAACTCTTCGCAGGAGGTGGCCAAAGTATTGGAGTTTCAGCTTTAGCATCATTCCTTCCAAAAAAATCCCAGGGTTGATCTCCTTCAGAATGGACTGGTTGGATCTCCTTGCAGTCCAAGGGACTCTCAAGAGTTTTCTCCAACACCACAGTTCAAACGCATCAATTCTTCAGCGCTCAGCCTTCTTCACAGTCCAACTCTCACATCCATACATGACTACTGGAAAAACCATAGCCTTGACTAGACGGACCTTTGTTGGCAAGGTAATGTCTCTGCTTTTTAATATGCTATCTAGGTTGGTTATAACCTTCCTTCCAAGGAGTAAGTGTCTTTTAATTTCATGGTTGCAGTCACCATCTGCAGTGATTTTGGAGCCCAAAAAAATAAAGTCTGACACTGTTTCCCCATCTATTTCCCATGAAGTGATGGGACTGGATGCCATGATCTTCATTTTCTGAATGTTGAGCTTTAAGCCAACTTTTTCACTCTCCACTTTCACTTTCACCAAGAGGCTTTCTAGTTCCTCTTCACTTTCTGCCATAAGGGTGGTGTCATCTGCATATCTGAGGTTATTGATATTTCTTCTGGCAATCTTGATTCTAGCTTGTGCTTCTTCCAGTCCAGCGTTTCTCATAATGTACTCTGCATAGAAGTTAAAGAAGCAGGGTGACAATATACAGCCTTGATGTACTCCTTTTCCTATTTGGAACCAGTCTGTTGTTCCATGTCCAGTTCTGTTGCTTCCTGACCTGCATATAGGTTTCTCAAGAGGCAGGCCAGGTGGTCTGGTATTCCCACCTCTTTCAGAATTTTCCACAGTTTATTGTGATCCACATAGTCAAAGGCTTTGGCATAGTCAATAAAGCAGAAATAGATGTCTTTCTGGAACTCTCTTGCTTTTCCAATGATCCAGCGAATGTTGGCAATTTGATTTATGGTTCCTCTGCCTTTTCTAAAAGCAGCTTGAACATCTGGAAGTTCACGGTTCACGTACTGCTGAAGCCTGGCTTGGAGAATTTTGAGCGTTACTTTACCAGTGTATTAGATGAGTGCAATTGTGCAGTAGTTTGAGCATTCTTTGGCATTGCCTTTCTTTGGGATTGGAATGAAAACTGACCTTTCCAGTCCTGTGGCCACTGCTGAGTTTTCCGAATTTGCTGGCATATTGAGTGCAGCCCTTTCACAGCATCATCTTTCAGGATTTGAAATAGCTCAACTGGAATTCCATCACCTCCACTAGCTTTGTTCATAGTCATGCTTTCTAAGGCCCACTTGACTTCACATTCCAGGATGTCTGGCTCTAGGTGAGTGATCAAACCGTCATGATTATCTTGGTCATGAAGATTGTTTTGTACAGTTCTTCTGTGTATTCTTGCCACCTCTTCTTAATATCTTCTGCTTCTGTTAGGGCCATACCATTTCTGTTCTTTATCAAGCCCATCTTTGCATGAAATGTTCCCTTGGTATCTCTAATTTTCTTGAAGAGATCTCTAGTCTTTCCCATTCTGTTCTTTTCCTCTATTTCTTTGCATTGGTTGCTGAGGAAGCCTTTCTCATCTCTTCTTGCTATTCTTTGGAACTCTGCATTTCAGATGCTTGTATCTTTCCTTTTCTCCTTTGCTTTTCACTTCTCTTCTTTTCATAGCTATCTGTAAGGCCTCCTCAGACAGCCATTTTGCTTTTTTGCATTTCTTTTCCATGGGCATGGTCTTGATCCCTGTCCTCTGTACAATGTCATGAACCTCATTCCATAGTTCATCAGGCACTCTATCTATCAGATCTAGGCCCTTAAATCTATTTCTGACTTCCACTGTATAATCATAAGGGATTTGATTTAGGTCATACCTGCATGGTCTAGTGGTTTTCCCTACTTTCTTCAATTTAAGTCTGAATTTGGTAATAAGGAGTTCACGATCTGAGCCACAGTCAGCTCCTGGTCTTGTTTTTGTGGACTGTATAGAGCTTCTCCATCTTTGGCTGCAAAGAATATAATCAACCTGATTTCAGTGTTGACCATCTGGTGATGTCCATATGTAGAGTCTTCTCTTGTGTTGTTAGAAGAGGGTGTTTGCTATAACCAGTGCGTTCTCTTGACAAAAGTCTATTAGTCTTTGCCCTGCTTCATTCTGTATTCCAAGGCCAAATTTGCCTGTTACTCCAGGTGTTTCTTGACTTCCTACTTTTGCATTCCAGTCCCCTAGAATGAAAAGGACATCTTTTTGGGGTGTTAGTTCTAAAAGTTCTTGTAGGTCTTCACAGAACCGTTGAACTTCAGCTTCTTCAGTGTTACTGGCTGGGGCATAGACTTGGATTACCGTGATATTGAATGGTTTGCCTTGGAGACGAACAGAGGTCATTCTGTCGTTTTTGAGATTGCATCCAAGTACTGCATTTCGGACTCTTTTGTTGACTATGATGGCTACTCCATTTCTTCTGAGGGATTCCTGCCCACAGTAGTAGATATAATGGTCATCTGAGTTAAATTCACCCATTCCAGTCCATTTTAGTTCGCTGATTCCTAGAATGTCAATGTTCACTCTTGCCATCTCCTGTTTGACCACTTCCAATTTGCCTTGATTCATGGACCTAACATTCCAGTTTCCTATGCAATATTGCTCTTTACAGCATCGGACCTTGCTTTTATCACCAGTCACATCCACAACTTGGTATTGTTTTTGCTTTGGCTCCATCCCTTCATTCTTTCTGGAGTTATTTCTCCACTGACCTCCAGTAGCATATTGGGCACCTACTGACCTAGGGAGTTCCTCTTTCAGTATCTTAACATTTTGCCTTTTCATACTGTTTATGGGGTTCTCAAGGCAAGAATACTGAAGTGGTTTGCCATTCCCTTCTCCAGTGGACCACATTCTGTCAGACCTCTCCACCATGATCCTCCCATCTTGGGTGGCCCCACAGGGCATGGCTTAGTTTCATTGAGTTAGACAAGGCTGTGGTCCTAGTGTGATTAGACTGACTAGTTTTCTGTGATTATGGTTTCAGTGTGTCTGCCCTCTGATGCCTTCTTGCAATACCTACTGTCTTACTTGGGTTTCTCTTACCTTGGACTTGGGGTATCTCTTCACATCTGGTCCAGCAAAGCGCAGCCGCTGCTCCTTACCTTGGTCGAGGGGTATCTCCTCACTGCTGCCCCTCCTGACCTTAATCGTGGAATAGCTTCTTTAGACCCTCCTGCACCCATGCAGCCACCACTCCTTGGACATGGGGTTGCTCCTCCTGGCTGCCACCCCTGACCTCCAATGTGAAGGTCAGGTTACACTCTCCCATAACACAGGCAGGGAATCAGAGAAAAGCATTAGTTCTTGAAATGCCAGTTCTCAGCTGTTTGCTCCTGCAGAAGGGAAAGGGACCCCCTGGTGACAGCCAGGTCCTCCATGCTCCAGTGAGGGGAGGGGAGGGGAGTTTGAAAACAATTGATGCCTCATGGTATCTAGGGGACGGGTGGCCTGTTGCTGTCTACAGATCTTTGTTCTGTTAAATGCTGAGAAAGAACCCAAAACGTTCAACGTCAACTGATCACAAGCTAAGAGAAAAGCAGTCAAATTCTATGATGCTGGCGACAAAGACTTCTCTAACAATCACGGAGGCAAGATTACCATAAGAGGAGGAGGTCTAATGAGGACCTTCAGTGGAGTCCAAACAACAGAGATGTCAATCTCAAGAGTTGGCAATAGATATTCGATATTCTTTTCAGTTTTTTCTCTAGGATATGTATCCATGAAAAAGGCTTTTTGGAAACACAGAAAATGAGGGAAAGGAAAAATGTAAGAAAACTTTATTATCGGAGTTAGTCTTAGCTGTTTGTATATATCTGTTCTAATATACCCCAGTAGGGGTCTGCTTTTCTCCTGTGATTCCATACACTCTTTTAGCTGTCTTAGAATTTTATTTCCATGGCAGCAGCTACAGGCCAAAGCTTCCAGACTTTAAAAGTTTAGCACTTAACCCTGACCTCGAAAACAGCCAGAAATTAACACAGCAATTAGAATATTTGGGCTGAGAGTAGGCAGAGGAAAGAACACTTCCACTTGAGGGAACAAAAAGATAACAATCAGGATTCCCAATTTAATTTTGAAGAAATGCCCTGTGGCAAATAAATTACATTCAATTTGCTTGCTGCACTGCAATGGCAAAGTCAAAAATATTGGAATGATTTTTTAATATTTCAAATAGTAATTTAGAGACAAGATGTTCTCATTATTATCTAATGAAAATTTAGTTTGTATTGATGTGTACTGGAATAGAGTGATGGGTTCGAATGAGAACTTCACATTTAGATGCTACATTATTTCATACAACCTAATTTTATCATTACCATATAGTACCATTACCAAAATTATCATTACCATAGACAAGGCTATGGTTTTTCTGGTACTCATGTACGGATGCAAGAGTTAGAGCATAAAGTTAGACCATAAAGAAGACTCAGTGCCAAAGAATTGATGTTTTAGAACTATGGTGCTGGAATAGACTCTTGAGAGTCCCTTGGACCACAAGGAGATCAAACCAGTCAATCCTAAAGGAAATCAACCCTGAATATTCATTGGAAGGACTGATGCTGAAGCTGAAGCTCCAATAATTTGGCCACTTGATGCAAAGAGCCAACCCACTGTAAAAGACTCTGATGCTAGAAAGATTGAGGGCAGGAGGAGAAGGGGGCAACAGAGGATGAGATGGTTGGTGGCATCACCAACTCAATGGACATGAGTTTGAGCAAACTCCAGGAGATAATAAAGGACAGAGAAGCCTGGGGTGCTGCAGTCAGTTGGGTTTCCAAGAGTTGAACATGACTTAGCAACTAAACAAGTGTTATTATGATTAGGACCAAAGCTCCAGAAGCAATACTTTGCCTGTATAGCGTTGTGCAAATTACTTCATCACTCTTAGTAACCTCCTTGGTAAAATGAGGGTGTAAATTGCATCCACATTACCAAGTGCCGTAGGCACTCAATGGCATCAGCTAGCCAACCACTCAGAACCTGCTAGCTGTTGTTACACCAACTCCTGCTAGGCTTCTTCTCACTCTGTGAATTCATGCTAGTCACTTAAAATTTAGAAGTCTCACATCAAGTCAATTCATCTCAAATTTTCCTCTCTCTTTTCCATAGATTTCATAGAACCATCTTTAAATATTTTACAAGTTTCTTTAAATAAATGCAAGCAATTTTATAAGAACCAAAGGAAGTTCATTGTTACTCATTTCACATTTATTCAGGCCAATGATTGTAATAAATAATCAATGGTTGCAAACAGAGGAAAGAAAATCTGATTTCTTAGTGTTTCTGTACCTGTGCACATGCTCTCAGCTGTGTCTGACTCTTTGTGATCCTATGGACTATAAGCCAACAGGCTCTTCCATCCCTGGAATTTTCCAAGCAGGAATACTATAGTGGGTTGCCATTTCCTATTCCATAGGATCTTCTTGACCCAGGGATTGAACCCATGTCTCTTGCATCTCCTGCATTGGCAGGCAGGTTCTTTTACCTCTGCACCACCTGGGAAGCCCGTCTTAGTGCAGCTATAATTACCCAAATAGTCAATTTGACTAATCTGAAAAATAAGGAATACTTGTATGTTTTCACTAGGGCTTATATTTCACCATACTAATGAGGAGTAGGGGATGACGGAGGATGAGATGGTTGGATGGCATCACCGACTCAATGGAGGTGAGTCTGAGTGAACTCCGGGAGTTGGTGATGGACAGGGAGGTCTGGCGTGCTGCAATTCATGGGGTTGCAAAGAGTCGGACATGACTGAGCAACTGAACTGAACTGAACTGAATGTAAACTTTTATTGTATTGGTTGTATCAGAGTTTTGCCATGTTTTACTACCGTCTGATTTATATTTTAGACTTTGCTGTCCAATAGAGTAGCCACGGTGAACATGGTTTTTCAGTACTGGAAATGCAGCTAATCTGAATTGAGAATTACCAGAAATGTGAAATACACATATAGTGAAGACTTAGTATTTTTTAAAAAGATTGTAAAATATCTCAATATTTTATAAGGAATACACATAGAAATGATAATATTTTGGATGTAGAAGGCTAAATAAAATGTGTTGTTAAAATTAATTTTACCTGTTGGATTCTACCTTTTTAAAAACAGTGGCTTCAATATAACTTAGAATTACATATGTCGCTTGCACCATGGTTTGCATAATATCTGTACTGGACTGTACCAGCTTAAAATTTCTGGGGAAAAAGTACTCAGCAATTTACACTAACTGCAATCTGAAATCAATGACAGTCAAGAGCTGCAAAATGTAGCAAATCAAGAAATAAGTTCACCCAAAGTTAATTTTGATTATAAGAGTATATGATTAAGATTATTTAAAAAAAAAAAAAAAAAAAAAAAAAAAAAAAAAAAAAAAAAAAAAAAAAAAAAAAAAAAAAAAAAAAAAAAAAAAAAAAAAAGAGTATATGATTAAGAGTGTTTTTTCTTTGAGGTATAATTGACATACCACATTATATTATTTGCAGGTGTAAAACATTTTATTGTTGTTTAGTCGCTAAGTTTTGTCCAACTCTTTGTGACCCCATGGACTGGAGCTCACCAGGATACCCCGTCCATAGAATTTTCCAGGCAAGAATACTGGAGTGGGTTGCCATTTCCTTCTCCGGGGAATCTTTCCAATCCATGGACTGAACCTGGGTCTCCTGCACTGCAGGCAGATTCTTTACCACTAGCACCACCTGGGAACCAGTGTAAAACACATAATGGTTTGATAGTTGTATGTATTGTGAAATGATCATAAGTCTAGTTAACATCTGTCACTATACATAGTTTTACAAACTTATTTTTTATGGTGAGAACTTTCAAGATTTACTCTCTTAACAATCTTCAAATATGCAATACAGTATTAGCAACTATAGTGGTCAGCCTGTATGTTACGTCTCCATGACTTGTATATTTATAACTAGAAATCTGTACCCTTTGACCCTCTTCACCCATTTTACATATCTTCCACTTACCAACTCTGGCAACCACCAATCTATTCTCTGCATCTATGGGTTTGATTTTTATTATTTTTATGGCCAAATAATATTCCTAAGTTTTTAAATAGGGGGAAAATTCTATAGATTAATAACTGTAGATATGTTTTCACCAAAGTCTTTTTAAATTTTATTTTGATTTCTAACTTACTCTGCTTATATCCTTCTTCAGCACTTGTGGAAGACAGAAGTAAGAAATTTGCATTTGTAACAAAAAAATTAGAAAATATGTATATTATATTCTTATACTAACATTTTAACTATTTTTGTGCCTATACAGAGTTTTCTATTTCTAAATAAATGCAAACCATTTTATTAGAATTAAAAGTTTATTATTAGTTATCTCTACACTAATTCAAACAAAGGATTATAAATAATAATCAGTGGTGACAGAGAATAAAGAATATGAATCTTTATAATGTTTCCATTATTTTACACTGAAAATATTGGTTTCTAGTCACATTTACATAATTTACATTACCTTTTTTCTATATTGTACCTCTGATACTTTTAAATCAACATGCTAACAATAAGACTAACAAGCTTAAGAAAGGGTTTTTGCCTTTTTTTCTTTTAGGGGGAGTCATACCACAAGTCTCATAGGATCTTAGTTCTCTGACAGGGATCCAACCCCTGTCCAGATAGTGTAGGCCTAGAGTCCCAAACCACTGGATAACACTTTCTTAAGGAATTACCTAAGAAAGAAAGGATTTTTAATTTGTGCTTTTGCCTCTGTTTGTACTTATACAGCTCACTAAAGTGTAAAGATCACATATTGAGCCTTTAAAATACTTTGAAGTAATTCTTTTAATTTGTGGTTTTGACAACTTGAAATACAATTAAGTTCATTTAAGTTGCATTTCAATTTTTAAAGATTGCTTGCATTTTTGTCTTTAATTATATTAAATCACATAAAACACAAAAGATTCCAAAACAGAAAACAACATGATGTATATACAAAGGTCTTTATTTCATCTTGCCTTTTTCTGCCCTGTATCCCTCTCTCTTTTCTATAAGCAATAATTTTTATTAAATTCTAATGCATTCTTTCATTTTATTTTGAAAATGAAAGGAAAGGAATGCCTATCTACATTAATATTTCTCTCCTTCCATAGTTACAGATCTTAAGCCTTCACTTTTATTTTTTCACCTAAGTCTACCCTCAGATCATTTCATATTAGGCCTTGGAGATATTCCTTGGTCTTTTTTACAGCTGCACATGTTTTATGCTATGGATTTACCTTAATATGTACAGCCAGTGCCCTACGTGGTCATTTGATTTTTTTTTCAGTCTTTTGCTAAAATATCGCAATATAAAGCCTTAAACTGGAGAAGGCAATAGCAACCCACTCCAGTACTCTTGCCTGGAAAATCCCATGGACAGAGTAGCCTGGAAGGCTGCAGTCCATGGGGTCGCTGAGGGTCGGACACGACTTCACTTTCACTTTCACTTTTCACTTTCCTGCATTGGAGAAGGCAATGGCAACCCACTCCAGTGTTCTTGCCTGGAGAATCCCAGAGACAGTGGGCCCCCGTCTATGGGGTCGCAAAGAGTCAGACACTAGTGAGTGACTTTAAAAATAACCACAAAGAGTATCATTTCACATTACATGTTACATAATTTTAAATATGTATTGTTAGTTTAATAAAGTGCTATTGTCTCTTGCCCATAGCTAATATTTGGATGTAAAATAATCTCAGAGAATACTTTCTAACCTGCCATGAACCCTAACCACTGAGGAAGAGGCTGAAAGACCTTGGGATCAAATCAACAGCTGAATCATTTGAAAAGACTGAAAGTATTTTCCAGTCTTTGGAAAGATTGCTGCTGGAAGTCTTGAAGGCACAAAAAGAAGGGGGCAGCAGAGGATGAGATGGTTAGATAGCATTACTGACCCAATGGACATGAATTTGAGCAAACTCCAGAAGACAGTAGAGTACAGAGGACCATGGCATGCTATATACAGTCCATGGGGTCACAAAGAATCAGATATGAGTTAGTGACTGGACAACAACATTATCTCTTGTCCATAGATAATATTTGAAAGTAAAATCACCTGAAAGGATACTTTATAGCCTGCCATGAACCCTAAGCACTGAGGAGGAAGCTGGAAGACACTGGGATCAAATCAAATAAAGAAAAAATTTCAAGTGGAGGGAATGGAAATTAAACAAGTCCATACAGATGTCTTTTCAATAAAAAATAGTCCATTATGAAGAGTTTTGTTATTGTTTGTTTTTTTTATTATTATTCAAAAGAAGTAGCAAAGAGTTTGAAGCAGAGTCTTTGGAGCGTTTGATTGGGAAATAATTTATAGGTAAATTTAATATCCATCCCAAATAGAGAGCCTAGTTGAAACCAAAACCATAAATTTGTCCTTCAATAAATCACCCTAATTCCCACATTTCTCAGTGTTCTGAAGCACCACAGAGTAGATGAGGTGGCAGTAGTATCTAGGGCTGAGTGAAGAATACAGTAGTTGAGAAAGATACCAGGGTATCCTGGGGCTTGTAACACATGATTATGTGGTTGATCATGAAATAAACTGAGTAGGAGCAAACCATGAATTAAAAGAAGAAAATACTACTCCATGATTAAACATATGATTGAAATTAAAAGGACATTCTTCTCATGAAACTATAACTGCCATAAATGATCAATTCTACTTCCAAAGAAATTAGACAACAACTTACTGCAGGTTCATATTAGAACGCTTTTCTTAACAACACTGGTTTATCACTGTTGTATAGGCACACAGTCATACGAGTTTTGTCATAAGAAATTTATCATGACAGTTAAAAGTCTAATGAAGTTTAAAATTATGCACAGCTATATTCAGAATTTAATCACTGTCCAATATGATATTATGCTCCATTGCTCCGTATAGAGATCTCCTCAGTTCAATAATAGTGTTTGGACTCAAGCCCACATCATCTTTCTATATTTAATATTTAATATTCATCATGACATATTTCTGTAATTTCCCTGTTCCAACCACCATAAAACACTTTGACTATAATGATACTTTTTCTTTGGCTAATGAAAGCTTCACATTATTCATATCCTAGGATTCAAACTATTCTCTTTTTAATTTTTAATAGTCAAAATACAAATTTCAAAAATGGTGCTTTTCTCTTCTTCCATAGTTATCTCTGTTTTCCTCCTTGTCAAAATAAAAGAATTTGTTCAGTAATATTAACTCCATAAAGACAGAAACTCCTTCTTAATCCATGCTTCTTAAATTTCTATCCCATCTCCAGCACCTAATTAACAGTCAGAATCCTCCGTGGGCTTCCCTGATAGCTCAGTTGGTAAAGAATCCACCTCCAATCCAGGAGACCCCAGGTTGATTCCTGGATCAGGAAGACCCACTAGAGAAGGGATAGGCTACCCACTAAAGTATTTCTGGGCTTCCCTTGTGGCTCAACTGGTAAAAAATCAGCTTGCAATGCAGGAGACCTGGGTTCAATCCCTGGATTGGGAACATCCCCTGAAGAAGGGAAAGGCCAACCACTCCAGTATTCTGGCTTGGAGAATTTCATGGACTGTGTAGTCCATGGGGTTGCAAAGAATCAGACACGACTGAGCAACTTTCACTTCACTTCACATCACGTAAAAACTGGACATGGATCAACAGATTGGTTCATTTTGGGAAAGGAGTAAGTCAAGGCTGTATATAGTCAGCCCCACTTATTTAATTTATATGCAGAATACATCATGCAAGATGCTGGGCTGTATGACTCACATGCTGGACTCAAAATAGCCAGGAGAAATATCAACAGTCTCAGATATGCAGATGACACCACCCTTATGGCACAGGAGAGTAAAAAAGCTGGCTTAAAACTCAACATTCAAAAAACAAAGATCATGGCATTCTGTCTCATCACTTCAAGGCAAATAGATGAGGAAAAAGTGGAAACAGTGACAGATTTCATTTTCTTGGGCTCCAAAATCACTGTGGACAGAGACTGCAACCACAAAATAAAAGACCCTTATTCCTTGAAAGAAAAGCTATGGCAAACCTAGACAGAGTATTAAAAAGCAAAGACATCACTTTGCCAGCAAAGGTCCGTCTGGTCAAAGCTATGGTTTTTCCAGTAGTCATGCATGGATGTGAGAGTTGCACCATAAAGAAGGCTGAGCACCAAAGAATTTATGCTTTCAAACTGTGGTGTTGGAGAAGACTCTTGAGAGTCCCTGAACAACAAGAAGATCAAACCAGTCAATCCTAAAGGAAATCAATCCTGAATATTCACTGGAAGGACTGATGTTTACAATGAAGCTCCAATACTTTGGCCACCTGATGCAAAGAACTGACTCATTGGGAAAGACCCTGATGCTGGGGAAAATTGAGGCAAGAGAAGAAGGGAGTGACAGAGGATGAGACAGTTGGATGGCATCATCTACTCAATGGACATGAGTTTGAGCAAACTCAGGGAGATAGTGAAGGACAGGGAAGCCTGGTGTGCTGCAGTTCATGGAGTCGCAATGAGTCAGACACGAAAGCAACTGAACAAAAACAGCATGTAAAAACTAGTACAAAATTAATGCAAAGATTACATATATGTCTGTCTACCGACATGGTTTCAAATGTCCTAGTAAATTTCAGGCTTGTAGATTCTAGAAAGAAGTACATAAAATATGGGAGATTGTTTTGTCTATGATAATGTATATTATATGAGATTATAAACAATAAATATAATTAAAAACTCCATTAGGTTAATAGATAGGAAGATACAAAAATGATGCAAAATGAATTGGGAAACAGTAGACAAAATAGCTGAGCAAATGACTAATAGTTCATGCAACCTTGTTATGGGTAATTAGTTCAGTTTAGTTTATGGAATCAATAATTACTGCCGTGTAAATAAGCAACTATGAAAATGTTTAGCAAATAAAGCCTCCCTTAAACAATTTCTCATTTATGATAATGCAAAATTCATAGGCAAGAAGAAATACAATCATGAACATAATCACTATTCCATTAGCCTAGAGGCTTAAAAAAAATTGTGAGACCAAGAATAAAGAGAGAAGAGTACATGCAAATAATGCAATATCTGCCTGCACGTGTGCGTGCTTAGTTGCTCAGTTCAGTTCAGTACAGTCGCTCAGTCGTGTCCAACTCTTTGCGACCCCATGAATCGCAGCATGCCAGGCCTCCCTGTCCATCACCAACTCCCGGAGTTCACTCAGATTCACACGTGAACCATGAACTTCTTGATGTTCAAGCTGGTTTTAGAAAAGGCAGAGGAACCAGAGATCAAATTGCCAACATCCGCTGGATCATGGAAAAAGCAAGAGAGTTCCAGAAAAACATCTATTTCTGCTTCATTGATTGTGCCAAAGCCTTTGACTGTGTGGATCACAATAAACTGTGGAAAATTCTGAGAGAGATGGGAATAGCAGACCACCTGACCTGCCTCTTGAGAAATCTGTATGCAGGGCAGGAAGCAACAGTTAGAACTGGACATGGAAGAACAGACTGGTTCCAAATAGGAAAAGGAGTACGTCAAGGCTGTTTATTTTCACCCTGCTTCTTTAACTTATATGCAGAGTGCATCATGAGAAACGCTGGACTGGAAGAAACACAAAAAGGAATCAAGATTGCCAGGAGAAATATCAATAACCTCAGATATGCAGATGACACCACCCTTAGGGCAGAAAGTGAAGAGGAACTAAAAAGCCTCTTGATGAAAGTGAAACAGGAGAGTGAAAGAGTTGGCTTAAAGCTCAACATTCAGAAAACAAAGATCATGGCATCCGGTCCCATCACTTCATGGGAAATAGATGGGAAAACAGAGGAAACAGTGTCAGACTTTTTTTGGGGGGCTCCAAAATCACTGCAGATGGTGACTGCAGCCATGAAATTAAAAGACGCTTACTCCTTGGAAGAAAAGTTATGACCAACCTAGATAGCATATTCAAAAGCAGAGACATTACTTTGCTGACTAAGGTCCGTCTAGTCAAGGCTATGGTTTTACCAGTAGTCATGTACGGATGTGAGAGTTGGACTGTGAAGAAGGCTGAGCACTGAAGAATTGATGCTTTTGAACTGTGGTGTTGGAGAAGACTCTTGAGACTCCCTTGGCCTGCAAGGAGATCCAACCAGTCCATTCTGAAGGAGATCAACCCTGGGATTTCTTTGGAAGGACTGATGCTAAAGGTGAAACTCCAATACTTTGGCCACCTCATGCGAAGAGTTGACTCATTGGAAAAGACTCTCATGCTGGGAGGGACTGGGGGCAGGAGGAGAAGGGGACGACCCAGGATGAGATGGCTGGATGGCATCACTGACTCAATGGACATGACCATCCCCACGGAAAAGAAATGCAAAAAAGCAAAATGGCTGTCTGGGGAGGCCTTACAAATAGCTGTGAAAAGAAGAGAAGTGAAAACCAAAGGAGAAAAGGAAAGATATAAGCATCTGAATGCAGAGATTCAAAGAATAGCAAGAAAAGATAAGAAAGCCTTCTTCAGCGATCAATGCAAAGAAATAGGGGGAAAGAACAGGATGGGAAACACTAGAGATCTCTTCAAGAAAATTAAGAGGTACCAAGGGAACATTTCATGCAGAGATGGGCTCGATAAAGGACAGAAATTGTCTGGACCTAACCGAAGCAGAAGATATTAAGAAGAGATGGCAAGAATACACAGAAGAACTGTACAAAAAAGATCTTCATGACCCGGATAATCATGATGGTGTGATCACTCATCTAGAGCCAAACATCCTGGAATGTGAAGTCAAGTGGGCCTTAGAAAGCATCACTACGAACAAAGCTAGTGGAGGTAACGGAATTCCAGTTGAGCTATTTCAAATTCTGAAAGATGATGCTGTGAAAGTGCCAGCAAATTCAGAAAACTCAGCAGTGGCCACAGGACTGGAAAATGTCAGTTTTCATTCCAATCCCAAAGAAAGGCAATTCCAAAGAATGCTCAAACTACCACACAATTGCACTCATCTCACACGCTAGTAAAGTAATGCTTAGTTGCTCAGTTATGTCCAACTCTGCAACGCAATCGATGGTAGCTTGCCAGGCTCCTCTATCCATGGGATTTTTCAGGCAAGAATGCTGAAACGGGTTGCCATATCCTTCTCAATATCTGCCTAGATTCCAGTTTCTCGTTCTATTACTTTTAACTCAACAGTTGATGTAGCCACTTTCCCCCCCCAAAGTTGATAATGCCTTCTATTGTATTCTTAAATTTTAAAAAATTTTATGTAATTTAAAAAAATTACTTTCCATTTACCATTATTACAAAATTTTCACTACATTTCCCATATCGTACTATATTATGCCCAACGGTTTGTACCTCCCACTCCGCTACTCCTCTATTACCTCTCCCCACCCTTCCCCACTGGTAACCACCAGTTTGTTCTTTATATCTGTGAGTCTACTTATTTCATGTTATATGCACTAGTTTGTTATAACAGCTGCTTGTTTTTAAGAAAACCTAGATTCCAGTTCTCCAGCAAGTAATATTTATAATCCTAATGTATTTTGCTTCCAAACCCTCCTCTATTCCATTTCCTATACAGTTATCAAGATGAGCTTTCTAAAATAAAAATCTAGTAACTTATTTTTATATTTTTGAAATTGTTCAATATGAACTCATAGTTTTCACAATGAAATCTAAACCCATTATCATAGTATTTATTACATGTGTACTCTGGCTCCTAGTCTTATCTAGCCTTATCTCTTACTCTCTCTTATTCTATATATTTATCTCCTTCATTCATTCAACCAATTGTATATCGGTTACCTAATACCAGACACTCATATACCATTTAATTTCATCATCACTTGAACCCTTTGCTACATATTTTCCAAACTTTGGACCTTTGACTATGTTATCTCCTATGTCTGAAATGGGTTTGCTTCTCCCGCTTCTCAACCCATTTTTTCCTACCTAACTCCTAGGGTCCTTTAAGACTCAATTCAGTCCTAAAGTCAGTCAGTCACGACTGCTTGACTGAACCGAAACCCTTCTCTGCATGATTGGTTTGGGTGTTCCTCCTATATGCTGCTATGACATAAATTAAGCATTACATATTTTATAAGATAATTTTGAATATTAATTTATATTTTATTTAAGGTATACTGCTATGATTTGGTTTTGGTACCTGCAAAATAATTTTTCAATGAAATAAAAATACTCAGTAAATATAAATGTTTTTACCTTTTAGATAAAAACTGTCATTTTACCAGAAAAGATAATTTCTTTCAATATGTGCCAAGAAAAGTTATGCTCTTTTTGTTAATGTGTTTGCATTATTACAAAAATCATTAAGAGATTTGTTTTGTTTAAATTTCCCCCAAAGTGCATCTGAGTTATGCACTGCTTGACAATGACTCAAAAGATACTTAACAGTAAGGAAGTGTGTATGTGTATGTTTTAAGTATGTGTGTGTCTAGTGATTTCCTTGAATAACAAGTTCATGTGATATAAATAATCATGAGACCTGATGTTACAATGGAAAACAGGAGCTTCATATGTTTGGCACGCAATTATATATAGATAAAGAGCATATTTATTAAATATTGAATCATAGACATGGGATGAAGGAGTCACTGTACCAGATTTTGGGGGGCAGGAAATCTTTGAGAGTTTGAATATAAGTAGATAAATTTGAATCTTAAATATTAACACCATAAGTTGATATAAAGTACAAATCACCTAATGATAAGGACATACAAATCAGAAGATTTTCTATAAATTTCAGAATGATTGTGTTACAGTGATGCTATGGACTGATTGCTTGTGTCCATACAAAATTCATATGTTGAAATCTAATCCCCAATATAATGGAATTTGGAAATGGGACCTTTGGGAGGTGATTAGATCATGAAGGTGGAATCTTCATGAATGGGATTAGTGCCCATAGAGAAGAGGCATCCAGAGAGCTCCTTTTGCCAGGTGAGGGAACAGTGAAAAGACGTCTCCCCATGAACCAGGAAATGGGTTTCCACCAGACCCCATCAAATCTGCCAGTGCTTTGATCCTGGACTTCCAAGCCCCTGGAACTGTGAGAAATAAATTTCTGTTATTTATAAGACATAGGCTTCTCTGTGTCTCAGACAGTTAAGGGGGCTCAGACTGTAAGGTGGCTCAGACTGCAAAGAATCTGCCTGCAATGCAAGAGACCTGGGTTCAATTCCTGGGTCAGGAAGATCCCCTGGAAAAGGGAATGGCTACCCACTCCAGTATTCTTGCCTGGAGAATTCCATAGACAGAGGAGTCTGGTGGGCTACAGTCCATGGGTTCCGCGAAGAGTGGGACACAACTGAGTTATCTTCACTTTCACTATTAGTCAAGTATTCTAGGCCAAAGGGACTAAGATATTGACAATGAGAAAAAGAATAGAATGTGGTGCCTGGGATATGTTTGATCCAAAAATGTAATGGATAAATTGAAAGATTGTGGGATTATTTAACATAATTGCATATTTGTTAATGTTCCTTATTCTTGACTTCCTTGAGTTGTGATTTATATTCTTTCAGAAATGTGGTCCCTCTTTCCCCTTTCTCTTGTCTGTTGACTCTTATTTGGCTTCATTCTAAGTATGATTCCCAAAAATGGACATGTTTAATGAGAAGAGATCTCTAATATGAATGATAATTGCTGACCAAACACCAGAAAATTCTTCATGCATATGAAGACCACCTTTTAAAAATAAAGCCCTGTGAACAATGTCAACACAAGCAGCAAAATTCCTCTAGGAGGGTATTTCAAGCTTCTATTTCACGACTTGCTTTTATGGGTTTAAGCACAAGCTTGACATTATGTGAATGCAGTTTGCTGTGTTTAATTACTATCATTATTATTATTATAGATACAGTAGTAATTATCTCTTCTTACTGTCTCATTATGTTTTGATCAATTCACATAATAAAAGTTTACTGTAAATATAAGGTTAGGTAACATTCAGGAAAACATATAATTATGGAATATATAATCATATACAATCTAACAGCTGATCATTTCCAACATTTCCAACAATTAAATGTTTAGAAAGTAAAAAATTAGCTGATTTGAATAACATAGGTACAGATCTAGAGGCAATGGCAACGAAGGGTTTATTTGTTGACCTAAAATTACTTTACTTCTGTTATATTAATAACATCTAGGTTTCTCAAAAACATGCTGGTAAAAAAAAAAAATCTTTCCAGCTTTATTAATGATTCATATGGCAGTTTCTGAAGAGACAAGTCCCACAGAGAAGGAGCACTTGATTAATGACCTGGAAACACTTTTCCTTTTCAGCTGATTAAATAAAATTGACTGGATTTTTACATTTTTATAATAAAATGACCTGCAGGGCTGAGATGACACAGTGAAAGCAGCATGTTCACTCTTCAGCAGATTTTTATTTTGTCACTTGTAAAAATGAAAGGGCTAACCACCCAAGCAGAAAAATGCACTTTATCATTGCCCATGGCTGCCATGCTGACAAACACTGCATACAAATAAAAAAACATGGAGGAGAATAGACAGTGTTTATATGCAGCTAGACTTTGTCTAATGATGACTAAAACCTTGTCATTCCTGGGCCTACAAACTGTGCTATTAAATTATTATTTATAAATGAAAAACCTAGAATTTTTTTAAAAAAGGCAAAATCTAACCTTTGCAATCTTTAAAGGCATTCCATGTTTAGAATTATTAGATGTCATTACTGTAATCTTTTTTACTTCTGGGCCAAGAGATTCTCTTTGGAGACCAAAGTTCTGTTCTTACTTTCACACCAACAGCCTCACAGATAGCCCCAAGCAAAACTGCGAAGTAAGAAAAATTGTTTTTTCTTGCATTTCCCACAGTCTCATCTTTCTTTCTCTCTCGGGATCCTTTTCAGAGTATTCTTTAGCCAGGATCTGACCTCCCTAACATAGTAGCCTTTGCTTCTTCTTTGCTCCCTAAATCCTTGCTTTGTAGCTTATACTTGTCTGCTCCCTCTAAGTGGTATCTTTGTTATCCCCATCTTCCTCTCCCAGACTATGACTATGTATAGTCACTCTTTGAAGTGTACTAGTTCCAGGCCCATTACCTTAGTGAAACTGAAGTTGCTCAGTCATGTCTGATTCTTTGTGACCCCATGTACTGTAACCTATCAGGCTCCTCCATCCATGGGGTTTTCCAGGCAAAAGTGCTGGAGTAGATTGCCATTTCCTTCTCCAGGGGATCTTCCCGACCCAGGAATCTGGTCTCCCACATTGCAGGCCGACGCTTTACCATCTGAGCCACCAG
Source organism: Capra hircus (assembly GCF_001704415.2). Classification (NCBI taxonomy): domain Eukaryota; kingdom Metazoa; phylum Chordata; class Mammalia; order Artiodactyla; family Bovidae; genus Capra; species Capra hircus. The sequence goes on along the minus strand of NC_030827.1, from coordinate 26,635,951 downwards.
GGAAGGTGATTTCAAAAAAAAAAAAAAAAAACCTTCCCTAGGTATTAACTTGATAAAGGGAAAGGTCAGAGGAAATTCTTCAGGGGTTATTATCCTTTACAGCAGAAGTTACTAAATAGTGGCCAAAGATGTGCTCTGTTTGGCCTAACAATTAAATCCAGGATACTTTACACAAAAGCCAGAAATGCCAAGTACTTTTGAAAACTCCAAAATTTTTCATCCCTAGACCAGATACCCTACATGGCAATAGTCATATGAAGCTGCTTGAAATGAAGTGTCTCAGATGGGATGTATGCTCACCACATCTACCTTTCTCCCTAGTACCCTGGACACTCAAGTTGAGTAACACTCACTTTATCTCATTACTTCTATCCTGCTCCTCTCATGGGGCTTCCCCAGTGGTTAAGCAAGTAAGGAATCTGCCTGCAATGCAGTAGACTCAGGAGACACTGTTTTCAATCCCTAGGTCAGAAAGATACCATGGAGAAGGACACGGCAACCCACTCTAGTATTCTTGCCAGGAAAATCCCATGGACAAGAGAGCCTGGTGAGTAAGGTCTACAGAGTTGCAAATAGTTGGACATGAAAGAAGCGACTGAACACACACACACACACACACCACACACACACACACACACCTCTCACTGATACAACTTGCCTAACCTTTGTAGACCTTTGAATTTGTGAGTCCTAACCAAGATCTTGTCATTCTTTCTGATATCTAAAATGATATAATATTTTGCAATTTATCTTTTTATCTTCCTAGAAAAAAAATGTAATTACCCATGCCATTTAACCCTTTGAAACAATTGTAACGAGATCATTTCTAGCCAGTAGGACAGGCTGCACTGTGGAAGGTTAATGTGAGATTTGAGGGCAGCATTAGTTGTCTGTGTCCATGGTAATACTGTCCTCTTAATTGGCCTGACAGTCTTGAAATTCAAATCAGTCATGAAAGTGGGTCATTTGAATTTGAAAGTTGTTAAACTCAGAGAAGAATAGCACTAGATAACATCCTTTATTTCATTTCCCATTCATTTGAGAGATTTCATGATAGTAACATGAATATTGGTATATTTTCTCAAGAAGAAGGGAAAACAGTCACTGAGAAATATCATTCATTGACTTTGAGTTGGATAAGCGCTGTTCAATAAAAACCACCACACTATAGTTTTAAATTACTCTTACTACTTCTCTTGAGTATCCTGATCTATTTCTTAATGAACACGTAAAAAGTTATGAGGTTCTCTTACTGGAGTTGAGTATAAAGGGCTATATTCTTGTTCTTACATTTTTATGATATACCACGATAAATAAATAACCTGGTCAATTCAGTTTTATGATATAAAATTATCAATAATAGTGACGTTTCAGTACTTGTAATGATATGTCACTAGTAGTTACTACTTTCAGTGTATTTTGCCATGCATTAATTCCCAGATCAGCATGAATAAAAAATAATATAAGACCTGTGATGGTAGGCTTTTTTCTGCTATACCTCTAGTCTTAGAATCACATTAACAAATAGTCAACACTCAAGAAACATTTGTTGTTTACTGAAGACAGTGGTTGAATTTAAAGTGAATCTTCAGATTCTTCAATCATGAAGCACTTACATGGTCACTAGTAAATTCTAAACACAATATTATTTTTTCCTTTTCCAATTCAATATTTATCTGATTTGGTATGACTGGGCCAAATCTTCTGGAAAAACAATTAATTATTCTGTGCCTAGATAAGTGTTCAATATTATGTTCAATTCAAGAAATCCACCAAAATCATTTTGTCTCATAAGTACCTTAGAAGTGCAAAGAAGTGTATTAACATCTGCTCATGTGTGCCTAATCATACTGATAGACCTATTTTACCATCCCTTTATTTAGAACATCATATGATAATTATTAAATTGCAATATAGAAAGTAGGCTAGTAAACTGGCCTCCACAGTAGACTCTTGCTTCCCCACAATCCATCTTCTGTATAGCACTGGTATATATGTAAATCATTTCATATTCATTAAATATATATACATATATATATATATGAATAGATGCTTTTGAACTGTGGTGTTGGAGAAGACTCTTGAGAGTCCCTTGGACTGCGAGGAGATCCAACCAGTCCATTCTGAAGATCAGCCCTGGGATTTCTTTGGAAGGAATGATGCTAAAGCTGAAACTCCAGTACTTTAGCTACCTCATGCGAAGAGTTGACTCATTGGAAAAGACTCTGATGCTGGGAGGGATTGAGGGCAGGTAGAGAAGGGGATGACAGAGGATGAGATGGCTGGATGGCATCACTGACTCGATGGACGTGAGTCTGAGTGAACTCCAGGAGTTGGTGATGGACAGGGAGGCCTGGCGTGCTGCAATTCATGGGGTCGCAAAGAGTCGGACATGACTGAGCGACTGAACTGAACTGAACTGAACCAAATACACACCCACACATGGGTATGGGTGTGTGTGTGTGTGTGTGTGTGTATTCCTTCAATAAGGTTGCTTCTAAATCTTCCCAGGGTAATTAAAGACTTTTATTTCTATTCATTGCAATATCAGTTTAGCTGTTTTGAGTTACATAATGATTTTAGCTTTGAAGTTAAAGGTCAACCTCAGGGCGAGGAGCACTTTACTGTGAAGCTGGAAATATAAAGAAGTGTGAATAAAACTGTTCATGACCCTCCGAGTTTCTGTGAGCCAGGACTTAAGCAAGAATTTGAAAGATGTCAAATGCACACTCACTTCAACAGGCCATTATAAATGCCATACAGCTTCCATAGCATGCAATCAGGCTGGTGACACTGGACACATGGTGGGTGCCTGTAGCAAACCATGAGATAATTGCATTTACATGGAGATCTCTGAGGAGTGCAAAGCCTTTTATGGATTTCACTTTGAAATCAATTTGTATAATTCCCAAATGTGTTCTGCCGAATTAAAAAGGGATAGATTATATCTTAAATTTTAGAGATAAAAAAATGAGGCTAAAGAAAAGATACATATCTGACTGAAAGGCCCAGAAAACACTTAGAACTGTGCTTTTTATAGGACATTTTCATGCCTTGCTCTGTTGCTCTTTAATTGAGAGCACACTACCACCTTACAGACACCCAGGGAGGCCTCGGAAAACAATTTCATGCAGCTTTCACTTTCAGGTTTATAGGCTCTCAGGAAAAGTTCAGAAGTTCAATATGATGACATAATAAGAAGTTCAAAGGTTCACAGTCTATCAATGAAAATAATACCATGAAATTAAAACATGTAGATTATTTTTTCCTTTCACATGTTAAGTAATATTTCTGGTATTACATGAACAGAAAATTCAGGAAGAACTCTGTATTAAAGGAGAATGGAAATGGGGGGGGGGGAATGAGAAATTCTTAGTGGCATGGGGAAGAGCAAATACTGGGATTCCAGTTTCCTCTGAATGTGAATTTCAAAGACCTGGCCAGCACACAAACCTCAGGGACCTCAGTATTCAGCTGTTTTCTTTGCTGAAGAAAGTTTCCTCTCCTGAAAGTCGTGCTTTCTCCCAAATGATGTTGATGGTGTTTTTGTTTTCACAAGTCAAAACTAAGTTTTGAACGCTTCTAGGTAGTAGTCACAGCTGTTTGGAGTCCCTTGTGCTAGCACTGGTTAAACAGTTAAAAATCAAGGGAATGAAGTTTGCTGGTTAACTTCACTTTTGTACCTTTAAAATACTGAAAGCCTTCCTAATATTTACTTGGTTAAACTCTGTGGAGTACTTTTTTTCTTTTAACCAAATTTTAAAAGTAGAAAGGATTCCTAATAAATTAGAATCTAAAAACTGATTATGCTTTTAACTTTAGTCTAAAAATATAATGTGAGTGTGAATTGGAGTGAATCTTAGGTTCATTTACCCAGTGCAATAATACATAAATTTCAATTTTTATAACAAAATATTCTTTTTCTTACTAGGTTTTATTTCTAACAAAGTCCTCCATTTCTATAGTATCTAGATTCCTTATTTTTGAAAATCAGACTACCCAATGAAGAGTACTGCACAGGTCTGAGATCCTGATGATGAACCTCTGTATAGTCAGTGAAGAAGGACTCTACTTGCAGCAACTGATCTCACTGAGATTCCCACCAAGCTAGGAGGCTGGGGTGACACTGAAATGACTTTGCACAGTCATCGAATCCACTTATGGAAGTTGAAATGTTTTTCTCCTTGAAATCCTCATTCACAATTATAGGATGTAAGGGTTAGCTGTCCAGGATAGCCTTTTATGAAATATGGATGGATTCTATGACTTCCCTGAAAATACATGCAAAATCGTGTGTGTGTGTGTGTGTGTGTGTGTGTGTGTGTGTGTGTGTTGTATACACACGTCTTATTTAGGGAAAAGCAAATACATAACCTTTCCTTCAGATTTTCCAGAAAATCTGTATTGAAACAAAAGGAAAGCCAAGTGTGTGTATTTGCCTGGAGGCAGTGGGGTCTAGCGGAGCCGAGCTCCACTGAGGGGTTGAGAGATCTGTGCGCTAGTCTCAGTTGATTGAGACTAGAAGCAATTGTTTGACCTTAGGCAAGTTACCTAATCTCTTCATGTCTCAGTTTTCTCAACCATGAAATGGGGGAAATAATACCCTGCACCTGCCTTTCTTAGTTCATAAGGCTAGGGTGAGGATGAAATAAGAATTTGTAAGGAAACCCTCTGCATTAAAGAGTTCCACAAATGCATGGCTTATGGGGATCAATCCTTTCTGCTCTTCTCTGCACTCGCTCCCCCTTAACTTTACCCCTCTTATAAATTCTCTATGAGAATTGCTTACAGAGAATTCCCCGTCTAATACTAAATACCACCACCTTCAAATGCTAAATTCAATATTCTATAAAATCACACATGTGACGGCAGACATTATTATCAGGTCTGCCCTCACTGCATAGTCCCATCGCATCTTTATTTAGTAAACTACCACTCAGGATCCAGTTTCAGTCATTTCCTGGGTAAAGTCTTTCCTTCAAGGCCACATGAGGTCCTTTTCTTTGCACTTCCTTCAAACTTTTTTCAAGGTTCATCTTATAGCACTTATCAAGTTGCAATATGTTTATTTATTTACTGGGCCACCTGCCCACTAAACTGTCAGAACCTTCTCTACACTATTCTTTGAATAATTCCTCAAACATTGCACAAGGCCGCATACATAGTAGGCACATGATAAAGTAGTTGTTGAATAAGAAATTTGATATAAATGAAAAAATTTTACATAAAATATGGTGCAATTTCCTCAGAAAGTGCATAATTTTCTGGAGTTTTGCTGTGTGAGGTGCAACGCATTCACTACAAAAGGTCTTATGTTTTTCCAGGCAAGAACATTGTATATTCCTTATTTCTACTATTTTATAATGTTTTGTAACCTATTGTCTAGTTTTTTCACTCAAGTTAAAGAATAGTTCCTTAAACCTGTCAGTCTCACCTTATTTCTGAATGGATCCTTTGCAGCAGTGGTCCCCAACCTTTTTGATACTGGGAATCAGGTCTGTGGGCTTCCCAGGCAGCTCAGCTGGTAAAGAATCCTCCTGCAATGCAGAAGACCCTGGTTTGATTTCTGGGTCAGGAAGATCCCCTGGAGAAGGGATAGACTACCCATTCTAATATTCTTGGGTTTCCCTAGTGGTACCATGGTAAACAATCTGCCTGCAATGTGGGTGACCTGGGTTGGATCCCTGCATTGGCAAGATCCTCTGGAGGAGGTCATGGCAACCTACTCCAGTATTCTTGCCTGGAGAAGCCCAAGGAGAGAGGAGCCTGGCAGGCTACAGTCCATGGTGTCGCAGAGTCAGACATGCCTGAGTGACTAAACATAACATGGCACATCAGTTTTATGGAAGACAATTTTTCCACAGACAGGAGGCAATGGGTGGCCTAGGGGTTGGGGATCCCTGCCTTATAGAAATTTACATCTACTTCCATATGTATGTTATTTCTCTTTGAAAATATTATCTTTAGTCCTAATGTCAAAGCACCCATTGTCTCCATTATATACGAAATATACATTAAAATTTAAATCAAAAGAAATTCAAGAAGGACTTCCCTGGTGCTCCAGTAGATGAGAATCCACCTTCCAAAGCAGGGAACAAGGGTTCAATCCCTGGTAGGGGAACTAAGACCCCCCCATTCCAAGAGGCAACTAGCCTGCAAGCCACAACTAGGAAAGCCCACGTACCATAACAAGGAGCCTGTGCCCCGCAATATAAGACCTCATATGCTTCAGTGAAGATCCTGTGTACCACAACTAAGACTCTGATGCAGCCAAATAAATAAATATTTTTTAAAAGACCTAGAGTAGCCTAAAATAAAAAATAAATTAAAATTTTAAAAAATAAAAAAAATTCAAGATCTTATTAAAATCTTTAAAACTACTATGCAATGCAAATAGTCATCTTGTGAATTTAACCTACCTAAAATTATCTATTGTGACCTCAGCTTTTTGTTTTTCTCTCCCAAGAAGGTTTGTAACATTAAGACAAAACAAGAGCAAAATTTGTCTCAGGTAGAGCTTATAGTGCCAAAAACACCCCTTCTTCTCACCCTTGATCATGCTGATTAGCCCAATTCAGGTCCATCTGCCTCTAGTTTGCCAAAGACCAATGGGGAAAAAGTGAGCAGTCTCTCTAGCATAAACTGGCTAAAATAATTCACATATAATTTTCACTGTCTATGGTTTAGACTTCAGGACCCTAGTAAGTTGTATCATTCCCCATTCCACTCTTCCCGCCACTTACCACATTGTTCCTATTTACCAATTGGCACAATATTCCAAGTACTCTCTTAAGGTCTAATCCTCCACACTTGTTTCCTTTTAGTAATGCCCCACAATCTTATTACTAGGATGTAGAAAAAAAGCAGTTTTGAGCATGTGAGCTTAAGAGTAAGGAGAAAGAAGTGTCTATTTGCACATTGCTTTAGTTTTAGATATAGACCTATAAGCTAGCTATATTTGTACAAATGGCTTAGCACTTCCAACTTGTTCCTTATTTTATTGAATTGGACATACTTGGTTTTTATAAAGAATTCCATACTTTAAAAAACTCATTATGACTCACAACTTTGCTGGAGGACAGAGACTACTCTTAAGGAAACAACTGCTTGACTTTGAGGAATGTGATCCCTTCATTATTTCTGATTTGGGAGATAGAGCCATCCCAAGGGGACCAGATAACAGGTGAGGGTAAAAATAAATTCCAGGGCTTAAACCCAGTAAGAACAATGGAAAGTCACATCAGCAAACTTAACACAAGAGAGTATGACCCATTGAGTTATGATAGAGTTGTAATAATAAAAATATAGATCTATCACTTGATCTCTTAAGTGAGTACATTCCACTCCTTTCTTATGATGTTAGCAAGAACGCTTATGAATCTACATGTCTGAAGTTTTATCTTATCCAATAGGGTAAGACATCTCTACTCCTAATGTTTACCCTTCATGAAAAGTTTTCAGCTCTAATTTCCCAATACAAAATGCCCTAAACACTCAGAAGTTTCAACCCAGACAGTGTGCTATTTTCTCAGCATTAGATGTCTTTGCTCAAATTGTATTGCATGCTGCCATGTAGAATAACAAGAATATCTCTCCAACAACCCATTACTTAGTATGAAAGCAATTTCAATATCACCAGTCTAACCATATGTAGGAGCTAGAATTCATAAGTACTTTAATTTGCTACAGAAATATTGGCTTGATATTACCAACTGAAAATTATAGTTTAATAGTGAGCATGTCCTAACTTCTTTTCTAAATTCTACTGAGACTGATTAGAACATCTTAATTTTAAAATCATTTAGGGAATTTGCATGTATACAGTTTTACTTTATTCATAATGTTGTTAAGTTCTGAGAGGCTATTCCTTTCTTCAAAATTAATTTGTAAACCTCTGAAGAACATAGAACAACTGAAGAACTCTGACAACTTCAAAACTGTAGTTTTTCTACCCTTTTCTTTTTGTATAGTATATTCATGCATTCTCCTCAGCCTCAGTTCAGTTCAGTTGCTCAGTCATGTCTGACATGTTGTGGTCCCATGGACTGCAACATGCCAGGCTTCCCCGTCCATCACCAACTACTGCAGCGTGCTCAAACTCATGCCCATTGAGTCAGTGATGCCATTCAACCATCTCATACTCTGTCATCCCCTTCTCCTCCTGCCTTCAATCTTTCCCAGCATCAGGGTCTTTTCCAAGGAGTCAGTTCTTTGCATCATGTTTTCAAACCCAGCGGTGAACAAAAAGTCTTCTGGTGACCTCTATCTCAAACAATACTTTATATTTCAAGAAGTGAAGGATTAGCAAGATAAGCATAGTAAATTGTGGGTGACCTTAAAATGTTGGCAAATGTGATTAGAATTTATCTTTGACTAGAACAAAGAACCGGGGCTTCCCAACTGGCTCAGTGATAAAGAATCTGCCTGCCAGGCAGGAGACTTTGATTCAGTCCTTGGGTTTGGGAAGATCCCCTGGAGAAAAAAATGGCAACCCACTCCAGTGTTCTTGCCTGGAAAACCCCATGGAAAGAGGAGCCTGGTGGCTACAGTCCATGGGATTGCAGAGTTGGGCATGACTTAGTGACTAAATAGCAGGAACTACAGAGACCTACTACTCTTCATTTATTCAGAAATATTCAAGTATCTACCACAGTAGCAAACATAATTCCTTCCTTCATATAGCCTTCAATCAAATGAAAGGTAAAATAATCAAATAAATAAATATGAAGTTGTAATTATGAAAAATAAGGAAGGGTTCAGTTCAGTTCAGTTCAGTTCAGTCGCTCAGTCGTGTCTGACTCTTTGCGACCCCATGAATCAAAGTACGCCAGGCCTCCCTGTCCATCACCATCTCCCAGAGTTCACTCAAACTCACGTCCAAAGGGTATATAAGAGCAAATAATAAAAATTCAAAGGTTGAAAGCAACCTAAAAAATTAAAATTTGAGATGATATGTGAAAAATGACCAATATTTCTCTAAATAAATGAGATTAAGGAATGTTCATAATGGCTGGCCTGTAAGCAGACCAATGGGGCTAGAGAAGACAGATTAAGAGAGACATGATTCAATATGATTTTTGAGCGGAAAAGATACAGTCCTTACAGCTAGTGCCCTGTAGGTCAAATTCAGGAATTTGGTGTTTATCCCAAGAGTTGTAGAAAAAACTGAAAAACTTTAAGAAAGAGGAGAGAGTACTAGAGGGGAGGGAAAAGATAACTATCTGATTAGATTTGTACTTTTGAAAAGATTCTTCTAGATATATGGAAAGAGCAGATTTAAGAGATGAAAGGCAAGAATAGGTGAGGTAGACCAGTTACCTGACTTTGCAGTATCTCAAATAAGAATGATTGTAGTACTTCATTTATTAACATGTGTGTGTTCTCAGTCACTCAGTCATGTCTGATTCTTTATGACCTCATGGACTATAGCCTACCAGGCTCCTCTGTCCATGGAATTTTCCAGGGAAGAATACTGAGTGAGTTACCATTTCCTTCTCCAAGAGATCTTCCAGATCCAGAGATGGAACCCACATCGCTTGTGTCTTCTGCACTAGCAGGGAGATTCTTTACATTGTGCCACCTAGGATTAGCATTCAGTTCAGGTGAGTCGCTCAGTCTGGTCCAACTCTTTGTGACCCCATGGATTGCAGCATGCCAGGCCTCTTTGTCCACCACCAAATCCTGGAGTTTACTCAAACTGATGTCCATTGAGTCAGTGAGGCTATCCAGCCATCTTATCCTCTGTCATCCTCTTCTCCTCCTTCCTTCAATCTTTCCCAGCATCAGGGTCTTTTCAAATTAGTCAGTTCTTCACATCAGATGGCCAAAGTATTGGAGTTTCAGCTTCAGTGTCAGTCCTTCCAATGAATATTCAGGACTGATTTCCTTTAGGATGGACTGGTTGGGTCTCCTTGCTGTCCAAGGGACTCTCAAGATTCTTCTCCAACACTACAGTTCAAAAGCATCAGTTCTTCAGCACTCAGCTTTCTTTGTAGTCCAACTCTCACATCTATATATGACTACTGGAAAAACCATTGCTTTGACTAGACAGACCTTGGTTGGCAAAGTAATGTCTCTGCTTTTTAATATGTTATCTAGGTTGGTCATAAGTTTTCTTCCAAGGAGTAAGCGTCTTTTAATTTCATGGTGGCAGACACCATTTGCAGTGATTTTGGAGCCCTCCAAAATAAAGTCTGTCACTGTTTCCATTGTTTCCCCATCTATTTCCCATGAATTGATGGGACGAGATGCCATGATCTTAGTTTTCTGAATGTTGAGTTTTAAGCCAACTTTTTCACTCTCCTTTTTCACTTTCATCAAGAGACTCTTTAGTTCTTCACTTTCTGCCATAAGTGTGGGGTCATCTGCATATCTGAGGTTATTGATATGTCTCCTGGAAATCTTGATTCAGCTTGTGCTTCATCCAGCCCAGTGTTTCTCATGATGTAATCTGCATATGAGTTAAATAAGCCAGGTGACAATATACAGCCTTGACATACTCCTTTCCCAATTTGGAACCAGTCTGTAGTTACATGTCCAGTTCTAACTGTTGCTTCCTGACCTGCATACAGATTTCTCAGGAGGCAGGTCAGGTGGTCTGGTATTCCCATCTCTTTCAGAATTTTCCACAGTTTATTGTGATCCACACAGTCAAAGGCTTTGGCATAGTCAATAAAGCAGAAATAGATGTTTTTCTGAAAGTCTCTTACTTTTTTGATGATCCAATGGATATTGGCAATTTGATCTCTTGTTCCTCTGCCTTTTCTAAATTCAGCTTGAATATCTGGAAGTTCACAGTTCACGTACTGTTGAAGCCTGGCTTGGAGAATTTTGAACATTACTTTGCTAGTGTGTGAGATGAGTGCAATTGTCTGGTAGTTTGTACATTCCTTGGCATTGTCTTTCTTTGGGATTGGAATGAAAACTGACCCTTTCTAGTCCTGTGGCCACTAAGCTTTCCAAATTTGCTGGCACATTTAGTGCAACACTTTCACAGCATCATCTTTTAGGATTTGAAATAGCTCAACTGGAATTCCATCACCAAAGGAAATTAAGTTTCAGGAGAAACACCATGAGTCAGGAGCTATCAAGTGTGAGTTTTAGGGCCACTGAGAGTACTAGTAGCCCTAAAATAATGGCTTTCGTGAAGATTAATTAAGCATAGATTTGCATAGTGAATTGGGGAAGGTAATAATGAAAACAATGAAAGCAAATGGAAGACTACTATAATAATCTATGTGCCAGATAGCAAATATAAAGAGTAAATAAATAAAAATAATGAAAAAAATTATAATAAACCAAAATGTGAATGCATTTAGCAGATGATTTGCAAAGAAGAGAGCACAGACTATTTAGGCAAAGATCAATTGGAAATTAATTCTTCTTTTTCCTTTGAAATAGGATTATCTTGGAGAAATGAAATTCTAAAGTGCTTTATTGGATAATAGCCAATTTAAATTTTAGCAAATTAAATGTAAAGAATATTTTTAGCATAGGGTGTGGTTTGAAGGTTAAGACAGAGAAAAATTACACCAAGGCAGTAAAGTGAGTTCCTGTTGCCTCTACTTCCTAGGTTATCCCCTTGCTCATCTTTCCTATTCTCTTCTCTTACCTCCCTTCCCTCATTAGTTGCTTCCAGAAGACTACTTCTAGTTTATAGCCAAATACAACCTCATGGGAATAGAAACAAACAACATGTCTTTATGTAATATTTGCTACTATAGAAATTAGCAGTATATTTTTAAAATTGCTTTTTGATTTCTAAGAACTTGGTAGGAAAGGTATTCCTCTCTGATTTAAAAAAAATGAGATAAAGGATCTGAAAATGAAGAGGTTATCCTCATGGGATCAATGTTGTCAAGCAAAATAGAAACTGTAAACTCTGAACTATGTTTCAAGGTACCAGAATTAAAGAGAACAGATTGTGTTGGTTAGACTCAATGTTTTGAGAACCATGTTATTGCACAGATATAATAGTCAGCATATTCATCACATGAAATATAAGACTTCTGAAACTAATTTAACAAAACAGAATCTGCTCATTTGGCAAGTGATTGGCTTTAGGAATAAAATATCAAAATATAATGTTTAATGAACTTGTAGAATATAGTTAGTAAGAAATGCATGTCAATATATGTTTAATCACTAACATGCTTTTTCTACAAAAGTTAATTTTTACTGTTTAAAAATGTAATTTTTAATCCTTGTAGTTAAATATAATACTGCTAGAATGTTGTACTTGTAATCAAGCACAGCTGAAAATATCATACATCCTTCTGAATCAAATGTTGCTCTTCTATAGAAAATGAAAACTTTTGAAGTGCTTCCAGTTTTTTTAATAAAATAACTTTGAACCAGAGGAAAATGATTACTTAAAAATAAATTACAAACCTTGTGCAAACAAAATAAACGTGTGTATGCAGTTCCAAAGATGGCTGGAAGTCACCACTTGGTAGATTCACTGGGTTAGATACCCTATGGTCTTCTTACCATTCTGATGCATAAAAACTGAGAGTTTCAGTGGTCTGACAGCCTTCTCTGTGGGCTACAGTCCATTCTGTCATGTGCAGGGCAGGCCAGAAGTGCCAGGAAGTTAATATCCCTTATGAAGAGCCTACAGCTAATGGCTGACAAGAGTTGGTACATAAGCACCCCAGCTTTCTTGACTCCCAGAGGAATAACTCTGAGCCACATATTCTATACAAATCATCAGCATCTGCAGTAAGATTAAGATCCAGTTACCCATAATGGCACTGGTTTGATTACACATTCTTTATTGAGTTTCTTCTCTTTTTTATCTCTCTTCCTCAGTCACCTCCAGACATATGCTAGGGTTATCTTCAAATAAACTATTTACACTTGTATCCTTGTCTCAGTGTCCACTTCTGGGGGAAAGCCAACCTACAGTGTCACATAATTTGGGCAGAAAGTGAATTACATTTTTGAAATTTGAAGTATGGTCTTTAAATGGATCAGTCTTTAAAGAAGTGCCACTATAAGAAGAGATAAAATAGAGGTAAGGTTACAAGATGGGGACTGAGGTATGAAAACACTGGAGTGAAATTGAGCAAAAATAAATTTAAGCTGAATTTAAGGGAAAAAAAAACTATTTCAATGAGAAAGTCCTTTAGACAATAAAAGAAAATGTTCTTGTACAGTGGTAGAAATCCCATTGTTTGAGACGTTTAACTCTAGATGCAACAATGTCTTGTAAACAACAATGCCAAATGGCAGTGGATGGACATGATAACCTAATAGGTCTTTTCTGGCTCTAATATCTATGATTGTATGATTCAATTCAAATACAGTAGTTTACTGTATCTCAAGTGTGTAATACACTTCAATTGCGAAGTGCTACAATTTCAATACTAATATGTTTGAAGTGACAGACATGTCACCAAAGTACCTAGTAGACTTGTTTGAAATGCTACAGAAAAACTTTCCCCTTGTGGATATATTTATATACACCTTGATCCTCAATCAGACAGACTGTGTACCCATAAGCAATTGCCATTCATTAACAATATCCATATTAAATTTTTGAAAGTCCATGTGTGTGAAGTTATTCCACAAAAAATAAAGAAACTAAGTCTTGGCAGTTTCATGTGAAATAACATTAGTCTTCACTGCAACACTGATCAAAAGGCATGCAGATCACTGTACTTTCAAGCGAAGTCGCTCTCCATCAACATCAAAACCACTGAAGTGAGAAATCTACAGTGTCTAAATGATGTTGGGAGTTTTGCCGTTATGTCTCTGTTTAGTGATATGTGGCTAGCTTCTGAAACATGCCAGGTATGCCATTCCCAGCTGAAACAAGGAACAGAATGTTCTCTAGCAATTTTCTCTATGATTCAATTCATATATTTTGTTGTTGTTTTTCAGTTATGAAATATACTTTTTGAACTTACAGGTCATCTCTAGATTACCAGTGAAGGTAAAGTGAAAGGAACAGTGGCTCAATACATGAGCTCCATTTTCATGCATGAAGTTTCTTTGAAGGAAGTGGGACCTCTTAACCCAGACTGTGGGAAATAAGGCCCACTGACAAGGCAAATTCAGAGAAGTAGGATGTAGATATCATAGGTTCAGAGCAGTGTTTCCCTATCTTAATGACACCCTGTTTTAATGCTATCCTATTTTACTGTTAATGTTCCAGGGTACTTAAAAGGAATACAGTTAAAGCATACCATGCTTCTCCAATCAATAGGTTTACTTATTAACCTTTCACTCAAATGATATTTTTCACTTCACAGAAATAAATGAGTTAAGGTCTTCCCTTAGTACAGGAATACTGGTTCAAACTTCATTAAATATATTCTCATAGTCTGTTAAATGAACAGAATATATTAAAAGGAAGTTTCAAGTCTCCTTCAAAGTAAGTATGACAGTTATAAAATATGGTTATGATTTCTTTGACATGTATCTCATATGGAAGCAGGGTCTTTATCCACACTCTATGAAGCAGGGTTACATTATAATCACCTCCTCCAGCCGAACATGGCAGCACCTGCAGCAAGGCCACAGAAGTGCATTCATCTTCGATTGTGATTGCTGAAATACTCATTCTTGCAAGTCCTTAGACACCTTCTAAGAAGCCTGACTATTCTGAATTCTCTCTGCTTTGAGGAAGATCAGATCACATGAATAGGATCACTTGAAACTTGTACGTGTTCAAGCTGTGGTCAAATTGAGCAATTTCAATATGGATGCCAAACAAGGGAGTTAAGAAATCTCCAAATTATTCTAGCATCTGGTCATTTGAATCTTTCCAGCCGAGGTCCCAGAAACTGGAATTGGGACAAGTCATCTCCGTTATGTCCTATCTAAATTCTTAAACTATAGCATAGCGAACATAATAAAATGTTTGTTGTTTTATACCACTAAGTCTGAGGGAATTATGCAGCAATAAAAAATGACTGGAAGAAATATGGAAAGCAGGAAGGAAGGGAGAAAGTCAGAGTGAAAGAGGAAAGAAAAAAGGAAGAGAAGAAGAAAGGGAGTAAAAGAGGGGAAAGAGGGAGGGAAGTGGAAGGAGGGAGGAATAAAGGAACAGGAGTGACCTGTCCTGAAGTATTATTAAACCAGGCTTCTGTCATGCTTTACCACAAAGCATCTGCATGGAGAGTTTCTATTATCTGACTTAGTCTTGCCTTTCTCAGAGACGACTGTTCAACTTAAACATAGATTACTTAATTAATTGAATAGGGAAAAAGGAAGAAAAAGAATTTCCTTTATTTGGAGGAGATCTTTATTGAATGATGTATACCAGCTATGCTCTTGTTGTTGTTTAGCCTACTTTTTGTAACCCCCTGGACTCCTCTGTCCATGAGATTTCCCAGGCAAGAATACTGAAGTGGGTTGCCATGTCCTTCTCCAGAGGATCTTTCCCACCCAGGATCTGAACCCATATCTCCTGCATTGCAGGTGGATTCTTTACTGCTGAGCCACCAGGGAAGCCCATATTAACTACAGAGTGATTTAAGAAAAAAAAAAAAAGAAGAAGAAGAAGACAACAAAACAAAACAAAGGTAAGGGAGAAGGCAAATGAAAATTACACAAATTTCTTCTACAAAAGGAGTATCATGATTAGAACTTGAACATTTAACTAGATTCACACCACCAGAGCCAGTGAAACTCCATGCAGAGTATATGATAGAAAATGTTTCCTGCTGACCACAAGTCCATTAACATAACACGTTGATTATCAACTACTGTATAATTTATTGTGCTGTGTGCTGTTACTTCAGTCGTGTCTGACTCATTGCGACCCCATGGACTGTAGCCCACCAGCCTCCTCTGTCCATGGGGATTCTCCAGGCAAGAATACTGGATTGCCCTTCTCCAAGGGATCTTTCCCACCCAAGATCAAAGTTGCATTTCCTGTGGCTCCTGCATTGCAGGCAGATTCTTTACTGCTGAGCGACTGGGGAAGTAGTCAGTAAATCTAAATAAAGCATTTCCCTGAGCTCTAGGAAGATCTTAAACCTGAGGAGGGACACTTGGGCACCCTCAATTTGGTCAGACGTACCGATGACAACCTGAAACTTGTGACCAGCATCTGGAGTGGAGGCAGTCTTCTGGGACTGAGCCTTAACCTGTGAGGTCTGTGGGAGCTCTAAGCAGTTAGTATCAGAACTGAATTGTCTTGTAGGACATTAAGTTGGTGTCGGCAGAGAACTCACTGTTGGTGTAGGAAAACACTCCAGTAAAACCCAAGAACAAGCCACTGACCAGGTCTATGGCAGTTGGTTTTATAATTTTTAGGTTGCCAGCTCTTCCAATGACCAACCAAAAATACACTCAAAGAAAATGGTTCTATGCTTAACTTCATCCTATCTGAAGAAAATTTCCTAAACGTTTCAGTTTCTGTAACTTTATTACCGCATTAGGGTTTTCCTACATCTTCCATAAATATAAACATATACATTTGTAACCAGGGGCTTTATTTCAATAACTTAATTTTAGCTCTTTCATAATCTAGAAACTGTCAAATGTCTCTAGAAAATGGCATTGGAAAAAAGATATATAAACAAAAATATATATATATACTGGAGATGAAAGAAGGAACTAAAGTGAGAAAAGGATTACCAGTGAACTGGAACACGAATTACAAAGATAAGTAGTGTTATGTCTTATGACAGTTGACTTCTTTATGAACTAGATAGTTTAAAATCTATTAACCTCCTCTGCAACCTTCTGCCTGCCTCTGAGATTAACTTCATTTTCTCCCTGTTCTAGTCCATGACTGTGTGCTGCCTTTCTCTCTGCTTATTTCTTTCCGTGTCTTAATCTGGTCTCTCCCGTTCCAGGCCTAATATGCTCTCCCACACATTCCCAGTTTCCACATCCCTCTGTTTAGTTTTGCCTCCTACTGTATGCATCAATAGCATATATGTGTGTGCACGCTTAGTCACTCAGTCATGTCCAACTCTTTGCAATACCATAGACTGGAGCCTACCAGGATCCTCTGGCCAAGGGATTATCCAGGGAAGAATACTGGAGTAGTTTGCCATGCCCCTCTATATGCCTTTCATCCTTAATCACATTGGTGACAGAACTTTCTACTATTACATTAAAAAAAATTTTTTTAAAGAAGCACACATATGAATTTACTCTCCTCCTGCCAAAATATTTTTATACCTCTGAATAAAGCTTCTAACATCATTGACTTTTTCAAGCTATTTAGGCCACTGTAGGCCATAATTATAAAGTTTTTCTTATGGAAAATTTCAAACATGTCAAAGAAGAGAGATTTGCATGAACTCCTTTGTACCCATCACCCAGCTGAAATGATGAGCTACATTTGGCTATACATCTTAGACTTTTGAGCTTAAAATAATCATAATTATAATAAGGCAGTATTGCATTGCCTTTTATGACCCATCATTTAAGACAAAGAATTATAATTCTCTTTTTCAACCATGTTCACTTTGAAAAATCAAACTTATATCTGCCTTAATACCTAACTAGAATGCTATTTGACATTTTAAAATAAATTTAATTTAATCAAGTAAAATAATTATTATGTCAATTATGCTATTCTAAACTATATACACCTCCCATTCCCAAATGCCTCTCAATTTTCATTCTCATCTTCTTCCCTGACATGCACTCACCTCTAAACCTACTTGCAATTCAGAATTACTATTCTAAATATGTATTTTAAACAGCTTTGTAATAAAATAATAATAATAAACATTTAAGTTTGACTAAGAGCTCCCAGTAACTCTAAAAGAGATAAAAACAGGCCTTTTAAAACTGTAGCTAACACAAGTAGAGAAGTCTGTGAATGGTTAGCATTGTCCAGTGTCTGCTGGAGGTGCTCTGAATTGGTTTCAGAGTGTAGTGTTCATATAACAAACCAACACTGATATATTTAGATTTTTTTAATTGTAGATTTGCAATTTTAAACTAGATGCACATTATAGATATCAGTCATTGTTCTTTTCTCAGCATATCATTTTTCTGCCCTGACTTTATTATAGAATGAAATAAAAGATTAACTTGCAGTACCAGCCATAGATAAAAATAAAATCCTTTAAGAAGTTTCTTGACCAAAATAAATAGAGCTCAAGGGCAATTTATTGCATAAGAGTCTTCTATAATTATTGGCAGCTTAATTACTCTTTGGTTCTCTTCAAAACTACTGGTGTTAGAACAACCTTTCTAGTGCAAGTGAAAAGGGTTGTGACTTTCTTTTCTATTAAGCATGGCTTCTCATCAGAGACTCACCATAAAAATAACAGTTTGAAAAGTAGGGGCTTACCACATTCCAAGAAATATGCCAGTCAAAGGACTTGTTGAAAATATCTAAACTTTAAAATATGAATACTGATATGCATGCAAAGAATCTTTGACTTCAGGTTTCTTCCTATCAAACAAAATCTATTTCAGAAGATGGTTGACTACAGAGAGCAAAACATTTGACAAATGTTTAGGGTGAAAAGTGATGCATTATGGAGGTTTACTTGGAGGTCAAGATCAAAACATTTAACTTTAATTTCCCCATGATCGTGTTTAACGATATCTTGAAATTCAGCACAATATCACAGAATTTACAAGGTAGTCCTTTATATCATTTGTTCATTGTCTCAAGTTTTTGTCTTTATTCATTAAAGTGCCCACTGCATTATAGTTTTCAACAATCCTAGTATCGTACAATCCTCGGTATGGTCTAGATTCAAGGTCAACATGCTGATTACTATCAGAAACCAGTACTTTGCTACCTTTAGTTAAGAATAATGGAGAAGACAAAAAAGAAATCCCTGCTAGGAAGAGCAGTGCTTATTTGTCTTAGTTTTGCTGTTTCAGCATCCATTTTTTTTTTTTTTTTAGTTTTGGAGGATATTCTGCCTCTAGCAATAGAAAGAAAAGGGCCCAAAACCTATCTTCCCTCACTCTCACTCAGTTGTGACTGACACTTTGTGACCCCCACAGACTATATAGTCCATGGAATTCTCCAGGCCAGAATATTGGAGTGGATGGACTTTCCCATCTCCAGGGGATCTTCCAAACTCAGGTTTCCCACATTGCAGGCAGACTATTTACCAGCTGAGCCACAAGGAAAGCCCCATAGAAAGGCAGGGTGCCACAAATGATTTAACTTTGCTAACTGGATGATCCCTTCCAGAATCCTAAAAATAAAGGGAGATGAAGAAACTGTTAGAATTATTTACAACAGTGATCCTGGGAGAAGGGCTTCCATCAATATCAATTATTTCTATCCAGTTCTTTCTAACCCACATGGAAGCATCCCAGTTCATCTTTTAGAATCAGTGCATTCAAGAGGGCTAAATTTCATGACTCTTCCACCTGGATCACATAAGTTAATTGCATACATGCAATCTACTTCTTTCAGCATAGTTACATCTGTTACTCAATAGTTACAGTATTCTAAGCCAACAGTCTCTAGGTGTGGTCTTGTAACTTCTTGAGGGTCTTTGAAGCCTTTTCACGAGAGCTACAGTGTCAAAATTACCTTAATAATAATACCAAAATATTTTTTGCTCTTATTTTCCCACAAAGATACAATAGAGCTTTTCTTTGTTGCAACAGTTTTATTGAAATATAGTTTACATGACACAAAATTTACCTATTTAGAGTTTTAAAAATGTGAATATGAATGTATTCTGAAATCTGAAGTATACCATAAAATTCCTTCATGATATATACTGAATAAGCAAGGATAGCAAGATAACAAGACTTCAAATTGAAACAATTATTGAATAAGTCTAAAGTTACAGTGACTTTGAAGTTCATCATTTAAACTTTTATCAGAATATACACAGGTATGCAACCATCACCATGTTCAATTTTATTATATTTAATGACCTCGTAGAGCATCCCCGATGGCTCAGTGGTAAAGAGTATGCCTGCAGGAGAGACAGGAGATGTGGGTTCAATCCCTGGGTCAGGAACATCTCCTGAAGGAGGAAATGGCAACACACATCAGTATTCTTGCCTGGAAACTCGCATGAGGCTTTTCCAGGCAAGAAGAGCCAGGCCAGCTATAGTCCAAAGGGTTGCAAAAAGTTAGACACAACTGAGCAACTGATGACATTTTAAGGGGCCCCACAGCCTTTAGAAATCCCCTGAATTTCTTCCCAATTCCTCTTTCCTACTTTCATTGTTGTTAAGTTTTTAAGTTATGTCCAACTCTTTGCAACCCCATAAACTGTAGCATGCCAAGCACCTCTGTCCTCTACTATCTCCCAGAATTTGCTCAAATTCACATCTACTGCATCAGCGACACTATCTAAGCATCTCATTGCCTGCTGCCACTTTTCCCTTTTGCCTTCAAGCTTTCCCAGCATCAGGATCTTTTCCAGTGGGTCAGCTCTTCACATCAGGTGGCCAAAGTATTAAGAGATTCAGCATCAGTCCTTCCAATGAATATTAAGGGTTAGCTTCTTTTGGGATTGGCTGATTGGATCTCCTTGCAGTCCAAGGGATGCAACAGACTCCTCCAGCATCACAATTTCATACCATCATTTCTTTGGCCCTCAATCTTCTTTACTGTACAACTCTTACATCTGTACCTGACTACTGGAAAAGACAAAGCTTTGATTGTATGGAATATTTTTCCATTTGGCAACTGCTAATGTAATTTTTTTTCCACACATTTGCTTATTCTCAACATTTCTCATAAATAAAATGAAACATGCGCCTTCTCAGATATACGATTTGTAAATATTTTCTAATTGTGGGTTGTCTAGAATTTTTCCAAAAAACTGAAGCACATATAAAATACATATCTTCTTATAAGTCAGATATTAAAGAGATTTGTAGAGACTTTCTTGGCAGTACAGTAGTTAAGACATGCCCTTCCAATATGATTTGTAGATACCTTTAAAAATTTGTTTCTGAAAACAATTATCTTTATGAAAATTAAGTTATGTTACGAAACTGTGGGAAATTCTTCAAGAGATGGGATACCAGACCACCTGACTTGCCTCCTGAGGAATCTGTATGCAGGCGAGAAGCAACAGTTAGAACTGGACATGGAACAACAGACTGGTTCCAAATCGGGAAAGGAGTACGTCAAGGCTGTATATCGTCACCCTGCTTATTTAACTTCTATGCAGAGGACATCATGAGAAACGCTGGGCTGGATGAAGCACAAGCTGGAATCAAGATTGCTGGGAGAAATATCAATAACCTCAGATATGCAGATGACCCCACCCTTATGGCAGAAAGCGAAGAACTAAAGAGCCTCTTGATGAAAGTGAAAGAGGAGAGTGAAAAAGTTGGGTTAAAACTCAACATTCAGAAAACTAAGACCATGGCATCTGGTCCCATCACTTCATGGCACATAGATGGGGAAACAAAACAGTGACAGATTTTATTTTGGGGGCTCCAAAATCACTGCAGATGGTGACTGCAGCCATGAAATTAAAAGATGTTTGCTCCTTGGAAGAAAAGTTATGACCAAGCTAGACAGCATATTAAAAAACAGAGACATTACTTTGCCAACAAAGTTCCATCTAGTCAAAGCTATGGTTTTTCCAGTAGTCATGTATGGATGTGAGAGTTGGACTATAAAGAAAGCTGTGCATCAAAGAATTGATGCTTTTGAACTGTGGTGTTGGAGAAGAGTGTAGAGAGTCCCTTGGACAGCAAGGAGATCTAACCAGGCTAACCAGGCCATCCTAAAGGATATCAGTTCTGAATATTCATTGGAAGGACTGATGCTGAAGCTGAAACTCCAATTCTTTGGCCACCTGATGTGAATAACTGACTCATTTGAAAAGACCCTGATATTGGGAAAGATTGAAGACGGGAGGAGAAGGGATGACAGAGGATGAGATGGCTGGATGGCATCACCAACTCAATGAACATGAGTTTGAGTAAGCTCTGGGAGTTGGTGATGGACAGGGCGGCCTGGTGTGCTGCAGTCCCTGGGGTCGCAAAGAGTTGGACACAACTGAACTACTGAAATGAACTGAACTGAGTAGTTGCAGTTTAAGATATAACATACTGCAGGTCTTTTAGTTCTCTAATAACTTTCTAAAATTTCAAACATTATATTTAAAAACAAAATTAACAAATATAAAGTTATAATAATTTGTCAAAGCACTCAAAAGATGAAAAAAACAATCGCGCTCACTCTAACCATTGTTTCCCCGGTGTTTCCCCGGTAAAGAATCCCCCTATAATGCAGGAGTCGCAGGAGATGTGGGTTCAATCACTGGGTCAGGAAGAACCCCTGGAGAAGGGCACAGCACCCACTCCAGTATTCTTGCCTGGATATTCCCATGGACAGAGGAGCCTGGTAGGCTAACTTCATAGGATCAGAGTCAGACATGACTGAAGCGATTTAGCACAGTAGCCTTCAGTTTAGCCTTTCAGTCTGTACAACTCTGCGACCCCATGGACTGCAGCATGCCAGGCCTCCCTGTCCATCAATAACACTCAGAGTTTACTCAAACTCATGTCCATTCAGTCGGTGATGCCATGCCATCCAATCATCTCATCCTCTGTCGTCTTCTTCTCCTCCAGTCTTCAATCTTTCCCAGCATCAGGGTCTTTTCAAATGAGTCAGCTCTTTGCATCAGGTGGCCAAGTATTGGAGTTTCAGCTTCAGCATCAGTCTTTCCAATGAATATTCAGGACTGATCTCCTTTAGGATGGCCTGTTTGGGTCTCCTTGCTGTCCAAGGGCCTCTCCATAGTCATCTCCAACACCACAGTTCAAAAGCATCCGTTCTTTGGCACTCTGCTTTCTTTATAGTCCAACTCTCACATCCATACATGACTACTGGAAAAACCATTGCTTTGACTAGGCAGACCTTTGTTGGCAAAGTGATGTCTCTGCTTTTTAATATGTTGTCTAGTTTGGTCATAACTTTTCTTCCAAGGAACAAGCATCTTTTAATTTCATGGCTGCAGTCACCATCTACAGTGATTTTGGAGCCCAAAATAATAAAGTCTGTCACTGTTTCCATTGTTTCCCCATCTATTTGCCATGAAGTAATGGGACAAGATGCCACGGTCTTAGTTTTCTGAATGTTGAGTTTTAAACCAACTTTTTCACTCTCCTCTTTCCCTTTCATCAAGAGGCTCTTTAGTTCTTTGCTTTCCGCCATAAGGGTGGGGTCATCTGCATATCTGAGGTTATTGATATTTCTCCCAGCAATCTTAATTCCAGCCTGTGCTTCATCCAGCCTGGCATTTCACCCGATGTACTCTGCATATTAGTTAAACAAGCAGGGTGACAATAAAGAGCCTTGACGTACTCCTTTCCTGATTTGGAACCAGTCTGTTGTTCCATGTCCAGTTCTAACTGTTGCTTCTTGACCTCCACACAGATTTCTCAGGAGCCCTAACCATGTCTAATTCCTTGAGTAATAGTTGGGTATACATACTTTAAAATTTTATCTGAATCTGACTAAATGCACACATTTAGTTGGTGGGGGTAAAGAGTTGTATTATTCTTTCATTTGTTTGCTTTACAAAAAAAAATGAATAATACTTGATAAACTACCTCTTCAACTTACATCTCTTCCATTAAAGGACATCATGAATATCCTTTCAGATTAACAAATAAAGCTTTAATTATTTTTCTTAAAAGCACCAAAATTCCATAGCAGGCTGCATTGTGATATAATGTCTTATTCCCCTATTAATGGGTGATAAAATACAGTATTTTTATCACTGTAAAACTGCAATAAAGAGTCTTTACGTATTTTTATCAATTGATATTATTTCCTTAAGATAAATTCCCAAAATTTAACTGATGAGTCTTAAGTTTTTTACATATTTTACGTTAATATTACTCATTGGTACTTCCATTTCCACTGGGGTCACAGCCATTTATATTTCCACCAATGTACATGACCACTAGTTTATTTTTATTGTTGTCTGCATATGGTGTTATCTCTATTTTACATTTTTGCCCCTCTTTTGGGAAAATATTATTGTCTTATTTTAATTTGTACTGGCAATGTGGTTAAGCATCTTTTCTTCTTTATTGGCCATTTGAGTTTTTCTGGTGTGAATTATTTTTCGTGTTTCCTGTGGGTTATCTATTATTTTCTTAGCAAATTATGTCAGTGAATTTAAATGATGAGTGTTAACCCTTATCAGCTACATATCAGAAATATCTCTTATGTTGTATTATCATTATTCTAAATTTATGACTCCTTTTATCTTTTGTAATATAGGCCTATGTTTTTCCTTTTTCTCTTTATTGTTTCTCTATTGTTCAAGAATATCTTTTTACATTATTCAACATTTTCTAATGTTTCCTCATTTTATTTTATTAACATTTTAATTTTATATTACCTTCGTGGAAATGTATTTAATGATGTAGAAAAAGGACATATATAAATAAAATGATAAAATAGTATTAGGGACTTAAAACTTGACCTGAAGAGACATAGAAAAATACCCTGTTCCTGCCTATGAAAATATTATACAAACATTAACTTCTCTGAAATTAATAATAAATACAATTCAACCTTAGAATCCCAGAAGAGTTTATGTTTTTATACCGAGGGGAAGGAGGGTGTTATTGTTGGAAACTGATTAGTGTGATTTTAAAAATCATATTGAGCTTAAATATCTTAAAAAACCATAAAATATTTGTAGAAGTAAATAATCAAATTACCATCCTATGGTTCTGTAAGGATTATCTTCTGAGCCATGAGAGAAAGAGTGAATGAGTTTAGCTACTGTTTTTTAAAAAATGTAACCAAAGGCCTAATAGCTGATGATTTTGATGATTTATCATAAATGATGAGCTGTTAGACCTTTGGTTAAGTACTAAAAGGCGTTCAATATTTAAGATAGTAAATTAGACATAGATGACTCATCTAAAGTCCTTCCACTCTCCGCTTCCCTCTTTATGCTTCCCCGCCCTCTCCTTTTCTCCATTTCTCTTTTCTATCTTTTCAGAGCATAAGAACTCCCCATAGTCCATTCTTCAGAAATGAGAATAGTATATTTGTATTGCAGTGTAAGAAAGCCATGTTAAATGGAGGTTGAGCTACAGAGAAGTCTTTAAACTTGTTTCCATTTTTTCTCTATTATAAACAAGATGCCATTAGCAATAAATTCACAAATTTGTACCCATGTGTCTGATTTTTTATTTTTTGAGATAATTTCTTAGACAGAGGAATGAGAATGAATGGGTCAACAATTAAACATATTAATGCTTGAATAGCCCAATTTTTTTTCCCCAGGTACACTGTCACATGAAGATTTTCCTCAAAAATTTTTCACTGAGTCCTCACCAACATTAAGATTCAAAATAATTGGGGGGGGGGAGGGGGGGAACTCTTCTATAAGAAATTACAAACATTTGTTATCTCCTCAGACAGAATTAATGAGCTAGGAATAGGTGAGAGAAGGATTGCTTTTACCATCCCTAAACTTTAAATTAGATGAATATATTAACCTTAAAAATTAAATTTAAATTAAATTTAAAATACGGTAACTTGGGAAGCTGCTGCTGCGGCTAAGTCGCTTCAGTCATGTCCGACTCTGTGCGACCCCATAGACGGCAGCCCACCAGGCTCCCCCGTCCATGGGATTCTCTAGGCAAGAACACTGGAGTGGGTTGCCATTTCCTTCTCCAATGCATGAAAGTAAAAAGTGAAAGTGAAGTCGCTCAGTCGTATCCGACTCTTAGCGACCCCATGGACAGCAGCCCACCAGGCTCCCCCGTCCCTGGGATTCTCCAGGCAAGAACACTGGAGTGGGTTGCCATTTCCTTATGTTATTTGACAGTCCTTTTAAGTGTGTATTGTTGTTGTTGTTGTTTATTTTTTAAATTTTAAAATCTTTAATTCTTACATGCGTTCCCAAACATGAACCCCCCTCCCACCTCCCTCCCCACAACATCTCTCTGGGTCATCCCCATGCACCAGCCCCAAGCATGCTGCACCCTGCGTCAGACATAGACTGGCAATTCAATTCTTACATGATAGTATACATGTTAGAATGTCATTCTCCCAAATCATCCCACCCTCTCCCTCTCCCTCTGAGTCCAAAAGTCCATTATACACATCTGTGTCCTTTTTCCTGTCTTGCATACAGGGTCGTCATTGCCATCTTCCTAAATTTCATATATATGTGTTAGTATACTGTATTGGTGTTTTTCTTTCTGGCTTACTTCACTCTGTATAATCGGCTCCAGTTTCATCCATCTCATCAGAACTGATTCAAATGAATTCTTTTTAACGGCTGAGTAATACTCCATTGTGTATATGTACCACTGCTTTCTTATCCATTCATCTGCTGATGGACATCTAGGTTGTTTCCATGTCCTAGCTATTATAAACAGTGCTTCGATGAACATTGGGGTACATGTGTCTCTTTCAATTCTGGTTTCCTCGGTGTGTATGCCCAGCAGTGGGATTGCTGGGTCATAAGGTAGTTCCATTTGCAATTTTTTAAGGAATCTCCACACTGTTCTCCATAGTGGCTGTACTAGTTTGCATTCCCACCAACAGTGTAGGAGGGTTCCCTTTTCTCCACACCCTCTCCAGCATTTATTGCTTGCAGATTTTTGGATCGCAGCCATTCTGACTGGTGTGAAGTGGTACCTCATTGTGGTTTTGATTTGCATTTCTCTAATAATGAGTGATGTTGAGCATCTTTTCATGTGTTTGTTAGCCATCCGTATGTCTTCTTTGGAGAAATGTCTATTTAGTTCTTTGGCCCATTTTTTGATTGGGTTGTTTATTTTTCTGGAATTGAGCTGCAGAAGTTGCTTGTATATTTTTGAGATTAGTTGTTTGTCAGTTGCTTCATTTGCTATTATTTTCTCCCATTCAGAAGGCTGTCTTTCACCTTGCTTATATTTTCCTTTGTTGTGCAGAAGCTTAAGTGTGTATTTTAATTGACAGGTAGATTTGTAAGTTTTGTGTGTGTCCTCTTCTGTGAATTGTTCTTCTCCTAGACCCAGTTGGGATATTTTTTTTTACAGAGTTTTTAATAAGCGAAAGCTATTCAAGTCTGTCTTATTAATTGTGTTTCCCAGCTTACTCTTTATTCTCTGAATTTTGTTTTGTTGTTGTTGTCCAGTCACTCACTCATTTCTGACTCTTTGCAGCCCCATGAACTGCAATATGCCAGGCTTCCCTGTCCTTCACCATCTCCCAGAGCTTGCTCAAACTCATGTCCATGGAATTGATGATGCTATCCAACCATCTCTTCCTCTGTCATCCCCTTCTCCTCCTGCCTTCAATCTTTCCCAGAATCAAGGTCTTTTCTAATGAGTTGGTTCTTTCCATTAGATGGCCAAAGTATTGGAGCTTCAGCTTCAGCATCAGTCCTTCTAATGAATTTTGTTAAATCTGAATTATGCTAATTTTTTAATATGGATAAATAAATTTTCCTTCATTCATATTAATTTTATATTTAGAAGTTTTCTTTACCAGCATTAACTAACAACATCTATTTTCTTCCAATTTTGCTTGTAACCATTTTACGTATATTTCTATAATCCACCTAAAATTCATGTGCTATGAAGTAGGAATCTACTTTCTGTTATGATCTTTCATACAGCTGCTTATTTCACCATCATTTATTAAATAACCAATTATTTCCACTAATTACATACTCCATGGTAACATATGCTAGTTCAATGCTGTTCTGTTTTTCTGAAAGTGTTAGTGGCTCAATTGTGTCCAACTCTTTGTGACTCCATGGGCTATGGCCCACTGGGCCCCTCTGTCCATGGAATTCTCCAGGCAAGAATACTGGAAAAGGTAGCCATTCTGTTTTGCAGGGGATCTTCCCAACCCAGGGATCTTCCTGCATTGCAAAAAGATTCTTTACCTTTTGAGCCACCAGGGGTGTATGTATCTGATAATTTAAATATCAATTGTCAACTATTTTAAATATTTTAGGTTTTATAGCATATTTTTGTATGACAAATTTGACAAACAAGGGGGTTTTATCTGAAATAATTACTAATTTAGTCACCCATATAAATTTACAATTAAATTATCAATCATCCTAGCCTTCTCCCTAGACCATCCCCCCAACTGGTTTTATGATATAAACCTC
Source organism: Capra hircus (assembly GCF_001704415.2). Lineage (NCBI taxonomy): Eukaryota > Metazoa > Chordata > Mammalia > Artiodactyla > Bovidae > Capra > Capra hircus. The sequence continues at coordinate 26,607,935 of NC_030827.1, read as the reverse complement.
TAAATCTGAAGACATTCAAAGTTAATACATTTACCTCTCTTCCTTTGTAAACCATTTTTAGAAGGAACTGACATCTTAAATATAGTCAGCTTTCCAAATATAAATCTAGTATACATTTCTAATATATGTTGTTGAAGTTAGAGTCTTAATATATTTTTAACTTAGATATTTAAGGAGTTTAAACTGTGATATGAATCATTATAATGATAATGTGTTTTTGCCTATATCACTATAATTTGCTACAGTTCTGCCTATGTTACTTTTATCAGCCCTCTTAAAATCATCAGGGTGTTTTGTCCTACTTTAGTGATGAAATGAGCTCTGAGAAGTGACTTGTGTGGATATAAGTAATAATTTATTAAATTGCAAACCCAGTAATTCTGACTTTACACTTTATTTTCATTGAATATAGTTTGCTAAAGAGATATAAAGTTACTAAGTCTGTCTCCTTACTTCAAAAAAGACACTCCAATAAACATTAACTTCCTGTTTTATCCATAGCGTTTCCATTTAATAGGACAGGAAATATACACATAAGATCTGGGTAGGACTGCATTCAAGTTTAATGGAAATAAACATAAAAACTTGAAAACAATGTCAGCTTTTGCAGAAATGTTTGGCTTGACAGGTTAAGAATCATAGAAACAATCTTTTTATTACTAGTTGGAATTAAAGTTAACCTGTTGATTTCAGCTGTCCCCAAACACATTGATAAAATATCATTTAACTGCTCTTATTATTAATTGACATTTAAGTTCCTTCTGCCATGTGGTATCGAGGAGCACAACAGATCTCTCCAATTATAAAAAAAGTTTATTGGTGCATGGCAAGTGTAAACTGCTGGGGTCCCTGGCAACAGTAAAATGGCAAATTAAACCCAAACCACATGCAAGTCCAAGTGAGTCACTGGTCAATGAGCATTTAAGAAGGGATGCCAAGCAAATAAACAGTCAGTCCATTAGTTAGTTATTGCCAGCCCTAAATGAATAAAACTCTTCAGAAAAAATTATGGCAGTGTGGCGACAATCTGTGTTAGGTTTGTCAAGTCCTATGGAAAAGGCTGAAATGTTCACATGGCTGCTGTGAAACAGAGGAATTTAGGTACAGTGGCCAGGCTTAAAGATGCCTCTTATTTGAGACCTGCTGATGAGCTCCAGTCACTTAATGGCATCCTGAAAAACAGCTGGCACCTAACCCTCAAATATTGATTTAGTGTTTACCAATCTGGTTCAGTTTCTAGGCAAACAGCTTATATAAACATAGTGTGCCATCTGGTTTTATGGCTCAAGTGCTTCAACAACACCATTTCCCAGGTGTGGGGATCATGACTAATTTGAGCAATTGATACTTTCCCTTCACTTCTTGTAAGGTAGTTAAGGACTGACCTATAGTAGATACATATTTTGTATTATGGGAGCAAGGTTTTTCACTTAATGATTATCAGCAAGAAAAGAAATCACTGCCAGTTATTTACGTGGCTCTAGTGAGAAGGTGATAGGTCTAAACCTTCTTGAGTATAAATCTGCAGGAAAGAAGGAAGTAGATTTTACAGGCAGTGTGTACTTAGGTTATGCTACATTTACCACACATTATCAAAGGCAAACACGGAGAAAGGAGAGATTTTGAAGAGACAAACAAGTTTTGGACCTTCTGCAAACAGCCATAGTGGTTCTAAAGATGGTAGCCAAGCAGAGCCTAAAAGCAGAGTTGAGGTGGACCTCTAAGTGTGTGGAATTCAGGCAGTAAAAAGCACTGCCATTAAACCGTGCGTTCCTTCCTCACCAATCTGACTTAGCTACAACACTGTCCTCCAAGGTGGTTTGCAGGCCTACAACTCAACAAACTGTATTTTTGAGTAACTGAACTATGAAGGCTCCCCATTATTAAGCTATTAACAGTTACCACAACTAAGGAGATGAAGCAGCTCTATCCTTTTTTCTCAGATGACCCTCTATTCAAAAACACATTCATACTTGGTATAAGCAAAAGAGCACAAACTGCTTGTGCTATTAGACTTTAGGTGTGCTTCTTACATAATAATCTCACTCCTAGCTTCACTGTGCTATTCATTTTGTTCTGTGATCATTTTTTCCTACAGTGCAATTTATTGTGCTCTATTGCTAATCCATTTTAAATGCTTTTTGGGGAATAATATGTATTATAAATAAATACTGCATGAATAACTTCATTCCAATACTTCCCCCCACAAAACATTTCACTTTCTTCCTGTCTACACTGTATATTGATGTATTTTTGGTATTTGATGGTTGAGTTTACTAGTTTATAGTAGCAGTAAATAAACTGAGAGGAAGTTCTTCCAAGCCAAGTTCATTTGTCTACTGTATCTTTGACTTTACATGAGAAACGGGCCAACTGAATCATCAAAAATATTTCAAGAACAATCATAGTTCTCTTTGAGGGGGACAAATATGAATATTTTATTTAGATTGGCTATGTATCATCAGAATTATTTACTAAATAAGAAAGAAGGAATTCATCATTTCTAAGGTAGATATTAATTGCATTAGTCAATGTTTCTAATGAATTGATTTTTCCTACATTAATAAAGTAGGAATAAAACTAAGCAACCATACATGGGTAGTTGTTCTTTCCATACACCGTGCACTTCCCCAAAGGGACTTTTATATAATGATGGTATCAACAAAGAAGACAGTTCTCCAACTGTCCGTCCACACACAGCAAGAAGCTATGAATAAAAATAAAATCATTTACTGTAAGGTGTCCACCATATATCCAAAGAAATGTGTTTGATTTATGCAAATGAAGAAAAAACACAAGTGTAATGATGTAGTCACTCATTCAAACATTTGTTCAATGCCAACAATGTGCCAGAATCTAGGAACTGAGGTGTTAGATACAGTTTCAAGGATCTTAGCAACTAGTAGGTAAGAAGGAGGCAGTTATAAAATGGTGTAACAAGTGAGAAGGCAAGTAAATTCAGAGGGTTAAGTCCTCCTAACTCAGCCTTGCAGAATGGAGGTTAAAAAAAAAAAAAAAAAAAAAAAACACTTCACGGTGGTTACATTGATGCCAAATCACATAAGAAAAGTCAGCATTTGGGGGCATCCTCTCTTCAATACCTTTACCTTGTGATCAACAGTATAGTGGCAAGGCCCTAAATTATACATCTTGGTTCTGGAAAATATCATTTCATCTGACAAAATTCAGGTAACTGGAAACAATTCTCCCAGACTGCGATTTATACTCTTATTTTCTTTCTGGCTATACTTCCTTTACCAAACTTGATCATCCACCACCACTCTGCCTTGCCTCCTATACTCCCATACATACATTGCATCTCTTTTTTCAGCAGCCATTGGCCTCTGCTCACCTGCCTGAGTCATTTAATATCTGGGTGAGACCACTTTTATACCAGCTCCTCTAACACGATACCCACAGATTACAGGGAGTCCTTTCCTGACATTGTAATCACCTCCATTATCACACCACTACCATTCTCTATGCAGACAGGGTGCTGATTCAGCCTCCTGAGTCACTTCTCTTTTTACTACTGCAAATTCTTTTTTTCATGGATTATGGATTTATTTTTCCTTCCAGTTTTATTGAGATATAACTGGCATATAGCATAGCACTATGTAATTTATTTTTTTTTAGTTTTTTATTTTTTTAATTTTAAAATCTTTAATTCTTACATGCGTTCCCAAACATGAACCCCCCCTTCCACCTCCCTCCCCATAACATCTCTCTGGGTCATCCCCATGCACCAGCCCAAAGCATGCTGTATCCTGCGTCACACATAGACTGGCGATTCAATTCTTACATGATAGTATACATGTTAGAATGCCATTCTCCCAAATCATCCCACCCTCTCCCTCTCCCTCTGAGTCCAAAAGTCCATTATACACATCTGTGTCTTTTTTCCTGTCTTGCATACAGGGTCGTCATTGCCATCTTTCTAAATTCCATATATATGTGTTAGTATACTGTATTGGTGTTTTTCTTTCTGGCTTACTTCACTCTGTATAATCGGCTCCAATTTCATCCATCTCATCAGAACTGATTCAAATGAATTCTTTTTAACGGCTGAGTAATACTCCATTGTGTATATGTACCACTGCTTTCTTATCCATTCATCTGCTGATGGACATCTAGGTTGTTTCCATGTCCTGGCTGTTATAAACAGTGCTGCAACGAACATTGGGGTACATGTGTCTCTTTCAATTCTGGTTTCCTCGGTGTGTATGCCCAGAAGTGGGATTGCTGGGTCATAAGGTAGTTCCATTTGCAATTTTTTAAGGAATCTCCACACTGTTCTCCATAGTGGCTGTACTAGTTTGCATTCCCACCAACAGTGTAGGAGGGTTCCCTTTTCTCCACACCCTCTCCAGCATTTATTGCTTGCAGATTTTTGGATCGCAGCCATTCTGACTGGTGTGAAGTGGTACCTCATTGTGGTTTTGATTTGCATTTCTCTAATAATGAGTGATGTTGAGCATCTTTTCATGTGTTTGTTAGCCATCCGTATGTCTTCTTTGGAGAAATGTCTATTTAGTTCTTTGGCCCATTTTTTGATTGGGTCGTTTATTTTTCTGGAATTGAGCTGCAGAAGTTGCTTGTATATTTTTGAGATTAGTTGTTTGTCAGTTGCTTCATTTGCTATTATTTTCTCCCATTCAGAAGGCTGTCTTTTCACCTTGCTTATATTTTCCTTTGTTGTGCAGAAGCTTTTAAGTTTAATTAGATCCCATTTGTTTATTTTTGCTTTTATTTCCAGAATTCTGGGAGGTGGATCATAGAGGATCCTGCTGTGATTTATGTCGGAGAGTGTTTTGCCTATGTTCTCCTCTAGGAGTTTTATAGTTTCTGGTCTTACATTTAGATCTTTAATCCATTTTGAGTTTATTTTTGTGTGGGGTGTTAGAAAGTGATCTAGTTTCATTCTTTTACAAGTGGTTGACCAGTTTTCCCAGCACCACTTGTTAAAGAGATTGTCTTTACTCCATTGTATATTCTTGCCTCCTCTGTCAAAGATAAGGTGTCCATATGTGTGTGGATTTATCTCTGGGCTTTCTATTTTGTTCCATTGATCTATATGTCTGTCTTTGTGCCAGTACCATACTGTTTTTATGACTGTGGCTTTGTAGTAGAGCCTGAAGTCAGGCAAGTTGATTCCTCCAGTTCCATTCTTATTTCTCAAGATTGCTTTGGCAATTCGAGGTTTTTTGTATTTCCATACAAATCTTGAAATTATTTGTTCTAGTTCTGTGAAAAATATGGCTGGTAGCTTGATAGGGATTGCATTGAATTTGTAAATTGCTTTGGGTAGTATACTCATCTTCACTATATTGATTCTTCCAATGCATGAACATGGTATATTTCTCCATCTATTAGTGTCCCCTTTGATTTCTTTCATCAGTGTTTTATAGTTTTCTATATATAGGTCTTTAGTTTCTTTAGGTAGATATATTCCTAAGTATTTTATTCTTTTCATTGCAATGGTGAATGGAATTGTTTCCTTAATTTCTTTTTCTACTTTCTCATTATTAGTGTATAGGAATGCAAGGGATTTCTGTGTGTTGATTTTATATCCTGCAACTTTACTATATTCATTGATGAGCTCTAGTAATTTTCTGGTGGAGTCTTTAGGGTTTTCCATGTAGAGGATCATGTCATCTGCAAACAGTGAGAGTTTTACTTCTTCTTTTCCAATTTGGATTCCTTTTATTTCTTTTTCTGCTCTGATCACTGTGGCCAAAACTTCCAGAACCATAGCACTATGTAATTTAAAATGTACAACATAATGATTTTCTCTACTCCTGAGAGTCCCTGGGACAGCAAGGAGATCAAACCAATCAATCTTAAGGGAAATCAACCCTGAGTACTTGTTGGAATGACTGATACTAAAGTTGAAACTCTAGTATTTTGGTCATCTGATGCAAATAGCTGAGTCTCTGGAAAAGTCCCTGAAGCTGGGGATGATTGAGGGCAGAAGAAAAGGACATCAGAGGATGAGATGGCTGGATGGCATCACTGATGTAATGAACATGAAATTGGGCAAACTTCGGGAGCTGGTGAGGGACAGGGAGGCCTGGCATGCTGCAGTCCATGGGGTCGCAAAGAGTTGGACATGACTGGGCGACTGAACAACAATGATTTGGCTTATATAGATCATGAAACAATTACCACAGTAAATCTAGGAAACATCCATTATCTCATACAGCTACAAAAGAAAAATAAATATTTTTTCCTTGTGTTGAGACCTCTTAGGACTTACTCTCTGAGTAACTGTCATAGATAACAGACAGCCATATTCATTATATTTATCATATTGTACATTACATCCCTAGTATTTATTTTGTAACTAGAAGTTTGTAGCTTTTGAGCACCTTCATCCAATTCTCCCTCCTCCTACTCCCCACCTCTGGCAACCACAAATCTGTCTCTTTTCTCTTAGTTTGTTTTTGAAGTACATTTGACTTACAACACTGTTAGTTTCCAATACTCAACATAGAGATTGGATATTTCTATACATTACTAAATGATCACCACATAAGCCTAGTTACCATTGTAGTTTCTTGAGTAATAGTCAATAGTTTCCACTGGTAGGAACTGTGTTTGCCCTTCCTGCATCTCTTTTCCTCACTGCTTCACATATCCACCAGCTGTGGAGTGCTTGCAACTTACTTCCTCAGGAGAACTGCCCTCAGTTGAGGGGCACCATCTCACCTGAGAAGTTAAATCTTCCCTACCCCTAGTAGCTGGGCTTCCCTGGTGGCTCAGTGGCAAAGAATCTGCCTGATAACGCAGGAGATGTGGCTTCAGTCCCTGGGTCAGGAAGATCCCCTGGAGAAGAAAATGGCAATTCACTCCAGTATTCTTGCCTAGAGAGTTCCCTGGACAGAGGAGCCTGGCAGCCTAGTCCATAGGGTTGCAAAGAATCAGACATGACTTAAAGACTGAAAAAACAACAAACTCTCTGGTAGTCAAGGACTGTTGTGCATATGGGGTTACAAAAGGTCCTAATTAATGCAACTTATGCATTAGCTAGAGGCTAGACTTTATTTGAGGTCAAAGTAGTGACACGTCTCTTGTGGGAATATCCTTCTCTATTCCTATTAGGCTTCTCTTATTTTCTCTGAAGAACCCCCTCTCCAATATGTGCTTAGTCGCTCAGTTGTGTCTGACTCAGACTCTTTGCTACCCCATGGACTATAGCCTGCCAGGCTCTTCTGTCCATGGGGATTCTCCAGGCAAGAATACTGGAGTTGGTTGCTGTGCCCTCCTCCAGGGGATCTTTCCAACCCAGGGATCAAGGGATAGAACCCAGATCTGCCGCACTGCAGGTAGATCCCTTACCATCTGATCCACCAGCAAAGCCCTCTTCTCCAATAATCAGGCACCAAAAATCTCAGTCTGCTTCTAAAGAATTTGATCCAAGACACCTCAAATCTGGAGAGTCCTTGTCACTGTCATTTTCTCTTATTGTTCTATAAAGTTCTCTTCAGCAGGTGTGTCACTCCATGACAGAACCCTTAATGTCTCTAGAAACCCCTGTACCACATAAACAATTTTAGATGTTGAGAATCAGGCTGCCTGCCTCTTTGTGTTCCAAAATGTATGTCCTGATCTTTATCTGCTAACTAAATACTCAAGCTTTCATTATTGTCTGAGAGCACTGCCCTCAGCTAATTTTCTCATACTCTTAGCCATTTTGCAGAGCTCTGGTAGCCAATGTATCTGGAATTCATTCACAACTTAAAAAAAAATAATAAATTTATATATTTAATTAAAGGATACTTGCTTTAGAGAATTTTGTTGTTTTCTGTCAAACATCAACATGAATCGGCTATAGGTGTACCTATGTCCTCTCCCTCTTGAACCTCCTTCCCATCTCCCTCCCATCCCACCGTTCTAGGTTGATACAGAGCTCCTGTTTGAGTTTCCTGAGAAATACAGCAAATTCCCTTTTGCTATCTATTTTACATATGGTAATGAAAGTTTCCATGTTACTCTCTCCAGACACCTCTCATTTACTGATCCCTTGTAATTATGGCTCACAAACACTGGGCTAAGTGCTTCACTTAAATGCATATAGTTACCCACACAACCATCCAGTGAGATCTAAGACACCTTCAGTTCAGTCGCTCAGTCGTGTCTGACCCTTTGCGAACTCATGAACCGTAGCACGGTGGGCCTCCCTGTCCATCACCAACTCCTGGAGTCCAACCAAACCCATGTCCACTGAGTGGGTGATGGCATCCAATCATCTTATCCTCCGTCGTCCCCTTCTCCTCCTGCCCCCAATCTTTTCTAGCATCACGGTCTTTTCAAATGAGTCAACTCTTCACATCAGGTGACCAAAGTATCGGAGTTTCAGCTTCAGCATCAGTCCTTCCAATGAACACCCAGGACTGATCTCCTTTAGGATGGAGTGGTTGGATCTCCTTGCAGTCCAAGGGACTCTCAAGAGTCTTCTCCAACACCACAGTTCAAAAGCATCAATTCTTCGGCGCTCAGCTTTCTTTACAGTCCAATTCTCACATCCATACGTGACCACTGGAAAAACCATAGCCTTGACTAAACAAACCTTGGTTGGCAAAGTAATGTCTCTGCTTTTTAATATATGGCCTATTCTTCCAAGGAGTAAGAGTCTTTTAATTTCATGGCCGCAATCACCATCTGCAGTGATTCCATCACTGGCATTTAAAGATGAGAAAACGGAATTAGAAAGTGAAATGAGGCAATGCAGAGATCCAAAAGAACTAAATCTGATCTTTATGGAACATGTCTAAAAGGAAACTGGCATGAGGTAGGAAGAGGAAGGAAGCTGTAATGTTTGACATAATCTCCTTGCATGATTTCCAATCAACTTGACTCCAGGCCAACCACGCCTACCAGATCACCCACCTCCTCTCAGGTAATCACAACTATCTGTTGAACAACCATGGATGAAAAAGACCAGAACCTATCAAGAAAGATCTAAACTAAAGACAGAACCACAAGATAGGTTGGGGGGGGGCGGGGGCCGGAATGTCAGACTCCCGATATAATCAAACCCCATACCTCAAGTGTGTGATGTACACATTGGAGAATTACAGTGCAGAGGTTCTGCCCCGGAGAGAGAGCTCTGAGCCCTACGTCTGGCCCCCCAGCCCAGGGGTCCTGCATCTAGAAGATAACCCTCTGGAATATCTGGCTTTGAAGGCCAGCAAAGCTTAATATCAGGAGGCCCAGATGGCTGTGGGAAACAGAGACGCTACTTTTAAAGGGCTCGCAGAAAATCTTACATATACCAGGACCGAAGGCAAACGCAGTGATTTGAAAGAAGCCTGGGCCAGGCCTACCTGCTGGCCAAGGAGAGTCTCCGGGAGGGCTGAGGAATGACTGTGGCTCACCCTGCGGACTTAGCTCGTTCTACCGTGTGGACGCTGGTGTCTGCAGAAGTCACTGCTGGGGCGCCATGTAAGAGCTAAAGACCTGGCCCCACCCAGCAGCCTGTGGGAACTAGTGCTAGAATATCTATGGCCCAAAAACTAACTGTGCCAGAGCCATCAGCACACGGGCTGGCCAAAGCCCTCCAGAGAATGCGGCTGTTTTTGCCACTGCGCCAGTGCGCAGGCGCTTCCCAGAATGCCCTGCCCCCGGCCCTGCCCCCAGGAAGCCTCTGCTAGCATCCATACCAGCCTCTCCCACCAGAAGCAGAAACCACAGCCTTGCCCCCTGCAGGCGCAGACCACACACAGCAGGCCAGACCCTATTCTGGGACCAGCTAAGCCCCAGCCCTGCCCACCAGTAGGCCAACATAAGCTTTGAGACACCCCAGATCCTGGACCCAAGTGTGTCAGGAACCAGCGCCAATCCCCCACCCCAATCCCCAACCAATGCAACACCAGTTCTGGGATTCCTGAGTCCTGCAATGAACTCCAGCTCTGCCTTCCAATAGTCCAGCATAATACCAAAACTGGCTCCACTCACCAGCGGGCAGGCAACAGTACTGGAGTCTTTTGGACCCTGACTCCACCCACCAAGGAGCCAGTACTAGCCCTAGGGCCCCTTAGGGTTCTGCAGTCAGCCGCCATGTGACCTAGCTCCACCAACCACAGCCAGCAGTCTACACAACCAATAGCAGGCAGCCTCGTTACAAGGTAGGGCATGGAAAACAACTTGACCCCAGGCTAACCACGCCTACCAGATCACACACATAGTCCACCCCACCACAACAGAAGGACCCATGCAGCCTCATAGGAGAACCCCTGCCGGGGTCCAGCCCCGGTGGATCCAGGGAATTCGAAGGGTGGACGGCGTTGGCGTGGAAAGACTTGTTTATTTATTAATGTAAGATTAGATTAAGAAACTATAGTGTAGTAAGAAGATTAAGTGGAGGAAGAGGGCTGAATAGCTTGGTTTACGCGGAAGGCCAATAAAATTCCAGACAAGGAATTTGCACCATCTACGTTGGGCCACCGGCGCCCGCTTGAATATCTAAGGGTGCCTCGCCTTAAGCTCCCTTTCGCGCGGGTCTTAACAGCCAGGGCAAGTAAGTAGACCTGGCGAGCCTCCGCGCCCCAGGTGGAGATTCAGCCTGAAGTTAAAGTAAAGAGCAGAGAGAGGGAAAGGGAGAGAAGAAGAAAGAGAGAGAAAGACACGGGGGGAGCCAGAGTCCCAAGAAACCAGGCCGAGAGACTAGTTCGAGAAACTGGTCCGAGAAGCTGGTCCGAGAAACTGGCCCCCATCCTTTATTGTTCAGAAGGCCCTTTATACTTTTGATAAAATATGGAGATCAATGGGTAACACAGAATTATGTAGCGTTCGCAGCCCAGACTCTTTCTATACATCATTTTGTATACAAAAGGTCTCAGGTGATTTACATTATCTTCTGGCCAAGAGGCTTGTTAACACTTTTTGGCTCTCTTCTTTAATGAATGTTAATTTTGTTTCCCCTGAAGTGTTTTTCTTTAATCTGCATCTCCTTAAAGCATTAAAGTTACATCTCTATAGAACAAAGGTGCAGTGGGATATAACAAAGAAGGTACTTAACTCAAAGATCTAATGTTGCTAATAGCAGGTCTACTACTTGTTTTTCTATATACCAACTATATCTAAAAATAAAGGATATGAAAATTTGGCAGCAAGCATTGACTCAACAAATGAAACTTTTAATCAGTCCTATTCTAAAGATTTTGACTCTTCGGAAGCCCCTACATTCCTAGGATGTTTTAAGCTTTCTGTGCCTCCTGCGGTCAGGAGGCCTCAAACAATCACACGTGCAGCTGTACGAGTCCTGCAGGCAGGCTAGAAAGCCATCGGAGGGTTTTTTTTGGATTGAAACACTCTTTCAAATGCAGAAGACTAAAGCCCTGAATTGACTTTTTCCAGAAAATGTCAGAAGAGTGGAAAAGCAGAGCACAAAAGCCGGCAGATTTTTGTTGGGGTACACGCTTAGGAATTTCCAGAGGGGTCCCTGAAGTCTGAGCACGCCTTGCGTATGTCAGCTTCCTTCCTCATGACCTTGTCACGGGCGGGATTCCTCACACTGGCTCCCGCCAAACCCCGGAGCATATAGCTTGGTTGATGAGAGGGGAGTACACTGCTGAGATATGTAGGATATCTGCTACCGAAGGTCACTTTTCCAAGATCAGGAAGCATAGCTAACTTACCAGATACACAGAACTACAAACAACAGCTTAGGCGGAAACAGATAAGGAACAAGATGAAACCCCAGAAGAACTAAATGAAGTGGAGCTAGGCAATCTGCCCAAGAAAAAATTCAAGTAGTGATCGTAAAGATGATCAAAGAATTCAGGAGATGAATGGGTGTACAGAGCAAGAAGTTAGAAGCTTTTAACAGTTAGAAAATACAAGAAACAACTAAAGGGAGATGAAGAATACAATAACTGAAGTGAAAAATACACTAGGAGGCATTCACAGTAGACTACATGATACAGAGGAGTGGATCAATGAACTAAAAGACAGAGGTAGTGAAACTCACTGAAGCTGAACAGAAGAATCCGGAAGAGGCAATGGCAACCCACGCCAGTATCTTACCTGGAGAAGCCCATGGACGGAGGAGCCTGGTAGGCTGCAGTCCATGGGGTCGCGAAGAATCAGATACGACTGAGCAACTTCCCTTTCACTTTTCACTTTCATGCATTGGAGAAGGAAATGGCAACCCACTCGTGTTCTTGCCTGCAGAACCCCAGGGACAGGGGAGCCTGGTGGGGTGCCGTCTATGGGGTTGCACAGAGTCGGAAACAACCAAAGCGACTTAGCAGCAGCAGCAGAACAGAAAAAAGAAAAAAATGGAATAAGGACAGTTTAAGAGACCTCTGGGACAACATAAGCACACAAATATTCACATTACAGAGGTCCCAGAAGGAAAGAGAATGAGAAAGGGGCTGAGAACATATTTGGAGACAATAGCTGAAAATTTCCCTAACATGGGAAAGGAAACAGTCATCAAAATCCAAGAAGTGCAGAGAGTCTCATTCAGGATTAACCCAAAGAGGAACACACCGAAACACATTGTAATTAAAATGGCAGAAATTAAAGAAAAAGAGAGAATATTAAAAGAAGCAAGGGAAAAGCAACTTACAAGGAAACTCATATACAAGCGAACTCCTGTAAGGCTATGAGCTGACTTTTTAGCAGAAACACTTCAGGCCAGAAGGGAATGGCACCATATATTTAAAGTGAGAAAAGGGAAAAACCTATAACCAAGAATATTCTACCCACCAAGACTTTCATTCAGACTTGATGGAGAAATCAAAAGCTTTCCAGACAAGCAAAAGCTAAGAGTTCAGCACCACCAAACCAGCTTTACAAGAAACGTTAAAGAAGCAGCTCCAAGTGAAAAGGAAAAGGTTACAACTAGAAAAGTGATATTCCTAAATATATATAGAAGTCAGGATTCCAGAGCCCAGACTCGTAACCCATGGGCTGGCATGTCCAAGTCTTTCTAATCCAGCTATTTACTTCACCCACTAATTTCTGGTAAGAGAAGAAAAATGTCATTACCCTTGAATATAAGTCCTGATTCTGCCTTAATAAATGACATGTGATATTGGTTCACTTAGCTAGCTTTACTGAGCCTCAGTTTTCTCATCTCTGATACAAGACGATATTAATAGCAATACCTATCTCAGCAGCTGTGAGGAAGATTAAATGAACTGATACACCTCAAGTTTTTAAGCCAGTGTTTGGCAGGTAGCAAGAACTTAATATATGTTAGCCATGATTGTTTCTCTTTATAAACCCCATTTCAACTATTTTTGGTTCTGATTTTATTTCTTACATATATAACTTCCCTTCTGTTCATCTCGCATATCAACAGTAATGGATACTACTTTCAGATTTGGTTTACATTTCACTTTTAACTCTTTCCTCCTCCTAGGAATTATGAGTATGATATTCATACCACCTGGAATCAGATGGGCCCTCTAACCCCAACCCCTGAACCACCACCATGATTCAGTTCTTTAATGTGCTTCCAAACAGATTTTTTCCTTGAATTTCCCAGAGCGTCCAGCTGAGGCAGTGAGGGTACCAAGCCTTCCATGACCTTGCCTACAAGTGGGTTGTCACCTCAGTCTTGCTTTCGACATGCAACTATCTCTGTACACATCCTCTCACTCACAGCACTGATCACACGATTCCAAAATCCATATAGAAACTATTAAAAAGAGAAACAGTGAGTTTCCCATGAGAGGCCCAAATTTCCATGGCTTCTCTTTTTAAACAGCATTCTCCACTCGACTCCAGAGCAACCTCTTTCTACTGCCAACAGTCAGCAGGTGCGGTTGGTTCCCTTACTCTTTGGTAGAGGAGACTTAAGCTCCTGGCCAAGTGGTGCAGCAGTAATCTCTGTTTACTCTTTGATTTCTCAAGTCTTCTCTTCTCAGACTAAGTCTTTGGTTTAGTAAAGCAAAGGTGATTTTTCAGGCTTGGCCAAATCTTCTTTCTTTGTGCCTGTGCTGCGAAAAGTAAACATCTTTAACTCATGGCCAAAGAAATAAGAGTCACTTTGAATTATTTTCATTTTGAGATCTGTTGTTTGATAAAGGCTGCTTGCAGATAAAAGAATATAAATTTACTTGAAGAGTTCTTAAGGGAAGTTCAGGCACACTGCAGACTTAATTCTTCTTGTCCTGAATAGTCAACAATTATTCATTTTTCTCTTGCTAATTCCAGTAAAACATCAACCAAGAGTCACGTGGTGCTTGGGTGTTTTTCTTCCTTGGGTATCATATCTAAGCTATACCTAAGTAAACTGTACTTTGAACTTCCCCTGTTAGATGAGTCCCTGATTCTTTTCATATGGAGAAAGCAGTAGACCCTGGAATGATGCTATGCATGCTACATCCCTTCAGTCCCGTCCTACTCCTTGTGACCCTATGAACTGTAGCCTGCCAGGCTCCTCTGTGCATGGGATTCTCCAGGCAAGAATACTGGAGTGGGTTGCTATGCTCTCCTCCAGGGGACTCTCCCCGACCCAGGTATCAAACCTGCGTCTCTGCATTGGTGGTGGGTTTTTTACCACTAGCACCACCTGGGGAGCCCATGGAGTAAAGGGAAACACAAAAATAAACAGCTTTTGTGCTGGAATTTCCCTAAGTGGCCCTGCATTAACTTTTAGGCTACTCCCACCTAGAAGTATTCTCTAGTTGGACAACATGATATCGCTTTCCTCTCTCCAGTAACATTTTAAAATCTCCTTTAGGAGTGTAAGTGTATGTTTTATTGTCATCTGCCTGGCAGCAGGCAGTCTGGGGGGCAAATGATGTCAGAGGGAAAACCTGACAGTGGAGTCAATTAGTAGATGGCACTGTTGAGTATTGTCAAGCTGCCCCTGGGGATGGTAGGTGCTTTGGATAAAACTATGCAAAGATGTTCACCAAAGATCAAAATATTTGTATGTCTCACATTACTTTTATTTTCTTTTTGTAGGCAATACGTTTCCTTAGAGGAACATTAAATTAATCAGTAGATGCTCTTTCTAATCATAGATAACTGGCATTTTCACAACATCCAGACAATTTCTCATTGTCTTAACTTTTTCACGTGTGATCACTTGCTGAAGTAGAATTCAAATACTGCTTCAAGGATTTTCATATTATTCAACAAATCTTTTAAGAGTGAAAGGGCCTTTCATTTTTGGCTGGCTTATTTGGGGTTATAATTCTGAACCAGGAAATAGTTTTCATTTCATCTAGCATTTTTCCAGAATTACTTTTTCTCTCTTTTAAGTCTTTCCTTCTCGTAAGGCTTTCCAATACAATTTTCCCATTAAGTATTACTGCTAAAAGGAAAAAAAAAGAAAAGAAAAACATTAATTTTCATATATTTCTATTTAAATTTCCTAAGTTGATTATAAATGGATGAGTGGTTAGATAGATAGAATATACCTGCTGCTGCTGCTAAGTCACTTTAGTCATGTCTGACTCTGTGCAACCCCATACACAGCCTCCTACCAGGCTCCTCTGTCCCTGGGATTATTCTCCAGGCAAGAACACTGGAGTGGGTTGCCATTTCCTTCTCCAATGCATGAAAGTGAAAAGTGAAAGTGAAGTCGCTCAGTCGTGTCCGACCCTCAGCGACTCCATGGACTGCAGCCTTCCAGGCTCCTCTGTCCATGGAATTTTCCAGGCAAGAGTACTGGTGTGGGGGGCCATCACCTTCTCCGAGAATATACCTAGATATACTTTATAAATAGAATCATAGGTTACCAAGGTTTCTTGATCTGTTGTGAAAAAATGGAAGCATTATCGAAGAAACTGACCATCTTAATAATTTCAAAAGTTATTTTATCCATATAGTTGATTTTGACACTTGTCTACACTGATAATAAAGAGGCTATTAGTATAAAGTAAAAGACCATGTTCTTCATTACTTCTACAAGGATTAGAATTGTCACAAATCCTCAATTTATTTAAATAATCTTGAAACTCTTTCAGTTACATAACATATCCTGATAAACCATGGGTTAAATTATTCAAGCTTCTAACTTGGGAGCATTACAAAACAAATCCATCTTATAGTCATTCATTTTGAATATTTTACACAATAGCACAAAATGCATAACTTTTGCCAACTTACTGTATATTTTACTATACCAATATTTTTAAATTATGTCAATTTGTTCAAGATAGAGATAATTTAAATTAAACAACAATAATATTATTAGTACTAATAGTTCTCATCCCATGTACCAAGGTAGCAGCTAACCCCAAATTTAAATAACACAGTTTGAGGGGAGAAAAATTTATTTATCCCCAAATCAAATTATGTTTCAGAATTCCATCAGTTCTGTACTAAATCATTTTGTTTGACATCTTGGAGGATTTACGGTATTTTGGGATGGGATGTATAGCTTATACACATAAATGACTATGGAATAAGCAATACTTATTAAGTATACCTACTCGGGTAGTATACTATACTGAACTTTGGCCTTGAGAAATGAAAGGTATAGTCATCTCAAATAGTTTGGTTTGTTTAAGGGGAATCAGAAAATAGTACTAAAAAATCCTGCAGTGAGTATTATGATAGACAGGTGCTCCAGAAGCTACAAAAACTCTAGATTGAAAGAACAGGAAACTTCCTGAAAGATATGATACCAGAGCTGAATTTTAGACTGTAATAATAATAACAATAACAATGCTACCAAAATACACTGACTGCTTTCTATACAAAGCAATTTATTTATACTTTCTCATGCTATCCTTACATACTCTCATCATCTTCACATTTATGTAAAGATAAATGTACTGAGATACACTATAATTCTCACTTTATAAATGAAAATTAATAAACTGGGCTCAGTCATACAACTGGTCAGTGGCAGCACTGAAGGAGTAACCCAGGTCTTGCTGACTGTTATCTTTAATCTCCTGAAGGATGGGTATGATTAAAACACAGAGGAGTGGAAAAGCATGGAGTATGGGGGAACTTCAAGTAACTTAGAACGAGTGGACTCCTGGATAGATGAGGGAATAGATAGAGAAATGAGGACAGAGGGCCGGGGTAGTTCCAAGAGAACACGGTCAGGAAACTGAATTGCATCTCACCAGCTATGAAGAACCAGGGAAGATATTAAGTCATGGAACCATCATTCAGTCAAAAAAGAATACTCAAGGGATAAAGGCTCTAACTTGATCAGATGTTTGGTTTGGAGGCGGGGGCTAGGAAGTAGTGGTGTCATTCAGAGACAGGAAGTACAATAGAAAAAAAATGTGGAGGGAAAGCAAAGAGCTGTGATTTGGAAATAGTTTGCCACTTCTTTAGGTGGAGGTAGATATGGGACTCACTTGTCTATGTTGACATAATGTATGTACTGAGAGTGTATTAAGAATAAATGTTTAAAAAAGGAAATGATGGAACCATTTTAATATAAATGACAAACTTTTGGATTTTAAATCTTCTCAAAAAGAGCAGAAAACATTTTGAAGGTTTAAGATTACATATTCTGGGAGACAATACCTGTGGGCTTCCCTGGTGGCTCAGATGGTAAAGAATCAGCCTGTAATGCGGGAGACTTGGGTTCAATCCTTAGGTCAGGAAGATCCCCTGGAGAAGGGAATGACTATCCACTCCAGTATTCCTGCCTGGAAAATTCCATGGACAGGGGAGCCTGGCGGATTATAGTCCATGCGATCGCAAAGAGTGGGACACAACAGAGTGACTATAGCATCTATACACACCTGTAGGAAAGGAATCAAGACAGTGACTTGACAAATCAACCCTCTATTTGGAGTTCCTTTATTAACCTAACAGTTCTGTCACAGTGATTACTTTCTATGTTATTCTAGGCTATAGACTCAGAAGTACATTCTATAGATGAGCAAAAACAAGAAAAGTAGGAAATTAGTTGAAACTCTGTAGAATTCTAATTAGTACATTTTATTTCTTTTATTTATTAATAGTATACTTTGCATATTATTGACATATTAAATTGAGCATTTTGCTACATTTTTCTATAAATTCTATTTCCAGTTTTATATGTGTGTTTTACACATATACACATATATCAGCAAATACTTTATTAAGTCCAGAAACCGGTTTATGACTTTACAGAAGCTGTGTGGCTTGGGGACTAAGAGGCAACTCAGTTGATACTTATCAAGAGTATTTTGTGGGCTGTCTTCAAAAAGGTGACAGCATTTTAAAATACTCAATTAACCTTTCAGAGAAGGAAATGGCAACCTACTCCAGTATTCTTGCTTAGAGGATCCTGTGGACAGAGGAGCCTGATGGGCTGCTGTCCTTGGGGTTGCACAGAGTCAGACACGACTGAGGCAACTTAGCATGCACGCGTGCATTGGTGAAGGAAATGGCAACCCACTCCAGTGTTCTTGCCTGGAGAATCCCAGGGACAGAGGAGCCTGGTGGGCTGCCGTCTATGGGGTCACACAGAGTTAGACACGACTGAAGTGACTTAGCAGCAGCAGCAGCAATTAACCTTTAATGTGAAATAATTCACCTGGAGAGTTTGTTAAAATGTTTCCTTATTCAGTAGTCTGAGGTGGGGCCTGAGAATCCTCTTTACTATCACAATCCTGGGTATTGCCATAGCTGTTGATCTGTTGCTCCTTCAATAGAAAGTTTTTGAAAAAAAAAAAAAAAAAACATATATCAAACTGAGCACAATATAATCTGAAGTCAGTATTAACAGAATGAACAAAACACTGTGAAAGCCCTGAACTGCAGGTCTAGACTCATGCTTTGAAATAGGAGATTTGCACTTTTGCAGAAACCAGTGAATGGCTATGGACACTGTCCCAAAATCTTCTGAATACATTTCAAATCTTCAGCAAGAGGAATGTTCTTAAAGATTATTCTTAGGGTTCCCTGATGGTCCAGTGGTTAAGAATCTGTCCTACAATGCAGGGGACATCAGTTCAATCCCTGGTCCAAGAAGACCCCATATTCTGTAGGGCAGCTAAGCCCCTGTGCCACAACTAATAAGCTTGTACTCTAGAGCCTGGGAGCTGCAACTACCGAAGCCCATGCACCTATAACTTGTGCTCTGCAACAGAAGCCACCTCAGTGAGAAACCCATGCACCACACCTAGAGAGTAGCCCCTGCACTCTGCAGCTAGAGAAAGCCTGCATGCAGCAACAAAGACCCAGCACAGCCAAAAAAAAAAAAAGATTCTTCTTTAAGAATCGGAGTTTTAGTAAATACACCCTTAAAAGTAGTGGTTTTACAATCTGCTACAAAAGGAGGTAACAGTTAAGAAATGAAAACCCCAACTAACTAAATTATTTTCATGCTAAATCACTAAAAACAATGGAGCTAAATTTAGAAATAAGTGGCAACCCAAGAAAGGATGACAGAGACTCTTGGACGTTTATCTATCCAAGGAATAGCCCTTAATTCCAAATTGAGGACAAAAGGATTATAGGACAAATCTAAAGACTGCCACGTGGCCAAGATTTCATGCATTTACCCCCTGCAACAGACATGGAAAGAAACAAGGCAAGAGGGATATGCTGTGTTTTTAAAGGCCGGCTGCAGGGTAGAAGGAGGCCTGGTGAGAGGGCCTCTGAGGTCTTCGGCCTATGTTGGCTGGGGGGTTGCAAGAAAACTAATTAAAGGTAATTAACCCAGCAGCAGCTTTCACATAAAGGATAATTCAAGCAAACTGGAAATAGCTGGAAGTGGAGCCAGCTTTGATAAGCTACATGTAGGCTGTTAGTGCTAGTGCAAAGTAGACACAAGACAAACTAAAGCAGCAACTGGCATTGGGCATGGCAGTGAAGCAGAGCTGAGGAATCACACTCCAAAACATCATCTTTACTGACAGCCTTCTAATCAGATTCTCCATTTTCGTTCATTTAAAAATATACAATCACCATTCTTCAATCAGTCTTAGCAAAATCATATATATATAAAGTATAGACACACATGTATACACGCATTTAGACACAGGAACACATGTGTGGTTTATTCTATTTTATTTCTTCTAAATCACTCTTTTTTAAAAAACTGCTACACGGAGGGTCAGAAGCACAGATGCTGAGTCTGTTTAAAACGGCCTAGAAAGCAAAGCACATGCTTTAATCTGATGTCTAGGATGCATTTAAAAAAATTGGATTGAAAAGGATTAGATTAGATTAGACCTTCTGGATTTAAAAATGTTAAAGCTCCATTTATGCTTTAACATAATCTCTTTCTACTCTCTGGAGCCATCAAGCAGAATGCAGTCTTGGGTAGCTTTTTTTATTATTATTAAATTTTAGACTTTTTTTTTTTAACATTCCACTTTCATATTTGTAATAGAAAGAAATCCTTAGAGACTAAGCTAAAAATTCTGTTGACTTGCTGCTAAAGGGAATAGTGGATATGTATTCCTTCTTTTTTTATGGTGACTTTTGTGTATTTGTACACACACTTGAATGTGAGTAACTAGTTTTTACATCCAAATAACAGTGCATGCTTTTGAACACTGTGCATTTTTTGAAGTTACAGTTGCTAGAACACAAATTCTTTATAAAGCTTAAATAAAAAATCAATTATAAGACTTTGTACACTGTATCCTAATTTGACATACTCAACTCCAGTTTCTATAAATAAAAAAGATAAATAACTCTACATTTTCAAATTCCTGAGGTTCTGAAAATGGAATTGTTGCAGTTTTCATGAATCATAAAATAGAAAATACAATTATATTTGAAACTGTGTAAAGTATTCTGAGGTGGCAATTTGAAAAATCTCCACATGAGCAATGCAAAACTCATTTGGCAGATATATTTTTATTTCTTAATATTTTATTGCTTCTCTAAAACTCAAACACAAGCTGAGATTGACTTGTAAGCACTTGTAAGTTTTCTGCCCACTGCACTTGTTTTACACATCTCACAATAACTGTAATCACAAATGATCGATTATATTCATGTAGCTTCAAAGATGTAAGATTTATGGCTTATTCCAGGTAGAGAAGTGATATCATTTATCTTAGACTTAAACAACACTACTATCTAACAAAAAGCCCTGAGGACATTAACATACTACTTTTAAACTAAACAAATTATTTTAACTAAATTTTAAAAATTGCAACATGATCAATCTTAGCAAAGAGAATATTATTCCTTATTGTCCTCCATGTGAAGTTTGATAACCAGATGGTGTAGACACCACAGGGCTGCTTTATATCAAGACTCAAAGAAACTTTGAGTTAAAGACTTTATACCCACACTCAAAGAGCAGAAGCTTCTAGGACAGTATAATTGAGAAAGAAAATGGGTTTTTTCTTTTAGGAGGTTCTAAAATACATTTGGTTTCACCTTTTGAGGTCTGCTTTTGAGATTTAATAAAAACTTTATTCTTTTGGAGGGAAAAGGAGAGTCATACTCAATATTTCCTTTTGCTCATTTTAAAAAGAATCCACTAGATTTTAAATCAGTTATAGTTTAATTTTTGTAACTGTGAGATAGAAGCTAGCACTTATCCTTCCTTTTCCATAACATGACATATCATGCCAATGGGTAATGAAATAGTTAATAAGAAAGATCTTCTTAACAAAAATATTCCAGCTAATAAATAGAAAAGAAATTATAGAATTAGTACACAGCCTTTAATGAAAATGTGCTTCAGTCGTGTCCGACTCTGTGTGACCCCACAGATGGCAGCCCACCAGGCCCCCCCCCGCCCCGTCCCTGGGATTCTCCAGGCAAGAACAGTGGAGTGGGGTGCGATTTCCTTCTCCAATGGCTGCTAGCATCACAAAATGAGAAATATCTAGTTATTGTGGTTCTCCTGATAAAATCCACAACACCACCAAGGAAGGCTTTTTACCTCTTAAAAACTCAAACCTGAATCTGATCAAGCACTAGCTACCAATTTACAGTTATGGAGCATGTTGAATAGAACATGTTAAACAATATAGCTGGGTGGAGTCAACAAAATTCAGACTCTAGGAAACTCCGTATGGCAAACAACCCAATGTCTTCAACAAATAAATTGCATGGAAGAGATAGCAGTTGGGGGAAAGGGAAAAGGAAGCAGGACAGAAGGAAAGAGAAAGAATGAAAGGGAACAAATTGATTAGAAGAGAAACTTAACAACTACATTGGTTTTCCCAGTTGGTGCTAGTGGTAAAGAACCTGCCTATCAATGCAGGAGACCTAAAAGATGCTGTTTCAATCCCTGGGTCTGGAAGATCCCCTGGAGGAGGTTATGGCAACCCACTCCAGTATTCTTGCCTGGAAAAATCCCATGGACAGAGGAGCCTTGCATAGGAGTCCATAGGGTCGCAAAGAGTCAGACACTAAGTGACTTAGCATGCATGTAAAAGCTATATTAACCAACTGTAAAATATGGACTTTATCTCCAACAAATACTCCATAAAATTCTCAACCAGATGTGACAATTGTCAAATTTTTGAAAGTTGAAAAAATTGTTCTAATCTGAGAGGTATTTATTCTTACAGTTTCACAAGGCTGCAAGTAAGTTTTCAGAAGCCTTTTTGTCTCTAGAAAAACAAAAGTCATGATGTGTATAATGAGGGTTTAAATTCAGCGACGTTTGACAGTCTTTGCCAAGTTTCAGAAGAGCCACACAACAGATCTTACAAATAAGTCAGTATGTAACTGTCACTTTCACAAAACCAAGCCCTGACAACTTAGTAAGTTTGGGCCAACAAAAAACATTACACTAGATATTAGTAATGTTTCATCTAGCAGCTAAGTGTGACCATAAAATGTTTCTTTCTTCCTGAGTTAGCCAGTTAGCCTTTCATATAGTAAACTTCATTATTTTACATTTATAGAAAAATGAAGACCTAATATTTAGAACAATAGCTGAGTTCTAACTCTTGGCAAGGAAAAACAATAGTAAGAATAAAGAAATATAATGAAAATAGTAAAATAGAAATCTAAACTGAGGATATATGAAAGTATTATATAATGTATATAAAGAATATAATAGAGAAGCATACTGTAAAAGAACAATTAAGTATTAAAATGATTACAATTTGTACAAGGTAAGAAAAAAATTTACAACAAAAGCAAAGGAGAGAAATCCCAGAGAAATGGGAAATGAAATCCTCCCACAATACATTATTTTAAAAGGTACTTATTTCGTTTGCAACTTGTATTTATATTTTTTAATGTAGAAAAAGACCAGCAAGTAACACATTAAACACATTAAAAGGTACTTATTTCTTTGTTATTCCTATTTAAAAAATAGCCCTACTGTTAACATATAGATTGAATATGAATTTATATCATTAAATTGTACTTTTTTCTTAGCTCAGTGATATACACTTTAAAAACATTTAGGTAAAAGAAAATGCAATCATTTTGTGTACTTTTGTATTTTATTCCTCAAAATGTTGATATCTAAGGCTTTTTAAAAGTATCCAAATCCTTAAAACCTCTGCTTCCAAAGAATGATTCAAGAAGGTTTTTTGAGTATCCAATTAGTTCTTTGTCATAGGGACTTACTGCGTTTTCCATTTGGCCACAGTGAAATAGGCTGATGTAAATCTCTTAACTATCCTAGGGATAGAACAGATTGTTATATAACTGATTTATGTAAGGATAACATTTTCTCTTCATCAGTATTAGAATGCATATAAATGCTGGGGATTGCTACCCTGATATTATACCTACCTATGTAAATTAGGATGGCAAAGTCACTATGAAAAGCAATTTCGATGCCCTGAATTGGAAAATAGTAACAACAGTGTGTTCTAGGTACCCCAAACTTTTAAAAAATCATTTTGATATTGTAAACATCACTATTTTTTGATAGACCTACTACCTAACTTTGTGAGCTCTAAATGCTAACAATATTTTCTCATATTGGACTTATTTCTAGAAACTAAACTAGACCAACAAAACTGAACATTTCTTTCAGTATGAGAGAGTATTGTATAATTAACAGATAATTGTTTCTTTGCAAAAATCCTTTTTCTCCCTTTATTCAAAGACTAGCACAATTTCGACTCTTCTTTCTGCTGGATTTCCTTTGTATACTAGATGCAGGTATATTTTACAAAAGAAACCCCTCCCTCCCCCACCACTGCATCCCTTAATTTCTTTACTGATATTAAGTAAATTTCATGTCCCTGTCCAAATTATTTATCTTCAGTCAATATACAGTATTAAATATTTTTTTATTTTTTCACCCTATATTCACACAGACTACTTAATTATATTTTGCAATGGGAACATTTTTACTATGTTTATCATATTTTATTTCTTTTCTTACTAAAAGATAATATAATAGTAATTATATATTTCTGAAAAGTCCATAAGGATTTTCAACCTATATTTGAAATTTCTTGTAGAAAGCATATAGTTGCATCCTGTTTAGGCTTGTTTTTAATTCACTTTACCAATGTCTGACTTTAAATTCGTATATTTAGAACATGTGCAATTAATGTAATTATTGACTTGTTATGGCGTAAGTGTGCTGTTTTGTTTTGTTTTGTTTTTTTCATTTATTTTCTTTTTACTGCCTTTCTGTTGGCTATTTGAGCATTTCTTTGTATTTCATCTCAATTTTCTATAGAGCTTCCGAATGTATTTTTTCAGATACTTTTTTAAGCAGTTGGGCTAGGTATGGTATTATACATACATAACACATTCTGAAGGAGATCAGCCCTGGGATTTCTTTGGAAGGAATGATGCTAAAGCTGAAACTCCAGTACTTTGGCCACCTCATGTGAAGAGTTGACTCATTGGAAAAGACTAATGCTGGGAGGGATTGGGGGCAGGAGGAGAAGGGGATGACCAAGGATGAGATGTCTGGATGGCATCCCTGACTCAGTGGACGTGAGTCTGAGTGGACTCTGAGAGTTGGTGATGGACAGGGAGGCCTGGCGTGCTGCGATTCATGGGGTCACAAAGAGTCGGACACGACTGAGCGACTGAACTGAACTGAACTGAACTGAACACAGTTCATCGGAAGGACTGATGCTGAGGCTGAAACTCCAATACTTTGGCCACCTCATGTGAAGAGTTGACTCATTGGAAAAGATCCAATGAGTGGATTGACTCATTGCACTTGAGTTTGGGTGAACTCTGGGAGTTGATGATGGACAGGGAGGCCTGGCGTGCCGCGATTCATGGGGTTACAAAGAGTCGGACACGACTGAGCGACTGAACTGAACTGAAAACAGTCTACTTGTGCCAACACTTTATGATTTCAAGAAGCCTTAACTCTCTTCACTTCCATTACCCTCTCTTATTTATAATGTAATTTTTGTCTTAAATATTCCTTCTTATAGAGACCCATATCACTCAGTGCTATAACTTTTGATTCAACATAATCTAGAAAATTAAAGGGATAAAAGAAAGTCTTATATTTACTCATGTTTTTGTTCTTCCCATCTTTCTTTCTCACTTTATAATTTTTCAAGATTCCTGCCTTTAGTCAGTGTTTTAGGGTAGCAATAAATTCTCTTATTAGTTTTCCTTAATCTTAGAATGTCTTTATTTCCCCTTCATTTAAGTATATTTTCATTAAATACTGATTTCCAGTTTGACTGTTCTTTTATAACAGTATTGAATCTTGTGCCACTTCCTTCTGGGCCTCTTTTCTGACAAGAAATCCAGTTATTCAAATTGATATTCCCCTATGGGGAAAAAAAAAAGGTTTCAAGCTTTTTTCTCTTGTTTGACTATGCTGTGTCTTTAGATGGATTTATATCAGTTTATTTTGATAGAGGTTAGACCACTTCTTGAAT
The DNA here is from genome assembly GCF_001704415.2 of Capra hircus. NCBI lineage: Eukaryota > Metazoa > Chordata > Mammalia > Artiodactyla > Bovidae > Capra > Capra hircus. Next base: position 26,582,262 of record NC_030827.1, on the reverse strand, counting down.
CTTTTGGTTTCTATTGCTTGCAATTTGGGGAAGTTTTCAGTCTTTGTTGTTTTGAGTAATTTTTTATTCCCTCTTTTTTTCTCTTCTCTTTCCAGGACTCCAAACATGAATGTGATCTTTACTTAGAACTTCACAGGATCCTGAGGCTCTATTTAATTCCTTTCCAGTCTATTTCCCATCCGTTGTTCACACTAAGTTCTATTGTTCTATCTTGAAGTTCACTGATTCTTTTCTGTATCCTCAGAATTATGCTGTTGAGCCCACCAATAATTATTACGATTATTTTGGTTATTTCATTTTTCAGTTCTAAAATTTTTATTTGTTTCTTCTTTGGATCTATTTATTAATATTTAGCTGAGACTTTAAAATTTTTCATTTGTTCCAAATATGTTTATAAAGCATTCTCCTTGTCAGATAATTATAATATCTACCTCATTTCAATTTTGGCATCTGTTGATTGTCTTTTCACATTCTAGTTTAAATTTTTCTAGTTGTTCACAGGACAAGTAATTTTCCATTGAAATCTGGGCATTTTGGTATATGAAGCTCTGAATCTCATATCAGTACTCTGTTAGAGCAGATGCCTTTGATAATGTTCCTGTTGGGAGAATGGTATGCTGCTGCTGCTGCTACTGTTAAGTCGCTTCAGTCATGTCAGACTCTGTGCGACCCCATAGACAGCAGCCCACCAGGCTCTGCCGCCCCTGGGATTTTCCAGGCAAGAACACTGGAGTGGGTTGCCATTGCCTTCTCCAATGCATGAAAGTGAAAAGTGAAAGTGAAGTAGCTCAGTCGTGTCCGACTCTTAGCGACCCCATGGATTGCAGCTCACCAGGCTCCTCTGTCCATGGGATTTTCCAGGCAAGAGTACTGGAGTGGGTTGCCATTGCTTTGTTAATATCTGCTGAGATGGGGGAATGGTATACTGTTTTGTTAATATCTGCTGAGATGGGAAGTTCCTGCTATTATTCCATTGATACTACCTTGTCTGAGAGGAGCAGGAGTGTCTCATTACCACTCTGTAAATTGCCTTCAATGACCCAGGGGAGCATGGTCTCCTTACTGCTGGATTTTAGTGAAAGTTCTGACTCTTCACTAGGACTCCTCTGAGACCACCCCACCAGGAAGTCTGAATAATGCTTTATTATTACTGGTTGAGGTAAAAGCTCAAGCTACTCACCTGCTCTTCACTGACACCATAGACCTCCTTACCATCTGGCTAAGGTGCAAGTCCAGCTCCCTACCTGGTCTCTTCTAACAGCACCTCATGGGGGGTTTAGGGTATTTCACTACAGATTGGCAAAAGTGGAAGTCTAGGTTCACCATGTGGCCTTTGTTGTTGGAGGTAGGAATAGCACTCCCTTGTTTTCTATGGTGTTTAGCTAAATTAGAGTGGTTATTATCTAAGTTTTCTATCTTGCCAGGTTGCCCCTTTCCCAACCCTTTTACTAGGGAGATCCCCTACTCTTGTTGGCATTTCTGGGTTTTCAGTTTCTCCAGCACCCAGTATAAAACCTCAACATTTAGGGGAATATAGTGAAAAGATGCCCACAGAAGTCACTGTTGTTTTATCACTCACATTTCAAGATCCTTAGCCAATCTGCTTGCTTCTTTCCACCTTTCAGAATCTTCTATTAAGTTCTGTTATAGAACTTTCATACCAAATTAAGGTGAAAGTGTTACTCTCTCAGTCGCGTCTGACTCTTTGCCACCCCAGGGACTGTAGCCTGCCAGGCTCCTCTCTGTCCATGGAATTCTCCAGGCAAGAATACTGGAATGGGTAGCCCTCTTCTTCTCCAGGGAGTCTTCCCAACCCAGAGATCCAACCCAGGTCTCCTGCATTGCAGACAGATTCTTTACATTCTGAGCCACCAGGGAAGCCCACCCAAGTGACTAACCAAATTGAACTTCCTAGAATAGTGTGTTTGATTATTTTTTATACGATTGATAAATAACCAGATGTTATGAAGGATTGTAACTCGGAATAGTGAAGTGCAAGCTTTTGAGCAAGGATCTCTGAGTTTGAATCGTTGATCTGTATCTTAAAAGATGTATGGCACTCATAAAATTATTTAATGCTCTGAAACTAATTTTTCACAACTACAAAACAGAAATAATAATAGCTGTTTAATTTGGTGGTTGTTCAATGCAACAATGCATTCAAGATAACAATATAAATGGACAGTGCCTGCTATAATAAATAAGAGCTATTATAATCTTGGCACATGTGTTTCTCTTTTAAGGCATCCTGATAGAAAATGATAAATTAGTCCTTCCCAGAGTACTAATTGGTACTTTGCTGCCTCTAAATGGTGAAGAGGAACAAAGTTTCTTTGGAAAGTGTTTTCTTTTCCCTGATGCATCATAGGATCAGGTTATAGAAAGCATCTGAATTGTTTAACAACCAGGGGTTGCCACAGATGAGCACATTGCAGGCTCTGAAAACACATTTGAAAGTATCTTATATTTTGGCCCATGACTCACTCCTTGACATTAATTCTTCTCTATAAGGGATTAATGTACTCAAGAATCAATATGCTTTCAGACAGATCCTACATCAGTGAGTTTCTTTGCTGGTCAGTATTTTCATTATTAACAACTTATGTCAGCAATATTCCCTATTCGTCTAGTGGTATTTGAATTTATTCTCTCATTTTAGTCCTGATTGTTGAGCATTACTCTAAAGGTCTTTTATAACTTGATTTACCAAGAAAGCAGATTAGAAATCTATATGGAGACTCAGAGGCCTGCAAAGGGGAGCAATTAGGGAAAGTGTACTATTCAGCTTTCCTTTCCAAATACATAGGGTGAATACTTTAAGTTACTTTGTACTTCTTGAGGTTTGCATTTAAAAGACTATATTGTACAAATCCCCAAGCTATTGTAGCGACATTTATTTTTAGTCCTTTTTTTTTTTTTAACACAATAGACTTCTGTTATCTTTTTCCCACTTGGATCCCATGTTTCAAACTATGGCCTTATTATAAAGGCCATGTATTTATCTAATCATTTTTAATTATATTTGCACTAATCCTATTTTGTATGTTTTGACATTGTTTTTATATAATGCTTAAGAATATATGTTCTGGCCCAGATCTGAATTTCCAAATGCCATTACCCACTAAAAGAAATCAGGATTTCTTAGAGAAAGGGCTGATTCTATGGCTAGGGAAAAGAAAGTCTGAGACATGTCCAGAACATAGTTTTGTTCCAGAAGGTAAAAAAAGAGCTCAAGGAATTAGAGGGTCTTGTAAAAATGACAGTAGAGTCCACTTGAAAGTTTTACCAGAGGCCAAATCTGGAACAACTAGAACATGAAAATGACAAAATGAATTACAATATACTAATTTAAAAAATCCACAAGTTTACACTGGGAGAATACACTTGTGTGTGTATATATATATGTATGTATATGCATAACTACAAATATATATATATACATAAATAGTTAAATGGAGAAGCTCTTTGTTACGGTACACTCCTACCTAGTAAATATGGAATAAATGATGTGTTATGGGCTCATTTGTGTCCTTCCCAAATTCATATGTTATATCCCCAAAACCCAGCATCCCAGAACATCACTCTATTTTGAGATAGAGTCTTTAAAGAGACAATTAAGTTTCAATGGGTCTTTACAGTGGGCTTTAATCAAATATAACTGGTGTCCTTATAAGAAGAGATTAGGACACAGACAACCCAGACAGAGGGATGATCATATGGTGATATGGATATGGTGGGAAGGTGGCCATCTGCAAATCAAGGATTGAGACCTCAGATAAAACAAACCTACCTCCGGAAGTGTGAGAAAATAGATTAGTTGTTTTAGTCACCAAGCCTGTGGAATTTTGTTACCACAGTCCTAGGAAAAAAATACAATAGATTTTTAAAATTTCCATTCAGTTCAGTTCAGTCACTCAGTCATGTCTGACTCTTTGCGACCCCATGGACTGCAGCATGCCAGGCCTCTCTGTCCATCGCCAACTTCTAGAGATTACTCAAACTCATGTGTCCATTGAGTCAGTAACGCCACCCAACCATTTCATCCTCTGTCATCCCCTTCTCCTCCTGCCTTCAATCTTTCCCAGTGTATCGGTGTCTTTTCAAATGAGTCAGCCCTTTGCATCAAGTGGCCAAAGTATTGGTGTTTCAGCTTCGGCATCAGTCCTTCTAATGAATATTCAGGACTGATTTCCTTTAGATTTCCTTTAGGATTGACTGATTGTATCTCCTTGCAGTCCAAGGGACTCTCAAGAGTCTTCTCCAACACCATAGTTCAAAAGCATCAATTCTTCAGTGCTCAGCTTTCTTTATAGTCCAACTTTCACATCCATACATGACTACTAGAAAAACTGTAGCTTTGACTAGACAGACCTTTGTTGGCAAACTAATGTTTCTGCTTTCTAATATGCTGTCTAGGTTGGTCATAACTTTTCTTCCAAGGAGCAAACATCTTCTAATTTAATGGTGGCAGTTACCATCTGCAGTGATTTTGGAGTCCCCAAAATAAAGTCAGTCATTGTTTCCCCATCTATTTGCTATGAAGCAATACGTGAACCATGAACTTCCTGATGTTCAAGCTGGTTTTAGAAAAGGCAGAGGAACCAGAGATCAAATTGCCAGCATCCGCTGGATCATGGAAAAAGCAAGAGAGTTCCAGAAAAACATCTATTTCTGCCTTATTGACTATGCCAAAGTCTTTGACTGTGTGGATCACAAGAAACTGTGGAAAATTCTGAGAGAGATGGGAATACCAGACCACCTGACCTGCCTCTTGAGAAATCTGTATGCAGGTCAGGAAGCAAGTTAGAATGGGACATGGAAGAACAGACTGGTTCCAAATAGGAAAAGGAGTACGTCAAGGCTGTATATTGTCACCCTGCTTCTTTAACTTCTATGCAGAGGACATCATGAGAAACACTGGACTGTCAGAAACACAAGCTGGAATCAAGATTGCTGGGAGAAATATCAATAACCTCAGATATGCAGATGACACCACCCTTTTGGCAGAGAGTGAAGAGGAACTAAAAAGCCGCTTGATGAAAGTGAAAGTGGAGAGTGAAAAAGTTGGCTTAAAGCTCAACATTCAGAAAATGAAGATCATGGCATCCGGTCCCATCACTTCATGGGAAAATAGATGGGGAAACAGTGGAAACAGTGTCAGACTTTATTTTTGGGGGCTCCAAAATCACTGCAGATGGTGACTGCAGCCAGGAAATTAAAAGACGGTTACTCCTTGGAAGAAAAGTTATGACCAACCTAGATAGCATATTCAAAAGCAGAAACATTACTTTGCCGACTAAGGTCCGTCTAGTCAAGGCTACGGTTTTTCCTGTGGTCATGTATGGATGTGAGAGTTGGACTGTGAAGAAGGCTGAGTGCCAATGAATTGATGCTTTTGTACTGTGGTGTTGGAGAAGACTCTTGAGAGTCCCTTGGACTGCAAGGAGATCCAACCAGTCCATTCTGAAGGAGATCAGCCCTGGGATTTCTGTGGAAGGAATGATGCTAAAGCTGAAGCTCCAGTACTTTGGCCACCTCATGTGAAGAGTTGACTCATTGGAAAAGACTTTGATGCTGGGAGGGATTGGGGGCAGGAGAAGAAGGGGACAACAGAGGATGAGATGGCTGGATGGCATCACTGACTCAATGGATGTGAGTCTGAGTGAACTCCGGGAGTTGGTGATGGACAGGGAGGCCTGGCGTGCTGCGATTCATGGGGTCGCAAAGAGTCGGACACGACTGAGCGACTGAACTGAACTGAACGGGACTGAATGTGATGATCTTTGTTTTCTGTATGTTGAGTTTTAAGTCAACTTTTTCACTCTCCTCTTTCACTTTTATCAAGAGGCTCTTTAATTCTTCTTTGCTTTCTGCCATAAGGGTGGTGTCATCTGCATATCTGAGGTTATAGATACTTCTCCTAGCAATCTTGATTCCAGCTTGTGCTTCATCCAGCCCAGCATTTCTCATGAGGTACTCTGCATGTAAGTTAAATAAGCGGGTGATAATATACAGCCTTGACATACTCCTTTCCCTATTTGGAGCCAGTCTGTTGTTCCATGTCCAGTTCTAACTGTTGCTTTCTGACCTGCATATAAATTTCTCAAGAGGCAGGTCAGTTGGTCTGGCATTCCCGTCTCTTTAAGAATTTTTTTGAGTTTGTTGTGGTCCATACATTCAAAGGCTTTGGCATAGTCAATAAATAAAAATAAAATAATAATAAAAACATAAAAGTTGTTAGCACTGTGAAGAGAATGCACTTGTCATAGCAAACACCTTCTTCCAACAACACGAGAGAAGACTCTACACATGGACATCACCAGATGGTCAATACCAAAATCAGATTGATTATATTCTTTGCAGCCAAAGATGGAGAAGCTCTATACAATCAGCAAAAACAAGACTGGGAGCTGGTTGTAGCACAGATCATGAACTCCTTATTGCCAAATTCAGACTCAAATTGAAGAAAGTAGGGAAAACCACTAGACCATTTGGGTATGACCTAAATCAAATCCTTTATGATTATACAGTGGAAGTGAGAAACAGATTCAAGGGATTAGATCTGATAGGCAGAGTGCCTAAAGAATTATGGACAGAGGTTCATGACATTGTGCAGGAGACAGAGATCAAGACCATCCCCGGAAAAGAAATGCAAAAGAGCAAAATGGCTGTTGAGGAGGCCTTACAGATAGCTGTGAAAAGAAGAGAAGTGAAAAGCAAAGGAGAAAAAGAAAGATATTCCCATTTGAAGGCAAAGTTCCAAAGAATAGCAAGGAGAGATAAGAAAGCCTTCCTCAGTGATCAATGCAAAAAAATAGAGGCGAACAACAGAATGGGAAAGACTAGAGATCTCTTCAAGAAAATTAGAGATACCAAGAGAACATTTCATGCAAAGATGGGCACAATAACAGACAGCAATTGTATGGACCTAACAAAAGCAGAAGATATTAAGAAGAGGTGGAAAGAATACACAGAACTATACAAAAAGATCTTCACAACCCAGATAATCATGATGGTGTGATCACTCACCTAGAGCCAGACATCCTGGAATGTGAAGTCAAGTGGGCCTTAGGAAGCATCACTACAAACAAAGCTAGTGGAGGTGATGGAATTCCAGTTGAGCTATTTCAAATACTAAAAGAGGATGCTGTGAATGGGCTGCACTCAATATGCCAGAAAATTGGAAAACTCAGCAGTGGCCACAGGACTGGAAAAGGTCCATTTTCATTCCAATTCCAAAGAAAGGCAATGCCAAAGAATGGTTAAACTACCGCACAATTGCACTCATTTCACATGCTAGTAAAGTAATGCTCAAAATTCTCCAAGCCAGGCTTTAGCAGTACGTGAACCGTGAACTTCCAGATGTTCAAGCTGGTATTAGAAAAGGCAGAGGAACCAGAGATCAAATTGCCAACATCCAGTGGATCATCGAAAAAGTAAGAGCATTCCAGAAAAACATATACTTCTGCTTTATTAACTATGCCAAATCCTATGATTGTGTGGACCACAACAAATTTACATTATATAATAATAATAATTCAGACAAGAATTATCAGTGAACCCACTGGGTCAAAATCCAATGGTGGACACGTCTAAATGGTATTATTGTATACCCTACATATTACTTATTAGTTCCACAGGGAAAAAAATAACTTTATGCTAGAGAAACATGACAGATACTTCAACCAAATGATCAATATTAACATCAGCCATAATAAGACAAACTGAGTCCCAGTGCCTCCTGCTGTCATTCACTGAGAAGGATACAGTTGTTAGGCATTCAGTACTCTTAAAACCATATACTGTAACTTGAATTGAGTCATAAGGAAACAGTTCAGTTCAGTTCAGCCGCTCAGTCATGTCTGACTCTTTGTGACCCCATGAATCGCAGCACGCCAGGCTGCCCTGTCCGTCACCAACTCCCAGGTAAACCTAAACTGAGGAATACTATGCAAAATACTATTTTGTGTTCTCCAAAATGACAATGTCATAAGAGAATCTGCCTACCACTGTGGGAGACTCAGGTTCGATCCCTGGCTAGGCGAAGATCCTCTGGAGAAGGAAATGTCAACCTGCCCCAATATTCTTGCCTGGGAAATTCCATAGATAGAGGAGCCTGGCAGGCTACAATCCATAAGCTCTCAAAAAGAGTCAGACACAACTTAGCAACTAAAAAACAACAACAAAAGTATGCAAACTACTGTTCTGTGTTCTCCAAAATTACAATTTCCTAAGAGAAACAGAAAGCCTGAAATCTTGCAGATTAAAAGATTAATCTAGAACAGAAAAAAAAGTTTATGGATGACTGGTAAAAGTAGTAATTTGGACTACACATTAGATGTAATGTATCTGAAGTTCCTGAATTGATAATTATACAGTGATCATAAAAGAAAATGTTTTTCTTAGGAGACGCCTATTGAAATATTTGGGAGTAAAGGAGCATAATATATAAAGTGCTCTCAAATAGTTCACCAGTATTATATATAATATGCATAAATACATAGTAAATAACTACTACTGATATATATATATGTATAAATGTGGCAAAGTTTTAATACCTTGAGAATCTAGGTGAAAGATATTTTTGCATTTCCCTTATAACTTTTCTGTATGTTTTATGATTTTTTCCCCAAATTCCAAAGTTAAAATTTATGCCCTGGTTAGAGATATTTTGAGTCAACTTGCTGGTTTTGTTACTTACAGTGTGACACTGGGCAATTTATTTAAATTATTCAAACCTCATATTTCTAACATGTAAAGCAAACTAATATAGTACTGTTTTTGCAGTACTGTGAAGATTAAAGACAATACCAATAAATCTCTCATCAGGATATCTAGAACTGAGTCACCTCTCAAAAATACTAGTTGAAATTAATGCCATCTTGACCCATTATAGAATAGTAATCCATCCACTTTAACTATTTAAAATAAAAATGGAAGTTTCTTAAATGTTTAAAGTAACTATCATATATACAAGCATCAGAGTCTACTTACTGTTACTAGTTGCTCAGTTTGAGCTATTACCAAAGACAAGTCAAATAGTATACCAGGCATACCAACTCAAGCTCTGTAACTCATTAATATGAGGCTCCAGTCAGTACCTGGGTTTCCCAATGAAGTACCAGAGTTTTCTATTCTCAACAAATAAACTGCAGATATTCAGTATTTCAAATAAGTTTTCCCTCAAGGAGTTGACATAATATCCAAACTAGAGATAAAGGAAAATAAATTTTACTTTGATCTGTTTACATTCAGTTCTCTAATAATCCTAATTTTAACCTTCACAGAATCCAGAATTAGTGTCCTAAGAACAATGAGGCATTCTGGACTGTATTAATGAAACAAGAATAGTAGTTTACCAAATAGAAAAAAAAATAAGAAAGAATTCTTGCACTTACACTAGCAACAAAACTGAGTATATTTCCTTTTCCCATTAGTGGTGAAGAAAATATCTTGGCAGGAGGCAGTGTGCACATTTGTAAGTAGAAGCATATTAAAGGTTTAACCTTAGAGAGTGGAATTCCAGGTAAAACATCCTTGTTTAGACAGGGGTGAAGTGGTGGCACAGACTGACATCTCTGGTTTAGTCCCTTAACTGGAAGAATTAAATTTAATGGAAAGATTATCTAGATCTTTATAATATCTTTTGGGGCTTCCCTGGTGGTTCAGAGGGTAAAGCATCTGCCTGCAACGCGGGAGACCTGAGTTCCATCCCTGAGTCGGGAAGATCCCCTGGAGAAGGAAATGGCAACCCACTGCGGTACTCTCACCTGGAAAATCCCATGAAGGGAGAAGCCTGGTAGGCTACAGTCCTCGCAGTCACACACAGTCGGGAACGACTGAGCGACTTCACTTTATAATATCTTTAGATAGATATAAAGATATATATATAAAATATCTTTAGATAGATCATATAAATAACCATAAACAACAGCATTTTGAGCTATTTTAAGAGAAGCAACTATGAAATTAACCTATGAAAAAGTGAAGTGGAAGTGTTAGTGGCTCAGTTATATCTGACTCTTTGGGATCCATTGGCTGCAGCCCATCAGGCAACACTGTCCATGGAATTCTCCAGGCCAGAATACCAAGCGGGTAGCCTTTCCCTTCTCCAGGGGAACTTTCCAATCCAGGGATTGAACTCAGGTCTCCTGCATTGCAGGCAGATTCTTTACCGCCTGAGCCACACCAGGGAGGCCTATACTAATATATAAGACTGACTGTCTTAACGATCTCCAAGAAGAACATGACCTTTGCACTGAAAGTTAAATTTCTGGCATCAGAGGCACACGTCATAGTCATCTTATTATACTTTGCAGCACTTAACAGAGTGTCTTACACATGTTAGGAACTCAATAAATACAGTTCGAATGAACAAAAGTCATAGTTGTAATTTTGGAATATGTAACAAAGTAAGGTAAGAAGTTTACAGAAATATGAGAAAATTTGTATAGTGAAAGAAGTTGACTGGGAAAGCACTTTCTCCAATTTTATCTTCATCATTTTATTCTGTTTTTCTTTTTTAAATATAAATTTGTTTATTTTAATTGGAGGCTAATTACTTTACAATATTGTATTGGTTTTGCCATACATCAACATGAATCTGCCACAGGTGTACATGTGTTCCCCATCCTGAACCCCCCTCCCTCCTCCCTCCCTGTACCATCCCTCCAGGTCATCCCAGTGCACCAGCCCCAAGCATCCTGTATCCTGCATCGAACCTGGACTGGCGATTCATTTCTTATATGATATTATACATGTTTCAATGCCATTCTCCCAAATCATCCCACCCTCTCCCTCTCCCACAGAGTCCAAAAGACTGTTCTATATATCTGTGTCTCTTTTGCTGTCTCGCATACAGGGTTATCATTACCATCTTTCTAAATTCCATGTATATGCATTAGTATACTGTATTGGTGTTTTTCTTTCTGGCTTACCTCACTGTATAATCGGCTCCATCATTTTACTCTTTACTCCGTTCGTGAAGGTGAATCTATCTCAACAAAACATACAATGTATACCTTGTCTCATGCATTTCTGGCTTAGTGAGGCCTGTTTTCACCATCTAATGATACTTCAACAAGTGCAGTTCACAGAAGACCTACACCACAAAATCAATGGAAAATTATACTGATGGAGTACTGAACCCATCATTAGCAATAGAAGTACATTCCTGTTACCATTGTTAGCGATACAGTTTGAGTGAACTCACTTACATTTGCAAATGAGGAGATGATGTATATATGTATATATACATATTTATGAAGTGACAGATCAATTAATATTTATGAACATATTTCCAATGATTCAACACACTAGTCAATCGCAGAAAAACACGATCCCATTTCTTACCATAAAAGGGATTCTTTTTTGCTCTTATTTTATAACCTGCATCTTTAGTTCCCATGGATATTGTTTTATTAACTGTCCTGAAAAAAGTTTCAAACCTCCAGCAGCTGGTACTAAGCTTTCTCTGCTACTGAATGGCATATAGGACTATTAGAAACATAAAACAAGACTTGATTTTCACTGGATTGATAAAACAGAGGATAGAATTAAATCACTGAAGTTCTGTTTCTTGAGCTGCCAGATTTTCTTTCTTAAGAAATCTTTGAAAAAATGTTTATAGGTGACTTTATTGATATTTTAGCATATTCATTCCCCAGCCAATAATATCTTTAAGTGCAGCAAAGTATCATGTTCAGTTTTATCTTCTAACTGCCATTCCCCATGGCAATTAGCATTCAGAAATCATTTCTATGCTGTATATTAAATCATGAACTACAATCTCTATCCTGTCTCATCTTCCAATGTCCATTATTATTTCACTTATTATACTTTGTTGTTGTTCAGTCACGAAGTCATGTCCGACTCTTTGTGAACCCACGGACTGCAGCACACCAGGCTCCTCTGTCCTCCACTATCTCTTGGAGTGTGTTCAAATTCATGTCCATTGACTTGGTGATGTTATCTTACCATCTCATGCTCTGCCACCCCCTTCTCCTTTTGCCTTCTATCTTTCTCAACATCAGGTTCTTTTCCAATGAGTCGGTTCTTCCAACCAGAAGATAACTGATAAAGTGGATAAAGTATTGGAGCTTCAAAAAAAGTACTTCCAATGAATATTCAGGGTTGATTTCTTTTAGGATTGACTGGTTGGATCTCCTTGCAGTCCAAAGGATTTTCAAGAGGCTTCTCCATCATCACAATTTGAAAATATTAATTCTTTGGTGCTCAGCCTACTTTATGGTCCTACTCTTAACATTTACACAAGGCTACTAGAAAAACCATAAATTTGGTGATATGGACCTCATCAGCAAAGTGATGTTTCTGCTTTTTAATACACTGTCTGGGTTTGCCATAGCTTTCCTTCCAAAGAGCAAGTGTCCTTTAATTTCATGGCTGCAGTCACCATCCAGAGTAATACTGGGCCCAAGAAAATAAAATCTGTCACTGCTTCTACTTATCCCCTCCTATTAGATGGGATGCTTTTTCTGACTATTAGATGGGATAGTTTCCTGAATGTTGAGTCTCAAGCCAGCTTATTCACTTCCCTCTTTCACCCTCATCAAGAGGCTCCTTAGTTCCTTTCTGGCATTAGAGTAGTATCATCTGCATTCTGAGGTTGTTGATATCTCTCCAGGGACTCTTGATTCCAGCTTGGGATTCATCCAGCCCATCATTTCACATTATGTACTCTGCATTTAAGTTAATAAGCAGGGTGAACATATACAGCTTTGTCCTACTCCTTTCCCAATTTGGAACCAGTCTGTTGTTCCAGGTTAAGGTTCTAACTGTTGCTTCTTGACCCACATACAGGTTTCACAGGAGACAGTAAGGTTGTCTTGTATTCTCATCTCATTAAGAATTGTACTAGTTTGTTGTGATTCACACAAAGGTTTAGTATAGTCAACGAAGTAGAAGTAGATGTTTTTCTGGGCTTTTTCTAAGATTCAATGGATACAGGCAATTTGATCTCTGGTTCCTCTGCCTCTTCAAAATCCAGCTTGTACATCTGGAAGTTCTCAGTTCACATCCTGCTGAAGCCTACCTTGAAGGATTTTGAGCATAACCTTACTAGCATGTGAAATGATCCCAGCTGTACAGTAGTTTGAACATTCTTTGACATCGCCCTTCTTTGGGATTGGAGTGAAAACTGACCTTTCCAGTCCGGTGGCCACTGCTGACTTTTCCAAATTTGATGATACATTGAGTACAATGACAGCATCATTATTATCTTCCTTACTATTTTTGACTAAATATTAGATGAGAAGAAAATCAACACTATAATGTATACTCGTATAGCTTCATTGAGTTAGGCAAGGCCTTTCACCACAAAATGCCTGTGATCCATGAAGGGGATTATTATACTTAGAAATCAACATGCCTAATTGTTTCTCTGTCTGCTTCTGGTATGTAATGGGCACTGGACACAGACTGTTGCACCTGTAGACTTCATCACTGCGTCACAAACATGTTAAAAACAATACGTTCTTGATGTGCTGCTAGACGCAATCCAAGCCTCTCCTGAATTCCCCTGGCCTTGAGGAGCCCTGGTCTTTGCCTATATTGCTTCATGTCCTAATACTATCAGATGTTTCAGGTTCCCTGTGGGCAAGGGCCCCACTTTGCAGAAGCCCCATCTCAGCCAACATCATATGAGCTGCAGCAATTCCAGGGCCAGGTAAGTTCAATCTTAGCTGAATTCCATTGCAGCTATGGGAATAGGGAGACGGGGAAATTGGGGGCTTGGGGTGTGGTTTGGGTAGGAGTGGAGTGAAGGAGAGCTAGGTAACATAGCCTCTGTGCAAGAGGGTTAACTCTGATCAAAGGAAAACAAGATACAGCAGGAGAGACCGTTCAGAGTTGTAGGGATTCCATGCGTGTGTAGGTGCTAAGTCGCTTCAGTCATGTCCAACTCTTTGCGAACTGTAGCCCACTAGCTCCTCTATCCATGGGATTTCCCAGGCAAGAATACTGGAGTGGGTTGTCATGCCCTGCTTCAGGGGATCTTCCCAACCCAGGGATCAGACCCAGGTCTTTTATGTTTCCTGCACTGGCAAGCGGATTCTTTACCACTAGCGCCACCTGGGAAGCCCGCAGGGGCTCCATGAGGACTTTTTGAAGAAACGCTCATGTTCTAGCAGCAGATCTTCCTACTTGTGGAATTCTGGTGAGCTATGTAAGCACTATCTTGTACTTGCTCGCCTTCCTTTCCTGCCTCACTTCCTTTTACTCGCCACAAAACATTGTCTTATGAGTTTTCTCTCAGTTTCTGTGGGAAATACGAGCTAACAGATATATAGATATTTTTAGAACAGGGCGTTCAATGGCTAAAGTAAGATTTCTAAAATCTCCAAAGATTTTTAAGATTGTCGACCAATGCCAATCTTAACTAATGTATTAGATGCATGACCTGGACATAGCAATTATCTTTCATATAGCTAATAAGTGGTATTAAGGGATTTAAAGTAAATCTCAGGGCTTCCCAGGTTACTAGTGGTAAAGCACCTGCTTGCCAATATGAGACATAAGAGACATGGGTTCCATTCCTGGGTCAGGAAAATCCCCTGGAGGAGAGCATGGCAACCCACTTCAGTATTCTTGCCTGGAGAATCCTATGGACAGAGGAGCCTGATGGGCTACAGGCAGTCCACAGGGTGGCAAAGAGTCAGACACAAATGAAGCAACTTTGCACACCTGCAAAGTAAATCTGACAACCAAATCAGTGTAGGTGTAGTGTCTAGGAGAGTAAAAGGTTAGAAGAGCACTACAAAAAGATGGTTACATCAAAAAACTTTGTCCAGAAAAAGATTTCTAGAATTGAGGTAACCTAGGAGACCGATAGTCTGGAAACCCCATTAATCCTCATCATATTTTAATAATGTTTCTTGTTCTTGAGCAATTAAAACACCTAGAAATATCTAATTATGATTGTAAATTCTTCTTCATTAACCCAAATCTCTGTGCTCCTTTTTGGACATTCAATGCTACCAATGGAAGTTCTTGCTACCAATGGAAAGTAACTGTAAATTACCTATTAATTACCCTGTAACAAAGTTCTTTTAAAATGCTGTCAGCTTGTTTATTAATATAACACGAATATAAATGGAAAACAATTCCATTAAGGTAGCCTGAAGGGCGATACTTCTGCCTCAGGGAGTGACCACCAAGCACAAAGTCCTCTGCAGGTTCTTCAAAGTGAACTTCTGACTGTGAGCAAAACTCTGATTAATACCCATCCTCAAACCTGGGAAATCCAGTCTGCTCAGACTTCTAAAAGAATTAACATGCATGATAATGCATAATAAGAAATGTGAAACAAGAAGGTTAGCACCTTAATGTTGTATAACATTGTTTTGAGTAGTAATTAAATGGAATTAGAATAAATCATTTGGCTGGTCTATAGATCTAAAATTGCTGCCTTATTGCTTAGAAATTCACTTCTGATTTTGGCAAGTACCCATTTCAGACGACCAGTTCTATTTTGGACACAGTGGATTTGAGCTACTTATATATTATTATTAGCATCAGGAGACAGATGCTTACTAAGAGTAAGCATCATTAATTGGTTCTAAATTAATATGACAATAAATGTCAGAAATAATAATTTAAATCTATCTAAATTCTCTTTCTGTATACCACTCTATATTCTTAACTTTTTGTTAAGTGTCTGAACTCATTAGCTGTTTAAATAATGAGTATACGAGTCATCTAGCTATGATAGGGAAAATGATTGAGGGTACTCTTAGTAATGTACAAAGAGGGATGTACAAATTCTTTTAATTGCAGACTTGATATGAACACTTTGCTAAGTTATTGTTCAAATGAATAGTCCACATGACTTCATTCTGTATTTATAAAAATTACTATACACTTATTCTAATGCTACCATTAATCTGTGAAAACCACCTTGATTCAAACTCAGCCACCATTAAAATGTTTGCTAGGGAGTTGTTTCCTTAGCAACAGTTACCATGTGCCTGGACAGTTCCTCCCTGTTCATTCTCCAATCTGACAATTGGCATAAATGTTCATGTAGAGCAATAAGGTTGAAAATTCAAATTCAGTGCAAAATGACAAGCTCAAAGTGAAAATATAATCAGAATTAAATCAAATGTTTATACCAACACACTGACTAGGGCAACTGAGTAGACCATAAGACAAAGTTAGGAAAGCACGCAAATGTCACTTAGGGAAGTTGAAAATGACAAGAGAGGATTTATAAATGCTCCCTTCCAGACTGCTGTGAGTCCACTGTTATAGAAAATATAGAATTTTTCTGATGATCAAGAAACTAATTCTGAAGAAAATGCATAAAAGAACTATCAAGAGATAGAGGGGTCTGATTCATGCGCACTTTAAAAGTATAAAAAGCCCTCTTTAATTTAGCTATTAATATGTAGCAGATTTCTTAACACAGCTAAAATGAGAATACAACTGCAAACCACTTTGGCATTTACAATGTATTCATCCTCATAAGACACTGGGCTTCTAAAATGAAGAACACAAACATCTTCCAAAAAAGCAAAATAGTTGTAATCTGCAAGAGTCTTTGTAGAATCATAGAACAAAAGAGGCAAAACCAGGTCTCGATTACTGTCTTCAAAAGGAAAACTTGCTCTGTCAATTGTGTTAGTGCAACTTGAAGGGTGCGAAATGTGGCCACCCACTCAGACCCGGGTATGTTGGACACAGACTCATACACTCATTAGTCTGTTATTTATTCATCCAATCACTCGTTCAACATGCATTTATGGAGCGCTGTGTGTCACACTGTACTAAGTATTGTGTTAAACAGGGTAAATAGATCTGGAAAGAATAACAGTTTGGTCAAAAAGAAAACAGGTACTCAGAAGAGGCAGCTAACTGAAGCTGAGAGACTGCCCAGGAGTCAGACATCTGAGCCCCTTTTCCATTCCCTATGGAAAGCCTGTGGACACTGGGCAAACACTGAGTCTTTCCAGGTCTGTCCTATTTATCTTATAAGTAACTATAAGAGACACAAAAGGAACACATTGTACATTCTCATGCAAAGTTTTATACTTTATAAAACACTCCATACATAAAAGCATAACCATCCCACTGCAAAATGGCCCTCCCTGGAGTGAAGCCCCAATCTTATCCTTTTCCTCAATTGCGTGTTTCAGCCTGCACCGTCCAATGAGTTGTTTTCTGCCCCTTGTTTGAAATATGGGCTAGGTCTTAAACTTTACTAAGATCTATGAATTTCCCTAGTAACACTTAGTCAATAAGCTTCTCATTTCATTAATTTCTAAATGCCCAGTTTTCTTATGAGTCATTCAGAGACTGTTCATGGGAAAGGTGGTATGATTAGATTCTTGTCTATTCCATCCTGTCTTGAGCTTGCTCTCCTTTCTTGCTTCCACGAGACCACTACCTAGTGTTAGTACTGAGCTGTAACTAGGAAAGGAGAGAGTAAGATTCAGTCGACAGCACTATTGGGTTCTAGCATTGCTGACCCATTGTTGGTCCGGAATCTTCCCCACATAGGGTGTCCTATCCATTCTTCAGGAACCCACTCATGTTGGAGATGTCTCAACAACAGATCTTTTCTCCAGCAGGCACTTAGCCTCTCCTCCACTCTGGTTTTGAAAGTATGTTCCCTGTTTGGGTTCCACCACTCCTCCAAATGTCCCATCTGGTCCGTGTGACCTAACTAATTCTGGTCCACAAAAATATCACAGGCTCTCTTTGCTACAACATATTCTAGGAGCGCAAAGCATTCCCAACACAGCTTCTCTCCTCTACCTAATGTCAGGACATCTCACAATAACAACATTTGGCTGGGTAGGATATTCACTACCATAGTGTATTGCTTTTATATTGTCTTGAACTTTACTAAAATTATTGGTAAGTAATGACCTGGACCCCTAGGGTCACTGAGTTACAGATACTGAAACCAGGTTAAGAATACAGATTTCAGGAGCCACTCTTGTCAAAATACCATGGATGGATTTAAAATTTCTTCTTCCAAAAATATAATCTGAGTTATTTTCGAAGTAATGAGCACCACTGGATAATATTGTAAAATGAAATAGAAATTTTCTACATTTTTCATGATAGCATTGTAAAAAGAAATACAAAACTCTTCATTGCTTGCCTGATTCCATGTTGAGGCAAGGGCTGAAAGAGATGGGCTTTGTTTCAAACTAGTGTTAGCTCGTCATTTAAAAAAAAAAAAAAAAGCCTAATTTTCAGTAGCGATTTTGCTTGGCTTAACTAGTACATAAAAGCTGGGACTATAATGACACTGAAATCCAATATCATACCACTAAAACTAAAGGCAGCCTTTTATAATTGCACGATGGATTCTATGTTGTCAACTCTAGTTTAATAAAATGAAGGCATCGAGGCAGATTTTTTCCTCTATCTGAAATGTTAATCTTAGTTCAGCTAAACCAGAAAAGCTAAAGTGGATTTGATTCATGAAATAAAATCCATTGCTTTTATAGAGCTTTCACAAGAGTTTTTAATATTAGTTTTTCAAAAATAAGTAGTTTGCTCTCTCTGGTGCACATACTATACACATAATGCCATTTTTGAAAAGAAAACTAAAAATTGAAAATTCTTCACTGTGCTTCAGGATGCCATTTATAGACCAAAACAAGGTATGTGAATAAAGCCAAAAGTTCTATGAATCTTTCATATATACAAAAATAAAAAAATATAATCTCATTATATAAGTACCACTCTGAAAGATGAAAGCATTTTATGCTATTGCAGATTACCAAAAGTTGTTCCTTAAAATCATGTTCTGCCTTCTTCATAATAAAAAAGGCATTATTTTATTTAGGCAGAAGGATGACAGTAAGTGTGTCCCAGATGCATTTTTTAAAAATGTAAGCTTCCACGTAGGCCTGTGTGTCTCAGTCTGACCGTACATGATGTAGATCAGCAGGAATTAGACATGAAAACCTTAGCTGTCTTCTCTTTTCAGCATTCATACAATGAATATACTGTTTGTTATATGAGGTTTGATCAAATGCAGTTCAATTCCATATTAGCCAGCTAAACTTAGGATATCTTCTAAATTTCCCTTGAAATGGTACATTCTAACTGAGGGACCTGCTTACCAATACCAACATTCATTCCAAATTCAACATGGGTTTGAATATAGCTCAAAGTGTATCTTGCAGAGGACTCGTCATTTCTTAATAAACATGTATTTACTGATCTGATTTTGTACTTTAAAAAAATTAATCTAAATCTGGAATTCATTTCACTTTACTCTAAAATATGACTGAATAAAGAACATGCCTGTCATATTCTTTCCTCCTTTCCTTGATTATAAATAAAATCAGGGTCATAAGTCCTCTTATAATAAGAAATTATAAAGGCAAGAGCCCTGGTAGTAATAACAAAATGTTTCAATTCCATCAGTGAAGTTTATGAAGTAGAAATGAGGAAGAGTATAATCTCCTGTGAGATAATTAACTTCTCAGATGCTCAGGACCTAGGACTTCTTAAGTCAGACTCATACCATCCCATCATATTATTTACCTATGCTCAAGTCCATTATCTTACTACTGGAGAAAGGAGGAAGAAAAAATCATAAACATATGTATGGCAACAAAAATGTTAACAAAAAATAAATAAACATAATTATAAATAAGAAAAATACAGTGAAAATGAATTGCTAGAAACCTTATTAAAGACATAAGATGCAAAAAAAAAAAAAAGTCATCCAGATAATCTTAGTAGAGTGGTTTCAACAAGAAAAATTTACTTTCTTTTTTCTCAAAATTAAGCTTATTTTTTGGTGGGTCCTTAGATTCCTTGCTGTTCCTAGAACACAACTGCAACTAATAAAAAGATTCTAAAGAATCACAAATAAATGATACAGTCTCTGCCATCAAGATATGACCATCCTAGCAGAAGGCACAGATGCATAAAAAAGCAATTATATTGCAAAGTGAAGAATTCTATCAGAGAAACAGAATGTGCTGTGGCACAATGAAGATGCTGGCCCTTCATAAGCCCTATTTTGCTCTCAAAAATGAAACTATATGAGAAAAGAATCTGGAAAAGAATATACATATTATTTTATTTCAGATATATGTATATGTATTACTGAATCACTTCGCTGTACACTGGAACTAACACAGCATTGCAAATCAACTATACTTCAAAAAAAACTTTACTTGCTAATCTTTGAAAAATGAAAAGTATGTAACAGATTTTATAAAAATATATAGATTATATAATAAAAAAGCAATTTATAAAATATTTATTACAAGCAAATATTAACTAAACAACATAGAAATAAGATAAAACTTTCATTATGAAAGTGCCAACCATTACTGGCAGCCTGTTTTCAAATGCTCATTTTGTGACTTCTTAATATAAATTTAGTAAAGTGTCTGCCTACAATGTGGGAGACCCGGGTTCAATCCCTGAGTTGGGAAAACCTCCTGGAGAAGGAAATGGCAACCCACTCCAGTATTCTTGCCTGGAAAATTCCATGGATGGAGGATCCTAGTAGGCTACAATCCATGGGGTCGTAGAGTCGGACACGACTGAGTGACTTCACTTCACTTCACTTCAATATAAATTCAAAACCATAATGGAAAGCTCATATTAGAAAATCAACAGTTTGCATTTTCATTGATTCATAAATAAATCAAAGAAAAAAAAGAAACACAGAAAAAAATCAGTATCATTTTGTCTGGATCAGTTCTCAGGTCACAGAGAAATACCTGGAGGAATCAGAGAGTCCTCTGACAGCTGCTGCTCCAAGCGAATAGTCAGCACAAAACAATATTCAGATATATTGTAACAGACAGACCTGAGGGCAATACCATCCTTGCTTTTATTGGAATTTAACACTAAAGACCTATCTGGTGGCATATGAAATAAACTGAGGAATGAATAAAAACATTTAACCAAACCAAATATAGACAAAGTGTCATCATAAGAAAGAAAAACACTGAAATGTCTGCTCATGATGGAAACAAGTCCACATAATAGTCTAAAAGGTAGAATAAATATAGTCTGTATATATGATTCATACAATCTATATGCTAGTTAGTTTTGACTCTGATGCAAAAAAGTATATATGAAAACTCTACATGTGATGAGGTGTAATAATAGCATGAGTTTATAATGATCAACTTTAAGCAAAATAAAAGTTTTGCTGGAGTTTCTTTATCTTAAAAAAACGGTTTTTCTAATCAAGAACCAAGAGAGATGTAGAAGAGTCGCCCCGAGGGTTAGGGATGTGACGGCAGGGGAAGGATGTTGAGCAATAGACACACATCAACTTGGTAAAGCTTGGTAAACCTTACAGAGGGGACGGCTACATTTGCTCAAACCCAGAGCCCACTAGCCCCACGGGAAAGTCTTTCTGACTTTAGCCAAGAATACAAATGTTCAATTTGGACCAGAAAGGCAGAGAAGAAAGGTCCTAATTCTACACACTGGGGTAAGACACCTCCTCTTCAATCACAACACAGAAATCTGAAGGTCAGTGAGGCCTTTGCCATATCTGTGCCTCTAGTATCAAAATCAAGAAGGCTGCTCTACCTGTGTGATATTTTCTGTGGGACTGGAATTTCCACACGAGGTGATTTCCTTTAGCAAATGATTCCAATCTGTCACCATTTCCTACAGAGCTCTCTCCTTTATGCTTATTAGGCTTTTCTTTATTAAAAAACTTAAGCATATTACTCCCTGATAAATAATTCCTCCCTATATTTGTATATGTTAGCACAAATTTAGCAAGCATATCACTCACACTGTCATGTTGAGTTTAACCTGCAGCTTTGCAGAAGAAGGAGGAAGGAAATTACACCAAAGTCATGTCTGCAGTTATCCTTAAAATGAGGTGACCCCTTGGAAAAAAATAATGTCATTGTGAAAAGCTGCATAATTCTGAGCACATCACTGAAGACTGATTTTGTACTTAAAGCCAAGAAGGGGAGATAAAAAAAGTGGAAAACTGTGGTGGCATAAAGCTCATTATTTTAATGAGGTATAGCTTTTGCTCAAAGAAAATGATCCACACTATTTTGCTGTTTGAAACTCTTACCAATACACATCTTGTTGAAATATAAACTTTGAC
The DNA here is from genome assembly GCF_001704415.2 of Capra hircus. NCBI lineage: Eukaryota > Metazoa > Chordata > Mammalia > Artiodactyla > Bovidae > Capra > Capra hircus. Next base: position 26,560,178 of record NC_030827.1, on the reverse strand, counting down.
TTGTAAATAGGCTTTAAAGAGGTTGATACTGAACAGATGCTTTCTAGAGGTCCTTTAGTCTTTCTAAATAATACTGTAGTGAGTTTTTATAGTCCTTCCCCACCCCTCCTTCTGATTTGCTCTGATTTCTTTTAGATGCTGAATAAATTAATGTTTATAGATGCTTCATCAAGACTTGAAGGGTAATTTAATGTAATTGTTCTTGTCCATGATGAAACTCCTAGAATCCAGAAATCTGGGAGTACAATATTAAGGGTACATGTTGCAATTTACAGATGCTCAGCAAACTGCAGTATCATATGGAACTTAGGTGAAATGTAACCAAATGCCAAAATAACATGTTTTTACCTAGGCATCTCAGGATGAGAACTTTCCAACATGCCCTCAGGATAGACAGGGAGAAGGAAAAGGCAATTGGTTCTGTTGAGATATCCAGTAACAAATCAGTCAAATTGAGAATAAGATTAAATGAAGAAAAACCCCATGATGATTAATTAAGCAAGAGATTTTGAAAAAAAAAAAAAAAACAGAAAGAAAAAGAAGTAAACACAAGCCACCCAGCTGTGTAAAAACCTAACAAGGCACATTGAGTTTGAAAATTTTATCTTGCTGATGATTATAATGCCATATTGTACAAAAGTGAAACTGACCCTAGAACATGTAAATAGAGATTCAGTTCTTATGCTGAAGCACTTATCAATATTAGTTCATAAAAGTAAAAGGAACCATCTCTATCTGAGATAATCCACCTGCTCTTTTCCTTTATCTGAGGCTGAAAATATTCATTTAATAACAGAGAAACTGGTATACAGACTCGAGTTTTAGTAAGCTAAGGATTTTCCAAAACTTCAATTTCATTCATATCTCAGTAGATAATATTCTGATCAGGCTACATTTTTAAAGAGCAAAGCAACCACAATGTCTATTCCTTAAAAACAAAACAAACCAAAAAATCCCTATGCAAAACACACACACACACACACACACACACAATTTGAGAATTTTCAGTAACACAGTGAAAATCTTTTTCATCCTTTCCAACACCTATGTTCATTTAAATCCAGTTATCCATCCACTTCACTCTAGATAGAGAACTGGGCATTTAGGGGAAACACTTGTTTTAGAGCAAGCTATTTTTTTTTTTTTTTCTCCTGTGTCAGAAACAGATTGAAAGCTTTTCATGCTTGATGAACATTCTGGGCTCCGTGAAGGAAAGAAGTGACAGTGCAGAGTATGGGGCAAGAGGATGCTTCTCTCACATCCACCTGTTCCAGTTTTTGATGAACTGACCCACAAATCACCCCTTCATCTTTGTCAACCTCCAAGCCTCTATTCTTCTCCAGTGACCTGGGGCTGATGCAACAAAAGGAGGCAATTCCAAAGCAATGTCAGAGGCCCTTTGGTACCAAAAATAACACCCTGCTAAAACCAGATAGCTAGAAATCTAAAAGGCAATGTTTGTATTGGTCTTTTTTTTTTTTTTAAGCGCCTTAAAAATAAGATAACTGAAGCATTTTTAACTCAAATTTTGAGCTGCTAATCTAAGAAATGGGGCTACAAGTATTAAGTTCTATAGATAAAGCAGAAGAGAAATAGATTATGTAGCTTACAGCTCCAGCAAGAGCAGCCACAGCATCTCTGGCCCAGAACAGTAGCACTGCCTAGCTTGCTGTCATTAACTCCGTCAGCACTCCTGATTTCTGCTTCTTTGATAGCAGCCAGTTCATACATCCTCACGAATGCTCTCTTTTCCCGACTTTACAAAAAGCAGAATTGCCTTCTTCTGTATCTACACACGTGTGGCTGCAAAGTTTATTATCATAGTATTAAAAATGAAATTTAAATTTCAAGTATTTAAATATACCCACATGTAAATAAAATACATATAAAATAAAAGGAGCTTGGACAATGCATTTTTGTAATTACTTTGTTGATACTATTTCAAAAAGTAGGGGAAGGGCTCCCTTATTACAAACAGTCAGATACTAGTCATAGCCTCATGGTTTTCCTGATTTAAACGTTTTCTGATTTGTATAATTTAGTCCAATGTGATTTTCACATAGCTCTATTTAATATTACTGTGGTAATGTGGTTGTTTTCCTTCTACTTCTAAAGATTCGGTGGAGATAGAGAAAATCCCAAATTATCTCTAATTATTTTAAACCTTTAAAGCATACAAAAGACTTGGTACTCTTTATGAAGCTCTAAAGGAAGGCATGGGAAGATTACAACTATAAAAAACACAAATCAACATATTTATTGAGTATTAACCATGTGCCAGGAATCAGGCTAAATCTTTCCCATGCATTATCTCACTTAATCTTCCCAATGACCCCATGTAAAAGTTAGAATAACCATTGCAATCTGACAAATGAAAAACAGGTTTAAGGAGTTTCATAGCACACAGAATTTCTTAGACCTGGTAAAGAGAAGCATTGGTTTGAAACTCCTATAGTCTGAAAACTCTGAAGTTTACAGTTCAAGATAGAAAGTCTGCACCTCTTTCCCATTTCTTCCTTTGCTATTTGCCAAAATATGCCTCCAGCCAGTTTTCTTTGTGCACCAGCTTCTGTCAAACACTGAAGGAGATCAAATAACAGAGGAACATCATCAAAGCACAGCAACCAGTCACCCGGCCAGGTTTCCTTGTTATGGGAACAGCAAAGTCCTTGTCAGCAAAACCATCTGATGGTTGCCAAAGCAGCCTGTCTAGACATCTTAAAAGTCAAGTACAGAAAAAGGCAAAAAATGAGATTTATTTGAGAATGGAAGTGCCCACATAAAGAGCAGACTTAGTCAACCTTAATCTCCTTGCCCTCTAATCTCCTTGCCATCTTGGATGGTCTTTATCAACTGTACTGTTAATTCCTTGAGGGCAAAAAGGAATTCTTGCATATGAATGGCCTCTGTATTCCCACTGCTGCTAAGTCACTTCAGTCCTGTGCGACTCTGTGTGACCCCATAGATGGCAGCCCACCAGGCTCCCCCGTCCCTGGGATTCTCCAGGCAAAAACACTGGAGTGAGTTGCCATTTCCTTCTCCAATGCATGAAAGTGAACAGTGAAAGTGAAGTCGCTCAGTCGTGCCCAACTCTTAGCAACCCCATGGACTGCAGCCTGTCAGGCTCCTCTGTCCATGGGATTTTCCAGGCAAGAGTGCTGGAGTGGGGTGCCATTGCCTTCTCCGCTATTCCCACTAGTGCAGAGCATTTATTGACTTGATTTAAATAATTTTACTGGGGAGGACAGTCAGGTGAGATTGTTGTTAAATTCCAGATAGTGTTCTCAAGTCTCGGGTGATGAAAAGGTAGCATTTCCCTCTAACAAGACATTTCAGTTGTGAGAAAGACCAGATATCATTCAGCTCAATCTTCTCTTACTACATTTCCTAATGTTTAATCTTAAAAATGCTCTTTTTTCAGCTAGAAGACTAATTTTGCCATTTTAAGGACTTCTGAAATTTATATCAATACTGGAGAAAGCCTATCTATTAGGTACTCATTTATACAGGGATCTGGGATCAGTACATTTAAATTAGGGAAATGGAAGAAGAGTGACCAGTTGACACTGTGCTCAGGACCTTCCTGGTCTTAGAACTGAAAGCCCACATCCTAAGACACCCTTCAGTCCTGAGCAAACTAGAAAGCTTACGTGATAGCAGGTTTTTCAGGTGGCAATAATAACTAATGAAGGCAATGTTTCCGTTCCCTGTGGTTTGCAAAGTATATACCATAACTTATCTATGTATACACATGCATGCATGCATGAAACAGTGCACCAGAATTGATTTTTTAAATAGATAAGGAAAGGAAAAGAATTATCATCAGTAAAAGTCCTTCTCTATAATGAAACCCAAGGACATGTATGTAAAAGAAAATGGACATTTGGAATCGGGAATAGGCTATGAAGACGATGACCTCTTAAATGCTATTTTAAAATTTTTTTTCAGGTCAATAATAGCCAAATGTTCTAATATCCTGATTTCCCAGTGACCCATGTCAGTTGACTAGATAATGTCTTCTCAGGGAAAAAAATCAATATTTAGAGACAAAGTTACAAGAATGATAAGATATTTAAAAAATAAAATTGGGCAATATTTGTTTACATTCTGAACAATTTCTACTCTAAATCTAAAACACATCAGATCTAGAAACCCTGAGAATATACATTGTTAATAAGAGGTTGTTTGAACTGATTTGTTCAGTAAGGAATACATATACAATAGCATAAAATTTAGGGCTTTAAAAATTTAAAGAGGAGTGGTAGGCTGCAAATCTATTCAGTGTAAATAGTAAAAAGAAAATGAAAATTCGAGCCAATTTGTAAAAAGACATTGAAAGCAAACTGGGATTCTATTATAATGACTAGATCAGGGATAGGAATTTAAAGGTTTGTTCCATGCTGTTAGGCAATTCACATTGCTGTCTGTGACCCAATTTTACATTTGAAATATTGACTTAAACCACCCCCCTCCAAAACTTGCTATTTAGTATTGTCTATAATGGTTTATGTCAATCAGGTAATTGGAAGACTACGATCAATCAACTTAAAGCCAAAACCTTGAAATCACAGGCTAAATTTACAAATTTGAGGAGCCATTTCTCAAATCTGTACTATTTATCATAATGGAGATGGCTGAAAACACATACATCCTTCTATGGTCCATCTACAGCAATATCTTCATAACAAAGATTATATAATAATACAGGGGTCTAAAATGATAAGTACTCTTCAAATAAAATATGTTTTGGAAAGATAACTCAATATGTGTGTTTTTGTAGTTGAAAAAAAAAGAATATTTCAGTAGAGGACATTTCCAAATAATAATTTCCATCTTTGCAGCTGAAATAAATATTTGATTTAATGTTATTAAAATGTCCAAATGCCCTGCAACTATTTCCAATTAACAGTTGCTCTATCACCAGATGGAAAGTCTCCAGCTACTTTAACAGAGTTTTTGAGCTGAAAACATAGTATTTTAGCCCTGATCAGCGGTAAGAGAAATAAATTTTTAAGACATTAATATATCTTGCTCTTTCACAACCAACTCCACTTATATACTAATGATGTAATCAAATGTTGCTGGAAAACTCAACTACATGTCCCCAGTCTTGAAAGATAAATATCTCTTATTTAACTTCTGTCATCCTTTTTTCAAACTGTGAAAGTTTTCAGATGTCACATGAAAACTTTAGACAGACCAAGCATAAAGAGTTTCTAACCTCTCTCAGTAAGAAATTTAGCAAACCATGAAACTCTTACTCAAAAAGTATGTCAGGGGAAGAAAGGGGAATGGTTTCCATCCATTACTGGTATATTAGGTACTATACATGTATGATATAAAGAAACAATTCATGTTGCTCTTAGCAGATACGGGAAAGCCAGGTGGGCCTGCTAGGCCTTGAGCAAAGTGAAAATGCATGTTGCTTATACAAAAATGTATTGGATGAAAAAAAAAAAAAAAAGGTGTAATATACTCTGCTTTCTCCATCATATTGTGATTAGGTGACAGTCTTTGTAAGTTTTTATGAAAGACTTGGAGTAAAATATATATGGAAAAGGATGACAAGAACTCAAATTTGCTATTCTAAGAGACTCATTTCGTGCATACATGCAAAGTAGCTTCAGTCATGTCTGACTCTTTGCGACCCTATGGGTAATAGCCTGCCATGATCCTTTTTCCATGAGTTTCTGCAGACAAGAATGCTGGAGTGGGTTGCCATGTCTTCCTCTTAGGGATATTCCTAACCCAGGGATTGAACTCTAGTCTCTCATATCTCCTGCACTGGCTATCGGTTTCTCTACCACTAGTGCCACCTACAAAGCCCAAGAGACTCGTTACTACTAATGAAATGATCATCATGACTTAATAGCAGTAAAGTCAAATAAAAAATATTATCCCACTGTTTAATCATAATTCAGAAGATGAAGTTAAACACTCCAACAAGATACCTAGATTCCCAAATACTGCAAAGGAGATAGCTGACAACACCACACTGTAACACTTGCTTTGTGTGCTAAAAGAAAAGCACAAAGAAGCATTTACCTGAGTTAATCCATGTTGTGATTCAGCCAGAACACTTCGCAGAGAAGTTTGAGAAAAGGAACATTCTGTTTTCTGCAGCAGCTAATTTTACTTCTTACGTGGCTCAGTGGTAAAGAATCCACCTGCCAATGCAGGAGACATGGGTTTGATCCCTGGGTAGGGAAGATTCCCCTGGAGAAGGAAATAGCAGCCCACTCCAGTATTCTTGCTTGGGAAATCCCATGGAGAGAAGAGCCTGGTGGGCCACAGTCCATGGAGTCAGAGTCTGACATGACTTAACAACTAAACAATAACAACAACAATTCTACTTCACCGATGTCCAAATTACAGATTCTTTGGTAAATGGCTATTGGCTTCCAGTGTCTTGGGTTACACAGCAAGATGCTTGATTTCTTTAGTATTTCAAATCTACCAAATCAATTGAACAGCCAGAAATTCTTCTTGTATTCTTATATGACAATGAAACATTGAGACAAAAAGATTAATTTTGTCTTCATCAACAGCATTGATAAGAAGGCACAGAGGCACAAAGTTCTTCTAGTCTTCCTAAACTTTACCTAGTCAACGTACTCAAAGCATAATTCTTTTATTATGTTCTAAACTTTAAGCCCAGTAAACAAAGGGGAGTTGTTAAATAAATCATTGTCTCATTATTTGTGTAAATAAAAATTACTTGTATCTGGTTCAACCTGCTGTCACCTGAGAAAATACATATGCATACACATATGTTAAAGGTGCTTCATATATGATGTGCATTTTCAAAAAGGAGTAATTTACTTATTATTTGTTTGGGGGGCTTCCCTGGTAGCTCAGGGTTAAGAATCTTCCCGCCAGTGCAGGAGATGCAGGTTTGATCCCTGGGTCAGGAAGATCCCCTGGAAAAGGAAATGGCAATCCACTCCAGTATTCTTGCCTGTGTATTCCCATGGGGGAGGGCTACAGTCCATGGGGTCACAAAGAGTTGGACACGACTTAGCAACTAGACAGTAAACAACAACAACAACAATTTAGTTTTTAAATAATTGTTCAGAACATCCACCTTTGAAATCATACATTTACTGTCATCTTCTTTAATCTACTGTATAATCTTGACTGAAACTAAACTAAGTGTTTATAAGAGTAAATAAAAAAAAACAAACCACGAAGAGGGAAACAGAGAGACTACAATTTGCCTAATGTCTCAAAAACCAGTTAGTGACAGAGGCAAGTTACATAGAATCCAGGTGCTTTGACTCATGACTATTTCCATTCAGTAAGAGATTACCTAGGTTGAGAGCAAATACTATTTTTCAGGACTTATTCCAAAATATCAAAGATGCTGACTGAGTAGAAATTTAAAAACAAACAAAACAAAACAGAAACAGACCCATAAATACAGAGAACAAACTGGTGTTTGCCAGAGTCAAGGAGAATGGGGGATGGACAAAATAGGTGAAGGGGATTAAGAGCTAAGAACTTCAGCCATAAAATAAATAAGTCAAGTGGGTGGAATATAGTCGATAATGTAATGATTTTGTAAGGTGATGGGTGATAACTGTTATTAGTACTATAATCATTTCTCATTGTATAAAAATACCAAATTACTATCTTATATACTTGAAACTAATATAATATTATTAAATAAGTGTTAATAATAACAAAGTAAAAAGTAAGATGTTTACTAACAATAATGTTTAAAACTTTTCTGAAGAGAAAATTCAAACAACAAATAAATCCAGGTTAAGTGTTAGAATTTTACTTGAACTGAATTTCTTACTCATCTTGCTTGTACAGTACTATCATTTAAATTTTTTAAATCAAATATTATATCTTCTTCAACAGATTGTAAGCTCATGAAAATCATGAAGAGTCATCTTATTCAGGACCTCACTCTCCCAAGAAACACACACACACTTGACAAGCACAGTTCCTAGCACATAGTAACAAACTCAATAAATATTAATATTTGTTGAATAAGGGCATGGATTTCTCAAATAAATGACCCAATCATCCCAATAAACCCCTGGAATAGCAGTTAACAATTATGTACTCTTTCTGAGTTTATTCAGAATTTGCTTCATCTTCACTGCTAGTTTATTAATAAATTCATATTTAGATTACTGTGAAACTCATCTAATTGCCAGTGTATCCTATATATTCATATGCGTTTTTATTATAAGCATCATTCACTAAACCACCCAAGTTGTGCCCACAGAGGGTAATGGCTTCTCCCTGCCGGAACAGTCCACGTCTCCTCCTCCTTGCTTCTCCTCTTATTCTCCACAAGAAAGTCAGACTTGGACTAGGACTCTATACACAAGGACCCTATACTGGTTTGAATTTTGTTAAAGGATATGAAAATCCCTTCTGATTCATCCAGTCTATCAACCAAGAATCAACATCAGCCTAGTTTCAGAGAAACAGCTGGGCAACTCAGACCCAATCAAAGAGTTCAAAGTACCATTGCATCATCAACAAATTCTTCAGTTTCATCACAGATACAAATGCCAAACTCATCTACTTTGTCCTGTTTCAACCATCTCCACTGTCTGCACTCAAACTTACGTAATCTTTCATCTAGAGAACTAAACTAGCCTCATAACTGATCTCCATCGGTCCACTCTTATTCTTGAGGGCTTGAAAAGAACATCCTATGTCTACCGCATGTAGCCTCAGCTGGGGCCACTCAACTGGGGCCAGAGGATGCACTTCCAATATGACTCACACACATGTCTGGAAAGTTGTCTTGTCTGTAAGTTGGGAGCTCAGCTAGAGCTGTGAGCAAGGGGCCTCAATTATACTTCATATGGTTCCCCTCCTTACTGCTGATTGGGCTTCCTCACAGCAAGGCAGCTGGGCTCCAGGAGGCAGAAAATTGAAGTGGCCTGCCTTATTAAATTTTAGGATCAGAACCAATACAGTATTACCACCACCATACATTAATCACAGGCCCAGCCCAGATTCAAGATGAACAATGTTTGGACTCGCTTGTGGCAGCAAAGAATTTGCAACAATATTTAATCCTTCAAACCCATCATGTTCCTTCTTTCTTTCTTTGTTTCATTCTCTTAGCACCTATCAGCATCATGATAAGTTTTACATGGGTAAACATATATAAGAAAAATGGGCCACAATTTACATCTGTTCTCCATAACAGTTCTTCAGTTTTATATTGAAGAATATAATGGTCATATCTTAGATGAAAGGGCTTGTAAATTGTGCCTTAGGTTAAGTTATCAATCTTAATTTTACTAACGAAGATTTACCAGGAAATACAGGGCTGAAGCAAAATGTTTGCTCTTTCTGCTTTGTTTCTAAGCTTTCACACCCTGAAGCTCAGTTTGTAATATACTTGGCCTCACTAGATCATCAGCCAGAGAATGAGAGAGGAAAGATGATATACAAATAGAGGTAGGGAGTTGGGAGAGAGAGAAAAAGATAGAAAGGGAGATAAAGAGAATACGGACCCCTTAACTAAACATAATTCTGCAAAATCTCTTGAGCTCTACATTCATTTAAACTCAAATATATTAAATCAAACATACTTATTTTGTAAAATTTCTTTTTCAAAGAAAGTCACTAGAAATGCCTATGTATGTAAAATAAAATCATAATAAATATTTTTAAAAATAGAGCCCATAAAAATAATTAGAAAAATTGTAAATATTTGGAAATTGTTTGGCAACATTTTAATAGTTTGCATGCAATTAATTTCCTTGAAAGCAGCCATTAACCAGAGAAATTAGATAGGGATTTGAGCACTATGTTATACTAAAAAGAAATTCAATTTTTTTTCACTTAAGAGGGATTCAAAATGTAGAAAATTTATCATTAATCAACATTGTAGTTGGTAAAAACATGTGTGGGTTGGTCAAGGCTATATATATTCCAGCAACAAATTTTATATTGAATTAATAATCATCTAAGCCATTAAAATGTTTTATGAAATATTATATACTGGTTCTCAATAAAACTGCACCAACTATGAGTGCCTAGGACATAATATGAAATAAATACATCGAGTTTTACTTACTATACACAGTTTTCTTATCCTACAAGGATAATCTTCCATATCATATGTCACATATATAACTTACATGTCACAAAAAGAAGAACAAGAATCCTGTTGTGACATGTAAAATGTGCAATGAGGATATGGAGAACTTACAAGAAGGGCTGAACAGTCACAAATTGGTTTCAGTTCATTTTTAAGGCCAATTTTTATTTATCTTATGAAAAGACTGTATAGGAACTAAGGCTCTGACCAGACTTAAAGAATAAGAGTGAGATTGCTTGTATAAGGATTATTTTCTGGGCATTGGAAAGTCATCTGATCTTAAATAATTTAACCAACATGATAGCACAATATGCACAATTCACTAGAAAAGCACTCATTACACTTTTCTATACAGTTTATGCATTAAATTAATCTTCCTAAAACATAAATGATTTGCCATATGACTTTTTTTAAACAAGGATCCTGAAAAGCATGACTTTAGTGATCCTAACAGGTGAGTGAGAAGGAAGAAGAGACCAGAAGGGAAATGAGAATATTTTACAAGGATGTGGAATACTTGTGAGAAAATCTTTGTCTTTTTCATCATATTGCCTAAAACAAATCTATAAGGCACAACAAATGAAAAACTATGCCTTTATATACTATGAGGCTAAAATACAAGAAATATCAGAGAAAGATAAAACCAAATGGATAGTAATAAAGAAATGATTATTAAGCAGTTTACTAGATAGAATATTTTAAACTTCATTGAAAATATTGCATGAAAAGCTTGAAATAATGTTCAGTGAAAAAAAATGCATTCATAAAAATCATTCATTCTGCAACCGTTCATTCAACACATATTGTGTATATATATATATATAATATATAATACATGTATACACACAAATCTATATGAATATGATTATATAAATGCATAGTTTTATTTTATGATGACAGGTGATAATGGGTGAACTTTTTACTTCCCATAATTAAACTTGTTTCAAAGCTAAATTTAAAAGAAATTGTGAATACCCAAATGATCATTTTTAAGAAAATAAAAATAGTAAGGATGAATTCAGGGTAAAACAGAGCATGAAATTGCAAACATGAGCAGAACTTATTCTTGCTCCATTCTAAGGAATAATAAACAAGTTCTAGAAGGAAAATGAAACAAAAGTTTATGTAAATCATTAGTCAAAGAGTTGGTCCAGAATACAGTCTATTAAGAAATTAAAAACTGATTTTAGACATGACTGTCTGCATCAGTTGGTTTTCTTCACTATTTACAAACCACTGATGCTCAGAATATCACATGACATATTCCACTGCACTAATATAAAACCCTGTCAGGTTTCTTCTTATCAGTCCATCCCTTCATCAGAGTCTCAATTTCATGCCAAGGTGCTGACTCAGCAGAAATGCCATGCATAGTGACATGGTGACTTCTGCCCCTAACCACGAGACACCTTTCATTTATATTCATCAAGGAAATACCCCACAGGCATCAAACTGTCTACCCAGATCTCAGCTTGTTATTTGATTATCCAACTTAATCCCATTAGACACTGATATTTTAAATAGCTCAAAAATTGCTGACAAAATGCCTCTGCAAACATTAAAAATTCCCTACGTGAAGAGTATTCAATTCTACAATTACCTTTAGTAAAAGCTGATGTTTACATTTATTTAAATATTAATCAGAAACAATTTCAAGTGAAAATGAAAAGAACTGAGTGTCTCAAGAAAAGAAAATCTTGCAGGACACAATAAGACGTAGGGGGATGACAGGAGCTTTCTTCTCTATTTTGGGAACACTGGAAATTCTCAGGAGCTCTTTCTCCATAAAAGGACAAATGGTTTAGTCTCTTCAAAAACCTAGATATAAAGTGCATTCCCACTTTATGGAGACCTCTTAACTCACAGGGAATTTAGGAAAAGCATCATATTAATATTAGTATATACGTATACTTATGGAAAGCACAGCTCTGTAGATGCTGTATACTTTTAAATATATATATCTTTTAACAACTCATCTCACACGCTAGCAAAGTAATGCTCAAAATTCTCCAATCCAGGGTTTAGCAGTATGTGAACTGCGAACTTCCAGATTCAAATTGGATTTAGAAAAGGCAGAGGAACCAGAGATCAAATTGCCAACATTCACTGGATCATCAAAAAAGCAAGAGAGTTCCAGAAAAAACATCTCCTTCTGCTTTATTGACTATGCTAAAGCCTTTGACTGTGTGGATCACAACAAACTGTGGAAAATTCTTCAAGAGATGGGAATACCAGATCACCTGACCTGCTTCCTGAGAAATCTGCATGCAGGTCAAGAAGCAACAGTTAGAACTGGACATGGAACAACAGACTGGTTCCAAATTGGAAAAGAAGCAGGTCAAGGTTCCTTTTATCACTCTGCTTTTTAACTTACATGCAGAGTACATCATGTGAAATGTTGGGCTGGATGAAGCACAAACTGGAATCAAGTTGGCCAGGAGAAATATCAATAACTTTAGGTATGCAGATGACACCACCCTTATGGCAGAAAGCAAAAAAGAACTAAAGAGCCTCTTGATGAAAGTGAAAAAGGAGAGTGACAAAGATGGCCTAAAACTCAATATTCAGAAAACTAAGATCATGGGATCCGGTCCCATCACTTTGTGGCAAATAGATGGGGAAACAATGGACACAGTGAAAGACTTTGTTTACTTGGGCTCCAAAATCACTGCAGATGGTGACTGCAGCCATGAAATTAAAAGATGCTTGCTCCTTGGAAGAAAAGTTATGACAAACCTAGACATAATATTAAAAAGCAGAGACATTACTTTGCCAACAAAGCTCCATCTAGTCAAAGCTATGGTTTTTCCAGTGGTCATGTATGGATGTGAGAGTTTAACTATAAAGAAAGGTGAGCACTGAAGAATTGATGCTTTTGAACTGTGGTGTTGGAGAAGACTCTTAAGAGTCCCTTGGACTGCAAGGAGAAAAAACCAGTTCATCCTAAAGGAAATCATTCCTGGGTGTTCATTGGAAGGACTGATGCTGAACCTAAAACTCCAATACCTTGGCCATTTAATGCAAAGAGCTGACTCATTGGAAAAGACCCTGATGCTGGGAAAGACTGAAGGCTGGGGGAGAAGGGGAAGACAGAGGATGAGATGGTTGGATGGGATCACTGACTCAATGGGCATGAGTTTGAGTAAGCTCTGGAAATTGGAGATGGACAGGGAAGCCTGGCGTGCTGCCGTCCACAGGGTCACAAAGAGTCAGACACAACTGAGTGACTGAACTGAACTGACCCTTTAATAAAATGGTCAGGAAAAAGAATAAAAGGAAAATGTAAAAAGCACACTCTACATAAATAGTTTCCACAAATAACAGAATATTTTCTCTATAGACAATATGAATATGAAAAGTTTGTAAAATCAAAACAGTATATCAACAAATAGTACAAAATATTCACAATATTGAGGAGTTTTTTTTCCATATACATAAGTAACTATTAACAATCCTCCTGCAAAGACAAACCCAAATTTGAGTTCTGGTTGAATGGTTTTGGCACTAATTCACTGACAGAAGAAAAGAAAGGACATCTGGAGCTAAATTGAAGCCATGCCCGAAATTAAATAAGAAATAATTTCTTCTTTTGCCCTTACCACCCATCTGTATTTTCTTGATGTTTGTCTTAATTTGTACTTAAGCTACGGTATACTTAATCATTTAACTTTTATTACGTACTACCATGTACTAATGGAGAAGGAAATGGCAACCCACTCGTTTTCTTGCCTGGAGAATGCCGTGGATAGAGGAGCTATGGGGTTGCAAAGAATTGAACACGACTGAGCAACTAACACACACACACACACACACACACACCATGTACTAAGCTCTGAGCTAAGTATTTGAGATATAGTTTCTGATCTTGATTATTCACTGAAGAACACCAGTAGATAAATTCTAACAGCTGGCAATGCCCACTGTTGATGGGAATGAAGATTGACACATAAATTCTGGGATAAAAATTGCCTTTTTCATCTAAAGTTGAACAGGTATACATCTACCACCTAATAATTCCAACCCTAGGTATATACCCTAAACTGATTCTAGCCCATGTTTACAATGGAATACTCAAAAGTGTTGAAAGGAACATAATATTCAAAACTTGAGAAAACCCAGACATTCATCATCAGGAGAATATACAAACTAATGTAAAATTATCTTACAATGGGATACAATACAACTGTGAAAATAAACTATCTTCAACCCATAGGAAATGTCAGGGAGGAATATTAGAAATAAAGCATTGAAACAAACCAGCAGAAGACTACATAGAGTATGATACCACTTTAATAAAATTCAAGACCAAAAACATAAGCCCATTACATTTTTAAAGATACACACATACTTGGTTGCATTATTATAAAACAGAAAAGAAACACAGGCCCCAAATCCAGCACAACGGTTATCTTCAATTTCAGACAGGATGGTGGCAGTGGGAAAGTGCCTTCAGGGAGCTTCAGTGGAATTGTCACAATCTGGTTTGTAGTTTAGTGGTTTAAAAGTTCAATTTATTATTATGCTTCTCAATTTGCTATATGTTAGAAATATTTTTGTTTGCATCGTATTTCTCAAAATAAAAATCAATTAATTAAAAGAAAACTCAATGTCAAGATACTGCACTGTCTTCTTGAAGATGTCAGGGAAGGAAGGCATGTAATTTCAGCAGGGCTAGAAGATGAATTAATTTTACAGGAGAAGGGCAATTAGGCAGGAAACCTTATGAGCAAGGATCCAGAGATATGAAAGAGCAGTGTACTGAGATGAATGAGAAATACACCTGGGAGCACCTGGGAGAAATGGCAGAAGATCTACTGAAGAAGGACCTCACCACTTCTGTGGAAAGCCTCATATGCCGTGAAAGGAAGAAGGGTCTCTTGTTCAGCTCAGTTCAGTTCAGTTCAGTTCAGTTCAGCCACTCAGTCATGTCCGACTCTTTGCAACCCAATGAATCACAGCACGCCAGGCCTCCCTGTCCATCACCATCTCCCGGAGTTCACTCTGACTCACGTCCATCAAGTCTGTGATGCCATCCAGCCATCTCATCCTCGGTCGTTCCCTTCTCCTCCTGCCCCCAATCCCTCCCAGCATCAGAGTCTTTTCCAATGAGTCAACTCTTCACATGAGGTGGCCAAAGTACTGGAGTTTCAGCTTTAGCATCATTCCTTCCAAAGAAATCCCAGGGTTGATCTCCTTCAGAATGGACTGGTTGGGTCTCCTTGCAGTCCAAGGGACTCTCCAGAGTCTTCTCCAACACCACAGTTCAAAAGCATCAATTCTTCGGTGCTCAGCCTTCTTCATAGTCCAACTCTCACATCCATACGTGACCACAGGAAAAACCATAGCCTTGACTAGACGGACCTTTGTTGGCAAAGTAATGTCTCTGCTTTTGAATATACTCTCCAGGTTGGTCATGACTTTTATTCCAAGGAGTAAGTGTCTTTTAATTTCATGGCAGCAGTCACCATCTGCTGTGATTTTGGAGCCCCAAAAAATAAAGTCTGACACTGTTTCCACTGTTTCCCCATCTATTTCCCATGAAGTGATGGGACCGGATGCCATGCTCTTCATTTTCTGAATGTTGAGCTTTAAGCCAACTTTTTCACTCTCCTCTTTCACTTTCATCAAGAGGCTTTTTAGCTCCTCTTCACTTTCTGCCATAAGGATGGTGTCATCTGCATATCTGAGGTTATTGATATTTCTCCCGGCAATCTTGATTTCAGCTTGTGTTTCTTCCAGTCCAGCATTTCTCATGATGTACTCTGCATAGAAGTTAAATAAGCAGGGTGACAATATATAGCTTTGACGTACTCCTTTTCCTATTTGGAACCAGTCTGTTGTTCCATGTCCAGTTCTTACTGTTGCTTCTTGACCTGCATACAGATTTCTCAAGAGGTAGGTTAGGTGGTCTGATATTCCCATCTCTTTCAGAATTTTCCACAGTTTGTTGTGATCCACAGTCAAAGGCTTTGGCATAGTCAATAAAGCAGAAATAGATGTTTTTCTGGAACTCTCTTGCTTTATCCATGATCCAGCAGATGTTGGCAATTTGATCTCTGGTTCCTCTGCCTTTTCTAAAACCAGCTTGAACATCAGGGAGTTCACGGTTCACGTAAAAATAATGCTGGTGTCTTGTTTAAAAACTGGCGAGTTACAAGATCATAATTTTCCAGAAGGATAACAATGGTAGCAGAACTGTGGAAAAGAATTACTGGAGGCAAGAAAGGTTTCAGTAACAGCAATTAAGAGGGATGCAGTAGTTTAGGAGGAACTTCCCAGGTGGCTCAGTGGTAAAGCATCTGCCTGCAATGCAAGAGCTGCAGGAGACACAGGTTCGATCCCTGGATTGGGAAGATCCCCTGGAAGAGGGCACAGCAACTCATTCCAGTATTCTTGCCTGGAGAATCCCGTGGAGAGACAAGCCTGGCAGGCTACAGTCCATATGGTCCCAAAGAGTTGGACACTACTGAAGTGACAGCGCAAATCCACACATGCAGTACTCTAGGAGACATACACTGGGGTGCTTAATAAAAGTCTTAGCAGTAAAGGAGAAGAAAAGAGATGGACTTAAAGATTATACTGAAGTATAATTGACCCTTAAGTATCTGAAAAGACATTTAAGAGGTAGATTTGCCAATTAAATAGATATGAAGTATTAGGAATAACTAAGAGCCACAAACTAAGAGCTTCCTATTGCCAAATTCAGACTTAAATTGAAGAAAGTAGGGAAAACCACTAGATCATTCAGGTATGACCTAAATCAAATCCTTTACCACTATACAGTATAAGTGACAAATAGATTCAAGGGATTATATCTGACAGACAGAGCGCCTGAAGAACTATGGACGGAGGTTCGTGACATTGTACAGGAGGCAGGGATCAAGACCATCCCCAAGAGATAGAAATGCAAATAGGCAAAATGGTTGTCTGAGGAGGCCTTACAAAGAGCTATGAAAAGAAAAGAAGCAAAAGGCAAAGGAGAAAAAGAAAGATATACCCATTTGAATGCAAAGGCCCAAACAATAGCAAGAAAGTCTTGCCAAGAAAAGAAAGTCTTCTTCAGTACTCAATACAAAGAAATAGAGGAAAACAATAGAATGGGAAAGCCTAGAGATCTCTTCAAGAAAATTAGAGATACCAAGGGAACATCTCATGCAAAGATGGGCTCGATAAAGGACCAAAATGGTAAGGACCTAACAAAAGCAGAAGATATTTAGAAGAGGTGGCAAGAATACACAGAAGAACTATACAAAAAAGATCTTCACGACCCAGATAGTCACGATGATGTGATCATTCGTCTAGAGCCAGACATCCTATAATTCGAAGTAAGCCTTAGGAAGCATCACTACAAACAAAGCTAGTGGAGGTGATGGAATTCCAGTTGAGTTATTTCAAATCCTAAAGATGACACTGTGAAAGTGCTGCATTCAATATGCCAGCAAATTTGGAAAACTCATCAGTGACCACAGGACTGGAAAAGGTCAGTTTTCATTCTAATCCCAAAGAAAGGCAATGCCTAAGAATACTCAGTCTACTATACAATTGCATTCATCTCATAGGCTAGCAAAGTAATGCTCAAAATTCTCCAAGCCAAGCTGCAAAAGTATGTGAACTTCCAGATGTTCAAGCTGGATTTAGAAAAGGCAGAGGAACCCGAGAGATCAAATTGCCAACATCCGTTGACTCATCAAAAAGGCAAAAGAGTTCCAGAAAAACATCTATTTCTGCTTTATTGACTATGCCAAAGCCTTTGGCTGTGTGGATCACAACAAACTGTGTAAAATTTTTTGAGTTGGAAATACCAGATCATCAGATCTGCCTCCTGAGAAATGTGTATGCAGGTCAAGAAGCAACAGTTAGAACTAGATATGGAACAACAGACCAGTTCCAAACAGGAAAGGAATACATCAAGGCTCCTTTTGTCATCCTGCTTATTTAACTTCTACGCAGAGTACATCATGTGAAATGCCAGGTTGGGTGAAGCACAAGCTGGAATCAAGGTTGCCGGGAAAAATATCAATAACCTCATATATGCAGATGACACCACCCTTACGGCAGAAAGAGAAGAAGAACTAAAGAGCCTCTTGATGAAAGTGAAAGAGAGTGAAAAAGTTGGCTTAAAACAACATTCAGAAAACTAAGATCATGGCATCTGGTCCCATCACTTCATGGCAAATAGATGGGGAAACAGTGGAAACAGTGAGACTTTATTATTTTGGGCTCCAAAATCACTGCAGATGGTGACTGTAGCCATGAAATTAAAAGACGCTTACTCCTTGGAAGGAAAGTTATGACCAACCTAGATAGTTTATTAAAAAGCAGCGTTACTTTGCCAACAAAGGTCTGTCTAGTCAAAGCTATGGTTCTTCCAGTAGTTATGTGGATGTGAGTGTTGGACTCTAAAGCTGAGTGCCAAACAATTGATGCTTTTGAACTGTGGTGTTGGAGAAGACTCTTGAGAGTCCCTTGGACAGCAACAAGATCCAATCAGTTCATCCTAAAGGAAATCAGTCCTTTATATTCATTGGAAGGACTGATGCTGAGGTTGAAACTCCAATACTTTGGCCACTTGATGTGAAGAACTGACTCATTGGAAAAGACCCTGATGCTGGGAAAGATTGAAGGCCGGAGGAAGTGAGGATAACAGAGGATGAGATGGTTTAATGGCATCACTAACTCAGTGGAAATGAGTTTGAATAAATTCCAAGAGTTGATGATAGACAGGGAAGCCTGGTGTGCTGCAGTCCACGGGGTCACAAAGAGTCAGACACGACTGGGCGACTGAACTGAACTGAACTGAAAAGCTACAAAAAAACAGTAAATTTTGATACTTAACATGTTGGCTAATGATGAAGTTTTCAAGCAATATACATGAGAAAAGAAATGACTTAGGGAAGGGAAATTCAGTTTGGGACTTGGGGTTGAGAAGGTTTGGGATATCCATACAGCTATGCTGGTAGACACTTGAAAATACAGTAGCAAGTTGGCACAGAAAATCAAATTTATGCACCCTAATCAGTAGTTGTGACCAAGGAATCCAATGATGTGCTTTGTAGAGTAAGTAGAGAAAAAGAATTGAGAGTAAGACGGATGGGGGAAACTTTGGAAAAGAGAAATAAACTAAGAATTTAAAAAACAAAAAAAGATATGAGTGAGAGCTCCAGACTCCAGAGCCAGAGTGCCAAGGTTCCTCATATACTTCTATGATACATAAGCAAGTTATGTACCTCCTCTCTACTTCAGTTTTTTCCAATTGTAAAAATGAATATGAGAACAATATTTACTTATTATTATTTTGTAGATTAAATTATCCAGTGTGCATAAAATGTCTGGCAGGTATTTCTTTTCCATTCAACAATTACAGGTGTATGTACTGTAGACTAGACATCTAGGCCTGGTTGTACAAGACTGTAATAATCTGTTATCTGAGAAGTAATTATACAGATGTTGTGATTTGAACATCCAGACAGGAAACTTGGCTGCTGCTATTACCACACTCCCCAAACCATCCAGTATATCTCCATCTATTGATTAATATTGAAACACCCCTCCTGATAGCAAGACTTTTAATCCACAATACTAAATTTTAAGATGGAGAGTATGGGAAAGGTAATACCATAGCTTAAATTGACAGCAGAAGACTTAAAGGATTCAACTTTGATCCTTTCCTAAGAACATATGTCAAAAATGGTGAGAAAAAGACGTGACAGAGCGCTGAAGGGCAGAAACAAAGTGAGAACACCAGGCAGGGAGACGGACTATAGACAGAGGAGCCTGGGATGGACGCACAACTGCCTCATCTTGCATCGAACTAATCCATCCTGACCTACCTAGAAGTTTTGATGAGCAACACTTTTCTGTCATCACAAGGGTTGTTCTGCCACTGAACCTCCATTTTCTTTGTTTATGGACTAAATGATAAAATCCACATAGCATACTTAGCATCGTGTCTGTCCTGTAACACGTGCTCAGTAAATGTTGTCTGCGGTTGCCTATGCTTCAGGCTATACCAAACTCCTCCGGGCTCACAGGAATCCTATCCCACTCTCTCCCATAGCTGTGACACAATTGTTAAGAAACACTCTGAAGCATACGTTATGAAAGAGGGTTTCTATGCCTGGGAAGGAGATGATAGCTATAAAGGAACAACAACAGCAACAATGTTAATAAAAAGTATTTAGAGTGTGCCAGATATGATCACATTCCACACAATATTAATAAATAAAGTATTTAGTCTATGGATTGCCTCTTTCATTAACAAGTATTACTACCCAATTTTGGCTAGACATTGTTATTAATGGAAGGTCAGACAGTCCTAAAAATTTATCAAGGTACCAAATCTAAAAATTAAATCAGTAGTAGAGATAATACAGGAGAAATGCATCATTGCATTAATATTACTAGACAGCTGCACAGGATACCATGATTGTGAAGAGAGTAAGCTTCCATTCTCTCCCTGTCCTCTCTTTATTTCCTTCGATCCCTCTTGAAAGTACTAATTACTGGCCACAAAATTCATGTTGCTTCTCAGGGAGTCAAGTATAATTGACATTCTCAGATATTCTGTAGCTCTCCTCTTACTTCTCATTAGTTTCAACCCCAAGATTTGAAAGCTATCTAATTGCATGCTTGATATTTTTAAGATTAACCATCTATAGTAAGATGAAAGGAGAATCTTTCAAACTGCTAAAGAACAGAAATACAAGTCCAAAAAAAAAAAAATATGTGTAAGAAAATATCTGAAGAAAGGAGCAGTCATTTGCTTCATCTGCTGGTGCCAGTTCAGGACAGGATTTTTCAAGGAGGAACTCGAAAACACCAAGATGAAAACACAGGAGCATGCTTCAGATTATCATCATTAGACCACTTATTTAATATACCTAAACAAAGTTAGCCTAAAATGATATCTGATTTCTCAGTCAAAGAGTTTATTTTAGTGCCAAAATTTTGTTAAAAAATTATATTCTTATTTTATTAGTGGAAGCATGTTAATGATTTATGTAC
This sequence comes from Capra hircus, assembly GCF_001704415.2. Taxonomy (NCBI): domain Eukaryota; kingdom Metazoa; phylum Chordata; class Mammalia; order Artiodactyla; family Bovidae; genus Capra; species Capra hircus. The sequence goes on along the minus strand of NC_030827.1, from coordinate 26,539,093 downwards.
AATTAAATGAAATTTTTCAGTGATTACATACTATAATAAAAGAAACATAGAATAAATGAAAGAGAAAACCAGTTTTTATTCTGGTTTTAATTGAGAAGAGTGAGACAAAGAAAGCCATAGCATTGAAGAGACTTTTTTTCCTTTTGACAAATTATCTACTCTGGTAAAATCATGGGTTTTTAAAAGTTTCTTCTAACTATATTTCACAATACACTTATTTCTATTTATCAGGTATTTATTTTTATTTACCATTTTGAGAAGAGGAAAGGAATATCTGACTTAAAATAAAAATGAATTACTCAAAAACAACCCCTGACCAGAACACATCAGCACGCAGCAGAGGATCTATATAAAATAGACTTTTGCTGCCCTCTTTTGGAATAAATAAGTGAGCAATATCAACTGGAGTCTATGCATTTTACTTCTGTCTGTTTCCTACCACTGCCACGTTGCTTAGGAAACAAAGAGCCAGGACTCAATTATCAAATGCCCTGTCGCTAAAGAATTAGAGATTTATTTTAATTTTATGAATCCAAAAATGTTATTTAGCGAGGATTATTTAACAGCATATTCATGCTGAAGCTGAGACTCCAATACTTTGACCACCTGATGTGAAGAACTGACTCTCTGGAAAAGACCCTGATGCTGGGAAAGATTGAAGGCCAGAGAATGGGATGACAGAGGATGAGATGGTTGGATAGCATCCCCAACTCGACGGACATGAGTCTGAGCAAGCTCTGGGAAATGGTGATGGACAGGAAAGCCTGGGATGCCGCAGTCCATGGGCTCGCAAACAGTCAGACAAGTGAGCAACTGAACAGTCAGACAACTGAGCAACTGAACTATTTAACAGCATACTGAATAAAACTATAATTGTTTTGAATACAACAAATCTAGATTAGATGATAACCCCACAAGCTGCAATGGTAATCTTATAATCAATCTATGGGGTTTCATGAAGTCTTATAAACAGTAATAATAATCTAAGTGTGAATTTCTAGTATAAAATAAAAAATAAAGAATTTAACTTTGAAAAATATTAGAAAACTTTTTAGTCTAGCATAATTAAGAAGCACTGAGTATCTCAGTTTTATAATATACTTATACTCATTTTGGCAATAATATTGAAACTTGCTGGTCATACTACTATCATTCAAAGGAAGTACTAAATATTTGATGAGCTTGTGGAGATTTTAAAAATTAGATAAGTTCAGACAAAGCTTAGGCATGATCCTTCTACTCATCACCCTTCCCTTCTCTACCAGAAAAAATGCCAACAAAAATGTATGATCTCAAATATTAAATTTCAATAACTATAAATTACATCTGACCCAAACTGAACAAAATAAAATCAACAAAGTTAAATATTTTCATGTGGTTTTGCTCAGATGGACTGATAAAATATCAAGTACAATGTGCATCAAAAGCCATGTTAGTGTTAGTCGCTCAGTTGTGTCCGACTCTTTGGGGCTCCATCAGGCTCCTCTGTCCGTGGAATTCTCCAGGTAAGAATATTGGAGTGGGTAGCCACTCCTTTCTCCAGGGGATTTTTCCAACACAGGGATCGAACCTGGGTCTCCTGCACTGCAAGCGAATTCTTTAAAGTCTGAGCCACCAGGGAAGCCCCATCTAAAGTCATAAGAACATTGAGATCTGGTTATGTTCCTGGGCAGCATGAGCCCTTTAGGAGGGATGCACCTTGAAAATAGGACCAAACAAACATAACAAAATTATTGCATGTCATAATTCTAGGTAGGAAGAACCTAGTATTTCCGGATCCTAGAATCTAACAGTAACACACAGAACTCAAAACTAGAGCAAAACAAAACAGTTAAAGTGGATTTATGTGGCCAGAATCCTCATGATAAATAAGAACTATTGTTTGCTTGAGAAAAACTTGGTTTTGAGCATATAAAAAAGTGGAGTTTTAGAAAACCTTATTCATAAAATTAAATTCTTCTACTACAGTGTACAAATTACTGACAGCAGTTTCAAGTGTGGACAGAAGCCTTGCTGTAGTCATTCCACCTAAAGAGAAACTTTGAAAATTCTTGGCTACAATATAACACGTCAAGAACTAGGATCAACATTAGTACATTTATTTATAATTTTAGGGAAACAAATTTTAATCAATAAAATATCTATGTAAATATGGAATCATAATTAGTAATCATCATTTCTTTTTAGGTATTTTTGCAACCCTACTCACAATTATTCCATATTTAGATGCCTTCATCAAAATACTTGTTAACTGAGTTAATATTTTATAACTATAAATATGTATCATCATTCAAACCCTCATCTTTAAAATTGCTTAAATATCACTTCAGTTATTACTATTCAAAAGTGACAAGATATATCAACTCAGATGACAAAAAGAAATTATCAACTGTTTGACAAATATTATACTATTAGAAGTGAGTAAAAACTCTGAATAACCTTCAGGCTAGATGGCTGTCCTGGAAATGAGGTATAAATGAAGCAAATTGGTGGTCTTATTGTAGGAGTCAAAACACCCAGGTGCAGCTAACCATATTGGATATTCTAGAGTAAGCCTAGATCTATAGATAAGTAATTTGTTTGATTTGGGGTAAGAAAATTAAATAGACTTTGTCTAGACAGAATGACCTCACTGCATACATTTGTTCCCACAGAAGCCAGAATCTAATGAAAATTCCAAATTACTTTATTAAATAAATGTCTTTAGCTATGCATATATGTTGCTTTCTAGTGAAGCCCTGGCAATTTTACTGTGACAATAGCAAATATCATACTGCATTAAAAATTGTAGAAAAGTCCTGTGATATGAATGCAACAAACTGACCACACTCTAATCTATTACTTTTTTGTAGTAATTGATTTTTATTTAAACTTACTACTATCAATGAGTAATATTCCCTGGCGGCTCAGAGGGTAAAGCATCTGCCTGCAATGCAGGAGAGCTGGGTTCGATCCCTGGGTCAGGAAGATCCCCCGGAGAAGGAAATGGCAACCCACTCCAGTACTCTTGCCTGGAAAATCCCATGGACAGAGAAGCCTGGGAGACTACAGTCCATGGGATCGCAGAGTCAGACACGACTGAGCAACTTCACTTTTTCACTATCAATGAATGATCATACAGTCCCATAGGATCCCACAGGCTAAATTTAGTGATTTCAGGACATATTGTATAATAGTTAAACAAATGAGAATTTGCAGAAACAAGAGCATAAAAAAATTCTCATTTGCTTTTATTGTCTGTTTCTAATATGACATGTGAGTATGTATGCGTTTGTGTTTGCACGTGTATATTGTTTTAAATTTTATTTAGTTTGTTATTATTATTGTTCTTTTGATTGTGGTTTGCTAAGTTGGGGAAATGGAATGTTTAACTGAAGGAATACATAAGGAGAAGTATGGATGGAGCTTTACAGTTAGGTTGAAACTCGTCCTTCATTGGCTTAAAGTGTTACTAACACACTGAGAAGTTAGTAATGGGAGGTATGCTGGCAGCAAAACTATATTTGGTCCACTCATATTATCTTTTTATATAGTCAATATTTACTGACTCAGGTCAAAACGGGAGGATCAGATACTTACAAATCAAGTTAATGTTCTGACAATTATTTGGGCTACTTTAAAATACAAAAAGAAGCACAGGAAAGAACAAATGGTAATGGGGAATAACTTATGGACAAACCTGATTACTGTGGCTATTGGACGTCTGAAAAAGATGCACTGGTGTAAATAAATTAACGTCTTATGATTTCACGCTTGTTCCTTGGAAGAAAACTTATGACTAACCTAGACAGCATATTAAAAAGCAGAGACATTACTTTACCAACAAAGGTCTGTCTAGTCAAAGCTATGGTTTTTCCAGGAGTCAAATATGGATGTGAGAGTTGGACTATAAAGAAAGCTGAGCGCTGAAGAATTGATGCTTTCGAACTGTGGTGTTGGAGAAGACTGTTGAGAGTCGCTGGACAGCAAAGAGATCCAACCAGTCCATCCTAAAGGAAATCAGTGCTGAATATTCATTGGAAGGACTGATGCTGAAGCTGAAACTCCAATATTTGGTCACCTGATGCAAAGAACTGACTCATTGGAAAAGACCTGTGGTACATATACACAATGGAGTATTACTCAGCCGTAAAAAAGAATTCATTTGAATCAGTTCTGATGAGATGGATGAAACTGGAGCCGATTATACAGAGTGAAGTAAGCCAGAAAGAAAAACACCAATATAGTATACTAACACATATATATGGAATTTAGGAAGATGGCAATGACGACCCTGTATGCAAGACAGGGAAAGAGACACAGATGTGTATAATGGACTTTTGGACTCAGAGGGAGGGAGAGGGTGGGATGATTTGGGAGAATGACATTCTAACATGTATACTATCATGTAAGAATTGAATCGCCAGTCTATGTCTGATGCAGGATACAGCATGCTTGGAGCTGGTGCATGGGGATGACCCAGAGAGATGTTATGGGGAGGGAGGTGGGAGGGGGGTTCATGTTTGGGAATGCATGTAAGAATTAAAGATTTTAAAATTTAAAAAATAAAATAATAAATAAAATTTAAAAAAAAAAAAAAAGACCCTGATGCTGGGAAAGATTGAAGGCAGGAGGAGAAGGGGATGACAGAGGATGAGATGGTTGGATGGCATCACCGACTCAATGGACATAGTTTGAGTAAACTCTGGGAGTTGGCGATGGACAGGGAGGCCTGGTGTGCTGCAGTCCATGGGGTCTCAGAATCAGACATGACTGAGTGACTGAACTGAGCTGAACTGATGATTTTACAGATTGTATAGATTGTTGCTGTTCAGTTGCTAAGTTGTGTCCAACTCTTTGTGACCCAATGGACTGTAGCATACCAGGCTTCTCTGTCTTTCACTATCTTCTGGAGTTTGATCAAACTCATGTTCATTTAGTTGGTGATGCCATCTCATCTTCTATCACTCCCTTCTCCTCCTGACCTCAGTCTTTCCCAGCATCAAGGTTTGTTCCAATAAGTTGGCTCTTTGCATCATGTGGCCAAAGTATTGAACTTCAGCTTCAGCATCAGACCTTCCAATGAATATGTACGGTTGATTTATTTTGGATTTATTAGCAGGTAGCATGTTCATGCAGAAAAGGCGATGGTACCCCACTCCAGTACTCTTGCCTGGAAAATTCCATGGAAGGAGGAGCCTGGTGGGCTGCAGTCCGTGGGGTCACTAAGAGTCAGACAAGACTGAGCGACTTCACTTTCACTTTTCACTTTCATGCATTGGAGAAGGAAATTGCAACCCACTCCAGTGTTCTTGCCTGGAGAATCCCAGGGACAGGGAGCCTGGTGGGCTGCCATCTATGGGGTCTCACAGAATCAGACACGACTGAAGCAACTTAGCAGCAGCAGCAGCAGCAGTAGCATGTTCATGAAGTGATTGCAAATTATTAGCACAATAATAAAAGCAATATCCAGGCTTCACTGATAGTTCAGTTGGTAAGAATCCTCCTGCAATGTATGAGACCCCAGTTCGATTCCTGGGTTGGGAAGATCCCCTGGAGAAGGGATAGGCTACCCATTCCAGAATTCTTGCCTGGAGAATCCCCATGGACAGAGGAGCCTGGCAGGCTAAAGTCCATGGGACTGCAAAGAGCCAGACATGACTGAGCAACCAAGCGCAGCACATATCCATTACTTCATAGTTTGTAAACTAAGGACAAAAGATGAATTATAGCTGGTGAGATTCTGTATTAAGATGGTACCTTCATTTATAAACAAAAGTTTTGCTGATTTCACTATTTCCAATAGAGCTGAAAAGTCTATGGGTGGTCAGCATTTCAACAGTTGCTTAGTATTTTTCCTTTCTTTTCTTTTTTCAGTTATTAGCTGCTGCCTAGAATCAATTCTTATTGGCATTGGCAAATCAAACTTCTAACACGTCCATCTTTCAAGACTTGGCATAGAAAAACCCCAATTCTGATTTGGCACAGAGTGACTTTATCACATCCTATTCTTTGTTGGGTATAGGGGAAGAAGAGCAGAGACATACACAGGGGACCAGAGGCAGGCTGGGATGAGGCAGGAGAAGACTGTCTCTTACAGTTCATGTGCACGGTGCCAGAGGAAACATCATAATCATCTAAAGGGAAATATGTGAATAAATGAAAGGGGATAAATATTATATACCTCAATTCTTCCCACACCAATCCATACAGGAGGCTGCCACACTTTAATTCTTTTTGTGTGTGTGAGAGCTAATATTCACTGTCTTAGGGCATCAGACTGACTACAGGACTTCAAAACGCAAGGTAAGGGTTTTAGTGGGAAGAAAGGGGGTTTAGAAGAGAGGTTATAATGCAGCAGCTGTAGAAAATAAGGCAGCAAAGGTGAAAAGGAGCTCATGGCGTCCACCATGTGAAGGAGTTAAGGCAAGAGTCCTTCTGGGCCCAGCCTGCCACTGGTGTCTAAGGGTCAGTAATAGGGTAAAACTATGGCACCCCACTCCAGCACTCTTGCCTGGAAAATCCCATGGATGGAGGAGCCTGGTGGGCTACAGTCCATGGGGTCACTAAGAGTCGGATACAACTGGGCGGGTTCACTTTCACTTTTCACTTTCATGCACTGGAGAAGGAAATGGCAACCCACTCCAATGTTCTTGACTGAAGAATCCCAGGGATGGGGGAGCCTGGTGGGCTGCCATCTATGGGGTCGCACAGAGTCGGACACGACTGAAGTGACTTAGCAGCAGCAGCAACCAGCCCTTTTTGGCGGAGAAGGGTTTTATTGCACAGAGCACATTTTGTCCAGCCAATAGTTGACCACCAGCATCTATTGAGCACTGTCACAATGCAAAAAGCTTTATTCCTTTCTTCTTCACTCAGAGAAACCCCAGTGGAGAATGAGTGATGATATAACTGGCCACAGAGATAAGACAGGTTTAGTAGCCATATTCCATTTTGCCCAGAAAATTGTGCAGGTGTATGTGTGTAACCCGCTTATAGTCCATTAAATTACGGAGAAAATTGGCCAGGTGCAAAGATAATAGATGTAATGAAGAACACATCCTTTTTTCCTTTTTTTAAACGTCACTCTTTTGTTTTCTACTAGGATGCTACTGTAGGAAGGTATGGGGCTTAAGGCTTAGAGCTCTGGCAATCACTGTGTCCATGAATAAACCACTGGTGGTGCTGATCCACTGAGTAGGGAAGAGTGATAAGATAGAAAAAAGTCTAGATCATTGTAAGATCAACCACCTTGTGTTAGTGACCCAGTCGTGTCCAACTCTTTGTGACCCCATGGACTGTAGCCTCTCAGGCTCCTCTGTCTATGGAATTCTCTAATCTAGAATACTGGCATGGGTTGCCATTTCCTTCTCCAGGGGATCTTCCAAACTCAGGGACTAAACCCGGGTCTCCCGCATTGCAGGCGGGTTCTTTATCGACTGAGCCACCAGGCAAGTACCACCGGACCTCTTGCTACTTACAATAGTCATGTCATTGTTTAAGCTACTAGTTGTTGATCAATTAGCAAATGCCACTGTGTGTGTGCTCAGTTGTGTCCGACCCTGTGCGACCCATGGCCTGTAGCCCACCAGGTTCCTCTGTCCATGGAATTTCCCAGGCAAGAATACTGGAGTGGCTTGCCATTTCCTACTCCAATATATGCCAGACATTAGGCATATAACTATTATTATATTAAATATTATCCTGATTAGTCCTAATAATAATCACTACCCAAGAGAGTACCAGATATATGAGGTCTTCAATAAACTTAGTTCAGTTCAGTTCAGCTCAGTCGCTCAGCTGTGTCTCTTTGCGACCCCATGAACAATAAAGTTAAGTTCATGGTAAACACACACACACACACACACACACACACACACACACACACACACACGAATAAATGACATAACAGAAGAGGAAATTAAGTTTCAAAAAAGGTAAGCAAACTGTCCAACTACATAGATATTAGGTGGAAAGGCTAGGATTTAGGACCATGTCTTCTGAATCCTCAAACTGTCTGGCCCACAGTGTTGCTCCCAAGGTATTCAGTGAATGACTGATTTTAACATTTAAAAGCAGTCTGTGCGCCTGTCTTGCTATGGGCTGAGCTTCTTGAGCTGCGCTGAATGTATAAATTCTGATGTTCTGAGCGCTCAGGTACCTGTTTGCGTTTGGCTGAATATTGGCCACTACCATTTTCTTGATGTACTGTTCTGTTTTTCATCTAGATGGAGGTGATTTCTTGAATGACATGGTCTCGAAGACAGGTCTTAAATGGGAAGTCCCCACTGCCCTAATAACGGATATTGTGTGGTACGGATACCAGAGTCCATTGAGTATGGCTTTTTCATATTTATCATCAAATGACAATTAACCTCTATTACTTATTAGTACTTAATTATTAATTTTAATAAAAATTAAACACTACTACTGGTGCCAAAGCCCACTACTGACTATTGGTATGAAAAACACCAATAACTAAAGATTATTAGCTATTTAATGTGAAATATGTTAAATATTATTGATGACACACATTCCCTGGAACAATTATATTGTTTTTTATTTCTCTATGGTAATAAATGCTTCCTTATGGTATAGTATGTTTTATAAAATTGTTATTTTAATCTGAGGAAAAACTGTCATAATTACCAAACAGTAATTGATTAGTCTTACTCCTTGGAAGAAAAGTTATGACCAACCTATACAGCATATTGAAAAGGAGAGACATTACTTTGCCAACAAAGGTCCGTCTAGTCAAGGCTATGGTTTTTCCAGTGGTCATGTATGGATGTGAGAGTTGGACTGTGAAGAAAGCTAAGCACCAAAGAATTGATGCGTTTGAACTGTGGTGTTGGAGAAGACTCTTGAGAGTCCCTTGGCCTGCAAGGAGATCCAACCAGTCCATTCTGAAGGAGATCAGCCCTGGCATTTCTTTGGAGGGAATGATGCTAAAGCTGAAACTCCAGGACTTTGGCCACCTCATGTGAAGAGTTGGCTCATTGGAAAAGGCTCTGATGCTGGGAGGGATTGGGGGCAGGAGGAGAAGGGGACGACAGAGGATGAGATGGCTGGATGGCATCATGGACTCGATGGACGTGAGTCTGAGTGAACTCCAGGAGATGGTGATGGACAGGGAGGTCTGGCATGCTGTGATTCATGGGGTTGGACACGACTGAGCAACTGAACTGAACTGAACTGAGCTGATTAGTCACCTTTTCATTCAGTGTATGTTGTGTGTGCCCTTGCCTCGAACTTACTTACTAGGTTGCTGCTAGATTGGTTGACCTAAAGATCTTTAGGCAGGTTTTTATCTGCCTAAAGTCTGACTGAAGGTCTCTTCGATTCAGAATTGCTGAGAATGGGGACTTTGACAACAATTTCCAGCTCCATGAAGTTATGAGATGGCCTCACCCACTTATTCATCATGGGCTGGAGAATTATTCTCTTGTAACTGACTTGAATTTATGTAATGACACTGATTGAGCAATCAACAATGCCTTTATTCTAAATTAAACAAGTATTTCTTAAAAACTTTCTATATATCAGACACTATGCCAGATCCAGGTTGTATAAGGACTTATTGTGGAGCTTAATCTGGAGAGAGAGGTCTTATATTTAGCAGGAATTTTAAAGTAATTTTTTAAATTAAGTATAAAGTACATATTAAAAAATGTGAAACTCAAATGTGTAGCTTGATTTTTAAAAAGCAAACCTACTCATACAACCAACACTGAGAACACAAAATGGATCATTACCAACACCAGATGCACCTCTCCTGTTTCCTTCAAGGGTGAACCCTATTCTGACTTTTCACACCCTAGGTTGATTTTATTTCATTTTAAACTTTTTATAAGAGAAATCATATAGTATATGTTTCTGACTTTTTTTTAACAGTTTGCTTTTAAGATTCATCACATTCCTGTATGTAATTGTAATTCAGTCATTCTTACTGCTATATAGTATTTCATTAAATGAATATAGCACAGTTTATTTATACATTTTACTACACCTAGAAATTTAGGTTGTTTAAAGTTTGAGGTTATTATGCTCGTAAGGCTATGAGTATTTTTGTCTTTTGATGAATATCATATATGTATATTGCATATACATCTAAAAGTAGATTTACTAGATCATAAAGTCCACACATTTAGCTTTAGTAAATTTTCCCAAAAACTTCTCCAAAATGATTGTATCAATTTATAATCCCACCAATGTTTTATGGGAGTTCCACTAACTTCAGATCCTCAATTCTAGCTATTATTGATCATTTCCATTTTGGACATACTGGTATACAGTTGCAGAGACATAACTGAAGTTTTAATTTGCATTTTTCAGGTGATGAATGAGGTTGAGCACTTTTTAGTATTGATGGGTCATTTGGTTAGCCCCTTTTATAATACCTGTTCAAGTCCTCTGCCCATGATTTTTTCTGTGTTCTTCTCTGGTCTTATTCCTACTGAAGTTTAGGAGTTCCTTATATTTTGAGGATATGAGTTTTCCATAAAATATATACAACTTCAACTTGCCTTTTCACTCTCTTAATGATGTCTTGTAATGATGAATTATTAAGAAATTCTTAATTTTATGATAGTCTAATTTTTTTTAAACTTCCTTTACAGTTAGCACTCTTTGAGTCTTATTTAATAAATATATGTCTGTGAAAGTTACTCAGTCACATCTGACTCTTTGCAACCCCATGGACTGTATAGTCCATGGAATTCTCCAGGCCAGAATACTGGAGTGGATATCCTTTCCCTTCTCCAGGGGATCTTCCCAACTCAGGGATCGAAGCCAGGTCTCCCACATTGCAGGTGGATTCTTTACCAGCTGAGCCACAAGGGAAGCCCTATCCCCAAAATAATGAAGATATTTTATTTCTCTTCTAAAATTTTTATTTTTAAAATGTTTTATATTCATATATGGAATAGATTTTGAATATAGTTTCAAACAAGTTTCATTTACTTAATATGGATATCCAATCAGCCAAGTACCATTTATTAAAAACACCATTCTTTCTCCTCTGCTCTGGAGTGTCACCTTTGGCATAAAACTAGATGCCCAGATTTGTAGATGTGTTCATATACTCTATTTGTCTATTCATCTAACCTTAGATCAATACATCACTGTCTTAATCACTATAATTTATCTAGTGCTATAAAGTACAGGTATTCAGGCTTTGTTGTTCTTCATGATTTTCTCAGCAAATTTGGCATATTATACAGCAGAGATTTCTTTGTAATACTCTGATAATATCATTGTTGTTTTTCAGTCACTCACTCAGTCATGTCCAATTCTTCGTGACCCCATGAACTGCAGGATGCCAGGCTTCCCTGTCCTTCACCATCTCCCAGAGCTTGCTCAAATCCATGTCCCTTGAGTCGGTGACATCATCCAACCATCTCATCCTGTCATCCTCTTCTCCTCCTGCTCTCAATCTTTCCCAGCATCAGGGTCTTTTCTAATGAGTCAACTCTTCCCATCAGGTGGCCAAAATATTGGAACTTCAGCTTCAATATCAGACCTTCCAATGAATATTCAGGATTGGAATATTCATTGGAATATTTCCTGAATTGGAAATTCAGGATTGACTGGCTTGATCTTGCAGTCCAAGGGACACTCACGAGTCTTCTCCAACACCACACTTCAAAAGCATCAGTTCTTTGGCACTCAGCTTTCTCTATGGTCCAACTCACATCCATACATGACTACAGGAAAAACCACAACTTTGACTAGATGGACATTTGTCAGCAAAGTAATGTCTCTGCTTTTTAATATGCTGTCTAGGTTGGTCATAGCTTTTCTTCCAAGGAGCAAGCATCTTTCAATTTCATGGCTGCAGTCACCATCTGCAGTGATTTTGGAGCCCAAGAAAATAAAGTCTTTGTCACTACTTCTGTTTTTTCCCAATTTATTTGCCATGAAACAATGGGACTGGATGCTATGATCTTCATTTTCTGAATGTTGAGTTTTAAGCTAGCTCTTTCACTCTCTTTTTTCACTTTCATCAAGAGGCTCTTTAGTTCTTTTTCACTTTCTGTCATAAGGGTGGTGTCATCTGCATATCTGAGGTTATTCATATTTCTCCTGGCAATCTTGATTCCAGCTTGTGCTTCATCCAGGCCAGTATTTCACATGATGTACTCTGCATACAAATTAAATAATTAGGGTGACTTTATACAGCCTTGATGCACTCCTCTCCCAATTTTGAACCAGTCCATTCTTCCATGTCTGGTTCTAACTGTTGCTTCTTGACCTGCATACAGATTTCTCGGGACGCAGGTAAGGTGGTCGGCCATTAAGAATCTCATTAAGAATTTTCCACAGTTTGTTGTGATCCACACAGTCAAAGGCTTGAGTGTAGTCAATGAAGCAGAAGTAGATGTTTTTCTGGAATTTCCTTGCTTTTTCTATGATCCATCGAATGTTGGAAATTTCATCTCTGGTTCCCCTGCCTTTTCTAAATCCAGCTTGAACATCTGGAAGTTCTCAGTTCACGTACTGTTGAAGCCTAGCTTGGAGAATTTTGAGCATTACTTTGCTATCATGTGAAATGAGTGCAATTGCGTGGTAGTTTGAACATCTTTGGTTTTGCCTTTCTTTGGGATTAGAATGAAAACTGACCCTTTCCAGTCCTGTGGCCATTGATGAGTTTTCCACATTTCCTGGCATATTGAGTGCAGCACTTTCACAGCATCATCTTTCAGGATTTGAAACAGCTCAACTGGAATTCCATCACCTCCACTGGCTTTGTTTGTAGTGATGCTTCTGAAGGCCTACTTGACTTTGCACTCCAAGATATCTGGTTCTTGGTGAGTGATCACACCATCATGGTTATCTGGGTCATTGAGATCATTTTTGTATGGTTCTTCTGTGTATTCCTGCCACTTCTTCTTCATATCTTCTGCTTCTGTCAGGTCCATACCGTTTCCGTCCTTATTGTGCCCATCTTTACATGAAATGGTCCCTTGGTATCTCTAATTTTCTTGAAGAGATCTCTAGTCTTTCCCATTCTTTTGTTTTCCTCTATTTCTTTGCATTGAGCACTTAAGACGGCTTTCTTATCTTTCCTTGCTATTCTTTGGAAGTCTGCATTCAGATAGCAGGGTAGAGGGACAAATTAAATATCTTTAGGTAACATGAAGGTGACACAAAGTGATACCTGAGACAAAACTTGACGGTAGTGGATATTCTTTTAAGTATAAATGCATGATTGTCAATTTGAAGCAACTCAGGATTCAGAGAGATCTTCCATTCATTTTCAAATAACATTCCCTGACAGGCTTCTCTGATAGCTCAGCTAGTAAAGAATCTGCCTGCAATGCAGGAGACCCTGGTTCAACTCCTGGGTTGGGAAGATCCACTGGAGAAGGGATAGGCTACCCATGCTAGTTTCTTGGGCTTCCCTTGTGGTTCGGCTGGTAAAGAATCTGCCTGCAGTGACAGAGACCTGGGTTCAATTCCTGGGTTGGGAAGATTCGGAGAAGGGAAAAGGCTACCCACTCCACTATCCTAGCCTGGAGAATTCCAGGAGAATTTCATGGAGAATTCCATGTATAGTCTATGGTGTCGCCAAGAATCAGACACAACTGAGCAGCTTTCACTTTCAATAGGCTTTACCCTGTGGTCTCCTCTGATATACTCAAACTAAAAACTAGAATCCAACTGATTATTACCAATATGCTAATATGCTAAATGATACATCCTGCAAATGTTGAAGACAAAATCTTTCTTCTAACTTCCCCATTCTTCCTCGGTAGTGATAGCCATTGAACATTTAGATTCACTAACTTTCTAAAATTGGGATAGTTGCCTAGTGACTAAGAAAACACATTTTATCCAGTCCTACATTTTTCTCAGTTTGCTTAGAATTAATTAAAGGAGGTGATTACTGAGTGTGAAAAGTGAAGATTTTCTAGATAGTTTGTTTGTTCGTACACATACAAAGACTGTAATAAATGTAGGTAAGATCACAAAAGTACCAAATCTGAGATGGAATGATAAATCAGGAGAGGCATGATAAAGCCAAAAAGAAAAAAAAAAAAAACTCTGTGGAAAATACGCAGTAAGTGACTTAGCAGCAGCAGGACATGCCTTATAATAGTAACGAATTTTCTCATATAGGTTCTGGATGGAAAGAGTCATTAGATTTTGATTTGAGCTCTGAGCACAGAATCAACTGTCCTTTCAGATTATATGTCCAGACTCTGCTTTTCATCATAGCTGTTGTCTCAGATAGGTTCTAGGAGTTGATGAGATGATCAGTATACAATCTACATTCAAAAGACATATTTCAATTATCTACTACTCTGGGACTGAAGGACCACTAAAATACACATAAAATCCTGTACAATTTAGATACCCTCAGAAAGTCTATTAGGAGTTTTGGAGAGGACAGTTCAGATGTATGAATAAATTTGAAAGCTGAAGTTGTTTGTAATATCAACACTATTTGCACAATGTATTTGACTTTGTAAATGAGCTTTTAATTTTCTTTACTAACTTAAGCATAGGCTTCCCGGGTGGTTCAGAGGTAAAGAACCCACCTGCCAATGCAGAAGATGTGAGTTTGATCCCTGGGTCAGGAAGATCCCCTGGAGGATGAAATGACAACCCACTGCAGTATTCTTCCCTGGAGAATCCCATAGGCAGAGGAGCCTGGAGGGCTACAATCCATGGGGTCGCAAAGAGTTGGACACGACTGAATGACTAAACAATCTAATCATGAATTATATGATTTATTTATCTCAAGTTATTCCACTTTAAGTCACTGGGGAAAAGTGACTTAATATGCTATTTAATTAAAAATTGGAGCAAAGTTGTTACACGGTCTTATTATATGTAAGAATATGAAAATTTTTCATGTTATTTACTTACAAGAAGCCTCTTCAACTGGATAAATCGCATAATTTAGATAACAGGTGTGTCCACCTACAATAGTAACATGCAGAACTAGAATTAACATTTTTGAGCATAGAAATAAACGTGTCCTTAATTTATCACAAATTCAATCATCTTTAGAACTTGAATTCTATTTCTATGATAAAAAATATTAATAAACAAGTATAAAATAGGTTCAAAGCCTAGAAAAGATGTACATAAATAACGAAAAGGTTTTCAGAGTTACTTTCTACATTGTGAAAATCCTGTCATTCAATGCTTTACTATAATATTACAGAAGTGTATTTTTTAAAAATTGAATGGTTGGTATGAAGCAGTAATGATATCACATTTATACTGTTCAATTAGAAGTTTAACTTTCCACTTATAGATATATTTTGAAAGTAAAAGCATGCACACAAACACAAATTTACTGTACTCTTAGAATTATTAAATAAATAGTTTTATAGATTTCCATATGCTGAATAAGCTTTCAAAATGTACACAAAATTTCTAGAGATAAAAAACTTACTTATATGGACCTTGATTGCATAAAGCTGAAGTTTAAGGCCTGGGATTTTGAATACTCTTTTGTAAATGGACTCACTTCATAGATATAATCCTAGCGAGCTATGGTATTAGGCATAGAAGTATTTAGAAACAAAGATAGCATAGTCTTTACCTTCAAAAACTCTCAAGTCAGTAAGTAAGTAAGATAAGCAGAGACAGATCACTAGGCCAAGTGGCAAGTGATTTAATGGAATATAAACCAAGTTTTCCAACAACAAAGATAGAGCTACTAATTAAACTTGGAGAGGGAACACTTCACTGAAATGTCATTTGAGCTATAGTCTCAAGAATGAATAATGTTTACAAAATAAAAAAAGGAGTGATAATTCTTGGTTCATAATGGAGGCTTGAGGATATAAGTTTTCTGCACTCACCTCCTGATGTTTTGTCAAAATGACAGTAAAATTATTTTTTAAAATCACTAGACCAGAAATTTTTACATATTTCTGAATGATGGAAAGTTACTCCACTTATATGTCAGAGTAACATAGAATAAAGTAAACAACATTAGGGCCCATGCTTGGCAAATTACCTCTCCATAAGTAGCTTCTGCCCTGGACTGACCTAGAAAATTCCACATCTTATGTTGGTGAGCATGATGCAAAAAACTGGTTCTCAAGTGTCGATGATGGTGGTTAATCAGAGAAGTTTGTTTACAGAAGAGCAAGTTTGGCTGTTCTTCCTCTTCCGCTGACAGATAAATTGACGGCTAATATTATTCTTATTGGGAAATGGAAGCAGGGATCTCTTTGGATAAGAGGCTGATGAGAAAGGCAGAGGTAGATGGAGAAGGAAATGGCAACCCACGCCACTCTTCGCTAGAGAATCCCATGGACAGAGGAGCCTGGCAGGCTACAGTCCTTGGGGTCACAAGAGTTGGACACGACGTAGCGACTAAAGAGAGAGAGAGGGAGAATAGAGCCTACGACAACTTTAGACTTCTACAGTGTACCCAGAAGAATAAAAGGGAAGATATATCCAATTCAGAGTGGAAACCTCTTAGGTAAGGCTTCTGTGGTGGCTCAGCAGGCAAAAATCTGCCTGCAACGTAGGAGATGTGAGTTTAATCCCTGAGTCGGGAAGATGCCCTGGAGGAGGAAATGGCAACCCACTCCAGTATTCTTGCCTAAAAACTCTCATGGACAGAGGAGCCTGGAGGGCTACTGTCCACAGGATCACAGAGTCGGACACAACTGAAGCAACTAAGCATGCATGCATGCATGCTCTAAGAACTTGCATGGCTTTCTGTCGGCCAGGGAAGGCCACTGTAAGTCTTACATATTCAGGCAGCACAATTCTCATGTTGGGGACCAAAAATATGGCTAGACAAAAAAAAAAAAAAAAATTACTATCCAGTTCTTCTCCCTTGACAGGCATTTCTCACCAACCTGCAGTTAAACAAGGTCACAAGACTAGGTCTAGGCAATAAGTTGTGGGTGGAAGTGACATGAATTCCAGGCTAAAACAAAGAAGACCATCAACTGACTCTTCTGACGCGTCAACTAAGGAGGCAATGTATTCAGGGTGGTCCACTACGTTCCATGTATTGGGAGAGGGGATAGGAGGAGACAGAGAGAAGAGCCCTCAGCATGAGTAAAGAGATTCTCAGAACAGTCACCTGGTTTGACAGCAGACTTCACATGAATAAGAAATCACCTTCCACCATGTTAAAAAATTTAGACTTGGGAGCTTTCCTAAGACCGTAGCACAATCTAGCCCCTTAATATATAATGGCCTGTTGTATAAAATGACCTGTATGACTGATTTTAATAAATAAGTTTCATTAAGGACTGGGGAAAGGCTATCAAGTCCATTTCCAGTTATGTGAAGTTTATTTAGTCAAACTCTACCACCATTAAAATATTAGTAAATTGAAACTATTAAGATTCTAAAACATAAATTCAAAAACTGGATTTTAGAAAGTTTAAAATATACATTTAATTTTCTTCAATATATCATTCAATCATTTAATGATATTTTATGCCAACATTTAACAGAGGAGTAAATGATCAGTATTTTGAACTTTCTAAGTCATCTCTTACATGGGACATATTTTCTGCATAGAGACTAGAATGCACAGAAAGGATAATATTTGTCATATTGAATAGCATTTTAGGTCTTTTATTTCCCAAGTTTGGACTCGGACTTGTTTTGTATCAGTGGCAAAGTGAAAGCAGAACATAAGCCTGCAACTTCGCGCACAAGCTTTCCAAATCCTGCCACCTCACCTCTGTGTGTAGGAATATGCTCCATTTCTCCCCAGGTACCCTCGAGGGGTCAAAGGGTTAGCTTACTGGCAAGGTGAAAGTCAAAGCCCAGGGAGGTGATCCCTCAGTCAGTCAGTCAGTTCAGTCACTTAGTCGTGTCTGACTCTTTGCAACCCCATGAATCGCAGCACACCAGGCCTCCCTGTCCATCACCAACTCCCAGAGTTCACTCAGACTCACGTCCATCGAGTCAGTCATGCCATCCAGCCATCTCATCCTCTGTCGTCCCCTTCTCCTCCTGCCCCAATCCCTCCCAGCATCAGAGTCTTTTCCAATGAGTCAACTCTTTGCATGAGGTAGCCAAAGTACTGGAGTTTCAGCTTTAGCATCATTCCTTCCAAAGAAATCCCAGGGCTGATCTCCTTCAGAATGGACTGGTTGGATCTCCTTGCAGTCCAAGGGACTCTCAAGAGTCTTCTCCAACACCACAGTTCAAAAGCATCAATTCTTCAGTGCTCAGCTTTCTTCACAGTCCAACTCTCACATCCATCCATGACCACTGGAAAAACCATAGCCTTGACTAGATGGACCTTAGTCGGCAAAGTAATGTCTCTGCTTTTCAATATGCTATCTAGCCCTAGCCATCAGCTATTTTACTATCAATCCCAGGTGGCTCAGTGGTAAAGAATCCACTTGCCAATACACAAGACACAAAAGATAAAGGTTTGATCCTTGGGGCCAGAAGATACTCCGGAAGAGGAAATGGCAACCCACTCCAGTATTCTTGCCTGGGAAATCTCATTGACAGAGGAGCATCATGGGCTACAGTCCATGGGGTTGCAAAGAGTCGGATACTACTGAACGACTGACAGCACACACACACACACACACACACACACACACACATTTCCTTAAGGGGCTTAACTGTCACTCTGTTCAAAGGTTTAAGCTCTTATGAAAGCCTTGGGCAGCAAAAAAGTAGCCAATTTTCCACAATAATATTATAATAGGGCTTGTGAAATACAAAGCTGTACTCACATGTATTTCTGATTCTAGTGGGACATAATTCCCAGTGTGGCAACTTTTCTAGTAAGTCTGTTCTTAGCTTTACAGACTTATGACATATGTGTTTTGATGTTTAGAAGTGGTCTTTTCCTCACCCATCACAGTAATGGCCTTATATTTTTATTTCTTCCCATTTTAAATGAAAGCAGGTAGAATATATGTTGCATTTCTTTAAGTTTTAACACTGCTTAAGAAAACTGATGAATAATGAAGGTCTATTATCTTCACAATAAATTACATGTTCTAAGACCCTGTGAAAGTTTATATATTATGTAACTTCCTTTTTTTGTTCTAAAAGTTATCCATTCTGAATTTTCATTAAAATATAAGAATGTCTTTATGAATTGACTGAATAAAATATACCTATCTAAATATCTGCATTTGTGTTCATGGAGTTTTATTATTGAAATATAAATTATTATATACTTAAAGCTTATAAACAATAAACATTATGGACAATAGGCATTATTATATAATTAAAGCTTTTAAACAATTAATATAGATGATCATATCTATATTTCCCTGATAAATATGAGGAAAATAGTTATTTCTGGAATTAATTGCAGCTCATCTTTTAAAAAAAGGTGAAATATAACACCACTTAGGAAAATTTAACTTTCTCCAATAATTGGTGTAATCTGCATGAATAAAGAAAACACTGTGATGTTATAAAATTTTGTCTGATAGTCTATTAAATATGTATGGTTTATAGTCCAGAAATGTTTGTAAGATGAAACAAGAAAACAAAAAGCATGTAAGAAATAATGATGTCATTATAAGAAGCTATAGCTCTCAGTTATAAGAGGAATAAATTCTGGGATCTAATACACAAAAAGACCCCAATGATGGGAATGATTGAAGGCAGGAGGAGAAGGGAACAACAGAGGGTAAGATGGTTGGATGGCATCACTGGCTCAATGGACGTGAGTTTGGGTAAACTCCGGGAGTTTTTGATGGACAGGGATGCCTGGCATGATGCAGTCTATGGGGCTGCAAAGAGTCAGACACAACTGAGCAACTGAACTGAAACTGATGGTGATTATAGTTAAAAATATTGTATTATATACATGAAATTTGCTAAGAATGAATCTTAAGCATTTTTACCACACATACATACACAAATAGTAACTATGTGAGGTGATGAATGTGTTAGCTAGCTTATGGTAATTATTTCACAGTGTATGCATATATTAAATTATCACATTGTACACCTTTTAAAAAATTCCATTGTATAATTTAAATATATATGCTATTTATTCATCAGTAATACCTTAACAAAGCTGAAAAACTATAATAAAAGAAGCTATACATAATAAATATTCATGAAGGTTCATGTGTGTTTTGAAAACATCAGTTATCTACCCTGATTTGATAATTACTAGAATAAAAATAAAAACCTAGTAATCTTTGTCTAACTTTAACCAACATTGCCTTTATTCTAATATACTTTTGTAAGACTATATTAAACAAAAACAAAACTACTAATCCTAAATATCAGCATTTTATTTAGGTAACTGCAAGTCTAAGGAATAGGAAGGTGGGGGTTTTTTGCCAAAGCTTTTATTTCATAAACTTTTCAAAAATGCTCACCTATATAGATCAGACTACTTGACTGGACAGTCTCTATGCAAGCTTTGTAAAGGTGTTTACTAAAAGTAAGTATATTTGAATAAATATATACAATGACTGTGCTTATCCAATCAAGGATACTGAAAGCAGGATGGAAAGAAAGTGATCTGTGGCTCATAAAAACTACAGAAATTATTAGCAAACACTAGGCAAAGTACGTTATACAAATCATTTCATTTCCTCCTTACCCTGATAATAAGACACTATTAATCATATTTTTCAGCTGATATTTACAAAGCATGATACATTTTTATTAACATCTGTTATTTATTTCTCAAAACCATACTATGGAACAGGTTCAATCACCTCATAAGGGATGTGACAGCAATTTAGCCAGGTTTATTTACCCACAACGGCTGCTCTCCGAAAGGACATTGCTCCAACATTTCACATTGTTATTGTCAACAAAGGAAAGACAATCTGAACACCTGAAATCCTGGTGACCAAACGGGTCCTTGTACTTGCTCATCATATTTAATTTAGTGGTAATTCTATTTCTGGTTCTAAGTCCCATGTGTGTGTGCTAAGTTGCTTCAGTCGTGTCTGACTCTTTGTCACCCTATGGACTATAGCTCACCAGGTTCCTCTGTCCATAGGCTTTTCCAAGCAAGAATACTGGAGTGGTTTGCCATGCCCTCCTCCAGAGGATCTTCCTGGCCCAGGGATAGAACCCACATCTCATGTCTCCTGCATTGGCAGACAAGTTTTTTTTACCACTAGCCCCACCTGGGAAAAGTGAAAGTGAAAGGTGAAAGTCGCTCAGTTGTGTCCGACTCTTTGCTACCCCATGGACTATACAGTCCATGGAATTCACCAGGCCATGGTCTGGAGTGGGTAGCCTTTCCCTTCTCTGGGGATCTTCCCAATCCAGGGATCAAACCCAGGTCTTCCACACTGCAAGTGGATTCTTTACCAACTGAGCTATGAGGGAAGGCAGCTGGGAAGCCCCTTCTAATTCCCACAAGATTTAAATTTTATTTTATTTTTTGACTCTGAAGACTATATGATAATGTTTAAAATATCATTAGTAAATAGGTGGAAAATACAGCCTTCATTCTCTGATTCTAATGATCTCCAGGGAAATACTAATAACAGGCTGAGCAGCCTGGGGATCAAGGGTCTGGGTTCCACCATCAGAATCCCAGTCCTCCTACTTTCTCTTTACAGTCTGGGAGTAACTCCAGTTTTCTTACTGAACTTCAGTTTTAACATCTATTTCATGGGACTCTGTAAGGAATAAAGGGATTAACCCAAAGAACTTGGAATGTTGCTTTACACAAGTGGGTTGTTAATAATTCTTTGTGAACACTGTACAAGTAGGTGGACATATTAATACATGTGCCCAGAGTTTGTCCTCAAAAAAAATATTAGTAGGAAAGACTGACTCACAAAACAATTATTTTCAATGAGATAAACTTTAACTATTTCAAAACGAACCATGAAGAAAGTAAAAAGATAATACACTGACTGGGGGAAAGTATTTCAAAGTATATATCTGACCAACAATTTGTATTTGCAATATAAGAAGAACCCTTGCAATTCTATAATAAGAAGACAAGCTCAAGATAAATACTCAAGACAAGTAACTCAAAAAATGAGCTAATGATATAAAAAAATTTTTACCAAGATTGCCTAATAACATTAAAATTATGTTCAACAACATAAGTCATTAGGGAAATGCATATTTAAAACACAATGAAAGATCACTTCACACCCACTAGGATGGTTATTCTGAAAAGACAAATAATAGCAAATGTGGAGGATACAACGAAACTGGCTAAAATCCTCCTGCCTTGCTTGTGGGAATGTAAAATGATACATCACTGTGCAAAACAGTTTGACAGTTTCTTACAAAGTTGAATACAAATTTACTGTACAAATCAACAATTCCACTCCTAGGTATCCATCCAGAGATTTTATGTGGATAGTCACAGCATCATTTTCACAATAGCCATAAAGTGAAGCCAAATGTTCATCATCTGGTGAATTTATAAACAAAATGTGGTATATTTATAAAATGGGACACCATAGAATAATAAAACAGAACAGATTATTGGTACATGCTATAGAATGAGTGAACATGCAAAAAAATGCTAAGTGGAAGATCTTTAGTCCTGTTAGTTCAGTCGTTCAGTCCTGTTCAGTCCTTTAGTCCTGTTTGACTGTTTGTGACCCCATGTACTATAACATGCCATGCTCCTCTGTCCACTCTCTCCTGGAGTTTGCTCTAATTCATGTCCATTGAGTCAGTGATGTTATCTAACTATCTCATCCTCTGCCATCCACTTCTTCTTCTGCCCTCAATCTTTCCCAGCATCAGGGTTTTTTTTCCAATGAGTCAGCTCTTCGCATCAGGTGGCCAAAGTAATGGAGCTTCAGCTTCAGCATCAGTCCTTCCAATGAGTATTCAGGGTTGATTCCCTTTAGGATTGACTGGCTTGATCTCCCTGAAGTCCAATACACTCTCAAGAGTCTTCTTCAGCACCACAGTTCAAAAGCATCAATTCTTTGGGGCTCAGCCATCTTTATGGTTTAACTCTTACATCTGTGGATGAATACTAGGGAAACCATACCTTTGACTATATGGACCTTTGTTGGCAAAGTGATGTTTCTGCTTTTTATATGGTGTCTAGATTTATCATAGCTTTCCTTCCAAGGAGCAAGCATCCTTTAATTTCTGGCTGCAGTCACCATCCACAGTGATTTTGGAGCCCAAGAAAATAAAATCTATCACTGTTTCCACTTTTCCCCATGTTTTTGCCATGAAGTGACTGGACCAGATGCCATGATCTTAGTTTTTTAAATGTTTCAATCCAGATTTTTCACTCTCCTCTTTCACCCTCATCAAGAGACTTCTTATTTCCTCTTCACTTTCTGCCATCAGAGTGGTATCATCTGCATATCTGAGGTTGTTGATATTTCTCTGAGCAATCTCTGACTCCAGCTTATGATTCATCCAATCTGGCATTTCACATGATGTACTCTGCAAAATGCTTCATATTATATAGTTTCATGTATATGAAATGCAAAGGGGTAAATGTCAAATCTATGCAGAAAGAAGGAGATCAATCTAGGCTGGATGAGGGCAGAAATTGACAGATGAGACAAAGGAACTTATGGGGTGATGATAGTTATACAACTCTATAATCTGCTAAGATCACTGAACTATATACTTACAATGAGTGAGTATTACAGAATGAAAAAAAAAAGATCTGTGAGAAATGCGGTAAGTGCAAAGTTACATGAAGATATTATGAAAGCACTGAGGCATAGCCTCTCACTGTATCTGGCTCCTGCATGAGATGCTGCTTGAAGTGACTCTTCAGGAGAGGACAAAAATCAGCAGCTCAACAGGAAGAAGGAAATCTAGGCAAGGAGGCTGTATGAACAATGACACAAAGATAAGAAATGGACATGCTAAGATACTAAGAGAAGACTGGGGGAATGGCCGAGACAATGTGTGCAACACTGCCTATTAGGACTTGGCACCAGCTTGTTAGGTAGGAGGGATGAAGAGGAGTTATTCTTCTCTCTTTTATACTTGATTTTGAAAGTCGATATACTAATAATGGGACCAAAAAAAAAGAGAGAGAGAGAGAGAGAGACTGTTTTGAGACAGCCCTGCATTAGAAAGTTTACTATTACCCAACTGAGGTACTGAGGACTCATGGCATGCTGTTTGTAGCCATGATACTTGTAGAATTCTAACCACACATCATTAAAAAGCCAAAGCCCTATTCTTCACGTTTATGACCATTTTCTGTGTTGCAAAAATAACCCAATCAAAATGGCCTTATTTATATACTAAGGAGTGAGAAAAGATTACCAATTCATTGACATCATAGGACTTTTTCTTATTTTTTCATAGGAGTTTGGAATCTCTCAAGGAATACATTCATGATCTTCCAAATAATATTTTCTTGGTACATTGTTGTTGTTGCTTAGTCGCTAAGTCGTGTCCGACTCTTTGTGACCCCTTGAACTGTAGCCAGCCAGGCTCCTTTGTCCATGGAATTTTCCAGACAAGAATATTGGAATAAGTTGACATTTCCTTCCCCAGGGGATCTTTGGATCCAAGTCTTCTGCATTAGCAGGCAGATTCTTTACCACGGAGCAGCCAGGGAATCCCCTTCTTGCTGCATATATTACTTGAAATAATAATTCAAAATTATTTTGAGATAAGCCAAGAAATAGAGTAATTTAAAATTATTTTGAGATATGCCAACTCTCAAACAGACCTAGAGCACATTTCCCAAGGACCTAAGCTGCCTTGCAATGTTTTTATCTTTATCATTTCACCAAAAACCTCATGAGAACTAGGAGACCACCAAGAATTTTGGAAAATATTTGTTTTTACTTTCTTTGCTGTTTATCTAGTTCACTAGAATATATCTGTCAAAGAAATATAGTCCACTTAATGCAATGGGTTTTTATTAGAAACATGTTTAAATTAGAATGTATAGGAAATATCCTGCTTGCTTTTTTTAATAAATGCAAGCATGTGTAGAAAGGCATAAGTCAACTGAAAAATTTATTTCAATAATACAATAAATAAATCTCAAGCATCTTCTGTGTGTCGCCACTTCTCAAACCTCAGATTAGGTTTCAGTATGGTAAACTGGGTTTCCCAGGTGGTGCTAGTGGTAAAGAACCTGCCTGGCAATACAGGAGACCTGGTTTTGATCCCTGGGTCAGGAAGATCCCCTGAAGAAGGACATGGCAACCCACTCCAGTATTCTTGCCTGGAGAATCTCATGGACAGAGGAGCCTGTCAGGCTAGTTGGGCATGACTGAGCAATTGAGCACGCATGGTAAATTAAAAAGATCTGTAAGACACAGTCAGTCTATTTCCCTACTGAACTTTGGATATAGTAAAGACAGTCATGGGATTGTCAGACTGACACTACACTATGGCAAAATATAATAAAACAGCACTTTAGACGTGGATTTTAGGATATCACGAATTGTTGCTGTTACTGATTTATCAAAATTGTGTCTGACTGTTTTGTGATCCCATGGACTGCAGCCCACCAGGCTGCTCTGTCCATGGGATTTTCCAGGCAAGAATACAGGAGTGGATTGCCATTTCCTTCTCCAAAGGATCTTCCTGACCCAGGGATTGAACCCAGGTCTCCTGCTTGACAGGCAGATTCTTCACCACTGAACCACCTGGGAAGCCCATATCACGGATTACAGAAGGACTAATTTTGCCTGTAGTAGGTCAGAGAAGGCATCTAGGGACAGATGCTACTTACGGTAGGCCTTAAGTAATTAAGTCCCTGGGAGTGGGGAATAAAAACAAACACACGTGCCTGGCACGTTTGCCAAAAAGAAATCAGGCTCGACAAGTAACAGAGGTATCTTTCCCTAAAACTCCTTTTGAAGATACTACTTGCTGCAGCAGACTCTGCCAGCCCCACCCTTCCCCTTGGCACTCAGCATGCACTCAGCTTCCTGGTGCCCCCACTGCACTTGAGTGTGAAGACTTCCTCTAGGCTCAGGGGCACATCAGGCCTGCAAGCAGAACAGTCTGGAATGCTGAGTCTAAGCCCAGCATGCATGTGCGTGCAGTCATTCAGTCGTGTCCGACTCTGCAACCCCATGAACTGTAAGCCCACCAGACTCCATTGTCCATGGGATTTCCCAGGCAAAAATACTGGAGTAGATTGCCATTTCCTACTCCAGGGATCTTCCTGGCCCAGAGATCAAACCTATATCTCCTGTGTCTCAATAGCCCTCAACCCTGAGCTGCCTTCTACTTGGCCTCCAGAGGTCGCTGGGGGACAGGGGTTGGGTTACCCACAGCGCCTGCCCAGGGCTGTTCCACTTTCCTAATGACTTGGCAAGAATGGCTAAAAAGCTGCACTCAGATGGGATAGGCAACCAACGGCCTCTCTGGCCTGATGGTCTCAGGACAGTCTGGCTTCTTACCTGTCCTTGTGGGGGCCTGCAGAGGGGGTGCTCTGAAAGCTGGCTAATGGAAACTGTCATTCTCTTCAGGCCCAGAAAGCACAGCTGCATCTGCAGCACTGATGTGACACAGAAAACACCCCGACAGAGAAAACACTATAGACCCCACCTAGGAATGACAGGATTAGCAAAGATGTGAGATAAGCCTTGAGAGCAACTGACTGAAAACAGAGGTTTCAGAGGAAGCACTGTCATGAAGCCCCACACTTCAGGGGTCACGAGTCACATAATAGTCATACATGAAAGTATGTGGGCAGGCATGGAGACAGAAACGCCAGACCTTCCTGAGGAGTCCAGCTCAGCGATCTTGCTCCTGGATAATCCCACCCAACCCTGGAGAAGGGCATGCACACCTGTTTCCTAGGACACCCACGCGCACACCTGTGCTTCCCCAACCATGGGCAGGCCAGACCCTGGGGTCACTTTCCCACCAGCCTACTGAGGACTCTGAGAAACTCGATTCCCACTCCTACCTCAAATCGAAAGCTGACACTGTCAGCTCATTTGGGGGAAGCCCTTTGGTTCTGCTGCTGATTGTTGTTGATGTGGGTGACTTGGGGCGCAGGCAAGTGGGCAGTATGCAGGCATAAGCGTTCACAGCTCATCCAGACAGAGCTTAGCTGGGCATGGTTGTTGAGGACAGGTAAGAATATTTTAACTTTTCTTCTTTTCTTTTTCTCTAATTCTTGTGTTTTACATGAACACAGATTGACTTCCCACAAAGGGACCTAATGGCTAGCAGAGACAGTCAGGTTGTATCATTTTAGGGGTATTGCATATACATAACCTGAGCAAAACCTGTCAGTAGTTTCACACTAGATTCCTGAAGATCTAGCAATTCTGCATTCTGTTTCCAAGTATTTGCTAAACATGTGATTTTAAGGAAATAAGCCTTATGTGACTTAGCTTCTCCCAACTGACATATAGCAATAATAAGCCTCCTACAATCTACTTCACAGGATGTGGACGCATTAAGTGATAGCAAGAGACAAAGAAGTGATGTGAAAACCAGAATAAGCCAAGATGTTGGTTAAATGTCTCAGTTCCTTGAGAGGAAAGATTGTGACTATGCTTAGCTCATTCTAAACATATCATAATTATTTAAATGAATAAAAACATTATCATTAGTTCTGCAAAAAATTAATAGTAATTTGTAAGTTATACAGAAAAAATACTTTGTTCCCACAGAACATGAACCAGCAGATAATTAGAACCAGTCAATAATAATCCTCTAGCAAGAAGTGTTACCAATTGTTCCAAACTCACAAGTTCAAGGTAATGGCAACATTTGCAACTTCGAAAAATACAAAGAATCCTGGCCTAGTGCATTTCAAAGAAAAAATTTGGTTGCACTGGAAAGAGAAAATAGTGAGGAGACAGAATTTTCCTGCTAACCAAATGGAATATATTTTAGCTCTTAGGAAATATTGTAACCAGCTACCATAAAAGCCGCCGGCTGAGATGTTTAAAGGTGAGCAGTTCCAGCCTTCAGCCAGGCAGTCTGGGGGAGGGGTGAGTTGCTGTGCAAAAGAACAGGGAGTCATGTGGCCCAACTGTAAAACAGAAAAATTGCATGTAATTATTTTACAAGCAGAGTGTGATGATGTGAAAGGAAGAACTAATGATGGTGCTCTCAGCTTGTTAGAGGCTTTTCCTTCTGGGGAGCTCGAGGTTACAAGAAGTACTGCTCACTGGAATTTTTTTCTTCCTTTTCCCTGGATACATAATGTTACAGTAAACCCTGCATGGAGGGGGTTAATGCTGCAAGGATGTTTTTAAATAATTTCTGTGACCAAAGCCGGAGATACAAGCCTGGCAATAATTCTCCCTGACTTCAAGCATCCTGTATTGATTGATTAATTATTCCACCAATGAACTAACAGGTATTGACCTTATCTGGTTGAGTAGCATTTAGCCAAAAGTCAGTAATCTACATCGATCACTTAATGGAACATCAAAGCTCAGCATTCTGACAGGTTTATGTCATTCAGCAAAAATCTGTCTATGTTTTGCTGATACCTTGACCTTTTGTATCAAGCAGTCTTTACAGAAAACGAAAAGCAATGAGAAAATTAAATCTTGGAAATAATGCTTTGTTATGTAAAAGGAAGTTCTTCTTGGAGTGTTACAAAGGTTTTGCTAAGATCCCATTGAGGGGTTTCTTTGCAAATTGAAAAGCAGTTTTCTGCATGCTTGCAATTCATGATATTCTGCTGAAGCATGAAATTATCAAAACAATGAACCCTGGGCTAATTCACACTGCAGCAGAGCTTCACAGAGGTAACACTGAACAAATTGGATTCTCTAGTCAGGGGTTCATATAAAGAGGACTTGGACCAGTGATTCAGAACGGGCAGGACCAGCTCCTATCTGTCTCTGGCTATCCTAAGTTCCCAAATCCTGACTCAAATATTCAGACAAATCCACTGATCCAATCAAATACCTATCTACCTCAAAAACAGGAAGAGTTTTTCACAACACAAGGCTCAGTTGATACTAGCTAAGCCCACAATATACAATGATAATTATATCCTTTGATATCAGATTTATAGACAGTGAATATGAAAAATCCAAGTAGATGCTTACTGTCTTTCTCCTCCTCATTAAGAAATTGGTGATGAAACTCTTAACAAATATGGCTCAGGCAACGGTCTCCAGAGTCGTCCCCCAGAATCCTCTTCTGTGGCTCCAATACTACTGCTGTCCCTTGAGGTCTGGATGCATAAAGATGTCCACTTCTTCCTTGAGAACTTATTTTTATATTTTAATTATTTCTCATGCACTCGGCTTAAGAACAGTTATTGAGGATGAAGGCTTGCCTCCTAGAAAGATTCTACCACCTTCCATCACATGAAGATGGTGGTTCTACCCAGGCAGTGCTGTATCACAGTGAAGTATTTTCTCTCTCTGTATCTCTGCTCCAGAAGACTGCTTTTGGTTTGGAGGATGCATACTCTAATATGCGATAGCGCTACGTGGCAGGCCTATTCAGTGTAAAGCTCTTTCAGTGTGAAGCAGCTATTTCTGCCTGGAGTGATAGTCGCTCAGTCATGTCAGACTCTTTGCGACCCCATGGACTGTAGCCTGCCAGTCTCCTCTGTCCATGGAATTCTCCAAGCAAGAATACTGGAGTGGGTATTCCAGATTTCTCCTTGAAACCATACTTAAAATGCTTCTGACAATTACTAACCACCATTTCAATTCATCACGTGCAGTGCACATGTCTTATCTCTCCATTTGAAGATAAGTCATGGACTGTGTCTCACATACATTTGATAAGCTTTTACATTCCATGTCACTCTAAAATCTGCATCTATGTCTATGATTTATTAAAACTAAAATTTCTCTTTACTGATAATGCTTTCCAGTAAATGTTGAATATTTTCCACAACTAACCTAATAATCACTGTCTAGAATAAAAACAGCAAACAGATTTTAGCCCAGGTTCTAATCTTCTATGCTTATTAATTATTTCTGCAGTTGATATGGTTCAGTCACTAAGTCTTGTCTGACTGACTCTTTGTGACCCCATGGACTGCAGCACATCAGGCTTCCCTATTCTTCACTGTCTCCCAGAGTTTGCTGAAATTCATGTCCACTGAGTCAGTGATACTATCTAATTATCTTATCTTCTGCCACCCCGTCTCCTTTTGGCTTCAATCTTTCCCAGCATCAGTGTCTCTTCCAAAGAGTAGGCTTGTCCCATCAGGTAGCCAAAGTATCAAAGCTTCAGCTTCAGCAACAGTCATTCCAATGAAAATTCAGGGATGACGTCTTTTAGGATTGACTGGTTTTATCTCCTTGCAGTATAAGGGACTCTCAAGAGTCTTCTACAGCACCACATTTCAAAGGCATCAATTCTTTGGCACTCAGCATTCTTTATGGTCCAACTCTCATGTCTATACATGACTGCTGAAAAACCATAGCTTTGACTATACAGTCCTTTACTGGCAAAGTGACGTCTCTGCTTTTGAATACGCTGTCTAGGTTTGTCATAGCTATTCTTACAAGGAGCAAGCAAGCGTCTTTTAAGTTCATGGCAGCAGTCAATATCTACAATAATTTTTGGAGCCCAAGAAAAGAAAATCTGTCACAGTTTCCACTTTTTCCCCATCTATTTGCCATGAAGCTATGGGACCAGATGCCATTATCTTAGTTTTGTGACTGTTGAGTTTCAAGCCAGCTTTTTCACTCTCCTCTTTCACCTTCATCAAGAGGCTCTCTAGTTCCTCTTCCCTCTTTGCTATTAGAATGGTATCATCTACATATCTGAGGTAGTTGATATTTCTACCAGAAATCTTGATTCCAGCTTGTGAGTCATCCAGCCTGGCATTTTGCCTGATGTACTCTGCATAGAAGTTAAATAAACAGGGTGCCAATATACAGCCTTGTCATACTTCTTCCCCAATTTTGAACCAGTCAGTCATTCCATGTAAGGTTCTAACTGTTGCTTCTTGACCAGCATACAGGTTTCTCAGGAGGCAGGTAAGGGGGTCTGGTACTCCCATCCCTTTAGGAGTTTTCCTGTTTGCTGGGATCCACACAGTCAAAGGCTTTAGCATAGACAATGGAGTAGAAGTAGATGTTTTTCTGGAATTCCCTTGATTTCTCAATTATTTCTATGGCACTCATTAAGTCACATGCCACCTGCAAAAATATGAGTGGTACTATGCTTTACTGAGTATCAATAAGCTATTTCAGAATATGCTAATAGGAAAACTCACATACAAAAAAACTAATACTATGCTGAAGCAGTTTTTCCTCTAAGCTAATATGAAATCAGAAAAGACATGAAATAGAAAAAATGCACTAAACTTCAATAACTACACAGGGTGATTGATTAGTAGATAAAGTGAAAGTGAAAGTCGCTCAGTTGTGTCCAACTTTTTGCAACCCCATGGACTACATAGTTCATGGAATTCTTTCAGGCCAGAATACTGCAGTGGGCAGCTGTTCCCTTCTCTAGGGGGCCTTCCCAACCCAGGGATCGAACTGAGGTCTTCCACATTGCAGGCAGGTTCTTTACCAGCTGGCTCACCAGTAGATAAAGTTCAATGCTTTTGAACTGCAAATTGGTTTCATTAAGAATCTGACCTAACAGGTACAGCTCATGTGGTGTCACAATCACACACATATACAAAAAAATGCTGTGAAACAATTAGGATCTCTCATGAAGGAAGGAGAACTCAGACTTTCACCTGGGTCTTCTGTGCTCTTGTGGTTCAATAAACAATGATGACACTTGGACAATTATTGAAAATCTTAAATGGATAGTTTTCACCTCAGAGCCATTTTCTCTTTAACTATGGAATGATTAAATTAAATCAAGGTGGCTAGAAAAAACATACATCTTTTGTTATGATTTTGTAGAATGCATGATGTATTTTGTCTAAAAATAGTCCCTACTTTTGGTCACAATATACTTATTAATACTGACTGTTGACTGACATATTAGTCACTTGTTTGGATTTTCTGTTCATTTTGTATAAACAGTAGAATTTTGTCTCCTTATATATTGTGCTCCATGATATAAACTAGTCAATTGAATTTACATTAATGCTTATCTATCTTCATAATATGCAAAAGGACCAATATACTAAGGAGAAGATACATCATCTTCCTGGAGAAATAAAAATGAGATTTATTTTTCCAAAAGCACTAACTTTTGGATTTCATAATTTGAAGAAGGATACACATATCTTCTTGCTACAACAAGTTAGGAGAATAAACAACCATACAATTGGACAGGACTTGTTACAGGCAACTTGGGGAACATGTGTATAAAACATCGGTGAGTATAACTAAATTAGGTAAACTCATACCAACTGTTCAATTTCTAGAAGTCCAAGTCAGTGAAAAGAATGAGGAATGAGGAATCTAAACATATGAAGTTCAATGATCAAAATACAGATCTCAACTAGCATAAGAGACATTACTCTACTGCAGTTTAAGGTTCCCAAATGTTTTGGTCTCAGGACACTTTGCTACCCTTAATAAATACTGAGGCCCTCAAACAGCTTCAGTTTATGTGGATTCTACCAATTGATATTTACCACATGAAAAATTAAGTCATTTTTAAATGACAATAACAAATGTTTTACACATAAAAAATAAGAGCTTTAAGAAAAATAGCTACATTTTTCAAAACAATTAATGGAAAGAATAACATTTTACTTTTTTTTCAAATTTAACACATTTTAAATGAAGGTAGCTACACTCTTACATCATATTTTGTGTGAAGTGATAAAGAAAATCAAACCTCATACAGACCTGTAGCTGAAAAGAAAAGAATATTTTAATAATTGTTGCATATAATTGTGGAAACTTTTTGCTACTACAGAGAAAAATGACTAATGGTAGTTTCCTGAGATGAGCTGCAATGCGGAATCTATAACCATACCTAGGAATTTTTGTACCCTAGTTCATTAAAGTTCCTTATTCTATCTTTTGTATGGAATTTTTCATTATGCATGACATTGCGTATGGGATTTTTCACCCATAAGAGATTTTCAATAGATCTTTTTTAGAAGAGTTTTAAGTTCTCAGAAGAATTGAGTAGAAAGTATAGAAAGGCCCTCTGTATCTCTTGCTCCCACAAATGCATACAATCCCCCACCATCAACATTCTGCACCAGAATGGAACATTTGTGACAATCGAGGAACCTTTATTTACATGTCATTATCACCCCAAATCCATGGTTTACATTAAAATTCATTCTCGGTGTTGTACATTGTATGGATTTGGACAAGTGTATAATGACATGTATCTACTATTGTAATATCATATATAAAAGTTTTACTGTCCTAAAATTTCTCTGTGCTTCACCTTTTTATCCATCCCTCCCTCCCTCCAACCCCAGACAAACACTGATTTTTTACTGTCTCCTTAGCTTTATCTTTTCCAGAATGTCATATAGGTGGAATTACATAGTATGTAGGCTTTCAGATGGCTTCTTTAAGTTAATATTATGCATGTAAAGTTCCTCCGTGTCTTTTTTATGTCTGGATAGGTCACTTCTTTTTAGTGATGAATAACAGTCTATCATCTAGATATACAACAGTTTATCCATTCTCCTACTGAAAGACATCTTGATTGCTTTCATATTTTGGCAACTGAATAAAGCTTATTAAACATCCATGTGCAGGTATTTGTGTGGATATAAGTTTTCAACTCCTTTGGTATGACTGCTGGATCATATGGTAAGAGTATGTTTAGTTTTGTAAAACTCTTCCAAGCCTTTTCCAAACTGGCAGCACCACTTTGCATTTCCACAGCAGTGAATGAGCATTCCTATTGCTCCCTTTCCTCACCAGAATTTGGTGCTGTCAGTATTTTGGATTTTCATCACTCTAATAGATGTGTAGTGGGTTTCCCTGCTGGCTCAGACAGTAAAGAATCTGCCTGCAATTCAGGAGACCTGTATTTGATCCCTGGGTTGGGAAGATCCCATGAAGAAGGGAATGGCAACCCACTCCAGTATTCTTGCCTGGAGAATTCTATTGACAGAGAAGCCTGGTGGACTATAGTCCATGGGGTCGCAGAGTCAGACATGACTGAGTGACTAACACTTTCACTTCACTTTCACTGTGTGTAGTAGTATCTCATTGTTTAAATTTGCAATTCCCGAAGAATTGATTCTTTCGAACTGTGATGTTGGAGAAGGCTCTTGAGAGTCCCTTGGACTGCAAGGAGATCCAACCAGTCCATTCTGAAGGAGATCAGCCCTGGGATTTCTTTGGAAGGGATGATGCTAAAGCTGAAACTCCAATACTTTGGCCACCTCATGCGAAGAGTTGATTCATTGGAAAAGACTGATGCTGGGAGCGATTGAGGGCAGGAGGAGAAGGGGACGACAGAGGATGAGATGGCTGGATGGCATGACTGACTCGATGGATGTGAGTCTGAGTGAACTCTGGGAGTTGGTGATGGACAGGGAGGCCTGGTGTGCTGCGATTCATGGGGTTGCAAAAAGTCGGACACGACTGAGCGACTGAACTGAACTGAATGACACATGATTTTGAGCATCTTTTTATATGCTGATTTTATCATTGGCTACATATCTGGAGATTCCCTTGTGGCTCAGATGGTAAAGAATCTGTATGCAATACAGGAGACCAGGGTTCGATCCCTGGGTTGGGAAGATCCTCTGGAGAAGGATATGTCAATCCAGTCTAGTATTCTTGCCTGGAGAATTCCATGGACAGAGGACCCTGTTGGGCTATAGTCCATGGGATTACAAAAAGTCGGACATGAATGAGTACACACGTAAACCCATACTTTCAGCTGTTTTCCTTTAACAGGATCATTTCATTCACTTTTCAGAGACTATGTCTCAAATACCATAATCTGAATAACTATACGTTTGTCATCCACTCTTTAAAGAAAGAATGGTGCTTTGTGGGGGGAAAGGCATCTAATCACGCTCCTTTCTATTTTCAAATAACTGTACAAATGTTCTTTGTGACCACCATCATACTTCCATAACATCACAAATAATGCCCACTTCTCATTTTATTGCACAGAATATTAAGAAGACATATACTCAGAGGTATATGGCAATAAAATTAACTTTATCCTTCATCACTTATAAATTGAAATGGCTTTTTTAAAACTGTTATTGCATGACAGTGAAAAATACATGGATAGTAGCATAGTTTCACCTAAGTGGTTTGAGGGGCTGAGGGATATCACTTTTACCTCCCCTCAATTGTGTACCATGCCATAGTGAAAGGCAAAAAATGTCTTGGCATTTACATAAACAGTTTTGAACTCTGGACTCCTGTGGAAGGTCTTAAGGATCTCCAGGGTTTCTTGAACCAGCCATTAAAATCTGTGGCTGCTATTTAATTTTACCTACCAGTTACATAAGTATGCGAAAAAAGTCACTCAGTCATGTCCAACTCTTTGTGACCTCATGGACTATACAGAATTCTCCAGGCCAGAATACTGGAGTGGGTGGTCTTTCCCTTCCTCAGGGGATCTTCCCAAGCCAGGGATTGAACCTAGATCACCCTCATTGCAGGCAGATTCCTTACCAGCTAAGTCACAGGGTAGGAAACAGTTACATAAATCTTGGTGAACTGCCGAAACTTATACAGCCTCATCCTAGACAAAACTTTACATATGGTTTTAGGGGTTTAGACAACCAAGAGGCCACTTCTGGATAACTAAAGCATAGTTAATGAATACTACTTAAGAACAGGCTTATTATTTGCCTATATAGAATTTTCTACCACAAAATTCTGAGAAGCCTTAAAGTTCATGTCTATTTTCAAATAAAAGAGTCTACTGTCCTGAAATCATGTTTGCTATGGAAACCATGTCATAAATATTTAAGAATAGAGTCACTTACATAATAATGATGTCTCTACAACCAAGGTTTAGAAATGGGATTGATTTCTCAAAATCCCTAGATCTGTCCCTCTAATTTCTTCCCTATTAAGGAAACTAAAATAAATTATCCATAACAGTTGCTTAAATTTTGATGTACTTGACCTTAAATGAACTGGTTAGACGCTTATTTTCTGATTATTTCCGTTTTGTCCTGTTTTCCCCAGCACAGGCGCATAAATAAAGGTTTTCTACATCTAAGCCTTTTGTTGTCAGTGAACTCAGGAGAGTATCCCATGGAATAGCCAGCCCCAGGTCAGTGCCAAAGCCATTCACAGGAAAGTAGCCATGCTCATGCTATATCCCTGGACCAGTGATACAGTGGACCATTACTGGTATCTGCAATTTTTAAAAACTATCAGGTTGGTACTATTTTACTCATACAAATAGTCACACACACACACACACTCATGCCTCAATAGAAGCATTTTCTGGGAAAAGGGAAAGTAGCCTTTTAGTACCTCATTGCCCATAAACTGAGCTTTATGTACAGAAGGATACTTTATACAGATAATAAACCGAATGTAAAACAGTTACTTCTGGCAGCTAATTTACCTTTATAGTTTATAGAGGTGTCTTCTTCATAATGGTACCTTCTGATTCTACTTTCCCTGAGTTCAGTAATCAGTGTAGATTACTGCTGGTTTCCATAGAAACAAGACAACTAACACTTTTAAAATCTTCATTCATGGACTAGTTTTACAAAAAATGCAGAGTTTGGAGTGACTGCTTACTAACACATCATGAGTGAAACATGACAAAAATTTTAACCCTTCGAATGATATTTAAAGTTTGTGTGTAGTTTTTGCTAATAATAGACCCACATGTTTAAACACAATGATCTACGGATCAAACACTAAGGGGATTAAGTGACCCTCCCCTAAAGGGATTTTGAATGAATTGTATAATATGGAAGCAGCTGTTGAGCAGTTGTGAAACCTGAGTTGTTAGTACACACTGGCTATGATCTGTTAGGAGCTTATTGTTTTTAACCTTAAGGAATATCCAGATTTTCCTTTAAAAAAATTGACACTTAGGAAAATTTTCTACACCCCTCCAAAAGTTAAGGAGAAAAAATGCTAATAAGGTTAATATTGTTAATTACATGGCTTTAGAATGCATTCATGCTCTTAAGTAGTGATGTCAATTGTTGGTCCTTAACAAGTAATTGCTTATCATGCCGTCTTAGAACTTTCTATAACTGTAATATAAATTTAAGATGTAGAACTTTTTTAGTAGTTACTTTCTTTATGCATGCTATGGTTGTGCATGGATAATGCATTTGTAATCCATGATAGTACTTATCAATTAATTTGGCAATTAAATACAGTTGCTAAAAGCAACACAAATCAGAGTTCCATCAATTAGTGAGCTCATTAAAGCTGGGATTTTTTTTTTTTCAGTTCTGTAACTCCCCTCAAACTATTTATCAGGTTCTAATTTTGTTTTGTTAGCATTGTTGAGACTAGCCATAATGTTAGGTTTTCTTATCATCTCTTTCATTAATACAATGCAGCAGTAGGGCACTAATCTCAAATTCTCCAAGCAACCACAGGATAAAGTATTATCTGGTCTTAAGATGCACTAGCAAGGTGAAATGGAGAAGGCAATGGCACCCCACTCCAGTACTGTTGCCTGGAAAATCCCATGGATGGAGGAGCCTTGTAGGCTGCAGTCTATGGAGTCGCAAAAAGTCGGACACAACTGAGCAACTTCACTTTCACTGTTCACTTTCATGCATTGGAGAAGGAAATGGCAACCCACTCCAGTGTTCTTGCCTGGAGAATCCCAGGGACGGAGGAGCCTGGTGGGCTGCTGTCTATGGGGTTGCACAGAGTCGGACACGACTGAAGTGACTTAGCAGCAGCAGCAGCAGCAGCAAGGTGAAAGAGTGCTAGTCTTCTGAGTCTTGAAATTCCATACACATTTCAACTTGAGTTAACAACAAAGCTTCATCTTCCTC
Organism: Capra hircus; assembly: GCF_001704415.2. Classification (NCBI taxonomy): domain Eukaryota; kingdom Metazoa; phylum Chordata; class Mammalia; order Artiodactyla; family Bovidae; genus Capra; species Capra hircus. The sequence goes on along the minus strand of NC_030827.1, from coordinate 26,501,442 downwards.
CTCTTTTCTTAAGCACACAGTGTCACCTCACCCATTTCAGAATCAAATCTGCTGGGGTTCTCTAACATGGCAGCACCTCACATTTCACTGTGGGCTTCCCAGGTGTCTCAGTGGTGTAGAAATCCACCTGCCAATGCAAGAGACTCAGGAGACCTGGGTTTGATCCCTGGGTTGGGAAAATGCCCTGGAGGAGGAAATGGCAACCCACTCCAGTATTCTTGTCTGGAGAATCCCATGGACATGTAGGCTACAGTCCATAGAGTTGTACAGTCGGACATGACTGAGCAACTGAGCATGCATGCTCACTTCATTCCAGGATATAATTTACAGTCATCATCAAGGGTACTTTATCTGTGACATTAAAGTTAATCTAAACCTCATGTACCCCCAGAGCAGATTATGCTTCCATTTGTAGGTTTGGTCTTAAGTAGAGTGTTTGCATGATGACTGTTATGTGCCTCGATGGGGTTACTTGTCCCACATTTGTTAATGTCAGGAGTTTGCCATTACTGGAGCTCACTGTTATCCAGCATTTCAAAGGCAAGTAAAAAAAAAAAAAAAAAAAAAAAAAACCAGCAGGGCCCAGCTGAAATATTTTCTTTCAATACAGCCAGGCTGCAGGCATAAAACACAATAGTAAACATACAATGGAACAAAGTAAAAGGCCTTTGTAACAGATCTTTGTCATGCCACTGTGCCTATTTCATAACATCAGCTATTGTTTTTCTCAACTGACATCATATAGGTCTCAGTTAATGAAAAGAGACACGGAGCATATTGCATCAAATAGATGCTGGACAGGAAACAGAAAATGGATCATGTGTCCAGGCCCCCTAGCTGAAGCAGTCAAACGTCTGAATAGTGAAAGGACTAATGTGTTTTAGCCGTCCTCCCTTCCAGCCATAAACTCAAGAGCAACGTTGAAAGTATTTTCTTTTCTAGGTTGCTCACCAATCCCCTACCCACCCCACCCCACTGTGAAAGCCAATCAGCAAGGATCAAAAACATTTCCTTTTAAATGAATCATGGCAATCCAATAAAGATGCAACACGCAGATTATGTTCAAATCAATGACAGAACCATAGCCAGTATCAGCAGGCCTCAAGGAACAAAAATTGCTCACAGTCAGGGGGTGTCTGTCTGATAACGAGCTGTGGGGCTAAACACAGAGCACATTCTCTGCTCTGGGCAAAATCCCTTAAGCTTCTACTGCTCTGGCTTCTTTAAGCAATGCTGGGCTGTTGGAGTACTGTCCTCTTTTGTAGCTCCCCAGACAGGTCATGATGGCTCAGCTTAGCTTTGCAAATGGGGCCTTCAGTGATAGTTACATCCGGGAAACAGGCAAACAAATATAATGCTAACATCTAGAAATAAAAGTTCACTTAAATAAGGGATGGGATGGATTTAAGAGAGTCAATGACTATGCATGATTATTCAAAAACCAAAAAAAAAAAAAATGAATACAGAGAAGATTCTTAAGACTTCAGTGAACTTGCCAACAACTGCCTGTCAATATCTTTTTAATTGTTGCTCATTGTAAATATTTGAGAGGAAAGGAGATATTTTTCTATTTGAAAAGCAAAGGGAATAAACACATATAGCCATGTGTCTATCACACTCTCCTTTTTAAAAAATACTTAATAGCATTAATCGACTTGCAGACCTCTCAGTTTCCTTATCCCTCTCTACCCCACAATTGCTGTAGAATGTGAGGCATCTTGTGCTCAGTTGCTCAGTCGTGTCCGACTCTGCAACCCCGTGGACTTCACTCCGCCAGGCTCCTCTGTCCATGGGATTTCCCAGGCAAGAATCCTGGAGTGGGTTGCCATTTCCTAATCCAGGGGGATCTTTCTGACCCAGGGATCAAACTTCCTGCATCTCTTGTGTCTCCTGCCTTGGCAGGCAGATTCTTTACCACTGCACTACCTGGAAAGCCTCTGGTACTCATTATTGCTCTTTTCATGTAACACTGAAAGTACACTTTCAAATTGGCATTTTCAACCTTGGCACCTATGATGATAAGGTTCAGGAGCCTAAAATACTAAGGCAAAGAGAAAAATATGATCAAAGGTCAACTAGCAAAAGCACAGAATCTATTTCAGAGACGCAGGTTTTCATTCCAAAGTAACATCAATGAGGTATAAGACTTCAGACAAGACATCACCCTCCCAGAGCATTAGTGTCTTCATCAGCCACAACTTTTCAGCTCTAAATTTTCATTTTCAGATCTGAGAGTGTGTTTCCAATGAAGAGAAAAGCAACCCAGAGTCTTTCACATTTAATCAAAAAGAAAGTTTATGGCTCAGTCTCTTTCAAGAGCATTCCATGTGCTACATAAAGATTTGACAAAGGTTGATCTATGATGGGCTATTTTTCTTCTTTCATATTAAAGAATCTGTATTAATATGAGTCACCTTATTTAATCCATTACCTGCTAATAGCCTCCTCTAGGATTAGCCCAAGGTCTAAAGTAATAACTAATAACCATCTGCTCATTAGAAAACAATCTACTTTTGAGGATGCTCCTACTTCTACTAAATTCAACAGTACATTGTAGCTCACATTTATATTCCAGGGTTTACTGATCTCTGAGAGCAGTCGGAGCATATGGTAGTTATCCTCTCTGGGAGGAGAGAATCAATTTATTCCAAATAGAAAGAACTTATCAGATCTAGACAGATTTCTAAAACACCTGTAAGATAATTTGGAATTACAGCAGTAATAAAATAGCAAACAAAATTCCCCTCTCCTGAAAATGATAAATTACTGTATTTCATTGAGCAGACCTTTCTTTATCTGATTTGTTCTAAAAATGATAAATATGTCTCCATAAATCTGAAGGCAATCCAGGAGTCACATCTACCTAATTGAATCAGAGCTTATATGATTCAAAGAGATAAGAACACATTAAACAAATGAGGATATTTCACATTGCAAAAGTGAATATAAAATTCACCTTTAAAGAAAATACAGGGTGAAACATAAATACTTGGAACAGATGAAGTGTTAAAGCCGAAGTATAATTAGTGGAACTTCCTCCATTTACGAATAAAACCCTGCTTGAAATCTCAATTTTACTTTTGCAAAAATTCTGACCAGTTTTATTATGATTTCCTTGTACATTTATTGTTGATTATCTGGTTTCTTGCAGTTTATAATGAAATCTTTTGTCAGTAAAATTTCCTTTCTGTTCATGACCTTAGTATTTCCATTATCAACGATGAAATATTCTGTGGTTTTGATTTTCATCTTTTCAGGAAAAAAATCCTCTTTCCGATACACATATCTTTTGCAGTTCTTGCGGTCAGCATGTAGCTTGCTTCCTGTCTCATTTTGCTCTCCTCTTGGTCACTGCCCTCTTCCACCTTCTGGCTGCCCTCTAATTGAGACCTCTGCTTCATTTCCTCTTAACTCTTTGTCATTATTTTTGATTTTTTACTTTCCCCTCAATTATTCTCAAAGTAAGATTCTAGCTCCTTCTCTGATCACATCTGGGCAAATGTGTGGCTTTGGAACTCTGTTTCAAGTCACAGAGTGACTTTCCTCCACCTGGCAGGAGGAAATCTGAAAACTCATGGTGACTTAAAGGAAAAGAGTTTGGTTCCCTAAGCAACTAAAGAATGAGTTTCCCGTTGATTTTTATGAACAATGACACTAATGCCATTTGGAATCAGGAATCCTTGATTAAGTCTCTCAAGACAGAAAAAAGAAAATCTGTCCTTGACATAAGGTAATTGTTTCACTTCATGACAGGAGAATTTTCAAAACAAAACCAAGTTCTTTCTATTCAGATGGCTTAAGTGAGTATTAGATGTAATCAGTGAATTCTTTTCAGTTTATAAACATATGCATATATCTCTTTAGTGAAAGTAAAAGGAAGAAAAGAAAAAATAATGGGGTGAAGAAATGCATGTCTGAATGAACTAAGGCATATGGAATATTGGAAAGCGGAGTTAGCCAGAGAAGGCTTTTGAAAATATAAATGAGATCACAAAACTCCCCAGATCAAGATCGCTAGGGTTTTCTATCATATTTAAATTAAAATATAAACTCCCTGTTATCATCTACAAGACCCTACATTATCTGGTCTTGACCTCTAACCTTATACACTTCACTACTCCCCAGGTGAAGATCGCTAAGGTTTCCTATCATATTTAAAATAAAATATAAACTTCCTGTTATCATCTATAAGACCCTACATTATCTGATCTTGACCTCTAACCTTATACACTTCACTACTCTCTCCACCCTGTCACCCAAATCCTGTCCCTCAGTGATTTACTGGAGCTTCAAATGCATTCTGTCAATTTGTTAAGCAAAACAAGCTCATTTCCCTTTCCATATGATAGCATTTCTTTTTCCTCTTTCTGGACTACGCTACCTCCACATCTACTCAAGGGTCACTCTATCACTTCTCCTGGTATATGGCCTCCTGAGAGTCACCTCCCCCAATTCTTCCGTTAAAAAAGACCACTTTTCCTGTCTATTATCCCCTAGACTATGCTATTTTTTTTCTAAAACACTATAGAAAATAGTGTCTAGCACAAAATAATTGAAAATAATTTATTAAATAAATGAATGGAACTTCTAAGTTTAAGAGTAAAATGATATAATAGATGAAGAGTACTTAGTACAGTGGCTGTTACATAACAAGTGTTCAAAACTTATCTTCTATGATTATAACTTATTATTTCTACCTTTTCCCACCAGATTATCAAGTTCCTCAGAGCAATGGCCATGTCTTTTTTGTTTGTTTGTTTGCTTACAGCTCTATTCTCAGGACCTGGGACAGCTCCTGGCTCGTAAGAAGTGACCAATGAATCTTCTTCTTTGAATGGACAGAAGAAAGAATATTATGCGCTGGGTAACACCTTGAAACATAGTTACTAATCAAACCAAGAGTAATACTTCCGACTCAATAACCTAAAGCATCAAATTAAGCAAACACTTAAATTCCTTTTGTTCAATTAAATTTATTGAGAATCGATTATACACAAAACTTGATGCTAAATGCAGCAAAGATAAATAGCAATGGATGCTGCCCCCACAAAGCTCAAGATAAGATTAAGAACAACTTACTTGATGTGAAAATGAGGGAATTCACATTTAATCTTATGGTTTAATTAAGACATATCTACAGTTTTTAAACATTTCTTGATGAGTTAGTATCACATAGTAAGGAAAATATACTCATGCCATTTTCTCTAAGCTATTGTCTCTAAGAGGGTAGCACTTTCACTAAAATCTTCTAAATAATTAAGTTTAATAACAGATTTCAAGATTGTAAAAACTTTGAAAAACAAAATATTTTCACCAAAACATCTAAAGATATAATTCACAATGTAAAAGACACAAATATATGAAAAATAATGGTGATTTTTAGGGCATCAGAGTGAAATCTTCATACATATATTATAACATACTTAAAGCTAGAGAGAAGAATTTTAAAACATTTTTTACATTTTATTTTTAGAAACTTGCCACATCAGTTTGTAACACAAAAATGAATCTTAGTTTTCAAAATATATGTGCTCTGAATGCCTGATTTTGAAGCAAGCTACAGCTGCAAAATTATTTCAGAGCATGCACAAATTTTTCCTTCAGCTGCAGTGAAAACAAATAATTTTGCCTTAAAGTCATCAATCTTTTCTAAATGTGCAAAAGCTTTAGGAAGCTTTTCACAATAATTATCAACTCTGAAAATAAGAATCATTTTCTCATAAAATCAAGATAAATTAACTTTTTAAACTGCTTTTATTGAATATGCCTCCCAGATAATTACTACAATAGTTTCTTTTCAACTAGTTCTCTTTGAATTATCATATTAAATTATGTTCACTTGATAAATATGACATAACTTTTAAGTGTATTCACTGGACCAAAATTGAAAAGCTTCTTTAATTAGCTTGGAATTGCTACTTTTCCGTGGATGAGCAGCTAACTTGCAGCACTCCACTCCTTATAGCTTAGTAATGGATTAAAGTGATTAATATAAATGGCTCTCTATTTTTTTTAAAAAGGAGAATTTCATACTTTTGTTTTTATACAGTTCACTTACATTATGGATGACTTGTTTCTTAATCAAATTCCACCAAAAAATTTATTAAAATAAAAACAGAAAAAATATCATTATTCTAGTGTGATCAGGCCCATGTTTTATGCTGTCTTTAAAGTATAAAAGTTTGATTCCTTTATCACATTGATCATGATAGTGAAAGAAGCAGAATGCAGGTCGCCAGGGCTGCTCAGATGGGGAAGGACTGCCATGTCCTGGCAGTTTCATTCTCACAGACTATCCCTAGTTAAAATATACTTGAAATAGATCGTTTCTTTTTATTATCTGAACTTTACCAAGAATTCACTGTACTAAAATAAAGAGGAAAGTATCTTGATAGGAATAATTCATTTTTATATGTAAATTCAGTATAGTTGGTTTACAATGTTGTCTTAATTTCTGCTGTATAGTAAAGTAATTCAGTTATATGTATTCTTTTCCAATATGGTTTATCACAAGATATCGAAATAGTTCCCTGTGCTATATAGTAGGACCTTGTTGTTTATCTGTTCTCTATATAATAGTTTGCATCTGATTCATTTTTTGAAAGAGAAATAAGACAACTCCTCCAGACTCACTGAAGGAACCAATATGCATATTAATAATAATTAAAGATTTTCAAACATGTCATGTGATTAAAATAATTGGAATGTCCTTCCAATCTGATATGGCTGATATGTACAAATGTATGCTAGCCCCTCACAGTGGACCAATCACATTATCATCCTGCAATTCCTCTTTAACAATGGTGCTTCTGGCCTCATAAGTGACAGAACAGAAAACTTGAGTATAAACACTGTACATATTAGCATATATTTTATGACTCATTTGGAGATTTATATTGTCAGAGTACTAACACACTTCATTTAATGTTATGTTTTAATGAGATGACTGAATTTTTAACTATGATTGTTTCTCAAAAAAACTTTTTTTTAATTGAATGTCACAAAAAATTAAAGAAAATGAATTTACAGTGATTTAAATCTCAGAATTCTACCTATAACAAAGCCAAATAGCTAAAAAGAGGGGAAAACCTGTGTTGGTTTTTTCCATGGAAAAGAAATGATTTGTACTTATTTTGATCCAAAGAGAGAGGGAGTACAATTCCTTCAGATTGCCAAGATAGTTTCTCCTGAATTTAAATGAAAATCAGAATCAGAAAAGAGTGTGGAAGGAGTGTTTTTTGTTTGTTTGTTTGTTTGTTTTGTGACATGCCAGGCATCCGGTCCCATCACTTCATGGGAAATAGATGGGGAAACAGTGGAAACAGTGTCAGAATTTATTTTGGGGGGCTCCAAAATCACTGCAGATGGTGATTGCAGCCATAAAATTAAAAGACACTTACTCCTTGGAAGAAAAGTCATGACCAACCTAGATAGCATATTCAAAAGCAGAGACATTACTTTGCCTACTAAGGTCCATCTAGTCAAGGCTGCGGTTTTTCCTGTGGTCATGTATGGATGTGAGAGTTGGACTGTGAAGAAGGCTGAGTGCCGAAGAATTGATGCTTTTGAACTGTGGTGTTGGAGAAGACTCTTGAGAGTCCCTTGGACTGCAAGGAGATCCAACCAGTCCATTCTGAAAGAGATCAGTCCTGGGATTTCTTTGGGAAGGACTGATGCTAAAGCTGAAACTCCAGTACTTTGGCCACCTCATGCGAAGAGTTGACTCATTGGAAAAGACTTTGATGCTGGGAGGGATTGGGGGCAGGAGGAGAAGGGGACGACAGAGGATGAGATGGCTGGATGGCATCACTGACTCGACGGATGCGAATCTGAGTGAACTCCAGGAGTTGGTGATGGACAGGGAGGCCTGGCGTGCTGCGATTCATGGGGTCACAAAGAGTTGGACACGACTGAGAGACTGAACTGAACTGAACTGAGGATTCTTTTAAATGCTGCAACATTCAGATTATACGATAAAAAGTTCACCTGTGGAGATCTTTGTTTGTCTGGGTTATAGTTAAGAATTTAGAAGTCCATTGGCCGCAAAAGGTAAACTGCAATTCCAAAAGAGTGCTATTGCCTTGGAAAGTAAAACAGGGCTCTATACCCTGCTCCTATCTTCAAGAAAACATATGCAGCAAGATATGCATTCTGAGTACAGCAATCACTGGGAAGGTCATGTACACTCTGCTATATGTAAAATGGATAACCAACAAAAACCTATTGTATACCACATGGAACTCTGCTCAATGTTATGTGCCAGCCTGGATGGGAGGGGCTGTTGGGGGACAGAATGGATACATGTATATGTACGGCTGAGTTCCTTCACTGTTCACCTGAAACTATCAAGACACTGTTAATTAGCTATACCCCAATACAGAATGTTTTGGGTGTTAAAAAATATAAATAAATAAAATTTAAAAAAATTTAAAAAAAAAGAAAATATTTCAACAATGAAGTGTATCCAGTATCTTAAGTAAGTATGACGTGGATCTGTGATCAAAATGCATCAATAATTCTCTCTCCGTGCATCTCTTTAAACTTTTCTTACTGGAAAATTTACTCTTCGTATGTCCCTGTCAGAAAATTCTTGAAGATCTGTGAATCTTCTACTCACTCTCAGGTAACAGACAGTTCTAGAGTTACCATAGATTGCAAATAGCTTCAAATCAAAATTTAGGTTTTTCATTCCCTACAAAAAAAAAAAAAAAAAAATCTAATCTCAGTTTAAACCTTCTCTTCTCCTGAGATCTGAAACCTGAATGAAAAGAATGCCTGGTTTTCTTCTTCTCTCATCTTCCTGTTCACTATCTACCCCTACCTCTAAATGCACTTGCATGCTACCTGGGATGAAAGCGAAAGTCGCTCAGTTGTGTCCGACTCTTTATGACCCCATGGACTATACAGTTCATGGAATTCTCCAGGCCAGAATACTGGAGGGGGTAGCCTTTCACTTCTCCAAGGGATCTTCCCAACCCAGGGATCGAATCCAGGTGTCTCCCACATTGCAGGCAGATTCTTTTTTTTTTTTTAATGTTTTTAAAATTAATTTATTTATTTGAATTGGAGGCTAATTACTTTACAATATTGTAGTGGATTTTGCCATACATTGATATGAATCAGCCATGGGTGTACATGTGTCCCCCATCCTGAACCCACCTCCCACCTCCCTCCCCATCCCATCCCTCAGGGTCATCCCAGTATACCAGCCCTGCTCAGGGCATCAGCCCTGTCTCATGCATCGAACCTGGACTGGCGATTTATTTCACATATGGTAATATACATGTTTCAATGCTATTCTTTCAAATCATCCCACCTTTGTGCAGGCAGATTCTTTACCAGCTGAGCCACAAGGGAAGCCCAAGAATTCTGAAGTGGGAAGCCTATCCCTTCTCCAACATATATTCCCAACCCAGGAATTGAACCAGGGTCTCCTGCATTGCAGGCAGATTCTTTACCAACTGAGCTATAAGGGAAGAATGGTAGGACAATTTAGAGGGATCTGTCTAGAACAGATCGGGGCTTGGTAAGTTCTTCCTTTCTCGTTCTGAAGATGTTACATCTGAGTGAGTTTAACGAGGTGCTCTTGAGGCTCCTTGGAGTTTCCTCTCTGCATTTCCTTGAACTAAGATAGATACTTTTTCAGTTCCTGGGTATTTGGTAAATCCAGCCTCTTTATACAGAGACTTCCCTGCAATTTGCAGACTTCACAGAAGAGAATTAAAGTTGATCCCTTTCTGATTGTCTCTGTAGTGTGGGCCACAACTGCCTGGGAAATCCTCATGCATCCTTTGACTCAATAAACTCTTGGACTGTTCTCAACACTATACCATTGACTGTCCTGGTTCTTAAAGCAGCCAAGTCAAACTTTCCCTTGTTTGGAGGTTTCTCAAGAAGATAGCATCCTCTCTGCCTCCCAGTGTTCCCCAGAGGCCTCTGAAGGCCCTTCTCACTGCAGTGGGAGGTGGTGTAACTGCACCCTATCCTTTTTCCCTAGCATGGTTCAAGAGCTTCATGAGAGCACGACTACTCTGGCCAAGATTCTTCCATTTTACAGAATCCTCTGGCCCTCTTTTAAAAGTTTTCTGACCTTGTAAAGCATCTAAGAGTTATAGGACAGAATCCCTCTCCATTTCCATTGCAAACTCTTCATATTTGGGCCAGCAGGGGCTGAGGGGTACGTCTTGTCTCATAGTGTTTTGGTATCCATCACACCTCAAATGAAACTAAAGCTAGTCTGTATTGTGAGTGACAGTATAGCTCAGTTACTCCATGTATTCAGTTCAGTTCAGTTCAATGGCACAGTTGTGTCTGACTCTTTGCAACCCCATGGACTGCAGCACTCCAGGCTTCCCTGTCCATCACCAACTCCCAGAGCTTGCTCAAACTCATGTCCATCAAGTTGGTGATGCCATCCATCTTACCCTCTGTCATCCCCTTCTTCTCCTGACTTCAATCTTGCCCAGCATCAGGGTCTTTTCCAGTGAGTCAGTTCTTCACATCAGGTGGCCAAAGTATTGGAGCTTCAGCTTCAGCATCAGTCCTTCCAATGAATATTCCAGACTGATTTTCTTTAGGATTGACTGGTTGGATCTCCATGCAGTCCAAGGGACTCTCAAGAGTATTCTCCAACACCACAGTTTGAAAGCATCAATTCTTCAGCGCTCAGCTTTCTTTCTAACTGAGCTATCAGGGAAGCCCAACTCCATGTAGGGCAAATGGAAAAAAATAGTATGAAAATAATGAACTTTGATATCTCTATATAAATTGCTTTCACTCTTGAGCTTTTGTGCTACCTTAGCTCTTCAACATGAAGTCTCCATTGTATTAACATTTCTGTACAGTCCATGTAACACTGAATCAACTTTTTAGCTCTTTCCTTCTTGATTTCCATCAGAAGAGAAAGGATATTAACATCTTTCTGACATCTAAGCTTTGGGGCTGCCACTGAGGTTATCTAGTTTCAATTATGTATCAAGTGACGAAACAATGCTGTGTTGTGAAGTAAATAGCTTTGATTCTCCATTATTATGAATTCAACCTGAAATATAGACATAACCAGGCATGACAGAGGTGAAATCCAAAAGAGGTCCTGCAAAGAACGTGATTTAGTTTAAATAGCTTTGTTTTAAACTCTCCTTTCATTCTATTCGGCAAGCAGTCATCATTATAATCAAGAATCAAAATGTACTAATACCAGGGACTATAAGAAAATAAATGGAGATGTCACCAACAATATTTATTACAGCCTATAATTTTTCATTTGATTAATTATTTCCTACCTAGATCATCAAAATGTATATGCAAAGAAGGCAGACACTCTGTCCTTCTTATTCATCATGTATTTCCAAGTAGGTAGAAGGATAATGTCTAGCATAGTACAAGCATTTGGTAAATATTTGATTGAAATGGGTTGAAGAATGAATGAATTAATAAAAAATAATTTTTGAGTGAATACTGAGGTTAATTTTAGAATGAAGATTAAATTATTTATGTTTTCCAGTTAATGACCAGCTCTAAATCTAGACACTGATTTTTTTTTTACTATAACCATAGAACTTTAATTTTTAATTCATTACTAGAGCTCAAAAAATACATTTTACTGTGAATAAAAGAAGAAAGGGAAATTAAAGGTGATTAAAGCAAATACTTCTTTCACATTAGCTGGAAAACAACATCTGGTGAACAATGTCAGAGGTCAGGCAAGGGGTAACTGCAGTAGCTTCCTGTGTGTGTGCTCAGTTGCTTCAGTCATGTCCAATTCTTTGTGATCCTACGGACTGTAGCCCACCAGGCTCCTCTCTCCAGGGGATTATCCAGGCAAGAATACTGGAGTGGGTTGTCGTTTCCTCCTCCAGGGGATCTTCCCAACCCAGGGCTGGAACCCATCTCTTTTTTGTATTTCCTGTATTAGCAGGCAGATTCTTTGCTACTAACACCACCTGAGAAGCCCTTATTAGCTTCCTAGGGCTATACTACAAACCATGTGGCTTAAAACAACAGGTATTTATTCTCTCCCACTTCTGGAGACTAGAAATCCAAAATCAAGATGCTGGCAGGGTTAGCTGCCCACTGGAGGCTCTGAATCTGTTCCACGCCCTCTCCTAGACTCTAGTGTGGAAGTAGCTCTTGGTGTTACTTGACTTGAAAGTGTGTGTTACTCATTCAGTCATGTCTGACTCTGTGATCCAATGGACTGTAGCTCACCAGGCTTCTCTGTCCCAAGGATTCTCTAGGCAAGAATACTGGAGTGGGTTGCCATTCCCTTCTCCAGGGGATCTTCCCAACCTAGAGACTGAACCTGGGTTTCCTGCATTATAGACAGAGTCTTTATTATCTGAGCCACCAGGAAGCCTCCATCTTTACATGTCTTTCTTTTCTCTGTGTCTCAGATTGCCTTTCCCTTCTCTCAAAAGAATATCAGTCATTGGATTTAGAACCCATCCTAAATCCAGGATCATCTGTCTTGAGATCCTTAATTTAATCACACCTGCTAAAACCTTATTTCCAAATAAGGTAATGATCCCAGGTTACTGGGATTTAAGAAGAACATCTCTCTCAAGGAGACACAATTCAATCTCTACAGTAACTTTCAGATATTGGCCAATAGAAGCCAACACTAACCTCCTCAGAACTATAAATCCAGTTGTGCTCTGTGTGTTGTGCTCAGCTGTGTCTAACTCTTTGTGACCCTACAGACTGTAGCCCGCAAGGCTCTTCTGTCCCTGGGATTTCCCAAGCAAGAATACCGGAGTGGGTTGCCATTTCCTTCTCCAGAGGATCTTTCTGTCCCAGGAATGGAATCCAGGTCTCCTGCATCTCCTGCATTCGCGGGAGGGATTTTTTACCACTGCACCACCTGAGGTGCTACATTAAAACAACCTCCATAACTCCAGCTGATTTCACCTTATTTCCCAGTCTTGGTCTTTGAACCAAGTGCTCTGATTTCAGGTGCATTCCCAACCCCAGCCTGATCTAGGAAAGATCGGGTCCTTCCTGTGAATTTCTGCCACACGGGGATGATGACCACCTGCCTTTCCAGCCCCTAAGCATCGATTCCTGCTCTTTGGGCACTGTGCCACGTCCTGTCTACATCACGGCAAAGGCTTTGAACACTGAGCTTTGTAGTTTTCTTCCTACTCACCACTCCAGTCTGTGGTTCAACATAGAGGACACATTTCCTATGAGTAGGCAAAACCCACCTGCCCTGTGTTGTCAGGAAAAATCATGGTATCTTGTGTATTCAAATGCCCTTAAAGCAGCACACTGCCCTGATGTTTCTTCCTCATTGAGCTGAGAAGTTGCCTGAAATTCAACATTAAGGTGTTTGAACCTCAAATGTCTTCTTAGAGAATATGCCTGCCAATAGAGAGAGAAGAACCGGATTTACAGTTCTAAGGAACCAACAGAGGAATCAGAGACAAACCAAACCTGGGAACTAACTAGTGGGCTTCAGAGGAGGATCTGTATTTCTCAAATGTTTTCCTATACCTGGTGTGCCTTCAGTCCAGCCATTCTCACTAGCAATTTTTAATGCCTTTCCCCCAGTCATCAGATATCTCATATCTGGAAGGATGGAAGAGGGACAATGTCAGTTTCCCCAGAGTGTAATTAGTATAATTTTACTTCATGTATAACACTGCAAGCCCTAGAGAAGTTTTAGAATTATAAATTTATCTAACACATTTTCTTTGAGGTTTGCGAAGAATAGCCTAACAGATGTGAAATTCAACTGGATGTGTATAGACACCATATTCTGGTTAATGCACCAACCTGGGCGAGGAGTTTGGTCATTCTGTCCCAAGTAAGCTACTATTCTGTTTTTTGAATTCCTATTATTGGAAACTCAGCCTCCTCCATCAATATAAACCAGCAAAGAGATTATATTACTCTGAACTCTAAAAGGCATAGTTATAATTGTTAGACAGGATTCAGCACAAAAGAAAGATCCACTACAAAAAGAAAAGAGAATGAAGTAGGATTTTGCTGCCTCTATGCAGCAGCAATAATTAACTACACTTCCCTGTATGCTGACACCTGCTACTGGAATGCACATTCTGTCACCAAATTGAAACTAGGACCTTATATTTATTAAAGTGAAACCTGAGATCGCAAATGCTGGTAGCCTCTCAGATCTTAAAAATTAATAATTCCAAACCAAACTCCAGCTATCTTGAAAAATTAGGACTCCCCAGTACTGAGTGTGCCTTTTCACAAGGCATGAAACAACTAGAGGTGAACGGAGCTGCCCACATTAGACAGGGCACGTGATTTCTAGTTTGCCACAGTCCTCACCACTCTCTCTTACCTCCATGAGGCTGTGGCTGAAAATATGTTGCTATGTCTATGCTATTTTTCCCACACTAAGCCTGTTTCAGGCATTTACAATATAAACTTATCCCACAGAAATTTGCAACTGTGGTGTAACAGGCCCAGGGCTGCTCTGAGTAATGGTGTGTCTTTATTGGTTGTCAAGTATTTTCTGTGGAAGGATGGATCCTTTAGAACCTAGACTTCTAGAGGGAAGATGGACCTTGGTTGTGAGCCTCTGCTCACAGCCCTACATACTGAAAGTGAACTTTCATTCAGCAAACACTTGTCCCATATTTGGAGCAATTCCTAGGTGCCAGGAACTGTGTGACTCCAGAATTTGTGTGTCAACAAAATTCCCTCCATGAAGACTTTGACAGTGCTCTGGAAATAAGAGTGTGGGCCTGAGTAACAGTAGGGACTTAGGCTTACTTCCTCATACATCTTCCTCTTTAACCTGAGCCTCTACACATCTTATGCTCAAGACTGCCTTAAGATTAGAAAGGCACTTTGGAAGTACACTTTGAAGCATGTATTTACCTTTATCTCGATTTGAGGTCGGATCTCTTCTGTGCCATGGATGACCAAGTCCATGTCCCTTGGGTAGACTGTGCAACAGGCCACTCAGGCTTCTGCAGACTTTGAAAAATCAGCAGGATGGATCAGTTTACAGAGCAATACTTCAAGCTGACCAGGGATAAAGTTTTTCCTCTGAAACACAAATCAAATCAATTTTTAGATGTTCTCAGCTAAATCTTGCTATAGCAGGCTTTTCGTATTCTTTCAGCTCCTTTAGTTGCTTTTGATATTTTTGCATGCCCATGCAGAAGAAAAACTCCATAATCATGACTCAAAATGAAGCCCTGTTCTGCCTTCACAGGAGGGGAGGGGTATTAACTAATACAAGATGTTGGGATAATGGATACCATATAATCAGTTTTTCAAGAATTTACCAAGCTGTTATCCAAGAAATGATGTCCCCCTTCCCTTGTGGGAATATTAATATTAACAGGCACTTAAAATGGTGTACATACTGTGTAATTCTCAAAAAATGACATTTTTGAAATGGGAGTAATAGTTAGAACCATAGGAATTTACACAGACCAACTGTATGATGAAGCAAGACACTTGTCTAAATGTACTATCTTAATGATTTTATAGCTTTTTCAACCAATGGAGAGAATATTAGCTTCATAACCTGATAGAAACACTGGTCAAAAAACTGAGTTTTCAAACAACAGAAATTGTCTCTGACTTCATCAATATTCCTTTGACCTTTGCTTGGAAATCTACATGATTCATCACAAACTAGAGAGCTTCCATTAGAATCAGCCTTTACCTTGAGAACTCAGACTCCTGGAATCTATCTGACTTTCTCTTCTATTTATTCCAATTAAACTTTGCTGATAAGTGAGATTATAAAGAGGATCTCTATTTGTTATCATAAGCAAAATTTCATCTTAGTCTACAAATTCCTAACTCAAATATCAACTATTCACAAGTCTTTTATTGGTCAAGCTATCACTGTGTTAATCTTAATTATTCCATATGTCAAACTCCAAATACAAAATATATATTTAGCTTAGGACTTATTAAAAAAAAAAAACAAGCAGTAAACAAATGTCAAACTCTAATCAATGGTGCATGTGCAGAAGTGCTTAAGGGTAAAGTCTGAAACCTACTTTTAAGAACATAAAAAAAAAAAATTAGATGGATTGATGGATGCCTACAGGAATGATGGATATATGTATGATAAAGCAAATATAGCAAAATATGAATTGCAGAATCTAGGTAATGAGGACATGCAATGTACAATTCTTTCAATGTTAAAAAATTATCATAGCAACGTGTAAAAGGAAAGATTCATTTGAGGGTGATATTAAAATATTTAATAGCTGGAGTAATGTGGGCCCTGACCAACCAGAACAAATGCCGACAGTCTAAGCTGGAAAGGATAGGCCAGTTATCTGCATTGAATAATCCCTACTATTTGTTCTGAAATCTAGGAACTCTGAGGAATGCAAGAGGCATATTTATAAGATACTAGATCCTGATCTCCAAAAACCGACACTTTTATGGAGGATAAAGATTTATACAATAGGCTGGATGGCATCACTGATTCGATGGACATGAGTCTAAACTCCGGGAGTTGGTGATGGACAGGGAGGCCTGGCGTGGTGCGACTCATGGGGTCGCAAAGAGTCGGACACAACTGAGTGACTGAACTGAACTGCACTGATGGTCAAAATAAAATTTACATGACATGAGTTTATTAGTCAAGGTTCTAGAGAGAAACAGAACCAATAGGATATATACAGATATATTCATAAGAGGAGATTTTTTTTTTAACAGAAATTGGTTCACATGATTATGGAGGCTGTGAAATCCCATTATCTGTTGTCTGTAAGCTAGAGAACAAGGTAAGCTATTCAGTTCAGTTCAGTTCAGTCCAGTCGCTCAGTCGTGTCCGACTCTTTGCGACCCCATGAATTGCAGCACGCCAGGCCTCCCTGTCCATCACCAACTCTCGGAGTTCACTCAGACTCATGTCCATCGACTCAGTGATGCCATCCAACCATCTCATCCTCTGTCGTCCCCTTCTCCTCCTGCCCCCAATCCTTCCCAGCATCAGAGTCTTTTCCAATGAGTCAGCTCTTCGCATGAGGTGGCCAAAGTACTGGAGCTTCAGCTTTAGCATCATTCCTTCCAAAGAAATCCCAGGGCTGATCTCCTTCAGAATGGACTGGTTGGATCTCCTTGCAGTCCAAGGGACTCTCAAGAGTCTTCTCCAACAACACAGATCAAAAGCATCAATTCTTCAGCACTCAGCCTTCTTCATAGTCCAACTCTTGCATCCATACATGACTACTGGAAAAACCATAGCCTTGACTAGATGGACCTCAGTAGGCAAAGTAATGTCTCTGCTTTTCAATATGCTATCTAGGTTGGTCATAACTTTCTTCCAAGGAGTAAGCGTCTTTTAATTTCATGGCTGCAGTCACCATCTGCAGTGATTTTGGAGCCCCCCAAAATAAAGTCTGACACTGTTTCCCCATCTATTTCCCATGAAGTGATGGGACCGGATGCCATGATCTTCGTTTTCTGAATGTTGAGCTTTAGGCCAACTTTTTCACTCTCCACTTTCACTTTCATCAAGAGGCTTTTTGGCTCCTCTTCACTTTCTGCCATAAGGGTGTTGTCATCTGCATATCTGAAGTTGTCGGTATTTCTCCCGGCAATCTTGATTCCAGCTTGCTATTAGGTTGGTGCAAATGTAATTACAGTTTTGGACCATGAATTTTAAATCATTATAACTAGACTCAAACATATCTTTATTAATCAAAATACGAACCATTACAATCAACACATTTTTGCCAGTGAGAAATTAAGTTTGCTTACTCCTGTGCATAAAAAATCTGTGCTTTGAATCTTGAGAAAGAAGAATGGAACTGGAGGAATCAACCTACCTGACTTCAGTCTCTACTACAAAGCCACAGTCATCAAGACAGTACGATACTGGCAAAAAGACAGAAATATAGATCAATGGAACAAAATAGAAAGCCCAGAGATAAATTCACGCACCCTTGGACACCTTATCTTTGACAAAGGAAGCAAGAATATACAATGGAGAAAAGACAATCTCTTTAACAAGTGGTGCTGGGAAAACTGGTCAACCACTTGTAAAAGAATGAAACTAGAACACTTTCTAGCACCATACACAAAAATAAACTCAAAATGGATTAAAGATCTAAATGTAAGACCAGAAACTATAAAACTCCTAGAGGAAAAGATAGGTAAAACACTCTCTGACATAAATCACAGCAGGATCCTCTATGACCCACCTCCCAGAATACTGGAAATAAAAGCAAAAATAAACAAACAGGACCTAATTAAAATTAAAAGCTTCTGCACAATAAAAGAAACTATAAGCAAGGTGAAAAGACAGTCTTCAGAATGGGAGAAAATAATAGCAAACGAAGCAACAGACAAAGAATTAATCTCAAAATATACAAGCAACTCTTGCAGCTCAATTCCAAAAAAATAAACAACCCAATCAAAAAGTGGGCCAAAGAACTAAACAGACATTTCTCCAAAGAAGACATACAGATGGCTAACAAACACATGAAAAGATGCTCAACATCACTCATTATCAGAGAAATGCAAATCAAAACCACAACAAGGTACCATTTCACGCCAGTCAGAATGCCTGCTACCCAAAAGTCTACAAGCAATAAATGCTGGAGAGGGTGTGGAGAAAAGGGAACCCTCTTACACTGTTGGTGAGAATGCAAACTAGTACAGCCACTATGGAGAACAGTGTGGAGATTCCTTAAAAAACTGGAAATAGAACTGCCATATGACCCAGCAATCCCACTGCTGGGAATACATACCGAGGAAACCAGAACTGAAAGAGACACGTGTACCCCAATGTTCATTGCAGCACTGTTTACAATAGCCAGGACACGGAAGGAACCTAGATGTCCATCAGCAGACAAATGGATAAGAAAGCTGTGGTACATATACACAATGGAGTATTATTCAGCCATTTAAAAGAATACATTTGAATCAGTTCTAATGAGGTGGATGAAACTGGAGCCGATTATACAGACTGAAGTAAGCCAGAAAGAAAAACACCAGTACAGTATACTAACACATATATGTGGAATTTAGAAAGACGGTAACGATAACCCCGTATGTGAGACAGCAAAAGAGACACAGATGTATAGAATAGTCCTTTGGACTCTGTGGGAGAGGGCGAGGGCAGGATGATATGGGAGAATGGCACTGAAACATGAAAATTATCACATGTGAAATGGATTGCCAGTCCAGGCTCAATGCATGATACAGGGTGCTCAAGGCTGGTGCACTGGGATGACCCAGAGGGATGGGATGGGGAGGGAGGTGGGAGGAGGGTTCAGGATGGGGAACACATGTACACCCATGGTGGATTCATGTCAATGTATGGCAAAAACCAATACAATATTGTAAAGTAAAAAAGTAAATTAATTAATTTTAAAAAAAATCTGTGCTTTGTTTTCGACAAAGTCTTGGAAGGCATTTCCTGCTCCTCCTGGTTGTGGAAGCATTTTCCCTGCAAAAAGTTGTTCAGATGCTTGAGGAAGCGGTAGTTGGTTGGCGAGAGGTCAGGTGAATACGGTGATGAGTCCAAACTTCATAGCCCTATTAGTTCAACTTTTGAACTGTTGGTTCTGCAACGCTCAGTTTGGGTATTGCTGTGGAGAAGAACTGGGCCTTTCTGTTGACAAAGGCCAGCTGTAGGTGCTGCAGTTTTCAGGGTATCTCATCAGTTTGCTGAGGATGCTTCTCAGATGTAATGGTTTTCCTGGGATTCAGAAAGCTGGACAGTAGATCAGATGGGCAGCAGACCACCAAACAGTGACCATGACCATTTTTTGTCTTCGGGAAGTGCTTTGAAGTTTCGTACAGGTCCAAGCACTGAGGTGGTCCCCGCTGGTTGTCCTGTAGAATCCACCTTTCATTGCACATCACAATCCAATTGAGAAATGGTTTGCTGTTGTATAGAGTAAGAGAAGATGATGCTTCAAAACGATTTTTTTTTTCAGCCAGCACATGAGGTACCCACTTATCGAGCTTTCCTACCTTCCCAATTTGCTTCAAAGGCTGAACTACTGTGGAATGGTTGACGTTGACTTCTTCAGGAACTTCTCATGTAATTGTAAGAGGATCAGCTTTGATGACACTCTCAGTTGGCTGTTGTCAACTTCCGATGGCCAGCCACTGCACTCCTTATCTTCAAGGCTCTTGTCTCCTTTGCAAAACTTCTTTAATCACCACTGCTCTGTGTGTTAATTAGCAGTTATTGGGCCAAATGTGTTGTTGATGTCACGAGATGTCTTTGCTGCTTTACGAACCATTTTGAACTCAAATAAGAAAATATTTGAAACATCAAACATCAACAACCTCATATATGAAGATGATATCACTCCAATGGCAGAAAATGAAGAGAAACTAGAGAGCCTCTTGACAAGGGTGAAAGAGGAGAGTGAAAAAGCTGGCTTAAAACTCAACATTCAAAAAACTAAGATCATGGTATCTGGTCCCATCACTTCATGGCAAATAGATGGGAAAAGTAGAAACAGTGACAGACTTTATTTTCTTGGGCTCCAAAATCACTGCAGACAGTGACTGTAGCCATGAAATCAAGACACTTGCTAGCTCCTTGGAAGGAAAGCTATGACAAACTGAGACAGCTTATTAAAAAGCAGAGACATCACTTTGTCAACAGGGTCCATATAATCAAAGCTGTGGTTTTTCTAGCAGTCATGGAAAATTTTTCCAGAGTTGATGCTTTTGAATCATTGTTCTTGAGAAGACTCTTGAGAGTCCCTCAGACAGCAAGGAGATCGAACCAGTCAATCCTAAAGATCAACCCTGAATATTCACCTGAAGGACTAATGCTAAAGCTGAAGCTACAATACTTTGGCCACCTGATGTGAAGAGCTGACTAGTTGGGAAAGACCCTGATTCTGGGAATGCTGAAGGCAGAGGAGAAGGAGAGGACAGAGGGTGAGATGTTGGATGGCATCACTGAATCAATCAATGGACATAAGCTTGAGCAAACTCAGGGAGATAGTAAAGGACAGAGAAGCCTGGCATGCTATAGTCCATGGGATCACAAGGAATCAGACATGACTTAATGACTGAAAAACAACAAGAAAATCATTTATATTGCTTTTTTGTCTAACATCATTTCTGTAGTCTAAAATAAATATAAAATAAACAGCAAGTAATACATCATTAGCAAAAAACATAAAGTGAGAAATGTGCATTAAAATGAAGCATTGCAGGCAGATTCTTTCCCATCTGAGCCACCAGGGAAGCCTGATATATACATAAACACATTTATTTAAGAATGTATTCCAATAGTAAACGCCAAAGCTAAACAATCCAAAACCACAATTACTTTTGCACTAATCTAACAGTAGCATAATTCATTCCAAGTCCAAAAGCCTGAGAACCAAGAAGCTGACAGTGTTAAGTCTGATTTGAGTCCAAAAGCCAAGAACTAGGTGTACTTATGTCCAAGAACAGGAAAAGATGGATATTCCAGTTCAGGTCAAGACAGCAAATTCATCCTTCCTCCACCTTTCTGTTCTATTCAGACCCTCAGCTGATTAGATGATGCCCACCTGTACTGGTAAGGGTACATCTTCATTACTCAGTCCATGGATTCCATTGCTAATCTCTTCCACAGACAGTCTCACAGCCACAACCAGAAATATTTTACCCACTATATGGGCAACTCTTAATCCAGCCAGGTTGACATCTATAATTAACCATCATCACAGGAAAATAAAATTCTTTTTTTAAAAAGTTAATTTGTCTTTCTTCCTGATCCCCTAATTATTGGTAGAGAATAAAACAACTTTCATCCAATTAGTTTAAAAGTTCCTTCAGGATGGTAAAGCTCTTAGAAAAATAATGTTTCATCCCAGACTTCTTGGTCTTCTCCCCATCTCTCTGGGTCTTCTTCAAAATTACATTTGAATGTGTGTGCCAGGAGGAGGGAGGTGTGTGTTTCCTGTCACCTCACAGTGAAGAGAATGAGCCAGTCTCTCCCTGGGCACTGCCCTCTGGCCCTGCGGTCTCCAAAACAATGTTGTCCTGTTATTGCTGCCTGCTTTATTAGCATTTACAACTGAATTCAACTATTAACAACTCAGAATCTCTACTCTGTTTAAGGCTCCAAAGAGTTCCCTGTGCCAATGAGCCCCTTCACGTGCTCCTCATACCTTGCAATGGAGCCTGCAGTGACTACTAGTCTTCACCTATGCATGAAGGAAAGTTCAAGTTCAAGGCTTCCTCTCACTTAAGCAAATGACACTGGCAAGTTGCCTTTACAAAGAGATAACATAATGGTACCCAGGTAGGAAGAACATCCTGTGAGGAGATCTCCTTTTAGAGGCCCACCCTTTCCCAGAATGTGTCCCCTTCTGCAGAGTCAGTCTCTGAGGAGCAGGAAGAGTGGGGAGGCCGGGTATTGGAGCCATATGCTTGATTACCTGCTTCAGTCTTTTTTCTATCTTCTCTCAGCGATGAGGGTGTATTAGTTTTCTATCACTTCTGTAACAAATTCCCACAAACATAGTGGCTTTAAACAACATCCAATAGTTATTTCATAGTTCTATAGATGAGAAGTCTAGGCAGAGTGTGGCTCAGTGCAGGCTTCTGCTTAGAGTCTCACAAGGACTAAATACAGGTATCACCATACTGTGTTCTGTTGTAGAGTCTTAGGGAAAAACCACCTTCCAAGCTCTTTCAGATCACTGGGGGAATGCAGTTCCTTGTGGTTGTAGGACTGAGGTCCTGACTGGCTGTCAGCAGGTTCTTTGCTTCCACCTGCAGCCACTGGCTGCATCCCTTCTCATAGGTTTCAGCAGCAGCTGGGGGAGAGTTGCTCTCGCACTTCAAATCTCTTCCTCTTCTGCTGCATCTCTCTGCCTCCTCTTTTGCTTCTAGCCAGGGAAAGTTCTCTGCTTTTACGGGTCCAAGTGATAAAACTGAACCCATCTGGACAATCCTGGATAATCTTGTGATTTAAGGTCTATAACATATTCACATTTCCAGGCATTAGTGCCTGAACATTTTTGGCAGGGGAGGGCATTATGCCTAGTGTTCTGGGGGATTATTAGTGATTTCCTCTTCCTGGATGAACCTCTGTTAGGTAAAACACATTCATCTAATTACCTAGCCTATTCTTCATATATTACATGAAAGCAAAAAAAAAACAAAACAAACAAACAAACAAAAAAGCCGCAACAGCTTTGACCTATTGTACATATAAGAAAAATAAGGCTCATAGAATGTAATTGTCTTGTTTTCATACTCTTGAATATTCAGTGTCAGGGATGAGTCATACAAACAATACACAGACTTTTTTTTTTTTTTCACGTTCTCCTTCTTTTGGTGTGTAGTCATTTTTTTCAGTTCTGATGCATCCTGGAGACAGCCTCTAGGAACTAATGATGTCTATTTTTAACACTGTGGTACAAGACAATCAATCCAGTTAAGTGACACAGGCCTCTGGCGGTCACTGGCCTCCTAAGTTCCCACTTTACCTGTGCTGCTGGGGTATTCGGGAACTGGACGATCTCTATGATGAAAATAAACATCAAAAAATAAAGAGAAGTAAAAGAAGCCATTTTAACCAAGGCAGGAAAGGTTGTCACAAACACAACTACTTTCTTCCTGAGTTTCCTCTTACTGTAATAGAGAGGCTGAAATTTGGAGTCTGAGTCCTGGTTTATATAATTTATTTCCTAACTTATTTTATAATATTAGAGGAGTCGGGAAATATACAGCAAAATGTGACCAATTTAGACAATACAGCAAAACATGCCATTTGGTCTCATTTATCATAATGGGAATTTAAAAGGATACTCATGAGCCACTTAGAACCTATGAGTTCATTGAGCAGAACAAGTGGTTTTGCATAAGAGTCACCCTTAAATAATTCAGTGCCTGTGGCATCATGAAAAACAAACACGGGGGAAAAAAGCTCTAAGAGTCATAACAATTAACGACTCAGAAAAACAATTTCACCCCTGCTTAAAGGGCTGAGTCAAGAGGACCACCTTTATTCTAAGTTCCAATCCCTCTGCAATCCCTACGTCCATTTCTCCCCTGGCTCTGTGATAGGGAATGGAATCCCTTTGGCGACCTTCATCCTTAATGGAACCCCTTTGGCCACCTTCATCCTTCTGTGTAACAGTCTCCAGCTACAGTGCGTTAACCAGCTCTTGGCACTCTGTCCGGCAGAAGAGAGAGGCTGCCCACAGCCAATTCTGAACACTGAACAAGAACACTGAACCCAGAAAAAGAGTAAAAGGAGAGGAGTGGGTTTGTGCAGTGGGCAGGTCTGTACATTTGGACACATTCAAGCCAGCTCTAGTCTCCTCCTCATGGGCATCGAGCCCATTCCATGGAAGAAATCAGCAGAAAAGCAGTCATGCTGACCCCTCACTTGCCCCACACCGTAGACATCAGAACTACAGACTGGGGTCTCTTAATGGTTTATGAACTGTTGCTCTGCTGTGAACACAGGAGACTGAGACCTATAGTGAAGAGATTGTTTTGAACACCAAGGGTAGCCAGCAGAACTTCTCCTAAGAGGAAGAATCTCTCAAAACCACTGAAGACATTGTCAGCATGCTACTTCAGGATCCAAGTATAGAAGATATTGATGCTACATGTGAAGTTCCACGGGGCCACATCATCACAGGTACCCATAACATCATTTTTGCTGACAACTGTTGCAACTCTTGTCACATCAAAGTTATTCATTTAAATAATAATTGAAATAATTTAAACTCTATGGTTTTTCCAGTAGTCATGTATGGATGTGAGAGTTAGACCATAAAGAAAGCTGAGCACCAAAGAACTGATGCTTTTGAACTGTGGTGTTGGAGAAGACTCTTGAGAGTCCCTTGGACTGCAAGGAGATGCAACCAGTCAATCGTAAAGGAAATCAATCCTGAATATTCATTGGAAACACTGATGTTGAAGCTGAAACTCCAATACTTTGGCCACCTGATGTGAAGAACTGACTTATTGAAGAAGACCCTGATGCTGGGAAAGATTGAGGGCAAGAGAAGAGGACGACAGAGGATGAGATGGTTGGATGGCATCACTAACTCAATGGACATGAGTCTGAGCAAGCTCTGGGAGTTGGTGATGGACAAGGAAGCCTGGAGTGCTGCTGTCCATGGGGTTGCAAAGAGTTGGACACAATTGAGCGACTGAACTGAACTGAAACTCCACAGATGTATCTCAGTTGATCCACACAGTATCCTGAAGAAGTAAACACCGTAACTGTCCTCGGTTACAGGTGAGGAGGCTGAGCAGTGGTGAAGCTATTTCCCTCAGACCACACAGCATCTGTGAACCCAGGTCTGCCTCCAGAGCCCAGACCTCAAATCCTGTGCTCATGATACCTGCAGTTGCCTGCCTTTCTTGCCAAGGCAGCAAGCTCCCTGATGGCGTAAGGCTTCTTACTACATGTCTGCATCCTCAGTGACTAACATATAATAACCACCTAGAAAATGATAAACAGATATCCCATGAATAGTCTCACATCTGATCCAACCCATTCCACTGATCCTTTCGACTACCACATACTCTCTTTAGGGTCACGGACAAAGACTCACGCATAAGAAAAACAGATTGAGGAGCTGGTAAGTGGAATCTGCTCAAGTGACCAGTGACATCCCTTGAATTGGCTATATTACTGGTTAATTGCCCTTATCAAGATATAGAAGGTCAGGCTGACAAACTCATTTGGCATAGTTTCCTTGACTCATTATTATCTTATTATATATGTGCTCAGTCACTTCAGTCGTGTCCGACTCTCTGCGACCCCATGGACCATGGCCCGCAAGGCTCCTCTGTCCATTGGATTCTCCAGGCAAGAACACTGGAGTGGGCTGCCATTTCCTTCTCCAGCAATAAAGTATGAAGTGAGTGAAGGGAGTGAAGTAAAGTCGCTCAGTAATGTCCGACTCTTTGCAACCCCATAGACTGTAGTCTACCAGGCTCCTCCATCCATGGGATTTTCCAGGCAAGAGTACTGGAGAGGGGTGCCATTTCCTTTTTATTATATATAACACATGAATTGTTAATCAATCTATAATTTATTTACATTTAGATTGAACCAGGTACGTGTGTGTGTGTGTGTGTGTGTGTGTGTATCAGTTCAGTTCAGTCGCTCAGTCGTGTCTGACTCTTTGCAACCCCATAAATCACAGCACACTAGGACTCCCCGTCTATCACCAACTCCTGGAGTTCACCCAAACTCATGTCCATCGAGTTGGTGATGCCATCCAGCCACCTCATCCTCTGTAGTCCCCTTCTCCATCTATAATGTATATAATTATATATGTAATATAACCAGGTGCATGTGTGTGCGTGTGTGTGTACTCTCTCTCTCTCTATATATATATATATACATATATGTGTGTGTATATATATAATGTCCTACAAAATTATTGTCTAACAAGTATTACTGTTCTCTTTGTTAGCCAACTGAGAAATGGATTTTTGGGAAAAAATTTCAAATATAGAAGCACACTCAGGAAAAGAACACATCGTCTACATTTTCTATGTTTTCCTCCCAGAGGTAGTAACTATAAACAACTGACTGCCAATCTTGCTTTGCATTTTTATACAGATTTTCTCCCAAATAAACAAGATTACATTAACTGTTGCACTGAAGCTAATTAAGTCCCATAACAAAGTAAGGAAGAGGATGGAAGTGTATCACTGTGGCTCAGCAAAGGCTGCTTATAGATAGATGGGGCTCATACTCCCACCCTCCATTCCCACCTGTTCTGAGGGATTCCTCATTTCTTATAGACTTCAGGACCTTCAAACTTCATGTAAATCTCTGTTAGGAAATTAGGAGCAGATGTGTTTCCTAATAAACTCAAAATCGGTACATCTTCACACCGCTCAGTTGTTGAGCAGTGAAAGTGATGGCAATTTTAACTGAGTGAGTCCACACTTTCAGATTTCAGACTGAGCCTTAAAGACAGGTCTTGCTTAGGATTACATGATACTTGTTGATTTTTTTTTTTAAGCAAAGCTTAAATGTCTTTCTATTCTTCTTAACACTTGAGCAATATTCTCAAGTATGACTATTCCATAATCAGCTATTTTCATTTTGATGAAGGAGATTTAGGCTCCTCCAATTATTTGCTACTAGAAAAATATATATTAGTATGTCTCACTACTGTGATACATTTCCTATAAAAGTAGTAGGACTCACTGATGCAAAATGTGTATTAAAATACCTTAAAAAGGTCACTGTTATGGACTACATGGTTGCATCCCCACAAAATTCATCTGCTGAAACACCACAGTTGAGACAGTGTATTACTAACTAGTGGCTTTGGAGATAATTAGGTTTAGATGAAGTTGGATAAGTGAAGCTCCCACAGTGGAATTAATGTCCTTACAAGAAGAGAAATGGGTTTCCCAGGTGGCTCGGTGGTAAAGAATCCATCTGCAATGCAGGAGACATGGGTTCGATCCCTGGGTTGGGAAGATCTCCTGGAGTAGGAAATGGCAACCCACTCTAGTATTCTTGCCAGGGAAATCCCATAGAGGAGCCTTGTGGGCTACAGTTTATGAGTCATAAAAGAGTCAGACACAACTTACAGCCTAAACAACAACAACAACAAAGAAGAGAAACAGACTAGAGCTCTCATGGTCTCTCTGCCACGTGAGAAAACAGCAAGAAGGACCATTTGCAAACCCGGAAGAGAGTTTTTACAAGGAACAGAATAGACTGGCCCCTGCATCTTGGCCTTACCAGCCTCTAGAACTGTGAGAAATAAATTTCTGTTGCTTAAGTCACCCAGCCAATGACACATTTGTTTTAGTAGCTATATAAATTCCATCTGAAAAATACAGTCGCTGATACTATCTTAAAATATTTACTTATTTTGAATAATTTTTCCAAGCATGTATTTTTTATTGTGTACACTGCTTTGCATTATACTTATTCTATCATTATCTCAATCTACTATTTATTAAAAACATGATTTTTAATGGTTGCCTACTGCATCACATGTATGTAATAAAATTCACTTACCTTTTCTTCTATTTGGCCATTTACAGTTTCCAACTTTCAGTTATAAACAGTAGTCAAATGAATATTATAGTTAAATCAACCTATACTTTATAGATAGAGACTATGACCCACAGGAAGGCTAAGAACTTTGCTAAACAGAACAAGTATTAATATATGGAATAGAAAAAAAGAAAGAATGATAACTGTTGTTTCACATTATTAACCCTTTCTACCTCAGTTACTTTACTACCTCACAACAGGATTATTAGGATCAAATAAAAAATGTCAAAAGTGCTTTGAAAAAGAATACTGTCATGGAATACCTATAACGTCCAGATGTAACAAGGAATAACAAATCTGACTTCATATTAGATCTGCTTCTTTTTAACTTTTAACATCTACTGCTTTTTCTACAAGTTAATCACTAAAGGAGTTTGCCTACAGCTTAAAGTGCATAAGATGACTGGTCTCCAACCCCTGTGCCTGAGGGTAAAATTAATATACTTTTGTTCAGCTAAGAGGAAACTTCCTGATCCAATCTACCTGTGAATGGCTGCAGGAAAGGGGAAATTAACAGTCCCCTCCCCAGAAACAGGGTGAAACCAGGAGATAGTTCCAGCAACATACAGCCTTTTTACGTTACCTCCTCATCTTCCCTCTTCTTTGTTCTATTAAAAAAAAAGGCAAAAAAACTAGCATTCAGACCCCAGGAAGGTGATTTCCTAAGAATTAGTCTGGCATCTTGTCAGACTCCTGGCTTTTTGAATGTCATTATTCCTTGCCCCAACATTTCATCCTCCAATTTATTGGCCTACCACATGGCAAGCAGGATGAGCTTGGATTCAGTGACACAGATATTAAATAAAAAATGAAGATGAAAAACATTCAAATATAATATGAAAGTGAAAGTGAAGTCACTCAGTCATGTCTGACTCTTTGAGACCCCACGGACTGTAGCCCACCAGGCTCCTCCATCCCTGGGGTTCTCCAGGCAAGAATACTGGAGTGGGTTGCCATTTCCTTCTCCAGGGGATCTTCCTGACCCAGGGATCGAACCCGGGTCTCCCGCACTGTAGGCAGATGCTTTACCCTCTGAGCCACCGGGGAAATCCCAAATATAATATAACTATTACTTAACCAATTTTCATGTCTTGGGAGTTTGCCTGAAGTGACAAAAATGTGTTACTGTATAAAAATAAACACACTTGCATTGGAAAATTAGAAAGTTAACTGTCCTCTTATAATATATTATTTTATTTGTATTTTTCTGTATCATTTGAATTATATTTATTTATTTATTATTGGCTGTGCTGGGTCTTCACTGCTGTACACAGGCTTTCCCTAGTTATGCCAAGCAGGGCTACTCTTCATTGTGGTGCGCAGGCTTCTCATTGCAGTGACTTCTCTTGTATGGATGACAGGCTCTAGGTGCTCAGTCTTCCGTTATTGCAGCACACAGGCTCAGGAGTTGGGGCTCACAGGCCCTCGAGTATGTGGGCTTCAGTAGTTGAGGCATGCGGGCTTACTTTCTCCAAGGCATGTGGAATCCTCCAGGAGCAGGGATCAAACTTGTGTCCCCTGTGCTGGCGGGCAAACTCATCCACTGCATCACCAAGGAAGCCCAAAATTGACTGTTCTTACTCTTATTTATAAGAATGCAAATAGTAACAAATTTCCTCTCTTGGGCTCCAAAATCACTGTGGATGGTGACTGCAGCCATGAAATCAGAAGACAATTGCTTCTTGGCAGGAAAACAATGACAAACCTAGACTGTGTTGAAAAGCAGAGACATTACATTGCCGACTAAGGTCCGTATAGTCAAAGTTATGGTCTTCCCAGTGGTCACGTATGGTTCTGAGAGTTGAACCATAAAGAAAGAAGCTGTGGTACATATACACAATGGAATATTACTCAACCATAAAAAAGAATGCATTTGAGTCAGTTCTGATGAGGTGGATGAACCTAGAACCTATTATACAGAGTGAAGTGGGTCAGAAAGAGAAAGATAAATATTGTATTCTAACGCACATATATGGAATCTAGAAAAATGGTTCTGAATAATTTATTTACAGGGCAGCAATGGAGAAACAGACATAAAGAATAGACTTATGACATCGGAAGAGGGGAGGAGAGGGTGAGTTGTATGGGAAGAGTAACACAGAAATTTATATTACCACACGTAAAATAGTTTTACTTTTCAGAGTGGAATTCATATTTCTGTAATTGTGAATTACAGAAATAACTGGATAATTAGAAAGTTAACTGTCTTCTTAAAACATGTAATTTTATTTGTATTTTTCTGTATCATTTGAATTACATTTATTTATTTATTATTGCCTGTGCTGGTTCTTCAGTGTTTTTAAATCTTTTTGAATCATTTATGAAAGGTAAGTCAAAAGATGCATATGATTTTGGTGGCTTGTGTTCTCCTATTTAGCCACAGGAATTTGCTGTATGGCTCAGGAAACTCAAAAAGGGGCTCTGTATCAACCTAGAGAGGTGGGATGGGGAGGGAGATGGGAGGGAGGTTCAAAAGGGAGGGAATATATGTATACCTGTGGCTGATTCACATTGAGGTTTGACAGAAAACAACAAAATTCTATAAAGCAATTATCCTTCAATAAAATTTTTTTTAATAAATAAATAAATTTTTTAAAAAGAAGGCAGAATGCCAAAGAATTGATGCCTTCAAACAGTGGTGCTGGATGAGACTCCTGAAAGTACCTTGGACATCAAGGAGATCAAACCAGTCAATCTTAAGGGAGATAAACCCTCAATATTCACTGGAAGGACTGATGCTAGAGCTGAAGCTCCAGTATTTTGGTCATCTGATGCAAAAAGATGACTCATTGGAAAAGTCCCTGATGCTGGGAAAGACTGAGGACAGGAGGAGAAGAGGGTGACAGAGGACAGGATGGTTGGATGACATCACCAACTCAATGGACATGACTTTGAGCAAGCTCTGGGAGATGGTGAGAGACAGGGAGGCCAGGCATGCTGCAGTACAAAGGGTTGCAAACATTCATGACTGGGTGACTGAACAACAACAACAGCTCATTAGCAATCCCTTTTTATTAATAAATTTGATTTGATTCCCTAGGGAGAGAAATGTGCACTAGAGCTCTTCTCTGAGTTATTAGCAGTTTAGTTTTTAGAGTGGAATTCATATTTGTGTAATTGTGAATGACCTCTATGGTTTTTAAATCATTTTGAATCATTCATGAAATGTAAGTCGAAGGATGCATATGATTTTCATGCCTTTTGTTCTCCTATTTAGGTTCAATAAGTTGCTGAACCTCATGAAAACATGTTTCTTGTAAACAAAAAAAAATGACAGAATTAATATAGAATATTTATTTACTAATACTAGTTAGTAATACTAGGTAATACTCATGGACTGCTACCCTTCGGCCCTACTGTTTGGTAAATTAAACAGAACAAAAGGGAAGAAAAAATATAAGATAAATAGAAAAATGAGAATGAACCATGAGGAAGACTAAAGAGGCAGACATGGATGAATCTTAGACATGAAACAACTTCTGGATCTTATGTGCTATCATGATATCATTCATTATACCTTAACCCTTCACTGTCTTCCTTCTTCTAAAACATGTACAGCAGGTATTATAAGATTATTGTTGCTGTTATTGACTGACATCTAATCACTCTCTTGTGTAAGAATAACTCAGTTTTGGTTTGGAATACCAACTATTTCCTAATACCAAAAAATTATAGCAAGTAACATTTATTGTAGGAAGGATTATATGTTACCAATGTTTTTCAGTAAGGATATCAAAAAAAAGGAAATCACATCTCTTCAACTAGTAAGTCATGATTCATAGAAGATCTCACAGATAAACAATTAATATCTCAGCCCCATCTACCATGCCATGAAAGATATCTTTACTCAATTCTAAGGAAATTTAGCAAGAAAATGATTCTGTTTACAAGTGGTAAATCCTACACATTCTTCAAAATGGTGTGTGAGTCAGTTCTCCTTCTGAGGTTGAACACTCCACAAACCATAACTTGATTCGAACTCAATTTCTCCCCCATCCCAACCACATTCTTCTAATCAAAAAAAAATCATAATAAGTAAAAATATTGCTGATTCCTTTGGAAATCCTGACTTATCAAATGGATTTTCCAAGGTATGGAAATCCCCACTCAAACTAGCTTAAAACTGGAAAATGAAATAATTGTTCCAAATCAAAGATCTTCTTACACAAGAGGGTGATTAGATATCAGGCAATAGCGGCAACAATAATCCTACAATAGCTGTTGTACATGTTTTAGAAGAGGGAAGCCAGTGAAAGGTTGATATATGATGATATCATGATTGCACATAAGATCCAGAAGTTGTTCTAAGTTTATAATCTAGAACAGATCAAGAAAGAGTCATAGTACATCATATACCAACAAATACAATCTTACCTCTTTCACTCATCTGGGTTTCATGTTGCTCCATCATTGAGTCATGTCTGACTCTTTGTGACCCCATGGACTGCAGCCCACCAAGCTCCTTTGTCCATAGGATTTTCCAGAAAAGAATACTGGAGTGGGTTGCTATTTCCTTCTCCAGGGGAATCTTCCCAACCCAAGAATCAAACCCAAGTCTTTTCACCTCCTGCATTGGCAGGCAAATTCTTTTACCACTGTGCTACCTGGAAAACCCAATCTGGGCCGCACATCAGTTCAGTTCACTCTCTCAGTATTATCCAACTCTTTGAGACCCCATAGACTGCAGCACACCAGGCTTCCCTGTCTGTCTTCAATTCCTGGAGCATACTCAAACTCATGTCCATCGAGTTGGTGATGCCATCCAACCATCTCATCCTCTGCCATCCCCTTCTCCTCCTGCCTTCAATCTTTCCCAGCATCAGGGTCTTTTCTAATGAATCAGTTCTTCCTATCAGGTGGTCACAGTACTGGAGCTTTAGTTTCAGCATCAGTCCTTCCAATGAATATTCAGGATTGATTTCCTTTAGGATTGACTGGTTTGATCATCTTGTTGTCCAAGTAACCCTCAAGAATCTTCTCCAACACGACTGTTCAAAAGCATCAATTCTTTGGCGCTCAGGTTTCTTTATGGTCCAACTCTCACATTCAAACATGACTACTGGAAAAACCATAGCTTTGACTAGATGGACATTTGTTGTCAAAGTAATGTCTGCTTTTTAATATGCTGTCTAGGTTGGGCACAGCTTTTCTTCCAAGCAGCAAGTGTCTTTTAATTTCATGGCTGCAGTCACCATCTGCAGTGATTTTGGAGCCCAAGAAAATAAAGTCTGTCACTGTTTCCATTGTTTCCCCATCTATTTGCCATGAAGTGATAGGACTGGATGCCATAATCTTCGTTTTTTGAATGCTGAGTTTTAAGCCAGCTTTTTCACTCTCATCTTTCATTTTCATCAAGAGGCTCTGTAGTTCCTCTTTATTTTCTGCCATAAGGGTGGTGTCATCTGCATATCTGAGGTTATTTCTATTTCTCCTGACAATCTTGATTCCAGCTTGTGCTTCTTCCAGCCCAGCATTTCACAAGATGTACTCTGCACATAAGTTAAATAAACTGAGTAATAATATATAGCCTTGACATATTCCTTTCCCAATTTTGAACTCGTTAGATCTGATAGACAGAGTGCCTAAAGAACTTTGGAGAAGGTTTGTAACATTGCATAGGAGGTGGTGATCAAAACCATCCCCAAGAAAAAGAAATCCAAAAAGGGAAAATGGTTGTTTGAGGAGGGCTTACAAATAGCTGAGAAAAGAGGAGCAGTGAAAGGCAAAGGAGAAAAGGAAAGATATATTCATCTGAATGCAGAGTTTAAAAACAATAGCAAGGAGAAATAATAAAGCCTTCCTAAGTGAATCACCACAAAGAAATAGAGGAAAACAATAGAATGTGAAAGACTAGAGATCTCAAGTAAATTAGAAATACCAAGGGAATATTTCACTCAAAGACAGGCACAATTATAGACAGAAATGGTATGGACCTAACAGAAGCAGAAGATATTACAAATAGGTGGCAAGAATACATAGAAGAACTATACAAAATAGATCTTAATGACCTAGATAATCACAATGATGTGATCACTCAACTAAAGCCAGACATCCTGGAGTCAAGTGAGTCTTGGGAAGTATCACTATGAACAAAGCTAGTGGAGGTGATGGAATTCCAGGTAAGCTATTTCAAATCCTAAAAGATGGTGCTGTGAAAGTGCTGCACTCAATATGCCAGCAAATTTGGAAAACTCAGCCGTGACCACAGGACTGGAAAAGATCAGTTTTCATTCCAATTCCAAAGAAAGGCAATGCCAAAGAATGTTCAAACTACAGCACAATTGCACTCATCTCACACTCTAGCAACGTAATGCTCAAAATTTTCCAAGCCATGCTTCAACAATATGTGAACCGAGAATTTCCAGATGTTCAAGCTGAATTTAGAAAAGGCAGATGAACCAGAAATCAAATTTCCAACATCCATTGGATCATAGAAAAAGCAAAAAAAAAAATCCAGAAAAACATCTACTTCTGCTTCACTGACTACGCAAAAGTCAGTGGATCACAGTCAGTTTGACTGTGTGGATCACAACATACTGTGGAAAATTCTTAAAGGGATGGGAATAGCAGACCACCTTACTTTCTTCTGAGCAATCTGTATTCAGATCAAGAAGCAACAGTTAGAACCGGACATGGAACAATGGACTGGTTCAAAATTGGATTGCATCAGCTCAGTTCAGTTCAGTTCAGTCGCCCAGTCATGTCTGACTCTTTGTGACCCCAAGAATTGCAGCACATCAGGCCTCCCTGTCCATCACCAACTCCCGGAGTTCACTCAAACTCATGTCCATCGAGTCAGTGATACCATCCAGCCATCTCATCCTCTTTCATCCTCTTCTCCTCCTGCCCCTAGTCCCTCCCAGCATCAGCCTTTTCCAATGAGTCAACTCTTCGCATGAGGTGGCCAAAGTATTGGAGTTTCAGCTTCAACATCAGTCCTTCCAAAGAACACTGGGGACTGATCTCCTTTAGAATGGACTGGTTGGATCTCCTTGCAGTCCAAGGGACTCTCAAGAGTCTTCTCCAACACCACAGTTCAAAAGCATCAGTTCTTCAGTGCTCAGCTTTCTCCACAGTCCAACTCTCACATCCATACATGACTACTGGAAAAAACATAGCCTTGACTAAACGGACCTTTGTTGGCAAAGTAATGTCTCTGCTTTTGAATATGCTATCTTACACCCATAAAATATGCATAATGCTATTTTCTTCATCATTACTGAAGTTAATCGGTTTTGAAAGAACACTTATTAAAAGTTATGAAAATTGGAAGAAAGATACGCTCTCCAGAAAACATGTCAAATATACACTAATAACAAACATTCTAAAACCAGATAATGATCTAATAGAGACATTCTTAGTCCTTTGAAACATGAGAGGAAAAAAATTCAGACCCACTCTACATGAAATATGAATTTATTTTAGGAAGCAGATTGTACTGCTACTTTGAGAGAGCTTTTATTTTCTATTATGTCAGCTCTCCCACCTCAACAACAATCTTTGCCACTGCACAAACACTCAAAATATGAAAAATCATAGACTTCAAAATGTTTAGAAATATGTAGTTTATTGGCAGTGCATTAGAAGAAAACATACTTAATAAGATCAGAAAATCCAACAAAAGTAGTAATTCTCTGAATCAGAAAGTAGCAACGTTTTCTCTGCAGGTAGTGAGAGAGAAGTCGTCATCACACCAAACAACCCTAAGAATCAGATGTCCCCAGGAACTGAGTTACAACAATTCCAATCTATTACACTGTTCAGTGTCCTTCCTACCTTAGAAACTGGCCATCTAACCCAAGGGCCTGAAGGGTTCATACTAAAAGTGTACAGCACTTATTTAGGCTGCTGCCTCAGGGCACATTGTCTCAAGAAATTATGGAGTAAAAAGTATGTGATATTGACTGCAAAAGACATTTCAACACATTTAATTGTTTAATAGACAATTACTGAGTATATTTTTGTGCCAAATATTATGATTTGCAATAGAAATATAAACCATGAGCAATAAAGTTTGGTGAAGGGTAGTGACAAGACTACTGTATGATATACAGTTTAGGTCTGTCATTAGGAATTGAGACAGGAGCTAGGTTTATGGGATCAGAGAGCTAGAGAAGTCAGTCTAGAGTGGCCAGGTCTAGTGGCTCGGATGGTAAAGAATCTACCTGCAATGTAGGAGACCCAGGTTCAATCCCTGGGTTGGGAATATCCCCTGGAGGAGAGAATGGTTATCCACTCCAGTATTCTTGCCTGGAGAGTTCCACGGACAGAGGAGCCTGGCAGGCCACAGTCCATGGGTTCCCAAGAGTTGGACATGACTGTGAGACTTTCACTTTCTTTCAGGATCAAAGGAAAGAATGGATACAAAGAATGGGGGAGGCTGGAAAAATACATGTTGATGAGCATGAACTTAAGCTGAGTACTTAAAGCAAGTGTATGCAAGAGTCTTTCTGGTGAGGGGAAGGGGGAGGGATGAATTAGGAGCTTGGGATTAACATATACACACTACTATAAATAAAACAGATAATCAACAAGGACCAATTATATAGCACAGGGAACCTACTCAATATTCTGTAATAACCTATATGGGAAAAGAATCAGAAAAAGAATGGATATATGTATAACTCGTTCACTTTGCTGTTCATCAGAAACTGACACAACATTGTAAACCAACTATACTCCAAAGTAAAATTAAATTTAAAAAATTTTTGTAATTAAAAAATTAAATTAAAAATTTTTTTGTAACTAACTAACAAAAATAGGTATTTCCTAGAAGTGCACTTCCAAACTTTGATGCAAATGATTGGAAACTATTAAGAACTATGGGCTTCCCAGGTGGGCTAGTGGTAAAGAATCCCCCTGCCAATGTAGGAACATAAGAGACTCTGGTTTGATCCTTGGGTCAGGATGAGCCCCTGGAGGAAGTCATGGCAACTGACTCCAGAACTCCTGCCTGATGGTATCATCTTTCATCCTCAAAAGCATTGTGGTTTGGGTGATAACCTGTACAGTTACCTTATTTTAATAACCTATCAGTTGGACTTGTGCCACTCCAAGATTTAAGTGAATTTGCCTAGAAGTCTCTTCCTTCTCTCATATTGTCCTGGCCTTTAGAAGCCCAATCTCTCCCTGAGATTTTGACAGATTCCCAGGGTCTTACATTAGCCCAGACTTCTGGGCTCCCATGACCCTGCACTGTCCCTCTGGGCTGCCCTCATGGCCCCAGGCAGAAAGCTCATCTCTTCACATTCCACAAAAAATAGACTCCCACAATTAGTGCTGAAATTCTTTTTTAGTGACGACAAGTGGAAAACAGAGCAGAGGTGTGCAACACTCATCACCCAGAAAACTAATTTTATCTGTAAAGTGCATATCTGTCTTCTAATGGCAGTGGTCCAGCAGTTTCCTTCTTATCTCTTTCCCTGGGTCATGTCTAGGCTCACATTTTTCCTAATCCTCTCTCTCTGAATTTTCCTTTCTCCCCCTTTCTCTCCCTTTCCTTACCTTTTCCCTATTTCCAAAAGTCAAGGTAACCATTTTTCCTTTTATCTGCTATACATTCAACATGATGTCTTAGGATCTTCTAACATCTGTTCTAACCGCCCATGAGGGGACAGAGGCAGTTCTCTCTCTAAATATAATTCTAGTGCCAGGCAAAGCAGAGCTGGGAGTATGGGGAAAAGGAATGAAGAATTAGAAGTAACATGTCTTGGCAAAGACTGGGACAAGAAAGAACATGGAAATTCAGATAAATACACAGGTGCCTATTCTTATAGGCACTTAAAAAATCATCTGAAATATCCACCTAAAATTCTCTTGCTCTTGATTTTCCTTTTATGAAAATTTATTATTTTGGGGGAAAAAAATCCATGACTTCTTGTCAAAATACAAACAATAAGATAAACTACATAGAAGGGAGATATAGAGGAAGGATAAAATGTTTAGTTAGTACATTTTTTTTAATGCATTTCACATGTGCTAGGGACAAGCTGCAAAATTTGACTCAGTGCTTCCTAGAAATAAAAGCAAAGACTGAAAGAAAACCAGTGAAAAGATTTTTGGTATCTATAAGAACTTTAAAAAAAAAGCCCTTAGATGATGTTTTTTTTTTATTATTATTAAGACCCTAGAAGAACTTCTTCCATGAGTTTTCATTAAAAGTATAATGAACCCCTTTCTCAACAGTGTCTCTTAAGAACTTTAAATACGTTTCCTTTGCATGCATGCTTCTTCTGGTGAGTTAACAGCTTATGCCCAATGTAATTGATTAGAAACATTTTTAGAAGCTAAAATTTTATTCTGATGGCTTAAAACATGTTTTGGGGTTTTTTTTTTAACCATCTACAGCATTTGAGAGCTTGCCTAGCTTTCAGTCAATCCTCCTTGATTATAATTTCTCAAAACCAAGTTTCTTGATAGGATTTGAACAAGTTTTCTAAATGGTACTCTTTAGCTAGAACTTATAGTGTCCGTACTGCGTGCTGCTGATTAAGGGCAAATTCGTATTCTTTGGCAATCACCTGATCAGGTTCCCTATAGCAATTAAATAGTCTAAGTAAGACTTGTTGCTGAATAGATGGCTACCCCATCTACACATGGGGTAGGTCAAGAAATCTCTCTTGGCAGAGGAAAGAATTCCTCAGGACATAGTTCTGGGTCAGCCACAACACTTTGACAAATACGCCATCAACACTCAAAAGAGTTCTACGCCATAGAGCATGGACCTGATACAGCACCAAGAGAAGTCTTACTTTGAGCAACATAACTTCCTATTGCATGCCAGTTCTAGCTCGTAAAAGGCACTATATGACATTTGATCTACTAAATACAATTTGATGGTCTCGAGCTATTGAATATTGGGTGGCATTTCCTGAAAATAGCAATTTGGCTTTGGAATTAGATTATCTTGAACCATTCTCTGTAACAGTCATTAGCTAACAGAACTTGCTTGAAGCCAGTCATTACTTAGGACAGAAGAATAAGTTCTAAATTTCTCATAATGCCATGAAAGAAAACAAGATGTTTTTCCATAAGCTGAACAATCCCTT
This sequence comes from Capra hircus, assembly GCF_001704415.2. Classification (NCBI taxonomy): domain Eukaryota; kingdom Metazoa; phylum Chordata; class Mammalia; order Artiodactyla; family Bovidae; genus Capra; species Capra hircus. The sequence goes on along the minus strand of NC_030827.1, from coordinate 26,462,412 downwards.
GAACAAAACGGGAGAGTCATGCTTGAAACATAGAGAAGTAGAAGCCTAATTCCGCTGGAGACAGTGCAAGGTGTGGTTGGGGAAGTACAGAACCATACCTGGAGCCCAGGACTTTGGTTCTAGTTGGAGTTATCACTTACATGGCATGGCCCAAGTCCATCACTTAACTTCTTTGGATCTTTCTCCTTCTTTCATATGAGGAAAAGGGAAGGCCCAGAACAGATTAGTGGTTCTTAAGTATTTTAAGATATAGAATTTCTTCAAATAATGTGTGTTACTACATTGTGTACTATAAGTGACTGCATTCTTGACCTGAAACAAATAGCCAGATATTTCTCCAGAAAAGATGGGTTTATTTGGAAACGGAAGAGAATTGTCATTTTAGATCTGCAATCATGTCAAGCCACCAGAAAGTTCCTGCAGAGCAAAGGAAGAAGAATGCTTTTATGGGGGGAAAAAGGAGGTTGGGAGGGCCAGAGTAAGCAGAGCTCTTGGCTTTCCATTGGCTGAGATCTTGACAGCCAAGGAGAGGAGTCTTTCTTCTTCCTGCTGGGCTTTGGTATAATTGAAGGGCCTAAAAGTGTCTCCTTCTGGACCGCCTACCCTATTTAACTGAGGTGTCTGCTTATCAGATGTTATTGCAACATCAATATGCCTTCATCAGAGTGTTAAAGCAATTTTGCTTCTCCAAAATTAATCCATATTCCAATTTAGAATGACTCATATGTATAATAAACCTTCATCTAAAGAGAGCAATTTCAGTCAGTTCAGTCACTCAGTCGTGTCTGACTCTGTGACCCCATGAACCGCAGCATGCCAGGCCTCCCTGTCCATCACCAACTCCCGGAGTCTACCCAAACCCATGTCCATCGAGTCGGTGATGCCATCCAACCATCTCATCCTCTGTCGTCCCCTTCTCCTCCTGCCCTCAATCTTTCCCAGCATCAGAGTCTTTTCCAATGAGTCAGCTTTTTGCATCAGGTGGCCAGAGTATTGGAGTTTCAGCTTCAACATCAGTCCTTCCAATGAACACCCAAGACTGATCTCCTTTAGGATTGACTGGTTGGATCTCCTTGCAGTCCAAGGGACTCTCAAGAGTCTTCTCCAACACCACAGTTCAAAATCATCAATTCTTCAGTGCTCAGCTTTCTTTATAGTCCAACTCTCACATCCATATATGACCACTGGAAAAACCATAGCCTTGACTAGATGGAGCTTTGTTGGCAAAGTAATGTCTCTGCTTTTTAATATGCTGTCTAGGTTGGTCATAACTTTTCAACTTTCCAAGAGAGCAATGAGGAAATATCAATAAAAAATAAAATATTCTCACCTTTATATACAACATTCCAACAAAAGGATATTGTTTTCTTCTCCATAGACTCTATGGAATTTTATGGATTTGAGGAAAGCTATCAAAATGGAGTTTATCAGTTCTCAATTGAGGAAAATGCCAACCCAGATTTCCTTCATTGGTATATTCCTATCTTAATGAAGACCGTTTTTTTTTCATTTTGTCTATGAATAAACTTAATTGTAAAACATCTGCATTGTTTTAGTTTCACAGAGATCAATTTATATAAATAGCATCACAGAAAACAGAAGTTGAGCTCATCTTTCACCAAAGTGGACATTTGCTAAAGGAAATCAACCCTGAATATTCACTGGAAGGACTGATGCTGAAGTTAAAGCTTCAATACTTTGGCCACCTGATGCAAAGAGCCAACTCACTGGAAAAGACCCTGATGCTAAGGAAAGATTGAGGGCAGGAGGAGGAGGGGGTGACAGAGGATGAGATGGTTGGATGGCATCACTGACTCAATGGATATAAGTTTGAGCAAGCTCTGGGAGATGGTGAAGGACAGGGAAGCCAGGCATGCTGCAGTCCATGGGGTCACAAAAAGGACAAGACTGAGCCACTGAACAACAAAATGCTATGCATGCACGTGGCTTTTACATATTTCATTGGCAAATGATTCCCTCTGAACCAAAGTGGATCCTTCAAATGCAGAGGAACCCACCGTAGATGAGAAGTCTATTTAAACAATGCAGCAATGAATATGGGAGTTCCAATTCTTCTTAGTGAGACCAGACACTCCTGTGTAATCCTCCTTAAACAAAGTATTCATATGTCCAATATTCCAATATACACAATGACAGGAAAACACAATTTCCCCCATTCGATGATCATTTATAGATTCTAAATAGCTTTAGTTTTTTAAGTAGAGTTCCTCTTTCACAATGCTTTGATTCTATTTTCCATCTAGTTAGCTTTCAATTCATTAGAAAAAGATAATTATTTAAAAAGCCAACCAAGTCTTAGATTTGATTGTATATAATTCAAATTTGGCTGCCCCAGTCTTTTGCCAGCCAAATTTTAAACTATAATTTGTCACTTTTATCCTCACAGATAAATATGGAGACTGAAGTAGCTAAGGCAAAACACCCAATTCTTTCAACAATGTAATTAGAAAAGAAAAAGAAAAAACTTAACTATAAAGGTAAATACTCCCATCTTGTGGCTGCTGTTGAAATAACATGTTTTAAATGAGGATTGACTGGTGCAAAAAATTTAATTCAAGAAATCATCACAAACTTCATTGCTATTTGTTGATCCTTCCTAAGTGCCAGGCACCATAGCAAATATTCTATGTATACCATCGTATTTAATGCTTACAGCAACACCTGTAAATGTAAATGGCAGATTTACATTTTGCAGTAAGTCATGTCATTTTACAATATGAAAATCACTCTGTGCTGCTATAATTTCACAATTTTATTTAATTGATGAGAACAAATGAAATCCTAGCTGGACTAACAGTCATTGATTAGTCATTTACTCTAACAGAGCTTGGACTTCTTGGTTCCCAGTCTGGTGCTAAAATATCCCAATTCCCTCTTACGGTATATTATTCTCAGTCATATGCTAATGACTCATATTCCAGTCATACAGACATCAAATTTAAAACTACAGTCATTATAACTGTCAAGTGTTTTTAAATCAAAATAAAGAGTATTAAGTTCTTTCTTTATTTTCTTTCTTTCTTTTTTGGCAATTGAATATACCGTTACAATTGATCTCTTACAGGAAACGGGATTTTACTTCTAATGACCTAACACTGGCTCAGGTCAGAATACTAATTTGGATTGGTCAAAGGCCACCGAAAAACTTCCAGGAGAAAGAATAAGTACAATTAGTCTTCAGATGACAGAAGTTCACAAGAGAATATAACATGAAATTTCATGGCTAGAAATATATATTAACAAACTAATTTTTATTTAAAAAAAAAGAATTCTCTACTCTCCATGCCATGGAGCCCATTTTACTGTATCATTTAATTCCAGCAAAACCAATGAGAGACAAAGACAGAGAGAAACGGAGACCAAGTTTTAGAGATAGAGACAGAAAGAGATACTTATTACAGTCACATCTCTTTTGAAAAGAAAGTTACATTTTCTGGAAGAGCTCTTTAGTGAATATTTGTTAGGTTTACTCTAAAGATTTCCTGGAAGATGCAGGAGACAGAAAACACGTCATTACCGTAAGAAGTTGTCCATTTCAGAGACCCTAGTTGTTGGTTACTGGTTTGGAAGCCTCTGCAATTAGATCATGGCAGTGAGCTAAGCCTAAATAAAGATTTCCATTTTTAAAAGTTTGCTTAAGCTTGGAAAAGATAAGATTGGCCAGATAAAAGCTATCTGTCTTAATCATTGTTAGTTTTTTTCCCAGTCTGTTGACAATGTGCAAATTCTATTTTATGCTAGGAGTGAGAAACAATTGTTACCCCCCGGGTCCCACCCTTCACTCTTTCAGGATACATTATCAGATCTATACAAACTGAAGAGAATTTCCTTAAGCTTTTATAGGCAAGAAGGATGGAGTCTTCTGGTCTATTGCATATTAGTTTTGGGAAAACATACTTTTCCTTGTTTTGTTAATTTGAATAAGGTAAAATAAACATCTAAGTTAGTTAAGAAACTAGTAGGACTATGTTTTACTAAAAAGAGAGCAGGATTACACTAATGACACACGTTAAGTCTTAGGCAATAAGATTTGGTTTTTGAGTAAGATTAGCATTAAAAAGTATACCTGAGAAAATTTTTTTAAAGTATTTTAAAAACTAATCTAAACTAACATTATGGCATCTGGTCCCATCATTTCATTGCAAATAGATGGGGAAACAGTGGAAACACTGACAGACTTTATTTTGGGGGGCTCCAAAATCACTGCAGATGGTGACTGTAGCCATGAAATTAAAAGACGCTTGCTCCTTGGAAGAAAAGTTATGACCAACCTAGACAGCATAGTAAAAAGCAGAAACATCACTTTGTCGACAAAAGTCCGTCTAGTGAAAGCTATGGTATTCCCAGTAGTTGTGTATGGATGTGGGAGTTGGACTATAAAGAAAGCTGAGCGCCAAAGAATTGATGCTTTTGAACTGTGGTGTTGGAGAAGACTCTTGAGAGTCCCTTGGACTGCAAGGAGATCCAACCAGTCCATCCTAAAGGAGATCAGCCCTGAATATTCATTGGAAGGACTGATGCTGAAGCTGAAACTCCGATACTTTGGCCACCTGATACGAAGAACTGACTCACTGGAAAAGACCCTGATGCTGGGAAAGATTGAGGGTGGAAGGAGAAGGGGACAACAGAGGATGAGATGGCTGGATGGCATCACCGACTCAGTGGACATGAGTTTGAGTAAACTCTGGGAGTTGGCAATGCACAAAGAAGGCCTGGCATGCTGCAGTCCATGGGGTCGCAGTCGGACATGACTGCGTGATTGAATTGACTGACTGAAACACAGTTTAATCTTTTTATATTAAAAACACTTTTTTTCCCCTTTTTTGGACTTACCTCGTGACTCGCAGGATCTTAGTTTCCTAACCAGGGATTGAACCTGGTCCCCAGCAGTGAAAAGAATCCTAACCACTGGACTGCCAGAGAATTCCCTAAAAAAATTTTAAATATCACAGCAGACTTTCTAGCTCAGCAAAACATGATTCCATTCTCCAAATATATGCAACACTATATACCATAACAAAATAAATAATTGTCTTCATAACTAAAATAAGCCCGATTTGCAAAGTGAGGTTTCACTCTTGCATATTACAAATGTGTGACTGAATCTCCAATTATTCATACAATATGTAAGTCTTTTTATTCCCATGTCATACCCATGTTATAACTCCCCAAATTGCCATTTTATGACTTCTGAAATAAGTTATATCCAGAGACTAGTACTCCAAGTTGAAAGCTTCCCTTAGAAATTGTGTGTATGCTGCCCCTCTTGGCCAATAAGCAGAAGATCATGAGTGCTATATGTATAAATCAGCTGCCTGAAGGAGGAAGCATATCTATAAGAAAGCACAGAAGGTATAATAGCCTTCACAGCCTGAAGAAGCCCCTGAGGTCATATCTTCAACGTCTGTATGCGTGATTTAGCACTTGGGCTACTGTTAAAATTGAGATACCAAGCTGGGATCTGTACAATACCAAATTAGTGCACCACTGCTTTTTTCTACCGTCAAATTCCATGAGGCATTCTTTCTCCTGAATTATGTCTTTAACTCCTTCCACTAAGGACAGCAATGGAACAAAATGGAAACACAAGCAGAGAGTATCAAATCCGGAAGTACCCACTTAGAAAAAGTTCTCTAAAAGAATAGGTTGCGTACAGGACAGTTTGAAAACAATATGCAGAGTAGTCAGGATTAGACTTAGAAAGGGTAGATTCATTAATTAAACCTGTAGATTCTTGCTCACCTCAGGACAGACGTGGAATTCTCCTAAATTCTCAATTGCCCTTAGAGTTTAAAAGAAGAATGACAGTAGCTAAGAGATAATAGCTCTCTCATGCAACCCTCTGGGCCCTTCCACTGAAAAAAAGAACCTTTCTCCCATTGGAAGTATAAACTCTACACATCCAGCCTCTAAAATCCTGACAGTGCTTGGGGCAAGCAGAGGCAAAGAGAAAAGAGATATCATAGCACAGATAGGACAAGAATGGTCTAGATAAAATATGTGGCCACAGGAAAGATCTGACTTGAGGACACCAAAGTGTCGTCAGAAGTATCATCCTTTCTCTTTGAGGACAATGAATTGCCAGCATTCTAGATTCACTCGGTCCTTTCATTTTAAAGCCAGAACTTTTGACTTTCAGAAGCTCTTATTCAAAGGCAATTATCCTTGTGAAGGTAAAACCCCACTGCAGTTAACACTTAAGTGAGAATTAGTGGACTCTGCCAAAAGCAGTTGAAGTTGGAAAGATAGTTAGTTGATGGCTACCTACCAGTAGAGAGAGAACAAATGGAGCAAGCATGAGCTTTATAAAAATATAACACTAGCATCGAGTTTTTCCCAAGACTGATACTCTGCTCAAAATATCTGCTTTTGGTAGCTCCTCTAGGAGTAAATAGCTATGATTTGTGCCTCTCAAAATAAATACAAAGGCTGTGGGAAATATTTCACATTCTTTCTAATTCACAGGCACAGGATATATTTTACATTTAGAAAACCTATAGTCTAATTTTTATCACTGAGATCTCTACTAGCCCAGTTCTCAAGAATATCACATAGCTGAGATGTTTTATTTTAAAAGGGAAGTGCATCAAAAATCAAAGGAGAAGTTACTGGTATGTCTGGATCTCCTTGTTTCTTCATACAGTTCTTGCTTCCATTTTATCAATATATTTCTTAAATATTCATCTTTTCATTCATTAGTAAACCCTTATTCTCTAAGATTAGGTCATAAGACTTTTTTTTGTCTGCATTCTGATTAACTTGTCTGTCTTCTACAAATGTAGGAAGAGATCATTTGTAGAAGGAATATTAAATCTAGAGAAACGCAAATGAAAGAAGGAACTAAGACATCACTTGAGATTCCCATCTCCAAGGCGCAAGTCTTCTAGATTTGCCCCAGTTTCCAGTGACAACATAGTGCCACTATTTTTAAAGCCTTTCCCTCTAGGAAAAACCTGACATGTACCGAGCAAGTTTCCAGGACAGAATCCACCAGATCTAATCAGGGCCCCAGGGTGAGAACAACCATTGGCGTAGCAAGTAATTTTAGCGTAAAGAAGAACTGCTCTCATCTGATCGGAGTATAAATTCCTTCTGCGATCAGTACCTTTGCACCAAATTACCTTTAATATCTTACTATTCTCTTTGAGGAGGAGGTGTCATGGAACATGTCTCTCACTTCTCATAAAGCTCCTAAATTTGATTTTAACATATCAAATTCCTTCATCTAATCCAAGTTAGAAAAAAAATATGCATAGATAGATAGATAGATTCATATGTCTCAAAATTCCTGAAATTCAGTTAATATTTCTTTCTTTTCCAATTTAGGTTAAAATATTTCCACTCTGTTTCAGACTGAACCAGTTTCTTGCTGTGTCTTTTGATGGCAAATAAATCCTGGACTATATTCTTCAGGTTCAGAATGAAAGCCAGAAATGAGTGTTGCTGTTGTTTGGTTGTTAAGTCATGTCCCACTCTTTTGAGACCGCATAGACTGTAGCCTGCAGGCCCCTCTGCCCATGAGATTTCCCAGGCAAGAATACTGGAGGGGGTTGCCGTTTCCTTCTCCAGGGGATCTTCCCCACTCAGGGATCTAACTCGAGTCTCCTGCATTGGCAGGTGGATTCTTTACCACTGAGTCACCAGAGGAACCCAAGTATGAGTGTACCATATTGTGTTAAACTTACAGAACTTTTTAAACAGGAGGCTGTTCAGATTAAGGGAAAACACTGGACACTTCAAAGTTTAAAGTGTTTTGTTGATTCTTCCGAAAGATAAACCAGAAAACGAGAAACAGCTATTGAACATTACACTGCGTTGATAAACATTTCTTCAAATAATATAAAAAGTATTTATCAAATTAATTGCAGCCTAGCTGTGAGATACTAAATGTGCGATGTTTTCAATTGTGTGTTCCTAGTTACAAAAGCACCCCCCTACCTCTGGTGCTCACTTTTGTTTACATTTGGCAAATGGTGTCTTCCTGCTTTTAGGAAAGGAAGGCTTAAAGAGGCTTATGACCACCTACACATCAAATAATTGCTACAGACATCTTCCTCCTTAAATACAAGTTAGATATGTATGTAATAATTATAAAGTTGAACTAAAATGGTCAGAACAAAGTACAGGAGACCAGTTCAATCAACTCTTAGCTATTTGAAAGCTCTCTTGAAGTATTCATGAAATCAGAACTATAACTGAATTCCCACTTCCTTCACATAAAACCGTCTTGGCTATAAAAACTTGGCTTACCTCCAGGAGAGGTTATTTAGTGGACCAACCCCAGAAACATACAGTGAACAAGCCCAGAACTTCATTCTCAAGGATTCTTGAAAGCCGAGAGCATATAAATGAGACTTCTTAAAACTTTTACCATTATTTTAATTGCTAAAAATGTATACACAGATCCATATAATTATAATTATATGTATAAGCATTTATATGGGAGAAATTTCTTATAAAGCTTGATAACAATTAACTCTATGCCTAAAATACATTAAAACTTTTCATTTTGGGGACTTCTCTGGCAGTCCAGTGGTTAAGACTTTGCCTTCTAATGCAGGGAATGAGGGTTCAATTCCCGGTGGGGGAGCTAAGATCTCATATTCCTCATAGCCAGAAACCAGAAAACATAAAAACAGAAGCAATTCTGTAACAAATTCAGTAAAGATTTTTTAAATGGCCTACATAAAAAAAAAAAAATCTTAAAAAAAAAAACCTTTCATCTTTATCCCTTTAATCTCTGTCCTCAGTTCAATACACTTCTTAAACATCTCAAACTTACGTGTGGTTTCTGAAGTGAAAATCTAAGACCTAACACTTATTCACTTAGGTCTACTTGACTTTTCGTAGACAAGTGTCCTATAAAAAGGAAAAACAATGATACTAGACACTGTTAAGAACCAATAAACCAACTAAGTCTAAGGAAGAAGACTGCCACCAGACTGTCACCTTTCCTCCAGACAGTAAGACTGCTATCATTCAGACCCTGCACCAAGATTCATTTAAAACTTAAACCAGGAAATTATGTCTAAGGGAATTGTAAACGTTTCCATTCATCCCAACAGAAAAGTAGAGATCTTAGAAAATCTGAATAAGTGAAAAAATCAAATGAGTTCAAGAAGCTCTGAGCATAGTGAGACAGAAATTAATTCCATTAAGGTCAACAGCAAAATCTAAAATCTCTCTACTCTCAATCAAACAATTTATCCTATATCAATGTAATGATTCTCATACCTACAGTCATTTGGATTCAGCCTTAAGATGAAAAAACTACCATGCTTTCAAAAAGGTGTTTTTCTCATTAATCTCATAGCAGAACATCAAACACAGCAATCTAAAATGGACCAGTTCCAATCCATCTGGAACAATCAGACTGGGAAAGGCTTCCAATCATACAGTAAAATCAGAACTGAAAGCTGTATCAAAACATACAGTGATCTCACGGGAGGAAGGAAACCTCCCTCCTCCACACCCCTGTCTTCCACCCACTACCTCACCCCATGACTTCAAATAATCCCCAAATCTGGGAAACATTAGTAGAGTTGCTCTAGCTGATCCCCAGCACTGTCCGTGGCCAGGTGAAGGTGGTCTCTGCGGTAGCAAATGTCAAGGTTTACTGTAAAGTATAATGTTCATTTCACTCACAGAGATGCTCTATACGAAATAAAGAGACCATTGATAGAGAACAGCATAAATGCCTTACAAGTACAGAACAATATCCTGGGTGAGGAAGTGATAAATAATAAGGCATTCTGACCACACCTGCTACTCGTTAAGAGACAGAAGCCTCTTAGACACCATTAATACTTTCAGCATCTGCCAGAGGAAATAGAGGGCTTTATAAAGGACAAGATGTTTTTAAAAGGTGGTGTTAGGACTGAGCAGATGTGCGTCTATTCGCTGATTACACTACAGTGGGATTAAGTGAATAAAGGTTTAATAATTAAAGCTGAGGCATAAACAATATAGATCAAACACAACTTATCTAAGGAAGTGAAGAGATTCAATTCAACTCAGAAAGACTTGGTTCCAGTACCGATTCTTCAGTTAACATTGTAATTAAAAGTTATTTCTTAGCTACGGAGACATCCTTCAGAATTTCTATAAAATAAGACTTATTAGAGATAATTTCTAGGTTTGGGAATTAAGAAGGAAAGAAGAATATAAGCAGAAACCAGGAAGTCCAAAAGGGAGGGAGTGCACTGGAGAAGAAAATGGCAACCCACTCCAGTGTTCTTGCCTGGAGAATCCCAGGGACGGGGGAGCCTGGTGGGCTGCCGTCTATGGGGTCACACAGAGTCGGACACGACTGAAGCAACTGAGCAGAAGCATATATATATATATATATATATATATATATATATATATATATAAAGGCTTACAGGTGACTCAGGCAGTAAATAATCCGTCTGCATCACAGAACACCCAGGTTCAATCCCTGAGCTGGGAAAAGCCCCTGGAGAAGTAAATGGCAACCCACTCCAGTATTCTTACCTGGAAAATCCCATGGACAGAGGAACCTGGTGGGCCACAGTCAATGGGGTCGCAAGAGTCGGACATGATTTAGCGACTAAACCACCACCACCATATGTGTATGGCTGATTCACTTTGCTGTACAGTAGAAACTAGCTCAACACTGTAAAGCAACTATACTCTAATAAAAATTAACTTTAAAAAAGAATATAAGCAGAAGCCAATCCTCTCTTCACAAGATGAGAAGTAAGCCGCCTTAAGGACCCTTGAGCTCCACTCGGTAAAGTAATGGATTTAGTGACCTAAAGGGGCCTCTGGCGCTTTGACAAGGCTCACTAGGAGAGGATGGTGGTAGCGGCACCATCAGACGGAGGTTAAAGGTAGGATGGTAGCAGGAGGATGAAGGTAGCAGCAAGTAGCCAAGCCCTTGCATTTTCTCAGCCCAAACATGGGAGCAAGCCCAGGAACAGACTCACAGGGCTTGGTGATGGGGGTAAGGGGACCAGCAGAACCACACCTCTGGAAACACCTAAAACTGTGCTTTTGTCTCTTCCCACCCTCTCTTCCTGCCCAGAATCACTACTGGACCCAAAATAAACCAAGATATACTGACAAATCTCCACAAGGCTGGAGTCCTTCCATTCTTTGAGGTTTATATCTAGAGAGTCCTCCTCTAACCTGGGCTTGAGTGTGAAAAGGAAAAGGAAATTTAGTAGACCTGCAGCAAATTAATTTCTCTATTAGAAAAGCATTTGTTTTGAGTCCTCAGAACATGAGTTTCTGGGAGGTAATTAGGAGGATCTTTAATTCTTTAGCACCACTAAGGGATAATTTCAACCATGATGCTAAGTCGCTCTCCAGCCCTGAGTCCATGTCTAGCCGCTTTGCAGTGTGACACTTGCTTCCAGAGTCTGCCTAGGCACTGAGGAAAAGTGATATAACTATTGAAATTTTAATTCAAGTGTTCTCTCAGGGGACTTAGCCCTTTCTCAGCAATCTGATTTTTTTTTTTTCCTATCTCAATAGATAAACTTGAAGTCTAACTTTTGAATATAGGTTTTGCTATTTCAAGTTGCAACCACAAGATAGCAGAATAACTTAATTTGAGCTCCACTCGGTAAAGTAATGGATTCTAAAACTGATAAGAGCAACTCAGGAAATGCGAGAAATATGATTATGATGTGGTACAGGATGATATAAAATAAAGTTAAATAAAAGTAAATTTAAAAAATAATTTTAAGAATTTAATGCATAGATACATTTGATAGTCATAAGGGAATATTATAGAGAAGTTTACAAGGTGCATAGCACACTGAATACTGACTAACACAATGATGGTCATTTATATTAAAACTCCACTTTCAAGTCATTATAGATTAAAATGATATATATGTAAATCTGTGTGTTTCTAAACGATTTCCAGCCTTTATTATTTTGAATGTCTCCATAAAATTCATAGATCAATTATAGAAGGAACATAAAAAGGAAAAGACCATTGCATTATCTTTTTTTTATGAACTACTGCAGTAATGAAATGGTCTCTGAAAATATTTAAATAGACTAAAATGTCTCATCTTAATAGTCATGGATGATTCTTTGCAGACCTAAACTATAAACATGTCTCAACAATCCTCACCAGTCCCTGGAGATTTCACAAAGATTTCTTCCCATCTCTCCCCAGAGCAGAGCCTGAGAAAACAGATGGGTCTTCCTCTGTGTCCCTGAGGCCAGCAGTCTCAGCCTCTGGGAATGGTCAAGGGAAAGCATTTCAGGGCCAATGGTCCGTCTCAAAAAAAAAAAAAAAAAAATTCTGCTTCCTTTTCCCCAGAATTGAAAGTGAGACTGTAATTCATCCATCATTGGGTATGTTTCTCTCAACAAATTGCTAGAGGTCACATCAGATTCAGTATAAAAGAAGAAAAGAAAAAAGATAAACAGATATGGGAAAATAATCAAACCACTTACAGGATACATTTGTTAGCAGAAAAAGTCAAATACTTCATAAGATACAGCAGTGCTATACACTTTAATTATGGAATGAAGTAAAATAAGTATAAATCAAGAAACTTGAACAGCCTTGAACAAGAAAGTACTAAACTTTTAAGTATGCTTGTAAGAATGAATAGGGGGCTCACTGGGGGCATAAATATAAAAAATACACTGGAGGGAAATGATGCAAATGTTTTCTCAGTCTAAGGGTTTTTGAAAAGTATTTTTGAGGATAAGTAAATCTCAACATTAAAATTTAAAAGAACATAAGAGCTCAGGAAATCACAGCTAGAAAGACTGTACCCATCTTAATTTTAATTTTTGTCTGCAAAGACTCAATTTCCTAAGAATAAAACAAGCAGAGTTTGGGGCTACACAACATCTACACAATAGAATTACAGTCAGGAGTAAGATGCCAAAAGATCTTATTCTGTTTTTTGTTAAACATGTTCCAAAATCATCATTATTTTTTTTAATACATTATTCTTCGGATACTCACTGACACAAATTGTCCTCAATTTTCAACTCATAATTTTAAAAGATTAGCATTTATTTTGGTTAGTCTAATAAATATTACAATAGCTGTCTTCCTTCAAAACGCTCCCTTCCTGAGACTTCCCTGTGATCCAAATGTTGAGAATCCCCCATCCAATGTACCAGATGAGGGCTTGATCCTTGGTCAGGAAACTAACATCCCACATGCCCCGGGGCAACCAGGCTCACGTGCAACTACTGAGCTCTCCACTCTAAAGCCTGTGCACCACAACAGGAGAGAGCCCTTGCAACGCAACTAAGACCCAATGCAGTCAAATAAATACATAAATGTTTAAAAAAAAATTTATCCCTTCCTTTCTTATTTAGCCTAGATCAGCAGAGATGAAATTAGTTTCTTTAAATATGAATCTTTTTCTTCACACCACGGAAAAAATATGACAAATCACTGAGATGTTAGGGTTATTTGTCATTGCATCCTATCCCAAAGCAGAATTTGGAAAAACGTTTATATTCTCACCTAAAAGCTGATAAATTCAAATTACATCTCCATGTCAGATGGTTCTCCTGACACCCATACTTCTTTGTTTAGCTGCCTCATGGACACTTCAGCCTGGATGGTCTAGAAAACCCATAAGTTGAGCAAGTCCAAAACTTTAAGGAATGAATGAGTTCATACCCTTGCTTGCCAAAAGATTTTCTTGTTAGAATATGTTCTCTTCATTAATTCCATTACCCTTCATCCACCAATCATTTATTGGATTCTTTATCCTCATCCTCTCTGCCATGACCTTAATTTAGGGCTTTCTCTCTCTTGCCTGCAGTATCACAACAACTTCTTGAACCACCCTGCTGCTTCTAATACTGAATCCTTCCATTCTCCTCCCAGAAAGAAATTTCTGAAAAACAAATCTAAAAATGTTATTTCCCCTAGCTAAAACTTCTAATGGCTCCCCTCCAGTAGAAAGTTGCAAGTTCTCAGGATGACATACAAGATTATTCTTGTATGCTGCAAGTTAAACCTTAAATTTCTACATCTTCCCTTTCTTCTCCTCTAACTTCTTTATGTATTAATTACCTTGTGTTCTAGACATTCAGAACCGCTTGTAGTTTTCCAATAAATGTCATACCATTTCATACCTCTAGGTCAGTGCTCAAAGTTTCCATGCTCCTTGGGTGCTCTGCCATCTTCACACTTTTGGGTAAATTCTGCCTTCAAGGACTTTAACATCTAGATCTCTCAAGTTATCTTGGTGTGCTAAAATTTCCTTAAGTCACCCATTCAGATTTGATTACTCTTTCCTTTATGCCAGACTATACCTAGAACATATTAACATAAATTTAATGCTATATGTATAGCACTTCATTTTAAAATAATTTTTAGAATGTCTTTCTTACTATACTTTGAAATACAACAGAGAAGTAGGTCCTTTTTCACCTTGTATTCAGCAAAGATTAAGGAGTATCTGGTATGAAAGAAGTAAAAAAAATCAAAATTTTAAAAAGTTAACAACTGAATTAAAAGTATATAAATTCCATGATTTGGAAGTCATCATATCATTTTAGATATTATGGGGATTACAGATGCAAATAAAACACTGTTCTGCACTTAAGGAGCTAATGGAAGTTGCAAGATGTACATGTAAATAAAAATACAGCAAGACAGAAAGCAATATTACTATGAGATATGAAGAAAGAAGAGATGCTTTTTCTAACCAAAAAGACTAGGAAGCTTCCATGGGGAAGATGAAATAGATGTGAAAACTGAGAGAATAATGGAGCCAAAATCCAGAATGAAATGCATGAGATTTAACTGGACTAAATCAGAAGCCCTCAAAGTTTTACAAGCATGAAAATGACTGTTCAGAGCAAGACTTCAAAATGATTAATTTGATAGCAGTAGAGAGGATATATTGAATCAATGAAGACTGGATGCAGAGAGGCCATTTAGAGAATTATTATAATATTCCCGGGAAATCATTCTGAGAGCCTTTATAGTTGAATCTCAGAAATGAAACTGCAGCTGGGAAAGAGGTAGGAATAAACTTGAGATGTTTGCAAGACAGAATCAATGAATTTGGCAAATGATTTCACACAGGGTCAAATAAAAATGATACCCAAGAAGAATTAGAAGTTTTAAATCTGAAGGATTTGAATAAAAACAGGGACTATGTTACAAACAACTTTGAAAAGGAAGATTATTCCTGTTTTTGTCACATACTTGGAGACAGTGATACATCCAAGTAGCAATGTTCAGTACAAACCCTGAAAATTGTCTCAAATAATCTAAGAAGGATTGTTACTGAAAGAAAAAATTTTGGTCATTCATCTTAAGAAATTATTGAACAACCCATATATAGGAAACTGAAGGATGGAAAGAACCCCACAAGAGAGTAGAAAACAATAAATAACCATGAGATCATGATCCCTGCAATTGAGGAAAAGCAAAGTGTACACAGAAGAAGTTCTTGACAAGGTCTAATGACATTGAAGAATTGAAGATGTGCTGTCCAAGAGGGTGGCCACTAGCTACATGTGCCTATTTAAATTTAAATAAAATTTAAAATGTAGTTCCTCAGTTGTATTAGTCACATTTCAAATGGTTTACCACCACACGTGGCAAATGACTTCCGTAAGAAAATAGTGCAGATATAGAATTAAGTAATCTATCATGACAGAAAGTTCTTTTAGACAGTGTTGGATTGAGGGACATAAAGAGTAGAAGAAAGGTAAATACATAAAAGTGGCCTTTTAGGCATTTAAAGACATTGGTATTACAATTATACCAGAGCTAATTCCTCCTTATTCCATTTACTAAATTAATCTCTATACCTAGTTGCTAGCACTGACCCCCTAGAGCTATCTTTTAAGTGATTAAATAGTGAGATATGATATGTAACCACAACACCTGGACCACTGTTAGTCCTCAGTAAAGGGAAAAATAGCAGTAGTGCCAATAGTACAATGCAGAGGGATGGAAGTCAGGCTGCTGGAGATTAAGAAGGAAATATTTGCTCAATATGTGGATGCAGCAGGTCTGGACCAGAGCTTCAGGAGACAGAAAAATAGGAGGGCAGACTATGCAAGTAACAGTTTAGAGAGAAGTTCTTTTAAAATAAGTGCCCTAGAGGACACATGAGCATAAGGGGATGACAGAATACATGAACAGGGAACAGATAGGAACGAAGCTGGAAGAATATGTAAGTTTCTGTATACATTTTCTAATGGTTAAGAGGATGATTGTGTTTCCTATCAATGAAAATATGACATGTCTGTGCAGAGACGGGCTCAGGGAATTTGTTTTTTCATGATCGTATTTTCACTTTTTTTTTTTTTTTTTCAGTTTCATCTATATAGAGCTGGACTTTTCTTTTTTTAATTTATTTATTTTTTAATTGAAGGATAATTGCTTTACAGAATTTTTTTTGATTTCTGCCAAACATCAACATGAATCAGCCATAGATATACAAATGTCCCCTCCCTCTTGAACGTCCCTCCCATATCCCTTCCTATCCCACCCCTCCAGGTCACAGAGCCCCTGTTTGAGTTCCCTGAGTCATATAGCAAATTCCCATTGGCTACCTATTTTATATATGGCAATGTAAGTTTCCATGTTACTCTCTCCATACATCTCACCCTCTCCTTCCTACCCTCCTTCCCCCAGGTCCATAAGTCTGTTCTCTATATCTGTTTCTCCATTGCTGCAAACAATTTCATCAGTACCATCTTTCTAGATTCCATATAAATGTATTAGTACATGATATTTATCTTTCTCTTTCTGACTTACTTCACTCTGTATAATAGGCTCATCTACCTCATTAGAACTGACTCAAATGTGTTCCTTTTTAAGGTTGAGTAATATTCCATTGCAAATATGTACCACAGCTTCTTTATCCATTCATGTGTCAATGGGCATCTGGGTTGCTTCCATGTTCTAGCTATTGAAAATAGTGCTGCAATGAACACTGGGGTACATGTTTCTTTTTCAATTTTGGTTTCCTCAGGGTATATGCCTAGAAGTAGGACTGCTGGGTCATATAGTGGTTTTATTCCTAGTTTTTCAAAGAATCTCCATACTGTCTTCCATAGTGGCTGTATCAAATTACATTCCCACCAGCAGTACAAGAGGGTTTCCTTTTCTCCACACCCTCTCCAGCATTTATTGTTTGTAGACTTTTTGATAATGGTCATTCTGACTGGTGTGAGGTGATATCTCATTATAGTTTTGATTTGTATTTCTCTAATAATGCAGCTCGGGGAATTTTGTTGGGGAAGTACAAGAACAAATTAAAATAGGAGCAAGAGGTGTTTTCCGTTGCCACTGAAATGATCTATTATTAGGTCAGGGGTTGGTTTTATTTCTAAAATCCAAGCCTGACTTCATTGGTAGTTACTCCCTAGAATCCTAGGTTGAAGAAGATCTGAGCCTGTATTTGAATTCACTGGGGAAGCATACATGAATGAAGAGCATGTCCACAAGGACGCAGAAGTCAACTCTACGTGTGATCCTGGTTCACGTGGTTTCAGGTGATTAAATGGTCACAGAAAGAACCACCCTGGGCTTTTCTTCCCGGAAGGTCTCCTGCTTCTGGGTCACATGGACTAGAAGGGCTTAGATTCAGCTCCTGGAGAATCAGCTCTAGTGTTCTACATCCATGTAATTGCAAATCCACGCCCTATTCCTTCCTTCACCAAACACAGGATGAATTCTCCAGGTCCCTCATTCCACACACTTTCTGTGCTCCAGGACTTCCATATAACCTCAATGCAAAATTCATCCCCACTTGCTCTCCAAGATCCCCTGAGGCACCACTAGCCCCCCTCCTGGTGAATGTTGACATTCTTTCCACATACCATTCACAGCCACTTGAACCTTGAAAGGCAGAGAGCAGTTACTTGAACTGGGTAAGGACACAGGTCATGAAAAATGAAGGCTGGGATTCAAGAAAACAAAAAGTGGTGATACTGAGAACTTAACCTACGTCCTTTTTTGTTTTGTTTTGTTTCCACGCAGGATTGAAGGTGATGAGCACTGAACTGACAGGAGGAAATGCATCACTAAACACGATGACACAAATTGGTAACCTAAAACGGAAACAGTTTAGAGATTCTTTGTTAACAGGCCCCAAACACCATTCAGTCTCATCTGAACTTTGGGTATCTACCGATCAGCAGTGTAGTTGACATTGACGGTAAAATGATGAACAAGAAGTCACTCCTGACTTCAAGGCAACAAAGGGCTTGCACATAGTAGGCACACAATGATTTCTGTTGTTTTTAAGTGAGTTAAGAAAGGTAATGAGGTTTCTATTTGACTATTAATTAGGGGATTAATTTCAGTCGTTATGTGCTCTTTTACATATACTGGCCCTAAAAACCTCCTAGAATAACAGTGACCATGCTCATCATTAAATGTGTCAGAGTAACTTAGACTTGTGTAAATAAGTAAATGTTAGTCACTCAGTTGCATCCGACTCTTTGCAACCCATGGACTATATGTACCCTGTCAGGCTCCTCTGTCCATGGGATTCTCCAGGCAAGAATACTGAAGTGGGTTGCCATTTCCTTCTTCAGGAGATCTTTCCAACCCAGGGATCCAACCCAGGTCTCCTGCACTGCAGGAAGTTTCCTGCTTTGTAGGCAGATTCTTTACCAGCTGAGCCACCAGGGAAGCCCTTAGAGAAGTATTCAACCAGATAAATGAATGAAATTTTCAGATTCCCTTCATAATTTTTAATCATAGTCCAGTACCATCCGTACTTGAAAACAATGGAGACTATTGTTCCCATCCTAGCTTTCAATCAATTAAAATCCCAGCAGGGCTGCTCTTTTACCCCTACTCAGCCTCCTGAGCAAAAACAAAATTTTGGAAGAGAGGCAAATTCCTGAGTTAGGTCAAGTTTTGCCAAAAATAGTAGCCAGACATTACCACATGTTTAGTTGTTCTGCTTTAATATATTTTTCTTCCTTAAACTGTATTATTTATGATAGGTTTCTGGAGAACTCAGAGAAAAAGGGAAGAATCACTTTGAATGATCGTGTTCAGTGGTGAGGTAGTAGGGAATAAAATAACTGTAATGAAGCCATTTCCCCCTTCACCTGAAGTATGACTAATCCTTAAGGTTTTATTCTCCATGATCGAATGACTTTGAAAAGTTAAAGAATTGGGGAAGTGAGACAAGGACTGTTTAAGCTTAAACAGAGACCTCTCAGAAGTTTGTTGAGCTACACCAAAAATATAGGGCAAAGTGAAACTGAAAGAAGACTGCTCTTTGAGTTTCAATGCCATTATACAGGAGCTCTGTAGGTATTGGAGCCCAAAGAGCCTTTCATTTCTCTCTGAGGAAAAATGTTTCTATGTAGATACAAGAGTTCTGTAAATCAGCCAAGCCTTCCAAAATCAGTGCCTCAACTCTCTCTCTGTTTATATACACTAAGCATATGCTTCCTGTGACCACTTCAAAAGAAATATAACTTTCTTAAATATTATTTAAGTGCAACTATATGGCTGTGAAAGAGAGAAAGTATAAGTGACTTTGAATCTTTTACTACACGGGTGGAGAAAGAAGGAAAGAGTGATTGAAATGTTACACTGACCAGTCTAGGAAACGGGTAATAACTTGTGATTAAATGCAGATGTTAACCTGAAAAATTCAGTTAATCACAGATATTAAACATGCCTGGAAACCATAAAAAAGCAGAGAGTAAACCAATGAATAACCTCTCACTGAAGTAGTATACTGACACAATTCACATTGGAAAAAAAAATAATGGACTAAATTTAAATTACTTCAACTTTTCCATCTTGTATAAATGTTTATGTACAAATGAACAGACCATTACATGGACTAGTAACCAGGGAACACTGGCAAATTGAATAAATCAAAATCAGAGTGAAAAGAGCCTTGAATGACAGGTGTGTAAGTAGTATTTGGAAAGGAACAAGGTGAAAAATATTCCATTTGAGTAAGCATAAACCACACTAGCAATATTACAAATAGATTTTAAAATTCAGAATGCCTGTTGTATCTAAAGATTGTGCAGTAATTTAGAAAGCAGATCATAATTTTCCGTAAGTGGTGCTTGGAGATCACAACTAAGCATTTCAAAGCTAATGCTCCCCAGCCTAGCACTTGGCTTGGCACTTAATTGGCACTCCATAAATGTTGGTTCTGATTTATTGTTAGTAGTGCTCCTCAAAATAAAATACCT
Organism: Capra hircus; assembly: GCF_001704415.2. Taxonomy (NCBI): domain Eukaryota; kingdom Metazoa; phylum Chordata; class Mammalia; order Artiodactyla; family Bovidae; genus Capra; species Capra hircus. Next base: position 26,442,225 of record NC_030827.1, on the reverse strand, counting down.
GATGTTCTAGTAATAAGAGGATTTCAAATAGAATTCAAATAGTAAGTATAATTGCTACTATAGTATATATATTCATACATTTGACCAGTAGTCACCAGTCTTTCCCATGTCCAGTAACCAATCTAACATTGTTGAAAAGCACCTATATTTCACTTTGTGCTACAATGAGTCTCTCATTCATCATTTTCAGCTGCTGATTTATCACTTTCAGCAGCTGGTTCTTCAAAGCTCGGTTGTAAATGCAGTCAGGAGTTGAGGGACAGAGGAGGAGAACCACAGGTTACAGATGGGCTTTTTTGGAAACAGAACGATTTCTTACTATATTTTCTTTCCAAAGCAGCTTTCGAGATACATTCTCACAAAATGTGGAGATATGCCATATCCACCCATCAAATAAACATAGTCTTAAGGGCAGCAGTCCTCGTCAAATCACTTTCAGGAAGACCGGAGAATTCAAAAGTTGTGAATACAGACAAGTGAAATAAAAGAGTTTAGTGTTAAGGATACCACTGAGACTAAAAACTGTGAATTCCTAGTGCCACTGATCCAACCCCTTATATGTCTTTCCCCACCAGACTAAGTAATTTTGCAGTGTTTTGGATCTATAGGGAGAGTTTCCTTGAAAGACAAAAGGAAATTTTTGATGAAATCAGTTTTAAAAAAAATTCAAACTGAACATGCAATCCTGTAGGGGAAACAAAGGAAGGAGCCCAATTAGAAGGTTTGTAAAATGGAATAAAATGACAGAGTGGAGGAATAAGACTTGAGGTCAGAGTCACGGCTATGCATGTTAGAGCAGGTCAGCTCCTGACATGAGACGTATTCAGCATGAACAACTAGTCTACAGTTCCTGTAGAAGTAAGGGAGACACGGAGGATATGAGACTTGAGGAGATATCGCAAATCTCATAGTCCTTCATAGTGATTAAGAAAGAAAATTCTAATGAATGAGACTCGTAGAGTTTCCATCAAATGTCATTTCTTGCCTTCTCTAGCATATGCAAAATCCCATATTTTTGATGGCCCAATGTTTGTAAAGTTAGCAATGTTATCACAGCAAAAATACTCTACAAGGAAGAAGTTAAAAAAAAAAAAACAAGGAAAACAAAGTCCAGCTCATTTCTTGTAATGAAAAGAAAAAATCTGAAATAACAAAGAGCAGAATCATTGCCACAACTGGAACCATACTATAATTTTTGAAGCTTTAGTTTCTCATTTCATGAGACATGCCCACACACATGGAAATACAAGTCAATTTCTCCAGTTAGAGAAAAGCTATTTTGACATTTTCCTTTCTTTTTATTCCCCCAAGTACACCACTGAGATAAAAACAGGATTAAAACTATTTCCCATGATCCAGTTTAAGTTTAACATATAGTTGGATATATCCAGGGATGAAACGGTGAGAGCATTTAGGAACAGAGACAGAGTTTGTGATCTCTTAAGAATTTAGAGAAATTCCATCTCTTATCAATTGTGGTTTAGCTACACAGCTTTGTTTGAAGATCTCCAGTCCAACTGTGAGGTAAGTCACTTGGTTTATTACAGGCCTTTTCAAATGGAACATTTCTGCTGGTTCATCAGTACTGTGGCTCTATCACAAGATAGCTAGCCATGTTCTTTCACCTTCTGCCACCTTGGGGTTTCAACACTTATTTTTAAGCTGGAGATTTCTTTACCTGAAAACAATGACTTCAAATAAAAGAAAGAACTGGAGTCCACTCCATGTGATACACTCACATGTATCATGGCAAAAACTAAGAAGATACCAATGAAGCAGCTTGAAAATACGAGCCAACAGAAATTATAAACTCAGAAACTCTTCGTAGTAAACCACAAATACTCCTCATTCAGGAAAATACATTTCATTAAATCCAAGAAAAATTTTATTGCATGTTAACTCCAGTGCCTACAAGAGTGCTTAGTTCATAATAGCTGTTTGATAAAGATTTGCTGACTAACAAAATGAATTAACAAATGATTGAAAAATATGCATATAACATTTAATTTGCTCTACTCAAAACATGTGGGGCCATGAGGTGCTAGATGATTATTTGTGACCTTGCCCAAATTACTAACAGTAGAAGAAACAAGGTGAAACTCAAAATACTCAATCATGTTTCTACTTATGTGCCTTTTTGAAAAAATTTTTCTTTTCAATGTATGGCAAAACCAATACAGTATTGCAAAGTAAAATAAAGTAAAAATAAAAATTAAAAAAAAAGAAATAATTATAGACTCATATGCAGTTATAAGGGGGCTTCCCAGGTGGTGCTAGTGGTAAAGAACCCATATGCCAATGCAGAAGACATAAGAGACATGAGTTCAATCTCTGGGTCAGGAAGATCTCCTGAAGGAGGACATGGCAACCCACTTGAGTAGTCTTCCCTGGGAAAACCCATGGACAGAGGAGCCTGGCAGGTTACAGTCCATGGGATCACAGAGTTGTACATAACTGAAGCAACTTAGCACTCATGCATACACATGCAGTTTTAAGAAAAAATACAGGATTCTACTAGTGTCCTCCAAAGGTAACTATAGCCATACTAGAGCTGTAGTTGTATAACTATAGCACAATATCATACCCAGGAAAGTTAAAATGATATAATCCTCACCTTATAAATCAATACACTTATAAAATATTCACAGGTTTGCATATATATGTGTATTTAGTTCTATGCAATTTGATCATATATATAGATTCATATGATCCAATTAGATGTCTCTTATTATCTTTAATTTTATTTCAATGATTTTCTTCCAGAAAGTAGGTAAAGAGGGCTTAAGAGGAAGAGAAATGACTGACATCAGGGAAGCTAGAACAGAATCTTGGTATGCAAGTAAACATATTCAATAAAAGACAAAGTCTTTTACAGTATTATAAATTGAGAAAGGTACAAACAATAAGATGATGAGATCTGCCGGAGTTACATAATAAATTAGTAAAGGACATTTGAAGGAACCAGGTAAATGGCAGAATGCAATAGGATAATCCTGCAATCCACTCCAGTACTCTTGACTGGAAAATCCCATGGACGGAGAAGCCTGGTAGGCTATAGTTCATGGTGTCGCAAAGAGTCAGACATGACTGAGCGACTTCACTTCACTTCTTCAAAGGAAATCCTAAAGGATCTTCTTCCCTGTAGCTCAGACGGTAAGAATCTGCCTGCAATGGAGGAGACCTGGGTTCCATCCCTGGGTTGAAAGATCCTCTGGAGAAGGGAATGGCAATCCACTCCAGTATTTTTGCCTGGAGAATCCCATGGACAGAGGAGACTGGAGGGCCACAGTCCATGGGGTCACAAAGAGTCGGACACGACTGAAAAACTGACACTACTACTACCACTAAAGGAAACCAACCCCGACTATCCATTGGAAGGACTGACGCTGAAGCTCCAATATTTTGACCTCCTGATGTGAGGAGTCAACTCATTGGAAAAGATCTTGAGGCTGAGAAGGATTGAGGGCAGGAGGAAAGGGGGCAACAGAGGATGAGATGGTTGGATGGCATCACCGACTCAGTGGACATGAGTTTGAGCAAACTCCAGGAGATAGTGGAGAACAGGGAAGCCTGGAGTGCTGCAGTCCATGGGGTCACAAAGAGTTGGACACAACTTAGTGACTGAATGACAACAAGAAGCGCTGGAAATATGCTTACAGGAAAAACGTAGAGCAAATAGGAACAAAATGCAGGTGTTGGTCAACATGGGAAAATAGCCAATGAAAGAAAGCTATGTATTTTTTTTCTGTAATATACATATGTAAATTTTAATTTCTATTTTCCAAGGTTATGATCTTCCTTTCACCTAATGGTTTCTACTAATTTCACACCATATTCATTAGTAAAGATCTGGTTAGCAAAACCATTGGATAAATAGTTAAGCATAGCATTTTAGAAACAACTCAAGAAATGAGCTATGTTTTTAAGGTGTTTTTGTTTTTTTTTTTTCACAGCCACACATCCACAAACTTGGGACATCTACTCTTTCAGGTAGAAAAATAAACACATTATGTCAATGTTCTATTGACAAGTCTTACTAATATTTCTTTCCTTTATTTTCACATGCTTGAAAGATAAGAAGATAACTGCTATCACCCATAAAAAGGGTGCAAGAACTGGAAAATGGTGTATTTACAGAAAAACACTCTAAAATATACTTGTTCCTCATAGTAAATTTTAAACTAAATAGTACTGAAGCCTCTTAAAATCTCAGCAAAAATAAACATTTGTACTTTTCATTTATATTTTTCTTCTTCATGAAGTTATAGATTTATTTCTAAAGATCTGCTTATATTGTTCATCCCTTCAATTAAAGCTCTGAAACCATGCCACTGCTTAGAGTTTTTGCAGTGTTCAGGCATTGTAACTTCCTTTTGCTTGCTGTATAAGAATTTCTGATATCCTTTCCAGGAAGTCTACTGAATTTCTGCCTACCTATCATTCTCTATAGTAACTGATATAAAGAATTTATTAACATTTTATCCATTTCTTCATTCTTTTCTTTGACTAATATCTTTCCCTTTTTAAATTGCTCTGTCACATCTGTACTTCTCATCTGCAACCATATTTATAATTAACTATTCACATTCTTGAGGGATTAGGCATACAAATTCTTTGGACTCTAGTAAACAGTACTCTCTTTATATTTCTAACTGGGCTATGAATAAAGAATTCTTATAAAAATAAGATTTAGCCCTGGATTCAGAATAAAGTAAGATAGACAAAAGTCATTTCAAGAGTGGTCTCCCCAGAAAACAGCATATTGGTGTCTTCTTGATAACTCTGACTCTCCTGATTCTACACACAAAGGAGTCCCACCTATGCATGCACAATATCATATATAAAACCTGTATATGTCAACAGTTTTCAACAAAAAGGAGAAAGGAAGGAAAACTGGCACTAAAAAATGCCATTCAGATAATATAGGAAAATTCAAAGTGAATCACAAACAATTTATTTTACAAATACATTGGACAAGTAACTAATCTAGGGATTCAAGACAGTTGAACATAGGATAAAATGACTTACGAAAGAATTATTTCAATACATTAAACACTAAAATAGTGTGATTGAACATAGGAGGAAGTGACAAAATTTTATACATCCCTTCCCTCCTTTTATTAAACCCATGAAACAAGATTAGGAAAAAACTTTAAATGCTACCCACTAGCCTGGAAAAGCAGTAAGAATGTTTGCTGAAATGCAGAGCAGTAAATAGGGGAAAAGATTTTAATAAATGGATATCAGGGACGTCCCTGGTGGCAAAGTGGCTGAGGAATCCACATGCCAGTGTAGGAGACCCAACTTCCACCCCTGATCTGGGAGGGTTCCACGTGCCTCAGAGCAACTGAGCGCATGCACCACAACTACTAGGCCCTCACTCTAGAGCCTGTGAGCTGCAACTACTGAAGCACGTGCACCTAGAGCCTGTGTCTGCAAAGAGAGAAGCCACTGCAATGAGAATCCCACACACTGCAATGAACAGCAGCTCGCCACAAACAGAGAAAGCCTGCACAGACAAGCAATGAACACCCAGCATGGCCAGAAATAAAGACGTATTAAATAATTTTTAAATGTTTGAAAAATTAAGAATAAAAGATATCAGAACCTCAGTCTTATTCTTTATGTATTTAAATCTAATTTACACTAAACAGAAAATTATGAAAACTGGTCCAAAATCAGAGGAACTCATGGGAATCTAATGTAGGTAAATTTAAATCTACCCCTTAGAAATTAGATTCTAAGGAACAGTGCCCATGGAATCAACTGGAGCTGAGGTTGTGGCTGACTGTTACATGCCTGCATTCTAGGAAAATGTGGGAGAGCATCAGTAGGCTCGGCAAGAAGGAAATTTTGCACCCAAAAGACAAAAAGTCATTTTTGAAAATCAGAAAGAATCTTCAAATAAGTATGTTTAAAATACTTTGCAAAATTAAGGAACAGAATGTTTTCTGCATAGGAGAGTGAAAAAAGACTATTTGAAAATGACTAAACTGGAATATTTGGGAGGGGAAACACAGTGACTGTAGAACAAGATAGATTTGAATTCACTTATATGTGAGTTTTTTCAGTGATATATGCAGTTGGTTGGATGTGCTGCAGATGCAGAACCCTGGATACATAGGAACTGGGGATAAGGTGGGTTGATTATAAGCTATAATGTGAATTTCCAACTGCTTCAAGGGTCATCCCCTTAACCCCCACATTGTTTAAGTGTCAACTGTTTATTTTGTGTGTCAGGACTCCTCAAGACCACTCTTAGGTTTGATGTTTCACATGAAACTCATAGAACTGGGAAAAGCTGTTATATTCGTAGTCACAGGGGTTTTTTTTTTATTGCAAAAGGATAGATTTAAATCAGTAAGACACCAAGAGTGAAGTCCAGGAGACACCAGACTCAAGCCTCCAGACGTCCTCTTCCAGCAGAGTCCCACAGATTCACTTAATTATACCAACAGTGATGTGTGATGGCATACCTGAAGCTCCCCTGAGCCCCGTGTTCAGGATTTTTATTGGGTATCAATCATGCAGGCAACTGCAGGACTTAGCTTCTCAGACTCCAGTTCCGCAGAGGAAAAAAAATAAAACTGAGAATATGATTTACCAAAAATTATATTCATTAGCATAAACTATCCATTAAATTGGTACTGTGTGGCCCAAGACCACAAAAGTGCTCTTATCAGAAAGAATATTCCAAGACTCAAAAGAGCTCAACTTCCAGGAGCTGTCCAAGAGCCAGTTCTGAAGTCAGGCCTTTCTTGGGAATGTGAAGGGTTTGAGCAACTCACACCTGAAGAGTTAACCTACGAGCAAACACATTCATAAAATTGAAACAAAAAATATCATTGAGTGAGTGGAGCACAAGAATAGACACCAGGAAAACAGAAGTGAAAAAAAGTCAAAGACTGATCCAAGGACATTTCCCAGAATTCAATATATAGAGACATAAGGACGGTCCAGGGGCCTAGCAGGAAGAGCTAATGAAGGAGGAAACAGAATTAGAGAAAAGTGCTCGTGGTCCAGAGAGATGGAGAAGAATGACTCCCAACTTGAAGAAGTTCACCAAGTCATGAGCAGGATAAGAAAAAGAAGTACATACCCAGACCTATCAAAATGAATAAGCAAAATATCAAATAATTAATTTATCAAAAATTAATTTATTTATTTTAATTTAATTATTTTAATTACCAATGAGGTTCATTATCACAGAAAATAAGATAATTAGATAACATATTTTGCATTAGTGGATGTCAGATAAGGATAGAATTTTAGAGAAGCAGCTATTTTCCCTCAATGTATACTGTTCTATTATGCTGGCATTCATTGTTGGTAGCTTTTAAGAATTTTCCAGTCTGAAAAATGTATTTATCCAATCAGTGGCTCAGTCTCCTCATTTATGAAATTGATTAAAAATTGTAATGCTTACTTTGTAAAATAAAATCCAGACATTTTCAAATATACATAGATGAAGAGTTTATGATTTGGTAGGCCTTTGTTAAAAAACATACTTAAACAGGTGATTCAACAAGAAATAAACTGAAACCAGAAAAACAAAGAATGGAAGAAATAAAGACATGCTAAAGCTTGTTGGTACATATAAATAAGTATGGGCCATAAAATATGTTCATGATGAAATGGAGAGGCAATATTTTTTTAAGTTGGAATTAAAATACCAGATAACAATAACATGAGATAAATCACAGTTAAATTTTTCTAAGAACCTTGTATTATATAGGTATTCTACAGGAGAGAGGCATAAAGATACTGAACAATGAACATCTTTCAGCTAAATATGCAAGTTAAAATTTAAGATAAACCATCATTTTAAAAGTTGAGTAAAATAAGTACTCTCAGAAGACGAAAGAAATCTTGTCAAAATAGAAAAGAAAAAAGGAGTAAAGTTGGTTGGGGGTGGGGAGCGGGAAAGGAGGGAAGGAATCATTACAGAATTGTACACTTCAATAATTATACCTAAAATACAAATTAAGTTATAACAACTATCCAAATATGGCAATAATTATAAAAAATATAAATGCATTAAATCTTCCCTAAAAGGCAGAATGTCATAATTGAATATATGTAAAATCTGGTTATATTCTGTTTAAAACGTAAGTTCACACATCCCAGTTTGCTCAGAACCATCATAGATTTCACCTAGCTGTCCTAACTTAATTATTAATAGCATCCTTCCCTTGTGTCTCAGCTGATAAAGAATCCACCTGCAATGCAGGAGACCTGGGTTTGATCCCTGGGTTGGGAAGATCCCCTGGAGAAGGGAAAGACCACCCACTCCAGTATTCTGGCCTAGAGAATTCCATGGACTATATAGTCCATAGGGTTGCAAAGAGTCAGACACAACTGAGCGAATTTCACTTTCACATACTCTCAAAAGTTCTGGTTTGAATAATAAATAACACACTAAAAGCAACATTATACAAGTAAACTGATAACAAATGGATGAAAATATAGACTGAACAAAATATTTACCAAAAGAATATTGGTATAGAAATATGAATAGCAAATATAAGGGAATTTAAGATAAAAGTCATTAATAATGATAGAGTGGAATCTCATAAAACTAAAAGGAATAACCCACTAAGGAAACTCTGTGTGTGTGTGTGTGTGTGCGTGTGCAGGTGCACGTGCATGTGCACACACGTATGCTCAGTCGTGGGTTGCCATTTTCTACTCCACTAAGGAAATTAATCAGTCATTAATTGGTAAGCCTTCCACAACATCATCTTAAGATATATAAAGCAAAAACAATGACATAAATACACATGTAACACTAGACCACAAATTCTGTGCTCCCTGATTTTACTACCTTGAGGCTATCTCTTCCAAGTTCCACTTGTCTGTGTCAAGAGCTGAAAAAATCAGTACATTGACTTTCCTGTAATCTATTGATGGTTGAGATGCTCTATTAGACAAGTCCTGAAGAACAGTATTGCATTGTTAATGCACCTTACCCAATATGTAATACATCCTCCTAAAAAAATGGATTGAAGAGAAAACCGCAATAAAAACTGTGAAATATTTAAACTGGATAACAATAAAACAGATGTTCTGAGACTTCAATGATGGAACTAATGTAGTAACTTGAATGTTATTTCCTAGAATGCCTTTCTTGAAAAAGTAAAATTTTAAATAAATGAATTAGACATAAAATAAAGAAGATAGAAAATGGAAATAAAGAAAGAAGCCAATAATAAAGATGAGAATAGAAACTAACTATTAAAAAACAGTCAAGCAAAAAGAAAAGTAATGATTACAAAAAAAATCTAGTCTTTGAAATAATAATAGATTACCAAAACATGTAAAAGACTAATCTAGAAGTGGGACATACAGATATATACACATATATACACATGCATGCATTTTTTCATATGTACTAAGGGTTGCGTGTATGTGTGTGTGTGTGCATGCATGCATGTATATTAAGGATATTTACCTTTTAAAAGGTGAAGGTTTGAAAAACTGGGGTAGAGTGGTAGGATGAAATAATACACATAAGCTTGAAAAAATGGACTAAATCTGTAAATATTCTGAGTAAACCTTCATAACATAAGAGCAAACTGCAGAGTGTTATCTCTGGAATATAAATATAAAAATAAATATAATATATATATATTATATTATATATAAATTATATTATATTATATATAAATATAATATAATATAAATATATTTATAAATATATATTTATAAATTTATATATATATATATATAAAATAAATATAAATATAAAAATCACATGAAGCTCTCATGTATGGATGTGAGAGTTGGACTGGAAAGAAAGCTGAGTGCCAAAGAATTGATGCTTTTGAACTGTGGTGTTGGAAAAGACTCTTGAGAGTCCCTTGTACTGCAAGGAGATCCAACCAGTCAATTCTAAAGGAAATCTGTCCTGATTATTCATTGCAAGGACTGCTGCTGAAGTTGAAACTCCAATACTTTGGCCACCTGATGTGAAGAATTGACTCATTGGGAAAGACCCTGATGCTGGGAAACACTGAAGGCAGTAGGTGAAGGGGATGACAGAGGATGAGACGGTTGAATGGCATCACCGACTTGATGGACATGAGTTTGAGCAAGCTCTGGGTGTTGGTGATGGACAGGGAAGCCTGGCGTGCTGCAGTCCATGCAGTAACAAAGAGTCAGACATGACTGAGCGACTGAACTGAAATGATATATGTTATAAAAGTATAACCATACATTTTGACTACACATCTAATTTATAATAATACTTTCCCATAGAGAAAGAAGATAAGAGAGAAGAAAAGAGGATTTCAGAGAGAAAAAAAGAGCTTGAACTTATTTGTAACGTTCTGTTTCTTTTGTTTTAAAACTCTGAAGCAACTATGAAAATTTTTGGTTTTTTTTTTTTCAAGTTATGACTGGTGGCTCAGTTTGTAAAGCATGAATATCCCTCTCTAGAGTCAAATGTTTCTTCATCAGCTCTTCTGGCCCAGGGGTTATCATCAGAAATCTGGGATTGAGATATATTCTGAGGTCATTTTGGTGATCTAGAGTATCTCCAATGTTCCCTACACTAACTTTATGGGTTGTCATGAATCTCCTATAACAGTGGTTCTTAATCCTATTATATCCAATATTCCACCATCTTCTAAATAAATAATTATAGAATATCTATCCTAAAATAAGATAAATAGTACAGTATGACTTCATCCAGTTTTTAAAAATCATTGTGTACCTAACTATAAACTGAAGAAGAAATAAAAATAACTTACTTAATAAAACAATATATATTTAAATATTCAAATGCCCAGATATTATTACATTTGAGATTATAATGAAATATTCAGTTACTTACGCCTATAAAGTTATCAAGTAGATGGACACGAAAGCAGGCCAATATATGTGTGTTATATAATACAGCCTAACACCATAAACACTGCAATTTCCGAAGATAATTAGCATCTCTTGATAAGGTATTAGACAATCTTCCTTCAACTTATATAGCACTGGCAACAGAAGACTTGATAAAATAAGGATTTCTTGGTCTCACCCCTGAGTTTTTGATTCAATAGGTCCAGAGTGGGATACAAAAATCTGAATTTAAGTTCCTCAGATGATGAGGATGGAGGTTGAACTTTGAGAACAATAACCTAGAAAATTTTAAACATGCTTTTTACATACATGAGTGCTTTAGAATATCTGAAGACCTGTGTCACCACTTTCAGTTTGGCATGACTGCCCCACTGTTGCAGGAGGCATAGGATCCCTGGTGGAATGCACTAAATGTCATGGTAGCTTCACCTTCTTGCATGGTAACTCAGCTCTAAGCACAAGTGTTTTAAAAGCAGGGCTAAGGTATCACTCTTTTACAACCTGAGTCAGAAACTGGCACTTCCATTATCCTGTTATTCATGGAGTCAAAGACACTCCTCAGATTCAAAAGAAGACATAGACCCCATCTCACAATGAAAATAGCAAAATATAAATAGTAGACATCCTTAATTTATCATGATCTACCTTTTTATTACAAAATTTACATTTCTCCCACATCCAAAATCAATTCCTACTTCTCTCAAAACTCTCAGCCCTCGAGGCCTAAAGACTTTGTCATCTCCTTCAAGTCCAGGTGCAGATAAGTGTCCAGGTTCCGTTTCTCAGTGCCATTCTTTCTGTGAACATCTGCCCCTCGGACACCGCCATACACTGTGGGGACAGAGACAACTTTAGAGGATACTGCCATTCAAACAGAAGAGAATGGGAGGCACACAGCAGGCTTTGGTCCATAGAAATTCTGAAATCCAGTGGGCATTTGTTGCTACTGAATTGTGCCCCCTCCTATGCCCCATTCATAGGTTGAAGACCTAACCCTTGATGCAATGGAATTTGGAGATGGGGCCTTTGGGAGACAACCCAGCTATAAGGCCAGAGCTCTCGTGATGGGATTCAATATAACTGACATTTTCTCTTTCTCTCTCTGTGTGTCATGTGAAATCACAACAATGGCCCTCTGTCAGTCAAGAGGCAGCCTCTTACCAGGAGCTGAATCTGCCCATACCTTGGCCTTGACCTTGAACTGTGAGAAAGTTCTGTTGATTAAGCCACTCAATTTATGATATTCTGTTATGGAAGCCCAAGGAGAGTGAGACACTCTTCCTTGATTGGAGTCCAGGCCTGCTTCCAGGTAAAGACTGTCTGCAGCTCTTGCTCCACTTATGGGGATCTTTATTCCAGTTACCCTTCCTTTTCCATAAAAACTAACGTATGTTTGCAGCCCAGGTAACCTATGTTTCCAGCTAGGTTTGGGGTCTAAAGACCTCTGTCCAGTTTGCATTGTTCTGTTTTTTCAAGTTGATGGTATTTCTTTTAAAACATTATAGGTTTCCATAACTGAAAAAGACACATATACCTCAATGCTCATCACAGGACTGTTTATAATAGCTAGGACATGGAAGCAACCTAGACGTCCACTGAAAGATGAATAGATAAAGAAGTTGGGATACATAAGGTGGCCCTAGGGGTAAAGAATCTGCCTGCCAATATGGGAGATTCAGGTTCAATCCCTGGATTAGAAAGACTCCCCTGAAGGAAGAAATGGCAATGCACTCCAGTATTCTTGCCTGCAAAATTCCATGGACAGAGGAGCCTGGTGGGATACCAAGGGACCTCAGAGAGTTGGACCCAACCAAGAGACTAAGCATAGCACATATGATGGAATAGTACTCAGCCATAAAAAAGGAACACATTTCAGTCAGTTCTAATGAGGTGAATGAACCTATTATACAGAGTGAAGTCAGTCAGAAAGAGAAAAACAAGTACCAGACATTAATACATATACGCAATCTAGAAAGATGGTACTGATGAACCTTTTTGCAGGGCAGTAATGGGGATGCAGATATAGAGAACAGACTTGTAGACACAGTAGGGGAAGGGGAGGTGAGATGACCTGAGAGAGTAACACTGAAACATATCCATTACCATATAAAATAGATAGCCAATGGGAATTTGCTATCTGACACAGGGAGCTCAAACCCAGTGCTCTGTGACAACCTAGAGGGGTGGGATGGGGCGGGAAGTGGGAGGGAGGTTCAAGAGAGAGGGGACATATGTATGAGTGATTGATGTTGATGTATGGCAGAAACCAACACAATATTGTAAAGCAATTATCAGTTTATAATCAACTCCATTAAACAAAAGTCACACCCACATTTCTTTCTAAGACAAGCCATTTTTACTTATTTCTTTGAAAGCACTGTGGGGAAAATGTACTTAATATTCTTAAACATATTGTTGTCTAAGAAGCCACCTACATCCTGATTTAATCCTTGCCTTGAAGGAATTTCTTTGACTTTTGCTTAAAGGAACTGGAATGAAAAACAAAGCAAATCCTTACTCAGCAAATCCTGAATTCTTGATATTTTCTCTAAATTTTGCTTAAAACTTACACATTTCTATGTAAATTAGCCCATCTCTCTTTCCTATTTTAGCATAAACAGCTAAAGTACTCGAGTTGGTGTTTTTCAGATTCCACTTAAAAACTTTATCTGATACACGCATTTATTTGATATGCTTTCTATTTTCCACATGAATGCAGGTAACAGCTTCACTTCCTGCCCCTATATAACTGAATCTTTAGCTTCTAGTAACATTCTTTTTCATTTCTTTCAGACTGCCCCTTCAACAGTCTCCTAAAGGCCCTTCCAGCTTTAACTAATAGCTTCCTTGAGGCCAATACAGCTTCTAGAGGCATGTGAGTGAGACAGGTACTACTTCCCCCACATCTTGCATGAAGCCTTAGCAAGGATAGCTAGAATGCTGAGCTCATCCGAGCGCCTCTTCTTACATTCTGTGTCTTCCCAACTAGTCTCTCTTGAAGTTGAAGCAGACTTCTTGTATGGTAAATGAGGGCTTCACATTCTCTGAAATTTCTGTTGAGAAAACTTGCATTTTTCAATTTAACTTCAGGAGAACTGCTATTCCCAAAAACCTGTGTTCTAATGTTCAGTTTCAGTGAAGGAGCCGTCTTCTCTGGGGAAGTGACCACACTCACAAACAGTTTCTTGATCATGCTAGGAACACCTCTCTGGGCTACGACTTTACAAGACTACCAAGTGTTCGTTTTCTTGGGATTAATTTCAACTGTTTTTGAGGTGTTGCAAGGAAATCAACAAAGGCCTCTATTTTGGCCAAAAAATGGATTTCTGGCTTGTCTCCAGGGAATTCCCAAAGTGAGTTTCCTATTCACAACTGGGGAGTCTAGACTTACAAATCTTTTAGATTTCTTCTGCAAGAGATAGGAACAGGCTCCTCTGGGCTCCATGTGGGCTGGTCAGCTACAAACTTCTTTATACAGGCTACACTTAAATATCCTTATCACTGGGCTCAGCTGGAGCTGCCTGGGCAGTGTTAGGATAGAATAAAATAATTAAAAGGCTCAGGATTCATACAAAAAGGTGCCAAGGACTAAACCTGTAGAGCCAAGCTAATGCTGTGGCCCAAGGCTGGAAGTAAGAGGCCAGCTGTGACCTATGGGTGCAAAACATCTGCAGAGGAAGGACTCTGTGGTATTCTCTCTGGCCAGTCTTTCAAACCTGCTACTGGCACACAGACTTTCTAAACTACAAAGCATGACCACAGACATTTGTATAAAGCCAGAATCTTCAGAACTGGAGGCCCTCCTTAATACAGTAACCTTTATAAATTGCCTGTGACTAAACCCTTCCTTCCTTAGCAATAGGCTGGAAGGATTTTTTAAGACTCTTGCCTTTATGTGAGTAAGTTCTTTCAATTAGGGGTTTGCACCTCTCCTATGTTTAGAATTTCTTCACTCTATTGTTTCCAGTGAGTCAGGAATAAATACTGAGGTCAGTTTCAGGGGCTTGGGTCATGAAGTTAAACGCTGTCAACTTCACAATTTCCACTATATGTTAGTGAACAGTAAGCACTACATACATGTTTCTGAGTTGCTTATCCATCTAGGATTCTATACTACTTTGTAGATTGATTTCTCCTTTTTGAAACTTACTAACTTCACATTGGGGTCCTGGTTAATATATTTCAAACCAGCTCAAACCTATGTAACCTCCCTGTATTCCTGATTTAGGAAAATGAGACACATAGCAATAACCCAAAGTATTAACATGCTGTCCATTTGTGTCAGAGCTTTTTTTACATCTAGAAGAATTCAGCTGAATCACTCATGTGGTCTACAAAAACAAACACAGGAAAACTATTGCTGATTTTGAAGTTGTTAGAAAGGGAGAGAAGTTTCTTTTTTCTTTCAACAATGAAAAAACCATTGGTTTCCTTTCATGAATGCTTAATCATGTTCCAAGCAATTCTAAGCATGAGTTTATCACTGATGAATACAAACTACAGGGGCTAATTTTCTTTGATTTGTTTGGGTCTTATAAACTAGCCATAGATTCATTGCATGAAAAGTGGAATGTTAACTTATTTCCACGTTTTTGGGGTAAAAGATCACATGAATTTTTTAAGCCAAACCCCAATGAGGCATTTTCCAGAAAGTCACAAACTATAATTGTAATTTTATAACACATGGGAATTTTATCTGTGCCAATTGGAACTTGGGAAAGAAACAGTATAGAATTACTTGTCTCTCTGTGCAGTTCACACTACAATGCTCCTCAAAGGCTAAGCCAGTGTGCAGTGTGTGTTGTACAGTAACATCTACAGTGAGAATGGGGGAAGAAAAGCTGAGCTGGTCAAATGCAATGTCCTCTTTCATGAGGTCAGCCAATAGGAATTGTAACAGCTAATAACCTAGACAGTGGGAATGCAGTAAAGGATTTTTTCCCTTCTTTCCCAAGAGAAAAAGTAAATATCAAGGCAGTCATTTTGAAATCCAGAAAAGTCACAGCTGGAAACCCAAAATAAACCATCTTCAACTCTCAGTTTCTATCATTTGATCTACTATCTTCTTGAGAGTCCAGCTAAAGTAGGGATATTAACTTTAAAGGAGTTTCATCCTAATGTCTATTAAGGGATCTCAATTAGAGGTAACTTGCTATTTGGATTAAGGTTTCTGTACACCTTTAAAGTTTAATACCACTTACCACTATTTAATATAAATGATTCCTATCTTTTTACGTTCTTAGTCAGCAATCTGCCTTTTATCATCTTCTTCATCAAGTCAGATAAGCCTTTATGAAGTCTAACGTGGATGCTTTCCTGAATCACAGATAGCACTCCCTTACACATCTTTACATATGTGTCAGTTTCCATCCTTTCGACTTTAAAAGGTTCCCTGCCAACTCTCACCCTCTTGCCTTATGAAGTGGGGATGGGAGGTAGGATTCTTTAAAATCGTTGCACAACCTACTTCTCTCCTCAAGCTGCATCTGCTTCCCTTGTTGCCTTATTTCTACTTGGAAGCAAAAGGACAGCAAAACAAAACAAAAATGAGGGACCAAATGATGGATATGTCCAGCCTTTTATATTACTACTGGCTTCGGAGTAACTGATTGTGAATTTTTTCCGTATAGATCTTGGCCATATACTGTATCCAGTCAGCCTGACCTCAATGTGAAATAGACAAACTAAAGAGCATATGGCAAAACCAAACCTTGTTCATTGTCCATCTCACACCTGTTCCCAATTCTGTAAATTCTGTTAGGTTCAAAAACAGAGATGTTACTTTGCCGACTAAGGTCCGTCTAGTCAAGGCTATGGTTTTTCCAGTAGTCATGTATGGGTGTGAGAGTTGGACTGTGAAGAAGGCTGAGCACTGAAGAATTGATGCTTTTGAACTGTGGTGTTGGAGAAGACTCTTGAGAGTCCCTTGGACTGCAAGGAGATCCAACCAGTCCATTCTGAAGGAGATCAGCCCTGGGATTTCTTTGGAAGGAATGATGCTAAAGCTGAAGCTCCAATACTTTGGCCACCTCATGCGAAGAGTTGACTCATTGGAAAAGACTCTGATGCTGCGCAGGATTTGGGGCAGGAGGAGAAGGGGACGACAGAGGATGAGATGGCTGGATGGCATCACTGACTTGATGGACGTGAGTCTGAGTGAACTCCAGGAGTTGGTGATGGACAGGGAGGCCTGGCGTGCTGCGATTCATGGGGTCGCAAAGAGTCAGACATGACTGAGCGACTGAACTGAACTGAACTGAACATTTGTTAAAAATCTTTCTCTTCTAAAGTATGGATGAAAGCTTATAAACTCATTTTAATAGAATAATCTCCCCCTAATAATTTGTACACAATTATATGCTACTTTCCATGTAACATGACACTGTAGTAATATCTCAGACACATTTGAGCCTCAGCAGATCCCTATGTGGCAGGTATGATTATATCCTCATATTATGGTATAGATGGGGAAACTGAGAGACACACAGGCTAAGTAAATTCCCTGAGGTTACAAAGGCAGTCAACAGCAAGCAGGCCACGGGTCTCAGAAAGTTGATATCATGGTCTTAACTACTGTGTGCTCCCTATCTGGCCGCCAGAGGTCAGCTTCCTGAAGGAATCAAGATTGACTGAGGTGTGGTGCTGTGCCAAGAGAGGCAGGGAAAAATCCTGGAGATCCCCATCAGGTTTACAGCATGCAGCTTCTACACAAAAGAACACTGGCAACAGAGGTGAGATCTCAAATACTCCTTGACTCAGAAATTTCCTGAAGCATAGATCTTCTGAGGCTTGTTGAAAGAAACTAAAACATTTCTGGGGGAAAAAAGAGAATTTAAAGGCATTACAGGATACCCAGAGTTTAGAGGACTACAGCTGTACATATACTATTTCTCTGCTGCTCAAGTTAATTCCCCAAACATTTATAAAGCATCTATGATTCATAAGACCCTAGACTAACAGAGTAATGAATTCTGTTTGTTGGCTGGAATGAACAAACCTAACCCTAACTCAGCTTGTAAAGTAATGGTTCTTGAACTTGTCCACATATTAAAATCACTTGGGGAATTTCAGTTAAAAATCCAATGGGAAAAATTCCCAAGACTCCAGACCAGTAAATTCAGAATTTCTAGGGTGGGACAAAAGCACGAAGATTTTTTTTTAAGGCTCATCAGTTATTCCGGTATGAAGCCAAGGTGAACAATACTGAGGAACCACTGCTTTAGGGTATCCGCTTAGCCTACCTGCCCTTAGCCAAAGGATCTCTCTTGTCATTGCATTTTCTTAAAAGAGCAATAAAAGGCTATAGTTTCTTAATCGCATTTTCTTTAACCGATTTAGTGCCTTTATCTGGAGCACTGATTTGCTTCAAATTCAACAGTGGCATCAGGTGGAGTGGTATGCTGTAGGGGTGGCCACTGCTTCTTGCTTTTCCATTTTGGACTATAGAAGATTCTGCGGGCAGTTAGATGGGAGGCAATGCAATGTCATGAAAAAGACATGAGCTCTAAAGATCCTAGCTTACATCTCAGTTCTTCTATTCTGTGTGATGACCTTTCGTGAGTCACTTAACTCTTAAGTCTTGGTTTCCCTTGTAAAATAGTGACAATAACGTCTGCCTGTGAAAACTAAACCAAATAACTAATGTAAAGTGCCCGCTATAAAGTATGTGCTCATGGCATCTTCTCCTCGGCTACAATTATCTTCCAAATTAAAATAAATTCTGTCCCTTTTGGATGCCTTCTTTGCTAGATTCTTTCAGAGCTTCCATGCTGTGTGATGAAGCCAAGGGGCTATCCTCCCCCATCCAGACATTTCCTTTAGCAGCAATTTCCCACACTAGCCTGCTGAAGTCACATCTTGGCTTCATCCTAACAGTTTTCAATTCTTCAGATTCTTTGTCTCTTTCACTTTTTTTTTTCCCATATCCTCAGACTTCCACTTTAAAAGTGGTCTTTGCTCTCAAGATCTTCCCATATAGTTCCTGTTAGCTTTCTCCTCCCTGTGATGAATCCCATTTTACCCTCTCCTCATGCTTTTAGATACATAAAATAGACACTAAAACTCTTTTTATTCCAGCTTTTCACCTTGGCTTTTACTTTTAAGATTAAAGCTATAAACCCCATGAATATTTCATGCAGTACATCTCTCAGCCTTCATTTGCTGAGGTGGATGTAATAACCAGCAAAAAAAGCTGTAATAAAATAAACTCAATATAGATCATCAGACACACTATAGTACAAGACCCAAATATATGGCTTTCTGATGAGTCAAATGTTCTAGGAGAAAATTTGCAAGTTCTCTTTTTTATCTCACTTTCTTTTAATTTCTTTTCTCAGTGCTGTGTAGCATTATCCTTTGCAACTCACCTCTACCAATTTCCTTTTTAAATCCATGATGAGCACTTTTTATTCCCTGTTGTAAGTACCTTGCTTTCAATTTTATCAACCGTGACATGGACGGGAAAGCCATGACCTATTAATACTGTTTGCCTGTTGGATATCTCTGAATATCACAACCCTGGTCTCATTTTATGCTCCAGATCTGCTTTCTTCTCATTTCTCATCTTTCCCACAAGTCTAAAGATGGCTCTGTTCTATGCCTGCTTTCAGCACATAGAGCAGAGTCTTCTGAGCAAAGTCTGACTTAATCTGATGCCTTTCTCTTTCCACCAACCCGCTCATTGACTAAGGAGATGCCAAATATGGATGTGTGAAGTGCCATGAGTGGCAGACAGCTATGAGCTCATACTGACTATTTTAAAGAAACCAACACCATCAGCCTTCCTAATGCTAGCTGGTTTATGAATCTTCTCATTTCTAATCTAACCATTTTTTCCTGCTTTCTGAACTTTTTAATGTAATTTGCCACCTTCCTCTGACCACATATATATGTCTGTACCTTTTATCTACTGTTGTTTCTGCTAAATTAGCTTTTCATCAAGGCTATGGAGCAACATCTTCAATTCTGTTTGTCATAAATAAAATCTTGAAGGGTTTTATTTGGAAATGATTATCTTTAAAGAATCTTTAAGGTCTTCCTGATCCATACTCTCACTTAATAACTCATTATTTTCTGAATTTTGCTCACTGTTTTATGGTCTTTCCCTCTTCCTTTGGAGATTATATATGACCTAAACACAGACTGTCTTCAAGGTAATGCCTATGGTCCACTGATAGCTGTGAGTCTTTCAAATAGGTACCATCTGTCAATATTTTTTAAGCTATTACAGACTATAAATCCTTAAACTTTTAAACACTGTAAAATTCAGAGATTAACTTACCCAAGGTTACTTGTTGTCTCCAAAAGATTTTTTTAAATGCACAGCTCCTGAGACTAAATACATTCTCTATATCTAGATGACAACAAAATTGTGGGTTACAGAGAACAATAAAAGGCCGCTGAATAAAAAATCTCAAAATAGTCAGGAAAAAAATTCCAGTTGGGAAATTATAGCATCAAGCAACTGAATGTAGGAAAAAATGCCATCTTTTTAATTTATCCTAAATACTGTATTATCAGCACAGAGCATATACATAATAGGATCTACAAAAATAAGTAATAATTTGTTGAATTTAGACCATGATATCTTAGCGTACATGGGTATTAGACAAAAAGTCCATAGTCTAATCAGTTAATCTATGGTATTAATATAAATATAGAATCATAGAATTGCTTACAAGTAATATTTTAAATTGCCAACATCCGCTGGATCATCAAAAAAGCAAAAGAGTTCCAGAAAAACATCTATTTCTGCTTTATTGACTATGCCATAGCCTTTGACTGTGTGGATCACAATCAACTGTGGAAAATTCTGAGAGAGATGGGAATACCAGACCACCTGACCTGCCTCTTGAGAAACCTATATGCAGGTCAGGAAGCAACTGTTAGAACTGGACATGGAACAACAGACTGGTTCCAAATAGGAAAAGAAGTACGTCAAGGCTGTATATAGTCACCCTGCTTATTTAACTTATATGCAGAGTACATCATGAGAAACACTGGGCTGGAAGAAGCACAAGCTGGAATCAAGATTGCCGGGAGCAATATCAATAACCTCAGATATGCAGATGACACCACCCTTATGGCAGAAAGTGAAGAGGAACTCAAAAGCCTCTTGATGAAAGTGAAAGAGGAGAGTGAAAAAGTTGGCTTAAAACTCAACATTCAGAAAACGAAGATCATAGCATCCAGTCCCATCACTTCATGGGAAATAGATGGGGAAACAGTGGAAATAGTGTCAGAGTTCATTTTGGGGGGCTCCAAAATCACTGCACATGGTGACTGCAGCCATGAAATTAAAAGACGCTTACTCCTTGGAAGAAAACTTATGAGCAACCTAGATAGTATATTCAAAAGCAGAGACATTACTTTGCCGACAAAGTTCCATCTAGTCAAGGCTATGGTTTTTCCAGTAGTCATGTATGGGTGTGAGAGTTGGACTGTGAATAAAGCTGAGCACCGATAAATTGATGCATTTGAACTGTGGTGTTGGAAAAGACTTTTGAGAGTCCCTTGGACTGCAAGGAGATCCAACCAGTCTATTCTGAAAGAGATCAGCCCTGGGATTTCTTTGGAGGGAATGATGCTAAAGCTGAAACTCCAGTACTTTGGCCACCTTATGCGAAGAGTTGACTCATTGGAAAGACTCTGATGCTGCGCGGGATTGGGGGCAGGAGGAGAAGGGGACGACAGAGGATGAAATGGCTGGATGGCATCACTGACTCGATGGACGTGAGTCTGAGTGAACTCCGGGAGTTGGTGATGGACAGGGAGGCCTGGCATGCTGCGATTCATGGGGTCGCAAAGAGTTGGACACGACTGAGTGACTGAACTGAACTGAATATATATTTTTTTAATACATTTGAAATCATCAAAGTCAGTCACTAGAACAGTTAAACAAACAAGAGAGCCCTTTCTCCTAAAGAAATTTTAGGAGATTAAAAAAAATAATAATTTCTGGCTTGAAAAATGTAGTCCCACTCTGTAGTTCCACTCTAGAGCCCACTCCATCCTCCCCATCCCACAAAGGCTTGTTTGAAATTTTCTTATCTAGGTCAATATGGTTATCTATAATTGAGGACACTGAGACCTAAACAGACTAAATATCTTAGCAAAGAACACAGACCTCATTAGCAATACAGCATAAACAAGAAGTGAAGGCTCCCATTTTTACATTTCAAGAAAACAAGCAGAGAAGGCCCATCATGTCCACATATGTCCTGTGTTTTCTGTACTCTTGCATTTATATTTTTTAGTTCATCATTAACAAATGGGTTATACAACAGCTTTTAACAATAACTCTGATTTTCACGTGGTATATGAGAACCTGTGACTACAGCTATGAAAACAAGGATAGAATTATATAAATACTTGCTATGGTACCATTCAGCTGTGTTTAAGTTTAGGCAAGCTTTAATGAGTTTGAGTAAGAAATATTTTCATACATATTCTATACTGATCACTGACCTACAGTTATGACTCAGCCAGGGACATAAATCAGCCAACAAATAAACGAAGTTCTGCAAACTGGATTTTTCTTGGGAGTGAGATGTTAACACAAAGCCTCAGGGAAGAATTAATTGACAAATCATGTTTATAAAAGACTATGAAAACTTCTGTATATTATTTATTCCTAATGATTAAAAGTAATCTAACTAATGAGGCCCACTGAATTCAGAACATAGAATTCTTAGAATCAATATGCATTTTCTCAGTCAGCCCGAGCCATAATAAAACACCATAACAGGGTGAATTAAACAACAGAAATGTGTTTTCTTACAATTCTAGAGGCTTATTGTTGTTGTTCAGTCACTCAGTCATATCTGACTCTTTGTGACCCCATGCACTGCAGCACATTAGGCTTCCCTGTTCATCACCATCTCCCAGAGCTTGCTCAAACTCATGTCCATTGAGTCAGTGATGCCACCTAACCATCTCTACTGCTGTCATTCCCTTCCCCTCCTGCCTTCTATCTTTCCCAGAATCAGAGTCATTTTCAATAACTTGGCTCTTCACATCAGGTGGCCAAAATATTGGAGCTTCAGCATTAGTTCTTCCAATGAATACTCAGGGTTGCTTTTCTTTAGGATTGACTGGTTTGATCTTCTTGCAGTCCAAGGGACTCTCAAGAGTTTTCTCCAACAACACAGTTTAAAAGCATCAGTTCTTCGGCACTCAGCCTTCCTTATGGTCCAACTTTCACATCCATAGATGACCACTGGAAAAATCATAGCTTTGACTATAAGAACCTTTGTTGGCAAAATAATGTCTTGGCTTTTTAATATGCTGTCTAGGTTTGTAATAGCTTTTCTTCCAAGGAGCAAGCATCTTTTAATTTCATGGCTGCAGTAACCATCAGCAGTGATTTTGAGCCCAGGAAAATAAAGTCTCACTGTTTCCATTGTTTCCCCATCTATTTGCCATGAAGTGATGGGACTGGATGCCATGATCTTAGTTTTCTGAATGTTGAGTTTTAAGCCAACTTTTTCACTTTCCTCTTTCACTTACTTTCTGCCATAAAGGTGGTGTCATCTGCATATCTGAGGTTATTGATGTTTCTCCCAGCAATCTTGATTCCAGTTTGTGCTTCATCCATCCCAGCATTTCTCATAATGTACTCTGCATAAGTTAAATAGACAGGGTGACAATATATAGCCTTGCTGCTGCTGCTGCTAAGTCGCATCAGTCGTGTCTGACTCTGTGCAACCCCATAGACGGCAGCCCACCAGGCTCCTCCGTCCCTGAGATTCTCCAGGCAAGAATACTGGAGTGCGTTGTCATTTCCTTCTCCAATGCATGAAAGTGAAAAGTGAAAGTGAAGTCACTCAGTCATGTCCGACCCTTCACAACCCCATGGACTATAGCCCACCAGGCTCCTCCGACCATGGGATTCTCCAGGCAAGAGTACTGGAGTGGGTTGCCATTGCCTTCTCCGTATAGCCTTGACGTACTCCTTTCCCAATTTGGAACCAGTCTGTTATTCTACACCCAGTTCTAACTGTTGTTCCTTAACCTGTATACAGGTTTCTCAGGAGGCTGGTAAGGTGGTCTGTTATTCCTATCTCTTTAAAAATTTTCCACAGTTTGTTGTGATCCACATAGTCAAAGGCTTTAGTGTAATCAATGAAGCAGAAGTAGATGTTTTTCTGGAATTCTTTTGCTTTATCTATGACCCATCAGATGTTAGCAATTTGATATCTGGTTCCTCTGCCTTTTGTAAATCCAGCTTGTACATGTGGGAGTTCTTAGTTCATATACTGTTAAAGCCTAGCTTGGAGGATTTTGAGCATGACCTTGCTAACACGTGAAATGAATGCAATTGTGCGGTAGTTTGAACATTCTTTGACATTGCCCTTCTTTGAGACTGAAATTAAAACTGACCTTTTCCAGTCCTGTGGCCACTCCTAAGTTTTCTAAATTTGCTGGAATATTGAGTGAGGCACTTTAACATCATCATCTTTTAGGATTTGAAGGAACTCATCTGGGATTCCATCACCTCCGCTAGCTTTGTTCTAGAAGCTGGAGCCTGGAGATCGAAAATCAGTATGCCAGTATAGCTGGGTTTAGGTGAAAATTTTCTCCCTGATTTTGCAGACACTGCTTTTCCACTGTGTCCTCACATGGCAGAGAGAAAACTCTCTGGTGTCTCTTCTTACAAGGATGCTCCACCCTTATGACCTCATTTATCCTTAATTCCTTTCACAAAGGAATTATCTGCAAATTCAATCACATTGTGTATTATGGCCTCAACATATAAAGCTGAGGGAGACAAAATTCAGCTTCTAGTATGTGTAATTCTTATTTAATATAAAGCTTAGAATACATGTCATAACATGGGCCTTTGATATTTATAGCATATAAAATATTTTCTGTATTGCACAATTATATTGAAATCCATATTGCTCTAGGTTTAGACTATACATAATACAGAGGAAAAACCACTTTTCAAACATCATGCAGTAATAAAATATTTAGTACATATAAATTTTCCAGATAAGTAAAAATTACCATTATAAGCAATGAATCCTTTATTTTATAATAATTTCACGGAATCATTTGCAGCATGTTCACAAGTCTTCCTCTTATAGACAGTATATTTTAAAAACAATTCAAAAATATTCTCTTGTCCATGCAAGGTCATCATTTAGAGTATCAAGCTTAATACTCTGACAGTGAAGAATACAAGATGTGAAAAAATGTTTCCCTCTACCATGAGACCCCAGATTTAAAATCTCCATACATGAAAATAAAACAAAGCCAGATAATTTCAAATATCTAAGATAACAGACCTTCTATTAGACTGTTTTATGCTTCTATTTATTGGATAAACTGGCATATTAAATTGCAAACCTTCTTTTAGCGTTTAATTCTGAATTGATGGCCTAAGGGCCTAAAATTTTATCCATGGGTAAATATCAACTCTGTAACTTTTACATTTGTTGTTACAAGTCTCTTATTTATGCATACATGCATGTGTGTGTTTGTTTGTCTTAAGGATCAAAGTTATTAAAAATCCAGTGATATGTGAAGACTCATTGTTTGAAAGAAATAAAGTTACATTTAAGTATCCTATGATTCAGGCTTTTCACTAAATGTCGTTATAAGCATAAGTTTGGATTAATTTAGTATTAAAGAAATGAATGGGAAATATTATACTGGCATGATGATTGCTCCTGAAATATAATCATGTAAATATTTCTCAGCTCCATTGGGAGTAGCCTAAGTACTATTTTTAATGTATGTACTTCCTTTTCTCATACACTCTCCACATTTAAATAATTTAAACTAAATAAAAACAAATGTTTTTGCATAGTCACAAGAATTTAACACAGATTTTTCATTATAATAATACCATTTTATATATTTTCAATCTTTATTCATTTCCACTGAGACGACTCATAATTTTGCTAACAATTTTTATAGTTATTTTGATAGATTTTTATTACTATTAGTGAAACTAAGCCCTAAGTTGTGTTTTGTACATACAATTTCCTTTCTTTAGGCAGCATTCAAATATATGTTAACATGTAGCATGTCTCTGCACATGGTAGTGTTTTAGAACTATCTGTTCTCTTTCAAAATTCAAAACATACAATTCCAGAAAGACATAACAATTATTGGTTATTAATATTAATGAAGAGATCACTTCTAGAAGAGAATCTATATTTTTTAAGAGGGGATTTGCAAATATTCTACATTGAGATATGACTAAAATTTATGATTTATTTTACTTAAGATTACACTAGTGATTCATTAAATATTACTCTTGTTGAATAGAATCTGGCTTTAGTTTTCTCTCTGCCAACCTAAACCTGGTAGATCAGGCATGCATTCACATTTCAAGAATATCACAAAGTAAGTCATTACATAAATTTCATACATAGTAATTTAAATAATAAGATAGCTCCTTTAAGAGACCTTCATTGTCAAAAACAATCGCAGCCACCCGGGCTTAGTATGCCGGGTCCGAGCCGCCTGCGCTAAGTGCCCAGGGTCACAGTCACGGGGAGGAGCCACCCAGCGCCCAAGGCCAGGGGCGGCAGCCCGGAGGAGCAACCCCATGTCCAAGGAGTGGTGGCTGCCTGGGCCCAGGAGGGCCTAGAGAAGCCATCCCACGTTGAAGGTCAGGAAGGGCGGCCGTGAGGAGACACCCCTCATCCAAGATAAGGAGCAGCGGCTGCACTTTGCTGGAGCAGCTGTGAAGAGATACTCCATGCCCAAGGTAAGAGAAACCCAAGTAAGATGGTAGGTGTTGCAAGAGGGCATTAGAGGGCAGACACACTGAAACCATACTCACAGAAAACTAGTCAATCTAATCACACTAGGACCACAGCCTTGTCTAACTCAAAGAAACTAAGCCATACCTGTGGGGTAACCCAAGACAGGAAGGTCATGGTGGAGAGGTCTGACAGAATGTGGTCCACTGGAGAAGGGAATGGCAAGCCACTCAGTATTCTTGCCTTGAGAACCCCATGAACAGTATGAAAAGGCAAAATGATAGGATACTGAAAGAGGAACTCCCCAGGTCAGTAGGTGCCCAATATGCTATGGGAGATCAGTGGTGAAATAACTCCAGAAAGAATGAAAGGATGGAGCCAAAGCAAAAACAATACCCAGCTGTGAATGTGACTGGTAATAGAAGCAAGGTCCGATGCTATAAAGAGCAATATTGCATAGGAACCTGGAATGTCAGGTCCATGAATCAAGGCAAATTGAAAGTGGTCAAACAGGAGATGGCAAGGGTGAACACCAACATTCTAGGAATCAGTGAACTAAAATGGACTGGAATGGGTGAATTTAACTCAGATGACCATTATATCTACTACTGCAGGCAGGAATCCCTCAGAAGAAATGGAGTAGCCATCATGGTCAACAAAAGAGTCTGAAATGCATTCTCAAAAATGACAGAATGATCTCTGTTTGTCTCCAAAGCAAATCATTCAATATCACAGTTATCCAAGTCTATGCCCCAACCAGTAACGCTGAAGAAGCTGAAGTTCAACGGTTCTATGAAGACTTACAAGATCTTCTAGAACTAACACCCAAAAAAGATACCCTTTTCATTATAGGGGACTGGAATGCAACAGTAGGAAGTCAAGAAACACCTGAAGTAATAGGCAGATTTGGCCTTGGAATGCAGAATGAAGCAGGGCAAAGACTAATAGAGTTTTCCCAAGAAAATGCACTGGTCATAGCAAACACCCTCTTCCAACAACACAAGAGAAGACTCTACACGCGGACATCACCAGATGGTCAATACCAAAATCAGATTGATTATATTCTCTGCAGCCAAAGATGGAGAAGCTCTATACAGTCAACAATAACAAGACCGGGAGCTGACTGTGGCTCAGATCATGAACTCCTTATTACCAAATTCAGACTGAAATTGAAGAAAGTAGGGAAAACTGCTAGACCATTCAGGTATGACCTAAATCAAATCCTTTACGATTATACAGTGGAAGTGAGAAATAGATTTAAGGGCCTAGATCTGATAGATAGAGTGCCTGATGAACTATGGAATGAGGTTCGTGTCATTGTACAGGAGACAGGGATCAAGACCATCCCCATGGAAAAGAAATGCAAAAAAGCAAAATGGCTGTCTGGGGAGGCCTTACAAATAGCTGTGAAAAGAAGAGAGGCAAAAAGCAGAGGCGAAAAGGAAAGATATAAGCATCTGAATGCAGAGTTCCAGAGAATAGCAAGAAGAGATAAGAAAGCCTTCTTCAGCGATCAATGCAAAGAGATAGAGAAAAAGAACAGAATGGGAAAGACTAGAGATCTCTTCAAGAAAATTAGAGATTCCAAGGGAACATTTCATGCAAAGATGGGCTCGATAAAGAACAGAAATAGTCTGGACCTAATAGAAGCAGAAGATATTAAGAAGAGGTGGCAAGAATACACAGAAGAACTGTATGAAAAAGATCTTCATGACCCAGATAACCATGATGATGTGATCACTAATCTAGAGCCAGACATCCTGGAATGTGAAGTCAAGTGGGCCTTGGAAAGCATCGTTATGAACAAAGCTAGTGGAGGTGATGGAATTCCAGTTGAGCTATTTCAAATCCTGAAAGATGATGCTGTGAAAGTGCTGCATTCAATATGCCAGAAATTTGGAAAACTCAGCAGTGGCCACAGGACTGGAAAAGGTTAGTTTTCATTCCAATCCCAAAGAAAGGCAATGCCAAAGACTGATCAAAGTACTGCACAATTGTACTCATCTCACATGCTAGTAAAGTAATGCTCAAAATTGTCCAAGCCAGGCTTCAGCAATACGTGAACCGTGAACTTCCTGATGTTCAAGCTGGTTTTAGAAAAGGCAGAGGAACAAGAGATCAAATTGCCAACATCCGCTAGATCGTGGAAAAAGCAAGAGAGTTCCAGAAAAACATCTATTTCTGCTTTATTGACTATGCCAAAGCCTTTGACTGTGTGGATCACAATCAACTGCGGAAAATTCTAAAAGAGATGGGAATACCAGACCACCTGACCTGCCTCTTGAGAAATCTGTATGCAGGTCAGGAAGCAACAGTTAGAACTGGACATGGAACAGACTCGTTCCAAATAGGAAAAGGAATACGTCAAGGCTGTATATTGTCAGCCTGCTTATTTAACTTATATGCAGAGTACATCATGAGAAATGCTGGACTGGAAGAAACACAAGCTGGAATCAAGATTGCTGGGAGAAATATCAATAACCTCAGATATGCAGATGACACCATCCTTATGGCAGAAAGTGAAGAGCTAAAAAGCCTCTTGATGAAAGTGAAAGTGGAGAGTGAAAAAGTTGGCCTAAAGCTCAACATTCAGAAAACGAAGATCATGGCATCCCGTCCCATCATTTCATGGGAAATAGATGGGGAAACAGTGGAAACAGTATCAGACTTTATTTTTTTGGGCTCCAAAATCACTGCACATGGTGACTGCAGCCATGAAATTAAAAGACACTTACTCCTTGGAAGAAAAGTTATGACCAACCTAGACAGTATATTCAAAAGCAGAGACATTACTTTGCCAACAAAGGTCCATCTAGTCAAGGCTATGGTTTTTCCTGTGGTCATGTATGGATGTGAGAGTTGGACTGTGAAGAAGGCTGAGCACCGAAGAATTGATGCTTTTGAACTGTGGTGTTGGAGAAGACTCTTGAGAGTCCCTTGGACTGCAAGGAGATCCAGCCAGTCCATTCTGAAGGAGATCAGCCCTGGGATTTCTTTGGAGGGAATGATGCTAAAGCTGAAACTCCAGTACCTTGGCCACCTCATGCGAAGAGTTGACTCATTGGAAAAGACTCTGATGCTGGGAGGGATTGGGGGCAGGAAGAGAAGGGTACAACAGAGGATGAGATGGCTGGATGGCATCACTGACTCGATGGTCGTGAGTCTGAGTGAACTCCAGGAGTTGGTGATGGACAGGGAGACCTGAAGTGCTGCAATTCATGGGGTCGCAAAAAGTTGGACACGACTGAGCAACTGAACTGAACTGATAGTAGAAAGTTTAAACTTAGTCTGAGACGTTTTGTTGCAAAGGAATTTGGGAATAGGTATCAAGAAACTATTCGTAACTTTAATATTAATCATACTAAAAATACAATAAGCATTTTTCTCTTGGGGACCTTACATTAAATAGGAAAATGTTAATTGATATTGAAGCTATGAACAATGATAGGCATTGGGGCATTATTTGTTACAAACATTTGCAAAAATTCATTTATATGACAGAATATTATGTTGTCTTAAAGACGTGTTATGGTGTCTAAAACTAAGACCCAATATTGTATACTGCACTGACAGCTAGTGAAATCAGGAGGACCTTGAAAAACATAGTTCCCCTCCACATTATGTTGCCACATAAGGTATGCTTAGCCAAGCAACCCTCTCTGTCAAGGGAGACAGGTATGGTTCCTGCTTTTCGCTGAGTCATGGGTTTCAGTTCACTGACAGTCCACAGAATTATTCAAATGAGCCAGTCATATCCTCCTGCAGGAACTAGAGGGAAACTAGTTCCCTTTGATACCACCTAGCCTGCCTCCTACAGTTCCCAGTTGCTCTTTCTGTTCTCCAGTGAAACCCTCACCTGGCCCTGCATGTTGCAGTGCCCTCCTCCCTGGGGTTGTGAGGGGTAATGAATAGGAGGAGCTTGCAATGAATAAACTGCCATCATCCTCATTTGTCTAGTGCTGGGTGTCCTGTGTTCAGCAATCCCCTTTGCTTAGGGTAGGAATCCCTTCCTTGCCAATCGCATAAATAGAAAGTGATTAAAACATTACGTACATAAAGAATTTGTAATTACATGAGGAAAAGAACATATTATAATAATACATGGGAATGCAAACTAAATGTGAATACAAAAGACAAACTTCATTTTTAAAAAATTTTTAAAGGACTGGAAGGAAACAACCAATATATTTATAGTGATTTCTTTCCTTTCCATAGTGGAATTCTGTATTTTCCTTCTTTCCTACTTGCTGTATTTACCAATTATTTAAAGTTTAATATATAAGAACATTTTAAAATAAGCCCTATTTTTCCCTAGCTAAAAATTGGAACAAACTCTCTTCATTCCTCCTTTATCCCCCCAAAGGGGTATAAGAGTAACTTCAGAGTCATTGCTAGACTTGATCCAGAGTATTTTGAGACTATCTTATAAATTCTAATAGGTTGTACAACGGAAGGCATTTTTGTTGTTAGTTATTACAGTAATAACCCAAATTCCTTCCATTAACACAGTTAGAGTTAACTAACTGCACAGAGACAATTTCCTGTCTTCAGGCTCTGCTAGCTCCACAAAAATTCTCACAGTTAATCAGTAAGCTGACTTTAAGCATTTCACTCCTCTCCCCATTCTTCAGTATTATCCTTTGGAGGTCCAGGGCCCCCAGATTGCTCTCAGAGGACCCACGAAGAACCTCATTCCATGATGTGGCTTTGCCTTTCTCCATCCCTCTTCCCATCTCTGGTCAAAATAGATTGAATTGTATTCAAAATTCTCTAGTCTGTCTTTTCTGCTTTTCATGATATTCAAAAACCATCTAAAGCATCCCCCTAATGGGTTAAAATCTGTCAATGGCTTATCTATCTGGGTAAGGTGTATATATTTCAACAACACCTCCTTATAGTCTTAACCCAAAGAAAGAAGTAACTCAAATGGAAGTCATTTATTTTACTCTAAAATTATCATTATATCCCTGTTTACATGATGAATGATAGAGATTTATGGCACTAAAGTTGATCAGTGGTGCAAGTAATTAAAAGTAGGAGGAACCTCCTAACTAGCCACTGCCCAACATATTACAAAGTCCCTCAAGAAAAAAATCAGGATGAAAGTGTGAAGAAAATGTGTCCAGGATTGGCTCCATAGCCTGCCTGAGACACTGTGAAGAAAGGAATTAAAGTGGCCAAACTTCTAAAATTATTATTTCAGTTTCCATTTTCCAAGTAAGTTTAGGAAAACATGCTGGGGAATCAAGCTTATAAAATAAGCACTATGTGAATTTAGTCACATACAGAAATGTATCCTTAGAAATGAATGTCATTTATATTCATTTTCATTTTACTTGTTATTCCTTCATCCTGATGGATGTCAATGAAGCTGCAGTTGCTTCAGAACTTGAGCATGCACTGTGATTACATACTCCAGGCTCGACAGCCTAAGCCCTAAACAGCTCTTTCTCGTTCCATCAGCAACACTATTTCTCCCTTTGTGCCTGGAATCCAGGTGCTTGTATTCTCCTATAATTATTACTTGACATTTGGAATGGGCTGAGGGTTTGAGCTATTTTTTTTTTTTAACTACTGATCATCAAAAGGCTGCATCAATGATAATTTCAAACATCTTAGGAGGCTGGTTCCCATCTAAACTGTTTGATCATATGTAATTACAGGTTGATACTCTCTCACGAAAGGCCTCAGCAACGACCATTCGAGGCATTCACAGTTGTAGCTGAGGCATCATACAGGACCGTCAGCGTAGCCCTGGAAAAGCCAGGCTAATGATGATCGATGGTGGTCTGGAACACGGCTTGAGTGATAATAAAGTGCCAACTGAAAGTAAGTGAGTCGAGGGAAAAACAAACAAACAAAAAACTTCTGAGACCCATTTTGAGGTAAGCTTTACCAACTGAGCTATCAGGGAGGCCCTGGTGATGGACTGGGAGGCCTGACATGCCGCAGTCCACGGGCTTGCAAAGCGTCGGACATGACTGAGTGACTGAAAAGAACTGAATCATTAAATTAACTCTTCGTTCATTTGAAAATACAAAAACAAAAAGGCATATCAGAACTGAGGGAAATATACACAGGCCATCAGATGTGACCTCTTTCTGATTTTCTCTCATGGATGGGTGTTTTGCTTTCACCACAGGCTGCAAATTACTTCCTTTTAGCTGTGCATTGGGGATAATCTCTTTCCCACAAGAATGCCACCAATTATAACTTATATAGGCAAAGAGGTCAGTGGCTATTTTTAAGGGTAATTTGACTGATTTTCTTTTGTAAAAGATTAAGCAATGTATCTTAAAATGCACAGAAGCAACTCTGGAAGACATGCAAATGTTTAACTCTTTGACTTATGAAGTCTTCTCAGGGCCCACGTCAAGATGTCCTGCACAAACTGGTTAGCACTGTAGCAGGCAGTCCTCCAAACTCTTCACTGTTTGGTTCAAAGCAGAAAACATACCAGTTAACCTTCCATGAAAAAGGCTTGCTAGAGTCAAGCATCCCTAATATTAATGACATAAAGCTTCATTTGCAGATGCTTTGGGCAGAATTATAATAGGCATCCTTGAGTAGGACTTTCAATTAAAGATAGAAGCTTAGGAGGAAGGAAAGAGTTCCTTGTAAGGAAAAGGACTGGGGGCCAAGGGGTGAAAGAGATTTACTATATCATTTACTTGGCAGAAGTATCAATATCTTTTGCATAAGTTCAGAAATACACATTAAACCACACATACAAAATATACAAAAACAACACATACAAAAATATACAAACATAGTTTTGACATTAATTCAACTGATAGTTCCTCATCATTAAGATCATTCACTTCAACATCTAATTAGAGACACATGTTAGAATTCAGCTCTGGGCACAATTTTATTAAGGCTGAAGAACAATTATGCTTTCCCAGTCTCAGGAACTGGGACTAATGTTAAAATTTTATCACAGCTAAAAAAATCAGGCTTCTGACTCATGCATTAAACAAACCAACCAATACATCTGAGCAATTCTTTCCTTGTAATTTTCTTAGACTTGCCACAGCAATGAGATTTGGTTTTGCTTCCTTAGCTATATGTAGGTATATCTAGCTAAAGATTAAATATTCTTATAAAAATCATCAGTACTTCCATATATTTTTGAGACAGACAAGCCTCAGAGAAACTTTAGGTCTCAACGTACATGAATTTACTAGTCTCCAATAAGTTGAAACCAAAGTCTAGAGGAAGAGTAGCTCTCAGTAGAACTACATGAAAATTTGAGTATTTATGTGTCTTTGTGGTGTTGGAGAAGACTCTTAAGAGTCCCTTGGATTGCAAGGAGATCCAACCAGCCAATCCTAAAGGAAATCAGTCCTGAATATTCATTGGAAGGACTGATGCTGAAGCTGAAACTCCAATACTTTGGCCACCTGATGGGAAGAACTGACTCATTGGAAAAGACCCTGATGCTGGGAAAGACTGAGGGTGGAGGAGAAGGGGACGACAGAGGATGAGATGGTTGGATGGCATCACTGACTCGATGGGAATGAGTCTGAACAAGTTCCAGGAGTTGGTGGTGGGCAGGGAAACCTGGCGTGCTGCAGTCCATGGGGTTGCAAAGAGTTGGGCACAACTGAGCGACTGAACTGAACTGATTGAGAGTCTAGAGGAGGAGAAGCTCTCGGTGGAACTACATGAAAATTTGAGTATTAATAGAAAATCCCAAAGTTCACACAGATCTCAAATCATACGGAAATCCTACATTTTTCTCACACCTCTGCACTTCTGTTTGTCTTTCAGACTGAACATGGAAGTGCTCAAATACCAAAGGCATTATGCTTTTATGCTATTTTTGGTCTGATCGGGGCAGGAAGCATCACAAATCTCATGAGGATTCCCTCCCTTGCGATATTTTCAGCATCATGTTGCATGTTTTTAGAGGTCTGCCTAGTTTAGAGAGCTTTCTCAGAAGCAAAAGAGCCTGAATCTTTTTCCAATGGAAAGCAATAGTCATCACAGTTGTATTCTCTAATTTTTGTAAGAGCTAAGAGAAAT
The DNA here is from genome assembly GCF_001704415.2 of Capra hircus. Classification (NCBI taxonomy): domain Eukaryota; kingdom Metazoa; phylum Chordata; class Mammalia; order Artiodactyla; family Bovidae; genus Capra; species Capra hircus. The sequence continues at coordinate 26,407,630 of NC_030827.1, read as the reverse complement.
GTTTCCCAGAATGATATCTCTTGACCTATAAACTGCATGCAAGCGTCCTTATTTACTCAGTTGCGTCTGACTCTTTGCGACCCCATGGACTGTAGCCTGCTAGGCTCCTTGCCATGGGATTCTCCAGGCAAGAACACTGGAGTGGTTGCCACTCACTCTTCCAGCGAATCTTTCCGGGATGGAACCTGTATCTCTTTTGTCTCCTGCATTGGCAGGTAGATTCTTTACCACTAGTGCCACCTAAACTAGAATCCATAAAAAGCAAGAGGTCCCTATATGCACACATATGTGTGTGTGTGTGTGTGTGTGTGTGTGGTGTGTGGTTTAACCTAAATCTTCCTCAAAATAATCACATGAGCCCAAGGACCCAAGTTGGATACAGAACATACAATATACTTATCCCTATTGCTATTTGACTAGTAGCAAGTTTCTTTGATTCCATCAAAAACACCAAATCATAAAGCTTCCACTAAAAGGAGCCTATGGAAGAGTCAGCCAGTTCAGTTCAGTCACTCAGTCATGTCCGACTCTTTGCGACCCCATGGACTGCAGCACGCCAGGCATCCCCTGTCCATCCCCAACTCCTGGAGTTTACTCAAACTCATGTCCATTGAGTCGGTGATTCCATCCAACCATTTCATCCTCTGTGATGGATATGTAAGAGTAGAACCATGTTTCACCACCAGAAATCACAACAGCACAACAACCACACAGCAAAAGGATAATAAGTTACAGTAATTCTAACCAAGACCACTGCTACTGTCTATCCTCCTCTGGAGAGATGTAACTGAAAAGGCACCTCTACCAGAGAAGACACATTAGAAAAAGGGTGCCTTTCCTACCAGTAAAGGCAATTGTATCGCTGAGTACATGACGTGGGGGCTGCAGCACAGGCTGCAGAATTCTGACCCACCTCCCTCTCTGACACAACCTTTACACCCAAATGCACAACCATGAAGCAGGCTCCATTTTGAATACACAGCCCTGACTACTGTCATAGTTCACAGGCTCAAAGCCTAAAACAAGTCAGCAGGTGCTGGATTTAAACACTGCTCTCATTTACATCTTCCATTTTATGTTCACTGGGAGAACAGGAACTCTAAAGGCATCTCCTATTAGCAAGATCTGCATTCTCATTCTTCTGAGGTAGGAAGCAATAGAAAGGAGAAAAGAGTAGCAAAGGAACAGAACACTTATGTTTGTGCAAGATGAGTGAAGATTACATGAATTCTGGGGAGCAAATGCTACTTCTTCAGGCACGTTGAATTTCATAAACTATATACAAGGCTTGCCAAATGTTCGACACCAAAATCTGTTTCACAAAGTGGCCTAGTGCTTGTCAAAAAAAAAGACAAAAATACATTTGTTACATATATTACTGATGACAGAATCACACTGAATTATGGAAGAATTTCATATTGCTGTAGCCCCACAAGAGTTATCATGTTTGTTCTGTTCTCTGTTCCAATTCAGGTAGTTGACTGGTAGATAGACAACTACTGAACTGAAAGAAAAGTAAATAATTGTTTCAGTTCAGTTCAGTCAGTTAAGTCACTCAGTCATGTCTGAATGTTTGCAACCCCATGAACTACAGCACAGCAGGCCTCCCTGTCCATCAGCAACTCCCAGAGTTTACTCAAACTCATGTCCATTGAGTGGGTCATGCCATCCAACCATCTCAGCATCTGTTGACCCCTTCTCCTCCCACCTTCAATCTTTCCCAGCATTGGGGTCTTTTCAAATGAGTCAGTTCTTCCCATCAGGTGGCCAAAGTACTAAGTTTCAGCTTCAGCATCAGTCCTTCCAATGAATATTCAGGACTGGTCTCCTTTAGGAAGGAGTGGTTGAATCTCCTTGCAGTCCAAGGGACTCTCAAGAGTCCTCTCCAACACCACAGTTCAAAAGCATCAATTTTTCAGCACTCAGCTTTCTTTATAGAAATAATTGTGCCAAACCTCTCCAAAACAGGTTGAAAGACAACGTGGTGCACTAGGTTGGAGAATACATTATTTTGTTGCCAGAATGCAAATTTAAAAGATTCAAAGCAACTCCTCTCATATGATGTTCTTAGTCTGCCCACAGGGTGGGCCACTGCCGCTCATGTTTAGAGGAGAAGCACTGCCTAGCACACTCAAGCTACAAGGCTCTTGGTTTCAAGAGCACCTAATTTATAAATTCAGTGAATAGAATTATGTTTCCACTTCTAGTTCCATTCTTTATTCAATGTATATTTGTATTTGCCCTTGCTATATCCTAGGTACCAGAGTAAATGCTGCTGGGTAAAATGTAGAAGAAGATACATTCCCTATAGAGTTTCCTAGTAACTCTGCTAATGATGTAGTAAGTGTTACAGGATGCTTGAGTGGCACAAGAAATGAATCCCAGTCTTGGGGCACTGGGGGAGGTTGCCCAGAGGATGTGACACCTAAAGAAAATCTGAAGAAAGCATGCAGATTGACCAGATAAGAGGTGAGGAGGCAGCAAGGTAGGAGGGTTTCAGGAAACTATAAACATTTCAAAGTGGTTGAAGTATAAAGAGATGAAGCTGACAGATAAGCACAGCCAGATCAAGACTAATGTTACATATTTGATGTTTGGACTTTATTCTAAGGACAACTGGAACAATTGACAGTATTAGTTAAAGAGAAAGAGATAATCTCCCTTCACACTTTGGCAAGATTATTCTTAAAAAGATAGGAAAAAGTAACAGGGGATGCTGGTAGATGAAGAGAAACTTTGTATACCCAGACAGGAAGCAGCGGCATGACAGCTACTGAACAAAGACTGTGATCTAGAGCAAGGTGGTGAAAGAGGGGGATGGAGATAAATGGGAGATTTGGGAGATAAAAAGGAGATCTGGGAGGGTCACAAAAAGTCAGACACGACTGAGAGACAGAACTGAACCGAAGCAGATGCTTAGGAGGTTAGGACATGAATTGATCATTGACTTTGATACAGTGAGTGGGGCCAGAATTCAAGATAATGATGCTTTTTGGCTTAGGCAAGTGCGTGGAAAGTGGCACAAGGTAAGCAGCATAATTTTGGACACATTTTGAAGCCACTGTGAGACAGCAGAGAGCGGCTGTTTGACGGCAGGTTAAATATGGACTTCCCCTGCTCCGCTTCTGCCCTCAGCCCAAATCCACATTGATCCCTCTCCGTTAGTGTTTGACTCTAACTATCTGGCATAAATGAAAAGTGGAAGAAGAGAATGAGCTAATACACATAACTACAATGCATTATGTTCAGTTTTTCTCTCACCATCTTTCATGCCTCATCCAGGAAGAGGGCTTAGCTACACAGAACCAGGAGAAAAGGGAGCTAAACACTGGCTCAGGAAAAGCATCTGCTCTAACAGGAGCCCTTTTACTATACAAGGTGAAAAACTATGCAAAGAAACATCTTTATTATTTATATGTGAAAGTGATATTGAAATTGTAGGTGGCATATTATACCGCATTCTAGTGGCTGGTTATGGAGTGCTGTTTCACCGCAGGTAATTCTCAGAAGTTCTGAGAATTATGTTTCTGGCCATTTCACCCCAGAAAGAGTTAATTCTGAGCATTGTGGCTCACTACTTGAGAACTTCTTCTGAAGAGGTTGACATTAACCCACTAATGACTTTTTTAAAGGAGGAAGAGGTTAACAGTTATGAATTCCCTCACAATGAGACCAAGCATTTCACACGTATACACAAGGATCACATGATGCATTTTTAAAATAATTCCTCCAAATCAAGAGAGTAGTAATGTCTTCCTCATCTTTGCCTGTCAATAGTGCCTTATCAAATAAAGGAAGTGACATTTAATTTAGCATAACTTAGCTTCTTCTGAAACCATGGGCCTTATCATAATTAACATTTTGTTTTTTACAGTGTGTGCAAACCACTGGTTTATTAGTCCTGTCTAGAATTTCGTCTTGGACTATCTAGTTATTCCCTGACTTCCAGAAATCTCTGTTTTTCCCAATAGAAGATGCTGGTAATTCGACATCCTTTTCTCTCTCAGGTACCTTCAACTGAGTCAGAAGGCTCGAAACCCTGGGAACTATTTCCCAGAACCACTACCAGCAGCTTCCATTCTAGGCGTGGCAGGTGAAATTTACAAGGGAAAAAAGGCAAAAGCCTTATTTTTGGTCCTCTGGAGGCTAGGGCAGAAGACCCTGGACTTCAGTAGACTTGAAGTTATAGCAGCCGTTGCATATTCCCCTGAAAAGCACCTTTCTCAGTGCCTGAAGAAGCTGTGATTACTGTCAGGCATTCAATTTCCTAACTTCCCAAAAGCAGCAAACCCTAGTTCCCAGAGGTAAGCTTTCCTTCTGCTTTTCCAGAAGTCTTACAAGCACCTAATTTCTGTCTCGGGTTTTTTAATGTCTAAAAAACACAAAGTGGCTTCTGTTTTCCCAACTTATAAATTTCCCTTAAAGAAGAGAAAGTATTGCATGGTACCTAACAGCATTGGTTTCTCTTTTTTTTAGGTTTTTTCCATCAGAAACTTTATTTTGCAGTGATTCAAGTAATTTTTATCTACTGTATTCCTATATTAAGCCTAAGGCTAGAAATACATCTGACATGGAAAAGGCACTTAGTTCTGGTCAAGAGTGGATGAGAATAGCTATTTATACAAGAAAGGGGAGGAAATGTCACAAACTAATTTTATTAGCAGTAATGGTGGTGATTTTTCAAAGGCAAAAAGAAACACGACATTTCATTTTTCTCAAAGCATGGACATTTTTGACGCAGACATAGATGAACTACTACCAGATTCTTCTTAAAATGCCAAATTCACCCAGAGAATTGTTAGCTGGACATTTCTGTGTCAGTCCAATGAAAGTGACATTCTTCTCTGGAGTGTAGACTTATGTCTTCATTCAGTACATGAAAAAATAAAAATGAGAAGTTACTAAGGAAACAAGGCAGACAAAATGATGATTCTCTGCTCTTTAATTTTACTTTCCATTCTCATATTCCTATTTTAAAAAGCAAAACATAAGGGAGATTTTGTGTTAAAGAAAAACTGCAAAATATGAAGACAAATGTCTAACTAAGATAATAGAACAAAATCACTTATTTAAAAAAGCCCATGGTATGCTCTGTGGTTTGGGTTAACTGCTGTTAATTTCCTCCCTAACCAAAATTTTCTACTGATTTTCTTGCACATTCTGTAAAGAAAATTTTTGTTAAGAAGATAAAATGAATACTAAGAATCACAGACACTAAGAAGTAAACTTTAATTCTTGCTACTCGGTTATTTTTATTCTACTCCTGAATTAAATGAAAAATAATCTAGTGTTTAGATTTGCTTACTTATTTTAAAATAAAAGTTGCAGTTGTTGAATTGTATGTTTGTTGGGCTAAGAGGCTTGACATCTTTGTGAGTCCATTATTCCTAAAATAGGCATGTAGAAGAATCTCAGGTATTCAACTTAGAACAGATATTTATTGCCTACCTACAAGATTTAAGTTATGGTGATAGTTTCTGGGTTGGATATAATTATGAATAAGCCATGTTTTTTGCCCTCAAAGAGCTCAGAGTTCATCAATCTACACAATAGATCTTACTGTCCCATGGCTCCTATGCCTTTTCTTCAGCAGCAAGGAGGGAAAATTAAGCTTAAGGGTGAGAAATTTTCTGGCCTAAAGTCACATATATGTAAAGAAAGGGAATAAAAAAAACACTTATCGCTTCAAAGCTTCAGTTGTCTGTGGGAAACCTTCCAGCAGCAAAAATAACTGATGGAGGTAGTTAGCAAAACACTGGACATCCTGTCAGATCTTCCTTGTTGGCAAAGTTCACTACAAACCTCACAAGAATGCATGTTATTTATTCAAGAGATGTCTGGAGTTTCCCCAGGAGTCACTGATGGACTGGTCTGAAATGTCCACTTCCTCCTGCCACATTGCCAGAAGCAGATGGCCTATTCTTCCCACACTTAGCTCAGCTGCAAGGACACAGAAGCCAAGGACTTTGGCCTTTAGGATGGATGAGTAATTCCAGGATGGAATGCTGCATTTATTTCTATTTTCACATTCTAGTTAATCTACTACCTTCATGTCCATTTAAGCTCTGGGAACTGTGGGGTTAAAGTAGCAACTTGTACTGCTCTTAAGGGTTTCTCCCAGGTTCCCAAGCACCTCCATGAAAAGCTGATGGAAAATTCAAATTTATCTAGGTCAAAGGAGGACCCCAACTCCACCTTTCATATATTGCCTTTCAATGGGAATTCACCTATGTGTCAATTTAAAGCTGCTTGCCCAACATTTCCTACCCACTTTCCTGCTATATTTATAGTATTTACTGTTATGTAACTGACTATAAAATGTCCTTCTTGTTTATTAACTGCTTCTCTCCACTGGCATGTAAGTGGCAATTCTGTGTCTATTTTGCTCATTGCTATATCCCCAACCCTAGAGTACTGCCTGGACTATGAGAGTGCTCTATCAATATTTGTTCAATGACTTATAAAATAATCTTTACCACACATCACTGTGGACATATAACATATGGTCCATGAACCTTGCTTTGTTCTGTCCACACTCAGTCGTGTCTTACTCTTTGCAACAATTTGGACTGTAGCTCACCAGGCTCCTCTGTCCATGGGACTTTTTCGACAAGAATACTAGAGTGGGTTGCTATTTCCTCCTCCAGGGGATCTTCCTGATCTAGGGATCAAACCCACATCTCTACGTCTCCTGCAACGCAATACACATTGTATGCGTATTTTCACTGCTGAGCCATCAGAGGAGCCCCATGAACCTGGTAAAGACTAAATAACACTGTGGACTTGTTTCAGGAACAAATCTGTTTGAGGTAGTGGTCTGATATAAATAATCACATGACCTATAGACTCGGACTATTGAGTTCAAGTTCCAGCTCTACTACTACTTGCTATGTTATCTTCTACACCTGTACTTTCTTTCTGTGAATGAGGATAATGATGTCATCAGTGACTCTGCTGTAGGGCTGTCATGAAGATTAAATGAAATATACATTGTGTGTGTGGCAGTATTGCTACTATTTCTGCTTATTTCCACTTAATGCAGTCTCAGTGTCTTGCCAGGCAATCTTTACGATAGCTCCTTTCATTCTGTAGGGCAACTATTCTACTAGGGAATCTGTCAGTTGTCACAGTGAGTGACAGCTGCCAGTGACCAAGCAGGAGGCTTCTTTCATGATGTCTTTATGACTTCAGAAAAGACTATAGTCTCTTTCTACTAATCACCTCTCCTAAGCCTTCTCCCCCAGCCCATATGTCTAGAGTTATAGAATCTCATAGACAAAAGAAATTTATTTTAGATTTCATCAAGGCGTCTGTCTCACTGATCCCTGTTCTCACTCCCACCTTCAAACTGGATCCCTTCCAGAATCTTCCTGGCAAGGTGGTCATGCAGTCTCTTTGTCCTCTCTTGCTTTACACTGCTCTACAAAGGAGTGCATCTCATATTTTCACACTCTGTGTTATTAGAAAGCCCTTACTCACTCTGAAATTAAATCTAGCTGCTGGCTTAGTTCCAACTTCCAAAGTTACCCAGAGTAAGATAGTCCAGAAGTGTCTCTTCCCTGATGACATAGCGATGACATTCTTCTGGTCTTTATGATCATTCCTCATATGGCAAAGTTTCTAGATCCTTCTTCATTCTGCCCCTCCCCTTTACTTTTATTTTTACTTCAACAATGATCCATTGAATTATGATCCCCATGACTTGCCTCTAAATTGTAAATATAACATGTCTTATATTGGGCCCTGGGATTTGATCATTCAAATCAAAAATCAGGATTTGGAAACTCAACTTCTTTAAAGGCTACAGGGGCTCATACAGCCAGTTTTAGAAATTATGTCACACTGTTGGCTCGAAGTAAGGTTGTGGTCAAGTAAAATCCCCAAGTCTGTTCCGTGTGAGTTGCTATCAGGTCAGATTTTCTGGCTTTTTTTAGAAACTTGGGTCAGTGCTCTGTTTTCCACAGATGCTCCAGAGATGTGTGGACTCACACATGATTTTTTCTCTTAGCAGACTGGGCACTAAGCTCTAGCTGCAAGATCGTTCTTAAGAACCCCAAGCCACAGGTTTGATGTCAGGAAGCGACAAAGAACTCATTAATAAGTTCTAATTACTAACAAGTTCTCATGACCAAAAGGTGATCTGAGGAACCCTATCATATAGAAATATGAAGTTCAAAACTGGTTCTGTCTAGCTATTCTTATCCTCAAATCCATGTATGTACTTTAGGAAACCAAGGACCTTCCTCAAAGGCATACAAAATTTAGTGCAAATATGCACTCATGAATTTTTCTAGGGAGAGTATCTATAGATTTTATGAGTCATATATAGGAGCTCATAACCAAAAAGAGATTAAGAACCTCTATTAGCCCCCTTATTTTAGAAAGGGCATTTTTGAGCCCTGGAAGTATTTAGAAAATTACTCAGGATCACATAGCTAATAGTTAATAGAGTCTGAACTATAATCAAGGTCCTTCAAATCCCAGCCCAAGCTCCTTCCGCTACCCCCTGTAACTGCAAGAAAAAATTATTAAATGAAATAAAAAATCACATATGTAAATGAATATGTATACGTATTCAATATATACGTATCTTACATCATAAAATGTATATTGCTCTATTTTATATTAGCACATTCCAGTTTCTTATTGAGAAAGATCTTGGGCATTGCTAACTGACCACAGATATAGCTAAGAATGTGACAAGTGATAGAGAGTAGGAAATGTCTCATGGACATGTTACATAATAGCCTTCTCTGTGCTTTGTAAGTGATGCTTTGAACACTGTCAACTTCAAAGTAAAAACTGTCCTTCAAAAATAAACAACCCAATCAAAAAATGGGCCAAAGAACTAAATAGACATTTCTCCAAAGAAGACATACGGATGGCTAACAAACACATGAAAAGATGCTCAACATCACTCATTATTAGAGAAATGCAAATCAAAACCACAATGAGGCACCACTTCACACCAGTCAGAATGGCTGTGATCCAAAAATCTGCAAGCAATAAATGCTGGAGAGGGTGTGGAGAAAAGGGAACCCTCCTACACTGTTGGTGGGAATGCAAACTAGTACAGCCACTATGGAGAACAGTGTGGAGATTCCTTAAAAAATTGCAAATAGAACTACCTTATGACCCAGCAATCCCACTTCTGGGCATACACACTGAGGAAACCAGAATTGAAAGAGACACATGTACCCCAATGTTCATCGCAGCACTGTTTATAATAGCTAGGACATGGAAACAACCTAGATGTCCATCAGCAGATGAATGGATAAGAAAGCTGTGGTACATATACACAATGGAGTATTACTCAGCCGATAAAAAAGAATTCATTTGAATCAGTTCTGATGAGATGGACGAAACTGGAGCCGATTATACAGAGTGAAGTAAGCCAGAAAGAAAAACACCAATACAGTATACTAACACATATATATGGAATTTAGGAAGATGGCAATGACGACCCTGTATGCAAGACAGGGAAAGAGACACAGATGTGTATAATGGACTTTTGGACTCAGAGGGAGGGAGAGGGTGGGATGATTTGGGAGAATGACATTCTAACATGTATACTATCATGTAAGAATTGAATCGCCAGTCTATGTCTGATGCAGGATACAGCATGCTTGGAGCTGGTGCATGGGGATGACCCAGAGAGATGTTATGGGGAGGGAGGTGGGAGGGGGGTTCATGTTTGGGAACGCATGTAAGAATTAAAGATTTTAAAATTTAAAAAATAAATAAATAAATAAAATTTAAAAAAAAAAAGAAAGGAATTAATACCAATAGAGAGTTTAAAAATAATCAGCTTTGTTTCACTATGTATATGGTACACAAAGCTGAACTATGAGACTAGATGTCATATTGTTTTAAGTCAAGAGTAGGCGCCTCTTCTACTAGGGAGAAGTGATTCACAGTTGGGTAGTATTTGCAATTTACTACCTTAATAACTGTTGCTCTACAAGAAGGCAAATTTTGTGTGTCTTAGTTTTATCCTCATGCTGGTTTGAGTTTTTAAGTAATATATTAAGTTCTACTGTAAACCTCATGTTTCTATTATCTACTACTGATTCTGACTCCACTCCCCACTACACTTCTATTCAGAGGAAACTGACTTTCAACAGTCATCTATCTTCCTAGCATGAGAAAAGTACTAAATACAGTTATTCTGATGCCAGGAAAGTCAATGTAAGTCTCTTTCATATTATGATTTATCTACATTGAATCTAAAATCTGGAATTTTATGATCATGCATATAATAGGAGGCTCCTCATAGTACAATTTCCTCAGAGAGATGTATGTTTAACACACTGCTGACCACTCCTAGTTGACAAAACGAGCGCAGTAGAAGCGCCTAGGCATCAGAGATGAGGTGTTATTGGGAGAGAAGCAGCAAGGGGATGAGGACCTGTGGATGGAGCAAATAACACTCATCAGGCTTAAGTCATCCCCCTTTAAATGATGCAAATTTGATTGAAACTGACAAAGTTAAAGGATCTACTCTTAAACAAATCGATCTAAAAATCTTCAGGTAAAGTGCTTAATTTCCTAATGAAAACGTTTATTCCAATGTTCAATTAAAATACACATACGCCAAAATGTCTTGAGCATACATTGGTAGTACTATTTTCACTTATTCTGGACAAAAAATGTCTTAATCTAACAGCAAAGGACAAGATGGTTGGATGGCATCACCAACTCAACGGACATGAGTTTGGGCAAGCTCCGTGAGATGGTGAAGGAAAGGGAAGCCTGGTGTGCTGCTGTCTTCCGGGTCCAAATAGTCGGACACGACTGAGCGACTGAATAACAACAATCTAACACACGAATCAAAATATCTGAGATTTTAGAGTCATCTTTTTAAAGCATTTCCTCTGATAAAGTTTCTATGGCTAATATGTGAAAGCATGTTACATTTGATGCTTAGTTGAACAGGACTCTTCAAGAGTTTTAATGATAATATGATGACTACTTTCAATATATTGTTGACCTTGTTTTGTTTCTCTTTGTGAGATGTAAGAACAAGGTTATTTTAAAAAAAATAAAGAATAATAACTTTAGCCCTCCTGGATACTCATCAACAACTCTCCACACCTCTATATATTTTTTGTTCTCAATGGCAAGGCCCTGGACCCACTAGACCTTTAATAAGTATTTGAAAACATATTTAGAAATGATCAATGGTTCTTCTTTTCCCGTATTTTCTCTAGCAAACAGATCCATTAACTTTTGGCAGATGAACTGGGTGAAATCCAGAGATCAATGTAAAGAACAACTAAGATTATGACTCTTTTTCACTTAAGATAGAAAAGTAAAACACAGAATTGAAATATTTTCTCTTTCATTCATGGAATGAGTCAGGATTCTGAGGGTCCCAGACACAGCAGGACACTGATGGAGACAAGATGTAGCTGACTGAAAACACCAAACATTTTGATCCTACCCAATATCAGTCCAAAACAGACACATGCATCTTCTGTGTGTGAAAGTCTCTTGTCCCTAAGAAAAATCACTGTAAATCAAAGCCTTAAACTAGGAGGAGAGAGGCTGATAATATAGTATGCAGCAGTGAAAAAGAAAGGAACAGAATAAAGGTGGGGTGTATATAACAAATAAATACACAGTCTGAAACTCTTTCAGACTTTAATATAAGTCAGTGGAGCTCATCATCAACCTGCATAATATGAATACCCAAATATTACAAAAGGCTAAGTAGAAAGTTTTAAAAATTAGTGCTTCTTCATAGTAGAAGCATGAACAAAATGTCTTATGGACATGTATGTTTGGGGCAGAGGAGTAGTCACAAGGAAACGGAATGGAAAGGCTAGAGAAAAAGTATGGGTAGGCAACAGCCATTTTTAAAAAAATATTTCCTTATGGCTGTGCTGCATCTTCACTTCCACAAGGGCTTCGGTCTAGTTGCAGAGAGCAGAGGTTACCCTCTAGCTGTGGTGTGCGGGTTTCTCATTGCAGTGGCTTCTTCTGTTGCAGAGCATGGGCTCTAGGGCTCATGGGCTTCGTTAGATGTGGCATGTGGGCTCAGTAGTTGCAGCTCCCAGGTTCTACAGTGCAGGCTCAGTAACTGTGGCTCACAGGCTTAGTTGCTCCACAACATGCGGGATCTTCCCTGATCAAAGACTGAACCCATGTCTCTTTCATTGGCAGGTGGATTCTTTATCACTGAGCCACCAGGGCAGCCCAGCAACTGCCATTTAAAGAACTGGCTTAGTGTGACAGTTAATTTTATTTGTCCACCTGTCCACACTGTGTCCAAATATTTGGTTAAGCATTATTCTAGGTGTGTCTGAAGGTGTTTCTGGATGAGGTTAGCATCTGAATTGGTAGACTGAGTAAAGAGGTTGCCATCTCCAAGGAGGATGGGCCCCATCCTATCCATTTTAGACCTCAATGCAACAAAAAAGGAGTAAGGAAGAATTCACTCTCTCTCTGCTTCACTGTCTTTCAGCTGGGATCTCAGTCTTCTCCTGCCCCCGACTGGAAATTATACCATCAGCTCTTCTGCTTCTCAGCCCTTTGGACTGGGGCTGGAATGGCACCATTGGCTCTCCTGGGTCTGGTCTGCTCTTCTCAGCCTCTATAATGTTGTGAACCACCAACCCCACAATAAACCTATACATCTATATCTGTATCCATATATACAAATAGAAATTCTTGTATACATATATTATAGCTCAGTCAGTAAAGAGCCTGCAGTGCAGGAGACACGAGTTCGATCCCTGGGTTGGGAAGATCCCCTGTGGAAGGAAATGGCAACCCACTCCAGTATCCTTGCCTGGAAAATCTCATGGACAGAGGCTGGTGGGCTGCAGTCCATGGGGTCGCAAAGAGTCCGGCACAACTGAGCGACTAACACTATACTTATTATAGTTATATAATATACATAAATATATGTATAATATAATACACTAAAATTTATTTATTTATATAATTATATGTGTGGATATGCATGTGTGTGAATATACATATATGTGTGTGTGTGTGTGTGTGTGTGTTCAGTTCAGTTCAGTTCAGTCGCTCAGTCATGTCTGACTCTTTGCGACCCCATGAATCGTAGCACAGCAGGACTCCCTGTCCATCACCAACCCCCAGGGTTCACTCAGACTCACGTCCATCAAGTCAGTGATGCCATCCAGCCATCTCATCCTCTGTCATCCCCTCTCCTCCTGCCCCCAACCCCTCCCAGCATCAGGGTCTTTTCCAATGAGTCAACTCTTCACGTGAGGTGGCCGAAATATTGGAACTTCAGCTTTAGCGTCAGTCCTTCCAATGAACACCCAGAACTGATCTCCTTTGGAATGGACTGGTTGGATCTCTTTGCAGTCCAAGGGACTGTCAAGAGTTTTCTCCAACACCACAGTTCAAAAGCATCAATTTTTCAGCACTCAGCTTTCTTCACAGTCCAACTCTCATATCCATACATGACCATAGCCTTGACCAGAGGGACTTTTGTTGGCAAAGTAATGTCTCTGCTTTTTAATATGCTATCTAGGTTGGTCATAACTTTCCTTCCAAGGAGTGAGCGTCTTTTAATATATGTGTGCACGTGTATCTATATATGAATATACTACTTTTCTGGAGAATCCTAAAATGTGAGAGGAGTAAATGGAGAGATAAAGAGGTGATCCAGGATAGATAATCTGAAATATAAGAGATAGAGAAACTGATACCATAAAAGCTAGTACCCAAGAACTGGATCACAGGCACCTCATCAAACCAATAGCTGGTACACCTGAACTCACAGGAATGTAACCCTACTCAAACCAAAATCCATGTGGTCCAGGCCAAGAGAAATGTCTTTAAAATCATGAGCAAAATGGGAATTCCAATCTTTATTTTCAGCTCTCAAAAACATTTAAAGAGATGCTAGTTCACTGCACGTTCACAACAGATATTATTAAACGCCTGGTCCTCAACTTTCTTTAGTCCACAGAGACTCCTAGCTGCTTCACATCCTTCCCAGACAAATTTCAATATATCTTACTCTCTGATTACCAATCACCTCTGAACAGCATCTTCACTCATAAAATAGTCACCCAGTTTGTTCAACACTAGAGGTTATTTTTTTAGAAGAAAATACTGATTTTTATTTGTTCTTTCTCTCCTCAAGGCCAGTTGTGTATGGAGGAGGGAGGGTGTTATGAATCTCCTAATCCTTATGAATGTCTCCTGGTACTAGTTTTAACAAAGGTTGTAGCAGGGGCTTGAAGAAGATAGGACCTATTCCTTCTGAGAAACCCAATAAACCCTCATCAATAAGGTCCATTTAGCTCTAATATTTAAAGTATGCATAGCAGTTGATGAATTAACTCATCTCCAGTGCATCTGGAATGGTACCAACTACTTTCATCCTTCAGACAATTGAGAAACTGTCACTCAAATCATTTTCTGTACAGCTTAATTCTCTTATAGAACTGGTAGAGAAAGACCAGTTTAGAAAGTAGATTAAGGTTAAAAGCAATAGCTTTCCTACAATATCCATATCATCAGGAGCTATGATTATCAGATTCTCAGGGTCCTGAGTGCCCAGCACAGTGCACAGGACTCAATAAAGATTTGCTAAACTGAGGAATGAATGAGTCAGCACCGGTGGATCTATCCAGATAAACTGAAGCCCTCAAAGTCAGGGTTCAGAAATAAAATAGAACAGCAGAGAGCACCTGAAAAGGATTCCTTTGTACTTTGAGCCTTGAAGTTTATTAGTGACACTTTGCTTGCATTAAATTGTAGCTATGTTGTACTCCATCATTTCCTCTCCCTGTAGAAAAGTTTAGCTGTGCACATGGACAGTTTGAGCTGGAACACCATGTATCATATCAGACAAGGGACACTTCCCAGAGAACAAAACAAAAGAAAACCCCAGAGCCAGTGGTTTGCTTTTGACATACACTTGCCTTATTTTTGACCTGGACCCCACAATATTGCAGGGGGGCAAGGCTGAGGCTTGGTCTTATGATACTTCTAAACCACTCACTGTTTGCTGTATAAACCCCAGCCACCTACTTCTTCTAGCAAAACTTCCTGTTGATTCATTCATCAGATACAGTTTGATAAGAGAAAGGTGGGGAGTCAGGGTGGGCCTTGTTCTGCTTATCACTTCTAATAGATAGGGATTGTCTTCATACAGCAAACAGCATTGTGTAAAACAAACCACAATAGAACTATCAAAGAAGTGGCTGCAATATTTTAACCTTTCTATGTTACAAAGTTCTCTCGCCATATTTTTGAGTCAAGGCAACTAATATTTCCTTCCTTCTCCCTTTACGACTGTTTTCCAACTAGACTGTGGATTCCTGAACCTTTAAGACAACATGGATCTGCAGGAGGTGGCACACCTGGGTTCTTGATCAGATTCAGCATCAGTAATTACGGAAACAGAATGTTAAATACAAGGAAGAGCGTAAACAATGGGATTCTGGAAGGCAGCCAGCCCCTCAACCTTGAATTGGCACTTATCACAGCATCACTCTCATGGACACGGAGGGAGGACAGAAGGCCCCAGCAGTCCAGCAGGGTCCTCAGGCAGCTGCTATTCTATCAGTTCAAGTAGGGCAATGTGTTCAGACTTTCTGGAAAGTTCCAACTCTGTGTGGGGAAAATATATATATATATATATATATATATATATATATATCGGTCTTTTCAAGAAGTAGAATAGACTACAGCAATAAATGAGTCCCAGCTGTTTAAAATTAGACTTCTACAGGGAATTCCATATAAAAATGCCCCATAGGACTGTAATATTTTCACCAAATTAGGACTTGAATGATTCATTTGCTGAAGCTACTGACCTCTCCATATAGACGCCTAAGATAGTTTTAAAAAGTGTTCATAAGTATGTTGATTGTAACCATGATATCTCCACCATCTAAAATGCTTATATTACTTACTTAAAAAAAAATTGGGGTATAGTTGCTCTATGATGTTGTGTTAGTCTCTGTTGTGCAACGAAGCGAATCAGCCATATATATACATATATCCCCTCCCTCTTGAAAATCCTTCCCCCATCCCATGCCTAGGTCACCACAGAGCACCAAGCTGAGCTCCCTGAGCTCTATAGCAACTGTCCACTGTTTCACACATGGTAGTGTAGATGTCAATCCTAATCTCCCAATTCATCCCACCATCCTCTTCATTCTGTGTCTACAAGCCCGTTCTCTACATCTGCATCTCTGCTCCTGCCCTAGAAATAGTTTCATCTGTACCATTTTCTAGATTCCACATATATATTTGCTAATATATGATATTTGCTTTTCTCTTTCTGACTTACCTTCACTCTGTACATGACAGACTCTAGGTCCACCCACATCTCCACAAATGTTTTTTAAAAACAAAATGCTTCACCACTCAGAAGACACGGACCACACACCCTGACTTACAGGAAAGCAAAAGAGTTCAAGCTGAAAGAATTCTGTACCCACCACAGGAAACCTGGGTGATGATCTCGGTTTTACCACTTGTCAACCACATGAACCTGGGCAACTGTCTTCATCTTGCTTGTCCAACTGTAAAATGGAAATGATGTGTACATTGATGGAACATCATGGTTGCTAGGAGTCCAGCCTAGCTCTCAAATGGATAATTCCATGACTTATGGAATGAAATGGATTATATTTTTAATATACATCTTTAAATCAAACATGAGCCTGTAAATCAGTAGGGGTTTTCTCCAGGATGTGACTTTTACTTCTTCCCAGACCTTCTCCATGCCTGCTTAACATGATAAAGATCCTAACGTGACCAGATCCTTTCTGGTTTCTCTTCCCCTGATCTTAAGAGTCTCCTCTCATGGCAATACTGGTCCCTTCATTTCATTTCATTATATGAGACAGCAGTTCAGCTTATGATAATTCAGATTAACTCAGAGGATAATTCAAGCAAATTGAGTATTTTTGTCAGTTCTAATTATTTGTCAGATATTATACAAAATTATACAAATTATTTATTAAATACTTGTACTTAGATATTCAGTTCATAAAATCTCCATAAGAAATGTATAATGCATTTGGTCGCTCCTACGCATAGAGCGAAAGTGAAAGTGAAGGTCACTCAGTCGTGTCCGACTCTTTGCGACCCCATAGACTTTACAGTCCATAGAATTCTCCAGGCCAGAATATTGGAATGGGTAGGTAGCCTTTCCCTTCTCCAGGGGATCTTCCCAACCTGGGGATTGAACCCAGGTCTCCTGCATTACAGGCAGATTCTTTACCACCTAAGCGACAAGGGAAGCCCAAGAATACTGGAGTGGGTAGCCTATTCCTTCTCCAGAGGATCTTCCAGACCCAGGAATCGAACCAGGGTCTCCTGAATTGTAGGTGGATTCTTTACCAACTGAGCTATTAGGGAAGCCTGAGAGACTAAAACATATTTATTCTTCAAAAGATTCCATGTCAAATGACTTGGGACTGCACAACTTTGACACCCAGGATGAATCTAGAAACCACAAATAAGTTCTTATAATTCTTTTCACCCTGTTTATCCTTTAGAAAAAAAAAAGAAAAAAGCCCTCCATCATCTAAGCATCTTTCTTAAGGAGACACAAACAGAAAGCATAAAGGTACACACTGACCAAAAAGGGTGCTGGGTATCTCAAGCCAAATGGCAAGGCTGATACATCTTCCTAGAACATCTATTTTAAGATTTTTTAAGTATATATGATATTTAAAAATAAAACAGGAGACACAAAATCATTTTCAAATTTCCTATTTACCACTGGAGAATATGCTCCCCAAGTCCAACTTCCCTACAGATTGAAGATATTCATCTTACTCCTCTGCCATTTAGGGATACAGCAATGGACATTTCAAATGAATAGTCCTAAGATGATATGAAAGGGTTTCTTCTTTGAAATATAAAAAGAACCTACAGAATATATACATATTTATTTTCCTCAACTACATAAATAACTTACATTCAAGTTTATGTCTGAGTATATACTTTGAGGTCCTTTGAGATTTCTTTGCCATAAATCTTTTTGCTGTCTACTCACTTGTGCTGTTTCTCACCCTTTGACACCCTCCCCAGTGCACTATCTCAGCGGTTCATATATAAGGGTATCCTGATCATGGACAGAGGTTAAAATTTCCTCATCCACTCTTTTCCATCTTTCCCAAATCAATCATCTTTATCTTGTGGAAAATGCTACCCAAGTTTTGCTCTGCATGATCAATTAACCCTATTTATAAAATGCACCTTTTACTTTAGGTTTAACTTTGTGAAAATGAACCTTCAAACCTTTTTCTATTTGAAACAATAGAAAAGAAAATATATCTCTCGCTCACACATACACACTTTCACACACGAGATAATTCTTAGAACAAACAAAAATAATCCTGAGGTAGAGATAGTTTCTGAACGTACTAGAGTAAGAAGATAAACATCACATTAGGAATTTGGCCCCTACCTCACTGGCTAAAACTGAAAAGTGAAAGTATTAGTTGTTCAGTCCTGTCCAACTCTTTGCAACCCCATGGACGGTAGCCCACCAGGCTCCTTTGTCCATGAGATTCTCCAGGCAAGAACACTGGAGTGGGTTGCCATTTCCTTCTTCAGGGGATCTTCCCAACCCAGGGATTGAACCCAGGTCTCCCACATTACAGGCAAATTCTTTACCATCTGAGCCAGCAGAGAATCCCCACCTCACTGGCTATGTTTCATTATAAAAGAATTAGGTTTCTATAAAAAAATGTTTTGATCACAGAATGCTGGAAAAGTTCTGGTTTCCTTTTCACTCATCTGTCTTCCATATCAATAAAGCATGGGTCATAGACTTTACACGGCCTGTTTTCTGGAAAACAACTCTGGCACACAAAGCTTGGAGGAGAAAAGAGGAGACCAGAGAGGAGAGCCAGCTTCACTGAGTCAGAGGCTGAGGAAGGGACTGTGGGAAAAAGAACTGGCCCCCAGGGCCTTCGAATGCAGCCACTCTTCCAAGCCTCTCATTTATCCTGCAGGAAGGAAGGGGCTGAGCCCTGCTGCCACCAGAGAAGATGAATCAGGATCCCTTCGGGCAGGAACAGCCACATCCACACCCGCCCCCGCCTCTGCTCCCTCTTGCCAAAGCCAAAGGATGGATTTCAAAGGGTTAGATATGGCAAGTCACCAACCAATCAATCCACATGTTGCTTTTTACAGGGAAAATAATTTAATTTTTTAATAAAAAAATAGCACATTTATCATACAAAACTCTGCCACTACATAAAAACACAAGGAAGAAAGAATGAGAAAAATCATCTGAAATAGGCATAAAATTTCTTAAGAATCTACTGCGTGTCCAGCATTTTGTACAGTCCTGCTAAAGGTAGTGAAGACACATAAATGCTCTCAAGGAGTTTATAATCTGGTGGAACCCTGTTGTTTGAGGCAGTCTCAAACTGGATGACAAGGGAGACCACTAGACTTCCATACTTAAGCCCTCAGAGTATTTGTCCAGTCAACAGAGCGTTGGCAGAATGCCGCTGCGGAGAGGGCCCTTGGGGCAGCTCCTCTGACTCCTCTCAAGGAAGACAAAGACTTGTAAAGACCACCTTGGGGGTAGAGGGCACATGAGGCCCTCCCCCACCTACCTATTTTAAAGGCATTAAGACACACTGAGGAAGTACTGACACTGAGTTCAAATAATGACTCTGCCACGCGTGGTGGTGGTGGTTTAATCACTCAGTCGTGTCCAACTCTTACGACCCCATGGACTGTAGCCCGCCCAGGCTCCTCTGTCCATGGGATTTCCCAGGCAAGCACACTGGAGTGGGTTGCCATTTCCTTCTCCAGGACTGCCGTGCATAGGAGGTGACTTTAGACAAATCTGTGAAAGTGTCTGATTACTTAAAACAAGCCTAATGATGTCCACTTCACAGGATTGTTGTAATATATACTAACTCATCCAATCCTCACAAAAACTCTGAGGTTTATTATCATCATTCTATGCATAAGGAAACCAAGGCACAGAAAAATCTGTGTGACTGATCCAAGGCTACGTACATAGTAAGTGGTGGACCCAGGATCTGAACCCAGGCAGCCAAGCTGTGGAGCACATGCTCTGTGCGCTGTAGCAGTAGTTAGTCACTACTGCCTCTGCCTTTTACTGAATTTAGTAAAAAGAAATCCAATCACTGCCATTTGAATTAGAGTGTGGTGAAGACAGAAGGAATGAATTTTTACAGCCTAGGGACATAGCATCAAAGAACAGGCTTAAAAAAATTTTAAACAGAGTAATAATAACAATGGGCTTCTCAGGTGGCCCTACTGATAAAGAACCCACCTGCCAATGCAGGAAATGTTAACAGACTAGTGTTCAATCCCTGGGTCAGAAAGATTCCCTGGAGATGGGCATGGCAACCCACTCCAGTATTCTTTCCCAGAGAATCGCATGGACAGATGAGCCCCATGGGCGAGCTACAGTCCATATGGTCACAAAGAGTCAAACATAACTGAAGTGACTTAACACATACAATAATAATAGCAGATGTGCTTATCAAGTAAAAGGCAATATAACCAAGGAATTGGGAGGAAGGCACGTGTGTGTGTATGTGTGTGTATAAATGATCTCATTTAATCCTTACAATTTGTCAGTTATGACATCACTCTACAAATGTGACAACTGGGGCCATGCGGGTTTTAGCAAGTTTCTGAGGTCACAAAGCCAAAATGTCACAACGCTCAAGTTAGCACTGAGGTCTATGTGACCAGGCTCTCAACTCTTGGCATGAATTTGTTGAGTCAAAATGGTGTCAGGTACTGTGAAAATGAGAATAAATACAGAAAGGAGATGAAAAATCACAGATCATCTCCCCTACAGTGGGCAATAATGACTGATAGTGACATGGGATGCCTGGGTGCTGATCCTAAGTCAGCCGTTAACAAACCAGTGTGGTGATGAGCAAATCACTATGCATCTGTCCTTTGGGTTTTACATCTAGCAAACGAGCAGGGTGTAATAGGTTTCTGGTCCTTAATCCCTTGGTGATCATAAACCACCCTCATGAATTCAACAAACTCTCCCTCCGGAAAAAATGCATACATGAACTTAATACACCTACCTCTACATTCAATTCAGTAGTGACATCATGTTTTATGTATTAGTTGCCAGGCTTTCCCACTGAAATATAATATCCATGAGGGTAAGGGACTTATTAGTCTCTTTCACATATATATCCCCAGTTATCATAACAGTACTGGGCATATCATAAGATTCCCAAAACTATCAATTGAATGAATAACTAGATTAGGGCTACTGATCTCCTTAATGTCAATTCACATTAACTCCAGCTTAAGAAACATGAGTTAAATTATATCCAATGTCCTCTTTCCTTCTGAAAGATCTAAGATTGAATCATATGAAACTGCTTATACTCCACTACTTCTGATCCAAAAATGGCAATTTCATGTGCTTCGAGCAAATACATTAATTTACAATTTCCCTGACTTGCCTGATGGTGATGCTGTCCATGTGCCCTGTGATACCTGGTGCTAATCTTCTAGTACTAATTATGTTTATCTGTGACAGCTGTTACTCACCTTGCGTTGACCACATAATGAAACCCAGGCAAGCAGATAAATGTATAGTATTTCCTGCTTCTTGTAAATTGCCCATGAAGGCAAACAGCATATTTCTGCTTAAAGTACAATTCAGTTGTAGTTTCTCCTTAAATTACATAATTTGAAATTTATCAGCACTTACATAATTCTAAAGGCATCTTTAGTGAGGTAACAACTAAGTAGGTTAAAACTGGATTTAATATAAATAAGGCAGACTTCTGGAATAATTAAAGCAAGAAAATCGTGTTTAACCATAAGCTAAGTTTTTAAAATACATGCCACGTATAAACTCTGGGTTGGTTAAAATGTAATATAGCTATTCCATTGTATGACTTCTGTATTTGATCATAAAACACTGTGTTTTGCATTTATTCAGCATTTCAGGCATCCTGTAACATCCAGTATCCACTACTGAAGATTGGGCACTATGAAATTTTAAAGGTCTCTAGTGACACTTACTTGTAGCAGGCTTTTGATATGAAAAATTTAAAAGACTGCTTAAACAGAATACACTTTTATGAGTTAACGTAGTTTACTCTGACAATGTTTCTCAAATATGCTACACAATATGTGGCCTAATTAAGTCTTACGAACTATTTACACCAATGGCAATCGCATTTTATTTTGATTTGTGAGAAAAACAAAATGACAATATATGGTAGTTCTTTGTGTGCTAAGACCACTCATGCTTCTTCTTGACCATAAAGATTTAACGAGCAGTATTTCAATGAGACCCAACCAGCTTCTAGCTAAACTGCCTTTTTTCTCCTTTAAAGAATGTTTCCATTCAAATGGGTTGAGGTCAGGTCAGGTAAAATTCAGATTAAAAGAATAAACCAAAGAAATTTCCTGCTAAAAGGGTGAAAGCTAAGAGAAGCTGAGTGTGTGGCAATGCCTGCCAAGTAACAGGGGAAGAGAAATGTGGTAGGGATATTATAACGTTTAGCATAAATTCCCCTAAAGAATTCCTACTGTCTGTTATATTCATTAGGAAATCCAAAGTGGGGGGGAATAAAAGGTTTTTTGGTTTACTTTATTGGCTACATTTTTAAAATATTTGACTTGCCCATTGCTGATTGGAAGTGTCCCAAAAAAAACGATAGAAATAAATATAAAAATGAATATCTGAATCTTAATGTAATCCAAATTCCAGAATGGGGTGTGTGTGTGTGTGTGTGTGTGTGTGTGTGTGTGTGTGTGTGTGTGTCTGTGTGTGTGTCTGTGTGTGTGTGGAGGGGGTACTAAACTAAAAGCAACAAGCACCGTAGGCAGAAAAATAAAAATTAAATATATTTATTCTTCAATTGAAGTTATAAGTAGCAAATTTATCACTATTATGAAGAGGGACTAATAAAAGGAAACAGAAAAACAGAAAGATTAGATTATCTAAACCAGAATTACCAAACTTTGTATTCTCCCCTATCATTCAGTCATAGGGAAGCAAACTCAGTTATTTTCTAGAAAGGGGATCTTATCGTCTTACCACATACCTCTTCAGGTTACTTCTTTCAGAAAGCAATATTATCACCCAATAGACTTAAGCACTCATGTTCCAGAACTTTTAGAGGGAATTACATGTTTGCGGGGGAGATGTAAGTCAGATCTACTTATAAACTACACTTGCAAAAAAAAAAACACAGTAGAGAAACTATTGGATAGAATGAAGTTTGAGAATTCTCCATTAATTTTAATTTATTAATTCTATATTTACCCCCTTTTGGTCACTAATAAGGTAATTAGCTAAACCCGATAAGAGGAAATATAAACATTATGTTCAGAGTTTAAAGCTATATTTCCCCCAAAGAAATGCTTTTCCTAGAAGTAAGTAGAGTTCATACTGTAAAATTATTAACCTGCTTTTATGGGTATGTGTTACCAAGTGTTTTGAAAACCAGCGGCCCAGAACTACTTTTTAACCTCTTCTACTTTTCTCTGAACTCCTTAAAGTCATTAAAAATTCTGGAAAAATACAATGAAATTATTTTCCTTCTGAGCATATTGATATTAAAATAAGTTTAAAAGTAAAAATAAGAAATAAGAGGAAAAAGAGAAAACTAAGAGAGAAAAGTGTTTGTTTTTCCTTCATGGACAGGGCCCCCAGCACCACGCAAGTTCTGCTTTTGTGAGGTCTTGTGTGGGAAAGGAAAGTGTGAGAGAATCCAGCATTTGCAAAGTCAGAAGCCAGAGCCAGGGCCCATTTGGGACAGTGATGTCCCTCCTCATTATCTTATCTTTCAGTCTGAAAGGAAGCAGAAACAAGGCCAGGATCCCTGGCTAATCAGTAGCCAGAAAACCAGACGTAAAGGAAAAAGACACAATTACCCTGAAGGAAGATTTTTTCAGATATTACATTGAGAAAAAGGTTATTGATCAGAGCACTTACTTACATGTTTTTTAAAAAAGGTCTCAAAATTATCAAAGAAAACGAGAGAAAAGAGGATACTAAAACATAAAAAAAATCATCATAAGCAAAAAATTAAAAATTAGGTATGCTTATCTTTCAGTTGAACAAATGTATAGTGAAATTACAAATAGGTCCTGAATAAAATGGGAAAGAAAACACAGAAATTTTTTTAAAAGCACATTAAGTCTTTTCCTCACAGTCAGATAGGAAAAGCAGGAATCTGTAAAGTCTGAAAACTGCACAACGGCAAAGCAACCTTCCACTTGAAATTGCAAAACTCCATCAGAGCTTACACTAGAAGGAGGCCCTCGATCGCTGTCTGCAATTGTTCCAGGCTCAGGTTGCCAGGACTCACGGGATAAGGTTGCTTCTTACCCCCAGATCCTGAGAGTCAAGGTAAGCAATACCACACTTTTGCATTTGTCCAGTTCAGTTCAGTTCAGTCGCTCAGTCGTGTCCGACTCTTTGCCACCCCATGAATCGCAGCACGCCAGGCCTCCCTGTCCATCACCAACTCCCGGAGTTCACTCAGACTCATGTCCATCGAGTCAGTGATGCCATCCAGCCATCTCATCCTCTGTTGTCCCCTTCTCCTCCTGCCCCAAATCCCTCCCAGCATCAGAGTCTTTTCCAATGAGTCAACTCTTCCCATGAGGTGGCCAAAATACTGGAGTTTCAGCTTTAGCATCATTCCTTCCAAAGAAATCCCAGGGCTGATCTCCTTCAGAATGGACTGGTTGGATCTCCTTGCAGTCCAAGGGACTCTCAAGAGTCTTCTCCAACACCACCAAAAGCATCAATTCTTTGGCGCTCAGCCTTCTTCACAGTCCAGCTCTCACATCCATACATGACTACTGGAGTGAGCAAAAGAACCACTAATGGGAGCTCCCTGATCTAGAATCTCTTATGGAACTTGTTAGGAATTCTGATTCCCATAATTTCTCACCCGGGTTTGCTTTCTCACTATCTGAGAATGAGGAAAAGGGATACACACTTGTATTAATAACTAGTGTCTACAGTGATTCCAAAGCACACGTCCCTTGAATCTCACCCTAAGTAGCACTGCATTAGAAACTGCTATTAAAATCCCTCTGCTCACGTGCTATGTAAATAAGTTGTGTTGGTGAACACAAGACATCTTGGTGGCTCCCTCAAAAAACACCACCAGAACAAATCGACTTGCTCTTATATTTGGGTGTAAGATGAAATCCAAAGTGTTTTCCAGCAACCTGTACAATTATGAGCAGGCCTCCTATTAAACCCAGAAATTTTGCTAAATTCATCAGACTATTGCCATCTTAGATACAAAGGCAGCTGTGCTTTGTAAGCCATTTCTTAAGATTCTTTAAAAACAATCCATGCACATATTAAAGTACATTTTAGAGGGGAAATATATGCTGCTTGTCCAGGTCAACAGATAGGGTTTTAAGTACAATTATTGACCTACTTTGAACAGAAATTTTTACAAATAGGACTCTTTGAAGTTATCACCAAATATTTAAGATCACAAAGAAAAGAATTAAACACACCTATATTTCATTTCTAGTAATGTTCGCCTTTCTAAAATTTCTTACTACTCTATGACCCCAGACTTGACTAGTAAAACTCCCCTGCAGCACAGAATATTGCCAACATGTATTTGTATTTACAAAATTATTAGTACATTATCAACTGCAGATCAAATAGAAAATCATCTTGCTTTACTGACTTAAAAGTGGCTTGGAATAGAATATCCCTTTCCAAAAGGGACTTCAGGAGGTACTTTGCTTCTCCAGCAGCATTAGGGTATATTATTTTGCCTCAGACTAATCTACCTTTTGAGGCTTCCCTGGTGGCTCAGACAGTAAAGACTCCACCGGCAATGTGTGAGACCTGGGTTCGATCCCCGGGTTGGGAAGATCCCCTGGAGGAGGTCATGGCTTCCCACTCCAGTGTTCTCTCCTGGAGAATCTCTATGGACAGAGGAGCCTGGCAGGTTATGGTCCATGGGGTCACAAAGAGTGGGACATGACTGAACTAAGCACAATCTTCCTTTTTAAGCATCAAAATTACTCTATCATCATGCTTCTATGTTTTCTTCAATTGTGGAATCTTACAGCATTTTTTTCGTTGTTGTTGCTGAAGTATAGTTGAGGTACAGTATTATGTTGTTTTTGGGTATAGAATATCATGCTTTAACATTTAAATGCATTAGGAAATGGTCACCCCAGTAATTCTAATCACCACCTGTCCTCTCGCATTATAGACAGATGCTGTACCGTCTGAGCCACCAGGCAAGTCCTCATACAAAGTTATTACAGTATTATTGACCATATTCCTTTTTTTACATTGTATTTTAGTACTCTATGATTCATTGAGAAATCAATGATATATATTTTCTTTAAAGTAAGATAGAATGCATTAACAGCCTTAAAGTCTTTGCTTTTTATGACCACAGTGACCTAGTCAAGCATTTCAGCCTTAGTCTAATAGAAGATGTGCTACATTTTCTTTATGTTGTTGTTGGACCCATAAACTGAGTTAATCCCTTTTGTGGGAGAATGAGGCTTATATTTTTAAATTATTCCTTATGCTCCATAAAATCACTTTTCCTGTCTTTTTTTTTTCTCCAGTCCAGAGTAACTGCAGTAACTGGCCTGAATATTTTGAGAGAGTCCTAATATTAAATTTTTTTCCTGTTGTCAGACTCTGTATCATAATGCCAAGCCACCCACGACAAATTTTTCTTTGGAAAATATGATTACCAAATGAACACATTCCTTAAAATACTTGAGCATCTCAGAAGGACTCTCTGCACCCCTTAGCCCCTCTCCTACTCTTGATATCTATTAGGATGGTGGCTAGCTGAGGATGGCATTGATCTTAACCCTTAAGGCCTTGGGATGCTTTTAGTCTGTAAATTATATCATCTGTTTCCTGCTCCAGCAGGAAATAAACTTTTAGTGCTTTAGTTTCAAAGATCTCTTATCTCTTGGATACGTGTCTACTGCCACTCTCCTGGTAATTTTTCTAACTGCAACCTTATCTTGACCTTTAGTTTTCATTTATTCTCTGGCCCTTCTTACTCAGCAAAAATCTCCTGCTTTTGATCATCAGTTTCATCTATCCCTAGTACTCTGGCTCTGCTGGTCCAACCTTTCAAGTCTTAAATACCATACAGCATCCTTATCTATGACAGTCCAACTCTACCATCTGCTTTTAAATTCTGCTCCCAAACCTTCTCATGCCTTTCTTCTCAGCTCCACAATATCCATTCCCTTCCTCACAGCTCTTGTTCTAAACTTTAGTTTTCTTT
The DNA here is from genome assembly GCF_001704415.2 of Capra hircus. NCBI lineage: Eukaryota > Metazoa > Chordata > Mammalia > Artiodactyla > Bovidae > Capra > Capra hircus. Next base: position 26,380,379 of record NC_030827.1, on the reverse strand, counting down.
TCTCCACCACTTTCCTAGTATTTGCCTGATAAATTTCTGACCACTGAAGCTACTAGTAACAGAAGCAGAGATCCACTGTACCAAGAAAAATACATGTAACCCTGGGAAGAATACTGAGATCAAATTTTGAGAGAAGTTAAGAGTTAAGCTTCCAAAAAAAAAAAAAAAAGAAAAAGAGTTAAGCTTCCAAAAACTTAAAGCTATACATATAAACAATTAAATTGACCTTTTTTGTACACAAACCAGTTTAATTATTCTGATATATTCTTTGGTAAAAATAAATAACAAGTTAGTAAAAAAAAAACTAAAAATAAAATTAGTATATAACTAAAAATAAAATTAGTTATTCACCAACTTGAGGGATTTTTAAACCCATGTTTTACAGGCTATTTGATCAGAACAGACACACATGTTTGTACATTTGTCCTAGTCTCAAAAATACATAGACAGCATAACTATGAGTCTGATACAAGGATATTTTTAAGCTATTAAATGTTAGACAATTAACTACTCAGTCAGTAATAATAAACCAGGTACTTTCCAACTTTTCTAGTTATAAATACATTCCTATATACATATCCTGTTTATTTTATTACTGTTTCATTCCCTAACAATATCTAGCCTGACTTTTAATTCATGCTAAAAACACTAATTTCAACACCCATTACTTTGCATACCACCATGGTTTTCTATAAGCTGTCTGCCCAAACACAGAGTGATTGTGCAAGTGAAGATGCCATTTCCAATGAGATAAACACTCATAACAATGAGGAAGCAAATTGCACTCAGAAAAAAATGAAGAGAGAGAATCAATCACCTTGCCTTACTAGCAGTCTGCTGAATACACTGATCTCATATGAAATACATGTTTTTGGACTTTACCTTTCTCTGGAGAGCTAGAAATATTTTAGGGGGAGTTGGTGTGCTCACTCAACTAGAGCCAGACATCCTGGTATGTGAAGTCAAGTGGGCCTTAGAAAGCATCACTACAAACAAAGCTAGTGGAGGTGATGAAATTCCAGTTGAGCTATTTCAAATCCTGAAAGATGATGCTGTGAAAGTGCTGCACTCAATATGCCAGGAAATTTGGAAAACTCAGCAGTGGCCACAGGACTGGAAAAGGTCAGTTTTCATTCCAATCCCAAAGAAAGGCAATGCCAAAGAATGCTCAAACTACCGCACAATTGCACTCATCTCACACGCTAGTAAAGTAATGCTCAAAATTGTCCAAGCCAGGCTTCAGCAATATGTGAACTGTAAACTTCCTGATGTTCAAGCTGGATTTAGAAAAGGCAGGGAACCAGAGATCAAATTGCCAACATCCACTGGATCATGGAAAAAGCAAGAGAGTTCCAGAAAAACATCTATTTCTGCTTTATTGACTATGCCAAAGCCTTTGACTGTGTGGACCACAATAAACTGTGGAAAATTCTGAAAGAGATGGGAATACCAGACCACCTGACCTGCCTCTTGAGAAATCTGTATGCAGGTCAGGAAGCAGCAGTTAGAACTGGACATGGAAAAACAGACTGGTTCCAAATAGGAAAAGAAGTGCGTCAAGGCTGTATATTGTCACCCTGCTTATTCAACTTATATGCAGAGTACATCATGAGAAATGCTGGACTGGAAGAAACACAAGCTGAAATCAAGATTGCTGTGAGAAATATCAATAACCTCAGATATGCAGATGACACCACCCTTATGGCAGAAAGTGAAGAGGAGCTAAAAAGCCTTTTGATGAAAGTGAAAGTGGAGAGTGAAAAAGTTGGCTTAAAGCTCAACATTCAGAAAACGAAGATCATGGCATCTGGTCCCATCACTTCATGGGAAATAGATAGGGAAACAGTGGAAACAGTGTCAGACTTTATTTTTTGGGGCTCCAAAATCACTGCAGATGGTGACTGCAGCCATGAAATTAAAAGACGCTTACTCCTTGGAAGAAAAGTCATGACCAACCTAGATAGCATATTCAAAAGCAGAGACATTACTTTGCCAACTAAGGTCCATCTAGTCAAGGCTATGGTTTTTCCTGTGGTCTTATACGGATGTGAGAGTTGGACTGTGAAGAAAGCTGAGTGCTGAAGAATTGATGCTTTTGAACTGTGGTGTTGGAGAAGACTCTTGAGAGTCCCTTGGACTGCAAGGAGATCCAACCAGTCCATTCTGAAGGAGATCAGCCCTGGGATTTCTTTGGAAGGAATGATGCTAAAGCTGAAACTCCAGTACTTTGGCCACCTCATGCAAAGAGTTGACTCATTGGAAAAGATTCTGATGCTGGGAGGGATTTGGGGCAGGAGGAGAAGGGGACGACAGAGGATGAGATGGCTGGATGGCATCACCGACTCGATGGACATGAGTCTGAGTGAACTCTGGGAGTTGGTGATGGACAGGGAGGCCTGGAGTGCTGCGATTCATGGGGTTGCAGAGTCAGACACAACTGAGCAACTGAACTGAACTGAACTGAACCATATAAGTGGTAGTTGAAGTCATGGGGTTTGATAATATTTTAAGAGATACACACATTATGGGGCATTAAAAGACAAATCCATGCTGGATTATTAGACCACATATATATGTGGAACAGGCAGGATCTTTAATGTTTTTCACAAAGTCACAACTAACTCTTGAAGTCAAAAGACCTGTCTCTAATGCGCGCGCACGCGCACACACACACACACACACACACACTCACAAATTGCACTATCCTCCTAAATTACTTATACACGTTAAACAAAAAGAGAAGTATAGCAGACTTCCTAAAGACTACAAGACTATTGAAGAAAGGGGCAAAGTGAAGCCATCATAAATATGGGTGGAGTTAGGAGTAAGCACTTACAACCACTGTGGTGAAATTTTTGAACAACATAAGGACCAAAAATAAATATTCTCAAATTTTATGGATTTTTTTTTACGTGCTGTGTGGGTACCACATATACATACACAAGACTATACAACTGTGTTCTTAGCTCTACCCAGATATTTAATGGCCTTAGCCTAAGGTAAAATTGTAATGTGGTTAAAACATGACCCTGGTACTTTAGAAAAATGGAATTTAAACTATTTGGAAGTCATTTAATGACTCAATGAACATGAATCTGAGAAAACTCCGGGAGATAGTGAAGGGCAGGGAAGCCTGGCGTGCTACAGTCCATGGCGTCGGTCACAGAGACTCGGACATGCCTTAGCGACTGAACAACACAATTAATTTTACAGATGAGGACACTAAGAATCAGTAAGAGGAAAAAGAGCACATCAACTGTACCTCAGTTTAAAACAAAAACACACACAATACCTCAAGTCTCTCACACAGAAAACCGCTTCCTCAGTCCCTGTGACATTTCCTTTCTGATGACATAAAGCAGCAGTCTTCTGAGACTCTCACCAGGGTGAAGGCCACATCTGCGTGTGATTTACATATGCTCCTCCAGCCTGGCGTGTTGCTAATTTTAAAGTCCAGACTTGGTTTTCTAACGGCAGAATGCCAAAGACTGACATCTTTCTCATAAATGTAGCATCATCTGCCATTTATTGAGGATTAAATGTGCCAGGCATTGTGCTAGGCACTTCATTCGCATCACCTCATTTCATCCTTAGAGCAGTCTTGCACTGGCTAGTGCTACCCCGTTTTACAAGTGAGGACAAGGAAGCTGAGAAAGTACATATTATGCCACAGATATTATACTGAGTGATAATGAGATCAAGACTGAAAGCCAGGTCCACCTGATTACCACGCCTTTTCTGTGCTTCTTCCATCACTGGGTTCTATTATGGAGCCCAAGTGAAATAGAGGGGAGACAGAAGGCAAAGAAAGTCAGAGTCAGTCACAACCACTGCTCTAAGAGGAAAGCTGTCGGAATCAGCCTGGCACTGCTACAAGGCTTGTTTTCAGGCAGGAGAATGGCAGGCAATGATGTTCTAATAAATGCTCACTTGATGGGAAACAGTGGGAGACATTACAACAAGACATTACAATAATCACCTAGTTCCATCTTACCAGAGTAGACTTCAGGGGCCTCCTTCATCACCTTGATGGGTGGAACAAGATAGCCTGCTAAAAATTCTAGTGATCTTGAATAAATATCAACTTGGGATATTGCTTTAGCAAAATGATATATCCTAATTTGAGTATTAAATCCAGTGCAACATGGGTTTTTGTAACACATTCTCAAACCCCACAAGATTAGGAAACATTATCCGCAAGCCAATGGGGACAGCTGGAAAGAAATACTTCGGGCCTGAGCAACTTCTTTGATATGCCCTGATTTCCAGGAGCCTTGAGAAATGGATTCTACCTTTATAAATACCAGGTGTCAATTTAACATGGATTCTGGAAAGTAATTAAGGCTAGGCAGAATCAGATCCAAGGAGTTATTTTAGTTTCAGTAGGGTTTATAAATTTTAGTTTGCCAATATTCAAAAATATACCCTGGAATATGGTCAAGGAAAGAGATGATGTTTTCTCTTCAGCCTTTCCACTAAAGCTCAAGCATCCAAATCCCTATAAAAGCATCGTGCCAGCTGACATGCTAGGTTCTGTCACCCCCTGACTTAAAACCCTTCAATAGTCACCCATGGCATTTAGAATCAAATCCAAACTCTGAATGCAGATTTTAGAACTCTCCCTTACTGCCTCCTTTTTATTTTTAGACATCCACTCGTTCTACTGTCCAGTTATAGTCAATTTCTTTCCAAATTCTGTCTCTTCTCCAAGCCTTGGCTCATGCTACCTCTCCTGCTGGAACATTCCTGGCTGCAGTAGTCCCCTCTTGCCATTAGCTATTACCCATACAGCCACTGATGGCTGGCTGAGTCCCACTCATCCTTCACTCCAACATCGCTTTCTCCAGGAGCTCTTACTAACTCCCTACTTTCCTCTATACTTATCATAGTTCATCATAATTTCTTGTTATACGGTTTCTTTGCCAGCTGGACTATAAGTTCCATGATGGAAAAGACATGCTGCCAGCTAGCAAATATTTGTCAAGTGTCCACTCTCTGCGAGACATTGGAGATAGCGTGGTCCTCTAGACATATAAGATCCCATGTCTGTCTCACCCACTGTTACATCCTAACATGAAGCAGATGCTTTTCCTCTCAGGTAAGATGTATTTATGATATAGGTTGCTTATAGGTACATCATGGATCTTTTCATCGCCTGAATATATATGAGGCAGGGCAATTTCTAGATGATGGAATCTTGCTTTCCTAGAGAATGGAATCAGAGTGATCCAAAGAGGAGCTATTAGAGATAGCTCCTGCCTGGACTAAATCAGACAGTGTCAATGGTTGAATACTTTAGGGGATCTTTGGAACACTATTTGACAAGCCCTATTCCACAATCAAGAAAGACACTGTCTGTACTCCTAGAGCCAGCATGTCTTGAAATACTCTGAACGTGAATACTGGTCATGATAGTATTCCTTTTCCATTAATACTGAAATTATTAGCTAGCACTGTCACAAAGCTACTTTGCTGTTGGAGAGCTAATTTACTTATAGAACTCCTGGTATGTGATATATATGGCAAAAGATCCATAAAATTACAAAAATAAAGCCATCTGGGTATATCATTATTGAAGGCTGCTGCCACTTCTACCCAGAAAGTTTAAATTTTGCTGGAGTCCCAATTTAGATTCCATTTCTCAGTTCTTATAGCACCTGGACTGAGGGCAGCATCTCATTTAATTATTCAAATGTATTGCTATGTAAACTCAGGCCATCAGTGAGAATGAACTCAGATAATAAATTAATCCCTCATATTCTGGACTCTGAAAGTTCTTTTTCTCGCTAGTATAATCTGTTTTGCTTTATCAATTCAGAAACTATTTCATTTGTCATAGATGTACTGAGGTGAGGAAGTTATTAGCATGTAGACTACTAATTCTCTAATTTCCTATTACAGTAAATACAATTCATGCTCGTAAGAATCTTCACTCACTGAACAGATTATACCATTTTACATCTGCCCCTGAATCTAAGAACCACTTGTAAAATGGAAGAGGTTGGAAGAGAGGGAGAGAAGATGAAGAAAGAAAATTGTGAAGTATTATATCACATGCTTGAAATGAGACTGCATGAGCCTTCACTGCAAGGTGGGGTGGGGTACTTGGAGAGACTGCCTCTTGGTCTTGAATCCCCCAGAGAGAAATGAATGATTTATTAAGAGAGGAATTGTGGACTTCTGAATATGCATGTTAAGTTTATCTTCTTTTCTAAATCTTTTTTTTTTTTTAATTACAGTGTAACAGAAAAGTATTGATGCTTCTAAGTAGATTCAGGCCTGGTTATTAACTGAATAAAGTAGAGGAAATGACAATCTTAGTATCTGCATGTGAAAGCCCCTCTCCCTTCCAAATGAGTCATTTCACTCAGTGGAACCTTGAGGGGCTCAGGGTTAGGGCCACTGACATCAGGGCAGGCAAAGCTTTGGGGATATACCACATTGAAAACAGGGGGATTCTTCAAAGTCTACACACTAATCAGAGGGATCTTTCAAAAAGGCAATTACTAATCATAGGTAAAGACAAAAGTTGTCTGAGAAAGGAACTCAGAAAAGCAAAGATTATTATTTACATAAACATAATGTTGACATGCCTAAATAACAAAGATGTACCTTAGAACTCTAAGGGGAGCCTGATGAGATGGCATGTTGGAATGTTGGTGATGACCGGGGGTGTGCTGGGAAAGACAAAATTTTAACTATGACAACAGGAACTCAGTAAATCTTATCTAAAATGGATATCAAGAAATATCAGAAGTGTAATTTGTAAATATGGAGGAAGCAGCAGGAGGAAAATTTCTAAGAGTTGAAGTTGTTGCCTCTGGGGCATAGATTAAGAAGGCACAGTTTTTCAACAAGAAAGCTTCTATGATTTCACTTATTAGATGCATGTATTACTTGGATTAAATTTTTTTAAAAGAGAAGGGCCTTTGGGTTGCTGGGATAATAGGAATATTAGCCTGAAAGAAACCTTGATTCTATAATTTTACATACACAGGGTATCAAGACCTCCTTGGTATGTATATAGTAGATATATAATTATAACTGAATTGGTGCATCATTAACCACTATAATCATTTTACAGTAAAAAAGAGATGGCACAAAAATTTAGGCCACAAAATGTTATACTTTGATTCTTTTGTGAACCTCAATATAGTACCAAAGTTTCCTTCCAAGGATCGTTTGTGTCTCGTGGACTTCTATATTTTCAGTACCTAGCTGTGGTTCATGGAGTTGCGAAGAATTGGACACAACTGAGCAACTGAACTGAACTGAGCACAGTCTCTGGTTTACCTGGGCCCCTTAGAAGTAGTTGTTGAGGAAAATGTTCAGAGGTTGCAGCAGAGGTAGTTAATAATAAACCACTGCTGAATTAACTGAAGGGGGTGAGAGAGAAGAGAGGAAGAAAGTTCTAGGGAAGACAACTCACAAAACAAATACAACTGGGAGCCATGCCAAATTTTCTCCCATTTAAGGAATCAAAATCAGAGTGAAGTCAAGGTCAAACCACTAATAAGGAAAGATAAGTAAAATAAGTTTAAGGTGGTATACTTGTGAATTTCATTGGCTGTGTGTATGAAGCACGTGGAGCTTATGAACTAAGAGGGCCATTCAATATCCCATATGTGCCATATTGGTTGATATTTTTAAATGTAGAAAAATAGTATTCAATATTCAACTTGGATGGTTAAGAAAATGTTAAAAAGCTTATGTCACTTACATGACACAGTCAATCACATTCAAAATATGATTTTGAAAAAAGAGAGGTTATATAAGTAGAAAAACAGCTTTTATGTTTAAGATCATGTATTAGTTTGCTAGGGTTGCTGTAACAAACTGACAAACTTGTGGCTTAAAAAGCAAAAATTTATTGTCCCTGTTTGGAGGCTAGAAGCCTGAGATCAGGGTCTTGGCAGGGCTTCGCTCTTTCTGAGGACAGAGAGGAAGCCTCTTCCAGGCCTCTCCTCTGGCTGCTGGGGGTTCCTTGGTTTGTAGATGCATCATCCTAATCTCTGCATTCACATTTGCATGGCATTCTTTCTATGTGAGTGCATGTGTCCAGATTTACCCTTTTTATAAGGATACCAGTCATACTCAATTCCCTGGGGGCTCAGATGGTAAAGTATCTGACGGCAATACAGGAGAGCCGGGTCCAATCCCTGGTTCAGGAAGATGCCCTGGAGAAGGGAATGGCAACCCACTCTAGTATTCTTGCCTGGAGAAGCCCATAGACAGCGGAGCCTGGTGGGCTCCAGTCCATGGGGTTGCAAGGAGTTGGACACGACTAAACGATGGACACTTTCACTTTCATACTCCAGGATGACTTCATATTAATTATATCTGCAACAGCCCTATCTCCAAATAAGATCACTTTCTGAGGTTAGGACTTCAACATATGATTTGTGGGGACACAATCTATAGGCTTCTCTAGTCAAGGTTTTCTAGAATAATAATCTTTTTTCTCCCAAGTGCTTTGATTCTAAGTACAGCTTTTGTGCATTTCACTATGCCTCCCAAAATCTACCTAACAAACAAGCAGACTATACAAGAAGGGTGGATGGCTAGATAAATGGAAGTACCTGATTGTGACTGTTAGGCCGGGGTGAGCCCAGAAGATGATCTGGGTCCTTGAGAACCAAAACTATTTATAATAGACCAAGTGTCTCTTCTTGATGAAAGCACTAAAAACTATGGGGAAAAAGAGAAATTTAGAATTGTGGATTGGGAACCAATAGCAGAAGATCCAGCTTACACAATCAAAGATCACAAAGCCAAAAAGGAGGGCCAACAACTGGCATGTGGGACAAAATTAAAAACCCTAAGCACTTCAGAGCCAAAGAGAAGGGAACACAACACAACAGAATGAGCAGTCAAGTTGAAGAAACACCTTAGAGTCAAGCCATTACCTGTGATTGTCCTTTATGTGCCCTTTGTGACATGAGGAATGGGAACTTAGATAGATTTGCAAGGCCAGGACCAAAGGGCATAATACTAATAAAAATTTTTCTATCTAACAATGAAATTTATGATTTTCATATCAATTTTATATTTATAAAGCTTAATGTAAAACTGTATCTGAACTTTGCCTTTGCCTTCAGTGATTAAAATAAGGAAGAGAGAACCACAATTTGTATATTCTGTGCCCCAGAAAACTCTTGTATGGCTTCAAGTAGCGGGAATCACTTAAGATCAGAGAAGCCAGAGCTAAAGGAATTGTGACCATTACTACCAACATCTCTCAAAACACACCACACTCTAAACTACACATAATCCTGGCCCACATGAACACCAGGCTATTACAGAATTATGAGGCAGAGATGAAAAGTTATACCCATATGAAGGTTGCACTTCAAAGTCACCCCCTGAAGAAACTGTTTTATTTCAAAATAGTTTAACATAATTGCAGAGGTCCTAGTTTGGAATTTACATCAGAATCAGTACTCAGGCTATGCCAGAAATGTCACTTACTTTATTTTCTTAAATTTAATTAAAGATCACTCACCTAGAGCCAGACATCCTGGAATGCGAAGTCATGTGGGCCTTAGGAAGCATCACTACAAACAAAGCTAGTGGAGGTAATGGAATTCCAGCTGAGCTATTTCAAATTCTAAAAGATGATGCTGTGAAAGTGCTGCACTCAATACGCCAGCAAATTTGGAAAACTCAGCAGTGGCCACAGGACTGGAAAAATTCAGTTTTCATTCCAATCCCAAAGAAAGGCAATGCCAAAGAATGCTTAAAAGACCGCACCATTGCACTCATCTCACACGCTAGTAAAGTAATGCTCAAAATTGTCCAAGCCAGGCTTCAGCAATACATGAGCCATGAGCTTCCAGATGTTCCAGTTGGTTTTAGAAAAGGCAGAGGAACCAGAGAGCAAATTGCCAACATCCGCTGGATCATGGAAAAAGCAAGAGAGTTCCAGAAAAACATCTATTTCTGCTTTATTGACTATGCCAAAGCCTTTGACTGTGTGGATCAAAATAAACTGTGGAAAATTCTGAAAGAGATGGGAATACCAGACCACCTGACCTGCCTCTTGAGAACTCTGCATGGAGGTCAGGAAGCAACAGTTAGAACTGGACATGGAAGAACAAACTGGTTCCAGATAGGAAAAGGAATACGTCAAGGCTATATATTGTCACCCTGCTTATTTAACTTCTATGCAGAGTACACCATGAGAAATGCCGGACTGGAGGAAGCACAAGCTGGAATCAAGATTGCTGTGAGAAATATCAATAACCTCAGATATGCAGATGACACGACCCTTATGGCAGAAAGTGAAGAAGAACTAAAGAGCCTCTTGATGAAAGTGAAAGAAGAGAGTGAAAAAGTTGGCTTAAAGCTCAACATTCAGAAAACAAAGATCATGGCATCTGGTGCTATCACTTCATGGGAAATAGATGGAGAAACAGTGGAAACAGTGGCTGACTTTATATTTCTGGGCTCCAAAATCACGGCAGATGGTGATTGCAGCCATGAAATTAAAAGACACTTACTTCTTGAAAGGAAAGTTATGACCAACCTAGACAGCATATTGAAAAGCGGAGATATTGCTTTGCCAACAAAGGTCCATCTAGTCAAGGCTATGGTTTTACCAGTAGTCATGTATGGGTGTGAGAGTTGGACTATAAAGAATGCTAAGCACCGAAGAACTGATGCTTTTAAACCGTGATGTTGGAGAAGACTCTTGAGAGTCCCTTGGACTGCAAGGAGATTCAACCAGTCCATCCTAAAGGAGATCAGTCCTGGGTGTTCATTGGAAGGACTGATGCTGAAGCTGAAACTCCAATACTTTGGCCACCTGATGAGAAGAGCTGACTCATTTGAAAAGACCCTGATGCTGGGAAAGATTGAGGGCAGGAGGAGAAGGGGATGACAGAAGATGAGATGGTTGGATGGCATCACTGACTCAATGGACATAGGTTTGGGTGGACTCTGGGAGTTGGTGAGGGACAGGGAGGCCTGGTGTGCTGCAGTTCATGGGGTCGCAAAAAGTTGGACATGACTGAGTGACTGAACTGAACTGAACTCAGAATACCTCAAAAGAGGTTTCTTCCTATACCATTCCCTTCTACCCACCACAGTCATATGCAGAATGTAGAAATGCTACATAGTACAAATATTTGTAAGCTTTCTCAGATTTGGGGGACACACTGGTGACCCTAATATTATCTCTGTCCAAGTCCTCATTCATGGTTAAACCTCTGTGCTTTCACTGGGCATAGGACCTTGACCAAGGCTGGAACTGTCAATACCCAAGACCCAGTCTCCATATGAAACTATGCCTTCTGTTATCAACAAGGACTTGGTCAACCATCTGCATCACTTTTAGAAGAATAAATCATGGGTCTCAACCCCCAGAAAAATCTGAATATTTTCATCCATTCTGCAGCCTGGCTTCACTTCTTGCTTTGAGTCTCTCTAATTCCTCCATGTGCCTTTCCATTACTAATGAAAGTGAAAGTCACTCAGTCTTGTCCAACTCTTTGTGACCTCATGGACTACACAGTCCATTGAATTCTCTAGGCCAGAATACTGGAGTGGGCAGCCTTTCCCTTCTCCAGGGGATCTTCCAGGGATTGAACCCAGGTTGCCCGCATTGCAGGCAGATTCTTTACCAGCTGAGCCACAAGGGAAACCCATTACATTCCATTACTAGTACTCTTCATTAAGTAGCCCATTCTTCCAAAAGGCAAATATGCCAAAGTTAGAAAGTGAGTTTCTGTACAGGAAACCCTGTTCAGTGAAAAAACAAAAAGCCTCCCTATGACAAAAGAACAAAAAGAGCCTATCTACTCTCTAGGAACTGGGAAGGAAAAAATATCCCTAGAATTAAGCACAAGTTAATATCTCAATATAGTATCTTTATAATTTCCAAATTTCATTTAAAAAGTAACATTTTTATAATTACATTCAATTCTTTTAATAAAGTAGTAATGATCATCAGAATGCCACCATTAGAGCATTCCTTGAGTGCAAATGCAAAACAAGAGATTCAGTAAATTATCTGAACAATAGCAATATTTCTCAAGAATGATTTATCATTGAATATTATCATTGAATTTAATTCTCGAGTTATTTATCATGGATTATCACTGAATTTAATTCTCAAGAGTGATATTTTAAGAGATGCCTGCTGGTTCAATAAAAAGTCAATTTCAAGTAGCTGACGTTGTCATGAATTTATTTATTCATTAATTACTTAAGTCATTTCAATCAAAATCATAAGTAGAATTCCTTTCCCTATCTCTTGGTTTTAATCTGAAATTTCCTTTTCCTTTCAGCATTTCACTGCTCAGTCCCTCACTGCCTGTACTTCTTCTATCACTACTTCCAGATGCCAAGACTGATTACTACAAGGAATGAATAATTACTACATTCCCAGAACAAGCAGTAGCAGATTCCAAAGCTGGCCATACGAGCAATGATAGAGGAATTATAGAAAAAGAAACTATGAAACATTGCTGAACGTGTTCAACAGCCTATGTTGAAGACTTTATATTGTTAAGATGGTAATACTTCCCAAATTTATCTATAAATTTAGTACAATCTATATCAAAATTCCAACTGTATTTTTGCATAAGTGAGCTAGCTGATCCTACAATTAATGTGAATATACAAGGAATCTTAAATAGCCAAATCAATCTGGAAAAAAAAATAAATAGAGGATTTTTGAGAAATTTTCTGATTTGTAAATTATAGTAATCAAGAGGCAGTACAAAGCTACAGTAATCAAGATAGTGTGGTACTGGCATAAGGGGGGGCATATAGACCAATGGAGCAGAATTAAGTATTCAAAAATAAATCCATATATGTATGCCAATTGACTTTCAATAGGAATGTCAGGGCCATTCAAAGGGAGAAAAATCATCTTTCCAAAAATACAGCTAGGAAATCTGGATATTCACATTCGAACAAATGAAGTTGGAACCCTATTCACATCATATATAAAAATTAATTCAAAATCAATCATAGGCCTAATCATGAGTTAAAACTATAGAACTCTTAGAATAAAACATAGATGTAAATCTACATGACCTCAGATTAGCAGTTTCTTAAATATAACACCAAAAATGCAACAACCAAATTAAAATAGAAAAATCAGCCTTCAACAAAATTATAAATTTTTGTGCTTCAAAAGACACTATCAAGAAAGTAAGAAGACAACTCATAGAATGGGGAAAATAACTGAAAATTATATATAAATGATATGGGTCTAATATCCAGAATATATAAAGAATTCTTAGAATTCAACAGTAAAATGACAGCCCAATATAAAAAAGGGCAAAAGATTTAAACAGACATTTCTCAGAAGAAGATATTCAAGTGACCAATAAGCACAAGTTGTTCACTATCATTAGTCATTCAGAAAATGTATATTAAAACCACAGTGAGACACTACACCCACTCAGTTCAGTTCAGTCTCTCAGTCGTGTCTGACTCTTCGCAACCCCAGGGACCACAGCACGCCAGGCTTCCCAGTCCATCTCCAACTCCCAGAGCTTGTTCAAACTCAAGTCCATCGAGTCAGTGATGCCATCCAACCATCTTATCCTCTGTTGTCCCCTTCTCCTCCTGCCTTCTGCCTCCTCACACCCACTAGGATGGCTATAATCAAAACAGAAAATAGGAGTAATTAACCTCTTTGGGAGTTTATCGAGATCTTAAGGTGTCCAAGTTAACACAGAGTCAGAGAATAATAAATGGTTGCAGGATCCCTGGATCACCCTTAGTTATGAAGGAAATGTTGGGACCTCTTGAGGTCAGGACTTTATGCCCAGACATGTAAATTCAGATCATTCATTCTGTCAGCCTGTCTGCGGTTGCTACAGGTCCCAGAAGTGGGTTCTAAAGAAGCAGTCAACATGAATTAAAAATAAATAAATACTAGTAGGTAAAACAAAATAAAAAATAAAGAAGCATTCAATACCAGATCACAGATGGAAGCATGAGTCAAAACCCAAAGCACAACTTTTTTTTTTCTGAATTTATTGGAACATAGCTGCTTTACAACTTTGTTAGTTTCTGCTGTACAATAAAGTGAATCAGCTACAATTTCAATCTTTAACCTAGTTTTAGAAAAGGGGGAGGGGAGTGGATTTGAATTGTATAGAAACAGTCTTGGCTCTGTATGGACCATGCTCAATGTACTTAATATCTGGACTGTGCTCAATGTACTTAATGTCAGTGTGAAGAAATGGATTAATATCAATGTAGAATCCATTCTAGAATCAGTTTTATGTGCTACAATATTTTAAAATATATAGGATCAGAAAATCATAGAAGGCTTATTTAACATTTCCTTATCATTCTCTTGTTTATTCCAGAAATGTCTGATATAGTTGCTTGGCTATTTTTGCTCTCATTACAATATTTATTTCATCAAATAGATGTTCATTACTTTCCATTCTCTGAAAGGCACTAGTGTAGCATGTGCTCTTATGCTCTGACCTTTGAAATAATTCATAATTAGACTAGTGAATGCTGTTCCCTCATTTTCCAACCTCAAAGCTAGCAAGTAGCTGCAAGAATAGTCTGTGACCTATAAGAAAGAATGTTAAAAAGCTTATAATTATTAGAGAACGGTACTGTTTTCTGCAGAGCAACTAAACACTGGATGTCTTGTTCTTGAGAAAGTAAATAATGGGAATAAAAAATGATTTCTCTATAATTTTCACTACAACTCATACTATTCTTTAATTCAATCAGAAAAATAGTTCATTATTTTTCTTATTTAATATATCCCTACTATCTGCCAGATAAGCTGACTAAGACAGACTCAGAAATGAGTAAGCATTTCACATCTTAGGGCTGAAGACAGTTGTTGCTGTTCAGTAGCTCAGGCATGTCCTACTCTTTGGGACCCCATGGGCTGCAGCATGCCAGGCTTCCCTGTCATTCACTATCTCTCTGATTTTGCTCAAACTCATGTCCACTGAGTCAGTGATGTCATGCAACCATCTCATCTTCTGTCACCCTCTTCTCCTCTTGCCCTCAATCTCCCCCAGTATCTGGGGTCTTTTTTTTCCAAAGAAGACAGACATATGAACAAATTAAAATCCACTTTGATGATTGTAACAACAGAACCATGCATACAATACCAGAGGAAGGGGTGTTTAATTCTGTAGAAATGTCAAGAAAATCTCTTCTTCAACATCAATTTTCCTTAATTACAGGCTTGAATAGTACCATAATTTTTTACAGAAATTCTATCACAAATGCAATTCTCCATTTATCCCATGAGCATTTGATTAATTCCTATCTCCTCCATTAATATTTGGGCATGGAGCATGTCTGTTCTTGCCCACTTTAAATTCTCAACATACAGAATAACATCTATAAAAAGCTATCAATTAGTACCTCTTAAATACTGTTGAATATACATAGGGAAAATATTTGTAAAGAAATACATTAGGATGCATTACTTAGCTCTTGAGAGTAGGTTAGGAGCTTGCCAGGGGAACTAGGCAAGAATAGGAGGGTTACAGCAGAAAAAGGACATAGCACAGTGTGCAAAGAGATGAAGGCACCAAGAGATGTGCTTGGTACTGGGGTATAAAATCTGAGATGGGGTTTGGAAGAGCATGTGATAGAGGGCAAAAAAATAAGGAGCGTGCAGAACATGAACATGTCGTGCTAAACAATTTTGGCTTTCATCTCACAGGTATGAGACCTGGTCATCAAAGCCTTTAGGCAAGTGAGAAAGTGAGAAACATGACTGGATTTTCCTTTACATCTTAAAAGGCCAATTTTTACAATTCTATGTTTATTAGGATTTTTAGGTTGCAACGTTCCCTTGGGTTACACTGAGTTTATTATAAGAATAAGCAGGAAAGCAGAGGAACTTTCTGCCAACAACTAAACAGATAATATGGAAAAATCCTGGATGTCTTCTCTGACTTTGGGAAGAGCAATTTCATCAGTGCTGTGTATGCAGATACCTGATTCCAAGCGGAGGACTTAATTGGTGAGGAAGAAATAAAGATGCTAAAAACGGAGTAGTTTTTAAAGAAGTCTGAAAAGAGGAGGAGGCTGCCAGGCTAACATGATGCTGAGAATTTATGCTTCAAAAAAACCTTCTTTCCAACAAATAGCAATGAAGGATAAAACATTAAACACAAAACACAACTGGACTCATCTGTAAGAGAACTATCTATGTGGATGAGAAATAGAACAGAAACATATAGTGCTGAGTGGAAGCTGCAGTCAGTTTTCTGTGTTTTGTAGCTGTGACAAATAATGTAGCAATGCTGGGCCAGAGCTCATGAAAAGTAGTCCTCTGATCATGGAGGAGGACTTCAGTTTCACTTTCTACTTAGAGCCATGGATGTGGTGAGCCTCCCCCACTTGCAAAAAGAAGTAGGAGGAAATCTAAGATCTATCAGTTTGCAGGTGAAAGCTAAGAATATGTAGACATTGTGGGTTCAAGAAGGCATTGTGGGGGAAAAAAAGAAACAGTTTCATTTTCTAACACTGAATCAAGCTGCCTTCAAGATTCAGCCTAGATTTGTCATATGTCCAAATAGCTCATAGAGGCCATAACTTCGAAGAGTGCTTGTAAAATCTAGCCCTATATTGAAGATACAAAAGGAACAGAGGGAACTACAAAACCTGAAACAAGACGGATGACCATGTGTGTGTGCATGGGCCAGGGTGGGAGAGCACATGTATGTGTATGAGAGGGATGACCGTGTGTGTGTGCATGCGCCAGGGTGGGAGAGCACATGTATGTGTATGAGAGGGATGACCGTGTGTGTGTGCATGCGCCAGGGTGGGAGAGCACATGTATGTGTATTAGAGGGATGACCGTGTGTGTGTGCATGGGCCAGGGTGGGAGAGCACATGTATGTGTATGAGAGGGATGACCGTGTGTGTGTGCATGGGCCAGGGTGGGAGAGCACATGTATGTGTATGAGAGGGATGACCGTGTGTGTGTGCATGCGCCAGGGTGGGAGAGCACATGTATGTGTATGAGAGGGATGACCGTGTGTGTGTGCATGCGCCAGGGTGGGAGAGCACATGTATGTGTATTAGAGGGATGACCGTGTGTGTGTGCATGGGCCAGGGTGGGAGAGCACATGTATGTGTATGAGAGGGATGAGTGTGTGTGTGTGCATGTGCATGTGTGTGTGTGTGTGTGTGTGACAAAGATGGGATTGGAGAGACAAGAGACAGAGAGAGAAATAAACTAGTATACAAAAATTTCAAAATATATGAAGAAAATCTGATACTAACATGATCAGTAACTAGAACATGATCTTATACTAAAAAACAAAATCAATAATTCATTAGTAGAGCTCTTCTACATGATATTTATAAAACAGCCTGATAAAGACATTCTTAAAGTATCAAGGATGTCAAAGAAATAACTGAAGAAATAATTTAAATTTAAATAGAACAGAAAAATAATTGAACAAAAACAAACATAACACAGAAAAATCAGAGGTAGGTAGGTAGGTAGATAGAAATACCAACTATAAATCTTGGAAATGTAAAATACAGTAATAAATTTGAAAATGCTATAGATGGGATAATTTCTAGACAAAGCAATACAAAAATGAACTAATGAACTAAAACATACAGTTGATGAATTCTAGCATCAACAAAGATAAGCATAGTTAAAAATCTAGAATGAAAGGCTCCAACATTTACAAAACAGAAGTTCTTAAGAATAAAAGTAAGAATTATGGAGATGCAAAATGTAAAGAAATTTTTAATGGGAAGTTTCCAGACTTATAGAAAAATATCTAAGTTCTCAGGTTTAAGGGATTCCAAGAAGCAAGAGGATTAAATAAAAATAAATCTATCCTTGGAAACATTATAATTGAGAGGGGGAGATGATCTTAAAAGCCAGCAATGAAAAAAGAGTGATTACTTACAGGTAATGACAAAAAATCTAAGAGTAGATTATTTATCAGCATAATAGAGGCCAGAAGAAACTAGGGGAAACCTTTAAGTAGGCAAGGGAAAATAAGTATCAATCTATAATTTTATACCCAGTCATGCAAGGCTGAGAGCAAAATAAAGATATTTTCACATATACAAAGTCTACCCACACATGCACACACTTACACACACATAACCCACTGAGTCACACACATATACACTTGAAAACATACTTGTGCTCACACTTACACATTGCACATATAGTTCTTATTCAAGACATATTTGAGCTGGCAGACAAGTGAATCTGGAAGAAGGGCAAAAAATATAAAAAACTTATATAAAATGTGTTAAATTAATTCACTATTGTCTAAGAAAAAATGTTTAATATTTTTTAAAGAGCATAAAATTCCAAACAAAAATAATGAGTTGGAGGAATGTTTAATGAATCATTAAAACTTGTGAGAGAGCTTATCATGATTGAGAGAGGATGGAAATATCACACAGCAATAAAGTTTATAGGTGTTTTTTTATATTTAAATAAGCATCCTTAAATTGTAAGTGTAAGTACTATAAAGAAAAAAAAAAAAGGATATTCAATTTTGAGCCAGAAGAGATTAGCTAAGATGGACCATTACTACCCATCAGCAAGGTTTCTCAAGGTCAAAGTGGTGGTTGGATCATCTTAAACAAAACACTGGGCTTCCCAGGTGGCATTAGTGATAAAGAACACACCTGCCAATGCAGGAGACGTAAGACCTGCAGGTTCAGCCCCTGGGTCAGGAAGATCCCCTGTAGGAGGGCATGGCAACCCACTGTAGTATTCTTGCCTGCAGAATCCCGCGGACAGAGGAGCTTGGCAGGCTACAGTCTTTAGGGTCAAAAAATCTGGACACAACTGAAGCAACTTAGCACACATGCACACATGGGTTACCCACAGGTGATTGAGTAAATGCTTTTGTCCGAATATAACCAAGCTTCAAGGAAGTGCATTTCCATTTTCACCAGTGAATATATCCCTGGAACTTGGCCCTGGTGTGCTGTGATTGATACTGGATTATTTGCAAAGGCTGTTACTATAAGTGCTAGAGTAGAATCTTTTTATAGAGCTTTTTGCAGGAGATAGGGATTCCCCTCCAGCCCCAAACTTCACAGCTCCTTGGGATGAGCTCTTTGGTTTTCTTTTAAAGCTGTCTATCGGTGTCCATGACAGCCCTTAGAACACTAGGTCAGATAGGACAACATCTGCCACTGCACTAAGAACAACTGTTCCCTGCTACTCACCTGAAAGTCCGTTTTCTCAGTGGAGTCAGGTCAAATGGGTCTTTCCACAACTTTCCTATCCCCAGACCCTCACATACACTGTCGCTTTTTCCCCTTACTGAAGTCAACCCCATGATCCCAGAGTGACTTTCTGTCCCTGCCTGTGCTGTGGAGGAGGGGCATTCTGAGTGCTGCAGAGGAGAGAGGAGCATAGGAGGCCCATAGCCAGGCTCAGGGAACATCTCCCTGATGGCACTGCTGGGCCCCACTGGTCCCAGGCACTGTCAGGAGACTTAGAACATGGTGACAAAGGCCTGGGCTCCCTAAGGCGCAGGGCCCTGTTTTCCCAGGTCTAAGGCATGCAGTGAAGACCCTGCTGCAAGAATCATATTTAGGAATGAATTTGATCCAAGTTCTGGATTCCGGTTGGATTGAGGCCTCAGGTTTCCAGGGCAACAGTAGATCTGTTCTCCCCTGAGCCTCAGAAGATATGAGATGATAAACAAAGCTGAGGGTTGGTTATCAAAAAAGAAAGAGGCCATTTCTCCATCAAACTCATTGTTCTTATTTTGCATCATCAAAGATGCTGAGCATTTCAGTATTCATGTCCAAGACTCTACTCAATATAAAATAAGTATTACCACCTCAATTGCTGCTATTTGGCTAATTTGCCTTCAAGAAATTTACAGGAAGATTTAATTAAGAAGGCTTGACAAGGCAATGTATTTCTGAGAAGTTGTAGCATCCTACAAATGGTGACATGAGGTCAAATGCCAATGGTTTTATCCTCAAATGAACTGTAATAACTTCCCTGAAATGTACTCTTTGGAATTTGCAATTGTTATAAAATGGAATTTATAATTAAAGGAAGAAACTAACACAGTGTACTAGACTAGAATGGAAGTCTGGAAACTCCAACTTATTTTTAAGTATAAATAAACACAAAGAAGGGAATAGAAAAGAACTAACATTATCCTAAAGTCTGCCGAGAACTTTCATAGATCAGATTGTATATTAGACAATTATACTTTCAGGATTTAAGTTAGAACTCACAATGGCATAATGAATATTCATTAAGCAGGTAGGAGATTTCAGTAGTAAAGATATAGCAGCACTGTTCACCAGTGAATGGATTTATTAAAAGGGGATACAGGGATAAGTAACAGCTTCCCAGGTGGCTCAGTGGTAAAGAATCCACCTGCAATGCAGGTGACTTGGGTTCGATCCCTGGGTCAGAAAGATCCCCTGGAGAAGAAAATGGCAACCCATTTCCGTATTCTTGCCTGGAGAATCCCATGGACAAAGGAACCTAGTGGCCTACAGTCCCCTGGGTCACAAAGAGTCAGACACAATGCAGTGACTAAACAACACAACAATAACAGCAACAAGTTCTTTCAACAGCCTATGGCCAGACATGGGAAGACATATCCAGCTGTTTATTTATAATCACGCCCCAGAAACAACTACAGCAAGTCCCCTATATACAAACCTTCAGACTGAGAAATTTCAAAACTGGGAACATGCATTCACATATCCAATCATGTAAGTCAGCTCATGTGTTTGGCATACATTGCATATGCATGCACCCTCTTCAAGTGGTTGTGTTTTTGTGTACTTTACTGTGTAGTGCTGTATAGAGTACAGTAGTGCAGTATCTTTAAGCCCAGGATGTCTGGAAGCAAGCTTAAAAGCAGTGGTATAGACCTGATTGTGTTAATTGGGAGCGTAGGCTAACTTTGTTGGATTTACAAACAAATCGGACTTACAAAACACCCTCTCAGAACAGAACTCATTCATATGTAGGGGACTTGTTGCATAACTCTTCCAGACACCCTGTCAGATTGTCCACTTTTGCAGTAGCTTCTATTTGCTCCTCTACTATGAAGACTCAAATATACCTTGCCCATTTCTATGCCTCCTTTATTATAATCTAAATAACATTTTTATATGGGTTTTAAATTGAAAATCGAGGGGGAAAATTAGAGAAATTATAATGTATTAAAAAAGAAATGGCATCAAAATCAGAAAATTCCATGTGATTCTGCTTCTAGGCATTATTTCTGATAAATCAAGCTTCAGTTTAAGCTTCCCCGGTGGTGCAGTGGTAAAGAATCCATCTGCCAATGCAGGAGGTGCAAGAGACATGGGTTCAATCCCTGGGTAAGGAAGATCCCCTGGAGTAGGAAATGGCAACTCGCTCCAGTACTCCTGCCTGGAATATTCCAAGGACAGAGGAGCCTGGTGGGCTACAGTCCATGGGGTGGCAAAGAGTCAGACATGACTGAGCCACTGAGCACACATACACGCTTCATTTTACAAAACTGAAAAATGAGTATATTACTATTTACCATGAAGAGCTGTTATATATGTTAGGCGCAACTTTGTTTAATTTTTGCAGTGTACTTGGTATAAGGCAAGACCACAATGTATGGTATCACTTATTTGGGGGGGATCTGGTATTCTTGGCCAAACATCATCTAATACAAGGGCTGAAAGTACATGGCTCTATTACTTGCCAACTTTTGGGCCTGTATCGGCCCATCAGTGGTAGCCAGAATAGTACAGTCCTGAGATACACTGCAATAACAATGACTATCTAGCTGCACTACTCAACGAAGTTCCAGAAGGTTTCAGATATTGTCCTAAAGTGAGTTGGCATGAGCTTGTAGTTTTGCCAGTTCACTGCAGCATCTTCAAAAGGACAACTGGTGGCAAGCTTGGCAGGCTACAGTTATTTCTTTGTAAAGAGTCTCGAGAGTATATATGGTCCATAGATAGCATAATATAATTCACAATTAAATGTTTTACTGTAAATCTTCCAACACTGTCCTTTCTCTTTTGAAAAGAATTCATTAATGAACTAAGTCCCATGAATGAAGTATACCCCTTGCCAAGTTTGACACCCACTCCAAACTGGCAAATCTGAGCTTTGAAGGCTAACTACATATGGGATTTTGTTATCATTTACTCATGACCAAACCCAATTTCCTATTTTGAAGGGGAAATTAATATTAACCCTCATTTGAAAGTCCCCAAAGATTTTTCAGACACCACAAGTCATCCTCAATCAAAAGTTGGAAGAACAAGTATAAATAAACCAAAACATGTGGGATTCATTTCCTTTAAAATGTAAGTTCAGGCAAAAGTCATTTGAAAAATTCTAACAGTTGTACCAAGCCAAAGACATGTGTCCTCAGGGGACTGTGGTGAGAGGGTCTTGATTTCTAGTATGCACATACTCACACAGTATTGTAATTGTACTTATTGCCTTTAAAAGATGCATTAAGGAATGAAGGTAATTGGAAAGCCCTTAGAAATCTAGTGTATACAGTCATCAATACAAGAAAAAATATTTCCAAGTCGGTTAGGAAGGGGGTTTCGCCTAGAGTGAAACCTAGGTTATCTGAATGGGATAGTGACTTCCAACTTCTCACTTCCTCTCCTCTGTAATCAGTAATAAGATAGGAGATATTTTCTAGAGCTGTAGCCTGCAATAGAACCACCTGCAACAACGTACATGTTCCCCATTCTGTGATCTTCAATATAGCAGTCACATGTCAGTCAGTTCAGTCACTCAGTTGTGTCCGACTCTTTGCGACCTCAAGGTAGCACACCAGCCTTTCCTGTCCATCAACTTCCAGAGCTTACTCAAACTCATACCCATCAAGTCGGTGATGCCATCCAACCATCTCATCCTCTGTCATCCCCTTCTCCTCCCACCTTCAATCTTTCCCAGCATCAGGGTCTTTTCAAATGAGGCAGTTCTTCCCATAAGGTAGCCAAAGTATTGGAGCTTCAGCTTCAACATCAGTCCTTTCAATGAATAGGCAGGACTGATTTCCTTTAGGATGGACTGGTTGGATCTCCTTGCAGTCCAAGGGACTCTCAAGAGTCTTCTCCAACACCACACTTCAAAAGCATCAATTCTTCAGTGCTCAGCTTTCTTTATAGTCCAACTCTCACATCCATATGTGACTACTGGAAAAACCACAGCTTTGACTAGATGGACCTTTGTTGGCAAAGTAATGTCTCTGCTTTTCAATATGCTATCTAGGTTGGTCCTAGCTTTTCTTCCAAGGAGCAAGCATCTTTTAATTTCATGGCTGCAATCACCATCTGCAGTGATTTTGGAGCCCCAAAAAATAAAGTCTGCCACTGTTTCCACTGTTTCCCCATCTGTTTTGCCATGAAGTGATGGGACCAGATGCCACGATCTTCGTTTTCTGAATGTTGAGTTTTAAGCCAACTTTTTCGCTTTCCTCTTTCACTATCATCAAGAGGCTCTTTAGTTCTTCTTCACTTTCTGCCATAAGGGTGGTGTCATCTGTATATCTGAGGTGATTGATATTTCTCACAGCAATCTTGATTCCAGCTTGTGCTTCTTCCAGCCCCGTGTTTCTCATGATGTACTCTGCATATAAGTTAAATAAGCAGGGTGACAATATACAGCCTTGACGTACTCCTTTTCCTACTTGGAACCAGTCTGTTGTTCCATGTCCAGTTCGATCTGTTGCTTCCTGACCTGCATATAGGTTTCTCAAGAGGCAGGTCAGGTGGTCTGGTATTCCCATCTCTTTCAGAATCTTCCACAGTTTATTGTGATCCACACAGTCAAAGGCTTTGGCATAGTCAATAAAGCAGAAATAAATGTTTTTCTGGAACTCTCTTCCTTTTTCAATGATTCACCGGATGTTGCTCATTAATGTAGCTTTATTATGATGAGAGCTTCCTTCCGTTTTGTTCATTCTGTTCATTGTATCCCTGGAACACAGAGATTTCCTAACAGAGTAGCCACTGGAATAAATTAATATAATGAATTAATGAAGCTTTCCAGATGAAGATTTGATTAAACAGAGATTTGATAAACCATTGCAGTTTACTGCTGAGGAAAAAAAATGTTCATGCATTTAAACTGTTTCACTTGTCCTCAAAAGTTTGTTTTTCCCATTTCAATTAACAGAAAGTGGCCCACAGCTATATTTCATTTTTGAGAGAATTTCTTTCCAACTGAATGTGCATGGATCTTGCTTGGCCACACTTGAAAAGTAGTGATGCATGGAATGTTATAGCTGGAAGGGGCCTTAGGGAACCTATTCCAGTGGTCCTAAACTATGTTCTTATAATGGGTAGGCCAAGGTTTCCCACCATAAAAATGAATAATATAGTATTTTTTCCAATTTGCAGAAGTATTAGTCACTCAGTTGTGTCCGAGTCTTTGCAATCCCATGGACTGTAACCCATCAGGCTCTTCCATCTGTGGAATTCTCCAGGCAAGAATACTGGAGTAGGTAGTCATTCCCTTCTCCAGGATATCTTCCCAAGCCAAGGATGGAACCTGGGTCTCCTTCATTGCATGCAGATTCTTTACCATCTGAGCCACCAGGGAAGGCCTTAGGGAACCTAAGCTATATCCTAAACTATGTTCCCATAATGGGTAGGCCAAGCTTTCCCACCATAAAATTGAATAATGAAGTATTTTTTCCAATTTGTAGAAATAAAAAATTAATAGAAATATTTTCTCAATTAATTTTTGTCTCATAAATTTCTTTTTAAGATATTGGCACTGCAGTCACTTATCAACAAACAAGTACTAAGAGACATTAAAAATCAATAATCTAGAAGCAGATGAACACAGAAAAACTCAGATATACTTATTGCAACAACTTGATTTATCATGTACACATAGAAATGGTTTTGATTATATTTTGCTCTATTTAATAATATTTTCTACTAGTACAATTTTTCCTAGTTTGTCTGAAAATTAAAGATCACATATATATGGTACTCAACTAAAAATGTGTATCGGGAAAACGGAATTCCAACTGCAAGTTTTAATGTCAAACAAGTTTGAAAACTTCTGACCTGATCAGCCCCTTAATTCCACAGATTCAGTAACTTATACCCAAGATAAATGACTTCTCCAAAGTCACATAAAAGGACTCACTTAATTGTGTCTGACTCTTTGCGACCCCATGAACTATACAGTCCATGGAATTCTCCAGACCAGAAAACTGGAGTACTCTGGGTATACTGGGTAGCCTTTCCCTTCTCCCAACTCAGGGATCAAACCCAGGTCTCCCAAAGTAGGTAGATTTTTTACCAACTGAGCCACAAGAGAAGCCCAAAGTCACATAGTTACTAGCAAAAATAGATACTTGAAAATCTTTTCTATTTTCCTCCTTTTCCCTTATTTCCCTTATTTCAATTCTGAAAGATTCAGTCCATTCTAAAAGTTCCCAACATTTATTTCATTGTGTGGGAAACATTTACTCAAAAATCTGTGTTGAGTAGGGTGGAGCTTTCTTTGCATTCAACTCCCTTTCCAAATAATCCCATTTTTCTAATCATTACATAATAAACATTTTCTTTAAAAGATAGAAAGCTATAAAACTACTCAAAAAGTATTTCTTAAAAAAGGAAAAATTCACCTTCTCTTCTGCCAGATATAATCACAAACTAGAGACCTGTAGACTGTCTTCTTGTTTAGTTACTAAGTTGTATCTGACTCTTTTTCAACCCCATAGACTGTAGCCCCCTAGGCTCCTTTGTCCATGGGATTTTCCAAGTAAGAGTACAGGAGAGGGTCAACATTTCCTTCTCCAGGGGATTTTCTGACCCAGGGATCGAACTTTCATCTTCATTGCAGGCAGAGTCTTTACTGCTGAGCCACCTGGTGGTATTGAGGGCTCAAATAAGTATTCCTTGAAGCCCCCAAAAAGCCACCAAATAGGTATTCCTTGAAGAATTTCCATTGAAGAATTGAAAGAGAGGGGGTAAAATGCCAATGTATGAGATTATTTCTAATTTTTAAACTTCCTAAATTTCTGCCCTCTTTTAAAACTCTAGAAGATATCACTTAATTAAGCCCATATTCTTGACTGACAACAATTATCAGGATCTAAGTAGTTACTACTCACTTTATTCAAGGCCTAGAGCTCCCTGTTCACCCCAATTCCCTCCTTTTTCACCAAGTGTCAGTTCTATATTATTCAATTTGATCTGCATTTTTATTATTTCTCTGTCCTCATGTCACCATCAAAATTGAGGGGAAAAATAAACTGAGATGGTAATTAAACCAAGAAAAAAATTAGAATCACATTTATTTTGTGGAAATGAAGAACACTGCTATCTGTTTGAATATACATATGATGTGTCTCTCTATGAAAACAACTTAAGATGGATTTTTTTCATACTCCATGGCACGGCCTTCTTTGAGTTTGTGATTTCTGCCTTACAGTCATGATTACTAACTCACTTGACAGATAGTAATTAAAAGCCACTAGCTTCCTGTTTGCTTTTTCTTCTGAAGAATATTTATTACTATGACTGCTACCCCATAGTAGACATGTGTGTCATGCCTAATGTCTCAAAAACTTCCTTGTTCACCATCTACTCACCTCACAAACACACAAACACCCATAAACTACATGCTCCGTGAAATAGCTCCAAGCTGTCCACTGCAGAAGAGTAATCACTCTTCGTGACATTCCTGGGTACTTAACCCAAGGCACTGCAGCTTAGATTAGCCTGTGAGCCATAAAGTGGCCTGGTTTTCACTAAAGCAACCAGACTTTCTTCCTTTAGAATTTTTGGTTTTATAAGATTTTCATTTATATATTTATAAAATTTTAATTTTTAGTTTTATGAGATTGGCTGGATAATAAGAACAAAAGAGACAGCCCAGAGAGCAGAGAAGCAGGATGAGACCTTGTCAGCTATAAAAAAAGAGGGATTAGTGATACTTAATGCTGCTTCTGTGGCCAAGTGATTGCTCCCTTTCAGAAGATATTAGATTACATTGCTATAATTTTTTTAAAAGGGTTTTTTTACTTATTTTCCATTTTAGGAATATATAAGGGAACTGTCCTTGGGTCAATGGCCCCTAATTCCATATGTTTTTCTATTATAGGTTTTTGTTGTTTAATGATAAGTTGTGTCCAACTCTTTGCAACCACATGGACTATAGCCTGTCAGGGCCCTCTGTCCATGGGATTTCCCGGGGAAGAATGTGCCCAGAAATCCGCAAGTGTGCACTGCATGAATCTTTTATTGATAACATTGGTAAAATATAACCCAATAAATAGGCAAAGATGCCAAAGTAATCCAAACATAGTTTAACCAATTTATTATATAGATATATATTTTTTTTCAATTGACCAACTGCTACTAACTGATCAATTTTGGTCAAGTGATGAGAATGAAGTGCTGGCATTTAAGAAAAGCCCAAAGAATATTTTTCAGGGTCATCCTAATTCTTAATCTGGGTTAACAACATCAATGGTGACTTTCAGATATATTTTGGTAGTTTCTGCTAGATGTTAGCCCAATTTGGTCACAGAGCTGAAGATTTCATTAGTTTTAAGATTTATATACACATCTCCAGAATTCTAGTGTTCATGGGTTAACCTGCTGAGAAAAATTGACTTCAATGTCATTGGCTTATTTGTATATTGAGGAATGCAGGTATATCAGGTTTGCAATTATCTAGAAAAATCTTGAGGTTTATCTTCCAAGGATTTCGGCCAAATCTTAAAGTGTGTTTCATATTTCTTGTAACTTGAGAATTTCCTCTGAAATTGGGCCTTCATTTATACCATCATGTTTGTAAATATGGGCAATCTGACTCTTACAAGCACACGGCAGATCTGAAAAGGGAAATGAATCTCCAGTTACTCAATTCACAAGTCTGGTTTGAATCAGAATATTTCACTTCTTTAAAGAAAGGAGAGCTGTTCGAATCTAGTTTGGCTTTTGCTTAAGTCATATTCAGTCTGTGGCGTTATCTCCTAATATCAGTAAGGAAACACCATACCATGATCCCTCTGACAAAGCTGATTCTTGTAGATCTCCTTAACTCCAAACATTCCTTGATAGCGACATGCAGTTTTCATTCTCTCCAACATGCTTTCACCTTCCATTCAGCTGACAACACAAAAAATTAGCAAATTTACCATATTTTGCTGGCAATTTCTGCATACATTAGTTAAGGTCTGGTCATGAATATAAAAACAATTTAAAGTGTTGATAACTTTCTTTGTCATCTCATGAAATGAACCCAACTTGGAATACTTGCCTGATGAATTTGGATAGTGGGCAGGCACTCTTCACATTCCTTTGGAACATGAATAAACTGTTGAAAGCTTTTCTGGTCTTTTTCATCACAGGGCTCCATCCAAAGGAAGTACAAATAATTTTCCAAAGTTTGATCAAACCTCTCACCCATTTTTTTCTGGCAAAAATTTATTTTATTAACATGTTCTTAAAATATTGCAAAAAATTTCAAGGCAGTCTGCACTGGGAGTCGGGTGGTCACAGTTGATCTGCCCGAGACTATTTCTTTCCAGCCTATTATCTCTCCTCAGCTCCTGTAGAATAGTTTCTTGCAGGCTGCCATTCTTATGTACCACAATATAACGTCACCCACCTATCTCACCCAAAATAGAAGCAACAGACAAAAGTGATACCTGATATGCAAATAATTTCCTATCATCTACACAAAGCCAGTTCCTAAAATTCTAGACAACATAAAATAAACAAATATTAATACAACTTGTCCCACAATCTCTATTTGACTTATGACTGAAGTGAGAATTGGCAGAAACATTATTTTAAAATCAGCTCAGCTGGTTTGTTGCTCTTTGCATTTCCTCTGGATTGTCGACAGGACATGGGTCCTATCCAAAACTATATTATAATGTGGAAATTTATTTCCTATGTTGGATCCTAACAATCTCTCTTTTTTTCTGTCTCTAGCTTAAGTCATAATATTTAATTCTCATTTTGTGAGTTTCTTTACTATTTTATCTATGGTCCTCATGTTCTTGGGTTCTCCTAACCACCGGGCTCGTCAAGGTGGTATAGTTTTTAATTGCAAGAACTCATAGTCATTTCTAGAGACTCTATTGAGATGACAGTGCTGGAAACAGATCCCAAGGATGGTAAAGATTCTAATGGCCTGAGATGGAGTGAATGTTGGTTGAATTTTCTGTTTTTTCAAGATCTCCCAAGTCTGAAGTGTTCCTGGGTTGCCAGGAAATGACCTTATCACCTGTAAGCTGTACTTTGTAAACTATAGAACAGACATTTGACTGATTTCCCGGTAGGGATTTGTAGGCATTAATTCTACATATGAAGTGTAATCTTTATTCATTAATGATATGCTCATTATACCTGGTTAAATGAGACTATGCACTCATTTCAATTCAGTTCATTCACTCAGTTGTGTCCAACTCTTTGCGACCCCATGAATCACGGCACACCAGGCCTCCCTGCCCATCACCAACTCCCAGAGTTCACCCAAACTCATGTCCATCGAGTCGGTGATGCCATCCAGCCATCTCATCCTCTGTCATCCCCTTCTCCTCCTGTCCCCAATCCCTTCCAGCATCAGGGTCTTTTCCAATGAGTCAACTCTTCGTATGAGGTGGCCAAAGCATTGGAGTTTCAGCTTCAGTATCAGTCCTTCCAATGAACACCCAGAACTGATCTCCTTTAGGATGGACTGGTTGGATCTCCTTGCAGTCCAAGGGACTCTCAAGAGTCTTCTCCAACACCACACTTCAAATGCATCAATTCTTCGGTGCTCAGCTTTCTTCACAGTCTAACTCTCACATCCATACATGACCACTGGAGAAACCATAGCCTTGACTAGACGGACTTTTGTTGGCAAAGTAATATCTCTGCTTTTCAATATGCTATCTAGGTTGATCATAACTTTTCTTCCAAGGAGTAAGCATCTTTTAATTTCATGGCTGCAATCACCATCTGCAGTGATTTTGGAGCACCCAAAAATAAAGTCTGACACTGTTTCCACTGTTTCCATGCCATCTATTTCCCATAAAGTAATGAGACTAGATGCCATGATCTTAGTTTTCTGAATATTGAGCTTTAAGCCAACCTTTTCACTCTCCTCTTTCACTTTCATCAAGAGGCTCTTTAGTTCCTCTTCACTTCCTGCCATAGGTTGGTGTCATCTGCATAACTGAGGTTATTGATATTTCTCCCAGCAATCTTGATTCCAGCTTGTGCTTCTTCCAGCCCAGTGTTTCTCATGATGTACTCTGCATAGAAGTTAAATAAGCAGGGTGACAATATACAGCCTTGACGTACTCCTTTTCCTATTTGGAACCAGTCTGCTGTTCCATGTCCAGTTTGAACTGTTCCTTCCTGACCTGCATATAGGTTTCTCAAGAGGCAGGTCAGGTGGTCTGGTATTCCTATCTCTTTCAGAATTTTCCACAGTTTATTGTGATCCACACAGTCAAAGGCTTTGGCATATAAGCTAATACAAAAATAGCAATACAAGCAATTTGGTTGTATAATATTTATTCAATTACATCCTGAAAGAAAGGAGAATTATTATACCTATACATTGTTACTAATGTAACAAGCTTCCCTGGTGGCTCAGATGGTAAAGAATCTGCCTGCAATGTGGGAGACTCAAATGTGATTCCTGAGTCAGGAAGATTTCCTGGAGAAGGAAATGGCAACTCGCTCCAATATTCTTGCCTGGGAAATCGAATGGAAAAAGGAGCCTGGCGGGCTATAGTCCATGGGTCAAAACGGACACGACTGAGTGACTAACACTTTGACACATTGTTACTAATATGGCAGAAAAAGAGAGAAAAAGTAGAAGTCTTTATTTCTGATTCTGAAGGTCAGAGAGAAGAAGAAAGCATTGAAACAATGTTCTACTAAGTTAATGATTAAAGAAAGATTAAGTATAAAGAAAAAGGACATTAAACTCTGATCTTATCTTTCCTCAACATTTACAGATCGGCTTCTCAGGTCTCAGCTTTTATGTGTCAACTTAGGGTTATAAGCTTCTGAGAAACTTTCACTGACTTGGACTGGATAAACGTCCACCACATGCGCTTTTATTGCAGTTTACCTCTGATAAGGTCTATTAAAATACTGTTTTTAACAACAAAAATTGGCAATTACTTAAGTGACCAACAGAAGCAGACACAGTAAATCTATAATATGTAATAAAATATAATAAAAATGATGTCAATGTATAATCAATGACATAAAATACATTCATAATAAATACATTCACCATATATTCACATGGTGAAATTACATAATGCAAAAATAGATTATAAAAACATAGCATGCATACAATGATCACATTTAATAAATATCCTTGTATTCATATATGTATCAAAATAAGTTCTAAAAGCCTTAAATGTCACTAATGAGTTATCACTTGATAGTAAGACTATGTACTTATTTTTTACTTATTGTCTAATTTGTATTGCATAGATTTCTTTTTCATGAGGGGAGCAATGAAGATCATTAAAGTAAACATTTCCTGAGCAAAGAATTGGTAATTTAAAAAACATCACTTACTCAACAAAAGCACACAAAGATGCTTTACTATCCATCACTCTAGATGTAGCCCAGAGTTCTAGAATGGAATATTACAAGATATTTTTTTCTGCTTAAGATAACAAAAAGTCTTTCCCTTTCCTTTTTTCTGGAGTAAGCTACCTTAAAGATAATTCTCATAAACAGACATTTTACATTGAACCCAGGAGACCTGGTTTTTATTCCTGAATCGGGAAGATCCCATGCAGAAGGGAATGGCTACCCACACCAGTATTCTTGCCTGGAGAATTCCATGGACGGAGGAACCTGCAGGGTTACAGTCCATGGAGTGGCAAAGAATCAGACACAACTGAGCAACTAACACTTTCATATTCACAAACTGAACCCACAAGTTCTCAAAATATTAATAATTCTGAACTTCACTTCTAAAGGCCAGACTTATTTTTCTGGATACTTCACATTAGTGTTCTGTATTCTGTCTGGAGGTGCTAAATTCAACTTTACTTGCTTGATTTTTCTGTAACCTCAGTTTATGTATCTCAAACAAGAAATCAGAAACCAGTTGACCCATAGATTTTCTTGTGTATGTGTATGCTTACTACACCATAGACTGTAGCCTGCCAAGCTCTTGCATCATCTTATGCATTGGCAGGCAGATTCTTTACCACTGTGCCACCTGGGAAGCCCCATAGATTTTCTTACTTGAGTCTTATGCATTCCATTCAATGACCAAGTTTGTTCACGTGATTTTATTTTGTCTAATTATAAGGAGCCAGTTAGACACAACTCTGAGATGGAAAATGTATCCTAATAAGCCTTGGGGCTCACACTGAGATTTATGCAAAAGATAAAGAAGTCACAAGATGGAAGAGAAACTGGTATTTTTACACCTGCATGCTAGCATTCTTCCAAAATAATCAATTGTGAAAGGAAGGACTCAGAATGTGTACAACTAGATTGTCACCCATTCCTGTGGCTTAAATATTTAATTTTTAGACATACATACCTATTTTGATTTTTTAAAGTTACTTTCTGTAATGTAGAATATAGTGCTAAATTCTGAATAAAATGATGCTACTACACCAACAAATAGCCCACGCTACTTGTCCAAACTGGGATTTCCAGGGGGCTCAATGGTAGAGAATCCATCTGCCAATGCAGGATATCCCTGGGTCAGGAAGATCCCTGGAGGAGGAAGTGGCAACCCATTCCAGGATTCTTGCCTAGGACATCCCAATGACAGAGGCACCCAG
Organism: Capra hircus; assembly: GCF_001704415.2. Lineage (NCBI taxonomy): Eukaryota > Metazoa > Chordata > Mammalia > Artiodactyla > Bovidae > Capra > Capra hircus. The sequence continues at coordinate 26,347,647 of NC_030827.1, read as the reverse complement.
TGGGTTACAGTCCCATGGGGTCAAAAAGAGTCAGATGCAACTGAGCATACAGGCACTTGGCCAAAATAACCTTTTGTTAATCATCTGCATCTTCATGCCCAGTGAGTGGAGACATGAGAAATAAGGGGGAATTGCTGTTTAATTTTCCTGTTCTCCTCATGTTCTTCTTCTTTCTACAACTTCAATGTATTCATGTCATGGTTCACTCTTACTTTACACTGATCTCTGCAACAGCTCACCTGCAATGCAGCTTACTCCTGGATTTATTTTTCCAATGTCACTTTCATTCCGTATTTACACACATTCATCAGTCTTCCTGGCCAAAGGTGAACACATTGAATTTAAAGTTTACTTTTGTTTCTTCATACAAATTTAGGTTTACATCATGTGAATTTCACATAGCTGGCTTCTCGTCATTCAAAAGACCGATCAAATGTCATTTCCTCAGACAAGTCTTTTCTGACTATCCAAATGAAGTAGTCACCAGTCATTGTAATTATCTGGGTAATATTTACTCCTATGTGACACATTTGCTCATTTATTCACTTATCTCCTCCCAACAAATGATATGCTTCATGAGGGCAGGGGCCATGTCTACCCTATTTCTACCTGAGAATGGCTTGGGATTTCGTAGGTGTTCAATGAGTTCTAAAGATAAAATGAATAAACAAATGAATGAATATGTGTACGAACCCTCCTACCTAAGAGCAACAGTCACTTAACTAAAGAAAAATAGTCCTTGATGAATATAGCACATAAAATTGAATAATCTTAAGTCTGTATCCAATCTTGTCCCACAGTTACTGACTCGGTCAAGGTCAACAAGAAAACAGATATAATTAATCACTCTTATTAACTCATGGTTCAAAAAACAAAACTCCATTGTAACACATATATAATGTATAACATGTATAACACATGTAATACAGAAGATAAAATTATGAATAACATTATTTTATTTATCCAAAAATAAAATTTGATAAATTATTGATAACAATATAAAGTGACTTGAGGAAGCTATCAGACTAAAATCTATCATTGCACTCCCGAAAAGTCATCAACATTCTAAAGAAGTTCCTCTATTAAATGACAACTCATTCTAGCAAAAATTATGTTAGGAGGCAATGATTAAGTGAGGCATCATGGATCTTAATTGCAAATTATAGAAAGTGATTAAATATGCACCTAAACTATGAACACAGACTTTTAAGAATAAAGCTGTTCTTGGCACGTATGAAATATTAATCTCTATGATTGAATAGTTTCACAACAAAACCTTACATTGCTTTATTTGACATCAATGCATTCTATCTAGTGAAGGTCATTTGATTTCCTGTAAATGGAGCTCTGTAGAGTAATCCAAATAATAAGCAGCGTATTCAGTGACTGCCAGTTAGTCAGTGTCACACTGCATTTCAACAAAAGCCATTACATCCTGTGTGACAGGAAAATGGGTGGAGGACCTTGTATATCAAACTTCCAGAAACCCTTGTTTACAAGGCTGGTTTTTTTGTGTTGGCTGTCCAAAACTTTTTCAGCAGGTCATGGCTTTTTTTCTAGGAAAGTTATCTTTATGAAACACATTGATGATTCTTTCCTTTTGTATATAACAAAATACCTAAAACATACACACACCTACAGGCATGAAGACTCCTATTCAATTAAAGGTTGTGAACTAGAGAAAAAACTGATACTAAGTAATACATATTTGTATAGTGGCTTATAATATTTAGCATATAGCAGGCACTTCGCAGAGTATTATTAAACCACTGAATCAAGAAATAAAAACACAGACGTCCCATATACTCCCTGCTGTTTAAATTCTAAAGACTTCTTGTATGTTCTTGAATAACAAGTATCTTTTGTTGTTGTTGTTGTTGTTGTTTAGCCTCTGGGGATACCTTTGATTTTTTTTCTTTTTTTTTTTTTGTATGAGGAGGGAGATAGGAGGGGGTTTAGGAGTGGGAACTTATGTACACCCATGGTGGATTCATGTTGATGTATGGCAAAACCAATACAGTATTGTAAGGTAACAAGTATCTTTTTAACAGAAGTGCTTCCTGATAGCCATATTTAAAGGATAGATATATGTGTGTATATGTATGTATGTGTGAGTATAAATATATGAGTAAATAATATATATATATATATATTTAAGCAAAGAAGCCCTTCTACCCCCAGCTGTTCTCTGACCCTCTGACCTATTCTGTGTTCCTCCCCTGGTAGATCAGCTCTTTATCAACTTCATCCGAATGAAATGACAGCACTAATTTGTCTTCTCAATGCCCTCTAGATTTTTCAAAATTGAAACAAAAGCTCCAGATGCCTACTCTTGCATGGGAACATTTCATAACCCACCTTGTTCGATTACTTAGAAAACATACTTATTGTTCCTTACTTGTGCTCTCACAGCGAGCAGTGGGACATTTAGGCAGCACTGATCTCCATCGATCCCCTTGATCTGTCTTCTCACCAACCAGAACTCCCCTTACTGCAAATGTCCCCATTCCTACCCCTACTCCAGCACTTAAAAGAGGGCCTCATAGTATGTGATGATAATGAACCAATAAAAATTTGGATTTAAACAAGAGGGTTTCTGGCGATATTTTGTGATCCTCTCCTATACGAATCTTGACAGGCAAGATAATTAGGGGTACACTGAGCCATCAAGTGTACCAAAATCTCAAGGGAAGATCATTAAACAGCAGAACAATCTACTATCCTTATTTTGTTTATTTGTAGGTTTCAATTTTTCTCTTTAAGCATTCTCTTACTGTATTTTTTCAACTTTAACACTATATTTTTGACATAAGAGGAAACCACAGAGGGACATACTATAGTATTAATAATAGCAATCACAGTACCAGTCATGATTTTCTCTATATTTTGAAAGTATTTAATTCCTAGAAAAATTGCATCTCACTGGACTAATAGTGTCACTCAGTCAGATGTAGCAGTTAATTCCCATGCATTGGCCATAATTTTCTCCCTGACCTTCTAAAGACATGAATTTAAGTAAACTTTAAACATGAGAAATAAGATTCATTAATAATGCTCAGTAATATTTAATTATCTTCATATTGGGCTTCCCTTGTAGCTCAGTTGGTAAGGAATGTGCCTGCAGTGCAGGAGACCCCGGTTTGATTCCTGGGTCAGGAAGATCCCCTGGAGAAGGAAATGGCAACCCACTCCAGTGTTCTTGCCTGGAGAATCCCATGGATGGAGGAACGTGGCAGGCTACGGTCCATGGGGTTGCAAGAGTCAGACATGACTGAGTAACTAAACCACCACCACCACCATCTTCATATTAGTCCATGTTTACATGATACCAAACAGATGCATTTTAAGGGCAACTCCAGTGCTTTTTGGTGAGAGTTTTCTTTCCTAAAATGAGAACCAGTTGTTGTTGTTGTTTAGTCACTAAGTCATGTCCGACTCTTGTGGCCTCATTGACTGCAACCAGCTAGGCTCCTCAGGCAGATTCTTTATCACTGAGCTACCAGGGAAGCCCAAAAATGAGAACCAGAGCTATATTCCAAGGTAACACAGGACACTTATTTCATATACACTTTTTCACCATACTGGAGATTGTATATGGCCTGAACCTCTAGTGTTAATTAAGGTTGAACAATAAATTTGGTTTCAAAAGATTTACACTTTCTATAGAAACCTAAGCTTTCAGAGTTTTAGACAAGGGCCCTCCTGGGCTGGTGAACTTTTATCTGACTGGAATATGCATGCCAGCACTTTGAGCACAGCCAGAGTCCCTGGGGACTGCCATCAGCCTCAAGGTTTGAGCCAATACGATCATCAAAGTCCTGATCTAATTGAGGTCAGCTGACAGAGATGTACACATCAAGATCCAGCTCCATACGAGAACCCTCAGGAATTCTCCAAGATTATGACCCAAGTTTATTTCATTCTCATAAATTAACTCAGGACATGGAGAGCCTAAAATCAGAAAGACTTGTTAGAAAACTCTCATCACCCCAACCATCACCAATGATATGGAGTCTAGGGGTTGAGAGCAGGGACAGAGGAAGGTCTTGTTTGCTTAAGTCGGGTGGTCCCACTGAGACAGCAGCATCCTTGCCTTTGGGGAAGGAATGTTCAGTTATGTGAGTACTCTCAAAGCAGTGAGAGTTCGACTCACCTGACAGTTTGGGCAGTCAGACTAAGAAAATGAAACACTGGAGATAAAGACTGGTTATTTACCACTTGCTCCCATCATTTCCCAGATACATTCTCTGCCGTTTCCTTCTCTGCTCTGTTTTCCATGGAGACTGACCCCTATAGAAGGTCCCCTTGCTCTCTGAGGATAAGACCAATAGGAGCCTTTGGCAGGATACTGGAGGGGAGAAAAATGGAGAAGGAAGATGCTTCCTTGTGCCCATCCTGGCTCCTTCTCACCCTACGTTTTATCTCCATCTCCACCCCACTCCAGGCTGCCTCCTTCTATTGGACACCAACCCATTTCCAAGACCCCAATTCTCACTGGTAATGCCATCTCCTTCATTTATACCTAGGAGTGGGAGTAATTTGTAATCAGACATGCCTTGCTGGTTTCCTCAGCCCTAACTACATATTTCTGCAAACTTTATTGAATTCTGCCAAGTTATTGAATTCTATTTGAACTCCTAGCTGGTTGTAGCTTCTGTTATCTGATATTTACACACATATGTTTATTTATGCGACCAGAAAGACCTCATTCCCAGTGAAGGATCTTTGATTTGTACAGAAAAGAACCAAAAATTGCAGAAAACTTTCCTTTAAGGAAATGAGAAAGGGAAGGAAGGGATAGAAAAGGGATAGAAAGGAAATTTCTTCTTTGCCTTAGTAACTTTTTTTTTTACTTCTTAATGTTCGATAAGTAATAAATAGATTTGATATGTAACAAATAAGGCAGATATGCTTTCGCATCAAAGGAATTCTAATTCTCAAATTCTTCCTTTAGATTTTTTAAGATAAAAAACTATGTTTCTTAATATATCAAAGGACAAACTTCAATAGATTTTCTTCCAAATCAAAAGTTAGGAACCTGCCCAAATATAAGGTTATTTAAAAGCGGTGCAGCTATTTAGGTGAAATATGTGTTAAGGTACTTCAACCACTTGTATTACCCAAAAGATGGAGTAATATATTTCGCACACATGCAGACATCAGTTTTTAACTATATCATAAAATTTAAAAACAACCTGGACAAGTACTTAAGAAATGTTAATATTTGAAAAAAAAATCACCAACGTCTTTGTTGAAACTCTTATTTATTGCTATTGGAAACCATATAATGTCAAGATTTATTTCCTAACTGAATACATTCTAAGATTTGCTTTATTTTATAAAAGCTTTTGAAAACAAATAATCACTTCCCACATTACTAGTGAGAGCTGAAAAACATCATCACTGCTGCTATTGTCATTTCTTGAGGCTTTCAAATGCCACTTTTCATTCCAAAAGCTTATAATCTGATGTGCACAATGAACAGGAAACAGATGTGTCCTAGAGATTTACTCTAAATTTTGTGTGTTATTTACTACAAACAGACAAAAATTAAAATACCAAGTTAACATAAAATAAATTTTCTTAAAAATTCTCTTTAAAATGTTCCCAAATTGTGAGTACACAGAATTAAAAAACAACAACAACAACAAAAAAAAACACACCACACCAGAGTTAGTGGTGTTAGTTCAGTCTTGGCATGTCCACTTATTGCATGGCTCCAGATTTCTGAAAACTAAATTAGATACCCAGCCAGTCTTCCTAATGGGGACATTGTGAAACTCAAGTATAAGGCTAAAAGGGAAAAAAATATAACAATAAATGGAACAATTCTCACTAATTATAAAACCATACAAATAATAATTATTAAGATTTCCTTCTGTGAATGTTTATGAAGTGTCATAACTCCTCTTAAATTTCAAAGGAAACTAAGTCTTTGCAAACAGTGATGAAAGAAAGTATAACTTAGAAGTCTGTGAAGCTGAAATGTAAAGGCAATAAAGAAGCAAAAGCATAAAATATAGTGAAGAGCCACATATATATTTAAGTAAGTGAGCATTCTTAACCTCAGCTTGTGTTTCTGCAGTATCATATTTTGGATGATGTACTGAGATGTGTGTTTGGGTCTGTGTGTGTGTTTACACACATGTGCATGGTTATATGCGTGTTTTATATGTTAGGACACAATCATTCTTACTTAATTTACTGATTATTAGTTTTTGACTGGAGAATAGTCAAGTATTCCTTTTTTTAAATTGTAAGAAAATCTTGAGCTCTTCCCCTAAATATAGATACAGTAATTTCAAGTCTATTTCATTTTATCAACTTTGAATTCTATTTAATTGCTTTTAAATAAGGGTCAAAAATTTCTGGAGTCATTTATAGACCTGTAGACATGAATGCTGAGTGGCAAAGAAGTGATGCTTTCGAACTGCAGTGTTGGAGGAAACTCTTGAGAGTCCCTTGGACTGCAAGGAGATAAAACCAGTCAATCCTAAAGGAAATCAGTCCTGAATATTCATTGGAAGGACTGATGCTGAAGCTGAAACTCCAATACTTTGGCCACCTGATGCAAAGAACTGACTCATTTGAAAGGACCCCCTGATGCTGGGAAAGATTGAAGGCAGGAGGAGAAGGGATGAGACAGAGGATGAGATGGTTGGACAGCATCACCGACGTGATGGACATGAGATTGAGCAAGCTCTGGGTGTTGGTGATGGACAGGGGAGCCTGGCGTGCTGCAGCTCATGGGGTCGCAAAGAGTCAGCACAACTGAGCAACTGAACTGAGAAGTTGCTTATTTGTTGGAATTTTATTTCCAGTATTTCTTCCTATTTTCAAGTTTAGGAAAACTTACTTCATTGAGATAGTTATAACCACAGATTCAGTGGCAAGGCTGAGAGTAAATGGAGAGCATTTGCCTGTAATGTTCACTTTGCCCATGGTTTCATTTGATATCTAGAGCATTTTTCGCTGAATACACCCTATATATATTGTTTTCTAATTCATGCAAGTACCTTAATATTCTGTGGTCAACAGAGATACTCTGGATGAGTTTTATATTGCCTCTCACTTTGTTCTAATTATTACTATTGAATCAGTTCAGTTCAGTCGCTCAGTGATGTCCAACTCTTTGCAACACCATGAACTGCAGCGCACCAGGTCTCCCTGTCCATCACCAACTCCCGGAGTTCACTTAGATTCATGTCCATCGAGTCGGTGATGCCATCCAGCCTTCTCATTCTCTGTCGTCCCCCTCTCTTCCTGCCCCCAATCTCTCTCAGCATCAGAGTCTTTTCCAAAGAGCCAACTCTTCGCATGAGGTGGCCAAAGTACTGGAGTTTCAGCTTTAGCATCATTCCTTACAAAGAAATCCCAGGGCTGATCTCCTTCAGAATGGACTGGCTGGATCTCCTTGCAGTCCAAGGGACTCTCAAGAGTCTTCTCCAACACCACAGTTCAAAAGCATCAATTCTTCAATGCTCAGCCTTCACTGTGCAACTCTCACATCCATACATGACCACAGGAAAAATCATAGCCTTGACTAGACGGAACTTGGTTGGCAAAGTAATGTCTCTGCTTTTCGATATGCTATCTGGGTTGGTCATAACTTTTCTTCCAAGGCGTAAGCATCTTTTAATTTCATGGCTGCAGTCACCATCTGCAGTGATTTTGGAGTCCAAAAAAATAAAGTCTGACACTGTTTCCACAGTTTCTCCACCTATTTCCCATGAAGTAATGGGACCAGATGCCATGATCTTTGTTTTCTGAATGTTGAGTTTTAAGCCAACTTTTTCACTCTCCTCTTTCACTTTCATCAAGAGGCTTTTTAGGTCCTCTTCACTTTCTGCCATAAGGGTGGTATCATCTGCATATCTGAGGTTATTGATATTTCTCCCAGCAATCTTGATTCCAGCTTGTGTTTCTTCCAGTCCAGCGTTTCTCATGATGTACTCTGCATAGAAGTTAAATAAGCAGGGTGACAATATACAGCCTTGACGTACTCCTTTTCCTATTTGGAACCAGTCTGTTGTTCCATGTCCAGTTCTAACTATTGCTTCTTGACCTGCATACAGATTTCTCAAGAGGCAGGTCAGGTGGTCTGGTATTCCATTCTCTTTCAGAATCTTCTACAGTTTATTGTGATCCACACAGTCAAAGGCTTTGGCATAGTCAATAAAGCAGAAATAGATGTTTTTCTGGAACTCTCTTGCTTTTTCCATGATCCAGTGGATGCTGGCAATTTGATCTCTAGTTCCTCTGCCTTTTCTAAAACCAGCTTGAACATCAGGAAGTTCATGGCTCACGTATTGCTGAAGCCTGGCTTGGACAATTTTGAGCATTACTTTACTAGCATGTGAGATGAGTGCAATTGTGCGGTAGTTTGAGCATTCTTTAGCATTGCCTTTCTTTGGGATTGGAATGAAAACTGACCTTTTCCAGTCCTGTGGCCACTGCTGAGTTTTCCAAATTTGCCGGCATATTGAATGCAGCACTTTCACAGCATCATCTTTCAGGATTTGAAAGAGCTCAACTGGAATTCCATCACCTCCACTAGCTTTGTTCATAGTGATGCTTTCTAAGGCCCACTTGACTTCACATTCCAAGATGTCTGGCTCTAGATAAGTGATCACACTATCGTGATTATCTGGGTCATGAAGATCTTTTTTGTACAGTTCTTCCATGTATTCTTGCCACCTCTTCTTAATATCTTCTGCTTCTGTTAGGTCCATACCATTTCTGTCCTTTATTGAGCCCATCTTTGCATGAAATGTTCCCTTGGTATCTCTAATTTTCTTGAAGAGATCTCTAGTCTTTCCCATTCTGTTGTTTTCCTCTATTTCTTTGCATTGATCACTGAAGAATGCTTTCTTATCTCTTCTTGCTATTCTTTGGAACTCTGCATTCAGATGCTTATATCTTTCTTTTTTTCCTTTGCTTTTCAATTCTCTTTTCACAGCTATTTGTAAGGCCTCCCCAGACAGCCATTTTGCTTTTTTGCATTTATTTTCCATGGGGATGGTCTTGATCCCTGTCTCCTGTACAATGTCATGAACCTCATTCCATAGTTCATCAGGCACTCTATCAGATCTAGGCCCTTAAATCTATTTCTCACTTCCACTGTATAATCATAAGGGATTTGATTTAGGTCATACCTGAATGGTCTAGCGGTTTTCCCTACTTTCTTCAATTTGAGTCTGAATTTGGTAATAAGGAGTTCATGATCTGAGCCACAGTCAGCTCCTGGTCTTGTTTTTGTTGACTGTATAGAGCTTCTCCATCTTTGGCTGCAGAGAACATAATCAGTCTGATTTTGGTGTTGACCATCTGGTGATGTCCATGTGTAGAGTCTTCCCTTGTGTTGTTGGAAGAGGGTGTTTGCCATGACCAGTGCATTTTCTTGGCAAAACTCTATTAGTCTTCGACCTGTTTCATTCCGCATTCCAAGGCCAAATCTGCCTGTTACTCCAGGTGTTTCTTGACTTCCTACTTTTGCATTCCAGTCCCCTATAATGAAAAAGACATCTTTTTTGGGTGTTAGTTCTAAAAGGTCTTGTAGGTCTTCACAGAACGATTCAACTTCAGCTTCTTCAGTGTTACTCGTCAGAGCATAGACTTGGATTACTCCGATACTGAATGGTTTGCCTTGGAAATGAACAGAGATCATTCTGTTGTTTTTGAGATTGCATCCAAGTACTGCGTTTCAGACTCTTTTGTTGACCATGATGGCTACTCCATTTCTTCTGAGGGATTCCTGCCTGCAGTAGTAGATATAATGGTCATCTGAGTTAAATTCACCCATTCCAGTCCATTTTAGTTCACTGATTCCTAGAATGTTGACATTCACTCTTGCCATCTCCTGTTTGACCACTTTCAATTTGCCTTGATTCATGGACCTGACATTCCAGGTTCCTATGCAATATGGCTCTTTACAGCATCGGACCTTGCTTCTATCACCAGTCCCATCCACAGCTGGGTATTGTTTTTGCTCTGGCTCAATCCCTTCATTCTTTCTGGAGTTATTTCTCCACTGACCTCCAGTAGCATATTGGGCACCTACTGACCTGGGGAGTTCCTCTTTCAGTAGCCTATCATTTTGCCTTTTCTTACTGTTCATGGTGTTCTCAAGGCAAGAATACTGAGTGGCTTGCCATTCCCTTCTCCAGTGGGCCACACTCTGTCAGACCTCTCCATCATGACTCGCCTGTCTTGGCTTGCCCCGCAGGCATGGCTTAGTTTCATTGAGTTAGACAAGGCTGTGGTCCTAGTGTGATTAGATTGACTAGTTTTCTGAGTATGGTTTCAGTGTGTCTGCCCTCTGATGCCCTCTTGCAACACCTACCATTTCACTTGGGTTTCTCTTACCTTGGGCGTGAGGTATCTCTTCACGGCTACTCCAGCAAAGCACAGCCGCTGCTCCTTACCTTGGATGAGGGGTATCTCCCCACCACCGCCCTTCCTGTCCTTTAACATGGGATAGCTCCTCTAGGCCCTCCCGTGCCCATGCAGCCACTGCTCCTTGGACACGGGGTGGCTCCTCCCAGCCGCCACGCCTGGCCTCGGGTGCGGGGTGGCTCCTCTCAGCTGTTGCCCCTGATCTCGGATGCGGGATAGGCCTCTTGGCTGCCAACCCTGGCCTTGGGCGCAGGGTGGCTCCTCTCGGCTGTTCCTGCGCCATCGTAGCTTGGCACTCTTGGCCGCTTGCCCCTGACCTCGGACGTGGGGTAACTACCCTTGGCTGCCGCCCTTCGGGCATGGGGTCCTCCTGGCTTAGTGACACCCAAATAAGAAACCAATCACTATCATTTAAACAAAAGCATTTATTTTGAAGAAGTCTGGTGGTTTGCTTTTTCTGTTTTGCAGTCATTGCTAGTATAGTACTTCACCTGGTTCTCTCGAATTCTTACATGTATCAAGAGTACTAAAAAAGAACATATTTGTCACTTGTTCTGCATCTACATGTATAGCAGCCACATCACTACAGAATATTTTGGACTACAATTTACAATCAAGCTTTCAGCTCTAAAATCTCTGCTGCTGCTGCTGCTGCTGCTAAGTCGCTTTAGTCATGTCCGACTGTATGCGACCCCATAGACGGCAGCCTACCAGGCTCCCCTGTCCCTGGGATTCTCCAAGCAAGAATACTGGAGTGGGTTGTCATTTCCTTCTTTAATGCATGAAAGTGAAAACTGAAAGTGAAGTCACTCAGTCGTGTCCAACTCTTCGCGACCCCATGGACTGCAGCCTACCCGGCTCCTCCATCCATGGGATTTTCCAAGGAATAGTACTGGAGTGGGGTGCCACTGCCTTCTCCCTAAAATCTCTACACTTTACCAAAAATCATAATGGGTGGCAACTGTGAATCACTGATTATCTCTAATATGTCAGTGTAGACATTTGGCCTAATTAGCTTTATCAAAAGTTAAAGAATTCATTTTTCATTAATCCTACCACTATGAGTGTAGACTAGGCCTCTGGGTATCTACTCACCCACTATGATAATTAGCAAGGTATTATTTTTTAACAGCTTTATTGAGATAACATAAAATGAACCCTTCTTAAGTGTTCAATTCCAATGGTTCCTAAAATATTCAGAGTTGTGCAACCATCTCTACTACCTAATTTTAGAATATTTTTATCCATCAAAAAAAGAATTCCCTTAGTTATTAGCAGTCATTCCTGATGCCTTTCATCCTCCAGCCCCTGGAAACCACTTTATTTCTTTATGGATTTGTCTACTCGGGACAATTCATATAAATGGAATCACATAGTACATGGCCTTTTGTGTCTGGCTTCTTTCATTTAGTATGTTTTCAAGGTTCTTTCATGTTGAAGCATACACTAGTATTTTATTCCTTTTATGACTTAGCAATGAGCGCCGAAGAATTGATGCTTTTGAACTGTGGTGTTGGAGAAGACTCTTGAGAGTCCCTTGGACTGCAAGGAGATCCAACCAGTCCATTCTAAAGGAAATCAACCCGGGGATTTCTTTGGAAGGAATGATGCTAAAGCTGAAACTCCAGTACTTTGGCCACCTCATGCAAAGAGTTGACTCATTGGAAAAGACTCTGATGCTGGGAGGGATTGGCGGCAGGAGAAGGGGACGACAGAGGATGAGATGGCTGGATGGCATCACTGACTCGATGGACACAACTCTGAGCGAACTCCGGGAGTTGGTGATGGACAGGGAGGCCTGGCATGCTGTGATTCATGGGGTCGCAAAGAGTCGGACACGACTGAGCGACTGAACTGAACTGAACTGAATGTCTCAGTATATTGATATACCACATTTGATCTATCCATTTATCAGCTGATAGACATTTTGGTTGTTATCACTGTTTGGTTATTCTGAATAATACTATTATGAACATTTGTGTATAAGTTTTTGTGGGGATATGTTTTCAATTATCGTGGATATTTCTAAACTGACTGTACCATTGTGCAATCTGTGAGTGCTAATTCTTCCACATTTTTGCCAGCCCCATTACTATCATAGCCATCCTGGTGGGTGTGAAGTACTCGTTCATTGTAGTTTTGATGTGAATTTGCCAATAACATGATATTTAGCACTTTTCATGTACTAATTGGTTATGTTTATCTCTTTATAGAAATTTGTATTTATAGCTTTTGTCCATTTTTAAATTGGGTTATTTGTTGTTGTTTTACTATTTTTTGAGTTGTAAGAGTTTCTTATGTATTCTGAGTGGTGGTGGTGGTTTTAGTTGCTAATTCATGTCCCACTCTTGCAACTCTATGGACTGTGGCCCGCCAGGCTCCTCTGTCCATGCAGTTTCCCAGGAAGAATAGTGGAGTGGGTTCCCATTTCTTCCTCCAGGGCATCTTCCCAACCAGGGATCAAATACACATCTCCTGCATCGCAGGCCGACTCTTCACCACTGATCCACCAGAGAAGCATGTGTTCCAGGTATTAGACCCTTATCAGATTTCTGATTTTCAAATATTTTTTCTTTTTACATTCTTGATGGTGTCATTTGAAACACTAAGGTTTTACATTTTAATGAAGTCCAATTTATCCGTTTTTTTTATTACTTGTATTATTGGTACAGTATCCAAGAAACCTTTGCCTAATTCAAGGTCATTAAGATTTGCTCCTACATTTCTATGAAGTATTTTACAGTTTTATCTTTTACATTTAGGTTTCTGACCCATTTTGAGTTAATTTTTGTGTATGGTATATAGAAACTTCCTTTATTCCCTATTAATATCTCCTGTTTTGTTAAATAGCTATTTTTATGGTATACTATAGTAACTCCCCAGTTATTTCTTATGTATATTTTTAGTTGTTTTCTTCATGTTATTCTAGGGATTAATTTCAATTAGCATCTTAACTTAAAACAATCTAGTTAGGGTTAATTTCAATAGTATACAAAACCTTTGCTCCAATATAGCTCCATTCCCTCCCCTTTTGTACTATTATTATACAAATTACATCTTATTAATTGTAAGCTCACCAACATGGTTTTATAATTATTATTCTACAGAGTTACTTTTAAATATAATAAAAGAAAATAAACCAAATACACTTGTATTCTCTTTCACAGTTACAAAGATAATCACCTTTACTGGTGTTCTTTATTCCTTCATGTGAATTCGAGTTACTGTCTACTGTCTTCATGTAAAATGAAGGACTCCTTTAGTATTTCTCATCAGGCAGGTCTGCTAGCAATCGCATATCTCAGTATTTCTATATCTAATTTTATCTCTAATATCTAAATTTATCTCTCTTTTCTGAGGATAGTTTTGCTAGACATGGCTAATAATCTTTCAGAAATTTGAAAATGTCACCCTATTCTATTTTGGCCTTTATGATTTCTGAAGAGAAGTTAGTAATCTTAAGAATGCCTTGTATATTATGAGTGGGGCTTCACTGGTAGTATAGTGGTAAGGAATCCACCTGCCAGAGCTAGAGATGCGGGTTTGATCCCTGAGTCAGGGAGACCCCCTGGAGAAGGAAATGGCAACCCAGTCCAGTATTCTTATACGATGAGTACTTTTATCTTACTGCTTTCATTATTCTTTTTTTTTTTTTTTTTGGCATTGAACAGTTTGACTAACGAATCCAGGTGTAGATCTCCTTAGATGTTTTTTTCCTTCCTTGACTCATTAAACTCTCTGAATGTAAATATTAATATTTTTCACCAAATATGGAAAGTTTTCAGGTATTATTTCTTCAAATATGCTTTCTGGCCTCTTCTTGCTCTTCTTCTAATACTTCTATCATGAGACGTTGGCACACTTGACAGCATCGCACAAGTTTCTGAGACACTATTTGTTTTTCTGTATCTTGTATTCGTTGTTGTTCTGTCCCTACAACTGGAAAACTCTTTAATGTCACTCATTCTTTCTTCTGCCAGTTCAAATCTGCTATTAAGCACTTTCAGTGACTTCTATTTCAGCTATTATACTTACCACCTTCATAATTCTTAATTTTAAATAATATCTGTCCTCTACTGATTACCTATATTGAATGAGAAATCATTCTCATACTTTCATTTAATTCTTTAGATATGGTTCCTTTGAGTACATTTTATAGCTGATTTGAAGGTTTGTTTTTTTTTTCTAGTAAGTCCAACATTTAGGATTCCTAAGGGATGGTTTCTATTGCTGGTTTATTTCCTGTATTTATGTGTCTTTTTTGGTTGAAATCAGAGATTTAAAATATTATAATACAGTGATTCTGAAAACTGGGTGACTTTCTAGAGTAGGTCACTGTTGTCTATTGTTACTGATGCTGCTGCTTCTGTGTGTGTTTGTTGAGTGACTTTCCTGGAGTAACTCTGTAAAGTCCATTTTTTATGGCTACTGAAGTCTTTTCTTGGTTAGCTTAAAGTCACTTGCTTTAAATTTAATGATTAAATGGAGATTTCTGTTTAATACCTTGAAACATCAAATCTCCTACCTTTGCTGAAGGGATCTCTCTACATGTTAGGGTGAGTCTTCAGAACTCTACCATACAGTTCACGATTCTGTCTTAGACTTAACTTCCTGACCACACAGATTCAAAGTCAGCCAGAGGCAGAGAAAGGAGCCTTCTCAGGTCTTTCCAGAGCATGCACATTCTCAGAAATACGTAGAACCTTTTCAAACTTCCCTATGAACATCTTATTCTCTGTTTTTTTTCTTTTGCATTTCCATCAGCCTCTTGTTAGCCTAACTGGTGTGCTTCTTCAGACCTCCATAATGTAAAATGATGGCCAATGAACTTTTTTTAAAAAAATGCCTCTGGAATAGGGTTACTTTCACAGATCTAGCTCTGAATCAGACCAAATAAAGACAAATTTTGAAAATGGAACCTCTCAGGAAACTGGCATTCAGGTCAAATAGTAATGATTCTCTTGAGTTAGGAATTCTGGGGAGGTCCAAACCTATTTTGCCACATACACTGACTTCCTACATTGCCAATTTTCAGTTACTCTAGTTGTGAGGCCATTTGCTTTCAGGGCACCACAGAGATGGGAGGAAGGGGATGGAAATACGCAAAATTAACACACCACAGAATCTGCTGTTTTTTGAAGGTTCTGTTGTTTTTCTTAATTTTTTTTTAAAATTTACAACTCTTTGATTAACTGCAGAATGCTGAATAAGTTTATTTTCACAATTTTACCAGTATTCTCATGACCTTTATGGAGGAGCAGAATTTTGGAGATACTCTATAATTCTAGAAATACTTCTCCCCTGTTGTTTGTTTTAACGTTGCACATATACACCTATTAATATAGTTCACATGACATGAATTTTTCATTAAGACATTTTCATGGAATAAAAATATGACTTTTACTCAGAAGAATTAACTTTGATCAACACAAAGTAGAAAATTCTGATTTACTTTCCCTAACTTCTAGTAAAATAAAATATAATAATCTCAAAACTAAGTATTATAAAAATGATAAGGAAAATCTAAATATTGTTACTCTAGGTAGATTGAATTTATATCAAAAGATTTTATACTTCTGTATTCCTAGAAGAGTGGTTAGTGTAAAAATAAATTATAAGATCATAAGAGATTAACATTCTTTGTAGTTATTCTAGGCCTAGTTCTCCCACTTCAGGAGTCACCAATTTTCTGCATTCTTATATCCTTTATAACTCTTTTCTCATCCAAGGAGCTGAACAACCTTCTGTAGCTCTTCTGAAAAGGAAAACCCATTCTTTTGGTCATATATTTTCCTATTTCTCTTTTCCCCTCTGCAAGCATTAAATTTTAAAAAAATCTTAAAAAGTCATTCCCAGGAAAGAAAAAAATAAAAGAAGAAAACATTGAATTACTTCTCTGTATTTGAGGGCTTGAGAGAGAAATTTAGTCTCATAAAAATAATCTCCTTTTTTATACACCTTTTTCTGTGACTATGAAATTCTTTCCTGCAATATACAGATATAATTATTTTATTAACATTATCATTTCTATACGAGCTTTACTAATACACTTAATATTAGTTACTTGTCCTATTACGTTTTATGGCTCAGATATATTTAGCCATAGCTCCATAGTAGGTACTTTAAACTCTTCGCTTGTGCCTTTGTAGCACATTTGGGCACACATGAAAGAAAACCCAGGGCAGATCCTGGTATTTATGGCCTTTGTTATAAAGTTTCTCAGCCATCCGATTCCACACTTGCTCACAATGAGGCTGTCTTCATTGCCTTCACACTTGGCTGTTGCTGCTTGCTCTACCCTGGCAACTTCAGTGGCTTCTAACTCCCAGTCTCGGGCTCCATCCTCTTGGCTTTGCAGTTTCCTTTCCTGGAGAGCAATCAGCTGGTCATGGCTATCTTTCATGAAAAGTCCCACATCTCCTCTTTCAGTGCAGGGCCTTCAAAAGCAGTCCTCACCCCAGAGAACAAAATCTTCAATGATTAGGAGTTCATGGCTGCCTTCATTCCATCCGTCTACATTGGAACCAAAATAAAATGGCCAGTACTGGTAGTATATCTTTCCTAATACTTAAGTTCCTAATATATGGTGCCAATTGGAGTGTTTAAAACTTCTTTTAGGCGTCATGATAAGTAGTTTCATTTTTCATCAACTTCAAACTTTAAAATAAAAACCAAATATTCTTCTTGGCTCTCCATGTTTTGTTCAACCAATGTTCAATCTTCCACCTTTATCCTAGGAGTGCATGTAACTGTATTTACTGATAATATATAATATTTCCTTAAAGAAGACATTGCATAAAAATTCTGGGGAAAAAATGTTCCACAGTGTGCTTCATGGCTTTAATATATTTCATCTGCTCTAATATATTTCAAAATTAGATCACATCAAGCCACCTTAGAAAAATGCATAAAAGAAAACAAAAACAGTAAAAAACATGTTTGAATGGTCACTCTGAACTATGAAAATATTCTTTGCTTATAAGAAATCCAAATTCCATGGCCTCCTTCCAAGATTCTTTCACATCTGGCCACAATTTCACTTGCCTTTCCTAACTTCTCTTTCATTGTATTCATCCATTTCATGCTGCCTGTGTCTAGAATGCCCATCTCCTTTTCTCCATCTATGAAACCTCTGCCCACTTCCTGCAAGGCTAAATTCCAGTGGCACCATCTCTTTGAAACTCTTTTTCTTTCTGTTGACAATACCTTCCATTCTAGGGTTCATCAGATACCATAGAAATATCACTCTGTGCATATATTTAGATAGCTTGTGAATTTTCTTGAGGACGGGGCCATGCACTTCAACATCTCTGAATCTGCAGGACTTAAAAGACTTGCTGCTGCACAGAAGTAATTTCATAAATGTTTGAATGAATGAATTACATGGGGGCACATGTCTGCAGGTAATAAAAATGACTATCTTGATAATAGATTATGGTCTAGTAAAAAATGAGAAATAGCCACATATTATTTTAGAGCAAAATAATAGGCTTTCTTTCTCTTGATGTATGTATATAGATACAGATATATGGGGCTTCCCAGGTGGCACAGTGGTAAAGAATCTGCTTGCCAGTGCAAGAGGTGTAAGAGACACAGGTTTGATCCCTAGGTCAGGAGGATCCCCTGGAGAAGGGAATGGCTACCCACTCCAGTATTCTTGCCTGGAAAATTCCATGGACAGAGGAGCCTGGCGGGCTACAGTCCATGGGGTATCGAAGAGTTGGACAGAACTGAGCACACACACTTCAGCATAGATATAGATATCTACTGACCAGTCCTATTATAAGAAATACCTATGTTCTTAGCTTGATTACTAACTAATCATTTGTTTGCTACAATCCTGGGATTGTAGAGCCCATTTACTTGATTTAACTTTTTAGAAATTGGTTAAAGGAAAATAATTAAATCAAGTTGTTCAAATAATTCTAGAATTGCCTAATATCTTAAAATATAATCAGCTCACATTTCAAATTCAGGGATCCAGCAACATAGCTAAAATGTTACTGCTCATGAGTGGTGGTTATACTGAGTCAGAGAGTGCCACAAATTAAATATCTTGCCAGGGCACCACCCTGGTCCTCACTCCCTTCACTGTAGTCTTACTGTCTCTCTCATGTTGAAGTCTGCCAAGTTTTAGAGAAGTTTACTGCAGTGTTAAGAACTGTCCCTCACCAGGATTCTAAAGTCAGATCTTTTTTCATAAGTACCCATTGCCCAAATGTCTTTGGACCAGGTTTCTGGCACAGACTTTTCCAGGAAATAGAGCGGGAGGAACACCTTTTTATATTTTAAGTGAAAAAACATTCACATAAGAACATTACACAATAACAAGACCAAAAAAGGTTGGCTGGTGGTAAAGTTCAAGTCCCGCATCACTGTCATCATAAACATGACTTTATTTTGGTCATGGAAGAAGTATCATGGGTTCTTAAGTCAAGGTAGCAACAATGAATATGATAATTTCACAAAATTGCTTAATTTAACAAGCTTAAAATGAAACATACCAATGTTAGAATTGAGGACAAAACTGCTTACTTTCTGTTCCTAGTTACAAGTGAAAGAAGTTAATGGACAGCAGGTTTTCAGTAAAAAAAAAACAACTGTTCTACCCATTTTTGCCTCAGCAGAACATAACCCTGGAGTCTGATACATAGCAGGAACTCAAAATTTATTGAACTAGATTAAGCTCCCCATATGGGTTAGCCCCATGAATTAGTATCTCTGTTTTGGACTGCATTATTCTAAACACATACATAGTAAAATTTTAAAATCTGAATCATCATGAAATCTTTATAAAAACAAACACCTTCCCCTAAATCCTCAAAGAGGGAGAATGAAAGCACCCTTGAAGCTACTTTAAAATGTATTTGAAACCTCTAACTTTTCGAAACACATTATTTTGTATTTTTCCTATAAAAATTTTACTTTAACATATAATAGTTTAAAAGCTATTTAATGAGTAAAATTGACACTACTCTCGTACCCAGAGGGGGATAACTTTTTTATGTTGTGGCCTTGAGAATCCATGATCTTACTACCAAAGAACCCTGGCATACACCAGAAGCAGAACCCTAGACTCTCTTTTATTTCTAACCCCTTAGGGAAAATTTTCTTCTCTTGTTAAAAAATTTTTTGACAGCTAGGTAATTTGAAAAGCAAATCCTTGCTAATGCCATAAAGGGCTCTGCTGTCTTAATGTATGCCCATTTTACAGGTTTTACAATTTTTATATTTTCAAGATAATTTCCTCATCCGAAAGTAAATATTCTAAAGGTGAACATTTTAGAAACAATAATAGGAGTTGATGGTAATGTTTTAGCCAAACACTAAAGTTCCCTTCTGATGCCCATCCAATGACATCACTTCCTATAGGGCCCACCACACAGAGGCCCTGACCTATGTTTCCAATGTCTATCTAATACTAATTCTTCTACCACTGAGAAGAATGATTCATTTCTATTACACATTTACTTTAAAACTAGGCATTGCGCTAAATGCTTTTTTAGGCATGTCTCATTTAATCTTCACAACAGACAGTCTTCAAGGATAAGCAATATTTTCATCCACATTTTCCTTCTGAGAAAACTTGGAGCCTTAGAGAAATCAAATAATTCTTCCTGTGTAATACAGCTCCCAGATGGTAGTTCCAGGACTTGAATCCATGCAGTCTTAACTCCAGAACCTACAGTAATCTTACTCATACGTTAGATAAGCTCCAAGGAGAATACTTTGGAATGAAGTATCTTTCTTTTTTGAAATTATTAGTCGGCAACCCCAATTACTTTTGCTTCATTTCACAGACTCTACTTTCCAAATTCTTAATCAGTTCAGCCTTTAACTTCTTACTGTATTTTTTTATTTTCACCAATATTTCCAAACTCTAAGAGATCTGATCAGATTTTCTCACTTAGAAAAGTATATAACATAAAGTCTAGAGTTTAACATTGAGAAAAGTGAAAGCGTTAGTCACTCAGTGTGTCTAATTCTTTGTGACCCCATGAGTTTGTAGTCTGCCAGGCTCCTCTTTACATGAAATTCTCCAGGCAAGAATACTAGAGTGGGTAGCCATTCTCTTCTCCAGAGAATATTCCTGACCCAGGGATCAAACCCAGGTCTCCTGCATTGTAGGCAGATTCTTTACCTTCTGAGTCCCCAGGGAAGAGTTTATTTAACATTAGCCACCAAGTAACCTCATATAATTACTAGTTTGTGACGACTACTTTTATCTTCTCTAAGCCTCAATTCACTCAGTGGCATGTCTTTCTGTTAGGATAAACCTCGTTAAGAAAGTAGCTTTTCTGACATTGATTTTTGTTTAGAAGTACTGAAATTTAGAAAATGAACACTTATTCTAAATTAACTTCTCCAGCAATAGCTGTTTTCTCACTCTCTGCACTGTATTAACCTGACATGAAGAAGACTGATAAACACAGCTACAAGATTCATAACACACATGAAAATTAACTTCAAAAACCACAGGACTGGTAGTGCTGTTTATCACCATTATTCTGTAAATCCTAGAGATTTTTAAAATATTTACATTCAAAGTATTTATTAACAACCCCCCCCACCCGCAAAGAAAGGTAAAGTTCTCAGTAACTATAGGCTTAGTTATAATTTTAGAATTTCTCTTTTCATTTTTTTCTAATTGAATATATTGCAATTTTCTACAATTCCTTACATGTATATGCATGTGTATATATGTGTTTGTATACCTATATGCACACATACACACAAATATTTTGTTGCTGTTCAGTCACTAAATCATGTCTGACTCTTTGAAACCTCTTGGACTGTAGCACGCTAGGCTCTTCTATCCTCCACTATCTCTCATAGTTTGCTCAAATTCACATCCATTGAGTCGGTGACGAACTCTAACCATCCCATCCTCTGCTGCCCCCTTCTCCTTTTGTCTTAAATCTTTCCCAGCATCAGGGTCTTTTCCAATGAGTCAGCTCTTTGCATCAGGTGGCCAAAGTATTGGAGCTTCAGCTTCAGCAACAGTCCTTCCAATGAATATTCAGAGTTGATTTCCTTTAGGATTGACTGGTTTGATCTTCTTGCAGTCCAGGGGGCTCTCAAGAATCCTTTCCAGCCCCACACTTTGAAAGCATCAATTCTATGGAGCTCAGCCTTCTTTATGATGCAACTCTCACATCTGTACATGACCACTGGAAAAACCATAGCTTTGATTATACAGGCCACATATACTATTATCTATTTTTGAAAACTGAGCAATTTGGAAAAATATTTTGGGGAAAATATTTATTATGATTTTTAATATCTAAGCGAAACTGAAAGTGTCAGTTGCTCAGTCATCTCCAATGGTTTGCGACTCCATGCACTGTAGCCCACCAGGCTTCTCTGTCCATGGAATTCTCCAGGCAAGAACACTGGAATATGCTGCCATTCCCTTCTCCAGGGGATCTTCCCAATCCAGGGATCAAACCTGGGTCTCCCACATTGCAGGCAGATTATTTACCGTCTGAGCCACAGGGAAGCCTTAAAGTCTAAGCAGAAATCAATTAACTAGAATTTACCGAGTATAGTGCAAAGCCCTTTGGGTCATGATGAGAAGCCTAAGATGCAGGTGAAACTATACAGAGAGATGAGATATACACAGGAAAGGCATTCTGTGGCAGAACTTTTCCAGAAAGAGGAAGGAAGTAGGTTGATAATATCAAGTTAACAAAAATGAGAGATTGGAAAGTCAAAGTGTGATATTGAGAGCATTGAATGAAGGCAAAGTAGCTTCCCAAGTGGTGCTAGTGGTAAGGACCTGCCTGCCAGCGCAGGAGACTTAAGGGAGTTGAGTTTGATCCCCGGGTCTGGAAGATTCCTCGGGTCTGGAAGATCCCCTGGAGAACGCATGACAACCCATTCCAGCATTTTTGCCTGGAAAATCTACCAGACAGAGGAGATGGGTGGGCTACAGTCCACAGGGTTGCAAAGAATTGGACATGAATGAAGCGACTCAGCAGGCTTGCATGCAAAGGAGCCCAAGTACTGCCTAGTAGGTTTAACTATGGCCCAACACAATGTAATTTTTTACAGACTTACAGGATTTTTAAATATACTTACTAAGAAGTGAATCACTTCACATTCATAAATTAGAAGAGGAATTCTCTGGCTGATAGGTCCCTTTCTGAGACGTGATGGACATCAACATCTCACCTCCACCTACCCAATTTTTTATCTTCATTAAACTTCTTAAATTTTATCTTCTCCAACATTTACTCTTGCGATCTTCTATTTGGCAGCCTATTCAATCATCCTTGTGGCTTTCTCCCTGCCGTTCCTTGGATTCTCTGTACTGTGTCACCTGTACTGTATTCCAGGCAATGAGTCCTCCTTTGGGTGGCACTCTTGTCCTACCTAACTCTAGTCCTGCTAGACAGAAATATTCAATTAGTAGTTAAATTGAACCCAGTCCAGTAGAGGTGCATATAATTGAGTCTTTTTGGGGGGGCTCTAAAATCACTGCAGATGGTGTTTGCAGCCATGAAATTAAAAGACGCTTACTCCTTGGAAGGAAAGTTATGACCAATTTAGATAGCATATTAAAAAGCAGATATATTACTTTGCCAACAAAGGTCCGTCTAGTCAAGGCTATGGTTTTTCCAGCGGTCATGTATGGATGTGAGAGTTGGACTGTGAAGAAAGCTGAGCGCCGAAGAATTGATGCTTTTGAACTGTGGTGTTGGAGAAGACTCTTGAGAGTCCCTTGGACTGCAAGGAGATCCAACCAGTCCATCCTAAAGGAGATCAGTCCTGGGTGTTCTTTGGAAGGAATGATGCTAAAGCTGAAACTCCAGTACTTTGGCCACCTCATGGGAAGAGCTGACTCACTGGAAAAGACCCTGATGCTGGGAGGGATTTGGGGCAGGAGGAGAAGGGGACAACCGAGGATGAGATGGCTGGATGGCAACACTGACTCAATGGACGTGAGTCTGAGTGAACTCCGGGAGGTGGTGTTGGACAGGGAGGCCTGACGTGCTGCGATTCATGGGGTCACAAAGAGTCGGACATGACTGAGCGACTGAACTGAACTGACTGACCACCTGTAAGGGGCTTCCCAGGTAGGTCAGCGGTAAAGAATCCACCTGCCCAGTGCAGGAGACGGGAGTTTGATCCCTGGGTCAAGAAGAGCCTCTGGAGGAGGAAATGACAACCTACTTCAGAATTCTTGCCTGGAAAATTCCATGAACAGAAGAACTTGTCCGGTTACAGTCCTTGGGGTCACAGAGTCAGAAACGACTGAGCCACTGAGAGTGCACACACACACACACACACACACACACGCACACTATACCTGTAAACACAAGTCTACTCATCCATTACTTCCCCTGCTTTGAAATTCTCAAAACCATTAAAACATAGCTGATTTAAATACAGCAGGTATTTGGCGAAGGTACCATGTAGATGTGGCTCTTGACTTAGAGGATGTACAACTCGACAAGGGAAGCACTGCAAACTCCTAAGTGGAGTAAATAACATGTACCCAAATTAATTCATTCTTATTTATTAAAGTCTGTAGCAACAAGAAATTAAAAAGTGCCCTAAATTCTTCCTTAGGTTCAATTTCCAGTGTACAAACATCCTAATTGAGATTAAACAAATAGCCCACACACATTCCATTTTTAACGAGGCTGTTTTCCTCCCTTCCTTCCCCTCCAGATTCCCTCTTGCATTTCTCCTTCCCTTTTTCTCCCAGTCTTAGCTCTCCTTTCCTCTAGCTATCACAGTTTGCCCGAAGAAAAGCCTCCCTGTGACCACGAATCAGCAGAAAGGAAGCAAACCCTGATTATGGAAAGCCAAGCCCTCAGAGGGGCGTGTCGGGGTAGACGCCCCCACCCTCTTTGAGCGCAAAAGGGCTGGACAGCGAAGTTCAAGTGCCCGAAGGAGAGGCGCGCGGCAACCAAATTCGCTCACTTTTATAGACGGACTGATCCCTTCTACGCAATCGGACCTCAGGAAAGCCGCCCCCGTCCGCTTACTGGCCGAGGAGCGCCGGCACTTTGAAAGCGCCTGGGTGCCCAGACCCAGGGAGAAGCGAGGGGTGCGAAGGCGGAGCCACTGGGCTAAGGACACCCCCGCAAGGTCCGGCCCTCGCCCGCGTTCCTACCACCTTAGGGAATTGGCGCCGGGAGCCGGATCACCCTCTCAATGAAAGGCAGATGTCCCTTTAAGGTTTGCTTCGCAGCTCATGGACTTTAGCCTAAACAAGGACCCGCGAAGCTGGCTTTATTTGTCCATGTCTCAGACAGAGCCTGGGAGGCTGCCAGTGGGATTTCAGAGCACGAAGGCGGGGGGCGATGTGGCAATCTGCGAGGCGAGTAGCGTGAACCGAACTTAGAGGCACTGGTGGAAAACACAGGAAATCGCCCCGCTGCTCCCCGGGCGCCGGGGCCGACCGGCCAGCGACTGAGACCGCCGGCGGCCAGCAACGCGGCTCCTGCGCGCGGTTCCGCCGAGTCCTCGCCTCTGATCCCGCGCGTGCCCCGGGCGCTGCGCCCACTCCAGTCATGGACCCCCGGCGCCGCGCCAGCCCAGGGGTCGCTGTCGCCTACTGCTGGCTCCTCTCCGGTGAGTGACCCTGCTTTTCTCCGAGCATCTCCTGAGCGCGGGACTCCGGGAGGGAGGCGCGCAGAGCTTCGGCCCGGAGTGAGAAGGGAGCGCGGATCCACTTTCGGGCGCTCCAGATAGTCCGGGCAGGTTGGAGCTCTGAAAGCAGTTTTCTGCGTTGGGTTTTCGGTGTCAATTACTTTTGAAGTTGTTTCAAAACCTCCCCCCCTCCCCGACCTCAATGATGGGGGGAGCGGTGCTGAAAACTTTACAAGGTGGAAGTGACTTTTCAAATTAAAGTTGTTTTTTACAATATACATGGTATTTTAGGACTTTGCTGATGGCTTCTACTTTCCTTTTTCGTGTCTGTGTATAGAGTTTCTACTTTCAGGTTGCTCAAGAGTGGACATTATTCTTGCTGGTATGTACTCAAGATAGTTTCTGCTACAAAGGAGGAAAGAGAAGAATGCAAAGCAAAGTTGTCTCTTGTGCTGAAATGATGTTTCTGTGTTAGCACCCAGGAAAAGGAATATATTGAAACTGAGGAAGTAGTGAACATTTACTTTGAGAATTAGTAGAATAATTTTTAAAATACAAAGTAAAGTACTGTTACTTGTGCATAAATAGGTATCTTTGGGGGGAGACTTAAGCACAGTGGAGATGCAAGCTTATGCTCAACTTAAGGGCGGAAAAAATGTTGAATCAAAACATTTTCTAAGATTTTCCAAATCATTAACCGATAGTTAGATCTTTTCTACTAGTTACTGACTGAGCAGGAAAAGTTGCAAGGGTGAAAGAAAGAAAAGGCAGATGGCTGAAGCTTTGTGTGAAAAGGGCCAATAATCCAAATAGTGTCAACTTCTGAACAGCTTTACAGTCAGTGAGTGGCTGACTGTGTAAGCCACTGTCATTATCCTTTACACGTGTTGAGCTATGTATGCATGCATGTTAAATCGTGTCCAATTCTATGCAACGCTGCGGACTGTTGCCTGCCAGGCTCCTCTATGCATGGGATTTTCCAAGAATACTGGAGTGGGTTGCCATACTCTCCAGGGGATCATCTCAAGGGATTCATCCCAAGTCTCTCCCTGTCTCCTGCACTGGTAGGTGGGTTCTTTACCACTAGAGCCACCAGGGAAGCCTATTTGACCTATGATTCCTCTCCAACTCAATTTTTGGGGAGGCTGTTTGCATCTTGTTGTTGTTGTTGTGCAAAATTTGAATGTTTTACTAAGTACTCAAGTTGTACTTTTCTCATTTTACTGAATAAGCAGTCACTAATTTAGAAATGGGTTTCCCTGGTAGCTCACTTGGTAAAGTATCTGCCTGCAACGCAGGAGACCCCTGTTCAATTCCTGGGTCTGAAAGTTCCCCTGGAGAAGGGATAGGCGACCCACTCCAGTATTCTTGTTTCCCTGGTGGCTCAGACAATAAAGAATCCGTCTGCAATGGGGGAGACCTGGGTTCAATCTGGAGAATTCCATGGACAGAGGACCCTGGCAGGCTACACTCCATGGGGTCGCAAAGAGATAGACACAACTGAGCAACTTTCAATGTAGAAATAATCAAACAAGGTTTGCAAATCCTCTGAAAAGAATGAAACGCAAAAAAACAGAAGTAAACAAATTACAATTTCGTATATGTGTGTATATATATATATATATATTCAACTACTTTATTTCCTTATGCTTAAAACAGCTGTAAGTTGTATACTGTTAGTTTTTTGCAACTGTTGGAGGTAATGAATGCATATGTGCTGAATCTCTTCAGTAGCATCCAACTCTTTGTGACCCTACAGACTGTAAGCCCACCAGGCTCCTCTGCCCATGGAATTTCCCAGGCAGGAATACTGGAGTGGGTTGCCATTTCCTTCTCCAGGGGGTCCTCTGACCCAGTGACAGAACCTGGGTCTCCTGCATTGCAGGCAGATTGTTCACCAAAGAGCCAACTGGGAAGCCTTCTTATGGGTTATATTCATGCCCATTTCACACCATAACAGAAGGATCTAAAATTTGATGTCTTCTTTTCCTTTGTTGGTTATCCTGTCAGCCATCATGTTGTCAGCTTCCTTACAAACTTCTCATCAATCCATAGAGTCCATAATCTAGGGTCTTATCACCATACCCACCCATGCACAGTACTGTAGAACTCATCTTCTTGTCTTCAGTCTGAACTTAACCTCTAATTAATCTTCCTAATACATAGTTTTTATCATACCTTAGTCTTTAGCCAAAAATCTTTGGTGGCTCAATGTTATCCATAAGATAAAATCTACAATTCTCAACCAACCTTTCAGGGTCTGCCCTAATCCAGTACCCTCTGTCTCCTACTATGCCTGTTATCAGTTTCCTATTGCAGTCATAACAAATTGCCCCAGATTTACTGGCTTAAAACAAGACAAATTTACCACTTATAGTTCTATGGGTCAGAAGTCTCTCTGGGCTAAAATCAAGATGTTGGCAGGGCTGCCTTGTATCTGGAGGTTTTAGGGGAGAATCAATTTCCTTGCCTTTTTCAGATTGTTAAAGGCAATCTGCATTCCTTGGCTTGTAGCTCCATCCTCCATCTTCAAAGCCAGTAAAGTAGCATCTTCAGATCTTTCCTGTGACTGCTTCTTCATCACATCTCCATCTCTGATGCTGACCCTATTTCCTTCCTCATATAAAAATGCTAATTATGCTGGGCTCCCCTGAGTAATCCAGGATAATCTCCCCAGCTCAAGATTCTTAATTTAATCATATATACCAAATCCTTTTTGCCATATATAGTGATACATTTGCAAGTTCCAGGGATTAGGAAATGAAGATATATGAAAGACCATTATTTGCCTACCAAAACCTCTGAACATAAACTGCCAGTCATGACAGCGAGTCACATTTCCTTATCTCCCGCATTAGTCCTCAGGCTTATTTTGCTACTGTCCATATGACACTATTTTACGCATCTAGAAAAGCATTCCATCCTTCTTTCTTACTACCCCCTGCCCTCTAAACAAACTCTCTCCAGTCTTCAAAGCTGGGTTTACATCACAACCATCTCTCTAATAAACCATCTCAGTAAACTTCCCATTATATTTAGGACTATCTTGTATTAACTTTTCTCAACATTTAAACATGAGTCATCAAGAAAGATGCCCTTCTCTATGTCTAAAGTCTTTATCGTTCCTTTAAATATGTCAAAGTCCCAGCAAAAGAACTAGTGGCACATGTAAAAGATTTAGCTGAAGAAAACTGACTTAAGTCAAGGGACTGTTTGCAGAAACATAGAAAGGAATTGACAAACGTTGATGCAACACGTAGAACAAGCAGCAACAAGTAGGAACAAAGCACCTGAAGCAACATGAGATGAAAAGCCACTGCTGTTCCTAGGCCTGACGGGGGAGCAACGTCAGCTTGACCGTGAACTCTGGCTATGGGAGGGGGACCCCTGGGCAGGAGCTGTGGCCATAAGAAGCAGAATGCAGCTAGTGCCAAAGCTGAAGCTTAGCAGAGAGAAAACGGGAAATGAATACTCTGCCTTTTCCTCCTGCCCCCTAATGCCTTGCCCAGCTCTCCCACTGGTCATCTCCAAATGGCAAAATTCAAACTCCCAGGGGACAAAGATCAAGACAATAACAGAGAAGAACTAGCACAACTTATTGCTGAAAGGCACATATTTTTTGAGAATGTATTAGATATGAGGCCCTGTGCCAAGAATTTTGCACAAATTACATTTTAGTCTCAAAAAGGGGAAATTCTGGAACTATTATTCATATTTTACAGATGAAGACACTAAGAGACTAATTTGACTAAAGTCACACAATTAATAAATGGCAAACCCTATACTCTATTCAGATCTCTCATGTTCTCGAAATAATGTACCATTTTGGAAAAGACCATGATGCTGGGAAATACTGAAGGCAAAAGGAGAAGGGGGCGACAGAGGATGAGATGGTTAGGTAGCATCATCAACTTAGTGCCCATGAATCTGAGCAAACTCGAGGAGATAGTGAAGGACAGGGGAGCCTGGCGTGCTGCAGTCCATGGAGTCACAGAGTCGGACATGATTTCGGGACTGAATAACAACAACAATTGGCTGTCTAAATATAAATCCATTTCCTTCTTGCTCAACCCTCTAAATGTTAAATCCAAGTCTCACTGTCTAAAAGACCTTGATAAGGATCTGATTAACGATGAAGTGGGTCTGTTTTCCATGACTTTTAGGTATATAGTGAAATTAGATGATGTCCCTTCCTACATTAATTATAACTCAAATAAGACTCATTATAACTCAAAAATTACTCAAAATAACTCAAATTATGAATCAAAAAAATATAATCTCCGGTTATTAAAAATACAAGTACAGAATTATCCCTAATTGAGTTGTGTATCTCTCCTCCCTAGAAACATTTCAGCTAGACAACAAGCAGGAGTCTTCTTTTATGACTTTTTTCACAGGCAAGATTTCCTATTCTAAAAGAAGTCCAGTGAGCTAATGGCTGGATATGGAAGGAAGTCAGCCACTTACTTATAACAAAGAAATGACCTCCAATGACATACAATGGATTGTCAGAAGCTGCTGAAAATAGCGAAAATATTTAAGTCATTAAGAAGTCTGTAAAGTCAGCAATAAATTCAGAGGACTTTTGTTCGTTTGTTTAATAAATGGGCAGTAGTGGTAGCAATAAAATAGACATGCCAAACTAGTTTGCCTACTTTTCTTCCCCACTCTCATGCTGTTATTTTGATGCATGAGCTCGAGGGCCACAACTTATAACTGTTGATCTTACTTCCTTAGATGGATGCTCCTCTGCCTGGGTTCTAACACCTCAACCCAACAAACATCCCATTAGATGTAGAACTTGCTGAATTTTAATATGCCCCTTAACTAATTTATAAAATAAAGGAGCTCATGTTTTAAATATATTCAGAAAATGAGACATCAAAATGCTATTCTTTACCTACACTGCTACGGATCCTCAAGTCCCCATGTGAATGTTATTTCCATGAAGCCACTGGAGTAGACTGAACCCCCTCCCCCAGATACTTGTATGCCTCTAGCACCTTTACTTCTATAATATACAGCATATTAAAATTAAACATCAAGTTGTCTGTTTCCCAGATTAGTGTATGGTCTGTTGAGAATAGGGTCTTTGTTTATTATCCCTACCGTCTATGAATAATAGGTACTTGAAAATTTGCTACTGAATGAGTCACCAAAGAACAGACTACAAACAAACTCATAAAATAATAAAGGAGCCAAGTTGTCTCTTTTAGTTATATCAGGAATATTCTATCTATCCATATTTATATCTAGTTGAATGGGAATCACCATCAAGTGACTGACGCACCAGTATTTTAGGTACTATTAAGAAAGAAAAGTGCTGCCAATCCAATTATAATTGCTGAACCTACAGATGCCTCCTAGTTTCAAGAGAGGTTAAAATGTTGAAATATATACATCTGAAAATTATAATAAATAACATGCAGTATATCTACATGCAATTTTCTATCACATTTTTAAAAACTGCATCATAAGATTCCAAACACACTCCTAGATACAAAGATATGAACATTGTCCTCCTTTTAGGTCTCTTCCAGGGCCAAGTTTGATTCAAAGAATAATCACTCCTCTGACACCTGCAACCTCACCAGATCCCAATAACAGAGCTTTCTCTGGATACCTTTAAGAGGAAGCTTAGGGAGAAAAGTGACAATAAAATAATTCAAAAACGTTCCAGGTCACAGGATCAATAACTCCAGTTTTGGCAGGCTTTAATATCTCTAATATTCTTTCATATCAGTGGTTAGTGCCAGGAGCAAGTATATTTGATGGGACCTAATTTTTTTATCAAATGTCTTTTCTAACTCAAAAGGAAAATTAAAAAGTCAACTAAATCTTAAAAGGCAATTAAAATATATGCACTGGTTGGAATTAAGAATTCACTTTATGTGCAAAAACATTAATATTGCTTTATAAAAATAGTAGAGCTCTATAAACAAAATAAGTGAGAAATCTTTGAAAAATCATTATAATTCAGATAGCAAAAGCAGTGAAGACATATTTTTTTTGGTATGAACTATTTGAGATCTGCTGAAATAAATGAAAATTCTTAAATTTGAATAGGATACCTAAATCAATCACATTAGAACCTCAAATGATTAAGATGAATGGTCTGCATATTTTATTATAAATACTATATTCCTAATACAACTTACAAATATGCTTTTCAAAATTTTCTTTTTAACTATATACTTTTAGTTTGCCAAGTACTACAGTTTGAAAATTCAAAGGTACTGACCAGTTTCTAAAATTACATATTTTACTGTAATATTTTAATAAAATAATCCTATATTATATAGAGATTCATACAAACAGGAATATACCCTCCCACATACTTTTGTTGATAAGATTATTTATTTAGTAGGAGGCTTTATATTGTTTTGTGACAACTGCAAGTAAGTATTTTTAATCACAGGAAATTTAAATAGGGAGTAAAGCAAGTTCCTTAAAGCAAAACAAAACACTTTCCCCTTTTTGCTTTTACCATTTTACTTGAATTAGCTGAATAATCCTCCCAGTCAACCACTAACTTTGCTTGTGGACGTCACATAGGCATCTTTGTACAATCTAAGGTTAGCACATTCTCTCTTAAATAACTATTGCAATCATCACTAGAAATTTTTAATAAGAGTGCTGGTTGTTTATTCTGTAATGATCATTTTCCAAACTAAGTGTAATAACACCAATTGTCATCATACAAGATTTTAAAACATTTTAAGACCTTTTTCTCACTAAGATATATTTAAAATTAATCATTTTCTTATCCATGCATAGATAGCTCAAAAAAATGAAATAGGTTTACAAAAATTTATCTTAAGAGAAATCTTCCTTTCAAATTATCAGTAACATTATAAAACAGAATGTGATTTCATAATTTTAAGATGTCAGTGATAGACAAGTTAAAAACTCTGAATTAAAGTAGAGCTAATAACCACTCATTCTTTCATATAATTATGATAATATACCAGTTGTGCTGGGTTCCAGGAACACATGAAAAGTGATACAAAGGAACACAATAAAAGGTAGTGTCTGCCCTTAAGAAGCTCAGAGTCTGAGAGAAGTAATAGACAAGCAAAAAAGTAATAATGGGAAAAGCCCCCAAAGCAGAGAAAAGAAAATATTAGTTTTGTGTCGTTGGAAAGTAACCTTTGCAAAAAATATAAGATGGATACAAGAAAATGTATACAGCCTCTACTATTTAAGGGTCACTGTGCTAAGTACAGGATCTTCAAACAAGACAGCCCATTAGCCCTGCTGCTATCACACAAATCATTTCTAATGTTATTATTATAACAGGAAGGATTGTAATCAGTTCATCATGAGGTACATGAGCCAGCTCATGCAGTAGGAGTAACCTAAGGTTTCCCTGGAAAGGATTAGTAAGTAGTATATATAAATGCACCCAACAGATCATCCATCATTCAACTCTACTGAACCAGTTATTTTTCAAGGCTGAATAATTGTGATCATGTTAAAGTGAGCCCTTACTCCTTGCTTTGTCTGATCCAAATCTCTAGTTTCAAGCCAGGTATTCTTAGAGATTTACAACAATACCTTACATGTCTATGAAAGTGAAAGTGAAGTCGCTCAGTCATGTCCGACTCTTTGCAACCCCGTGGACTGTAGCCCACCAGGCTCCTCTGTCCATGAGATTCTCCAGGCAAGAATACTGGAGTCGGTTGCCATTTCCCTCTCCAGGGGATCTTCCCAACCCAGGGATCGAACCCAGGTCTCCTGCATTGCAGGCCTACGCTTTACCCTCTGAGCCACCAAGGAAGCCAATTTCACAGTTTTCAAAGTATCATAATCTCATTAAAACCTTCTAAGGGATAGTGAATGAGAGAGGCAGACAATCTTATTTATAATTTACAGTGAAAAAGTTTAGGTTTATAGAGGTTGGGAACTTATCTAAAGTTGCTAAAATCGAGCTAGAAAAGACCATAACTCAGGTCTGCTAACTCTTGACATGTAAACATTAAAATCAGTATTGATCTTTTACCACTAAAATCGGCCTTAGAAGAATCAGATTCAAAACTGAAAATAAATGTGTCAGGGTGAGATTATGGGTAGTGTTTTAATTTTTTAAAAATACCATTGCAGAATAGGTTTTACAATTAAAACAATTTTAATTACTGAATTCAACTTCCTCAATTCCTAAGTAAAAGAAGTTCAGTTTCAAAGAGATTAAGTGGTGCCAGAAATTATAGTAAAAACAATTGACAGTGTAAGAATTACAATCCAGGATATTTGACTCCTAGCCCAACTGAGACACTGGAAGTATATCAAAAACAACAAATTGAAAGCTTTTGGAAGCAACAACACTAACTTCTCTTTCTTCTGGAGAGATTAATATAAATAAAAGTTTATAGGAAAAATAGATATAATTAAAGTTACTGATACAAAGATTTCTATCTTCAAAGAGCCAATAAATAAGTATAAAATTAGGATTTAAAGCAACATAGTTACATTTTGTGTTTTTTTCCCTCATGATTTTGCTTATTTAAAGACTGAAAACACTCTATACTGGCTATATGTCATGTAACTGCTGTAACCGTGGAAGTCTGAAAATAAAGGGAACTACTTTGTAAACCAGGTGAGCTATAGTTAATAATATCAGTATTTTAAGAAGTATCTGTAGTAATGTTAAATATAGTTACTACATTTTTTATCTGATCCACTCAGCTCGTCATCCATATATGAGTGCCTACTAGGTGCAAGGGGACTTTTCATGGGACAGTGGAGGGATGCAAGGATGTACCCATCCAGATTTCAGTAAGAAAGAAATGTATCCAACTAATAGAATGCATGGTTTCAACTTGAAGGTAACATTTAAGCTTAATGATAAGTAAGCTTAAATGGATTTATGGAAGTAGGGGTGAAAGAAAGTGACATTTTAAAAGATAAGAGCTAAGGCAGCAAAGTAGAAAGTTGCCAGGATGTACAGGGAACAAAGACTGCTCCCACTGAGGAATTTAGGGGGCTGAAGGGGATACAGGAAATAAAATTTGTAAAGTCATGTCTTGAAAGCCTTGAATTTCATGGAATTTGGATTTTAACAGAGAATGAGAACCCCCAAATAACTCAGAACTGTGATGACTGACCTAGAAAGACTAAGTTATAACACAAAATCTGGGAGAAAAACATCTGACCATTCAACAAGCTCAAATTACTAAAAAAAAATTCTCTTATGGACATTTCAGATCAAAAAACATTTCTGTGAAAGTTTTGTAGTACGTTCAATCACTGAAGCACATTTATATTTTAAAAGACAACCCAAAGCAGTGTCTCATAATTAAAAAGAAAGAAGAAAAATCACAAAATCAACCGTCAACAGAGGTTTATCATTGATTTGCAATGTAGAAATAGATATTTATTTTTCTAAGGTAGGATATTTGATCTTTCTCGAGAATTACAATGGTGACCAAGACCAAGCAGAAGGAAAATTATGTTGAAAAGAATATAAGGACTTTTTTGTTTTAGTAATAAAAGAGCAAGGAAGAAACCCTCGTTTCAATGCCCCAGGTTGACTCCTAAGCTGTGAGTCTTGGTTTAACTGATAAGGTGAGAATTAAGGGGAAATGACAGGAGAGGATGAGATGGTTAGATAGCATCAGTGACTTAATGAACATAAATTTGAGCAAACTCCAGGAGATAGTGGATGAGAGGGAAGTCTGGTGTGCTGCAGCCCATGGGGTCCCAAAAAGTCGGACATGACTGAGCGACTGAACAACTACGCATAACCTTCAGAGTTTAGGGGATGATTTCAAGCGTCCATAAATTTAGATTTGTGTTGGTGGAATGAGTGTGGAATTAAGCAGGCTTGGATTTGAATACTGGTTATGTGACCTTGAATACATCCCTTAACCTCTCTAATTCATTTTCTTCATTCACGTATGAGAATAACAAATATTTACCTTATAGGTAAGAACTGGAAAAAGCATAGGAAGTACCTGGTGAATATTCAAGAAGTGATAGCTCTTCACTAAAAACCTAATATGTATTAAGGGCCCTGAGTACCTATCACTGTGGTTTTTGATCCTTGGCAGATTTTCAAGAGGGGGAATGATTATACTTAAGAAGGTGACCAAGGAGCATCTCAAAGCATCTCCTCCTCCTTCTTTACCCGCCACCTCTCTCTCTCTCTCTTTCTCTTTTTTTCTCTCTCTCTCTCTCACACACACACACTACCAGTTAAGAATTCTTCAAGCTTAACAAGCACCTTTTAAAAAGATACATGTCTGTTGGAGACAAAAGCCATACTCACACTTTAGTGTATTCAGTTCCTTGCTCAATGTAAAGTTGTTGAGTTCTGGAAGAAGAAGGCAGTCTGAGTTAGGAACTTTGGGAGGGCACTCAGTATGATAGAAGGTGGCGAAAGAAGGAGGTACAGTACAGAAAGGGCAAGGAAAAGGAGATGCCACCAAAAAAAAAAAAACCTGTTCTAATTTGCACTAGAGTTTTGGAGGGGGCCTTTGTGTTCCCCCGCCCCCGACAACCTTTGAGGAAGTTAATAGAGATTTGGGTATCAAGATTTGTGCCAAAGTCATATTATGCTCTTTCATCCCAGTCTTACATTTTAGGGTGGTTAAGTTTCCCTTCCAATGCCTTACCCAATAACATATGAAGGCGAATGGGGAAGATTTGTGCCCTCTGCCCTCCAAGCCATCTTAACTCTCAAAACTTTGGTGGCTTTTTCGATTCACTGGTCCTTTTAAGAGGCAATTCCCACCTTTCAAACTACCCCCGCCTCTCCTTCATCCCAAAATGTTAAGTGACTTAAGGATTTTTTTTTTTCCAACTAAATTCTGCAGCTGTTCAGTCAGGGTAAATCAGTCCTTCCTCCACTTCCCCAGGGTCTCAGCTCAGCTTTGACAATGAAGATCCGTTCCTAAACTGTTGAGACCCAACCTCTACCGTAAACATTTCACAGGCTGCTGAGCAGAGGAAAGCTGAGACTGCCAACCTTGGCTTCTGGGGTCCTCAGGACATCAGATCAAAGCAACTGAGAGGTCCATCCAGGGGTAAATTCCACAGATGGTTTCTTCTCTCTCTGGGATCAGTGTTCTAACATCTGGGTTAATCAGATCGTGGTCAACTGAGAGCAGAAGGCTGCGGGCACGTTAATCAGTGCAGATGCCCCGTGACCAGACGTTCTTAAGAAACAGCTTCTGGACTGAGCAGCTCCAGAAAGCGTGCACCGTCTGAGTGCGGATGAGGCAGGAGCAAGGTGGGGCGTAGTTTGGCCCTTGGTGCCAAGTCTGCACTTTTCAGAGCCCTTTTACTTGTCCATAAATTATTACTTTTTCGTAACTAGAATTACCCATAGGGAGAAGGTGCAGCACACAGCTTAAAAATATATATATATAATATATATTTGCACTCACAACTCCCCAGAATCTTCACAAACAGGGGTGGAAGAAAAAACTTAGGAAGTCCAAGTTCAGCACTAATACCAAAGACTCGCCACCAAAGACGCCGTGTGCTTTCCTTAGGTGGTTTATTTTTCGGGAAACACCTCCGGGCTTAGCGCGCCTGCGCACGCGCAAGCTGCGGCCCCGCCTCCTCCTAAGGGACGTAAGCAGCGCGCTGGGAGGCAGGACGCGGGCTGCGCATGCGCCCTCGTTGTATCAGCCTTGGTCAGTACAGCAGCCGGAACCGCGGAGAGAAAGGTGTTCGCAGCGGTGTCTCTCGAGCTGATTTTGCGCGGCGCGCCTCAAGACTACGAAAAGGAAGGGCTAGAGTAAGTGCCCCACCCCCCGGCCGCTAGAGTCGGATATAACGTGTTTCCTTCTCGCGAGGCAGGTGCCGGTAGGAACCGGGCCCCGCCCCCTTCCCGGCCTAGAATTTCTTTCCCTTCCCGACCCCTTTTCCCGTGGGGACCCCCTCGGTTCCTCTTGTTTTGGCAGTGAGCCCCCGCCAGGGTCATGAAGCTCGTGAGGAAGGACATTGAGAAAGACAATGCGGGCCAGGTGACCCTGGTTCCCGAGGAACCCGAAGACATGTGGCACACCTACAATCTAGTGCAGGTGGGCGACAGCCTGCGCGCTTCCACCATCCGCAAGGTGCAGACCGAGTCCTCCACCGGCAGCGTGGGGAGCAACCGGGTCCGCACGACCCTCACTCTCTGTGTGGAGGCCATCGACTTCGACTCCCAAGCCTGCCAGCTGCGGGTCAAGGGGACCAACATCCAGGAGAATGAGTATGTCAAGATGGGGGCTTACCACACCATCGAGCTGGAGCCCAACCGCCAGTTCACCCTGGCCAAAAAACAGTGGGACAGTGTGGTCCTGGAGCGCATCGAGCAAGCCTGTGACCCAGCCTGGAGCGCCGATGTGGCGGCTGTGGTTATGCAGGAAGGCCTCGCCCATATCTGCTTAGTCACTCCCAGCATGACCCTCACTCGGGCCAAGGTGGAAGTGAACATCCCTCGGAAACGGAAAGGCAACTGCTCGCAGCACGACCGGGCCTTGGAGCGGTTCTATGATCAGGTGGTCCAGGCCATCCAGCGCCACATACACTTCGATGTTGTAAAGTGCGTCCTAGTGGCCAGCCCAGGATTTGTGAGGGAGCAGTTCTGCGACTACATGTTTCAACAGGCAGTGAAGACCGACAACAAAGTGCTCCTGGAAAACCGGTCCAAATTCCTTCAGGTAAAACAGCCTTACCCAGGGATAATTAAACATGGAGGGGCAGAGGGGTTTGCTTAAAACTACTCCTAACGTTTTAGAACTCAGAATAGTACAAGAGGAAAAAAGGTTTAACTTGGCTGGGATTGTGAATTGGATAATGCGGTGAAAAGAAACCTGTTAAGCAGCTAGAGATTTTATGTAATAAATTTGGTTTAAATTCTTAAACATATAAAACCTTAGTAGTGTTTTTGGCTTGAGGTCATTGTGGGCAGTTTAACGGATACACTAAGAAATTCTTTTGACTAACTTTTATAATTGTGATTCTAGGTACATGCCTCCTCTGGACACAAGTACTCCCTGAAAGAGGCTCTTTGTGACCCTACAGTAGCTAGCCGCCTTTCAGACACGAAAGCCGCTGGGGAAGTAAAGGCCTTGGATGATTTCTATAAAATGTTGCAACACGAACCAGACCGAGCATTTTATGGACTCAAGCAGGTGGAGAAGGCCAATGAGGCCATGGCAATTGACACATTGCTTATCAGCGATGAGCTCTTCAGGCACCAGGATGTAGCCACACGCAGCCGGTATGTGCGGCTGGTGGACAGCGTGAAAGAGAACGCAGGCACCGTTAGGATATTCTCTAGTCTTCACGTGTCTGGGGAACAGCTCAGCCAGTTGACTGGAATAGCTGCCATCCTCCGCTTCCCTGTCCCTGAACTCTCTGACCAAGAGAATGATTCCAGTTCTGAAGAAGATGAATGATTGCAACTAATAATTGAGACAACCTGTTTCTCACTCCTTCACTGTTACATTTTCTCAGCATCCTGTGAAGAAAGCTGCAAAAATGGCACTTTGGCTCTTACAGGGATTTTTCATGTATTTGGTCACTCTAGGTGATTTGTGGTTGGCAAGACATGTTTTCAAACTGAACAATAAAAAGAAATAATCTCCATATATTATTAATTGGGATAATTTTATTTTGGAATTATGAGTTATTCGCAACTCTTAGAAACATTTTGTATATTTAAAAAGAATGCCTATATATTCTTTGGGATGGAACATAAAAATTCCATACAGCATGCTTTGAAGTTTTCCTTAGGAAAAGCTTTTTAATATCTCATTATCTTCACTTTGCATTGTTTAATTTGGCACGGTGTATTCTTACACTATGTTATATGATCCTTTTACTTGCCATCTCCCCCACATTCCAATTTTTCTTAGTTTTTTAATTTATTTGCTATTTTAAATGATTGCTTAGTAATTAGAAGACTTCCCTGAGGCTAAAGTTAAAATCTGTTTTTCTTAAGAAACTTGTTAAACCAACCTTGTTAAAAGTAATAAGCTGGGTTTTTCTTACTAGTTTAGAATAAATCATATTTACTTTAGAGGAGTGCCTAATTAGTTACTTTCAGGTTGTAGAGCTTTGATCTACTAAAGATTCTCAGGATAGTCTACTTAAGGTGCTTTTATTTTTAAAATGAGGCCAAGTATGAGATTTGCTTATTAAGAGCTAATTAATGGCAAACCTAGATATAGTGTGCAGTCTGTACTTAAGTTCTTTGCTCTGCCACACTGTTTATGTATTAGGGAGATTATCATAGTTACAGTTGATGCTGCCATGAATTTGTCTGTGCATTTACATTCTTAATGGAGGGGTGAGAAAGCCTGTTCAGAAAGTTTGTCACATCATTGTTTTCTGTCGCTCAGTCGTGTCCAGCTCTGCAGCCTCATGGACTATAGCCCACCAGGCTCCTCTGTCCATGGGGATTCTCCAGGCCAGAATACTGGAGTGGGTTGCCCTGCCCCCCTCCAGGGATCCTCCCAACCCAGGGATCAAACCCAGGTCTCCCACATTGCAGGCGGATTCTTTACTGTCTGAGCCACCAGGGAAGCCCGTCACATCATTAGTAAATTTGTACTCCAGCTGTTTACTATAATTAGGGACTTTATGCAAATACCTGAGAGTTTAAAATATTTTCCATTATTTTTTGTGTGCAATTTAAGAATTAAGGAGGGGGCCTTGAAATATAATCACATCTTAACATTTTTCACATCTCAACTTAGGAAAATAATAGGAAAGGCCTACGAACAAAGAGTGATAAGCCAGTCTGTAACTCCGGGGTCAGTGGTGCCTGCTTCAAATAAGGACACTAAGTTAAATTTGCTTGTCCTTTCTGTCTTCTGAGCCTTTCTGCTGGTGTGCCAAGTTTGTATATTGTTTATAAAAAACTC
This sequence comes from Capra hircus, assembly GCF_001704415.2. Classification (NCBI taxonomy): domain Eukaryota; kingdom Metazoa; phylum Chordata; class Mammalia; order Artiodactyla; family Bovidae; genus Capra; species Capra hircus. The sequence continues at coordinate 26,307,784 of NC_030827.1, read as the reverse complement.
CCTAACTAATCTGACCTTTTTGTCTGTAGTTAGTGGTGGTGGTTGTTTAGTCTCTAAGTGGTGTCCAACTCTTGTGACCCCATAGACTGTAGCCCACCAGGTTCCTCTGTCCATGGGATTTCCAAGGGAAAAATACTAGAGTGGGTTGCGTTTTCCTTTTCCAGGAGATCGTCTCAATCCAGGGATCAAACTCAGGTCTCCTGTGTTGGCAGGTGGATTCTTTACCACTGAGCCACCAGAGAAGCCTATAGTTAGGGATAGACACCTCTACATACTTTAAAAGGACATTTTAAAATATCTACTTCCCAATCAAAGTGATTTAAATTGTCATTTCATTATAATTTTATGGATATGTTACTAATAATTTGGTAGGAGTGTAAATATGAAGTCACTAAGATTCTTAATATTAGAACCTTATTGATAATGCATTGTTTTTTCAGTCAGAAATTGGAGATTTGGGGCCTCTTGCTCATTATCTATCTAGTACAGGTTAGTTCTAGCTGTTAACCATGGTGATAGAAACCAGGGGAAAGAAAACCTAACAGTAAATCTAACCAATACGTTTTAGAATGTTAAATTCTCAAATTTAGCCTCGTCTTAGCTTAAGTAAGGGAATGAAGTCATTCAGTTGCTTCCTTCTCTTTCTGACCCCATGGACTGTAGTCTGCCAGGCTCCTCCACCTGTGGGATTCTCCAGGCAAGAATACTGAAGTGGGTTGCCATTTTCTTTTCCAGAGGATCTTCCTTACCAGGGATCTTTGCAGGCAGACTCTTTACGATGGGAGCCTCCAGGGAAGCCCAGGTGGGCTTGGGAACTCATTTTAGCTTGGAAACGGTAAAAACTCAATACCCAGACTGGACCCCAGACTAAATAACTTTGCAGTCCTAGAAATGATAGAGTATTTTTTTTTAATCATTATTAAAGCTCCCGGGTAACTTCCAATAGATAACAAGGCTGAGACCCTGGATTCAGGCTTTGCTGTTCAAAAGTGTGGTTTCTGTGAACCAGCAGCATCTTCTGAGAGCTTGTTAGAAACTAGAGTCCAGGACTCTACCTTAGACCTGTTGAATTGCAGCCTGTATATTAGCATCTCCAGTTGATTGCCATCTGTAATAAAAACCTATAAAACGTTTAGGCAGTGGCTTATTCTCCTTGTGCCAGTTAATCTCTGCCTAGGGTTGCCAGCCATAGAGAAAAAGATTTGAGTTTTAACATCTTTCAGGAAAACTAACTACCAATATTCAATTATCTATAAAACTAAATGAAAGCCTGTTTCTATGTCTAATTAAAGTATCTTTAAGAATTTGTATTTTTTAAAGTTAAATGTTTTACCAATACCATTATCAAGTATATATCTTCCTAGATACATAGGTGTAAATGTCAAAATAGTAATAGGAACATAATAAATTGGTTCAAATAATTATTTTTTATTGTTCTCTAAAAAACAAATGAACCATAGGTCTTTGGAAAGCATATACAGCAGTTTAATTCCAGTTGCTATTCATGAATAAGGAATGACTATGGTAACAAATGAAAACACTGTCAATAACATACCTCAAATTAATACAGTGTTGTACTATAAGGTTCCGTTTATCCCCAGGTGCTTGTTGTAAACAGATTGCTACCCTTGCTAGGCTTAATAAATGAGAAATTTGCAGTTTGTTTTCTTTTGTTGCAGGTATGATACATATCAAATTATATTTTGCTATTCCTGGTCTCCTGGTTTTTTTTTTGTTGTTGTTTTTCCTGGTCTCCTGTTTATGTTAAATATTTTGTAAATTTTCTGTCTGTATTTCACTTTCGTTACTCTCGTATATTCAAGTTGAATTATTTTTCTCCCAGGTGCCGCTAGAATAGCTCTGTGAGGCTAATTTTCTGTTACGTCTGCTTATTTTCAGTCACTGACTGATGACATTTTTTAAATCCCTTTAACCAGATCTCTCAGCTTCACATATTCTTTAAGAGAAGTGATTCATAATTTCTGCAATTCCTATATACTGGAACTGAAATTCTCTGTGTTGCTAAAAAAAAAAAAAAAAAAAGTACACTGATGAAATGGTGTACATGATAATTCCTCTGGAGTAAAAGCTCTTCTTTGGGAAAGTATTATTTCACTTTCAAATCAGATGGTTTTCCAAGCAAATAATACTGGCTACTTGTGTTCAGTATCAAAATATGTTGAATTAGATGTTGGAAACAGGTTTCTAAGATGTTTCTTAGGGTTTGAGGAGAGAGAAATCCTTTTGCTTGTGCCTAGAGCTGAGATATGGGGTTACCACGCTTACATTGCACCACTTCTTAAAGGCAGTACATTTAATTTTATCCATTTTTTTAGTGCCTGTGTGGATCAAGTACTGAGCTGGATTTAGGAAAGAAACATAAGTCACTGTTATAAAAGTAACTTGTAGAATGTTTAAGAGGACACACTGTTGTAAGAGATGGCTTTTAAGAGGAACTTTACAGAGGCAGCATATTTGCTTAAAATAATAAACCTGGAAAGATCAGGAAGAGGACACAGGCAGGGCAAATGTGCTAATCACCTTTGACACCCCTCTCCCCATGCCATGATAAGGGGTAGCTTTGACCCTTAGAAACCACTGAAAAGTTTAAACAGGATGGCGTGACAAACTTTGCATTTCACAAATATCGCTGACATCAAGAATGGGTTGGAGCTGGCAAGATTGGTGGCAAGATTGGAGGCAAGGGGACAGGTTAAGAGAACACTTACTAGAAAAATTTAACAGGAAAATGATGGCCTAAACAAGGCAGTACAATGAATAGAAGTCACGAGGAGATACTAAGAGATAGGATCAATGGGACGTGAAGATTGTTCAGAGTTATGGAAGGAGTCGAGTCTAGGGGTAAATCTCAGGGTTTTGGTTTTTTTTTTTTTCTTTCTTGAATGGTGGGAGAAATGATGGCATAATTCAAACACAGGAAAAACTAGGAAGAGAAGCAGTAAGTTCAGTTTGGAATCTGGTTGGAAGTGCCTATGGGACTCTTGGAATGCTTTTCTACCACATCGCTATATGCTTGCTTACTCACTCCCTTCAGGTTTTTCTGCAAATGTCCCCTTAGTGACAAAAAAGAAAAAGCAGCCTTTTTTGAAAAAATACCTTCTCAAAGTTTACCTTATCCTTCCTTGCCTTAAGTTTTCTCTGTAATGCTTAAATTCACTTAGTTGCTTTGCTTGTTATCTATCTAGGATATAAGCTCTAGGAGGGCAGAGATTGTTGTCTGTTAGGTTCATTGCTATATCCCCAATGCTGAGAACAAACCCTGACATAAAGTTGATGCTCAAAAAAAAAAATTGAATGACTGAGTGAGTGAGTCTCCAGAAGAACGTTTCTTAGGCGATTGTGCATACAACTCTGAAGTTCAGGATAAAGTATTTGACTGTGGATAGTAATACACAAGATGTCAGCATATAGGCAGACATGAAATCATGGATCAAAAAAAGAAAACTAGGAAATTTTAGTGAAACTAGAAATAAAAAAGGACCAAGCATCCAAGCATAAGGAAAGAGCAATATTTAATCTCTTTAAATGCTACCTGACTGTATTATAATAAACCACAGCTATTTATAGATTTCAACAATTAATATGCCAGGTCATTATTTTTCCATTTACACATCTCTCTAGTGTACTAGAGATATACATGTAGAATAGCTGGTGTTGATTTCATAGAAAGCTGAATTTTTTTAAGTTTTTAAGGAAAATTTCTAAGTTGGAGAGCAAAAGCCAAATTAATTTTATATATGTATTTTTATTGGAGTATAATTGCTTTACAATGTGTTAGTTTCTGTTGCAAAATGAACTGAATCAACTGTATGTATACATATATTCTCTCCTTCTTAGACCTCCCTCCCACCCCACCCCGCACCCTACCCATCTATGTGTGTGTGAGTCGCTCAGTCGTGCCAAACTCTTTGTGACCCCATGGACTGCAGCCCACCAGGCTCCTCTGTCCATGGGATTTTCCAGGCAAAGATACTGGAGTGGTTTGCCATGTCCTTCTCCAGGGGATCTTCCCAACCCAGGGATCGAACCTGGGTCTCCTGCACTGCAGGCAGATTCTTCACCAACTGAGCTACCAGGGAAGCCCCAGCCATCTAGCTCATCAAATTAGTGTATGAAAAGTTTGTTTTTAAAGAAGAAATGTTAGAAGGTGATGATTGAATTTATTAAGCGATTTTTTTGTTTGTTTCTGGATTCCCAGAGTACACGAATTATTAGCAAGCTCTGTTTCCTTCAGGCCGAAAGGTTGCTGCTACAGGGCCCTTGTTGTTTAGTCACTAAGTGGTGTCTGACTCTTTGCAACCCTTTGGACTGCAGCGCACCAGGCTTCGCTGTCCTTCACCATCCTCTGGAGTTTGCGTATCTTTGATTTCCATCACCACTTCCTTTTCTATTCCCTGAAGAACCACAAGTGTCAGAATTGTGGCATAAATTTTGCAAAGTTTTTTATATCTGTTTTAAAAGTTGATTTTGATCAGCCTATAATTTTGTCGATATACATTTTTCAGTAAATGAGCTCCAAATTAGTGAAAAGAATTTAAAATGGGATGTAAAAAGCAATTAAAAAATAAATTTCAGATAAAATTTTTAACGCCCTAAATAGTTTTCTTTAAATTAATGTCAGCATATTTAAACTTTGTGCTGTAATTCAGTTTATATAATTTAAGAGGTTTAGTCATTTAGAAAAGTGCTATTCAAGATTTTCTTAATGTGTTATGTGTTTTACTGATGAATACTCAATGTAGAAGTTCAGTATAAAAGTGTTATGGAAAAGTCAAAATGATTTCTGATGGAATTGAGATGCAAATATATTTTTGTGTATCAAGGATGCCTTACTTAGAAAAAATTCAAAGTCAGCAATGCATCTCATTAAGACATTGGAGAACAAAATCTCTAGTAATGGTCTAGAACAACTTGAGTTACTTAACATTATCAAGTAGCAGGTAAACTTAACTAGAAATAAAAAAGAAATTGGCTAAGTTCAGGAAGGAGATAGTTAAATTAGAAAGACTATGAAATCAAAGTATTGGCAAAAGATATTTTGTTAAGCTGAAGTGGAAAAGATAAAATCTCATTCATCGTATTTCTTTATATGGCAAGAATTCTTCCTTTTTAGGGAATATGTGTTCTTTGTAGATTTCCCAAGTATACTATTTGACAGATAGCCCATTTATTTTGCAGTATTTAATTTCTCTATCTTAAGAAACATGTTAGTATATTCTGTTGTAGTAAATAACACTGGGAATGAAACTGGAATATTGTGAATTCATTCGTTTAAATTTAGGAGAAGTGTTTCTCAAGGAAAATCCACTTTTGTGTGCAACTCTTTGGTTGCATACAAATTTGACGCTAACACTTTTACTTCTGACAGGGACTATTTTGATTCTATCACCATTGACGTCAGTGTAGGAATTTTCTAGATGCCAGTTGCTTAAGATCATGACATTTATGATAAATTGTAGGAATTTGGATTCCCCGTCGTCTTTCAAGTTTCCTTTCCTTCACCCCTTAACATTTCCCACATTTTTTAGAATGCCTATTTTTCTATAGCATAGGGGATATAGAGGACCAAGAGCTCATTTCAATTTAGGCTGCCACATTTGGTTTGAAAACACCCAGTACTGAGGCAAGGCAGTATCTGCCGGATAGCAAATACAGGAGAACAATGTCTTTGCAGCCACATTGCCTGACTATGCACAGGGTTGGTGCCACTGTCGCGACTCCAAGAATGAACAACCTGTTAAAAGTCACCATGTGCTTATTAAAGCCCAGACCTATGGGAAGTGCTTTAAAAGGGATTATTTAGATCTTTGAAGATAACTGGGAGAAAGGCTTTGTTATTACTGTTTTCAGATAAGAAAACTGAAGTTGTTGTTGTTCAGTTACTAAGTTGTGTCCCACTCTGCAACCCCATGGACTGCAGCACTCTAGGCCTCCCTGTCCTTCATTGTCTCCCGGAGTTTACTCAGATTTATTTCCATGGAGTCAGTGATGCCATCCAACCATCTCATCCTCTGTTGCCCTGAAGTTAAAAGAGGTTAAATAATTTGCCCAAAATCACATAGCCAACAGCTGTGGTAAGGTGCCCAGTAAAGCAACTCCCTAAAAAAAATATAAGAATGGTAGTTCATTCCTCAGTTTTCTGTTTGGAGTAGATCAAATGTATCTAGAAATAGAAAGAAGAACATAATAGCACTAAATTTTATAATTGGTCAAAGTTTGTACAATCATTTTGTATGTTTTTTATTTACCTACCACTTATTTTTCATCTCTGGTGAAAAGTCACAACTCAATCATATGGCATTCTACTCTGGAATATAGTTGAGGATTAGAAAGTATACAGAAACTATTGCAAGTCTACATGTTAAAACCAAGCCTCACAAACTCAGCATCTGTGTATTATTTCACATTTAGTTGTAGCAAGCTTGTTTTTTAAAAGTATTAAGCATACTTTGTTAATATGTACGCATTATTCTAACATAGTAGCATCTTAAGTAGCAGAAATTATGCTACTCTTGAGTATGTAAAGATTAATTAAGAAATGTGTCCATGCCTTTAATCAGCAAATTAGATATCAAGGAGAAATGACCACAAGTGGCCAAACTGACAGGGAGGTGACTGCGGTGAGAAACAGCTCAGGTGGATTCCGGATTGCCATCAGAAAAAAATCCAGGGCTTAGAGGCTTTCACAGGGGCCTGAGGATATTACTGTGTTATGATAACTGTTGTACATATTGAGGAAAGGATTGAATTCTGTTCCATGCATTACATTCAGAAGTCAAGGAAATATAATGTCTTTCAAAATTGTTGTCCTCCAAAATCATTAAAAGATAGTCAAAAAAATCTTCATCCATCTGCCATACTTAAATCACATTTCCAGATAGCCAGAGTTTTACCATAATAATCTTAATGAGAAAACTTAAGTAATTGTTGAAAGATGAATACTTGTTAAGGAAAAAAATTCCAATAGGTTTTAGTTGTAAAATTTATTCAGAGGTAGGAAGTTCTCTGAGTTCAACTCTAAGTTCCAGAAGTTTTGTGTCTGGAATTTTTCATCAAGTTCTAGTATAAAACATCTACTAGAATTTTTTGTTTGAAACTAGTGTGAAAAATTGCTCTGTGGATATAAAACATTTTAATCTTGTGTTCAACTGATTGATCCCATGACCATAATTAAGATTTTTTTTCTCTAAGTGTATTGTTGACAATTGTAGAAGCCACTTTTTTTTTTTTTTTGGAGGTGGGGGTTGATGAAATAGAGAAGAGAAAGTTTGAAAATACATTGCGATGCATGACTCTGAGTCACTTTGAATCATAAAAGGTTAATCAATGCTGTATGGAAACTTTTATATCATCTGATCTACCTCATTTCATGATAGGAATGTAAATTGAGACAGCTGAGGCCTATAGAGGGTTGGTAACTTGCTCAAATTCCCACAGACAAGAGTTTTCATAGTCTGCATTCCTATTTGATCCATCCTGTTCCAATCTCTTACTCATTTTCTTGTCATCAGTGTATATTGGGAGGAAGTTGGGCTAAGTGAACAAAGAACAATATGGGATTCTAAAATGCCGTAAACCCTCCTTTATCAGAATTCTTCCTCTTGAGGTAAGACAGTTTCTCAGCAGCAGCACTGAGACTCAAACCCAGCTTTGAAGTCAGTTTGTCTGTTCTTTGTTCATCTTCTGCTAGGAAAGACTCAGCCTCGTGCCTTGATTCTTCTAAGAACCAGTTCACTCAAAAGAATGGGCTTTTCCAATTGGTTGTCAGTTCATTCTTCTGACAGCCACTTACTAAGTATTAACACCTACTGTGTGCCAGCCCCCAAGGTCATGAGGTGAATAGAGAAGATCATAGTTCCTTTCTTTCTGGGGACAACCCAGTCTAGGATTGGGACAGACTGAAAGAAACTAGAACTTTCTGTTTGAAACCAATGAGAAAAATTGCTCTGTGGATATAAAACATTTTAATCTTGTGTTTCAACTCATTAATCCTATGAGCATAATTTAGAGGAGTGTTTTTGTTTTTGTTTTTTCCTAGCACTGCAATAGGTACAGGAATCAGAACTGTGCGGGAATCTGGGAACTCATTGCTGTTAATTCAGCCTGTCTTCACTGAGGAGGTGTTCTCGGAGCTTAAATTGCTAGATTCCAGAAGCTCACACTGATCTTGCATTAGTCTCTAGAGAAATGAGGCGAAGAGAACTGAAAGCATTCCTCTCAGATTTACTTGGTAAAATATTTTTCTTCTAAATAGTGGTCCTCTGTAATCTCTAAGCTCTCTAGATGTTAAATATTTACAGTAAAGAGTCAACAAACCTGAGAAGAGAAATCATGGAGCAAAAAGGTTATGCTGCCTCCTGCTCTCAAAAAGAAGAGAAAAAGGCATCAGTAGAATCAGAAACACAGACAGGACCATGACTGAAAAGAACAGAAAGATTCCAGAACCTTTGTATTGTCCTTATTTTTATTATCTCCTCTTTCTCTCTCATCACTTAATAGTTAAACCAAAAAAGAGAGTTTGTTGCTTTTTGCAGGACAGCAAGGAAGTGGACAATGAGTGGAGGGGAGCTGCCGCGGCCAGCACAAGCAAGAGTCGCACCTGCACAGGGAGAGAACGGAGCGTCCCCGCTAAGAAAAATAAGAGAGAGACAAAAGATGGGGTTGAGAGGATCAGACCAAAATGGCTGATGCCTTCCTTTATTGTGCTGCAGTATATATAGGATAAAGTACGTGACTTCTGACATTCACAAGATTGTTCTTAATCTCCAAATACAATCACAAGACCCTTACCATTGTGTACAGATCACAATAAGATAATCTATCTTCTATCAATAAGATAATCTATCTTCTATGAAATGTTGCAAGAACCAAACGTCCTGGAGCCTTAAGGGTAATAAATTCTTCAGGGGGGCGGGACAGGGAGCTTAGGAACATGCCTAAGGCTCTGCATAACGCCGAGCAGCTCCCAAGACTTAACCCTTCACGGGCAGTCCCCCGCAGGAGCAGGACATGATGTCCTGCTCCATAGCCATTCCTGGAAAAGAGGATGTCCAGGGTAGAGTGGGTGGTGGTGACCACCTCAGGGAAGGGGAAACAGTGGGAAGCAATTGAGAGCTGACTTGGGCCTGAAGAAAGCCCTGAGGCTGGACAGCAGAAGACCTGGCGTCTTTCCTGTCTCTGTATTCACCATTTTATCCTTGATACAAAATTCAGGAAAATAACCTTCATAAGTAATAACAACTTCTCTCTGAAGTAGTACATTTTACTAAATGGTCATCGTGGATTGGGTTGTGATGGAAGGAAATTTTCTGCAGAAAGGAGGAAAGAACAAAATATATTTTATGAGAAGGAATGAACTCTGGGAATAGTTCTCTGACCCTTTGTGTCTTAGCGATATTCTCAGTCTGGGTGAGAGGAAATGGAACAAAGTACGGAATGTGGGGAAGTGGGAAGAGCTGAGACACAATTCATTCTCTGCCTCATTAAACGAAGTCATGTGTCTTTAAGAAATGAGTCTCTTATCACTGTAGGAAATTTCTCACTCTGGCCCTAACTCCTTGCCTAGAACTTAATAAGTGTTAGAATTTTTCCTGCCTTTCTGGGAATCATTTTCACCCTTATCTCAGACTCTCTCTGGGTCACCGTAAAATATAGTGGGGAATGGTATGAGTTCACAGGAAATGTGGAGAAAGATCTGGCCTTTTTATAATAATTTGTTGTAGATGTTAAAGCTCTTGGATTTGCATTTGATGCATGGGTTCACATATATCCTTCTAAATCAATTAGAAACTTTAATTGTCAGAATCAAGAAAGTCAGACAACCAGATTTTATACTTGAAAGTATAAAACGGATTTTGCTTACCAAAAATGACGACATAATTTACACACTATTTGCTATAGTTACCAAAGGTTGTATATCAGCATTTGCAAAAACACTGCCTTTCTTAATAACTGTGAATCACAGAAGAAGGCATCTATGCTGTTCTCAGAGGACTCGGCAGTGGTGGGGCAAAAGTGAGAACTGGCCTATGAAGCAGATCGGAATGTGCCCAGGCCCAACCAGTTGGTTGTGTGACTTGAAATCATTTCATCCTCTTGAACCTCCGTATCTTCATCAGTAGATAGAGCAAAGATGTGTGGCGCTTGATTTCCTACCCCCCTTTGTAGATCCCTGACTTTACCTGGTGCAGTAGCAGTAATTGTTATTTTTAAAAATCATATCTTTCCAGCAAAATAAATCTGCAGTGACTCTCAGGTTTAAAAAGAATCTATTTTGCACCATATTCCGCAAGCTGCCAAATATGGGGTTTGGCCGACTGCTAAAGAGAGCAGCCTGCTAGAAGGAGCAAATTCCAGAGCAGAGGGTCATTTTTTAGAATGCTTTGCCAAATACTCCCATATTTTCAAAGTTGTTGGGGGTGGGGGCCTTAAAACTTGAGCATTAGGAGAGAAACAATTGTTTAAAACACTCGGTGGATAGGTACACAAAAATGTTGAATTTTACAAATGTTTTTGAATAGTCCACTACATTCCAATGGCATGCCAAGTTGCACAGTCCTGCCACTTCCCTCCTTGTTATTTTTCCTACCCTATCTACTTTGCTTGCTGTCCCAAAGAACTAGGTAATGAGAAAACACAGGCAGGTCTTTATTTTTACTGGAATGTTTTTTCAGTTTGGCAAGTGGTTCTCAAACCAAGCAGCACAATAAAATCAACTAGGGAGTTTTAAAATCACATGATGACTGGGCCCCACCCCCAGGTAATTAAGTCAGAATATTTGAGGAAAGGAATCCAAGCATCTGTATGTTTCAGAAAAAGCTCCCCAGGTCTTTCTTACCTGCAACCAGGTTGTCTTGGCCCTTTAGTAGGCCAGCTGGCCTTAAAGTGTTCTATGACCACAGTACGAGTCAGCATCTGGCTAGAGCAAGAGATGGAGCTTAGAAGAAATTGTGCTTAGAAGAAATTTCAGTAGTAGATCCCCACTACTGAAAAGACAACTTTAAAAAGTTGATGAGGGGAGTATATTTCTTTAATGCCTCATTGTGGGATTTGACTATTCCTTTAGGTATAATATTTTTACTTACTATAATAAATTCACCATTAGGACTGATAGTGAATAATTTGTAAATATTAATTGATGTACATATATTGCTCAATATAGTGAAGAGGGTTACAAAAAAAAAAAAAAAAGCCTCCTTGGAGGATGGAGCTTATAAATCTTGGGATTCAAGAATTATGTACAACAGAACAAGACAGCAAAATCATATGTTGTACAGAGAGTGAAAACTAAAATAATTGGCAACAGGAATATAGCACAACTGTTTGGAATCACCTGAAAAAATGCTATGTGAGTCTGGGTCACCTTCTGAATGTCTTCTTTCACTCAGTCAACAGGCAGCAGTGAACATTAGCTCTTAGCTAGAAAATCTTAGCTCTACCATAGATGGACTCTGTGACCTTGGGCAAATCATGTTACCTTTATAATCCTCAAATTCAGATTTATGAGCTTTAATCTGTTAAAGTGGAAAAAATGCTGAAACATTTCTCATAGAGTTGCAAAGAATAAATAACATGATTTAAGCAAAATGCCTGGAAATTGATAAGAGCTCTATTTAACTGAATTTTATTCCTCCTTCTCATTGCATCTTCTGGACATATATACCACTAGGGCACCAGATCAGCCATGGGAATATGGGGCAAAAGAAATGCCTGAAGCTTCTTCATACCATAAATCCCTGCCATCTGTCAAAGATGGTGCCATCACCAGAAAAAGTAGACCCACTCTGTTCAGTTACCCTCAGCAAGAGACAGGCTAGCCAGATCATTCTCAGTCTTTATAATATTTTTATTTATATTAGGATACATAATGCATGTCTCACATCACTGCACAGATGGAGCAGAGAACTGTACTTTTGTAACTGATACAATAAGAGGAACATAGAAAAGTGCTTTTCAGTGCGTGCCAGGAAGAGCAACCCCTTCAAGGACACCACTGTGTGCACACACAGAACCATAACCACCCATCTAGGGGGTCCTTACTCTGTGTTCTGAGCCACAAAAACTCGTGCAGCCCCGCAGTGCTGAGATTGGATTTATATCAGCCATGACCCACCATTAAACTTCCAATCAAGTAAGTGAAATGAAAGTCACTCAGTTGTGTCTGACTCTTTGTGACCCCATGGACTATATAGTCCATGGAATTCTCCACTCAGTTGTGTCTGACTCTTTGTGACCCCATGGACTACATAGTCCATGGAATTCTCCAGGCCAGAATACTGGAGTGGGTAGCCTTTCCCTTCTCCAGGCGATCTTCCCAACCCAGGGATTGAAACCAGGTCTCCTGCATTGCAGGTGGATTCTTTACCGACTGAGCTATCAGGGAAGCCTAGGCAATCAAGTAAAATTAATGTTACTTCTTAGGTTGAACGGTAGGTGTTGTCTTTCCTTCCATTTAGTCACATTAATTCCTGTGGTACCTGTTAATGATTATTTGAATATCATTATTCTATTGCTCAGCTTTCTTTGGCTGACTGTTTCAGCTGAATGTAAGTCATAAACAAACCACAATTCTCTTGCTATTTCTATGTCATTTGCAAACAACAGAAAGCAACTCTGGTAATATAAGCAACAAAGAAATATTTTAAAAGATGAGGTCTCAGATAGGAAGAAAAAGAGGAACACATAGTCAAATCCCTATAGTCAAATACAGAAATGTCTGTGTAGGACAAAGCAGTTGATGGAATTGCCACTCCCAGAAAGCCACCACAAATCCACTGAATGTAAAACTCAATCAGATATACATATGGCTGATTCATGTTGCTGTACAGTAAAAACTAATAAAACATTGTAAATCAATTATACTCCAATTTTTAGAAAATAACTCAAACAGAGCTTCTGAGAATACTCTTTATGTGCAGGAACATCAGATTAGGCATCCAGAGCTCATAGGTTCACCTTCTGTGGATGAGGAGGCAGGATGAAGTACTAGTCCATACTCCTACCCTCATCTCCTCTGTATCCTGAAATTCCACACCTTCCCCAACGAGGAAAAGTGTGTGTATGCTGGAGAGCAAAAATAAAAGAAAATAGCCACTAAACATTCTAGAACAGTAGGAATCGGAGAATTAACATTTACTAAGTCCCATGCAAGGCAGCCTCTATACCGTGTTAGGGGCGCGGGCCTGCAGCCAGACTGTCATTGTTCAGATCCCAACTGAGCCACCTGCTGGAAGGAGCGGGGGTGGTGCTGAGCCTGGAACCTACGTCAGTCTGACTGTAGGGCCTGCTGTCCCAACACTGGTTAATCCAATCCAGTAAGTTTTGACTCTTTCATTCTTCATCACAGCAGAGATGCTAATTAGTTAGGGAAACCTTTAGGAAGCCTGCATCCCTTTCAGGCTTCATATCTTCTTAGGAAAAAATAAATTACCTAACCATAGTTATGGTACATATATATAATGGACTATTCAGTTCAGTTCAGTTCAGTCGCTCAGTCATGTCCGACTCTTTGCGACCCCATGAATCGCAGCACACCAGGCCTCCCTGTCCATCACCAACTCCCGGAATTCACTCAGACTCATGTCCATTGAGTCGGTGATGCCATTCAGCCATCTCATCCTCTGTTGTCCCCTTCTTCTCCTGCCCCCAATCCCTGCCAGCATCAGAGTCTTTTCCAATGAGTCAACTCTTCCCATGAGGTGGCCAAAGTACTGGAGTTTCAGCTTCAGCATCATTCCTTCCAAAGAAATCCCAGGGCTGATCTCCTTCAGAATGGACTGGTTGGATCTCCTTGCAGTCCAAGGGACTCTCAAGAGTCTTCTCCAACACCACACTTCAAAAGCATCAATTCTTCGGTGCTCAGCCTTCTTCACAGTCCAACTCTCACATCCATGCATGACTACTGGAAAAACCATAGCCTTGACTAGACGGACCTTAGTCAGCAAAGTAATGTCTCTGCTTTTGAATATACTATCTAGGTTGGTCATAACTTTCCTTCCAAGGAGAAAACGTCTTTTAATTTCATGGTTGCAATCACCATCTGCAGTGATTTTGGAACCCCCAAAAATAAAGTCTGACACTGTTTCCACTATTTCCCCATCTATTTCCCATGAAGTGATGGGACCAGATGCCATGAGCTTAGTTTTCTGAATGTTGAGCTTTAAGCCAACTTTTTCACTCTCCTCTTTCACTTTCATCAAGAGGGTTTTTAGTTCCTCTTCACTTTCTGCCATAAGGGTGGTGTCATCTGCATATCTGAGGTTATTGCTATTTCTCCCAGCAATCTTGATTCCAGCTTGTGATTCTTCCAGTCCAGCATTTCTCATGATGTACTCTGCATAGAAGTTAAATAAGCAGGGTGACAATATACAGCCTTGACGTACTCCTTTTCCTATTTGGAACTAGTCTGTTGTTCCATGTCCAGTTCTAACTGTTGCTTCCTGGCCTGCATACAGATTTCTCAAGAGGCAGGTCAGGTGGTCTGGTATTCCCATCTCTCTCAGAATTTTCCACAGTTTATTGTGATCCAAACAGTCAAAGGCTTTGGCATAGTCAATAAAGCAGAAATAGATGTTTTTCTGGAACTCTCTTGCTTTTTCCATGATCCAGCGGATGGTGGCAATTTGATCTCTGGTTCCTCTGCCTTTTCTAAAACCAGCTTGAACATCAGGGAGTTCACAGTTCACGTATTGCTGAAACCTGGCTTGGATTACACAGCCATAAAAAGGAATGAATTTGAGTCGGTTCTAGTGAGGTAGATGAACTTAGAGCCTGTTATACAAAGTATAGTAAGTCAGAAAAAGAAAAATAAATATTGTATATTAACGCATATATATGAAATCTAGAAAAATGGTGCTGATGAACCTATTTGCAGGGCAGGAATAGAGACACAGTCATTGAGAGCAGACTTGTAGACACAATGGGGAAGGAGAGGGTGGGACAAATTGAGAGAGTAGCTTTGCAACATGCATTACCATATGTGAAATAGATGGCTAGTGGGAAGTTGCTAAATAGCACAGGAAGCTCAGTTTGGTGCTCTGTGACAACCTAGAGGGGTGGGATGGGGTGGGGGTGGTAGGAGGGAGGTTCAAGGGTGAGGAGATATAAGTATACTTATGGCTGATTTACAAAGTTGTATGGCAGAAACCAACACAACACTGTAAAGCAATTATCCTCCTATTAAAAATAAATTTAAAATTCTTTTTTACAAACTAGTTGAATACTTGGCACTTTTTTTTCTTTTATGTAACTACTTCCATTAAATCTTGACTTCAGTTTGCTCTTGGGCTCCTGATTTGGGGACGGATGTCTCATTCACCAGTAAGAACTTAACCAGTTCTATTGTTAGATTTTAAATGGTGGCTTATTGAAGTAGTCCAGGGATTACTAAATTTTTAGACAGGGAAATTCTGAGCAGGAGATTCAGCATTGGTCCTGAAGAACAGCGTGAGTTCAGGAGAGTCAGGGAGCACCTGGCTTCTACCGTCACAATCTTCTTAAGGTCACCCCGGGCCTCTTGAGGCTCTTATCGCTGCTTTTCTCCAGCTGACATTTGGCTGTGGAAGGAAATGGAAGTCAGGAGAGAGGAAGATGATGCTGTACCTCCTTACTCAAAACACACACTTGTCCTTATTTCAACAACGTTTTCCGATCCAGCTGTCAAACTTCAAGCATGAAAAAAGAGGAACTAGCAAACATAACCAGATTTCCTCTTGGACACCAAATGCTAGGGCTTACCAGGGGCAGTGGTAAGGAATCTGCCTGCCAATGCAGGACATGAAGGTTAAATCCTTGGGTCAGGAAGATCCCCCGGAAGAGGATATGATAACCCACTGTAGTATTCTTGCCTGGGAAATATCATCGATAGAGGAGCCTAGAGGGCTACAGTCCATGGGGTCACAAAGAATCGGCCATGACTGAGTAATTGAGCATGCGCTAAATGCAGAGCAGAGGAGGTTACAAAAATTCTAAAGAACAAAACTCACCAGGGTTTTTACTCTCCTGTGGTTAAACCTCGATTTGGAGGTATGCATGCATGCATACTCAGTTGATAAGTCCAATTCTTTTTAACCCCATGGACTGTAGCCTACTAGGCTCCCCTGTCCATGGGATTTTTCAGGCAAGAATACTGGAATGGGTTGCCATTTCCTCCTCCAGGGGATCTTCCTCACCCAGGGATTGAACCTGCATCTCCTGCATTAACAGGAGGATTCTTTACCACTGAGCTACCTGGTGAGCCAATGTTAAAATATAAAACATATAGCAAGTGCTTCTCTTCCTAACGTTGTCAGATTTAGGGGCTGGGAGGAATAGCGAACATGACAGACTTATTCTAAATGACTATTCATGGCTTACCTGAAATTCAAAGTTAACTGACTGTCTAGCAACCCTTTTCTCCTTCCCTCAATCTTTCCCAGCATCAGAGTTTTTTTTCCAATGAGTTGGCTGTTTACATCAGGTGACCAAAATACTATAAGAGGTGTCCAAAGATTCGGACACGACTGGGTAACTGAACAACAACAGCTAGCAACCCCACGCCCCTGCGTTCATCTCTTCAGTACCACTGGCCGTGACTGGCTTCGGTCAGAGAGATCTTTGCTGAGTGGAGATTGAAAGGAGCACGGGTGGGTGTATTCCTGTCCAGGACTGGGTTTGGCTCCAGTTCTAGAGCCTTTGTTGAAAGAATGGAGAAAGGCTGATCTCGTCTGTGTTTGAAAAACATTGACCTAAACCTTTCAATAATAGCACTGAATGTAAATAAATATCTACTTAACTATCATCTCTTCCAGATGATTCTAATATCCTAAAATAATAAGGTCATCACATTCCTCAATTCAGTCACCTGAGATTGTTACTCCAGGGAGGTACCTAATTACAAGATGTCTTTTCAGTAGTGGTAGTTATATGTTTATGATGCAATTTGATACTGTGAGGTTTTCTTACAAAATTCAATTGGTCATTACAAGTAGGCTTATAGTCTTGATAAATTAAGATTAATTTAAAATGTATCACCAAATTTAAGTCACAAAAACTCCATAAAGGCAGGAACAACATACAAAAGGAAGACAGTGTTAGGTGATAGTTAAGGATAAAAGCAATGGAATTATACCTCCTGGGCTTAGTGTCTCCAAAAGGACATTTCAGTGATGACTTCCATTTCCTCACCAATAAACTAAATGTCAACCCAATAGGGTTTTTTTTTAATTGAGATTTTTGACACTTTTTGTAATTCTTGATCCAGAATAAATGCTCAAGACATTTTACCTGTTTTAGATTCTACTGAAAATTTTTATCCTTGGGACTCAAAACATACCCATGAAAAATGAGCACGTTTTCACTTCTGAAAAGAAACCCATGTGCCAGCAGAAGCAAAAATAGATGTCCTTGTTTTCAAATGAAGACGATTTCTTTATAGGAAAGATGACTATTAATGATGCCTTATAGGCAGTTGAACATATCTGCTATTCATAGCAGGATCTTAAGCCATGAAGTTAGTGTTTATTTCTATTAATATAAAGGAATCATTCCTAAGTCATGGCATAAAGTTTTCATCTCCAGCCCACACCATAAACACACTGGAAACTGCCATTCCTTGGGAGGGATAGAGAAACTGGGGGCTATTGAAGGCACTGTTCTGTGAATCACATAGGAAGGGCTCACTTGTAGACTAGACTGAAATAAGAGTTGACCCTTCCCTGGTGACTCAGATGGTAAAGAATCCACCTGCAATACAGGAGTTATTGTTTAATCACTCAGTCGTATCCAACTCTTTGCAACCCCATGGACTGCAGCATTTCCAGGCTTCCTGTCCTTCACCATCTCCTGGAGCTTGCTCAAATTCTTGTCCATTGTGCAGTGCAGGAGACCTGAGTTCTGTCCCTGTGTCAGGAAGATCCCCTGGAGAAGGGAATGGCAACTCACTCCAGTATTCTTGCCTGGGAAATCCTATGGACAGAGGAGCCTGGCAGGCTACAGTCTATGGGATTGCAAAGAATTGGACACGACTGAGTGACTAAGCACATTGCACACCATCACCTGCCCAGCCATCCTCTGAGACCAGGGTCCTGCTTGCAGAGAAAGCCACTCTGAAGCCACTCCCAGAGAACTGGCAAAGCTTTTTCCAGTCTCCTCGTTTCTGGAAAGTGGTGTGTTTATTCCCTCCCAGGCCTTTTCACTTTTATTCTGAATCACAGGAAAAATAATAATAGTAAAAATCTGTCTGTATTATGACTGGCTAAACAGATGGGGATTTTCTTCGAAGTAATATTTTCAAGAAGTGTCACCTAGCAGCTGGATTCCTTTGCCTGTACAGAACTTGCTCCCTAAAAGCTAAAAGAAATGGAAGCACTTGGGGTGGTAAACTTGTGTCAGTTTGGAATCAGTTTGGAACAGTTTAAAACCTCTCAAATCCAGCACATTCTAAAGCTTTAAATGCTATCCACTAAGAAATCATATCTGAGGAATTTTTCCATTAAACATTTAGTCTGGTTCAAACCTAATAAGATGCTAATCTTTTCAAAACTTGTTTTCCCTTATTTGGCTTTCTTACTTTTTGTAAAAAGTGAGTAAGAATTTAATATACCAGAACTGTTGAATACACTGGGTGGAGTAGAATGTACCCTAAGCTTGGTTTCCAGAGAACTAGGTCCAAACCTGGCTTCCATAACTAGGTAATTTTACAACCTTGGGCATCACTAAGCCATTGTGAACCTCTCTATAAATGAAAATAATGCCACCTGGAAATGTGCTGTGTGCTTAGTCGCTCAGTCATGTCCAACTCTTTGCGACCCCCTGGACAGAGGAGCCTGACAGGCTACATACAGTCCATGGGGATTGTACATTAAATTATGGAGCTTTTATATAAGTACTCAGCTCATGTAGTAGGTATTCAATAAATGTTAACATCTGTGGCCACAGAGGCGATCTGGTCACAAGCTTCATTAGAGCTTCTTCAATTAAATGTGAAATGAATTTTACTCATAGAAACTAAAATAGCTTGAGAAGACAGACCTCATTCTAGGATGAGTAGCAGAAATGCAGAACTGTAGAACTGTGCTTTAATTCACTGAAGATTAAAAACTATGCAAAATCAGATTAAAAACTATGTAAAACTATGTAAAATCAGAACTGTGCTTTAATTCACTGAAGATTAAAAACTATGCAAAATCAGAATAGCATGTATTTCATCTGCCAGAATCTTACCCTATTTCTTTCCTTTTATTTGTTTAAGCATAAGATATTAGGATGGCACAGACATTTGAAGATCTAAACTATTTGTAAATATGCGTGTGCATATTTTTAAAAGTTGTTCCAACTGTATTTGTGGCAGAGGTCAGCAACTTTTTTTTTCTGTAAGGAGACAGAGATAGTACAGTTTTATTCTTTGCAGTCCTCATAGTCTCCTGAGTGAGAAACAAATTCTTTTTTTTTTTAATTTAATTTATTTTTTAATTGAAGGATAATTGCTTTACAGAATTTTGTTGTTTTCTGTCAGAGTAAGGGACTGATTCTTAATCAGAATTACTTAATTCTGCCACTTTAGTGCAAAACTAGCCATAGAAAATAGTAAACTAAAGAACATGACTGCGTTCCAATAAAACTTTATTTACAAAAACTGACGGTGGGGGAAATTCGGCCCGTAGGACAATTTGCTGATATTTGGCCTGGAGCATGATATAGAGTCCATTTACAAATTAGGCATAATTGAGATAACTTATGGAGAAGGCAATGGCACCCCACTCCAGTACTCTTGCCTGGAAAATCCCCAAGGCTGAAGTCCATGGGGTCGCTGAGAGTCAGACACAACTGAGCGACTTCACTTTCACTTTTCACTTTCATGCATTGGAGAAGGAAATGGCAACCCACTCCAGTGTTCTTGCCTGGGGAATCCCAGGGCCGGGGGAGCCTGGTGGGCTGCTGTCTATGGGGTCGCACAGAGTCGGACACGACTGAAGCGACTTAGCAGCAAGATAACTTATCCAAGGAGAAAAATATGTATGACTATATGTATATTCATATTCATAAGATTAATTCAGCAGTTTATATCATTAACCTTAGTATATTTATTTTGCTAAATTTATTTCTTTATAAGAGCATCATGGCTTGCTGAATTTTAAAAAATAGGGTGGTTCTTAAAGTAGATTCAGTTGAGAAGCTGGTATGTTATCATGCTGGAATCAGTTTGCATTTCACCATTGCTTTTTGAAGTGCTAACTGGAGCCATGTGTACTTGCGCAATAGGCTTTACTCTTTTCCTGTGGTAGACACATTTCAAAGTTGGACTCAAACCCATTACACAAATGTCCAGGACAGGATTTCCTTCTCCTGCACAAGAATATCTTGTGAATTTCCTGAGTAGTACATTCAAGCATAGCTTACCTGACAGCATCAGAGCCATTGTGTTCTAAGGAATTTCCTGCAGAGATTAAACTGGTTAGACTTAGATCTGTGTTTTATAACTATATCCCATATTAACCTTTAACAATACCTTTTAAGAATGTTTATGCGTGATTCCTTTATCCAGGAAGAGATTGAAAATAAGGAAATACCTAGACCATCAGAGAACTTTGAGAATTACAGAAGGCTATCACATTATCCCCTTTGGGCCATAATAATGAGAGGCCAGTTCAATCTTCAGGGCCTTAACGATCATCCAGGACTAACATGAACATCAGAAAGGCAGCCAGTCTCTCACCATTTAGAGATTCTAATTTTATAAATTCTAATTCTTTTGTATTTTGAGACTATCTGTGAATCAGAAGCTTTATGTACAAGTAGCAAGGTAAATACAGTTAGCTGTCAAAAGGCCCCACAATATCAGTGTCTTAACACTGGCTTTTCTTTCACATTTCTCAGTCCAGGGTGGGTGCAGTGACCCCACTGCAGCTTGTACTGTGCGCTGGGGAACTCATCCCTCTAAGACCACAGCAGAAAGAAAGACAGAGGTGTTGCTAGGAAACAGCACACCTGCCCTTCACTGCCTTGGCTGGAGGTGACACATTGTCACGTCTTCTCATCATTGGCCAGAACCAGCCCACATGGCTCCCACCTCACTGCAAGGAGCACCAGTGCACATGGATATTTGGTGATGAGTAGTGAGGCTTGACACAGGATAACATTTTAAAAATTTGGTTCTTGTGCTGAGTTGAAAAATCAGATAAGGACTAATAAGAAACTTATTTTCTCACATTTATTTAGTTGGTTTTAACAAAGGCATAAGCTGATAGAATGCTTGCTACATTCTCTGCTTGCTTTTCTACTTGTCTGTGGTGTTTACAATTCTCTACCCCTTAACCCCTTGTCTAATCATGTAATCCTTAATATCTGTGTTATTAAATTGATACTTATGTATTTCTTTGTAGTGATAGCCTACCTTCTAAGTGTGTGTGTGTATCTTACTTCTCTAGTTATAATCAGTACAGGAACACAGTATCAATGTGTACTCAATAAATGTTGGTTAATTAATATATTAAGGTAATTTTGCATATACCAGTGAATATGGAGACATATTCAGTAAACTTCGGTATCATCAAGAGCATGAAGATTAAGAGTGACTGCCTGTAGTTTTCATTTCTAGACAGCTTAGGGAGTATTGTTTCTCAAAGTATAGCCACTGAACTAGAAAGTCTATTGTGGAGTCCAGGAATCTATAGTAGTTAAAAAATGCTTTTAGGCAGCTTTTCCCCCCATTCTCAGTGAAAATGGTCCTTTTGAAATCCATTAGAAAGACTATTCTATTTGGGTGCTTGTTGCTGTAAGCAAATTAGCTTATACATAATTGATAAATGGAGCAATGAAGTCATTCAAACATGTCACTCTAAATGCAGTTTTCCCCAGCACCTTAATGGGTATGCCACCAAGTACCAGCACCTGAATGCCAGTTACGCTGGCACAGCGCACATGGACTAACACATTGTGGACACAGTGCTCGTTCCCCTCACATGCTTCCTCTTGGCTTAGTTTTACCATGTGTATGATTTCTTGGAAAAATTTATTACCTGGCTCGCCCCACACTAAGTTCATTTTCCCTTTGTTGCCATAATTCTGCAGCTTCAACATTTTCTTACTCCCCTCCAGGAAAGACCTATATGTAGTGTAGTATTTAATTGTTAGGAATTTAGCATGCCTTAAGAATTTTGTGCTATAATTTTTATTTGAGTTGCTATTGGTTTTGTTTGTGCTTTGGCCCAAAAAATGTGTAGCTTTTGAGTAAGCTGTCCAAAATCTATTTTTACTGCAAGCTCTCTTATTTTTACATTTGACTTTGTAGAGCACGTGACGTTGCTGTAGGAATGACTATGTTACATTATAGTAGAACCCAGGCCTGTGTTCTTACAACTTCAACTGCATATATTTTGTAGAATAAAGGATGTCAGTAACAAAATTGGCACTGCACCTATTTGAGAATTTGCCGTGTGGAGGCAGTTTTCTGACCTCTTATCCTTTATGTATGAAACTGCTTTAGCATTCCCAAATGGAGTTCATGTAGAGAATCTCACTTCAATCTCAGAGCAATACCACTGGATTACTGTGAATGCTTCTACCTGAAGTCTTGGAAATTGAGGCTGAGAGGAGATGTTCTGCCTAAGGGAGATTAGTGATATAGTTCTCATGATAATTAGATGTTCTACTCAAGTAACTATATTTTGAGCATCTACTTTATGCAAGGCACTGAAGATAAAGAGATAAATAAGATGAAACCCAGCCCTCCTCCAGCCCACTTCCTCCCATTGATGTGGGCACCCTTTTCAGCTTGGGCTGGGTGGGGCCCAGAGAACTGCCTCTATCCCAGAGAGGCAACGGCATTGCTACTTTCTTAGAAGAGCTGACAACTGAGTACCCTGGTGGCTCTGTGCAAGGCGTAGGACTCTTGGGTGGCTCCTGGCTAAGGGGCCTTCGCCTGTTGCCAACTGGAAGCCTGTTGCTTGATTCTGTTTCCTCACCAGTCCCTGTTCTAGCCTCTACCCTTGACCTTGACCTATCCAGTGCAAACAACTCCAAGACTGCAGAAGTCCTGTTGCCTCTTATCTTTCTGCCTTGTATGACCAATAACTTCATCCACAGGTACATAGTAAAGATGGATAATCATTGCTTCATGTTCCTCATCTGAGGCAGTTGACAGGGAATTCAAATAAGAGCAAGGAAATCGTTTACTCCTCTGGGTCCCATCAGTAAACTAGTCATGGTATCCTATCCAAGGGATTTCAACTGCTTGGACCTCAGTGTCTTCACCATTTAAGTATACTTTCTAATGACATAGCCTACATGAGGCCTTTTCCAACTGTAGCCTTCTGAGACTCCTCAAGGACACACTTGGGTATTTTCAGTGTGTGCTCAAAGGAGGGCTCCAAGGAACCAGGTACACAGAGCTTTATGGAGAGAGAGGACTTGCTGGTGTCCTGACTTTCCTGAGATGGTTCTGTATCTTAGACAAGCCTCAGAGCTATTTATAGACTGAATGATCACCATGGTGGCACCTGATATGTATGGGATATTTAAACATTTTAAGTGATTTCCCTGGTAACTTAGCAAAGAATCTGCCTGCAATGCAGAAGACCAGAGTCCGTTCCATGGGTTGGGAAGATCCCCTGGAGAAGGAAATGGTTACCTACTCCAGTATTCTTGCCTGGAGAATTCCACGGGCAGAGGAGCCTGGTGGGCTACAGTCCATGGAATCACAAAGAATTGGACACAATTGAGCAACTAACACTCTCAGATGATCATGGATTTTTAAAAACCCATTATAGAAAGAATGGAGCTGTTTAAGATACAGAGACAGTAATAAAGAAGATAACTATGTTTGAAGGCAATTCAAATTATTTTTAATGAATACAATATTGGAAAAGATAATCATTTTCAAAATTAATGAAAAGGCTCTACAATATTCATATTACTATCAATTTCATTACTTGATTTGTTGTGTTGTTTAGTCACTAAGTTTTATCTGAATTTTTTGCAATCCCACAGACTGTAGTCTGCCAGGCTCCTCTGTCCATGGAGTTCTCCAGGCAAGAATACTGGAGTGAGTTGCCATGCCCTCCTCCAGGGGATCTTCCGCACCCAGGGATCGACCTCAGGTCTCCTGCATTGGCAGGCAGATTCTTTACCACTGAGCCACCAGGGAAGCTCCTCATTACCTGATTACAGATATATGAATCCTAAATGTATGTGTTTAGAGTGAATGACATTTAAGGTTATCTTATTCTCTCTGACACCCCAGTCTTTTTCTGCTTTAGGAAAATGAGGTCACCTACGTTCTGAGGTCTCTTCTAGTTGTAGTTTTGATTCCATGATCCTACTTAGGCAAAAGCCACAACACATTTAATGTTTATTTACTTGGTCAGTGTTTAGCCTGTGGTTGGGCATTTAAATATCCCAATGAAGACTGAAAACAACAGAGCAGAGAATGGTGAAACACAGACAAGGGAAGAGAAATAACTGTAAACCAGGGGAAAACAAGGGGAAAGATGGAACAGTGCTTTTACCATTTCTTTTTAATTTCTCCCACAGGCTTAGAAAATAGAATAGGTTTTTGTATGCTAGTAGTAGTCTTATAAATGAATTAAACATATCATCAGCACTTACCCATTTATTTCACAAGTATACAAAGTCAGGTAAATGTGTTCTACACTGCCCACATAGATGGTATGTCATATGTTCGAGAAGTTGTAGTTTGAAGTAAATGTACCCTATCTTAAGAGTGCTGTATTTGTTTTATATTCTCATACTTAATGATCTGTGACCTAATTTCTTTCAGCCCTAACCATGCTTATTCTATGGGTTTAAAAGAAGAAAGAAAAATTCTACATATACACAATTATACATCACACGTCAGAGAAATTAAATATGGAAATACATTTAAATATGTACGTGGTTCATCCAAATCTTAGTATCTATCCTTCATCATGTTTCCTTTTGTCTCCCATTAAAGACAAAATAGCTGGGAAGGTTTTTTCTCTTAATGGGCTGATAAGTAACCAAGTAAAACATATTGTACTTTTACCCAGTGCTAGTGGCAGGAAGCCCAATTTGCAGAATTCCCAATTACACAATCCTATATTAGCCACCAAAGAGAAAGGTTTTTTTTAATGTTTAAATAGGAAAAACAAGGACCTGGTATTCTTTAAAAAGCAAATCTGACAAAGGGTACAGGGGCTCAGAGGGTAAAGCATCTGTCTGCAATGCAGGAGACGCAGGAGACAAAGGTCCAGTGCCTGGAAGGAAACGGCAACCCACTCCAGCATCCTAGCCTGAAAAATCCCATGGACAGAGGAGCCTGCCAGGCTACACAGTCCAAAGGATCTCGAAGAGTTGACCATGACTGGGCGCCTAAGCGCACGCGTGCACGCACACACAGATACACACAGGAACTCTATTATTTGTTTTAAACACATATGAATCTACAATTACCTCAAAACATAAAATTGAATTTGAAAAAGACATTGTTTATGGTTATGGTGGTGTGGACTAAAAAAAGTCAGCTGCTCTATGAGTAAACAAAGGATGTTGAGGCCATCAAGCCATCAGCCACTGCCGCTGTCCCCGGCAGCATACCTTGAGGGGATCCAGGACGGAAAAAAAAACCAGGATACAGGCCCTAGACGGTGCCTATCAAAGGAGCGATTTCCGTGAGCTCAGACTCTCGTATCTTTCCATACATTAAAAAAGTACTAAATTCATTACCTTGAGATGTCTGGTTTGCTTTAATTAACAGTAATCTTTTGATGTTTGGATTACCTTGTTTTGTTGCAAAAACGCCTGTGTATCCTAGCCCCTCCCTTACCTCTTCAGAGCAGTTCCTTGGAGTTGAGAGGCTGTCTCCTGTGCTTAAGTCCTCAGAAAGCATAATTCCCAACTCTTAGGTAGTGTATTTTGTTTCATTTGGCAGTAGCTAATTGAGCCGCTTTGATTTTTCAATTTATGGTGCGTGCTTAGTCACTCAGTCTTATCTGACTCTTTGTGACCCTTTGGACTGTAGCCCGCCGGGCTCCTCTCTCCACCGGATTTTTCAGGCAAGAATGGTAGAATGGGTTGCCCTTTCCTTCTCCAGGGGATCTTCCCGACCCAGAGATCAAACCTGAGCCTCATGTGTCCCCTGTATTGCAGGCAGATTCTTAACCTACTGAGCCATCAGGGAAGCCCTTATTTATGGCAAAATATATATAAAATAAAATTTACTGTTGAACCATTTTAAAGTTACAATTCAGTGACATCAAGTACATTTATAATGTTGTGAAACAATAACAATAAAGTTCCAGCACTTTCCACCACCCCAGAGAGATATTCCGTATCCCTGGAGCAATCACTCACCTACCTCCCTCCCCTCAGGCTCTGGAAACCACAAATCTGCTGTTTCTATTAATAGGCCAATTCTTTATGTTCCATATAAATGGAATCACACAATTTGTGAGCTTTGGTGTCTAATTTCTTTCATTTAGAATGTTTCCAAGGTTTACTCATGATATAGCACATATCAGTACTTTCATAGTACTTTCCCTCTTTTTATAGCTGAATAATATTCCACCATATGGATAAATCATATTTTATTAATTCATTAGTTGATGTAATATTAAGGTTGTTTCCATCCTTTGGCCCTCATGAATAGTGTTTCTCTGAACAACTGCATACAAGCATTTGTGTGAACATGTTTTCACTTTTTTGAGTATTATACCTGCGATTGGAATTATTGGGTCATACGGTAGCTGTTTAACTTTTTTAAGGAACCACCAAACTTTTCCTTATCAGCTATACCATTTTACATTCCCATCAGCAATATATGAGTGTTCCAATTATTCCAAATGCTTTCCAAAACTCATTTTTCTGGTTTGTTTGCATTTTTTCAATGACCATCCTATTGGATAAGAAGTGGTATCTCACTGTGTTTTGATTTACTTTTCCTTACTAATTAATACCGTTGAGCATCTTTTCACATGCTTATTGGCAGTTTATGTAGCTTATTTGGAGAAATGTCCTTTAAAGTCCCTTGTCAATTTTCTGATGAAGTTGTCTTCCTCCTTGTTACTGAGTTGCTTCTTATTTTAAAAAGGAAATGAAGATTTCGGTTGTGCAGGAAATGTCTTTTTCTAGACTTAAGTGGTAGTTACATGGATGAATTCACTTTGTGATCATTTATGCCCTTATGTACATTTGTCAAAAATGAGGATATGTGCCATTTTCTGAATATATCAGTTTCCTAGGGCTGCCGTAACAAATTCCCCCAAACAACAGAAAAGATTCCCTCACAGTTCTGGAGGATCAAAGTCCAAAATCAAGATGGTGGCAGGGCGAGTTTCTCTCTGAAGACTAGGATTCTCTCCTAGTCTTTCTGGCAGCTCCTGGAATTCCTTGGAATACCGTGGCTTGTAGACACATATCTGTAGTCTCTACTTCTGTCTTCACATGGTCTTCTCCTTGTTTCTGGTTCTAAGTGTCTCAAATCTCCCTCTCCCTTCTCTTACAAGGATACCAGTCATTAAATTTTCAAGAAAGAAAGTTGTGCGGGCTCTGGAAACCACAAATCTGTTTCTATAAGAAGCCAATTCTTTATATTTTGTATAAATGAAATCACACAATGTGATGTCTAATTTCTTTCATTTAGAATGTTTCCAAGGTTTATTCATGATACAGGATGTATCAGTACTTTTATAGTACTTTCCCCCTTTTTATAGCTGAAAAATATTCCACTGTATAGATAAATCATATTTTATCAGTTCATTAGTTGATATAATATTAAGATTGTTTCCATCCTTTGGCTCTCATGAATATTGTTGCTCTGAGCAACTGCATACAAGCTTTTGTGTGAACATGTTTTCAGCTCTTTGAGTATTTGAGTCAGTCATGTCCTACTCTTTGAGACCCCAAGGACTGTAGCCCATCAGGCTTCTCTGTCCATGGGATTCTCCAGGCAAGATTACTGGAGTGGGTATTTCCTTCTCCAGGGGATCTTCCCAACCCAGGGATTAAACCTGGGTCTCCTGCATTGTAGGCTTTACCATCTGAGCCACCAGGGAAGTCCCATTAAATTTTGTATCCACTCTAAATACAGGATGTTCTCATCTGGAGACCCTGAATTACATTTGCAAAAGTCTCATTTCCAAATAAAGTTGCATTCACAGATACCAGCGCTTCAGCCTTGGGCTTATTTTGGGGGAGATACTTCAACCCATTACACTGAATATATGTCATGCTTCAATTTGTTAAAAACAGAATTTAAAGAAAAGATATGGTAAATAATTATAGGAAAATGTGGCAATCTGAGTTTCTGTGTCAACAGATCTGTAGGTTTAGTGAAACAAGAGAATTCATGCAAACTTGCCACCCTATAAAGGAAAACTTCTTAAAAGTTTTTGAAAATGTTTTTGCTAAATACAGTTCTGAAAATAACATCTTCAAATAATTTTCAAAGGACATTGATGCATTTTTTCTTCTTTATTTAAGAGGAAGCTCATGAAAACAGTGACATCTTCCCATGTAGAGAACATACTTTTCTTTAAATATATTTTTAAGATACTTAAGAGTTTGGGGGGTTTTGTGTTGTTAAATCCAGTCCTCTATTAAAATGTCCAGAAAGAATATTTATGTGTTCACACTGTTACCCAGTATGTACTCATTTTTTCCTTTTGTCCTTTAACCATCAGTAATGTTGAGATGTGGGCCTTTTGACCATTGTGATCCTCAGCTTTGGTCTGGTTTGACAGTTTGGCTGAGATTCATGTCATAAAAGGAATATGATACCTGCCACTTAACCCCAGGACATTTATATTTTAGTCTAACATGTAGTTGGACATAACCAGCTTTTGTCAAGGCCTCATTTCATGTCCAGTTAAATAAATATGTAAATGAAGCAATCCTTTCTTCTCAAAGATGACGTTTCATCCAATATATTAAAAGTTATTTGAGTTCCTAAATATGAAAAGCCATAGAGTATTGTAGTTCTGTGAAAAGCTGCTTTACTATGAGAACATACTAATGTAACAGTTCAGACAATGGCCTTATTCAGAAGACTAAAAGCTAAGTAGCCCATTTTCTGGACCCCAGTGCATTTTTGCAATTTTTTTTTTTCTTTTTGGGTAGTGCTATCTGTTAAGAAATAAATGACAAGGCTTTGATCCACCACATTTGCAAATTGTCCCCTCTGTGAAATATGTCTTCAAAGAGAAACTTTGGAAGCTTTCATATGTAAGATTGCATGAAGTTTTTGAATAAGTCCTAATTACTTCACCAGGGAGTGAAAACTTGTCTTTACTTTACTTGACTGGTGTTTTTTTAACTAACCTAACAGTCATTTTAAGTTGACTGGAGTTCATCCAGAAAATCACTACTTGTTGGTAAAAGGTTAAAACTTGAATTTTAAAAATTGGATTTCTTTTTCACAAAGCTCTTTTTATACTTTTAGAGGTTTAAAAGGCAAGTACTTTATAGAAAGTGTCAACACAAATTATATTACTGATCTTTCATCATAATATGAAATAGTAGTTGCACTCAAGACATGAAGGAAAAATATGCTTCAGGATTTGGTTGTGAAATAACTGACATACAGCAGAATCACTCAGTCCTGTAGTTTTTCACTCTAGACGCCAGGCAGGGGTGTCAGTTTGTGGATCATTCAGCTCTGCCCTCCTAATAAGACCAGTCTGACACAAAGCAGCAATTATTCCGTGGTGACATCATCACCATTCTGCCCTTTCACTTGTATTTAAATGAATTGTTCTTGGGTTGCCTAATGGAAGATTTCAAGTTTAAATCTGACCTAGCAATGGAAGTCGGCATGAGCTCTGTGTCATGTCTTCATTCTGTTTTATTTCCACTTTCTGGCAGTGCTTCTAACACAGACATAACATTCTGAAAGCAGTTTCCAACTTGAAATATAGAGTCCTCTCAGGAGATTTTTGTATATTTAATCACCTGTCTCAATGAGGTGTCATCCTTTTTCATAATACATAGAGATTACCCCTAATTATGTCCCAATGTATGTTTATTACCAAATCTCTTTTAGATAGCACATAACTTCTGAATGATTAGCTAGGAAAGAAAAAAGCTAAGATTGTTAGGCTTTATAAAACTGGCATTAAAATTACAATAGTCAGAATTACAGTAATCACTTAAGGCCCTTGAAGTTGGTTTTTTTTTTACCCCTGGTTTTAACCTCTTAGTTGTCTTATTTGATTATGCCTTGTGTCTCACAAGTGACTAAACGTCTTTGGAGGCAGGGCTAATGTTTATTTTGCCTTTTAATCACTGATAGTTCTTTCACATTACCTTGCACAGGGTAGACCTTTATTAATGTTTGCTGAATGAATACCGCATATTCATAATGTAGTCACATATACAGATTTATTTACATACTTGTGACAGAGCAGGCCTAGTATTTTTTCTCTCTTACTCTCAGTCTTTTCTTTTTTTTTTAATAGCTGTAGGAGAGGCTGGAGAAACAAGAGGGAAACATTAGTTCAACCAAGTCATTATAGCCTTTCTTAGCTACCCTGCCCTCTTCTTTTTCTAAATTTTTTGTTTTTTGCTTTTGTTCTGTTTTGGGGGGCTACACCACACAGCATGCAGGATCTTTGTTCCCCAACCAGGGATCTAACCTGCACCCCCAGCATTGAAAGCACAGTCTTAACCACTGGACTTCCAGGGAAGTCCCCAGACTACTTCTTCTTTCCCATCCCTCCCCCAGTCACAGGGCAGCAATAAAGTGACAGGGAAACCAATTATTGGACTAGTATACAGTGCTGGTCGCTCAGTTGTGTCCAACTCTTGTGACTCCGTGGACTGTAGCCCACCAGGCTCCTCTGTCCATGGAATTCTCCAGGCAAGAATACTAGAGTGGGTAGCCATTCCTTTATCCAGAGGATCTTCCTGATCCAGGGATCAACCCCAGGTCTCTTGCATTGCAGGCAGATTATTTACTATATGAACCACTGGGGAAGCCCTTATTGGACCAGACAATCTCTCAACTCCCTTCTGTATTTTAGAACTTCCTCCTTCATCTCAATTTCACTGCTTCACACTGTGAAACTGCTTTCTGGCAGAAATCAAGCTCATGTCTGTTCCTGAGCCTCCTGTTCCATGACCTGCATCAGATCAGAGAGTTGAGTACTTTGATTGAGTTGAGTACTCCTCCACCCCTGGAATTGATCCACTTGATGGCTTATTTTAGATTTGATGCTCATTCTTAGACCAGCCAGCTGTGGCCTGGGAGGCAGGATCACTTAATAACATGGCAGTACCTTCTGGAACACCTGATGGGAGTAAGTTAGGTGCCAAAAGTAGATAGTTGCTGGCCTCTGGTAAAATGGGAAGGCCAAATTAAACAACACCTAAGCATCTTATTCCTTCCAATTACAAAGTCCTATGGTTTATCACTTTAGCAGTCAAATATTAGGAAGGTATAATTCCTAATATTTGATGTTCTCTATGTACCTTCTCTTAAATTCAGTAGATTGACCTGAAGTGAAGTGAAGTGAAGTGAAAGTAACTCAGTTGTATACAACTCTTTGCAACCCCATAGATTATACAGTCCATGGAATTCTCCAGGCCAGAATACTGGAATGGTTAGCTATTCCCTTCTCCAGGGTGTCTTCCCAACCAGGGATTAAACCCAAGTCTCCTGGATTGCAAGCAGATTCTTTACCAGCTGAGCTATAAGGGAAGCCCAAGAATACTGGAGTGTGTAGCCTATCCCTTCTCCAGTAGATCTTCCTGACCCAGGAATCAAACTGGGGTCTCCTACATTGCAGGTGGATTCTTTACCAGCTGAACTACCTGACCTAGGGTCAGTCACACGAATTTCTCTTGGAGGAATTACAGTGTATAACAACATATTACCAACACTATGTTAGAATAGAGAATAAAATTATGACTAGAAGGAAATGGCAACCCACTCCAGTATTCTTGCCTGGAGAATCCCAGGGACAGAAGAGCCTGGTGGGCTGCCATCTGTGGGGTCGTACAGAGTCAGACATGACTGAAGCGACTTAGCAGCAGCAGCAGCAGCAGCAGAAATCTAGAAGCGTATTAAATCCTGACAAATATTCTAGGTATTGAGAAGACTTTTTATTCTAACAGAATATGTATGCATGTTGTTGTTGTTCAGTTGCTAAGTCGTGTCCAACTCTTTCGACTTGAATGTAGCCTGCCAGGCTCCTCTGTCCATAGGATTTCCCAGGCAAGAAAACTGGAGTGGGTTGCCATTTCCATCTCCAGGGAATCTACCTGATTCAGGGATCGAACTCCTGGCTCCTGAATTAGCAGATGGATTCTTTACTACTGAGCCACTAGGGAAGCCCAACATGTATGTATACATACACATATATTTTTTCCCAATGCCATTGCTCAAAAGAGTTTAATTTGGTTGTTTTCTCTTAAAAATTTTTGTTTGGCCTTGGTAAGCTGTCAAAAGCTTTAAAATTGGAGTGTTTATATTGTAGCACCAGACAGAAAAGGAAGCCTTTGAAGAGACAGTAAAATGGCCCTTCACTCAGATAAGCTACTTTATAGAACCTTCAGGATCCTGACTACTGCTTCATAAAAGGGTGCATCCGGTCTAATACCACTTGATTATCCGTACATTTTTATAAGATTCACTCTACAGGTCTCTACAAGATGCACTCTACAGACTCTGCAAGTCTTTAAATGAGCCCTTTACAACATTATATATTATGGGCTCCATAATATGGCAGTATTTCTGGGAAAATGTTTCCTAGTAAAGGTGTATATCCCAGACATTTTACCTTTCTCTTAAGTTATTCAATCTAACTTTACTACCATGATCTTGGCTAGAGTTAAGAATTTTCTGAAAGCTTATTCAGTATAAACTAATACTTCTTTTCGGGGGCTATTGTAGGTACTGCAGTTTCTTTTTTATGTGATCATGAAGTTATAGTTCAGAGCAAAGTATTTTATTGCAAAAATTTATTTAAGAGTAGTATTTTTAAAGTAAGTTGAAGTTGTTAAGATAAATATATGATAAGATATAACTTTAATCTGTGCTCTGATCATTGACAGTTTAGTTGAATTGTACCAATGGAGACCAAAAGATAAATAAAAAGAAAGAAAAACAATGGTTGGGTAAAATGGTATAAAATTTCAGATTTGTATGAGATGATAATTAGACTTCATAAGAAACTTTTTTAAAAGAATATTATTTATATCATATAGTCATTCAGTCAACAGGTTTTACGGAACAATTATTAGGTACCAATGAATTCATTATTAGGTTGCCCTGTAACCGACAGAACTGTGACTTTGAGTGATTTAAGTAATATAGAACACTGCAGAATAACATACAACATAAAGAAGTCCATATGAGGGCAGTTCGGTGCCAATGTGGGTCGCTGTACTGTCGTTGTAATACCACACTAGTTCTTCATCACGTCATTTCCGTTCAAGTTTAAGTCATAGTCTCACATGGCAATTGAAGCTTATGTTAGTCTGCTCAGGTTATCATGACAGAATACCACAGACTGGATGGCTTAAACAACAGAAATTTATTTTCTCATAGTTCTGGAGGCTAGAATCCCAAGATCAAGGTGCCCTCAGGGTTGGTTTCTGATGATACCTCTCTTCCTGGCTTGTAGATAGTTACCTTCTGGTTTTGTCCTCACATGACCTTTCCTAACTGCATGTATATATAGAGAGAATTTCTTGTGTCTCTTTCTCTTCTTATCAGGACACCAGTCCTGTTGGATCAGGGCCTCACCCTTATAACTTCGTTTAACCTTAGTCACCTCCTTAAAGTCCCTATCTCTGGGCTTCCCTGGTAGCTCAGTTAGGTAGAGAATCTGCCTGCCAATGCAGGGAAAACGGGTTCTATCCATAATCCTGGAAGATGCTACCTGCCACAGAGCAACTCAGCCCAGGGGCCGCAGCTATTGAGCCTGTGCCCTAGAGCCTGGGAGCTCACTCCTGAGCCCACATGCCTCAAGCCCATGCTCCACAAGAGAAGTCACTGCAATGAGCAGCCCTTTCACTTCAACTAAAGAGTAGCCCCCGCTCGCCGCAACTAGAGAAGAGCCCATATACCAACAGAGACCCAGCACAGCCAAAAATAAATAAGTAATAAAAAAAAATTTTAAGTCCCTACCTCCAAATAGAGGCACACTAGTGCTAGGGCTACAACATACAGATTGGGAAGGGGACGGTTCAGTCCATGACAGAGCTCTACCTGTTATGCAGGAATTTATAACTGAGGAAAGGAGACAGGAGAGGGACAAAAAGAGGAGAAAACAGAAAGGTAAAAAAAGGGTAAATCTTTCAGGTAAGTTAGTTCTGCTCGAGGAGCTCCTTAGATGTCTCCTGCAACATTTCCACTTCCTGGTCATTGGCCAGCAGTTGGTCGCAGAACTATACACAGCTACAAGTTGTATTTTAGCCATGTGGACTGCTGTGCTGAGTAAAGATCTGATTACCAAGAAAAAGGAAGAAATGGATATTAGGATTCAACAAGCCATCCTTGTCATGTCTAGAAATTGTGCTCAGTGTTGAGGATGAGAATATGAATTCCTAACTTCAAGGAGGTTATAGTTCACCAGGGAAATTGAGCATATAAACTGGTATGCTGCTGCTGCTAAGTCGCTTCAGTCGCGTCCATTCTGTGTGACCCCACAGGCAGCAGCCCACCAGGCTCCCCTGTCCCTGAGACTCTCCAGGCAAGAACATTGGAGTCGGTTGCCATTTCCTTTTCCAATGCATGAAAGTGAAAGTGAAGTCACTCGGTGGCGTCCGACCCTTAGCGACCCCATGGACTGCAGCCTACCAGGCTCCTCCGTCCATGGGATTTTCCAGGTCGAGAACTGGAGTGGGGTGCCTATGCCTTCTCCGATAAACTGGTATACTGTGATATAAATTAATATGTCCTATGGGATAAGTTTGTAAAGGTTCTATGGGAACATAGAGAAAGAATGAGTATCAGTGGAGGCAGTGACCTTGAGATAGACTTTGAAAGATGGATAGAAGTGCCCAGGCTAAGAAGTGATTCAGAGAAGAATGCAAGATGTTTCAGGAAACTGTAGACATAAAGAAGTAACCATAACTTGAAGTTCTTAGCGGAAAGTGGTAATAAGACCAGAAAGGTAGAATGAGACCTGTTTTTAATGGCTCTGTAATGCTTTTTAGGGAGTGGGACAACATTTACCGGGCTCTGAGAACCAACCAAGGCTTGCTGCTGCTGCTGTTAAGTCACTTCAGTCATGTCCGACCCTGTGCGACCCCATAGACAGCAGCCCACCAGGCTCCCCCATCCCTGGGATTCTCCAGGCAAGAACACTGGAGTGGGTTGCCATTTCCTTCTCCAATGCAGGAAAGTGAAAAGTGAAAGTGAAGTCGTTCAGTCATATCCGACTCTTCACGACACCATGGACTGCGGCCCACCAGGTTCCTCGGTCCACAGGGTTTTCCAAGCAAGAGTACTGGAATGAGGTGCCATTGCCTTCAGGTTTAGACAATATTATAACCAAATATATGTTTATAAAAACACACTTCCAGCAACAGAAAGAATGATAAACTGATGAATTTTGAGACAAGCATGTGTGTATGTATGTCTTATAAGAAACTCTTCTGACGAAATAGATTCCATCGATGACATAGGGCAGGGCACAGTCTTTGTTAATGTTACTGATTCAGTTGAACTAATTTCTGCCTCTTTAAAGATCCAAATAATAATTTAAGACCAGAAAGTGGAAAGAATACATGTAATGGTGAGAAATGATGAGGCCAGCAAGCTTTCTAATGTTGCAGTACTTGAGGAAAACTATCAAATAAGCATTCACATTCATCTGCCACTAATCTTTCTATATTCTGTTTAACTTTACTCATAATTGGAAAACTCCTTGGCACTTTTTCCTTTCATCTTTATATGCTTATGTTTTCATAAGTAGCTATTCAATCTATCTCTAGCATGCTGAAGAGTTCTCAACAGAATGATGACCTCTTTCTTTTACATCTTCCCTGATAGACTAGCGTTTGTGAAGTAGATGGGCAGTGGAAAGTCAGTATGTGTTTCTTGACTTACTTCCATACTCCTTAGTTAAACTTCTCCCAGACAGAGTAAGGAATTATGAGTTCTTGGAGCAGCACATGTGTGTCTTTCTTAATGTAACTCTCAGTTCCGTGGTGAGAATTATCTGCAATTCTCTGAAGAGGCACTAATCCATCCATATAAATAGCACAGCCCTAGGATAAGAAATAAGAAACTAGACTGTGAACAATTATTGAGAAAAGTCTGGGAAGAAACTAGTGAAAATTCTAGCAGTCAGTACCTTTCCAAGCCAGTATATTTGTTTAAGCAAACAATGAATGTTGGTTAATCCTAGTGTTAATTTCATTTCCCAAATCTGGCTTCTTCACCCTTCCAAGTTGACCCTAGTGATGTTCACCAGACTATGAGTATGATACGGCAGTTCTCACAGCTAACGTTTGGCCGAATCTTTACCACACTTTGACCTTGTCTGCCTCTGAAATTATTTTATTTCCCTCTTATCCTAAGCATGCCTCCTGTATCTTCTTCTACTGCCCCTCACCCCTTACTCTGAATGTAAGTCATAAGAATGTATGAAGCAGGAAATGAGTAAATATAATTAAGCCCGTGCATTCAAGTTCTTTTGTTTTTGCCTTCTTGTAGCTCCAAGAAATGAGAATGGCTTTGTGTTTGTTCTAATTTCTTTGTTAAGAACTATGAAACTAGAAAAAGAAAATTAATGAAATCACAAAGAATTAGAGTTGTTGTATCTGTTAGAACAACTTCAAACGTATAATTATACAGAGAAAATCCAGAAGCTCTTTTAAATCATGAAATATTGCAAGCCAAAAAGGAAATTAGAGGAATAACATAGCAAATACAAATGTACCCAATACAAAGCATTGTGAAATACAAACATTTTCCCAGTATGTTTATTTTTCTTAAGAAATAAGCACCACTGGGATTTTTGAGAAATCTCAATGATGGGCAAATCTTTTTATCACTTGAGGTCAGAACCAGCTGGGAAATGACAGAGAGTCAGAACGGAACAGGCTGGTAGAGGAAATTCCCACCGTTGACCCCTAGATGAAGCCAACTTACACTTCAGAAACCAGCTCAGAGCCTGACACTGGAGGAATAGATCAGAGTATTTTGGAGGTTGTTTTATTCATTTTTCTGTAGGCAGGCTCACTTCTACGAGATACCCAGATAGTTTCTCCTTCCAAACTTACCAATCAGTTAGGTGTGAAAGGTGGGGCAGGTACAGAAATAGAAAATATTGCAGCTTGTAAAGTTCCCTCCATGTGAAAAGAAACATCAGGAATGAGAAGTAAACATTTTCCCTTGAAACACAGCTAAAGCCACATTTTTAAAATCTTTTTTTGGATCCTATTCTCTTCCTTACCTTTCCTCTAGTCCAGAAGTAACCTCTACTTAAATTTTAAGATCCTTGTGTGTAACAAGTACTTAGTACAAGTACTAGAGTTTTGATTCTAATAGAATGCTTCCATGTAAGGAAAATATTGGCTGACAGTTCTTCATAATATTGACTATAACATCTATATGTACTTTGATTTCAAGATACCCTAATAGTCTGATGGAAAGGATATAAAAGATGATGATACTAGATAGGAATAGAGCTTGAATCCAAGGATGTTAGTGCTCAACTATTATGCTCTAAGTGCTGAAAGATCATCATGGTTTTAGCAATAACATAGCTAAGAAAACAAAGTTTAGTGCTATCTCAATACAAAAAAGAAAGCATCAAAAAATTTATCTCTTTCCACTGAAAACAAAATGGTCATTCTGCTGACACTTGCCTTCTGAAATATTTCAACATTCCAGGCTACTGACATTTTTTTTCAACTCTTATAAACAAATCCCAATGTCCATTAAAATATTTTCTGATTTATTTTCCAAATTTTTTCAGGTGAATAGCAAGTTGTATTTGTTTAGCTTCCATTATTTCCTCTTGATAAACTAGATACATTTTAAATTGAACAGAGGTACCAAGAGGCTACTGAATGAAGAGAATGTTTGGTAGTGAAGGATATAATGGAAAATTGCTATAAGTAGCTAGGAAGGGACATAGTTATACAGAAACATTTTAGTTTAAGTGGTAGCATATTATTAGGGGCAGAGCTGAGCTGTCCAGAAAAATTGGCCTGTTAAATGGAATAGGAGAATCAGTAACATCCTCTCTTAGTATCTGGAATTAAAAGTTGCCAGTTAAAGCTACTAGGTAACTCTGGTTTCTTCTCAGTGAAATATATGAGCCAGTAACACTGCTAGTTCCTAAGGTTATTTTTGCTAGTATTCACAGCAGATAGTTTGATGGGTCAGGAAACCATAGAAGTAGTATATGCATAAAGTAATATATGAATGATTTTCAAGTGTAGTATAATTGTTTTCTTACAGATTTTGGGTTTGGTTGCAATATACTGTTGAAGTTTGCACAGTGTTTTATTGTGTATGTCATATACAATACCTTGTTGGTTAGCTTCATGAAGCCCTTAATTTATTAATGTTAATAATTGGCCACTTGTGTGTCAAAACCAGAAAGCATTTATATAATTGTATTCCAAAAAGAATATTATAAATATTCTTAAATTCTTAATTTTTTATAAACAAGTATTTATGTGTATACACACATACACACACTTTGCCTCCTGCTTCTGAGCTATATGACAAGGTTTTTTTTTTTTAATAAGAGTTTAAGACAAGCTACGTTTAATAACCATTCATGATCCACAGCAAACTAAAATATAATTAGACTTCATTTCATCTGTTGATTGTGTTCTTAAGAACTTGCATAAAGAACCACAACATTTTTAAAAGTCTAGGCATTCTTTCTCTTTGAAAGAATATTATAGCTGACTCATAATACCAGTGATTACTTTCTAGTCTAAATAATGACAGCCTAATTTAATTGACTTTTTCACATTGGAATTTCACTAAGTGAAGGATGTCTGTTAGATTATAAACAATCATATTTTTAAAAAGCATTAAATTTTCAGTCTTTACATTTTAATAATCTAAATAAATGATTTCAAGATATATTTGAAATTTTTATGATTATTCTTTTACATTTATTTCTAAGTTATTTTTGTTACACAGAGGTGTGTTTTAACAATTTTAGTTCTAAACTCCAAATTGTACAATTAAGAAAAGAGGATGACTTTTCACTCTTTTTGTATTATCTGGTTCAGTTTCAGAATTCAGTCTTACCCAGCTAATATATGCATTCTGTCCATTTGATGCCTTAGAAGAAGGAACCTGAATAATAGGTTGTACTTTTATTAACGGATCCTTTTCAGTGAATTTTGTTAACTCACATATAATTTCTTCTCAGTGAAATATATGAGCCAGTAAAGCATTGCTAGTCCTAAGGTTATTTTTGCTAGTATGCAGAACAGATAGTTTGATGAGTCAGGAAAGCAAAGAAGTAGTATATGCATGAAGTAGTGTATGAATGATTTTCAAGTGCCTAAGTTTCACTGGAGTAATTAAGCATGTGTGTGTGCATGCTATCGCTTCAGTCATGTTCACCTCTTTGTGATCCTATATACCATGACCCATCAGGCTTCTCTGTCCATGGGATTCTCCAGGCAAGACTACTGGAGTGGGTTGCTCTGCCCTCCTCCAGGGGATCTTTCCAACCTAGGGGTCAAACCCAAGTCTCTTATGTCTCCTGAATTGGCAGGCCCCGTTCTTTACCACTGGTGCCACTCAAGAAGCCCATTATTAAACACATCAACCAAATAAGCATTAAAAAAAGTGTGATAAACTCACTGTCCCCAGAGAAACAAAGGAAGTATCTGAAATAGTAACCATGCTTCACACACTTGGATATACGTATGGCTTTCAAAAGCCAACAACAAAGCCATCCAGAAAAACTGTCCCAATAAATGATACAAAGGAATCAATATGGAATCTCTTAGTGCCTTGAATTGAAAATTGCCAGTTAAAGCTACTAGGTAAACTGAAAACCATTTATTTTATAGTGTATACTTCCTCTTTGTTTTTCTGGCCCTGAAAAGTACTTGTTGTACATACTAACAAAAATAACTTTAAAATTGGCAGTGACTTACTGTTTCACTGAGAAGAAATTATTTATAAGTTAATAAAATTCACTGAAAGGATTTCATTAACAAAAACACAACATTCCCTCAGATTCTCACATGTCCAAAGACTTCATATGTCATATATCTGGGTGAACACTTAAATAGGGTCCAATCCTACTCTGTTTTGAACTGCAATATGCCTTCCCATATGCAACTCTCCCATGCTGTGTAGCCACAAAAGGTAATGAGTTCAGCTCTCAGGATGCCAACAGCTGGAAAGCAGAGTTCCGTGCTCATGTTGCTTGCGCAAACATACAAGTTGTGTTTCCCACAGTGAGATCCAGCGACCCCTAAGGTTCTACAGCTTTTTTATCCTATAAAACACAGAGCCAAAAGATGATGTTGATAGGATGGCAGCATAGAGTTCTGAGACTGTTGAAGATTTTCAGGAGAAGGCAGAGTCTGAGAGGAGCTGGCAAAGCAGGCAATTATTTGTGGTGGGAGGATATGGGGGGAAAAAAGCAGATGTCTGTAGATACTACAAAGGAAAATAAACACTGTAGAAGAACAAACTTATGTAGAAAAATTTATAAGAGGGATTTTTAACAAAGGATGTTTGGAAAACACTCCACTGGAGTTTAATATTCTGGGTAGCACTTCTGAAAGGGGACAAGTTCTTACAGCCAGAGTGACCTTTATACTAAAAATCTTCATTTCTCTGTTTATTCCATCCCGTCCCATTTAACAAACTTGTATTAAACACCTACTGTGTGCCAAGAATTAGACCTCCTTGCCTCTTTCCTACCAGTCATATACAGATCCACACTATACACGTAACTCACTTTGAAGTTCAAATACCATTTGTAGTCACTGGAGGCCCACAGGACATTAGTACTGGAAGTCAAAACAATTTGCTCACTATAGCAAGCTGAAGTTAAAAAGCAGCTTCCCAGGATGAAACTTGGAAAATGCCTGAACGTCGAGGTGTTTATTTGGATTGGCTTTTTCTGGACTTGCTGATGGAGGTTGATATCTTGCTGACATATTACATCATTTCTGTTGAAAGGACTTTGGATGCTGAGATTGACTGAGCCAGGTTTTCTTTTTACATAATGTATAGGCAAGTTCCACTTGTTTGAAGGAGACTCTGAGTTGGGTAGAGTGTTTTTTTCCAGGAAAATGTAGATTTTCCGTGTTTGAAAATATGATGACATTTCCAAACACATATTGAGCCTATACTTTCTGCTCAAAGTTTTAATATTGTCTTATTTTCATTCTGTTTTTACTTCCCATCTCTTCACCACTGGAGTTCTTTGGCTTCTCCTTCTCAAGATTGCAATGCTATAAAAATAATTATCTCAGATTTCAACTAGAATTATGTAGTTCTATCACTTTTGTGGACAGATTCACTTAAACTCTTGATCAAATTTTACCTTTTAAGGGAACTTGTATGCAAAACCCACTCCAGTATTCTTGCCTGGAGAAATCCATGGACAGAGGAGCCTGGCTGGCTATAGTCCATAGGGTCACACAAAGTCATACATGACTGAAGCGACTTAGCAAAGCAAGTATCATGTTTGAAGTCGATTAGAGGGGAGTAGATTGCCATTGGCGTGAGGTTGACTCAGAAGCTAGGTGACATCGGCAATCTGCATCACCTTCTGGGAGACTGAGCTGAGAATCCAAGAGATCTAACTGAGAGGACAGGATCACCTGTGCTCCTCCTCGGCTGGCCCTTCCATTTGGAAGGCCTGACACCCTCATCTTAGATTTTCTTTACAGATGTCATTGCAGCTGGATTTAAAAAACAGGAAATTTGCTATTGAAATGAGTCCATGAACCCACTGTCCTGCCCCCATTGATATAACACATCTGTATCACTTTTCAAGATACAAATGGTCATCAGAATGAAGGGAAATCCACTTCTAAAAGAAAACTCAAATGCCAGATGGTTAACTGACTCTTTGAATTCTACCTCTGAAAGCAGTAGAGTATCGAGCATTCTCTATTGCTACGTGAATACTTTGTATATCTCACAGCAGCCAACACATGGAAGGTATTTATAACCTTATTTGAAATATGATAAACTGGGGCTCACTTGCCATTTTTTTCCCAGCTAAGCTCTAAGATCTGTGAAAACAAGAGCACTGTCTTTTTATAACTGTCTCCAGGGCTTTGCATATATCCAACCCAAAATAAAGACTTGATTAATATTTTGGAGTAGTTTAATAAATATGAATAATTGAATAAATAATATAAGTGAAAGGGCTAGGTGTAAGCCCAGGCTCATGTATCTCTAAAGATCAACATCTTTCTATAGTATCAAGGAATTTGCTCTAGAAGTCATTAATTAACTGTAATATAATAACACTAGTATTATTTTCTATCTCAATACTGTATCATTTCATTCTTTAAAAATAACAAAGTAATGTTAATTGCATGATTTCTGTTATTTCTAGATTGGATAAACATGTGTAGGAAGTTGCTGAAAGAAAGCAAGATCATTTGGATATACATTCCTAGTCAGCATTTATTTGATACCCTATTGCCTTGGGCTTAGAGTTTAAACTATTCAGAATCCCTCTGGCTATTAAATACTCTAATCTAGATATTACTAGATCAAAATTTCTGGATCACCCTATGAAAGACAAACTTTTTAGAAGCAAACAATAAAACAGGCTGCAGTGACTTTTTTGAGAACTCAGAGGATGTGTGCAAGAGGGGGACCTTCCTTCACTGGCGAGTCAATGCCTGCTAGAGAAGCCCAGAATTTGCCCCCTTTATTTCCTGCTTGTTATCCTCAAATGTTTCAAAGCTACAAGGTGATTAAGAGCTCTCATGGGCCATGAGGGTTTTGTTGAGATAGGTTGTTATTTTTTATTTTTATTAACCTGACTAACTCAATCACACTATAGTCACAGAAAGTCTATGATTTGACCTCAGAAGACCAATGTTGATGTCTTATCTCTGCCACTAATACAGTCTGACCATGGACAAATCACTTAACCTCTCTGAGCTCCAATTTTCAACACACAAAAAGAGAGTATTGACTGCTCTCCTCCTAATCTTAGTTTACTGACTAGCTCAATACCTTTATTTATATGGAAATGTTTGTAAGCAGAAAACATGATACAACTGAAGGTTTCTTCTCCCTCTCTTTCTCTCATTTGTCATCTTTCTCTTATTTGTTGTCATCATACTCCATCCTGGAGTAAAGAAATTGCACAAACTGATCTTTTATAAGAGCTGTCCTTCAATACCAACAGTCTCAGCATCCTCTTCAGTTATCGGCTCTTAGATGTATAAGTCACATCACCGTATTGGAAGGGGAGCAAGCCTTTCTACTTCTTTTCTAGCAAAACCTGTGTTTCAGCTGAAACTCCTTTGCAGGTTTATCTAGCTCTGTATCCATGACTTCTCTCTATTGCAATCTTTCCCTCCCTTCCTCTGAACATGCTCCCAGCCCTGGCCACTGTGGAAGAGCCTCCCGCTCAAATTGCTCCTCAGAAGATGCAAATACATGGACTCATAGTAGCCTCTCTTCTAAACCCATCTCTATGTTACCTTCTATTAACTCATCCCAGTTTTAGTGCTAAGATATAAAAAGTGATTAATGTAAATG
This sequence comes from Capra hircus, assembly GCF_001704415.2. Lineage (NCBI taxonomy): Eukaryota > Metazoa > Chordata > Mammalia > Artiodactyla > Bovidae > Capra > Capra hircus. Next base: position 26,264,124 of record NC_030827.1, on the reverse strand, counting down.
ATCTGGGAATCCTGAAGAAACGTAGGCAAATTTCTCTATCATCCTAAGCCTCCTTCTCCTCTTCTGTCCAATGGTGATAATAGTGGTATTTGATTGTAGGCTTGTTAGCCAATTAAATGAGATGGAGCTTGTGACGTGTAACACATAACCTCTGATTATTGACCTCTGATTATTGTCTGTGTATTTTTTCCATCATTTTCTCCCCATGTTGCTCCTGAAGCCACCCAGTCTGTTTGCTGTTTTTTTTAAAACTTTGGTTAAAAATAAGTGTGATTTTTCTTTACTTCTAGTACATGAAGTTCCAAGACAACTGAATATAGCAATGTGAACATTGTACTAAAATTTACGAGAAGCTACTTTTATTGTTTATGCACTCCTTTAAATCAAAAGAACAAGATGTAAACTATTTTTTTTAATGTCATCTCCTGTGCTTCAGGCTCCTTGGTGTCTTAGAAAACATGAAAGAAACTGATTTACAATCATTTTGGGCAAATTGCCTGTGGAATTCTGAGGACAGGAAATGAAAAAAAAAAGTTCAGCACACACCCCCGGACATTCCACACAACATGTAGAATAAACAAACAGGTCCCCAGAAGGAAACCAAAACTTTTGGTGTTATATTGAGAAGCACTGTGAATAGCCTTTGGGAAGCTTATACTGAAGATAGGGCTTCCCAGGTGGCACTAGTGGTAAAGAACCCGCCTACCAATGCAGGAGACATGAGACACAAGTTCGATTCCTGGGTCAGGAAGATCCCCTGGAGGACAACCCACTCCAGTATTCTTGCCTGGAGATCACGTGGACAGAGGAGCCTACAGTCCATGGGGTCGCAAAGAACAAGACCCCACTGAAGTGACTTAGCACGCATGCACGTGTATACTGAAGATGATGAACTTCAGGGAAAATCTTTCAAGAGGGGTTGACCTCTTAAATTAATTTCTTTAATTAGGTTGACCTTAATTAAAGGAAATCCTTTTCCCTTTGTATTCCTAAAGGATGATGAGTAGTTTCAATTTAGGTAAATTCTGTTACCTGCATCAACATTATGAAAGAAGGGTACCATGTTACAGACCTGTACTTCTCAGACCTGAACAGGAGTCTTTTTCTGGGGAATTTGTTGGGATGTAGATTCTGATTCAGGAAATCTGGAGAGGGCCTGAGATTCTAGATCCCTCGCAAGCTCCCACGTGGTGTAGTAGCTGCTGGTCGGCAGACTATAATTGGTTTTCAGGCACCTTCTTTGATAAAAATTATTGGTAGTGCTTTTCTACTCCTTATCTGTAGTACAGTGGTTTTCAGCTTACAGTGATTTTGCACGTGTGTTTGGAGACATTTTTGATCTTCACAACTCAGGGCGGACTGCTAACATCGTGCGGCCAGGGACCAGGGATGCTGTCAAACACCTTACCCTGCACAGGCAGGACCTCGTAACAAAGTATTTTCTGAGCCAGAATGTCAATAATGAGAAAGCTGAGAAATCCTGCTATTTAGAGTACTATTTTTTGTGTCTCTCATATCAAAAATAATCTGTTGAAAGTGTTCAAAAAAACTGTGAGGAAAGAATCAGAACATGTACTATTTAGTTTGGAGTAGAGTGAACAGTGTTTAAAACTGTCTTCAAATACATGAAAAGCCATTATGCAGAAGATGGTAACCAGCTGTTTGCCATCATCCTTGAAGAATGAACAAGAAATGTACATAAATGGACCTGTGCTACCCATCCATTCTTTTCCTGCATCTTCCACACCAGCCAGGCAAATCTCCCTCTGTGATCTTGTAACCATATTTGTCCCGTCCTGTATCTTATTTCTTGCAGAGACTCTTCCAAATCCTTGGGACACATTTTATCCTCACTGCCAAGCTGTATCTCTCCCTATCCTTAAAAATCTAACTTGAAAATTTCCATCTCCATAAAGTCTTCTTTCAGTTCAGTTCAGTTCAGTTGCTCAGTCGTGTCCAACTCTTTGCAACCCCCATGAATCACAGCACGCCAGGCCTCCCTGTCCATCACCAACTCCCAGAGTTCACTCAGACTCACGTCCATCGAGTCAGTGATGCCATCCAGCCATCTCATCCTCGGTCGTCCCCTTCTCCTTCTGCTCCAAATCCCTCCCAGCATCAGAGTCTTTCCCAATGAGTCAACTCTTTGCATGAGGTGACCAAAGTACTGGAGTTTCAGCTTTAGCATCATTCCTTCCAAAGAAATCCCAGGGCTGATCTCCTTCAGAATGGACTGGCTGGATCTCCTTGCAGTCCAAGGGACTCTCAAGAGTCTTCTCCAACACCACAGTTCAAAAGCACCAATTCTTCGGCGCTCAGCCTTCTTCACAGTCCAACTCTCACATCCATACATGACCACAGGAAAAACCATAGCCTTGACTAGACGGACCTTAGTCGGCAAAGTAATGTCTCTGCTTTTGAATATACTATCTAGGTTGGTCTTCCTTAACTAAGATGAAATAGTAGTTCCAGTCCACATCTATTGACAACTGGCACATTTTCTCCTTCAATGTGTTATGTTTCATTCTGTGAATATGTTATTGCCCATTTGTGTACAAGGAGCAATGCTAGATTTTGAGAAAGGTTAAGAAAGATGAATAAGAGTCCCTGCCTTTAAGTACTTTTCAAAAAAATCTCACTACATTGTAGTTACAATGTGGGTAGTATTTAATAATTATTTCTATGAGGGATTTTTTTTTAAATAAGAGGGCTTAATAGTTATTCCCTTAATATATTGAAGTGGGGAGATCTTCCAGGTCAGGAGATCAAAAGAAGACTTTATAAATAAGTATACAGAATATCTTTTTATGAAGAATAATTTTCTCTAAGTTATGTACAATTTTCTGCATCAAATAAGCATCTAATATTGTTACCAAAATTTGAAAGTTATAAACTAGAGCCTGGAATGAATTAGAGTCTGAATTTATGTTATATTTATGGAAGAGCATACAGTGAATAAGAAAGAAATTTTTTTCTGTCTACATGTAGCTGTAAAACACGAGTGAATTTAATCATCTCAATACACCTTATGATACTGTGTGATTTTATAACAGCATATTCTTTGGGAAGAATTTTTAGTTACATCTAGGAGGGGAATACTTTGGAACTTTACAAGTATGCTTTAAAAACCAGTACCAAAGATGGAATTTGACACCATCCATTTGAGAGAATTTGGCACCACCCGGAAGCCTGGCCTGCTGCAGTCCATGGGGTCGCAAAGAGTCAGGCAGGACTCAGCAACGGAACTGAAGAACCCTTTTAGGGCTTCTCAGGTGGTGCTAGTGGTAAAGAAACTGCCTACCAATGCAGGAGACATAGGGATGCGTGTTTGATCCCTGGGTCGAGAAGATCCCCTGGAGGAGGGCACTCCAATACTCTTGCCTGGAAAATCCCATGGACAGAGGAGCCTGATGGGCTACATTCCGTGGAGTCTCACAGAGTGGGACACGACTGGAGTGACTTAGCAGTAGCAGCAGTAGAACCCATTTAGAAAAGAATCTCGCCAATAAAGGATTTCCATTATCTGAACTACAAACAAACAAACAAACAACAACAAAAAAAACTGAAGAGGTTTAACCTTCATTGACCCCACTCCATTACTCTTGCCTGGCAAATCCCATGGACGGAGGAGCCTCGTAGGCAGCAGTCCATGGGGTCGCGAAGAGTTGGACACGACTGAGCAACTTCCCTTTCACTTTTCACTTTCATGCATTGGAGAAGGAAATGGCAACCCACTCCAGTGTTCTTGCCTGGAGAATCCCAAGGATGGGGGATCCTGGTGGGCTGCCATCTATGGGGTCACACAGAGTTGGACACAACTGAAGTGACTTAGCAGCAGCAGCAGCAACCTTCCTTGTAGCTCAGTCGGTAAAGAATTTGCCTGCAGTGCAGGAGACCCGGGTTCGATCCCTGGGTTGGGAAGATCCCCTGGAGAAGGAATGGCAACCCATTCCAGTATCCTTGCCTGGAAAATCTCATGGACAGAGGAACCTGGTGGACTGCAGTCCATGGGGTTGCAAAGAGTCGGCACGATTGAGTGACTAACACACCAGGCATTGAGTAAACTCTTTAGATGAATCATCTAATTTAATCTCAACGTATTTAGCCTCTCCACCTGTGAGGCTATCACCACCAACATAATAAGGAGACCTCAGTGTACAAGCTTCCACCCCCTGCTTGATTCAGAGATGGAAGCAGAGCAAACCTCAAGCCTGCATAGGAGACCATCTCTGGGTGGAAATAGCTTGCCTTCCTTTTTGAAGAAGCAATGAGAAAGCTTCCTCTTTCAAGGCTTTAAATGGTGATGCTTGTATCATCTGTAGTCAAAATGGGAAAATAAAGCTGTTTACATTTCATTAGTGGCCATGGTTTGATCTAGGGATAACTACTGGAAAACTATCTGTGACTGCGTTAGTCATATGAGTTTCTGCCAGCTCCTTCCCACACGTTCTGAAATCTTTGGTTCTGGGAATGGTACAGATACTAAATTACTATGGAATTTGTTCAAATGTTAATACTTATGTTCTTTAAAGTCCTTAGGTTGATTTCCAGTTAGTAATACAGACCTTTGCAGACCTTTCTGGTTGTTCCCATTCTTTGAGCGTCATTGCTCTTTTTAATAAGCAGCAGCTTTGAATGGTAACCTCAAGAATGCCTTAATAATTCAAAACATAATGGAATCGTAGTTAACTCTGTGTAACTGGATGTTTGTTTCCTCTCTTAAAGTTGTTCTAGGCTTCTGTGTGTCATTCAATGTTGATGTGAAAAACTCAATGACTTTCAGCGGCCCAGTGGAGGACATGTTTGGATATACGGTCCAACAATATGAAAACGAAGAAGGAAAATGGTAAGTCAATGGGTTTTCTTGTTGTTTAGTTTTCTTACAAGGTAATGGAAAATATTATTTGGTTACAGTTTGTTTTATGAATGAGACTTAGAACGAATCACTTATGGTAGGAAATGTAGTCTAATCATTTGGTAATAGAAATTGAAAAAGGAAAAAATCCTTGACAATATTAAGAGCTGTGGTTAGTGATTATGTTGAAACCTGGGTTGACCTCAAGGAAGGGCCTTATTCAATATAGTCATTGTTTTGTTATTATGTTATTCTGGCAAGGGTTCTTTGTCCACGTTTTAGTCTAGCTGAAATTCAACAGGAGGTATATGGAAGCATGTGAGATAATATAACATGAGGCTTATATTTTTAGTACTTTACTTACCTATTGAATTTAGTCTATTATTTATAATGAACCTCACCGAATTTTATACACTTTTAAACCCCTTAATATTGGTTAAGTTCACTTTAGTATGATTTTTTAAAGCATATTTATCTTTTGAAAACTATACAAAATTAATATTAGAGCTCTTTTGCTTTGTAGTTCATATAATTTTTAGTGAGTTTTTTTAAGTAGAGCTTGTATAAAAGTGCTTCCTTGCTGGTGCAGTTGATAAAGAATTTGCCTGCAATGCAGGAGACCTGGATTAGATCCCTGGGTTAGGAAGATCCCCTGGAGAAGGGAATGGCAACCTACTCCAGTACTCTTGCCTGGAAAATTCCATGGACAGAGGAGCCTTGTAGGCTTCGGTCCATTGGGTCACAAAGAGTCAGATATGACTGAGCGATTTCACTTCCTCACTTCACCCAGTTCTGGGTAAATATTCAAAGGAATGAAAATCAAGATCTTGAAGAGATATCTGCATTCCCATATTCATTGCAGCATTATTCACAAAAAGCACAACTTGAAAGCAATCTAAATGTCCATTGACAGATGAATAGTTTTTTTAATGTTTTACATATATAGTAGAGTATTATTCTGCCTTAAATAAGAAGAAAATCTTTCTGTTTAAGAAAATATGGATGAACCTGGAGGACGTTTTACTAAGTGAAATAAGCCAGATGAAGGACAAATGCAGCATGATCCCACTTATATGAGGAACCTAAAATAATCGAGCTCATAAAAACAGAGGACAGAATGGTGGTTACCAGGGGTTCAAACAAGGGCAAAACAGGAAAACATTAATCGAAGGGTACAAGCTTCAGTTAAGCAAAATGAATTAGTCCTGGAGATTCACTATACAGCATAGCACCTATCGTTAACAGTCTGTGTTAGCTGCTCAGTCATGTCTGATTCTTTGCAACCTCATGGACTGTAGCCCATCAGGCACCTCACCTCTGTTCATGGGATTTTACAGGCAAGAACACTGGAATGGGTTGCCATTTCCTTCTCCAAATAGTTAACAATACTGCATTTTATACTTAAAATTTTGCTTAGAATGTAGATTTTTTGTTAGGTGTTCTTATCACAAAATAATAGTAATAATAACTGCTACTAGTAAAGAGGGCATGAGTAAACTTTGGGAAGTAATAGATATGTTTATGGTATATATTGTGGTGATAGATTTAAGGGTATATACTTATCCCCAAACTCATCAATTCGTATACATTAAAGGGGTCATTCATACGTCAGTAAAGTTTGTTTTTAAAGTAACTCACCTAGGGAAATATAGCTATTTGGAGCCAGAGCAAAAAATAGAACTCAAGTCTCCACTCACTATCTAGGGCTGTTACTCTTATTAGAGCTCTATTACAAAAGTAAAGTTGATAACAACTATCTCCATAGTTTTAGACTTTACATTTTAATGTGAACGAAAGCTCATGAGCATTTGAACATATATATGGATATCAGATATTTTAATTCCATTCTGACATTCCATGCTTACAATGATTTTATGGAAAAGGTGTGAAAATCAGGGAAACAAAAACAGTGTGGCCAGTTGAATTTAAAATTAAATGAACTACAAATATCTAAGCTTACTCCTTGGGAGAAAAGTTATGACCAACCCTGACAGCATATTAAAAAGCAGAGACATTACTTTGCCAACAAAGGTCCATCTAGTCAAAGCTATGGTTTTTCCAGTGGTCATGTATGGATGTGAGAGTTGGACTGTAAAGAAAGCTGAGCGCTGAAGTATTGATGCTTTTGAACTGTGGTGTTGGAGAAGACTCTTGAGAGTCCCTTGGACTGCAAGGAGATCCAACCAGTCCATTCTGAAGGAGATCAACCCTGGGATTTCTTTGGAAGGAATGATGCTGAAGCTGAAACTCCAGTACTTTGGCCATCTGATGCGAAGAACTGACTCATTGGAAAAGACCCTGATGCTGGAAAAGATCGAAGGTGGAAAGAGAAAGGGATGACAGAGGATGAGATGGTTGGATGGCATCACCGACTCAATGGACATGAGTTTGAGTAAACTCTGGGAGTTGGTGATGGACAGGGAGGCCAGGCGTGCTGCAGTCCATGGGGTCACAAGGAGTTGGACGTGACTGAGCAACTGAACTAAATTCGACTGAACAAATATCTAAATATTCAAATCTTTAAGGATTACATGGTACCAAAGTACCATTCTAAAAATATCCAGACGCTGGTCATGCAAAATAAATTTTAGTATATGTTTGTATATTCTTAAGTGTTTATAAAATCTGACAGGATGCAGACATTTTAAGAAATGAACTATAAAATAACTGACATATTTGGGAGAACATGGATTTTGTTATTTTCTCCAGAGGTGGGCACTGACATAAATCATATCTACCGGTCATGTTTGGAAACTTTGCAACCTCAGATTTTTTTAAAAAAATCATCCTGATCCATCTTACATCAAGTATGCCTAAGTTAGTTGTTGGTCCATAACACGTGCAGTCTGTATATTTGAAAAGCATTACTTTATATCTTTGGAAAGCATGAAAAACTAACAGAAAAGGCAGCCTATCTCCCTTCACCTTTCAGAAGTTTCCTGTGGAGTGTAACCTTTATATCTTTGGCTCAGAAACCACATGTTTTCTCAGTAGCAGAACACATTATACCTCTGATTAAATCCAGCCATTGTTTATTATGATTAGCCTGAGCTGGAGCATCCAAATAGTTGCACTGTGGTTTCGAAAATTTCACAAAAAATACAATTGGTTTAATAGTTTTGCTTTGAAGAGAAGAAAAGCCAATGTGCTCAGCATTGCAGAAGCCTTCCAGAGTTAGTGGTGATCTCTAGTATGGCAAGGTCTCAGACAGATGGGAAAAAAATGAGATGTTGATATGGGTTTTCCATTCTCTGTTGCTCTTTGCTTCCTTCCTTCCAGCATGTGCTCCCACTCCCTTGAGTAATATCTAAACCAGGGGTCCCCAGCCTTCTGTTAGGAACTGGGTCGCACAGCAGGAGATGAACGGTGGGTGAGCGGTGAACCAGCAACACTTCATCTGTATTTGTAGTCCCCCACGTTCCAGTTATTACCTGAGCTCTACCTCCTGTCAGATCAGCGGCATTAGATTCTCATAGGAGTGCGAACCCTGCTGTGAACTGTGTATCCAAGGGTTCTAGGTGGCGGCTCCTAATGAGAATCATGCTGAAACCATCCCCTTACCACCACCCTGGTCTATGGAAAAATTGTCTCCCTTGAAACTGGTCCCTGGTGCCGTAAAGGTTGAAGTCTGCTAATCCAAGCATCCATTCTCAGGGGCTTCAGTGACTTCAGTTGGCCTGTCTTTTCAAAGTAGAGTCTCATGATGAAAATACTTCCCTAGCCAATCCCCAACCCAACATATATCAAAATGTATTGGCTGCCCGCCTTTTTCCTAAAGAACCCTGCTTCGTGCCAGGTAGGCTTTACTAGTGGGCTCAGGTGACTGATTCTCTGTTTCCAAGCCTATTCAAGCTTGAGGTAAAAAGACAAACAGTTCTATAAAATTTTCTCTTATGGATTTTAATATAATATTTATTTTTAAGTGTTAATAATATCTTTTGAAGTTAAAATTTCCTCTTTGCCAAACTTGTTATTTCTTTGGTTCACCTCATTTCTACCCACTACCTTTCATGACCGAAAACACAGCAGCTCATGAGGCCGCTGTGTAACTTCATTCTCTAAGATGACCAAACACTTACTCTGTTGTTGATTTTTTTTTCCATGGCTGGCAGGAGGTACTTGGTACTCTGATAAAGACTTTGGCTTGGAGATCAAGAAAGAGTTAGATGAAAAGAAAGAATGTAAATGTGAAACAATCTCCAGGAAACTTATCTTTTAAAGAAGAAAAATATATAAATATGAAACAGCAGTCCAAGGACAGCTACCTTTCAGATAAATATAAGAACAGTCATAATGACAAGAATGACTATTATGAATAGCAAACATTTCTCAGTTTATTACATTTTATTATATTTGGAGCTTCTTCATGGAGAAGAGGTCTTTCTCTCAATTTGATGATCTTTGAGTGTATCAGGTGTTTCTCTGACATGAGATCCATTCTTTAATCCTCTTACTCTTCAGACAAATCATTGCCATAATGTCATATAAAAAGCAGAAATTTAATATAAATTAAATTTAATGAGTTAAAGCAAACTTGCATTAAAATTTAAAGTTACAATGTCCATAGTTCATGAAACTGTGCTTTGGGTCTTCATATTGACCTTGTGCGTTTGAGTGAATATGACTGTTAACATCCTCATTTTCTAGACAGGAAACTGGGACTCAGGAGAACGAATTGCCGAAGGTTTAACATAAGTGTGACAGGGCCAGGATTTGGAACCCAGCATTCTTCCTTAAGCCAGTTCTCTTCTATAACAACGCGGATTCTCTGGACTCTTGACCCATGGAAATGCTTCCTGTGACACCTAAAGGCCTAGGTGGCATTCTGCTTAAGCAAAATATCCAGCCTCTAAAAAAAAAAAAAAAAAAAACTTCACAATTAGGACCTTTCTGTTGGCCATATGAGTGACCAGGTCTTCCTTATTCACATTCTTACAGCATTTGATGCAGTCATAGTTTATTCATTTAATACATATTTATTGAATGCCTATTTTCTACCTGGCACTGTTTCAGTCACTCAAGATATATGAGTGAATGAATAGATGAAAATTCCTGCTATTGTAGAGCTTACATTCTGCTGGGGAGCAACAAACAAAACATAAATAATAAACTAATAAGCAGGTAGATTGAATGTCAGAATGTGCTAAGTGCTGTGAGAAAAAATAGAGCAAGATAATGGGGCTTAAGAATGTTGAAGATTCCTGAAATTCCGTAAACTCTAAACTGGTGTTTTTCTAGTCTCTTGTCATTTATATGCAGCCTGGGAAAAGTAAGGCTTTCTTAGGATTAAGTGGTGAGATCTACGTTCTTTCCAGAGTTGCATGTTTGGTGTCAGAACAAATAGCTCCTAGAAAAATATACAAAATTGCTTTATGTCCTGTGTCCTGCTTACCCCAGGATCACTGATGCTGACTCTCAAATTCCCTGTCTCAGTCCTGACCTATTGCTACAGTCTACCACTTGCTGAGTTCTCACACTCTAGTCTTGACTTATCCAGAATACACAATAGGCCATGGCTCTAGTTGTTATATCAGGTTATTTCCAATTATCATTATACTCTAGGGGCTTTCTACTGCCCTAGAGTTCAGATATAAACACCAGAACCTTCCCTTCAAAGTCCAGTTTCCTGCTGCAGGTTATGAGGAAGCTTTGTGCTCTGTTCCAGTCACCCCTGCTTCCTCATCACCTTCCGTGTTCAGGTCACATGCTCCTGTTTCCACACATTTGCCTGAGCTATCCATGACCGCTCTTCCCTCCTGCCTTTGTTATTAACATGCTGATGGGTTAAGTCCCCTGTTGGAGTTTTTGCTGTCTGCTCCAGCATCACTCCTCCACGTGGCCTCTCATCCTCCGTTAGGCCAGGCGAGGCTTCTTCATGGCGTGGTGGTCTCAGATCTCCAAAAAATGGTGCAATAGAGTCCGCACTATCTCCTAAGGCCTATCCTCAGAAGCCACAGTGTCATCTCTGCTTCATTCTTTCTATCAAGTAAGTCTCAGTTTCAACAGGAGGAAAAGTAGATTCTGCCTTAATGAAGGACAAGGAGGGACAAAATTGCATCCCAAGGTACACAAAATTCCAAACCACATACCCCACTGTCAAACCCTTGGATACTATTATTGTACCATATCAGGTTTCCTCCAGAATAAATTTAAACTCCCCTCAAACCCTGAATGGTTTGCTTGAGAAAAGAAGCCCAAGTTTATTAAGATGGCCCTTCTCCTTCACTTTTAGCCAAGTGACTTAAAATGAAGTCTGCTCGACACTTATGGCTCCCATTCTTGATAGTCTTGCCTTCTTTGGTTTTTGCGATGTCACTGTTTTTGGATTCTCTCTTTCCCTCTCTGATCGCTCCTACCGACTTTCTTCTTCCGTTTCTTAAAATCCTGTGTTACTTCCCCCTATATGTTAGCCTTCTTGCTCTGTCCTCTAGTGAATTGGTAGCATTTACTCTCAGGACCTCAGCCATGCTCCTGGCATGCTCATATATGTTCCATGCGGTTTCTGAGACGTTCCTCACAAGGATGGGCCCAGACGCCTAAAGAAGTAACCCTTATCGGTACACAATATTCTATGGAATGACCCTACATCTATATATTTGCTCCTCTGCTAAGTTTTAAGCCACCTAAAAAATGGTGTCTTATCCATTTTGTATTCTGAGGGCCTGGCATTAATGTTAATGCTGAGCATGTAGGATGTTCTTTATAAACATTAATTAATCTATCTAGTTTCAACTTAAATACTTTCATAACACGTCTACTACTTTTCTCCAAACTATTTTTAACTATAAAACTAGTTTAATCAATCACATTACAAATGTTTTTGCAAATATTGGTGGGGGGGAACTCCCTAAAATCTAATCATAACTTCCTTAATATAATTTGGTTTTTGGTGTACTCCCTTTGAACCTGTATTCTACATAGATACTGTTAGTGATAATAAAAAACCCAACACTTAGCACATGCTATGAGCCACATAGTGTTTTAAACATTTTATATATAGTAAATCATTTCATGCTCTTGATGATTGTGTCAGGTAGCTGCTGTTACTATTTCCGTTTGACAGATGAAGGAACTAAGGCACAGAGAATAAAACTGGCTTGTCCTAAACCATACAGCTAAGTAAAGGGTAAAACCATGATTTGAACTCAGGAAGCCTGGCACCAAAGTTCATGCTATATTTTCTGGAGATTAAATTACTTAAGACGTAGAGAACACTTAGAATGGTGTAAATTCAATAAATCCAGATTATTAATACCATTGCTTTTATAAATACATTGAATATAATTTGGTATCTTTTGCTTCAAGTTGTCATAAGTTTTCAATAGATTAGGTAGGTTTTTATTTTAAATTAGATTATAATTTTTTATCCTACCATGCAGTCTTATTAATTATTGTTCTTTTCATGACTGCACAATATTCTATGGAATGACCCTACAGTAATTAATTAATCTTGCTGTTGATCACATTTCTTTTAATCTTTCATGGTTATATATACCCTATAAGCATTATCTTTATGCATCAAGCTTGTTTCCCATAATTTAGGTCATTTTTTAGGATAGATTCCCAGAAGTAAAAATTATGTGTTAAAGGGTTTGAACATTTTTATGGTTATTTATGTATATCAGAAATGGCTTTGCAATGGCATTATATCACAACCATGTTTTAGGTATTCTGTTCAACAGTTCAATATTTAAAATTGTTATAAAAATCATTTCCATTAAAAATCCCTTCCCTTTTATATATGGCAAACTTTCAAATTTTGAAAAATTTAAAAAGGCATGCCCAATCCGCCTACAGCCCTTTGCAACCTTTCACTTCTCCTTCAGATATTTTTTCTCCACACTAAACCTCCCCAACTTTCCCTTGAGCATCTCTGGTCTGACAAAATTACCAGGCTGTGAACTGTCTAAGTCATAGCCTCCTAAATACATTCCATTGTGCCTATGTCTCTCTTAATTTGGAGATTCCAGACATGTCCCGAAAGTTCAGAGCACAAAGGGGCTATCACTTTCCTTGACCAGGGCATCTATTTCTAGCAGTGCAGCCTAAGGTCGCATTAGCCTTGTTGGCCCTAAAATACACTGTTGGCTCCTGTTTTCTTGCTGTCAACTAAATCTTCCATGACTTTTTCACATGAACTTCTGTTATTTCAGATTTCTCACATTCTGTTCTGATGTAGATAATAGTACACAAGATAAGTGAAGTTATTCACATAGGTTCTTATTAAATTTTACTAGTTTAAATTTCTTGTTCCAGAATGTTAGGACACTTCTGAATGCCCACATAGGTATACTGATTTACTTGAAGAATACTTTTATGCTTTCTGTGTCTTCACTTAAGTTATTAACAAAGATATAGACTAAGTCAACCCAAAGTACAGTCTTAGGGTACATAATTAGAGTCCTTTGGTTGCTAGTAATCAGTGTCTTGGATGTAGCTGTTTAGCCAGCAACGAATGAGCAGCTGTGGATCCCAACAAGTATTTTAACATTCAATTACATTCATCCATTGTATTCCTGAAGTTATTATAGGGGGCTTTGTTAAATGGCTTTTGCAGCACTAAAATAAATCATGATTATACTTTTCCATTAATTATTGTTAGAATGTTTTCATATTTCTGTCTAAAAAAATAAGTGATTTTAACCTGTCTCATAACTATCTTTATTTTCTAAGTACTTACAAACTAAGCATATACTAACATTAAATCTGATGATCTAATGTATCTTTTTCCTGACTTCCCTATGAAATTATCAGTTTCTCTTGGGAAAAAGTCATTTATACTTCCATGTGTGTTTTGTAAACTAACACAGCACCAGGCTTAACCAATAATTATGCTTTCATCCACCAAATAAAAAATATATTAAAGTAACATGATACAAGAAAATAAAATATTCTTAAGTCTCTCTCCTATATATTTTATTGTTTTTTCTTTATTAAATCAATCTGCAATTTGGAGAAGACACTCTGCTTATTTTAAATAATATTAAATTACTGAGGATAACTATTCTAATTATGTCTATGGAGCTACTGTCAGTCATCTTAGAACTAGTCATACAGTAACAAAAATAAAATGTTTCTCATTATTCAAAAATGTTAATTGACTCTTTTAACTTCCAGGGTGCTTATTGGGTCTCCTTTAGTTGGCCAACCCAAGAACAGAACTGGAGATGTCTATAAGTGTCCAGTTGGGCGAAGTGAACCATTACCTTGCATAAAGTTGGATCTCCCAGGTATGTAAAGTCAAAATGTTAAAGTCTGATCCTATACTATGCCCAGCATTCACACTGAAGGTAAATTTCAACCAACTCAAGAAAATACCAGAAGTCATCTATAAAAATTCTTCAGTTTTTATCATTCACATATTTTTATTCCTTCTGCCTTTCAATTGCTTTAGAAATTCATCATAGACTAGCCATGGACTGAGGTCTTACTAGTTCTGTAACTTTTAACTGCCTCCGTTGTCCAGAATCCTTTGTAAACTCGGCAGTAACACAAAAGAAATTTTCTAAATAAACCTATTCATTACATTTACTCCACAAAATTTAACTTAGTATTTTTTAAGAAAATAGCACACAAGGAAATTGTAATAGAGAAATTTAATTTTTTAAAAAAGAGAATAGCATAAGGTAAATTTATATTGAAATATACGTATTTGATTGAAATACCATAGTTAGAACATGACTAGAAAATTCCTGCTAGAGCTGTGTAGGAATTAGAACCCTGTCAGTGTTCTGTACAGTATTAAGTGCCTTGGAAATGACTCAACCTCTGCAGGTTTTCTTAAGATGCTGTATTTTTCAGTTTTTTTTCAAATTCCTGCTTGTTCATTATGACCTTTTTTTTTAATATTCAAGAGCATAGCTTTAATAGCTGCTTTAATATCCTCACTTGATAATTCCAACATCTGGAATATCTCAATGTCACTTTCCATTTATTACCTTTCTCTTGGAGTTAGGTTACATTTTCCTGTTTCTTCTTATGTTTAGTGACTTTGGATTGTATCCTGGATTAAATTTTTGAATTATAAGTGTGGAGATTCTAGATCTTGTTATGTGTCTTTGAAAAGCATGTAAGAATTAAAGATTTTAAAATTTAAAAAAAATAAAAAATAAAAAATAAAACATTTTAAATCTTAAAAAAATAAACAAATAAATAAATAAATTTATTTCAAAAAAAAAAAAAAAGAAAAGTCTTAACTTTTTGTTTTAGCAGGCAGTTGACTTGGCTGAAGTCAATTTCCAAACAGCAGTGGGAAGCCCTTAAAATCTCTACTCGATTCTTCTAATTTTTTAGCTGGGCTGTGTGAAGTTTACTCTGCACATGTACAATTCAGGTCATTTAGATCTTTGGAAAGGATATATCTGTGTATATTGAAACTCTCCTCTTGTGGCTTTCCTTTCCAAAATACCCCCCCTTCACTTGACATTACTGTCACTGCCCCATTCTCTGTCCTCTGTTTCTTTTAGACAGGAAGACTGTGCATCCTATTTGAGGTTTAGCCACTGGCTCAGGCCTTCCCTTGGGGAAAACAAACAAACACAAAAACAGGAAATTCGTCTAGTGCTAACCTCCTCACAAGTATAGACTCTCTTCCAGTTTCTGCCTGGTTTGGATTGTTTTCCAATAACTTCGGATGATTGTTCCATATTTTTTTTCCTTTTCCTAAAGTTTATAGTTGTTGTTTACAAAAGGGTTGTTCTGATAGAAGCTACTCCTCCATTATTGGAAACTGGAATAGAATTTCAACAGTAACATGGAGACTGGCTACATTAAGAACAATAGGAAAGTTTCTGCTATAGTTCCTAACATCCCAGGAATGCTCGACCCTAGTATTAAAACCTCTAATCGAGATTATTCAAGACCAGTTCCAGGTGCTTTCAAAGCAACCAGACTGGATTCTGAGACAAAGACTATGTTCAGATTAGGATGTCACTGTGACCATTCAGGAATCAATCTCTGCCTCCATTTCCCATGTAAACTTACAGTAAGAAAAAATTATAGGCATGAACAGTGAGACGAGTCTTTCTCGAACTTGAGTTTTGCCACTTTTAAATATTCTAACACTCTGCTAAGCAGGGTCTAGAACTTTTTGCCTTTCCTGTCTAATCTTTTTATTTTTTTTCCTTCTTTAATATGAGTGGAACTTCTTTTTGGCCAGGTTTGCATGTTTTAGGGCCCAATGTTCTTATTTGTAATGTCAAATGGAGTCCCTTCATTGTGTCTTTATCCAAACATCCTGACCACTGCTCTAATCTTGCTTTGGTTTTCTTTGTAACCCTGTTAATGACCCTGTGATGATGAATATAATGGTTAAAATCTTGGGTTTGAGTTTTCTTTTCTGGTCTTCTACCCATTTTCCTTCTTCTTGCCAGAAATCGTTTTGTCATTGGTCATTTTTAACATGTAGATATAACATATAAGATAAGCGTATAAATTTGCTTTGCATCTACATTTTGAGACTAAATATTTCATTTATTTTAATCGGCAAAAAATGTGTGAAAGGCTGTCCTGCGTTCTGACTGCCCTGATAGTTGTGCGTTCTTTCACAGCTCAGCAAAAGTATTTGAGACAGCGACCCAGACAAAGCTTCTGAGACAAAAGCCAGTTTTCTGCCTTTGCTAGTTTCTTATACTCCTTAATAATACCTCGGAGATTATTTAGTTGGACCAAAAGAAGAATGTCCTATGATATGAAGAAAGCAAACAGAAGGTTTTTATGAGAAGACACTTAATTTTACTTTGTTTTCCACTCTCATAAAAGTTTCTTCTATTTTTAGTTAATACATCAATTCCCAACGTCACGGAAGTAAAGGAGAACATGACATTTGGATCAACTTTAGTCACCAACCCAAAAGGAGGGTTTCTGGTAAGAAAAGGAAGAGTGATGATGGTTAATGAACTAGGAATTCTATGATCATAAATCTTCATAAAAATCTGCTATGTAATTTTTAATCTAACGGTTTTAATTTTTTAAATTTTTTAAAAGGCATGTGGGCCCTTGTATGCCTATCGATGTGGACATTTGCATTACACAACTGGAATCTGTTCTGATGTCAGCCCCACATTTCAAGTCGTGAACTCCATTGCCCCTGTACAAGGTACAGATTTGATGCAGTATTTTTGCAATGTTTAAAAAGTGTAAGCAATGGATGAGATATATGTATACACAGGAGCATACCAAAAAGCTTGAAGTATTTTCTTGGCTACCAGCATTACCAATTTAGGTAAATGTTTGCTTTGCCAATATATAACCAAACCTCACTGCTATTTTTGGGACTGATATTAGTGTAAGTAACCTTTACAGAGACATAGTTAATCATCATAGCTAAAGCTGTCACATTGTTTTTATTTAAAGGGTGAATTTCTTTGAAGAAGATAAACTCATTTGAAATACACATGGAATGAGAACTGTATACAGAATTAATATTGAAAAAATTTCCAAAGATAACTCATACATTGTTGATTAAAATTAAGTAGAGATGTATTTTACTTGATGTGAATCCCAAACCAATTGTTACTGAATGCAGTGAATATTTGTCACCTTTACTTTTTATTTAAAAGACTCTTTTTTTTTCTGGTTTTAAAAGTAATGTGTCCGTTTTGTAGAACATCATCTTTTTTAAAAAAGATTTATTTATGTGTTTATTTTATGTACTTACTTTGGACTGTGCTGGGTCTTCGTTGCTGCATGCGGGCTTTCTCTGGCTGTGGCGAGTGGGAGCTACTCCTAGTTGTGGTGGGTGGGCTCTGCTTCAGTAGTTGCAGAATGAGGGCTCAGTAGTTTTGGCTCATTGGCTTAGCTGCTCTGTGGCATGTGGGATCTTCCCGGACCAGGGATTGAACCCGTCCCCTGCATTGCAAGGCAGATTCTTAACCACTGGACCACCAGGGAAGCCCCGAAGAACATCATCTTTCAAAATGAGCTTCTTTCAACCACGAAACCATTTCATATTCCTCTTAAGACAGATGCCGAATGTGCATGATTGACTATTTTTCTTGCAGAATGTAGCACTCAGCTAGACATAGTCATCGTGCTGGATGGTTCTAACAGCATTTACCCCTGGGAAAGTGTTACAGCTTTTTTAAATGACCTTCTTAAAAGAATGGATATTGGTCCTAAACAGACACAGGTATGTGACTTCATGTTTTGATTTCTGTTGTCCTTAAGATACATATGCAGAGATTTTTAATAAGATTATATTCAGAATACAAATTCATCAATAAAGCTGAAATTCAGGATGAACTTTTTATTCCATATAAAATTGCCTGCTCTGACATACCTGAATTTAAACTGCTAATCACAGCTCTCCTCTCTCTGACCACATTCCCAGCAATGAGCTTTCTCCCTTCCACTTGTTTTATCCATCCTGTTTTACCTTCTTATCCATC
This sequence comes from Capra hircus, assembly GCF_001704415.2. Classification (NCBI taxonomy): domain Eukaryota; kingdom Metazoa; phylum Chordata; class Mammalia; order Artiodactyla; family Bovidae; genus Capra; species Capra hircus. The sequence goes on along the minus strand of NC_030827.1, from coordinate 26,245,881 downwards.
CTTTCTTTCCAAAAACTAATGACAGTCTTGGAGTATTTTTGTGTTAGTCGCTAAGTTGGGTCTGACTCTTTTGTGACCTTATGGACTGTAACCCGCCAGGCTCCTCTGTCCATGGAGTTCTTCTGGCAAGAATATTGGATTGGGTAGCCATTTCCTTCTCCAGGGAATTTTCCTGACCCAGGGATTGAACCTGGGTCTTTTGCATTGCAGGCAGATTCTTTACTGTCTGAGCCACCAGGGACCCTTGGGGAAAAAATGGAGTATTTTAAAAATCTGTAGTATTTGGGGATCATCTGAATATTTGATTTTACTTTCACATTGATCTATTTCACTGTAAAAATTTTATTTCTTTGTAGCGATTTGTGGAAATTAGTGCAGCTGTGACATGGTTGAAGTTGCTCCACAACTTTAGGAAGAAAACCTACAAGGCTATTTTAGAGGAATAATCACTGCTTCAGTGAGGATTGGTGCCTGCAACTCAGTTTTGTAAACAGCTAACAATCAATTGCTTATATGCTCAACGAACTCTGCTGCAGTTCTGATGTTTCCATCTATGAGAGCTATAATTAATTTTACATTTCAGTCATGAGAGTCCCAATAGAAGAGCTGTTCTGTTCAGCACCATTTGAATTCCAGCCTGCCAGAGTGGGCTTCGTGGAGTTATATGTCTCTCTGGGAGGGAACAGTGGCTCCATTCAGAGGAATGGGGGTGAACCCTGGGGTCCAGATGCTACCAATGAATGGAAGGGACACACACTTGCTGAGAAGAGTCAGGCCACATTTCCTCGGTTCCAGGACCTCAATCCACAAAGAGAAAGGTTTCAGAATGCAGCCCTATGCACTGGGTCATTTGTGGTATCTTCAGATTTCACTCAAGGGAACCTGCTTCCTACTGAGGGAGGAGCTGCTTAAGTTGCTGAGTTTTTATGTCATATTTTGCTTGCATCCTTCATGGTGGAGTTTAGCCAGACTCATTCATTCCTTTATTTGGAGGTTTCTCCTGAGGGTTTACTATGCACTAGGCTCTGTGTGAGGGTTTGGATAATCATGGAAAAACAGACAGACACTGCCACTGCCTTCGTGGAGCTTCTGTATAACAATGTTTCTCCAAGTGTGGCTCATGGAATTCCCACTTCTGAATCCCAGAGGTACTTGGATTGTACCCCAGACTTTAACAATCAGAATCTCTGAGAGTGAGGCTACAGAGCCTACATTTTAAGTAAGCAACCCACATAATTTTTAACAGGTTAAAGCTGAGAAACCATGGACTAATGAATTATTGTGTTGATATGTGAGTGTCTGCACTTACTGCATGCTCCAGATTACAGAGACCTCAAGACTGAAGCCTTTAAATCTCTTTTTATCCTGTCAGTGGTCAGCCCAGTGCTTTGCTGGGCTTTTTTACTGGCCCTTTAATGAGCACCTGTTGAATAAGTGTGTGTATCATACTGAATGCATTTTTGCATTTTTCTCTGATAGATGAACATTTAATAAGACTTTTTCATTAGCTGGCATTTTAATAGTCTTCTAAGTATATTATTTATATGTTGGGTTTTAGTGTTTATAGTTCAGTGATTTCTAATCTTTTTCTATGTTGGCTTAAGCTGTATTAATGACTAGTTTCATAAGTAATTCTCTAAACAAAAGGGTTTGAGAAGGACATTCACTAAGCCATCACTTTTGCCAAACTCTATTTAATAGGGTTTTAAGTACAATATATTTAAATGCTCTTTAAAGTTTGATCGTCCTTTAGTGCAGTCAGATAAGAAATTCATCCATAGTAATTTAAAAAGATACTTTCATTTCAAATAAATGTATACTAAAAAGTATGCTTTTGTTTCATGTGGTCTTACAGTAATTCTCTCTAAAGACAAACAATTTGCTTTAGCAATCATTTTTTCTCCTGGTTGGTTGCTAACATAATTTAAATAGTTTTTTTGTCTTCAGTTTTTTTTTTTTCTTTTCATTTGAAGCACCCAATCCTGCCCTAAGATTCGCAGAATTAGCTTCTGAAATTTTCCCTCCCCATTACTTAGCCTCCCTATCTCTCCATTCCTGAAAGGGGAAGCTACAAAAATGAATTTTGAGAGGTATTACCCAGAAGAAGCTGCAAAACTGAAAAGTTAAGAGCTAGATACGGGACTCAGATTCCTCATCCATATCAAGGGTATAAAGGCACTAAAAATAGAGTTGGCCAAATTTGTGAAGAGGGTCCCTATAGAAAGAGCCTGGTGAGAAAGGCTTTGGTGGGATCATACAGTGAGCTTGGGAAAGCTGGGACACACAATTGCTGAGTGCCTGACTCCTACACTAAAGGGCAAGATATATCTGGCTGCTGACAAGCAAGTCACAATGCTAGAATTGGCCTCACACCTAAAGTTGTCAGTACAAATAGCATATGTTTCTCATAGCTTGTCATGGAGTCATTTTTGCTCCTGTCCATAGAATCGCCTGGAAGTAAGTGGAAGCCTCTGCACAGAACAGCTCACGCTATCCCCAATTCCTAGGGATCACAGTAGTGAGATGCATTCACTCAGGCGAGGATGCAGGTGAAGGGAAATCTCCAAAGAGCCCACTAAAAAGGTAATACCTGTTATTAGAACCTGATCCATCTTGGATCGGCACCAGTAGAATTTCAGTGCCCTTTATTTATTTATTTTCCCTCCCTCTGTCCATGTAAGAAATTATAGTTAGCAATCTAAGGGGTGGGAGCAGACAAACAGAGAAACAGCCAGTCATGCCCCTTCCTCAACTACATACTTCTCTCCTCCCTTAAAAGGAGGAGGAGAGAAGATTTAATTATAAATCAACTTGATGTTTTGTCTTGGTTTTGTTTTAATGTAGATTGAACCATATGAAATTGTTGCTATTTGATCATGTTTTTAACTTTGTATTGTATATTGGAGTATAGCTGATAACAATGTTGTGACAGTTTCAGGTACACGGCAAAAGGACCCAGTCATACATATACATGTATCCACTCTCCTCAAGCCATTTGGTCATTTTTGACTTACAAATACAGCAATTTCATGTTGTACAGCCTAAATTAAAATATAGAGCTTCTTAAAAAAAACAGATATTTTAAAACTAAAAATAAGAAAAGCCATAAGACATTTATTTTTCCATCCAGTGAGAGCAGAAGAATTTAACCCTAAATAAGTTTTACAGGGATCATGGGCCCCCCAAAATTTACATTATAATTATACCTTGTGAGTTCCTGTTTGTTATATTAATTACAGTTATTCACTTGATCAAGGTCGAGTATTATGGCCTACTTTCTACAGTCATAGATTTTTCATGTAGTAATTGCAGTTATTGGAAGGTAGTCTCAAAGATATGAACCATTTCTGGAAGTAATTTTCTCCTCCACAAAAAAAAAAAAAAAGGAAGGAAGAAAGGGAGGGAAGAAAATAAATTTTAAAACTTGTGTTAAAGTTTCCATATGACGATTAGTATACGTTAGGAAAATGCAATGCAAATGACAAAAACATCAACCCTAAATAGTTACTCAAAATTTCTCCCATGTCTCTGTGTGGTCCCATTAAGACTTTTGCAAACATAGTCAAGGAACTTCTGCAAGCCAAATTTTTATCCAAGACAGAGTAAAGGCTATAAAATCACCTTTTAAAAAACCACCTATAAAAACAAACCTGAAGCACTCTGAGCTTGCCATAAAAGATATGATGGTATAAACATTATGGAGGTCTTATTGATCCTCAATACCTAAACATAACATTGCTTTTAATAATAAATGAGAATGATATAAATATGCCATATACAAGCGCATTACCCTAAATAAAACCAGTAAATTGTGAGGCTTGATATAAAAGTGAAATATACTAATGGAACAATGTCTAGATTGTTCCCATCAAGAGTGAAGCATAACATTAAACCAGGCAAAATGAAAGGGGGAAATTAATTAAATTTTAGGAATATTATTTATCTTTCTTTTTACTATACATTTTATGGCTGCTTCCTAGGAGCCTTAAATATGAGGGCTGATGCATTGTTTTGAGGTCTGAGAAGGCTGTCTGAGGCGTGCAGCCAAACCCTGGTCTCTCAGGTTGTACTGTGAATGAGGTGAATCTCTTTCTCTAGCCTCCTTGTCTCGGCTGTCCCCTATCTCCATCCATCACTCATCTGAATTACTTTTCCCATGTAAAGTTCAGATCATGACATTTCCCTGGATAAAAATCTCCTGTCTCCTATCTGTCTGCTGAATAATACTCAAGCTCTCCAGTGAATTATAAGTCACTTGTCACCTACTGCTGTGCCTTGCCTCCTTCTCTTCTTGCCCTGCAGTCACTCCTGCCTTGGCCTTCGCTAAACACATTGCTCTGTGTTCACAGGATTCTCTCTGCCTGGGAAGCCCTTCTCCACCCCAGTCCCCATGTGCTAGGCGAACTTCTGAGACTCAATTCAAATATGACTTTCTCTATGGCTATTCCGCCCAAAACTCCCTTCCCCTCCACATCCCCACAGCATTTGCACACCATTAATCAACTGCTTTCCTCACTCAGAAGCATCGCTTTTTGTCTCATGATTCCATCTCTCCTGGTGGAATGTGAATTCCACAATGACAGTGTTGTGCATTAATCCTTCTATTTACAGAATACAGTTCAGAGTTTGTGCTTTGCCTAGCAAATAGGAGGCAAGTCATTTATGTTGGAAAAATGTAATTTCTGGAATTTTAAAATTTCTCTTTGTGTTAAAAATCATTATTGTAGTGACCACCATCTCTCACTCTGCCACTCAGCTTCATGAAGTCATTGAGCTAGAAGAGACTTGATTGTGGGGGCTCTCCCCTGCCAAGACACTGATGTACATTGTGTTTTTGTGGTTGTTCAGATGCTCAGTCGTGTCCAACTTATTGTGACCCCACGGACTGCAGCACGCCAGGCTACCCTGGTTGTCACCATCTCCCAGAGCTTGCTCAAACTCATGTCCATTGAGTCAGTGATGCCATCCAATGATCTCATCCTCTGTCATCCCCTTCTCCTCCTGCCTTCAACCTTTCCCAGCATCGGGGTCTTTTCTAATGAGTCAGCTCTTTGCATTAGGTGGCCAAAGTATTGGAACTTCAGCTTCAGCATCAGTCCTTCCAATGAATATTCAGGACTGATTTCCTTTAAGATTGACTGGTAAGATCTCCTTGCTGTCCAAGGAACTCTCAAGAGTCTTCTCCAATACCACAGTTCAAAAGCATCAATTCTTCAGCACTCAACTTTCTTAATGGTTCAACTCTCACGTTCATACATGACTACTGGAAAAACCATAGCTTTGACTAGATGGACCTTTGTTGACAAAGTAATGTCTCTCTTTTTTAATATGCTGTCTAGGTTGGTCATAGCTTTTCTTCCAAGGAGCAAGCATCTTTTAATTTCCTGGCTGCAGTCACCATCTGTCAGTGTTTCCATTGTTTTCCCTTCTATTTGCCATAAAGTGATGGGACCAGATGCCATGATCTTCCTTTTTTGAATGTTCAGTTTTAAGCCAGCATTTTATCTCTCCTTTTTCACCTTCATCAAAAGGCTCTTTAGTTCCTCCTCATTTTCTGCTGTAAGGGTGGTGTTATCTGCATATCTGAGGTTATTGATATTTCTCCCTGCAGTCTTGATTCCAGCTTTGCTTCATCTAGCATTTTGCATGATGTACTCTGCATATAAGTTAAATAAACAGAGTGCCAATATACAGCCTTGACATACTCCTTTCTCAATTTGGAACCAGTCTGTTGTTTTATGCCTGATTCTAGCTGTTGCTTCTTGACCTGCATAAGGGTTTCTCAGGAAGTAGATAAGGTGGTCTGGTATTCCCATCTCTTTTAGAATTTTCCACAATTTGTCGTGATCCACACAATCCAAGGCTTTTGCATAGTCAATGAAGCAGATATTTTTCTGGAATTCTCTTGCTTTTTCAATGATCCAGCGGATGTTGGCAATTTGATCTCTGGTTCCTCTGCCTTTTCTAAATCCAGCTTGAATATCTAGGAGTTCTTGGTTCATTCACATACTATTGACTCCTGGCCTGGAGAATTTTGAGCATTACTTTGCTATCATGTGAAATGAGTGCAATTGTGTGATAGTTTGAATATTCTTTGAACATTGTGTTTTAGGCTTTTCTTTTCAGGTGTTCAACACATGTAGCCCCATCCACCTCTGGTCTCAATTTCTCCCATAGTCTTCCCCCTCTTAACACCTTCTAGCCTCATATTTTTGAGTATGAGTCAATTTCATTGCATCACCTTCCATCAAGCAAGAGACCAACTAAAGACCTATCATATAACCAACTTTATTGTGTTTCTGAGAATTCATTTCATTTACCTGTGAGCCAGTCCTGTTCATTTGCCTCTCCGTAGAGACAAAGGTTAAGCCCAGTTTCAGTTAACATGGTCTCAGAATGGTTTGTGTTGACAGTTAACTTGAATTCATACTCTAATTAATTACAGTAGAAGCATGTTGTAAGGCAGGGCTTTTGCACTGTAGTTTTGTCAAAGAAAACATGAAATGACCAGACCCAAAGACTGAGGACTTACTATGTAAAGCAGTTGTACATCCTGCAAACACACAGAAAACTTTATGGTGCTTCCCTGTCATTATTCCCCTAAAGAGGCCATTGATTAGATAGTATTAACTGTTGAATGAAAGCCCAGAAACTAAACTCATGCTGGGCATTACAGTTTAGGCACTGGTGTTATAACTCTAACTTAACAATACAAGGTAACAGTAGAATTCTAAAGGAGGAGATAATTCCATTCCTTCATAACTCCTTGATGTAGTATATATAACTACTTTAAACATTTCTCTTTCTTAAACTCTCTTGTCATTCTTTTGTGACTTTTTATGAGAAAAAAATAGTAATTTTTGTGATTTTTAACAGCATCATTCCTTCCCTATTCCTCACATTCACTTCCCTTCTTGCTCTACTCTTAAAAGAAAGGAAGCCATTTGGATAATTCATTTTAATTCAGCAGATGTTTACAAAGTATCTTATTGATCAAGTGTATAGCAATATAAATAGCAAACTCTAAAACTTTGTCCCTAATCCTGAAAAACTTCCAACTTAAAGTCAAGGCCTATATTTGGAAAACTGCAATGCGTGACTGTTTGCTAAGTCACTTCAGTCATGTCCAACTCTTTGTGACCCCATGGACTGTAGCCCACCAGGCTCCTCTGTCCATGGAATTTCCCAGGCAAGAATACTGGAATGGGTTTCCATTTCCTTCTCCAGGGATCTTCCCACCCAGGGATTGAACCTGCATCTCTTATGTCTACCTGCATTGGCAGGTGAGTTCCTTACTGCTAGCAGCACCTGGGAAGCAATCCATGACAGTGTGACATAAATATAACAGGCATGAATGAAGCAGAACAATGAATTGATCTTTATAAGCAGGTAATTCACAATTTGAATAAAATAATATTTTCCAAGCTATGTTGTTTGAGATGTGGAACATGTTCCACATAAAAAATAAATTCCCTTAATTAAGAATAAAGTACATCAGGTCTTCCAAATTGTGATTCACAACACATGTTTTCATATTAAAGACTCTGAGAGCACTTTCAGAATAATCCACTTTTGTCAGTGCAGAGGAATTCAGGAGTAAGGGAAAGCCTTGCTCTTTTATGTTATTTGAAATTTGTGGCCTTTTTCACTTGCAACAGAGGGAGGCAGACAGACAGAGACAGAAAAACTGTTAAACTTTGTTTTAATGACTGCTTTCTGAAAGTATGTGATTATGGACTTTTAAAAAAATTATACCTAGCAACTTAGAAAGTTAGTATTCCCAGTTTGGGGTTTATCTGAATCATGAATGTAAATTTTAATGTGAAGTGGGAGGTCCTAAGTGTTCCTCTTACTCATGTAGCAGGATTCTCAGCCAGTTGTGTGCCTCGTTTATGCTATAGTGAATCAGCTTGCAATTATAACTACTTAATCAAGAAGTTCAAACTGTATCTCCCCAGGAGCTAAATGTGTCCCTGACAGTTGTCTCTGAAAAGTAACTGTTCCTCTATTGTTACTCATCCCTCATTCTGTAAGAGTTTATTGCTGGGGTTTACCTGGCAGTCCAGTGGTTAAAACTTCACCTTCCAATGCAGGGGGTGTGGGTTTGATCCCTTGGTGAGGACCTAAGATCTCCCATACCTAGCAGCCAAAAAAGAACCTCATAGAAAACAGGACAATGTTGTAACAGATTCCATAAGACTTTTAAAATGGTCCATATCAAAAATCTTTTTAAAAAAGAATCTAATTTTACTGTCTTCACCCACTTATCTTATACTGATGCCATAGGCTGCTCTTCCCATTCTCCCTTAAAGAAGGCCCACAGCTAACCCAGTTGTGCCTTTTAGCTGCCGTCTCTGCCTACTTCTTTTTCATTTAGTAAGAATGCCTAGAATCGCTCTCTCTTTACTACTCCTCTCCAGTTCTCTGCTTAGCTCCATCCTCTGGGAGGGTCTGTATTGGACCATTCCAATACAATTGGCTGCTTCAAGTCAAACAGGATGATTGTTGGTTTTTTATCTTTTTCTTCAATTTCTGCAATGATTTAAATGTCTTTAATGATCATCCTTGACAGATCTTCCAGGCTCAAGACTGCTTTGCTGTCTCCCATTCTACTTTTATAACTAGCTGTCTGTTCTTGACCTGGGCAGCTTGTTTAGGAAGCTGGATCCTCCTTCCCTGAGGGCTGATCTGTGAGACAATAAATGTGCTTGTGATTCTCTCTTCTATTCATTCCCTCACCATGTGTGTTCATCACTTTTTCTCTCATTATTTAATTTTCGTATTTATTTGACTTGGTTATATATGAACCTATACCCATTATGCTAGTACAGATCTGTTTCACCTGCATTAAGTTTATAAACTAAGCTGGAATTTAAATCACTCCTGTTAAAGTGAGTCTCACACAAAGCATTACATACATTTAGTGATGTGACTATTTTCCTGTGATTAAAATTAATAAATGGCACCCTTTTCTGAGGAAAACACAGCAGAAACCTGATTCTATCTCATTCCTAAGAAAATAAGAACCCCCGTATCATCCAGAGACCTACACTGAATGTCATTCTCCTGAGATGTGAGTTCCCACTGCCCACTCTACTAATTTCCCACGCTTCTCCATAGCTCTCTTTTTCTGCTTATCATTATTTCCCTCCTATCTCAGTTTTCTACTTGCCTATGTGAAGTGGTACACTCATCTAGGAAGAATGCATGAGGGTCAACTGTGAGCAAAGCAAAATAGTGGTCCAGGATAAGAGAATACCAACAGCTATGACGCAGTCCTGCTCTTTACCCCGCCTGCCCCTTCTGAACTTTAATGTGGTTGAGAGATAAATCATGTGTACAAAAGCTGAGAAGAACGCAGTGCTCACAGGAGCAGCACAGACAAGTTTGCTTCCGAGTTTGGAGACAGGGAAGATCACTATGGACTCTCTTGGCAACTAGGTGGACAAAGTTGCATAGAAAGTGAAACTTGAATCTTACCAAATGGGTAGGACTTAGCTTAGTTGCAAGGATACAGAAGGGCCTTTGGTCTGGGTAGAGTCCGAAAGATGAGGATGACGAGAGAAGGTAGGGCCAGATGGTTGGGTGGCTGAAACTCAGTGGGGGAAAACTGAATTTTAACCTATAGGCCTAGTATTTCAAGAAGCAGCTTGAAGTTGTATCTATTTTCTATTTTAATTAGAATTACAGTTCTCTTTTAAAGTATATTTCGAAGTCATTGATGTAGGCAATGAAGAGTTATTGGAGTTTTTGAATAACGAAGGCATGTGATAAAAGCAGACTCTTAACACAGTTCGTCTACCGTCACTATGTAGAAGGATCTGAAGACAGTGGAAATGGAGGGAAGGAGGTCAGCAGTGTAGAGCCCACGACTGCCATGGTCCAGGTTCAGGGCAGTCAGCGATGTCTGGCCTGGGCTGAAGAAAGAATGCAGAAGTGTAGATAATAACGGCCCTAGATCCAGTCCCCCAGACGCAAACTCTGAGAGCAGGAGTCAAGTGACAGCAGTTTACAAAGGAAGTGCTTCCGAAAGAAAATAGGAAGGGATTTGGGGGAGCAAAACAGAGCAGCCGTGGAGGGCAAGCAAGCATGTGGCCTCAGGTGAAGCTGAGGCCTCAGCTGGGTCTGGAAGGGGCCCCAGGTTAAGTCAAGGGGCCAATCCTGCATTGCCAGCACTCAGGCCTTGCCCGTGGAGCAGAGCAAGGGATGAGGAGGGAGAAAACTCCAGATACTGCTGCCTCTTGGGACCTTCAGGGCAAAGCAGCTCCAGCAGTCCAAGGACAGTCACCTGATGAAAGTCTCGGGTACAGCTGTGAGAAGCAAAGTGTCCACAAAGGGTGAGGGAATGAGTCGTTACAAGTTCTCTTATATCCCAACATTTACAGAAGAATGAGCTTATAAAAGTGAGATATATGTTAAGTAGACAGAGAGATCAAGAGACAGATATGATAGATATAAGACATAAAACATTGATATCTGACTTACCAAGCTGTTTTCCCAATTTTCCCCAATAATACAATAGTTCATAGTATGTTCTCTAAGATATGAAAAGTATGTTGTAAATGTTAAGTGTTACATCATAAAGCAGCCTTATTTAGTTGGCATGATTTCCTTCTCTTCTCACGTGAACTCCTCCCCATGTGCAAAGGAGATGCCATCTTTTTCCTGAGGAGTTAGCACCTTATCACCAGAATTTGACTGAAGGGAGCAAGCACACTCACTGTTAAAAAGTACTAGGATTGTTGGGCAGTGCTGTGTGCAACCTCATTTGAGATTCATGAGCAAAACTTTAAAGTGAAACCAGTCTACGAGGTATGTGGTTTCTGACTAACAGCATTCAGTGTCACAGGGTCACTCATAGAGGAGATATTTGGACTTAACCACAGTTGGAAGTCAGCCAAATTAGTTAATGCAGGGGGCAAAAGGCTAAAGGAGATAAATGTTTGCAAGTAAATGATTATGGTGATGGATCATGGAATCTAGGTTGGATACAAAAATAAAGTAACATATATGAATTAATTGGAAGTCTTAATGTGGTCAAGGAATTGATGAATTAGATATGCTAGGTAAATGAGCCAAAGTTAATGGTCAGAGAGAAGAACACTTGACATTGAGATTGAGGTGCTGCAATTTTTCCAGATGAGAAGGTCAAGGCGAAGACCTTAGAAGCAGATGACAGGTGAGCTAGAGGAAAAGATTACTAAAGCCAAGGAAGTTAAATAAATAAGAGACCAGGGTGTTTGATAGAGTCATCCAAGTAGTAAAATATCTAAGAATAATAACAGGAGTGACAGTTTTCAAAGTTCTTTGGTCTCCTGCTTAATCAAATCTAAACAAAGAGAAATAAAAACAAAACCAACTCTGTAAGATGCCCTGAATGGATGAGCAATTAACTTCTACAGCAACACAGCACTTCCCAACTAAATCCTAGTACTTTTCAATAACTTCTGTTCATCATGGGACTGTAAATTAGGCACAATGATTATATCTAAATAACAAAATAATTTTACTTACACTGAGCATTTAGACACACAAAGACAATGGCAAAGCTACATGGTTTTCCTTAATAATTATTCAGTATTTTCCTGGATTCCTGGTTAAAAGCTGTTAGGGTCATTGGGAAAGTAATTTAAAGTCTATTCAAAGGCTGGTGGCTCAGTGGTAAAGAACCCACCTGCCAATATAGGAGACGTGGGTTCCATCCCTGATCCAGGATGATTCCACATACAGCAGAGTAACTAGCCCCATGTTCCACATCTGCTGAGGCTGTGCCCTGGAGCCTGTGTTCCTCACCAGGAGAAGCCACCACTGTGAGAAGCCCGCACACCCCCACCTAGCACAGCTAGAGGAAAGCCCTTGCAGCAATGAAGACCCAGCACAGTCAAAAATTTTAAAAAAAAATTATTTTCAGAAAAAGACAGTCCTTTGGGTAAAGAATTATCTGAGTCCCTAATTTGTGGGTAGGAAGGTTAAACAAAGAGTAACTTCAGGCACAGTTCTTGATATAGGTTAGTTTATTGGTTCACACTAACCTTCAAAGGAGGGTGCAGAAAAGGGATTAAGAAAATGGGCAAGGGGAAGTGAATCAGTTGCACTTAACCTTCAAAGTCTTTTTAGTTCACGGTGGCTTTGCAGTTAACTGCTTGCATTACCCACCTGTGGGAAAGAAGGAATGAAAGGAGTATGGCAGTAAGAGAGAGAGAAGACAGAGAACGAGAAAGGGAAGGGCTAATTTAGGAGCCAGGAAGCTATAGCTGAGCTACTTGAAACTGGAAGCACACATGTCCTTGCCAAAAGCATCCCTGATCATTCGTCCAACTTCATCTCGCTCCCCTCTTTCCTCCTAGCTTGGTCCAGACTCATTGACTTCATTTCTGTTCTCAGAGCATCTACCTCTTTGCCATCTCAGTTTCTTCCCAGGCACAGTTCCTTTAGTGCGGACCCCATCCACGCTCACAATTGCCATCCAGGACGGGCCTCCACCCTCCTAGCATATATCTTTTAAGTCTCAAATATCACTTCTGAAAGGGCTTCCCTGAGCCCCCCTTTTGAATTATGCTTCTAGGTTATACTTGCCAGTAATAGCTTTTCTGTTAGTACAGCCTTTTTCACAGTTTGCAGGTGAAGCTGTGTTTGAATAATTCTTGTGTTTAATCTCTCTCCCTCTAGTTTAGAAGCTCCATGAAGGCAGAGACCATGTCAGTTTCATGTTCTATCTCGAAGCCTGCCAGAATCATTCAGTAAACACTGTTGAAGAGAGAAACCAATCATTTGAGAGGTTTAATAAAGCACTCTCATTTGTGTCCTTTGGGATATGAATGTTCACAAATGGCAATGCTTATTGCTGTCAAAGTAGAAGGATTTATGTACCGGTAGAGTTTTAAACCCTTCGGAAAGACTAACTTGTATTATTACATCTGATCCATGTGTTTAAACTGTAGACAATTAAAACAGAAGTCAGCTAGATGGATAACACAGTGACTTGGTATTTCAGGTTGGAATTGTACAGTATGGAGAAAATGTAACTCATGAGTTCAACCTCAATAAGTACTCATCGACAGAAGAGGTGCTTCTTGCAGCGAAAGAAATAGTCCAGAGAGGTGGCCGGCAGACCATGACAGCCCTCGGAATAGACACAGCAAGGTATGTGCGTTCAGACACTCAGTTGTGTCCAACTATTTGCTGACTGTAGCCTGCCAGGCTCCTCCGTCTGTGGGATTCTCCAGGCAAGAATACTGGAGTGGGGTGCCATTTCCTTCTCCAGGGGACCTTCCCAACCAGATCTCAGGGATTGAACCCTAGTCTCAGGTCTCCTGCATTGCAGGCGGATTCTTTACCACTAGCACCACCTGGCAATGGCACCCCACTCCAGTACTCTTGCCTGGAAAATCCCATGGGTGGAGGAGCCCAGTAGGCTGCAGTCCATGGGGTCACTAAGAGTCAGGCACGACTGAGCAACTTCACTTTCACTTTTCACTTTTCACTTTCATGCATTGGAGAAGGAAATGGCAACCCACTCCAGTGTTCTTGCCTGGAGAATCCCAGGGATGCGGGCGCCTGGTGGGTTGCCGTCTATGGGGTTGCACAGAGTCATACACGACTGAAGCAACTTAGCAGCAGCAGAAGCAACACAGATTTAAATTTACAAATGTAGGGTTGTTGAAGCTCTCAAATGAGAGTTTTTAAGAAGGCAAATTAAACGTCTTATTTGAAACATTTTCAGTAAGGTTGAAAAGGGGAAAGGATTTCATCATTGGTACCCTCTCTTTTCCTTCCTCACTTCCCCCAAATTCCCTCTAATTGACATTCCTCCTTTCCTCCCTCTGCAGTCTCCTCCATGGAGCACGCATAATCCATTCTGGCTGAGTTGCATTCTACAAGAATCTACAGAACTGTCCTTTCCTTACAGTGCAGAGCATCCTCTTTTCTGTATTTTTTCTGATCCCACTCAGCTCTTTTGCTTATTCCTCCCCCTTAATCACCATGAAAGCTTCTGAACAAAAACTAAACAGTACCAAAATCACAGGAAATCTAATGAGCAGTATGACTAATGTTAAGGATCCTTCTCTTAAGAGCCTTCAACTTCTGGACTCTCACCTGCCTCTGAAAAACCCATCCTCTCATTCTACCTGCCAGTTAAGATCCATGTTCTAAGAGGGCTAAAATGGTTAATATGGATACTCCAAAGAATGGATTTGATCTTCAAAAATTTTAAATTTCATGTTCCACTTCCCACTCATAAATGGTACAAAAGCATGTGGTTATAGTTAATATGGGGCTCGTGAGAAAAATAACCACAAACAGATGGGGTAATTTTACATTTACCTGCCCATAGGATCACCAGTTTGCATGCACAGAAGTGCACTTGTTTAGGTGTGCTGAGTGCGCATTCTTAAATAATTGACTAAATGTGGCTGTACATTCAAAGTAAATCAAACTGTTCTTTGAAACTCTGAGCCTGTAGGGAGTTGTGTCCTCCAAAGGAAACCACTTAAGAATGAATAATCATCTTTGAAAACTCACTGACAAATATTCCGACTGCATTTGCTCCTGCATAAATACCACTCTAAATACCATGTCCCTATATGGCTTTTGCCTCTGCGTTTTCACAGAGGGTCTAGCTGTGGGACATAGTTTACTGAGTTTTGTATATAAATAAAACTCCATAATGATATTGCTAAGTACTCTTCTTATACATTAGTTTTGCATGTTTAATTGTTCTTTATTCCTTTCAGGCAGGATCAGTTCAAACAGTATTTCTAAATATTTAGAATCCTTACATCCATTTTCAGTGTTTCCTAGTTAAACATATTTTTGTGTCCCCTTATCCCTACCCCAAATTGTCTTTCTTTCCGTTGCTTCACATTATTTACTCATAAAGCCTGGATTCTCCTGTCCCAAAGAAAGGGATTCTCTTGGGGTATATTAATGTATAAAACCATGCAGACTGTTCAATGCTTGCTTTAAAGAGAGAATAATGGATTGTGGTAAATGGGGGTGAAACACAATTTGCAGGAGATATTTGAAACATAAAGGGTATACACATGAGCTCTGCCACTGCTACCCATAGAAAGCCAGTCCTGGTTTCAGAGCTACCAGATTTTCTTTAAGGAACGTCTTTCATCATCACCTTCAGCTGATGTTCATTCAGTTATAGCCTTGATCTTCAAGAGAGTCAGGAGACTTTGGAAATCTTCTAAGATAATGGTCCCCAGCCTTTCCAGCACCAGGCACTGGTTTTATGGAAAACAATTTTCCACAGACTGGGCAGGAGGAAGATGGTTTCAGGGTCACTCAAGTGCATTACATTTATTGTGCACCTTATTTCTGTTATTATTATATTAGCTCAACCTTGTATCATCAAGCATTTGATCCTGGAGGCTGGGGACACCTGCTGAAAAGGAATCAGAATTGTAAACAGGATTGATATCTCATCATATCCATGTCCACATTTCATTTAAAGACTAGACTTTAACATCTATTTTTCACCTTTATACATAGAAAGAAGTAAAAAATCTGTTTGTCTGGGATAGAGGGCAGAGATACACAGTTCCCTAGTGGTCAATATTAAAAAAAAAAAAAAAAGCTTCTTTTTCTGTTTTGAAAATTGTAGGAAAAATTGAAAATTAAAAAAAAATAGTACAACAAAATTGTATGTACACATCAAACAAAATCAACAGTTCTTAACATCTTGTCATATTTGCTGTAAGTCCTTTTAAAGGGAAAACAAGACAGATGACATTGTTTTGCTCGCATCACCAGAATCCTCTCTCCCTCCTCACAAGATACCTGCTACTGTACATTTACTGTATATCTGCAGTAGAACTAATGTTTACCGTGGCAAACCATTGGGAGGTTAAAACCAGAGGTGTTTCTTTGATGTATTCCAAATTGCAGCTGTTTGTCCTCGTGACCAAAGTGAAATATTTATCTTTCTTTTGTTTCTTATTTTCTTTTGACCAAAGTAAAATATTTAAATAGACTATTCAGTACAATGATTGGTACATTTTATACCAAAATCTAAAAAAGTATTATATGAAATCCATTCATTGTTTTAGTCCCAAGTAAAGTGTACTCTTCTTGTGCAAGACTCCAGAGGGGAATGTGAAGTGAGTAAAAGAAATTAATAAAGGGAAAGTGTGCCTCCTTGTGTGTGTGTGCACACGCAGAAGATACAAAGCAAACAAAAATTGTCAGTTTCCCCTATCTTCCATCACTTTCCATAAATACTTGTTGAATTAAATCAAAATTCCTTTTTTGAAGTTAGCGCAACATTTCCTTTCTCTGCATACCACCTCCTCCTACCTCATCCCCAGCAGCCTTTGTCCTCAAACTTAATTCAGACCAAACCTTTCATAGCTCGCCAAACCCTCTTTGCCCCATGAACCCAACTCTGTCACTGACTCAGACCACTTCCATCTGCAGTCTAATTCCTAATTACCCCATATCCAAGTGCACTCTCAAGCACTCATAGCCATGCAGATACTCCGTTTTCTTCCACACCCACTCTGTAGCTCAGAAGATGGCCACAGTCTTCCGTGAATGTCAGACTAGGTGTGGGAAGTGAGAGCTAAAGCAAAAGCTTCTGCCAAAAGCAGACAGAAAGAGGACTGTCAAGTGAGACAAGGAGTGTTTACAGAAAAAAGTGGGGCTGGGAGAGTATTTCAGATCTGACCTTCTCTAAACCTTCTGTATGCTCCAGTCAACACCTTCCCTTTGAAATTTCCAAAGAATGAAGGACTGCTGCCTTTTGGATAAACAAAATATCCCACAAGGGATAAATGGTGATTAGCAAAATGGTAACCTCTCCATCATCTGGAATAAATCTCAACCTATTACAAACAATGAGCATCATGGCTCCTGGCTTGAACAATGGGAGTCAATGTTAATGGGCTCCCTGGAGCTGGTAGTGTTTCCATTTTGTTGATCACTGTGCCTAAACTTGGGCTGATGTTTGAATTGCTCCTCTTTTGTCTGTGATTATTTCAGGAAAGAGGCTTTCACTGAAGCCCGGGGTGCCCGAAGAGGGGTTAAAAAAGTCATGGTGATTGTGACGGATGGCGAGTCCCATGACAACCACCGGCTGAATAAGGTCATCCAGGACTGTGAGGATGAAAGCATTCAGCGGTTTTCCATAGCTGTAAGTACGGGGCTAGAGATGGCTTTCGGGCTCTGGTGTGTGCATATCTTGATTATTTTATGAGAGTTATGCAAGCAAGGTTGGAAAACAGAAGTGTCTCCATTTGGAAGTAAACTCTGTGGAGGCAGGATTAGGACTTGCCCCTTTTGTGTCTTCAACATAGTGTCCGACGACTGGAGACTCAGCAAACAATCACTGCAAGAAAGGAAGGGAGAAAATGAGGAGGGCTGAGGAGGGAGAAGGGAGAAAATGCATAAGAAGAAGCAAGCGAGGGAGGGAGAGAGAAAGAAAGTGACAGAAATAGGGAGGGGAAAGAGGAAGAGAAAGGGAAAAGATGGAGGGATGGATGGAGAACATATGCCTTCAGCCTTGGGGGAGGGGGGTTTCTTAAATTGATTTTTTTTTAATAGAGAATGAAAGATTTCAGAACTCTAAAAGTTCAACCAAAATTGCTTTTCAAAAAAATCCTTTTTATTTATAGTTCAGTTCATTCAGTTCAGTGGCTCAGTCGTGTCCAACTCTTTGTGACCCCGTGGACAGCAGCATGCCAGCCTTTCCTGCCCATCACCAACTCCCAGTAACAGCTATTACCCACAATTTGTTTTTGAGCATTTAGTCAGTGATACTTCCCTTTTTCCTTTCAAAAGTGTGAACAGTGAAAGACACCCCAGCCAACTGTAGGTAGGGAAGAAAGAGAGATTCATCCTTGATGAAGCCCCAGAACACACAATTGAGTCACTGCTTCCCTGAAGCAAGGTGCCTATTTCTTATTTTATAACCAAGGTGATAGGTTATAAACAGTTGCAACATTTTCTTTTTCATGTAGGGTATAAGATTAAAAAAAAAATACAACATTCCATCATTTCTCACTCCTCTTGTTGTTACTTCTTTAAGTTATCATTTGCCAATTATTATTCAACCCATCATTACCTCTCCTGCTACTACTGCTGTAGCCACGCGTTCCAGGAAACAGACTCACTCAGGACAATGCAGACAGTGGAGTGCAGTCTATTACACCGGCGGGCCCAAGACAGAGTCTCCTCTTAGCCAAGGACCCCAGCCAGTTTTTGTGAAAACCTTATATACCCTAAGTGTACGTGCCCAAACCCACCTCCCCAGATTCCCTGAAACTAGTCTGAACAAAGGAAGGGAAAGATAGAATCAAAGTTAACCCGTGATTCATACGCTTTAAGCCTAGGTAGTTAACAGTGGACAATTATCAATAGGCCTGTGGTCATACCCCAATAAGCATAATAGAATTTATGATTCTATTTGGTTACACAGATAATTAGGGTATTCTTTTAGGCAATGGAGAGTCTAGGTATGAGCCCTGGGGTTCCATCCAGGGGGCCTGGTTTTCCAGTTGGTATGTCATTTCCATAGATCCTGGGCCTATAGCTCAAAGTCCACAGTCCAGCCCAATATGGAGTCCTGCTTTCAAGATGGAGCCTGTTCTGTCTGTTTCCTCCTTCATTCCCCCCTCTTGATGCTCTTAACTCATAGTATGAGCATCATTCATAGGGATATATTGCACCCTGACTCTCTGACTGCCAATTTGGGAGAATGACACCAACCTCTGGGTTACAAACTTCATAATACATTATAAAATGCAGGATCCACAAAGCAGAACTATCAAGGCAACTCTAACAATGGTAAATATGGTTTTCCACTAATCACCCTTCACCCAAAATCAGACCGAAGTCCAAAAAGAAAGATCATCATCAGACGTAGCTTTTACCTGACCTTTCATGTCATCTAGGGTGGCTGATATATTGCCAGATAAAGCAGGAATAAATACACAACGTTCAACATTAACTATAGCACAGGTCCCTCCTTGTGCTGAAACTGTGGTTAGTCTCAGGATGATACCGGCAAGTCCTTGTCGCAGCAGTTAATTGTAGCTTCACCCCTTTTTCTTCTTTAAGATGATCTCGGTTTCATGGAAACCAGTGGGGTCCTTTTGCGTAGTCCACTCGGAGTCCTCCAGATCTGCGTGGTATGCTCTCTTCACACTCCTGTGGAGGATCCAGGGAGTGACACCTGCGACTTTAACTGCCGTGGGAGTGGTTAGAACAGTATATGGACCCTTTCAATGTGGGGCCAAGGAGTCATGTTTCCAGTCCTTGACCCACACCTGATCCCCAGGCACAAATTCGTGAATCTGTTCCCCAAGGGCACCCTTTCTTGTACAAACACCCTTTCTTGTACAAACTTAGTTACCCAATTTATTACCTTACCCAGTTCCATCTGCTGTGAAATCCCATCTCCCCTTACCTGAGGCAAATTTGTTGACCTCTGTTTTATTATGGGAGGGGGCCTCCCATACACAATTTTGTTTGGAGAATAGCCTTGGGACCATGGGGTCATCCTGAGTCTGAGCAGAGCCGTCAGAAGCAAGTCCACCCAGGAGCAGTCAGTCTCTATGATCCACTTGGAGAGTCTCTTTAAGTGTCCGGTTGGTTCATTCCACCATCTCAGAACTCTGGGCCTATATGCAGTGTGCAGTTTTTATTTGATGTTTACAGTTTTGCTTGCTTGCTTCTTGTACTAAATCAGCTATGAAAGCAAGGCCATTGTCTGACCCAGTGCTGGTAGGAAATCCAAATCTGGGAACTATTTCCCTAAGCAGGCACCAGGCTACTTCTGATGCTCTTTCAGTCCAGGTAGGAAAAGCTTCTACCCATCCCGAGAACATACATACCATGACCAGCAGGTAACAGTAGCGGCGGTGAGGTTTCATTTCAGTGAAGTCCACTCCCAGGTGTTCTAAAGGCAGCGTGCCTTTCAGCTGAATCTCCGGAGGTTTTTGTCTGTGCCGAGAGGCAGCATTAACCTGTGAGCAGGCAGCATGGCCTAGGTGGGTCACTTGGTGTGTGTGGCTTACTAGAGTGTGTGCCAGCTCTTCTGGTACCAATAATTCTGCTTTGGCCAACCTAACAGCCATTGTCCTTATTTTATCACACTAGTGTCATCAGTATATAAGACCCAATTAGGGTCTGGAACCTTGTGTCCTTCTTTAAGACAAACCCCAGATACCTTACCTCCTCCTTGCAGATCTGTGCCTTCTTCTTCGACCCCCGGTAACCTGCTTCCATCAGCAGCTGGAGCAGTGTTTTTGTCCCTTCCCAGCATTTTTTCTTGGTCTTGGCAGCCAGCAGCAGGTCATCCAAGTATCGTAGGAGCCAACATCTGTACTTTTCCAGGTAGAATGAGTCCACCAAGAAGCCAAGGCTTTCCCAAAGATGGTTGGGAAATTCTTAAACCCTTGTGGGGGAGTCCAGGTGAGCTGTTGCTTGGTGCCCCCGACTGGATCTTCCCATTCAAAGGCAAAGATGGGCTGTGATGCTGGGGTGAGGCATACGCAGAAGAAGGCATCCTTGAGATCTAGGCGAGTATATACTTTAGTCCTCGGCAGGAGGAGGCTAAGTAAGGTATAGGGGTTTGGAACAGTGGGGTGTAAAGTCACAGTAGCCTGGTTGACTAGCCTGAGATCAGGCCTATAGTCCTGTCCTCCTTCCTTTTTGACTGGCAGGATTGGCATATTCCAAGCCGACTGGCACTCTACCAGAATGCCTGCTTGTTTCAATCTATTGATGTGGGGTAGTATGTCAGCCTGGGCCTCTGTTTAGCCAGCCTGGTTGGGGGTAGGGGGGTATCTTCCACCCAGACCTCAGGGAATAATTGAGTTAACTCTCTCTCATGCTCTTCCAGCCCACCTGGTTCTTCCTTCGGAGGCTCATGCAACCTCCACTTATCTTGGGGGTTATTGAAAGAAAGAGCAAATAAATCATAGTGTCCATCCAGAAGGTGGGCCTCTCCTCCAGGGAGAAAGTCACTTGTGCTCCTAGTATGGAGAGCAAGTCTCTTTCCCAACAGGGGTACTGGGCACTCAAGAATGTTTGGTACCCCACTTTGAAGTTTACCATGGGCTCTCGGGGACCTAATATCTCTGAGCCCCGACAACCCTATTTAATTTCCAAGCCAGCAAGCCCCACAACTGCGGGATCTTCCTTCTCCTTCCTTGCCTTAGAGCATTCATTCTTCCAGTGGCCAAAACCTCGGCACCAGGCACACTGGTTTGGCTGTAACAGGGCCCGGGGCCTCTGTTGGGACCGGTTGAAGGACTGTCCTGTCCCTGGGGCAGAGGAGGTTTTCTGGAGGGCCCAGGATAGACCTTCCCAGAGCAGCAGCTAGCATTGTAAGTCTCTTGGTCTGTTCACTTTCGTTCCCTCCAGCTCTCTGGCAGAGCGAAGTCTGTGCTTAATTCCAACATCTCCCTCCCCTTCTTATCAGTAACTCACTGGGAGAGGCAGGTATAGCTTGGGTGGTTCGGCTGGAGCTGGATCCTGGAAGTGTAGGCCAGAGGCTTCTGTCACCGGGATCAGAGCCTCCCGAGGTGGCAGCTCTACGACCTCGGGAAGAGCTGGCGGAGGAGCAGCGGCTGCTGCAGGAACTTCACCTGACCCTGGATTGGGCATTAAGACGGCCTCCGGTCCTGGTGGAGCACTGAGGCAGGAGCGTCATTATCCAATATGGGGGAGGGGTCAGGTCAGCACTGTCCAAATCCTGTAGAATTTACTTTTTTATCATCAGTCAATTTTTGTGCCATTAATATTTTTGCCCTTCCCTTCTGGATACAGAACCTCGTCCGAGTAGGAGCATCTTGAGCTAACCCTAGCCATGAGTCAGTGTATGGATATTGATCCGGGTGTCCTGGCTCTCCTGTGACTACTGTATAGACTGCTTCCACTGTTTGTTAAGTTCATGGTGTCCTCTGGTGGCCATCCTACTCCTACAGGGGGCTTTGACCTCCCAGAGTCTGTGGAGACAGTTAGGCTTCATCGTCACCCCATAGTCTCCTCCAAATCCCTTCTTTAAATTTTTAATCATGCACTCCAATACAGTTGCCGTAAATTCACTTCCTCCCATCTTGCTTACCTTCTTGGACCTTCTTCTACTTTTCCTTTTCATTCTGACTACAAAGTTCTTGGTACCCTATGTACTTCTGTTATTTCTATTCAATGAAACATTTATATTGTCATTCCGCCTCCTTCCTAATTGGGGTGAGAAGAGCCTTACCTGCCAGATCCCAGAGGGAGAAGGGGGATCGGTGTGTCTTCACCGGCCAGTTGTCACGGCCGAACCAGAACACCACGTGGTCCAAGACTGTTTCTCCCTTAACTTTTAAAGTCCGTTCTGCCTCGGTGGGTTTGATCAGGTGCGGATAAAAACACAGATGGGTTAAATATCCCACATCCCAAGCCATCTTCAGAAAAGCCAGTTCATACTCACTTATGTGTCCCCTGCCTTCTAGCCTGACAATTCCGAGGCGGTCAAGAGTTTCACACAGATGGGACACCTCCTTGGGAAGGGCAGAATATGTGCACACAAAGACCAAGTTTCTTCTCCTAACAATCCCCTGGTGATTGCTTGGTAATAATTTTCCCTCAGATGGCATGGACACCACCTCCTAAATGACATTCACAAATTTCCTTCCTAAGCCTTAACACACTCATCAACCTGTGTACCAAGCAATTGCTGCCTGTCTATTCCAGGCTCCTGTGGGTCCCCACTCCTTCTAGTCCCTCCCAGGGGGGTGATCAGAACCCCTCTTCCACCCTGACAGGTGGGTTCCTCCTCACCTGACCGCTCAGTCCCCTTGCTGCCGTTCTGCTGCTACTGCTGCCGCCAAGTCGCTTCAGTCATGTCTGACTCTGTGTGACCCCAGAGACAGCAGCCCATCAGGCTCCCCTGTCCCTGGGATTCTCCAGGCAAGAACACTGGAGTGGGTTGCCATTTCCTTCTCCAATGCATGAAAAGTGAAAGTGGATTTGCTCAGTCGTGTCTGACTCTTAGCGACCCCATGGCCTGCAGCCCACCAGGCTCCTCCATCCATGGGATTTTCCAGGCAAGAGTACTGGAGTAGGGTGCCATTGCCTTCTCCTTGCTGCCATTCACTGCCTGCCAAAGTGAAGAAACCAGGCGTTGAAAGGCTGAATTCTTCCAGAGGGGCGAGGCACCTTCCCCCCTCTAGGAGATTCAGGCCACAAAGCCTCAGGGTGGCCTCAAATGAGACTTGTCTCCTCAAAGTGAGGGGTTTCCCAGCCCACGCACCAAATGTTGTAGCCACACGTTCTGGGAAACAAACTCACTCAGAAGGACAATGCAGAGAGTGGGGTGCAGTCTATTACACCGGCGGGCCCAAAGCAGAGTCCCCTCTTAGCCAAGGACCCCGACCAGTTTTTGTGAAAAACTTATATACCCTAAGTGACATGAAGTCGCTCAGTCGTGTCCAACTCTTTGTGACCCCACGGACTGTAGCCTACCAGGCTTCTCAGTCCATGGGATTTTCCAGGCATGAGTACTGGAGTAGGTTGCCATTTCCTTCTCCAGGGGTTCTTCCCAAACCAGGGATCGAACCTGGGTCTCCCACATTGTAGGCAGACGCTTTACCCTCTGAGCCACCAGAGAAGCCCATATACCCTAAGTGTACGTGCCCAATCCCACCTCCCCAAATTCCCTGAAACTAGTCTGAACAAAGGAAGGGAAAGATAGAATCAAAGTTAACCCGTGATTCGTACGCTTTAAGCCTAGGTAGTTAACAGTAGACAATTATCAATAGGCCTGTGGTCATACATAATAGAATTTATGATTCTATTTGGTTATACAGATAATTAGGGTATTCTTTTAGGCAATGGAGAGTCTAGGTTATGAGCCCTGGGGTTCCATCCAGGGGGGCTGGTTTTCCAGTTGGTATGTCATTTCCATAGATCCTGGGCCTATAGCTCAAAGTCCACAGTCCAGCCCAATATGGAGTCCTGCTTTTAAGATGGAGCCTGTTCTGTCTGTTTCTTCATACACTACAGCTATTTTGATCTTTTCCACTGTTGAGGATAATTCCTCATGGCCCAGTCTTCGCTCAGAGATACTGTCCACAGGTAGAGACTATGCCTGGTCTCTTTAGTATGCAAAGCCAGCACATGCCCAGTTTGTCCCACACAACCAGGTACCAGAGATGCCATCATTTGTCAGTTTCCTCCCAGAGGATAGAGTCTAGCATTGCAGGTACTATAGATGCAGGCTATGAGCTGAATTAATCATCAGCAGCATTAGCATTAGGAAAACTTGAGTGGAATTAAAGTATCTATCATTTCATTGTTCCTTAATTTTAAGTGAATTTTATATCACTCTTGCATTATACCTGACTGCATATTCAGTATTTCTTGCCCTTAAATCTGTTTCCCTTTGTTGGATCCTTGGTTGATAATTCACATTTTGCCTCTTATATGGTCAAAAAGAGGTCTCATGATTGCATTAACCTTCCTGGAGAACCATAAAATCATGAGTCTCTTCCCCATTTTAATCAATGAATTAGTATCAAATTGCTCTTTGAAATGGTATAAACAAAAGTATAGGGAAATTTCAGTTTAGCAACAATTATTTGTTATTTTCCCAATTCATATATTTTCCAAGTGAACCTAATATGTGTTTTTTAATTTATACCAAACTAGGAAATAAGACAGTTATTTCAATTCTTCTCCTTGTGTATTTACATGGAAAGGTTTCAGGAATTTCTCCACACCTCTTCACGATAAGATCAAATATTCTTGGGGGGTCTAGCCCTGTTATGGCCTGGACTCTTCCTCCTTCTCCATCTTTTTTCCCTCACCATTTGATCCTGAACAACTCAGAGATGTGTTTTGGGGGCAGACAACCACTCCAAAGGATTGACTACTGAAAAGATAAACACTCTGATGAAACTGCAAACACTTCCTGGGAAACACTCAGATTTGGTGAGGGCGCTGAGCTGGTTTGAGGACCCTTCTGCAGGTCTCTGTTCTGTCACTCAAGAATATATTAGACATTATTAGCAGG
This sequence comes from Capra hircus, assembly GCF_001704415.2. Lineage (NCBI taxonomy): Eukaryota > Metazoa > Chordata > Mammalia > Artiodactyla > Bovidae > Capra > Capra hircus. Next base: position 26,220,866 of record NC_030827.1, on the reverse strand, counting down.
AGCCTGCTTTATATTCAGATTCTAACCTTAAATGGTGATGGTGGGGATTATAATGGCTGTAAAATTGGATCACCTGCAGCATTCAAATGAAAAGAAGGAAGTTAGAAAATATCTTAGAATTTCTTTCACTGGCACACAAAAGGCACTGTGCTACATGTAAATGAGCGTTATGCTTTACATTTGACACATCTGCCTCAAGGGAGCTTCAATTCTGACTGTCTATTCCAGGTAAATATTAGCAGAATACCAAATGCCTGGGCTTGCATTTAAGTGACAGGAGTAATTTATAAATATTATTTTGTATCTCTTCTGATTCATAGAAAAGAATGTTTTTACCAGCTACCAGATCCTTGGGTAAAGGACCAAAATACATTTCTCTCTGTTTTCATTTTTATTCTGTGATGCAAAATAGTTCAAACTAGCTGCAAGTCACAGTAATTCCTGTAGATTCTGTGAGAATTCTTTTATCTTATAATATCTGTGGGAATTCTCTTCTTATATTTTCTTCTAAATATATACTACCATATTACATGTATACATTTTATTTTTATTCTTGTTACTTGGGCATCTTCCCCACTGAACTTTACCTACTTGTCTCTGTCCTGTGACATAAAGCACTAAATGTCTGATAACATTTACATTGCAACTAAGAGCCTCAATTATATATAATTCAAGACAATGTTTTATGTGTATCTTTAACTACATCAGTTTATAAGTGAAATGGAAGCTAATATGTCAATTCAATAGTAAATCTAAAACATGTTAAATAGGAACCAAGGAGGTAAGATAATGACTTACAGAAAAAATTAGGTAAATCAGTGGGGACTTGGAGGGCTTCACACGATACAGAATTTTTATAAATCTAAAAGAAATTCATGCATAGCAAACCTGCCAACAAAAGAGAGGTCTACCAGTAAGTCTAGAGAAGACCAAGTGGAGAATGAGGTGTTGAGCAAGGGCCAGAGATCCTGAAACCCACACCATGGATGTAATAAATACTCTGGACCTCAGAGACTCTGCCTTTTCCATCTTACTCTGGGGCATGTACACCCAGCTGTGGTGAGACACCCACCTGCAGGAAGAGCATTTGACCAACTCTCTACTACCGTTTCCATTTCATTCTCTTACCCGTCAAGCAGCCCAAAGTGGGAAAAGCACTAGTGGTCTCTGTTAAAATGTAGACCACTTCTGATGTTTGGCATTTGCTCTTCAGCCAAATAAACAGGAGCTAAATTTTTGTGTTCTGGTGTGATTTGAAAGCTCCTCCATAAATCTGGACATAGTGGTCAAGGATAATTGTGCCCATTTACCTTAGAGCTAGCTCTAGTTTTCCTAAATGGTGTGCTTTCTTCAAAGCAGTTCAGAGTTAGTCAGAGACAGTAAGGCATTTTGCCTCCAAGGGCATTTTACAGGTGTAGGAGCTAGGTAACTGACAAGGGAACTGGAGAAATGCCCTGGTGGTCCTGGAGCACAGGAAGCCCCCGGGTACAGATGTGTAGTACACTCCCTCTGGGCCCTCCAGCAGGGGGAAAGAAGCAGCAATGAAGCCCCCACCCCCTTCTTACTAGGAAGGAAAATTTGAGAACTATGATGCACTGCCTGCCTGCCTACTTGGTACCCAACTCCTTTTCTCACGTTAACATTTAGGGTGCAATGGCAGCCCACTCCAGTGCTCTTGCCTGGAAAATCCCATGGGCGGAGGAGCCTGGTAGGCTGCAGTCCAGGGAGTCGCAAAGAGTCAGACACGACTGAGCGACTTCACTTTCACTTTTCACTTTCGTGCATTGGAGAAGGAAATGGCAACCCACTCCAGTGGTCTTGGTTGGAGAATCCCAGGGACGGGGGAGCCTGGTGGGCTGCCATCTCTGGGGTCGCACAGAGTCGGACACGACTGAAGTGACTTAGCAGCAGCAGAGCGATTGAGTTGATCTAAATGGTTGTGCGTTTTATGATACAAATAAACAAGTATGTCGAAGATCATAAACAACAACACTTAAAACAATCATTTTAGTTATTTTCCTTCTACGAGTGAAAAGCTATACCCATCTTAATAAAAGTCAGTTTTTAAATCTAACATTCTAAACCTAACAGTAAGAAAATACATGTGGAGGCTGAGAACAGGCGGCTGAGGAGAGGTGGGGGAGCCATGTGTTCAGAGGAGGGGAGGCAGGGGCCGGGCAGCCAGCATGGATGCCTCCACCTGTGCCCACCTGCCTACATGTCCAAGATCCACCCGGTCCTCGATGCCGAACTGTAATTGTAGACTCAACTCTTCTCTGTAACAGGACTTTGGAAGCACCATGGAGGTCTCTGTTGTTAATGATGCCAGACAAATCCATGTCTACTGTTTAAAGATAAAGTGAAGCTAGAAAATTCTGATAACTTCCTGGTCATGAGGGTCATAATTCTTCTTCTCCCTAAGGAGTCAGATATTTAAAAAAAAAAAAAATCAAGCAATAGCACGGAGCTCATGAGTGTTACCTTTGCATTTTGGATCTCAGGAGCACGGAACTGAATGAATCACGAACTTTGGTTCAGGAGACATTCTCATCATTGTCAAAGCATGGCCCACTTTGTTTGTTTCTGTGGCTATAATTGTACCTGCATACTTATTTTAATAACGTTGTAATAACCATGAATGTATTACCCAAACCAAGAGCTAGTTTGGTCCTCTGACAACTTACCATCTGCCTTATCACATTCATCACCTGCCTTCCTCCACCTAGTAACCATCAGCCCAAATCCTATACTGACAATCTCTTGATTTTTTTTCCTAAATAGTCTTTGGAAACCATGCATATCTGGGAAAAAAATTAATTTGAAAAAGGTTGCCTTGTTTTTAACTTTATAAAAGCTAAAACATACAATGTTTCAAAACTTTTAAACCTGAATATTAAATTGTAAAGATTCATCCATATCATTGCATGACATTATAGATCATTACATTTCTTAAAACTGATAAAGCACATACAATGCAAAACTTCAGTATGAACACTGTACACAAAGTAACCAATCGATGAGTTCTGACAGCTGTATTCATCCACATATTGTGGTTGTTGAGTTGCTAAGTCCTGTCTGATGGTCTTGGTGACTCCATGGACAGTAGCACTCCAGACTCCTCTGTCCATGGGATTTGCCAGTCAAGAATACTGGAGTGGGTTGCCATTTCCTTCTCCAGGAGATCTTCCCAACCAAAGGATCGGGCCAGCATTGCCTGCAGTAGGAGGCAGATTCTTTACTACTGAGCCATCAAGGAAGCCCCTACACACCAATAGAATTGCTAAAACTAGAAGAGAGGAAAAAACTTGGTAATACCAAGAATTGTCATGGATGCAAAGCAACTGAGTCTCTCACACGTTACTGGTGGGAAAGGTGAAATGGAAGAATGGAACAGTTGTTCTGGTAAATATTGTGGCAGTTTCTTATAAAGTTAAATATACTTTTATTGTAGAACACAGTGCTTTCATCCCTAGATCTTTACTCAAGAAAAAAGAAAACAGATAGTATTGCTAAGCACAAATACTTAGAGCAGCTTTATTCATAATCACTTGAAACTGAAAACAACTCAGATGTCCTCAACAAATGACTTGTGTATCTAGACAGTAGAGCCCTACTCAACAATCAGAAGGACTGAATGATGATACATGTGATTACATGGATGACTCTCGAAAGCTTTATGCAAAATGAAAGAACCCAGACACAAAAGGCAGCATACTATCTGATTCCTTACCATTGGCATTCTAGAAAAACCAAAGCTGTAAGGACAGAAAATTGATCAGTGTTTGCACAGAGTTAGAAAGAAGAGGAGACTGGCTACACAGAGGCAAGAGGCAACTGGAGCGCTGGAAAAAGTCTAATCTCAGTGCAGTAGGAACACAACTGTTTAGGTCTGTCAAAATTCACAGAATTGTACATCTAAAGAGGGTGATTTTTATTATATATAAACTATATCTCAATAAACCTTACTTTAAAAAATTTAAAACTAAATGTTTGAGGAAACCTGATAGAAAATCTAAATAATTACAGTTAACTAGAGGAACCAGAGATCAAATTGCTAACATCCGCTGGATCATCGAAAAAACAAGAGAGTTCCAGAAAAACATCTGTTTCTGCTTTATTGACTATGCCAAAGCCTTTGACTGTGTGGGTCACAATAAACTGGAAAATTCTGAAAGAGCTAGGAATACCAGACCACCTGACCTGCCTCTTGAGAAACCTATATGCAGGTCAGGAAGCAACAGTTAGAACTGGACACGGAACAACAGACTAGTTCCAAATAGGAAAAGGAGTACGTCAAGGCTGTATGTTGTCACCCTGCTTATTTAACTTCTATGCAGAGTACATCATGAGAAATGCTGGAAGAAGCAGAAGCTGGAATCAAGATTGCTGGGAGAAATATCAATAATCTCAGATATGCAGATGACACCACCCTTATGGCAGAAAGTGAAGAGGAACTAAAAAGCCTCTTGATAAAGTGAAAGTGGAGAGTGAAAAAGTTGGCTTAAAGCTCAACATTCAGAAAACGAAGATCATGGCATCTGGTCCCATCACTTCATGGGAAATGGATGGGGAAACAGTGGCAGACTTTATTTTGGGGGGCTGCAAAGTCACTGCAGATAGGGATTGCAGCCATGAAATTAAAAGACAGTTACTCCTTGGAAGGAAAGTTATGACCAACCTAGACAGCATATTCAAAAGCAGAGATATAACTTTGGTCCATCTAGTCAAGGCTATGGTTTTTCCAGTGGTCATGTATGGATGCAAGAGTTGGACTGTGAAGAAAGCTGAGCGCCGAAATATTGATGCTTTTGAACTGTGGTGTTGGAGAAGACTCGAGAGTCCCTTAGACTGCAAGGAGATCCAACCAGTCCATTCTGAAGGAGATCAACCCTGGGATTTCTTTGGAAGGAATGATGCTAAAGCTGAAGCTCCAATAGTTCGGACACCTCGTGCGAAGAGTTGACTCATTGGAAAAGACTCTGATGCTGGGAGGGATTGGTGGGGCAGGAGGAGAAGGGGACAACAGAGGATGAGATGGCTGGATGGCATCACCGACTCAATGGATGTGAGTTTGAGTGAATTCTGGGAGTTGGTGATGGACAGGGAGGCCTTGCATGCTGCAATTCATGGGGTCGCAAAGAGTCAGACATGACTGAGCAGCTGAACTGAACTGATAGCAGATAATTCCTGCCTCTGTCTCTTCTCTGTTAAAAAGAATGTTTCTGTCTTAAGCATTTTGTTTCGAACAGGAATGTCCCAATTGTTTATTTTCTAGATTGCCAAATTAGATTACTACTTAGTCCAACATCTGTTTAAAAAATATACATGTCTGACTTCCCCTTGGTAAGAGTTTCAGGAAGTACTGCCTGTTTGAGATCAAGCAATTCACTGGCTGTTAGCTTTTGCTAGCAAATGGTGATGTCACTGACTGAAATAATATCAGAGACACTCAGAAACTGTAACATTACTTTTAAAGATATAGCTGTTAATAAAGAGGGAAATAGGAATGGCAGAGAAGAAACTTTAGTAAGCATACAGGATGACCCTTTATATTTTTCTACAGCAATTACAGTATATATTAGAGAATTAACATAAAACAGTTAATATTAAAGAATCTACAGATTCAAAAATTACCCTTCTAAGAATGTGGAAGTACATAAAAATTGTGTTATGCCACAGTACTATATGAGCTTCCCTGGTGGATCAACAGTAAAGAGTCCCTGGGTCAGGAGGATCCCCTGGAGAAGGGAATGGTAACCCACTCTGTTTTTCTTGCCTGGAAAACCCCAAGGACAGAGGAACCTGGAGTGCTACCATCCATGGGGTCACTAAAAGATTTAGACACAACTTAGCTACTAAACAACAAGGAAGTATATACTAACATCTACTTCCTTGCTTATTGACAAAATGTTTGAGATTCTTGTTTAACATCTAGAATTTAAAAAATATTCTTGCTGTTTTTGATGACTTAGATTCTTGGCAGCTATAACCGAGGAAATTTGAGCACTGAAAAGTTTGTGGAGGAAATAAAATCAATAGCAAGTGAACCCACTGAAAAGCATTTCTTCAATGTCTCTGATGAATTGGCACTAGTCACTATTGTCGAAGCTCTGGGAGAAAGAATCTTTGCCCTGGAAGGTATGACTTTTTCTCATAAGCCTGAATGTTCTGTCTGCAATTCAAACTCAATGGGTTTTTGTATTTGTTTTTACCGCATGGCTAATGTGTTTTTACTGTGTACAGTAGCCACCATGGGACAATTCCCTTTCTCTATAAATCTGCCCTATAGCACTGCGTCTGCTGGCAGCTCTCTTTGTGAGGTCATGGCAGTACTGATGTGAGGGTCAGATGAAGACAATAGTCAACAGACACGCAAAAACAAAAATGTGCCGTGTGTTTTATTCCTTTTCTGTGACACAAGTTTGGAAAATGGAGACACTAGCTCACGTTTTGTTTTTATTTCTCATTTTGGGCTTCTGCGGGACAGTTCTTACACAGCATCTCCTTCCTTCATTTATTTTCTCAGTTTTGCTCCTTGCCCTTTTGAAAGGTCTTCACGGAGCTCTGCCTCAAGACCCATGGCAGCGAAATATTGGTTCCCTGTATTTGTCTGAGTCACGCTGCTTCTCTGTAAATTCTTTTTTTGATTTTTTGATGGCAACTGGCTATTGGGAATAACAAGTCATGGCATTCCCTCCTCTGCCTGAGGTAGAGATGTCAAGGAACAAATGACTTTGGAACTAGATCTTCTCCGAGAAAAAAATAAAAAGAAGTCTTCAGATTTGTTATGCCAGGCACACTGGAAAAGTCTCTTGTCCACATTCTCTGATGATCTGGAGAGTCAGAGAACGTGTCTTTGTTTCTCAAACTAGGATGAGAAACCTCCAAACTGTTCTGCTGTTCTGCTCTGTCTGAACCCTGTTGACTCTGTCCTTGTGAGGACAGGCCATGCTGAGGAATGTTGTTTCTCACCTTAAACACAAACTTACAAGCACCTTCTCCATCTCCCTGATATGACCTGATAATGGGAAATAGAAAGACAAAATGAGAAAGAGACATCACTGAAAAATTGTCGACCATTTTAACTGAGCATTAAGTGGCTGGGGAAAGTGACGGACAGAGAACATTTAAAAGTAGGGAAAGGAAAGAAGATGGTTTAGGGTAATGGCTTTCAAAGTTTTTTTGATAGTGACTCAGGCAAATCAATACATTTTGCTTTGTGACCCAGTGCACACATATGTATACATATAAAAAAAATTTCCCCCAAAATCCTTATTATATGTGATGCACTCTGATAGTTTCATCACTTCCATTCTACTCTGTTATCTTTCAGTTTAAAAAAAAAAATGTGATTATGACTCACCCTGTTGATTTCATGACTGGACTGGAACCAATCAGGAGGAAGTTTGTTTCAGAGATGATGGGGATCTACAGCCCACCCAGACTGAATTTTTCTGGTTTCCTTCTGCCCTGGCTTCTTTACCCAGTGCCTTTAGAAACAGAACGCTCACCTTATTAGTCTAAAGTCACAGCTGCTTCTAATGAACTTGGCTCTCCTGTGTTTTGTGTACAAGTCACTTTTAAGTGGCCTTGGTGTCACAACAGCTATCCAAGTATCATTTACTAATATGCTGAATAATGACTTTGGCTGGCCTTAAGAAACTATATTAGGTTTTCCAAGTCCTTGTGCATGTTCAGTTTTTAATAACATGGACCAAGTATGATAAAAACAATCTGCAAAGATCATTTAAAAGAAAAATTACTTAGTTGAGCATAATACAGTCTAAATACATAATACAGTTATAATACATTTCTAAATCTCATCTTAAGTAAGTAAATATAACCTAAGATGTGTAGGAATGAAGCCTATATGAGGTATTGGATGGAGGAGGGATTCATCTGCTTTAAATGATATTTTCAGGTACTTTCTAACCTAACCACACCATGAGATAAAGATTATACATTGGAGTAGCTATGTGCTCCAAGAAATATCTCCATATTTAAAAAAGAAATCATCTTAGAAGGAACTCCTCAGGTTAAAAAATGTCTCCCATATCTTTATCAATATAATTTCAGTTCTAACCAAAAGCAGTGTTTTTACTAGCTTATGTCTGATTTTTTTCATAATGAGATCCAAAAGGGCTACCTTTCCTTGTTTGATGGGAAATCTCCATTTCCTATCAACATTTATTTTTAGATGGCAAATAGCAGCAAGTGTGAAAATCATGCCTGCCCAAAGGGCAGTGCCTCCTAGGGAGGTGTACACACCAGCTTTTGCCCAATAAAATGGGTAAACTAATGTCCCCTTTTCCCATCAAGCCCTTGGGAACAGTGCACAACCACGCCCATGAACAAGTCCAGGGAGAAGTTGACAACAAGAAGTTCAAGGGTACGTGATGTGCTCCACCAGGATGAAGACTGAGCAGGCAGAATTCCACAGAACTTTCTTCTGTCTGTTCTCAGTTGTAAACAGAACTGCAGCAGGGGAAGGTGCTGGAAATATGTAGGTCCCCACTACTTCATTCTTTGATCTGGGTGTAAAGTACCTTACACCATTGTGAAACCAAAATAAAGTTTCAAATTAAAGTTAAAATGCGTTTTAGTCATTTAAATGAGAGGACAATTTGTATGTGAGAGTAAAATGACATAGTAGAATTCTATGATTGATTTCTCCATTTAATCTAGCCCTTTAAAAGGCAATTACTAATGTATTTGTTAACAACTTTATGCAGGTAAAATAACTAGTAAATAAGTTTGAGTTCACAAATTGGATTGCTCTCATACCTCAGTGAAAGAGTAGATCGACTTTTAAATAATTATGTGCTATTTTTAACTTATCAGCAAGGCCAAATAAATCAGTAATTCCCTCCTGAAAGCAAATAAATCAGCATTCCCTTAATCCCCTTAGGAGGGTGTGGCTTTGGCTTGGTGAATATTTTGAGAGCAGCACACTCCCAAAGAATTCTCTGGATTATTTCTGCGTTTCAGTAACGAGCTTCGAAATGGGTACAGGATCTTTAAAAACTGTGTGGTCGGATGGCATGTGGCCTGGAGTCTTGTCAGAAAGACCCCTCCTGGTTTGTGAGTGACACCCACAGTCAGACATCAGGACAAATACAAACCAGAGTCCCTAAACCCCTTATCAAACAGAATTCTGAGAGGATATACCACAGGAAATACAATGAGGCTGGTAGAATCAAGAAACCTCTTTAAATATGTGAATCAAATGTTATTGGCCCTCTGACATTTTAGTAAGTTTAGCCTAATCTCAGGAGGATACCCAGGGCATGAGGGTGTGTTACAGAGCTTTCAACCATGTTGATCCCAAGCTCCATAGGCTCCAACATAGACAGAGTATAAGAACAGAAGCGTGACTCTTAGCCCCTCCAACAAGGGTGGGGAAACTAACAGTCAGGAATGTGAGACTCAGCCCTTACGCTAACCTTCTCAGTCCTCTACCCAGCCCTGCCTAGGAATTTTGGGGTTGAGAAATCTTTGCGCTGAAAATGCTCTAAAGATGCTAGAAGTTCTGGTTGGTCAAAACCACAGATGGTACTAGGTCTCTGTCTTCTGCAAATCTAAAGTGTGTGTGCTAAAGGCGGCTCTCTTCCTCCATTACAGCTACAGTTGACCAATCGGCAGCATCTTTTGAGATGGAAATGTCTCAGACCGGCTTCAGTGCTCATTATTCACAGGTACATTGACCACTTGGTAGAAAACATCGTTTTTAATAGGTTTCCTTTCTCAAAGTGAGCACTGAGACATCAGCATTACAGATGCAAGTTACAGCTCAGGCATGAGCAGTTATTCAGACCATGTAGTTAGTAATCCAAATAGGAAAGAGGGGGCTTCCCTGGTGGGCCAGTGGTTGAGACTTTGCCTTCAGTGCAGGGAGTGTGGATTTGATCCCTGGTCAAGAAGCGCTCACATGCCTCACACCCAAACCTAAAACAGAAGCAAAAGACCAAAACATAAAACAGAAGCAACCTCATAACACAGTCAAGAAAGACTTTAAAAATGGACATGGAAAAGAAAACTCTTACTAGAAAAAAATAATGTTACTAGTTGTCATAATTTTTTTAAAAAAAGGAAACAGCATTTCACAAGCTTCTTATTAGGGAAACATGTTATCACACACACAGCTCACTACACTGTACTGATAATCATGAATCAGCTTGAGGTCTGCCTTCTGTAATTATGCATCTAACTAAATAAAATATTTAATTTAACATATTTGCTAAAGATATGTATCTTTTTCTCAGTGTCAAAGTATTCAAGGGTCTTACTAGAAGTCCATGTTCAAGACCCAGAATTCTTAACAGCCATAAAGCAAAAAGACAAGATTAGAAAATACATTCTTTACAGTAGATGGAAGAAAAGGTGCTAATACCATGGTCCCTGCACAGGAATATCGACATTTCAGGGTGCAATTGTAGTGTATAACTTAGGGAAATTTCCTTATTCTGCCGCAGTTTCCTCTTCTGTAGAATGGGGGTGGTAATAATGGAATCTAGCCCAGTGGGCTTTTGGGACGATTTTATGGTTTAATAAATGTAAAGCACATTGAACAGTACTGATCACACTATTAATGCTATATACGTGTTTACACTTACTATTTTTGTTAAATATCATTGTTTTCTCTGTTTGGATATCAGGACTGGATCATGCTTGGAGCCGTAGGAGCCTATGATTGGAATGGGACAGTCGTCATGCAGAAGGCTGATCAAAGTGTAATTCCCCAGAACACAACCTTTAATGTTGAGTCCACAGAGAAGAATGAACCTCTTGCTTCTTATTTAGGTAAAGTTTGGATGTAATTGACAGAAAGTTGGTTTTTTAGAAAAGTTTTGTATTTTTTTAATATTTAGCATTATTTCCTTATACTTGCATAGGCGGACTTTGTAAAAGAGATCACTTCTACAAGTTAGATATTTTATAGGCCCCATGAAAGTTTCCAGGCCTCTGAGTAACCTTAGTAAAAATAATAGAATATGAGGGGCCTTTCTCAGAAGGACTGTCTACACAGGGAGGGATTTGGGCTGAAATTCACACTTTTTAAGGTCTCTCTCTGTCTGATATTCTCATTAATGTCACCAAATGCTTCAGACCCAGTGAGCAGGAAGCAAAGGTAGAGGAAGAAACCTTGACTCAGGCTACGCTGAAGCCCAGACTCCCATATTCTCTTAAATATTTTTTATCATTAGTTTCTCTCTATGGGTCCTAATTTTGGAAGGTAAACATTTTACTTGTTATATCATATGACTTCTTCTTTAATACCTTTGCTGACAATCAGATACATATTGAACTGAAGCCCAGTAATGTAATGATTTCCCAAAGACTTGCCTAGAATGAGGAAGTGTATGTCTGGTGTCTCTTTATTCTGAATTTGTGCCAGACTGGGAGCTGTCTGGGGGAGACCAGGGGACTCTTCCATCACTGGTCCATCTCTGTAAGCAGTTGGGAGGGCCTAGGATGGAAGGGCTTCCCTGGCGGCTCAGATGGTACAGAATCTGCCTGCAGTGCAGGAGACTCAGATTTGATCCCTGAGTTGGGAAGATCCCCTGGAGAAGGCAATGGCTACCCACTCCAATATTCTTGCCTAGAGAATTCATGGACAGGGGAGCTTGGTGGGCTACAGTCCATGGGGGTCCCAAAGAGTCAGACATGACTGAGTGACTAACACATAAACACAGGATGGATAGGACCCTCAGGATATGATTTTCCAGCTCTCTCTATTCACTCCACAAATATCTGGGGAGCATTTCTCTTCTCTCTTTACTGGCACATCTGTACATCTTTTTATTCAAGGGCATGTATTAAAGCTGTAGAGGCAACAGAATTTAAGAAGAATAAAGAGTCTGAGCAGTTTTGGTAATTAAAAATATATAACAGTTAACAGCAGGTATAATGTGAGTGCTAAATCCCCTTAAGACATGTTGTTGAACTGCACTAACAGAAGTCTAGTCTATTTCTCATGAATGTCCTATTTCATTCTGCCTTAGTCAGAGAGCAGCTAGAATACTCTAAGCTTTGTCCTAAGCATCACACATTATAAAAGAAAATGCCGAACTAGAATCACCAGTAAAAAATTACCTAAAGGCTGTAAATCTGAAAACAATCCCCATCTGCCCATCCTTCTCCCCACCAAACCTGAAAAGAATGGTGGTTAGAAAACAGCGTTCACTGCATGTCTTTTAAATACGTGAAGGACTGTGATGTAAGATAAAGGGGTTGGTACTAAAATTCGTCATCAGTTTTAGCATTAAAAGAGATCTCAGAAAGCAATTGGTAAACATCTAATTTGCCAAGTTAAGAAACTGAGTACTAGAAATATTATGTCACAGTTAACTACGGCTAATCTGAAACTGGAATCTAGGTTTTTAAATTCTTATTCCAGTGTTCATTTCACCACACCAAAACACTGATTCTGGGCTGACCAAGAAAACACTTACAAATAATAAGTGCCTGCAGTATGTCAAATATTCACATGTAAATTAAGGGTAACAAGGTAAATAAGGGAAATTTATTCCTGCATTGATGAAGCTTATTGTTTTGGATAAGAGACAATACAGAACCAACCAGTCACTAGTAGTGTAATATGAGCTATGAGACAGAATACCTAAATAGAGGATAGGAGGTTAGGTTAGATAGTTTCTAAAGGTTCTTCATGTCCTATGAGTCTTTGAGACTCATATTAATACGCAAAATTAATATGTAAAATACCTTGAAATCTAGACTCATATTAATATGTAAATTAATATGTAAAATACCTTGAAATCTAGAACCAGTTTAACATGAGATTTCTTTCCATCCTAGATAGAAGAATGGGAGAACATTTGTTCTCATAAAAATGTTTACACCATAATGACTTAGAAATTTCACTTTAGAGGATCTAACCTAAAGGGAAAATCAGTTATTTAAGAATGCCAAGGGAATGGTTGTTTTCACTGTATTGTTACTTATAATATTGAGGGAAATGACATATCCTAAATGTTCAAAAATATGAGAATAGTGAAGTAAATTGTAAATCCACTTGATGGAACATCATGCACATAAAAATAAAAATTATAAAGCTGCTGATCCCATCATACTTAAAGTGACTTGAAGTGATTGTAGCACTAGGTATTCAGTCAGACAGTACAGAGATACTCTGATGTCATAGGAGTCTTGAGTTTGTTTTCTGACTCTGCCCCTGGTTATCACTGTAGGCGAATTACTTTATTCCTCAAAGCCTTGATTTTCCTATTTATAAAAAATAATTTATATACAAGAGAAGATTCTACACATGGACATCACCAGATGGTGAACACCGAAATCAGATGGATTATATTCTTTGCAGCCAAAGATGGAGAAGCTCTATAGAGTCAACAAAAACAAGACCGGGAGCTGACTGTGGCTCAGATCATGAACTCCTTATTACCAAATTCAGACTTAAATTGAAGAAAGTAGGGAAAGCTGCTAGACCATTCAGGTATGACCTAAATCAAATCCCTTATGATTATACAATGGAAGTGAGAAATAGATTTAAGGGACTAGATCTGATAGATAGAGTGCCTGATGAAATATGGAATGAGGTTCGTGACATTGTACAGGAGACAGGGATCAAGACCATCCCCATGGAAAAGAAATGCAAAAAAGCAAAATGGCTATCTGGGGAGGCCTTACAAATAGCTGTGAAAAGAAGAGAGTTGAAAAGCAAAGGAGAAAAGGAAAGATAAAAGCATCTGAATGCAGAGTTCCAAAGAATAGCAAGAAGAGATAAGAAAGCCTTCTTCAGCTATCAATGCAAAGAGATAGAGAAAAAGAACAGAATGGGAAAGACTAGAGATCTCTTCAAGAAAATTAGAGATACCAAGGGAACATTTCATGCAAAGATGGGCTCGATAAAGGACAGAAATGGTATGGACCTAACAGAAGCAGAAGATATTAAGAAGAGGTGGCAAGAATACACGGAAGAACTGTACAAAAAAGAGCTTCACGACCCAGATAATCATGATGATGTGATCACTAATCTAGAGCCAGACATCTTGGAATGTGAAGTCAAGTGGGCCTTAGAAAGCATCACTACGAACAAAGCTAGTGGAGGTGATGGCATTCCAGTTGAGCTATTTCAAATCCTGAAAGATGATGCTGTGAAAGTGCTGCACTCAATATGCCAGCAAATTTGGAAAACTCAGCAGTGGCCACAGGACTGGAAAAGGTCAGTTTTCATTCCAATCCCAAAGAAAGGCAATGCCAAAGAATGCTCAAACTACCGCACAATTGCACTCATCTCACACACTAGTAAAGTAATGCTCAAAATTCTCCAAACCAGGCTTCAGCAATATGTGAACCGTGAATACCCTGATGTTCAAGCTGGTTTTAGAAAAGGCAGAGGAACCAGATATCAAATTGCCAACATCCGCTGGATCATGGAAAAAGCAAGAGAGTTCCAGAAAAACATCTATTTCTGCTTTATTTACTATGCCAAAGCCTTTGACTGTGTGGATCACAATCAACTGTGGAAAATTCTGAAAGAGATGGGAATACCAGACCACCTAACCTGCCTCTTGAGAAACCTGTATGCAGGTCAGGAAGCAGCAGTTAGAACTGGACATGGAACAACAGACTGGTTCCAAATAGGAAAAGGAGTACGTCAAGGCTGTATATTGTCACCCTGCTTATTTAACTTATATTCAGAGTACATCATGAGAAACGTTGGACTGGAAGAAACACAAGCTGAAATCAAGATTGCTGGGAAAAATATCAATAACCTCAGATATGCAGATGACACCATCCTTATGGCAGACAGTGAAGAGGAGCTACAAAGCCTCTTGATGAAAGTGAAAGAGGAGAGTGAATAAGTTGGCTTAAAGCTCAACATTCAGAAAACGAAGATCATGGCATCTGGTCCCATCACTTCATGGGAAATAGATGGGGAAACAGTAGAAACAGTGTCAGACTTTATTTTTGGGGCTCCAAAATAACTGCAGATGGTGACTGCAGCCATGAAATTAAAAGACGCTTACTCCTTGGAAGAAAAGTTATGACCAACCTAGATAGTATATTCAAAAGCAGGGACATTGCTTTGCCGACTAAGGTCCATCTAGTCAAGGCTATGGTTCTTCCCGTGGTCATGTATGGATGTGAGAGTTGGACTGTGAAGAAGGCTGAGCACCGAAGAATTGATGCGTTTGAACTCTGGTGCTGGAGAAGACTCTTGAGAGTGCCTTGGACTGCAAGAAGATCCAACCAGTCCATTCTGAAGGAGATTAGCCCTGGGATTTCTTTGGAAGGAATGATACTAAAGCTAAAGCTCCAGTACTTTGGCCACCTCATGCGAAGAGTTGACTCACTGGAAAAGACTCTGATGCTGGGAGGGATTGGGGGCAGGAGGAGAAGGGGACGACAGAGGATGAGATGGCTGGATGGCATCACTGATGCGATGGACGTGAATCTGAGTGAACTCTGGGAGTTGGTGATGGACAGGGAGGCCTTGCGTGCTGCGATTCATGGGGTCGCAAAGAGTCGGACATGACTGAGCGACTGAACTGAACTGACACGGGTATATAACATTTGCATTGTTATGAATATAAGCATAAATAATCCCTGTAAGGTGCTTAGTGTTGTGACAGATAGTTGACCCTCACTAGGTGTTGTCTATTGTTGTGTTATTATTCCTCTTATTAGTATTATTATAGGCAGAATATAGACCCAAAGATGTCCATGTCCTAATCCCCAGACTTAGATCTTATGTGACAAAAAGGACTTTGCAGATGTGATTAAGTTAAGGATCTTGACATGAGAGATGAGCCTGGGATACCTGGTTGGCCCCAATCTCCTCACATGAGATTTTAAAATCAGAGAAGCTTTCCTGGATGTGAACAGGGAGAGACAGACCATAGAAAACTGGTCAGAGAGATTAATGTTATTGGCTTTAAAAATGGAAAATGGGTGCCAAAAGCCAAGGAATGTGAGTAGTCTCTAGAAGCCGCAATGGGCAAGAAAATGGATTCTTCTCTGTAGCATCTGAAGGAACCCAGTGTCTTCAACCCATGCCTACCAACACCATGATTTTAGCCCAGGGAGACTTAGGGCTGATTTCTGACTGTATAAGATAATAAAATCGTGATGTGTTAAGCCATCAATCAAGTTTGTGGTAATTTGTTACAGCAGCAATAGAAAACTACAAGTATATTATAGAGCTACTAAGAGTAGCTGATATTAATACTACTACTAATTAGTAGTGAACAGTTACAGCGTTAAAGATATTGTGCACAAAGATATTGACATCCTCAAAGATGTGAATAACATTGTCACTACTCTAAGGAAGTTCGCATGTTAATACCACATTTAATAATATATTAAATAATAACTTTATTTGATAAATTAAACTATAGTATTTTTAGTATTCTCAGTGATTATATGAGTAAATTCTTTAAAAACAAAAAACCTTAAAGAACTCTAAATCTATTATTCTCAAAAACCTTGGGTTAATGGTTTGCTTAAAGCAGACTTAGAGAATTCAAGACTAAAAGATACTGCTGCAAGCAAAGAAAATTGAGAACCTTTACTCCTGACCACATATTTATAATATATGACACCTCTCTACCCGAAAAAGGAAATTTGGGGGTATATTGTTGACAGTGTGATAAGATGATTTTTTGTTTGTTTCGAAGATTTTTTCTTTAAATCTTTATATTAGCTTAGTCACAGGTTAGTGCTTTAGATATTTTGCCAATATTAAGTCTAATATATGTAAGATTTCTTTCAAAATGGAAAAGCACTCAGAAAGAGATCAAGGGAGAAAAATGGCTTTTCCCCCAAATATTATTCCAAATCTAAAATTAAGGTTTCAAAATGTTTCCTTGTATGGGTTACACATTAAGAAGAGTTTGAATGTGTTCTTCCAATCTGTGTGGATCGAAAGTTGTTAGACTATGAAAATTCTGAAGGAAGGTAAGTAAGAGGTAGACAGTCTATTAAAAAATCTTATAGTAACCAATAATGATCAGAAAGCAGCGGGAACCAGCCATGGAACCTCCCTCAGGACAGTTAGGCACACATCTTCCTGTAGCCCAGCAACTGCCTTTTGCCGACATGCACTGAGCAAGTGGCCCTGCCGGTGAGAATACAGGCAAGATCCTGTCCCCTGCCTCCCCGACCCACAGTTTGCTGATTTCTAATCACACCAGACTGATTCAAGAGGAAAGGTAAAAATGTGAGGCAAACATGTGAAATCAAGACAGATCCTGTGTTTCCCATTACCTCACCTGATTCTAGCACTTTTCCCAAGTGAATCATGAGAGCTGACAGGATTTACTCTTCATAAATCCACACACAGAGCTATGTCATCAATTTTCCTTTCTCTTCAGTTCTGTGCCTTTCTTTTCAGAAAGTAGTATAAACTTTTAAATCTTTATAATGATTTTCCTTGCATTAAAATTAGACTTTTCTGAGTCCTCCTTCTTGCTCTCTTGCTATTGTTTTTAGACGCCCAAGCTTCAACCAGGAATATCTGCCTGGGTTGTTACTGTCCCTGTAAAGGGGTTCAGCTAATAGTTTAGTTATCAAGTGTGCATCATCAAAGTCAACTAGATAATAACAAAACTCCAGCCTCAAACATAATTTTCAACTAATTTTTTAAAGCCTGTTTTACCAGTTTGCATTCATAGCTCTGAAATTGCAAAAAAAAAAAAAAACCATGTGTACTAACACTTTCACCCCACTCACTTCTTAATATTTCTAATAGAACTGCATGAAATAAAATAACCTTTGTTTTGTACATTCTTCTTTTCCATTTATTTTTATATAAACATTACCCTAAAGTTTTTATTTTCTAAGCAATATTGTGGTTACTAACAAAAATATAACACATTACATGTCTGAAAAAGAATATTTTACAGTCTATTATGTATAGTAATTTTTTTTAAAGCTCTAAGATGAAGCAATGAAATTGTAAGAAAAGTATTTACGAAAGAAAATATGGCTCAGGAATCGTGTTCCCCTAGCATTTGTAAAAATAAATATATTTGAGCACAAAACTTCTGTTTCTCTCTTAAAGTTCTGAAAGAAAGTGAAACTTTTATCTTATGGTAAAATACTTGGTAAGTAAATTATCAATATAATCTTTTTCTCAGTAAGGAGTGCTATTCTGTAGCATTTGGAAAAATAATCTTCCTTCTACTCCAAGGGTGGCCAGCACTGGTTATTAGAACATTTCTTCCTTCAGTAAAGTTGAAATCTACACATGGTAATTTTTATCTATTTGTTCAGCTCTGTTCTCTAGACATACAAACAATAAATCTAATTCTTCATTCAAAATTAATAATAATCAGTCTTAAAGACTTTAAAATTTTAAAGGGCATAAAAGGCTCAATTAAAAAGAGGAATGATTAAACATGAGAGATAGTTATTCATGTTCACTTTTAATCGAACAAATGAAAATAAAAATCATGGCAAGGTATATTGTTTAACATTTATTAGAGCATCCACAATTTTAAATAATAGTTATATACCTAATGTTTCTGAAATTTTGGTGAAACTACCCTCTCCAATGGCTGTTCATGGAATGGATTAGTACAAATATTCTGGAAACAATTTGCCAGATGTTATAAGAACCATTAAAAATTTGATCTGGTAATCTATTCCTTGAAATGTGTCATCAAAAAAGTCCAAAAGAAAGAAAAAAGCAAGTACTCAAAGATGTCTTTGCAGACTTAAGTGTTATGCCAAAAAAGTAAAACCATGTAAATTCCACCATTTCATCAGGAAATGGTCCTGAGGTATAAACACAAAGCATTTACACTTTAATTCAGATAAATAAGCTTCAGCCACTTAAAATTACAGTCAAAAACCTAGACAATTATACAGAAAAGGTTTACATCTACTATGATTCCAACTGTATAAAATTATCAATTTCTATAGCATAAACACATGCATCCAAATGAAATACAGTTGGTTTATTACCAAAGAGTAGATTGAGATTACAAGAGTTGTATATATGCGTGTATATATGTGTGTTTTTCTGTCATTGTTATATCATTTGTACCTTTTAAAAGTGAAAATCTAAGGTTTGGAGGAAAATACATTTCAGAATGAAGCAACTGTGGTAGATAATCAGGGAACAAACAACAAGCTGTAACCAACACAAATTTACCTGCATTAAGGAAAACATTTATTAAAAAAAAAAAGATGTCCATATAAACATATAAAAATGGTTCTCCCAGCTATTTAAAATAGATCTTAATTTATTCCATGCAGACTCTAAGGGGCCAGCAAGTATATCTGGCGTCTCTCTTTTGTCAGGTTACACAGTAAGCTCTGCCAATATTCCTGGAGATGTGCTCTACATTGCTGGACAGCCACGGTACAATCATACAGGCCAGGTTGTCATCTACAGGATGGAGGGCAGAGACATCAGGATTCTCCAGACACTCAATGGAGAACAGGTAAGCTTCAAACTTGTCGTTTTCAATTAATCCATTCATATTCTTCCTGTGTAAATTGAATTATCTATTGTCCTAAACTTTTTAAAATATGGCACACCCATATTCAACATCCACAGTATTTAGGGTCTGTGTTAGGTTTCTTGGAGGTATGTAAACTTATCTGCATCTTTGGCATCAGGAAAATTTCAGCTGGATGGAGATAGAGGTCAGAAAAAATAGATACTGATGTAGATACAGACATGTAAATAAATGCAAAAGGAATCTCAGACAGTAAGAAGTATGGAAGTGCCAGTCCCACAGATAGCAAATTCAGAAGATGGAAAGAGCCATAAGCTAGGATTGGTACAGAAAGTCTTCTCAGGAGATAAAATGTGGGCTAGTCGAGAGGAAAGACAACGTAGACAGGCAGAAAGAGCCAGTTAAAAAGAGTAGGTCCCAATTGTGTGAGGTTTTGAGTGTTGGAGTAAAGAATTCAGATTTTCTCCTGGACGTGATGGAAATAATTTGTAACACATAAAATCAGAGAATTCTCTTTTGATAATATTGAATATTAAAAGTAATTTAAGAAAAACTATATATGAATATGCAATATAACTATATATAAATGTTTGTAATTGAATGAAACATCTCTTCTATTGTTGGTTATTATTAAATTGTGATATTTTAAGTAATTTTTATTCCTTTTTTCATAGTTTTCTGCATTTTCCAAGTATTCTAGAATGAGATTGTGTTAGTTTTATTCTACATTCCTCATGGGATGGAAGCATTCTTGGGCTTCACTAAATAGTCCCACTCTTTAGTTTACCTGCGCCCCCAACACACACACGAAATACTCAGAAGGGCAGGGCAGTGCCAGCCTCCCTCTCCTGCAGGAACCCTGACAGGCACCCAGCAAATGGCTCAGCTAAGCTGCCAAGAGACAGATGCTTCAAGCAGGTGCAGTTGCTGCCCTGGCTTTAAAGCCCTACAGGAGGCAAGATCTTTTCTAGTAGCACCGTAGACATGGCTTCCCTGGGTCTTGCTAAAGGCATGAAGTTTCAAGAGTCACTGGTTTCTAGGAAGCCCAAAATATATTATTTCCATCAAGTAGTCATTCCCCCCAGCCCAAATGCAACATCCCAATCAGAGGTTTTGTCACCACACTCAATGTTGCTAAGTGCTGAAATCCTTCTCTCATCATATTACACAGTTACAGGAAGCCAAAGGTCAGATTCTCATTTAGCAGGTGAGAGGGTGTTATTAGCCCAGATGTTGAGGGGGGGGGGGGGGGGTTCATGTTTGGACGCATGTAAGAATTCAGATTTTAAAAATATTATGCATCAACAATAAAAAACAAGGCTCTTGTTGGAGGTCAAGGATGAGGTGAAAAGAACCTGAAACGATAGATCAACAATAAAAGTGGAAAAGGAAGGGATGTGGCAGACATAAATAAGGAAGAACTGACAAGACTGTAAAATAAATCGTTTGGATGACGTCTTAGGTCTGCTGTATACTTGCATGCTCAGTTGTTCAGCTGTGTGCAACTCTTTGTGATCCCATGGACTATAGGCAGTCACTCTCCGCTGTCCGTGGGATTTCCCAGGCAAAACTACTGGAGTGTATTATTTCCTCCTCCAGGGAATATTCCTGATCCAGTGATCAAGCCCACATCTCCCGCATCTCCTGCACTGCGGGCAGATTCTTTACCACTAAGCTACCAGGGACGCTCCTTAGATCTGTTATCACTCTATTCATTGTCTAAAAGACAGGAAATGAAAAATTTGTAAAAAAAAAAAAAAATGAGCATTTGAGGAGAGTATCACAAATTATATAAATCATGAAAAATTTGAGTTTCAAGTCTGGGAGAAAGAAGGCACCATGATTAAAATGTCAGCAACTCAAGCAATTTAATTTTTTGTGTGTGTGTGTGGTATTTCGTTTTAGACATGTTTTCTATAACAGTGAGCACAAATTCAAATGGTTGCAAGTGGCAGGGAGGTAGAGCCAGTGAAAAAGCTGCTGGGCAGAAGACAAGAGGAAGTGGGAGCCAAGGCCTGGGCAGCTTGTGACTTAGCCCCTGCTCAACTCTGGATGGCTATTGCCATGTAAGAATGAAGGGCCAATATTGTCAGATCTTAAAAATTTTTTGATTATATTTGTAATTAATTCAATCTAAAAAGCAAAGACTTTTTAAACCCTTCATGAGCCTGTGAGAAAAGGACATTCAAAAAATCAGTGTCTAGCAACTGTCTAAATGTCTAGCAATGTGTAAAAATGTAGAACTGGGGGTCTTGCGGAGGATGGAGTGAAATTTGCCGTTAAGATAGTGGGGATTGTTAGGGAAGAATTAATTATCTAAGGGAATAGAATAGTTGCAGTTCTGAGCTTAGGCGAGGTCACAGTCTAGGGGATGGAAGGAGAGAAAGGAGTCATCAAAGTGAAAGGCTGATCTATGGTACAGGGGTAGAACCAGGAGAGCAAAAGTGACATCATGGAGGCCAAGACAGGAAGTTTCAAAGAGAAAATGATAAGAGCATCAAACTTCAAACACAGGTCAATATTTGGGAAAGTTATTGCACTTAGTGAAGCAACAAGTACCCTGGATTTCTCTAAAACTCATTCCTGTCATTAAAGAGAACATATAATGACAGCCTTCTAAGATTCTAAGGTAAAATATGCTGCCCCAATGTTCCAAGATAATTCAGTTCCTTGTGGTGTATTTCAGTTTATATTTTCATCTTACTGTATTTAAGCATGTACTGAAGCCACTGGGAAATGCCCTGTATTGTTCTTTTCATTTTTAAAAATTGTTGTGTTCTTACTGGTCTTTTCTAATTCGTGCAGAAGAGAAGTTAGGGTAAAAATCCAAAGAAAATCCTTACTCTTATTCTCAAGCTACAGACTCTAATATGACAGCTGCTCATCCTCCTGGATGGAACTGACTAATATTCATTAACTTCATGCAGAACCAATAAAGAGCTCTCAGGGAGCATCAATTTCTATATTTCATTTCCTTTGTCATCTGAATCCCAGATACTCTTCTCGATTGGTTTAAGAGAAATGCAGGTTTTTAGTTTCCTTGAGAGGTTCTGATGTTTATCAGACTGTTTTGTTCTGTTTTGTCTTGTGTCCTAGATTGGTTCCTACTTTGGAAGTGTGTTAACAACAATTGACATTGATAAAGATTCTAATACTGACATTCTTCTAGTGGGGGCTCCCATGTTCATGGGAAGTGAGAAGGAAGAACAAGGAAAAGTGTATGTCTACGCTCTGAATCAGGTAACGGTTACTTTGGTAGAAATTCAGGAAGATCTCTTTCTTTGTTTCTTAAAATTTCAGTTAATAGTGGTCTCATTTTTCACTCACTCTGGCAAAAGGAACAAAGAAGCTTTCGGGGCCAATCTACCCGACTGACCCCTCAGCCTCTAAATGAACATTTAGAATTGTAGCAAAATAACTCAGACAGTTAGATATTTTCTGCTTATAAATGTGAACTTTATTAAGAGTATATAGAATAAAGATAGATAAATTTCACTAAGTTCTTAAATTCGCAGGGCAACTATTAGTGAGCTCTGGTCTAGAAGTGGGTCACATTAACAGTTCAAGCTCTGAACTGAGTTGAGTGAGTGTGTATGGGCACACACGTGTGTGTGTAAAGGGAGGAGTGAGGAAAGACTGCAGAGAAGTAGTGAATGTTATGGCAGTCATACCAAACACTGAGCAAACTGCTGTGGTCTTTGGAATACTTCACTCAGCTGCAGGGAGATTTTTGTTTCTCTGACCCTAGCTTCAGACATCATTTGCTAAGTGAAATAATTCTTGACTTCTTCATAAGAAGAATTTTTGTTGTGTACAGCAGAGTTGGGATATATCTATTTAGCTGGTTAAATTTCTAGTCTTTCCCATTAAATTATTTTAATTATAAATTATGTATCTTTCTCCCAATCATCTTTTTTATTCCTCCTGTCAACATTTTTTGGTCCTGTACTGTTTTTCCCTTTTTCCCAAGAAACTGTTTTCCTAGTCATCATTTCTGTCCTTTATAGGGAAGAATATAGAGAGACTTTTCCAAAAAACACAATAATGGATAAAGAAAGGATAGTGACACGAATTGAGAATTTAAAAATCCAGCTCTTCAGCTTTAAAAAGTTGCTGATGAATTATATACTCATTCGATTACATTAAAAAGAGACTCCATTAAAATCCTCAGTACATCCTTGCCTACACTCCTACAATCTGTTCATGAAAATTTCTAATTTTGCTCTCAGATAGATACACCTCTTAAGAAATTTTGCAAACTTTACCCTTCAGGTACAAATGGTTTTTAATAGCACTGATTTAGTACATACTTTAAAACTTTGCTCTGCTGTAGTTATGACAGAAATCCATAAGGATTCTGTTTATCTTTCTTCCAGACAAGGTTTGAATATCAAATGAGCCTGGAACCCATTAAGCAGACTTGTTGTTCATCTCTGAAGCACAACTCATGCACAAAGGAAAACAAAAATGAGCCATGTGGGGCTCGTTTTGGAACAGCTATTGCTGCTGTGAAAGATCTCAACCTTGATGGCTTTAATGACATCGTGATTGGAGCGCCCTTGGAAGATGATCACGGAGGAGCTGTGTACATTTATCATGGAAGTGGCAAGACTATAAGGGAAGAGTATGCACAAGTAAGAAGTGAAGCCTGCAGATCCCTTCATTTATTTATTATTGTAGTGTAACAGGCATGGATGTTACCAAAATACAGTAATGGTATATAGTCATACAGTCAGTAGCAATGTGTGGGGTTTTTAAAATTTTATTAGTCATTGAGAAAGCATTGGTTTATTATATTATTCATGTATTTTTAATCCTGTGATTCTTGCCCTTAACTGATAAATGGGTTCAATACCAGGCATCACCTGTCTTGCTTCATGAACTATTTTTTTCTTCTGGCTCTTGGGAAACTAGATTTCTAAGTTTTCTTCATAGTAAAATTACTTGTATTGAATATTTTATTGTTTTGTCTAGTTTTTCTTTTCTGTTGTCATATGCCTTGTCTTCATGACTTAATCTTTTTTTTTAATTGAAGGATAATTGCTTTACAATTGACTTGATCTTTTGAAATGGTAAAAACACAAAACAAAAGAGCACTTTTTAATGATGCTATTTACCAACTACAGTGTGTCTGATCCTAAACAGAGGGTACCACTTTCTGAGTAAGAGAATAGTAATTTTATATATATATATGATATAAAGGAGAAGAAATTGTTTTTATATTCAGTACCCATGTTTTTATAATAAAATCACATTAAGTTTATATTTATGAATTAAATTGGTGTATTTTCATAAAAATAAATTTGGACTTCTGAAGGTTGGTAATTTTCTACCAAGTAATCCCTCTTGGGAAAAAAATCTGAATAATTAAGTTTAACCTGCAGGGGATTTCTATTGTTCTTGATTTAAATTTATTGTCAGCTAATGACTGTATAAATTAGAGCCTAATATATAAATTAGAACTTTTTCCTACATGAGAAAAATGTCCATTTACAGAAGTGTTCTATATATTACAAAAGTAAAAGAATTTAAAGGGATTCTTCTAATGTAATTATCTGTTTTTAAGTGACCATAGTTAATTGGACATTGAACAACTACTTATGAATAAAATAGAATTCACTACTTTTCTAACTCATGAAAAGAAAAACAGAAAAAATATTATTTCTTTTTATTTTGTAAATATTCTTTGGCTCCATAGTCAACAGAATTCTCAAAATCTATTCATGTCTTGTGAAGTTGTCCTTAATTTTTCATTGTCATAATGGCATTAATAGTGAAAAACAAAATAAAGGGCATATTTCAGTAGCATATTTTCACTAACAAACTCCGATCTGTTTAATAAGTGATTTGTTTCTGTTAAAAATCTTCATGGTACTTCATAACTGGAAACAGGCAATATTAACTATTGGAGTGTGATGAAATCAGGTACTGGAAGAAGGAGTTTCTTTCCTGTGTTCTTCACATTATTCATTCTGGTTCAATACTTCAAACTTAATGGAGTGGCATTTGCAATATAAAAATAAGGATTTTAAAATCATGAATAAGTAGACTAGATTATCTTAAGCCATTATTTTATAAAATGATGATAAATCAAGATGCAGCTTTAAGCAACAAAAACAATAAAGAATGTTAGAGTTGAGTTTGTTTAATCATTGGCAGAATGCTTTCCCAAGAATAGGTGAGAAATGTGCTCATTCATTTCTGTGGTGACTAGAGGTGCTGCTTGTGTATGGAATGATCCAGAATCAAACTGAATCAAGCCCTCCAGAAGCGATGGGGTCAATAACTCCTGATTTCTCTGCCGAAAAATATAAGGAAACAATTTACAATGAACCACAACCTTTAGGCTTGAAAAAATGTTTTCATTTGCTTTGCCTTATTTGGCTTCTTAAATTTTATGACATTTAAGTGGAAGATAGGATAAGTAGACTCCAAGTTTAGGGAGAGTTTGTCAGTCAGGACTCCCTGCCATCAGGTTCTGTTAAAATGCTATCAGCTTGAACCTGAGCTAAGTTAGGAAGTGCAGATGCCAAACATATTATGTATGGTAATGTGCATGAGAACTCCCTATTCATTTGTGCTTCCCAGCACTGTGGATACATGTGAATGAAATGGAAACTATTTTTCTTTCAGTACCTACACTCCTATATCAGCACCATTTTTGACAGACAGTAAAGATCACATATTGAAAAATGTATTTGATAGAATGTATTATTTATACCCAACCTCAAAGTTCAGTGAACCCCAAATTGACCCTAGGATAATTTTCCATTCCCTCTCTTGCTTGTCTGATGTGTTTTCAGTACCTTTAAATATTTCTGTGTAATGGAATTGAATAGAAACTAGAAAGCAGAGCCAATTACTCATAATGTTTTCCTTGAGGGTTAGACAAGATGACGTTATATAATATTTTTCCCTCTCTCTGGTGTCAATAACCCTGAAATGATTTTGTCTGCACTATAAAAAGAATATCCTTTGGGAACATCTGAGTAAGTCCTCTTGTCCCCACATGAGGGGCCTCTTGGGCAGGTTTCCAAAAGATCTCTCATTTTAATTTTTTGTCAACCAATGCAAGTTCTCAGATTTATTTGAAATGGATTTTCAAGAGACTCTTCTGACATTAAAAACTCTGTTGGTATTTTCACAGCGTATTCCATCAGGGGGAGATGGCGAGACACTGAAATTTTTTGGCCAGTCTATTCACGGAGAAATGGATTTAAATGGTGACGGTCTGACTGATGTCACTATTGGGGGCCTTGGTGGTGCTGCCCTCTTCTGGTATGTATTTTAATAACATCCAATTAATCTGATCCACAACATCCACAAATTAACATGACACATTACTGAGTCCTCACCTGAGTGCGTGTGTGCTAAGTCGCTCCAGTCATGTCTTTGCAACTTCAGACTCTGCGACCCTATGGACTGCAGCCCGCCATGCTACTCTGTCCATGGGATTCTCCAGGCAAGAATACTGGAGAGGATTGCCATGCCCTCTTCCAAGGGATATTCCTGACCCAGGGATTGAATCCCAGTCTCTTATATCTCCTACACTGGCAGGCATGTATTTTAATAACATCCAGTTAATCTGATAATATTTTACAGATAGGTCAGGAAGATGCCCTGGAGAAGGAAATAACAACTCCAGTAATCTTGCCTGGAAAGTCCCATGGACAGAGGAGTCACAAGAGTGGGACACGACTTAGTGACTAAATAACCAGAGCTCAGAGTATGATCAGAGTTTGTATACAAAATGTCCATTTCTTTTTTTGCTCCCATATTCAGAAAAAATGTATGCCGTTTGGGAATCTGAGAAACTGATAAATCTTAAAAAATGAAACCCCTGTATTAAAAGAATAAGTAGAATCAACTCTTAATGTGGGTTATCTATTATGTGATTGTCATTCTGCTTAGACGAGGGGATAGGGGAAAAGAGGGCCTCATACAGGATGTATATAAACAAGAAAGTTTCCCTAAATTTAAGTTACTTAGAAGCTTTTAGGAATAACTGACTCTTCATTCATTTACATAGTGCGTAGAAATAGGCGTTTGTGCATCACTGACTGACTATATTGTTGGTCAAGTGTAAAAGCATCTACAATAGTGTTTTCTCTCAGTCTTTAAAATGGCTGCATCCCCAAATTAATTTCAGTTAATTGTAACATCCTCATCAATAGTCAGATATGTTTACTAATGCCATTTAATTAATTAACTAGCTTATTAATAAATAAGTTATTAATTAATGGCATTAATAACTAGCTTTAACTAGTTAAAAGACAATTTCAAGAGTGTTTTTTTTAATGTGATTATTTCAAAAAAATGTAAATAAAATCAATAAAATATCAATAACCTCATAAGAAATTTGTGTGACAATTTTGAAAAATGTCACAAACTTTGTTAAAACATATAAAAGGATTTAATATATTAAAAAATATTTTCAACTATGCCTTGATGGAAAGTCCATATGTTACTCTCTCAAATTAATCATTAGTTTAGTACGATTCAGATGGTCTTTTTTCAAACTTTATGTAGAAGGATAGTAAAGAAAATTATGAAAGAGGTGAAAATAGAGACTTGAAAAATATGACTTTGTCATAATTTAAGATAATCCTTAAGAACTAATGGTCAGATAAAAGTTATGCACTAAACTACACAGAGAGGAACTATTATGCTTTTTATTTATTTTTTTTTTTATAGCTAGAAAGTCCAACATATTTATTTATTTATTTATTTATATTTTTTTATTTTTTATTTTTATTTTTTAAATTTTAAAATCTTTAATTGTAACATGCGTTCCCAAACATGAACCCCCCTCCCACCTCCCTCCCCACAACATCTCTCTGGGTCATCCCCATGCACCAGCCCCAAGCATGCTGCACCCTGCGTCAGACATAGACTGGCGATTCAATTCTTACATGATAGTATACATGTTAGAATGCCATTCTCCCAAATCATCCCACCCTCTCCCTCTCCCTCTGAGTCCAAAAGTCCGTTATACACATCTGTGTCCTTTTTCCTGTCTTGCATACAGGGTCGTCATTGCCATCTTCCTAAATTCCATATATATGTGTTAGTATACTGTATTGGTGTTTTTCTTTCTGGCTTACTTCACTCTGTATAATTGGCTCCAGTTTCATCCATCTCATCAGAACTGATTCAAATGAATTCTTTTTAACGGCTGAGTAATACTCCATTGTGTATATGTACCACAGCTTTCTTATCCATACGGATGGCTAACAAACACATGAAAAGATGCTCAACATCACTCATTATTAGAGAAATGCAAATCAAAACCACAATGAGGTACCACTTCACACCAGTCAGAATGGCTGCGATCCAAAACTCTGCAAGCAATAAATGCTGGAGAGGGTGTGGAGAAAAGGGAACCCTCCTACACTGTTGGTGGGAATGCAAACTAGTACAGCCACTATGGAGAACAGTGTGGAGATTCCTTAAAAAATTGCAAATAGAACTACCTTATGACCCAGCAATCCCACTTCTGGGCATACACACCGAGGAAACCAGAATTGAAAGAGACACATGTACCCCAATGTTCATCGCAGCACTGTTTATAATAGCCAGGACATGGAAACAACCTAGATGTCCATCAGCAGATGAATGTATATTATGCTTTTTAAAAACTTTTAACCATGCCGCAGCAGGAAAGGAGAATGCCTAGGAAAGGAGAATGCTAGGCAGCATGGTCTGTGACTTTTGGGGAAGACCACTGAAAATCAAGGCTCCAAACCAGAAGTCACCAGTTTTGGAAACAACAAATATATTTAGTTTTTGTTTGAACTGCTAATTCTGGGTTAATTCATTAGGATAATCTTTTTTTTTTTCATTAGGATAATCTTTACCCACAAATATTTATTGTATTCACCTCCTTGTATTAAAAAATATACACACGTTTTAAGGGCAATTTTTATTCTCCAATTTGTGTCAAGAGCTACTTTCAAAGCCCTGAAAACTTGTTTCTGGCCTCTCCTGCCCCCCAGTCAAGCCTTTATCATTGATGAGCCAGAATATCAGAGTTAGGTTCCTGATATCACATAGCAAAATGGACCAAACCAGCATAATAAAACACAAAGACCAAGATTTGCCGTGCTGAAGAGGGAACTCAGAGAGGATACAGCTGGCAGGCGATAAACAGAGGCCCACTCAGCAGTCAGGGATGTCCAGGAGAGCCGAATCCTGTGGGCTAGACTGAGCTATATATTCTATAAAGATCTGTGTGAAGCAGAGCGGAGGTGTGGGGTAGGGAGAGGTCAAGGCATATATATACCTGAAGGATCCAAACTATACACTCTCATTCACTCATTCATTGCTGGTGAAAGGGTGCACTGGTTAAAACCCGTTAGCAGGCCTTTGTCACTAAAGTGTTAAAAAGCCTTAAAATGTTCTTTTTTCTTAAATTTTACCCCCTTATTGCAAAATTCAGACTTAAATTGAAGAAAGTAGGGGAAACCATGAGACCATTCAGGTATGATCCTAAATCAAATCCCTTACAATTATAGAATGGAAGTGACAGGGATTAAATCTGATAGGCAGACTGCCTAAAGAACTATGGACAGAGGTTCCTGACATTGTATAGGAGGCAGTGATCAAGACCATCCCCAAGAAAAAAAATGCAAAAAGGCAAAATGATTGTCTGAGGAGGCCTTATAAGTAGCTGAGAAAAAGAAGAGAAGCTAA
This sequence comes from Capra hircus, assembly GCF_001704415.2. Classification (NCBI taxonomy): domain Eukaryota; kingdom Metazoa; phylum Chordata; class Mammalia; order Artiodactyla; family Bovidae; genus Capra; species Capra hircus. Next base: position 26,190,726 of record NC_030827.1, on the reverse strand, counting down.
AGGTAAAGGAGAAAAGGAAAGATATAAGCATCTGAATGCAGAGTTCCAAAGAATAGCAAGAAGAATAGCAAGGAGAGATAAGAAAGCCTTCTTCAGTGATCAGTGCAAAGATATAGAAGAAAAGAACAGAATGGGAAAGACTAGAGATCTCTTCAAGAAAATTAGAGATACCAAGGGAACATTTCATGCAAAGATGGGCTCGATAAAGGACAGAAATGGTCTGGACCTAACAGAAGCAGAAGATATTAAGAAGAGGTGGCAAGAATACACAGAAGAACCATACAAAATTGATCTTCATGACCCAGATAGCCATGATGGTGTGATTGCTCACCTAGAGTCAGACATCCTGGAATGCGAAGTCAAGTGGGCCTTAGAAAGCATCACTATGAACAAAGCTAGTGGAGGTGATGGAATTCCAGCTGAGCTATTTCAAATCCTAAAAGATGATGCTGTGAAAGTGCTGCACTCAATATGCCAGCAAATTTGGAAAACTCAGCAGTGGCCACAGGACTGGAAAAGGTCAGTTTTTATTCCAATCCCAAAGAAAGGCAATGCCAAAGAATGTTCAAACTACTGCACAATTGCACTCATTTCACACGCTAGCAAAGTAATGCTCAAAATTCTCTAAGCCAGGCTTCAATAGTATGCAAACCGTGAACTTCCAGATGTTCAAGCTGGATTTAGAAAAGGCAGACTAAGGAGGGATCAAATTGCCAACATCCATTGGATCATTGAAAAAGCAAGAGAGTTCCAGTAAAACATCTACTGCTTTATTGACTTCACCGAAGCCTTTGACTATGTGGATCACAACAGTTTTGTTTCCACAACTGTGTGGAAAATTCTTCAAGAGATGGGAATACCAGACCATCTGACCTGCCCCCTGAGAAATCTGTATACAGGTCAAGAAGCAACAGTTAGAACTGGACATGGAGCAATAGACTGGTTCCAAATCAGGAAAGGAGTATGTCAAGGCTCTATATTGTCACCCTGCTTATTGAACTTATATGTGGAGTACATCAGGCAAAATGCCAGACTGGATGAAGCACAAGCTGGAATCAAGACTGCAGGGAGAAATATCAATAACCACAGATATACAGATGAAACCACCCTTCTGGCAGAAAGTGAAGAAGAACTAAAGAGCCTCTTGATGAAAGTGAAAGAAGAGAGTAAAAAGTTGGCTTAAAACTCAACATCCAGAAAACTAAGATCATGGCATCTGGTCCCATTACTTCATGGCTAAACAGATGGGGAAACAATGGAAACAGTGAGAGACTTTATTTTGGGAGGTTCCAAAATCACTGCAGATGGTGACAGCAACCATGAAACTAAAAGATGCTCGCTCCTTGGAAGAAAAGCTATGAGCAACCTAGACAGCATATTAAAAAGCAGAAACATTACTTTGCCAACAAAGGTCCATCTAGTCAAAGCTATGGTTTTTCCAATAGTCATGTATGGATGTGAGAGTTGGACTATAAAGAAAGCTGAGCACCGAAGAATTGATGCTTTTGAATTGTGGTGTTGGAGAAGACTCTTGAGAGTCCCTTAGATTGCAAGAGATCAAAGTAGTCAATCCTAAAGGAAATCAGTCCTGAATATTCATTGGAAGGACTGATTCCCCGAAGCTGAAACTCTGATACTTTGGCCACCTGATGGGAAGAACTGACTCATTTGAAAAGACCGGACATGAGTCTGAGCAAGCTCCAGGAGTTGGTGATGGATAGGGAGGCCTGGCATGCTGCAGTCTATGGGGTCGCAGAGAGTCAGACATGACTGAGCAACTGAACTGAATTGAAAATTTTTTTAAGATAAAATCTATGATTAGAGATGTATGATCTTTAGAATAATCATAGTGCTGTAGGTTTCAGATTTTTTTTAAGGAGTTAAGATACATATCCAATAAGAGAAGTCTGAATAAATAGATTATGGTTCATGTATTTGTTGGAATAGTATGCTGCTGCTGCTGCTGCTAAGTCACATCAGTCATGTCTGACTCTGTGTGACCCCATGGACGGCAGCCCACCAGGCTTCTCTGTCCCTGTGACTCTCATAATGTTCTCATAAAAACAAAAATGTTGGAAAGTTGCTTGTAATATTTTTAAACAGGTATGCTTATATATGTATTTGGGCCAGTGTTTATATATGCATATGTGTGTGTATGTGTGTGTGTGTGCCTCTCTCTCTCCTCTCTCTCTCTCTCTCTCTCTCTCTCTCTCTCTCTCTATATATATATATATATATATATATATATATATATATATATATAAATAGTGATTAGTGCTGGGTGATAGAATTATAATTGTTTTGTATTTTTTTGTTTCTTTTATTATATTTTCATATTTTCTATGGGTAAATTGTTTTAAGAGAAAAAATATATAATTTTTTAAAATGCAAAAACATAAGCAGAGTCCTATGTATTCACAAGATCATTGTTGTTGTTTAGTCACTAAGTCATGTCTGACTTTTTTGCAACCCATGGACTTAGCTCACCAGGTTGTTCTGTCCATGGGGATTCTCCTGGCAAGAATACTGGAGTGGGTTGCCATTCCCTTCTCCAGGGCATCTTACCGACCAGGGATTGAACCCACATCTCCTGCATTAGCAGGCGGATTCTAAGAGCCAGTCTGATTGCAAAGCAAAAGCCAGATAAAGGTATTTAACAGTTATACTGGCTTCATTCTAAGGCATTGACCTCAGGCTCCATATACTCTCTTTGCCTAATTTTGGATTACTGTGCTCTCAATTTGGATTAGTGGAAATCACCAGACGTTGGAATTAGAAAGACTGGGTTTAAATCCTAGTTTAAATCCCTGGACAGCTTCTGACAAAATAATCTCTCAAAGTCTTGGTTATATATAAAAGAGAGGAACATAATATATCTTGTTATGAAAGTTAATTTAAAATGTAAGTGAATAATAAATAGCACATGTATAAGAATGGATAGCACAGTTCTCCTCACGCTGTTCTGCTTCTCTTTCCCAGAAACAGGAGCAGGGCTGGCCCTACAAGAAGAACAGACAAGTGTTAGAGTGCAACAAAGTTGTCCAGGGGTCCTCTGGACCCTTCCCAGGTTGGGAACAAACTTGAAGGTGCTGAAAATATGGTTTTGGCTCTGAGGTTGCACCTGGCCACTTCATTTCATCTCTTTTCTCTCATAGGCAATTACAGTTCCTTGGCCTATCAATTGTAGGGAATGAAGATTAATTTTCCTTGTACCTTTCTGATTTCCTGGCTGAGACTTCTGTAATAAAAGACAGATTAACAGAAAAACCTAAAACAAACGAAAACCAGAAAATACCCAGAAGTTTATTAGAATACGTATACCTCATGTATACATGGGAGATAATGAATGACTCTCTGAGGTAGCTTTGAATTCACACTTAAAAATTATCTTAGTAGGGAAAGGAAAGGGAGATAGACCTCTTAGGGAAAATGGGTGATTTTTAGGAAAGATGACTAGGCCCTTAAAAGAACAGATGGGAGGTAAAACAGTTTGTAACAAAGTTTGTCCAGGTGTGGTATCTACTCCAGCCTCCTCTCCTGTGACAAGTCAGTCTTCTCTGGTTGATGAAACTACTGGGAAAGGATTTATGACAAGTGAGTTCTCTTTAGAGGATGCATCTTTAGGCAGTTAATTGGAGTTCTGAGAAAGCCTCTCAGCATTTCTTGTATTTTAAGTGCCTGCAGTTCAAACGATCTGTATACCAAAGTGGCATGCTTTGCGGTGGGGTGTCCTGAACTCCTATAGTCATATTTTAGGGTGACATATTCTGCCCCCCTTCAGAACCCAATGCCTACCATGGTTCCAGAATAACCAGGGTATCTTCAGAATGTCAGATACAATCTCTTCTGTATCAAAGCTTCATGAGAGAAAGGCATCCTGAGAACCCATGCTGCATACAAAGAAGAAGCATCTCGGATCACTCACTCATCTCGCACTCCCAAAAGGATGGCATGCATTAAATGTAAAAATAAATAGTGATTCCCCATGGCTTATGTGTTTGCAGGTCTCGAGATGTGGCTGTTGTTAAAGTGACCATGAATTTTGAACCCAATAAAGTGAATATTCAAAAGAAAAACTGCCGTGTGGAGGGAAAGGAAACGGTGTGTATAAATGCCACGGTGTGTTTCAATGTGAAATTGAAGTCCAAAGAAAACGTGGTTTATGAAGCTGGTAAGTGTCATACATACAGAAGTACTTTGGAGCAGGAGGACAGTGTATTCTATTTGCTCCCACAGGATGAGTCCAGTAAGATAGTGTATTTCCCTCGATGATAGGAATCTGACATCACATCTGCCTCTGTGAACATACTAAACCTTGAAAAAAACTCTAATGTAGAAGGAATGGGTTATGGAACCTGTAAATTCTGGAGCAGAAGCTACATACTTATATTTGGTTGCCTTCCGAGTTGGGATTCCGTATTTCTCCTCTGGCTCTCCTATTTACTGTGAACAGTCAAGTGCCAGAGAAAGAGAGAGAAAGACACCAGTTCTAAGGCAGAGTTGAAAACTGGGTTCTCTCCAGTAAGACTGGTATTACAAAGGACCTGAATGCCCGCACCTTCCTGAGATCTCTGCCCCAATCATAAGGTTTTTTAGGTCAAATAGATCCCTTGTTTTTTAGGGTCAAACAGATCCCATGTGTGTTCTCAGGCACATCGCATCAGCCTGGGTATCCCCTTTTTGCCTATATTCTACAATTCCTAAAGCAGTTTTTAATGATACTGAAACATGTTGGAGCCAAAACTGTGGCGATCATTGGCTGCCCAATAGTAGTTTAGTCTGCAAACCAAATATAAGTAGAAAAACGATTAGTCCTTAGAATCTATTTTTCTTAGCTTGCACTACATGTGCCTATTTATGATCTGCAATAGACCTCTGACTGGAAGATAAATGAGGTCTAGGAATGTAAAATAATGACTTACATTATCATATGCAACATTATTTGTCTTATTTTTATATAGTAATTAAGCAAGGAAATAAGAAAGATTGCTGCCTTCATATAAGGTATAAGGCCTAACTTGTTTTCCTTATCGTGGTATGCTTATTTTATTAAACTTTTATTTATTTAACTTATTTTATTATATCCTTTGAATAGTCGAAAATGACATCTTTTATAAGTTTAAAATATCATTAATGTATATTTTTGCCTCTGTTGAAATACAACATAGTCAATATTCTAAACAGGGTCTAAAGTTTCTAAATTAAAAAAAAAAAAAAAACTAAGTGAAAACCCAGTGAACATACCCGCATGGTCAAGAAGTTAGGTGGTATGTAGGTAGGTATGTGTAAACATACATACACAGTTTTTGATAAGTATAATTAAACATTAAAAGCCTTGTAAACTTGGCGAGTTCTTTAGAGTTCCTCAAGATTATCTTCATGACTGCAAATACCATTGTACTACAGTAGTGTGAATATGCTGAATCACTTGTGTTGAGTGGTTGCTCTAGAGATTTTTCTGTAATATTAATGAGCTGGATCATATGATAATAACCCCAAATAAACATGTCTGCCAATTATTCTTTTTTTATTTTTATAGATATGCAATACCGTGTCACACTAGATTCTCTAAGACAGATATCACGGAGTTTTTTCTCTGGAACTCAAGAGAGGAAGATTCAAAGGAACATCACAGTTCGAGAGTCAGAATGCACTAAACATTCCTTCTACATGTTGGCAAGTAAATCATATATAATAGCTGACTTATTCCAGATCAAAATAAAATAGAGATGCCTTATCTCAAGTCAGTCAATCTTACGTTTATGTCAAAGTACAAATCTTGAATTAAAGTTTGTTCAGTTTTCTTAGAAAATCACAGGTCTGATTTCCTAATTTCCAAATATATTTCATAAAGCTGTCTTTCATATTCCTTCTGTATGTTATCAGACATCCATATATTATGGAACAGTAAAAGGCACGGTGCACCAGTTGATAGAGGTCTTGTATTTCATTCATTTATTGATTTCATTCATTCTTTCAACTTGAAAGCATCACTGAACTTTTGTAGACCTTGTCTGTCAATTGTGGCTAAGTGGTTAAATGCCCTGAGGGGGAACTGTTGGGCCTTATGCTTTCTGGGGTCTGTTTTTGTCCGTTGAACTATGTGTTTCACTCTTTGTCTTTAGACTGAAGGAAAAATATCTGGCATTTTCCATCATCTGTAAGCTTTATGCTACCTGTTTCTATTTTAGTGGCTGAGGGAGCCTTGGAAAGCAAATTATTAACCTCTAGAGATGGCTGCTAAGCCAGTTTGAACCATTTGAAATGTATTTGATTGGATCACTGTGTACGTGGAGCAAGAGTCTCTTAAAATGTATGTGACACTAAAGAAAAAGACAAGCAGAACAGATGTACTGAGAAAACACTGACTTTAGTAATGGAGATTGAATCTGAGACTTGAACATGATCTTGGAATTTTAAATGAAATAAGCCTATTTGCCCCCACTTCTGACGCATTTCATTATTCCTAATGAATATTTTGAAAACATTGTAGTCAGGGGCAGGAAAGTGACAGAAGATACGCAAGCTGGTGTGCCACATTTATTCTTCCTCAGCGATTTTCAAGCCAATATTCCTCACGACATATATCAAGATAAGCTTTTTTGGTCAGCATTGAATTCAGTCTGTGGTGAGAAAAATAAAAATGGAGTTAATTTCCTATTTGCTTCATCAGAATTGAAACTTAAGGAGTTAGGACTTGGATAAAATTTGAAAATGTGAAACCAGATTTGGCAGTGCCTCCAACCTACTCACTGTTGTATATATTTCTCCAAAAATTTAGCATCTAGCTATATCTAGGCACTGGTATTGAAAGGAATGAACTAGTTTCAAAATTTCCAAAATACTTCTGGATTTTGATGGATACTTTAACGTTTGTTAAGGAGTCAGCCAGGAGGGAATTTGTAGCCCAGCTTACCTACTTTCTGAGTAATTTTGACAAAGTGGTTTAGTCTCTTAGTTTTATTCATCTTATTCATCTTTATTCATCTTAGTTTTATTTATCTATTTATTTATTTATCTGTAAAATAAAGATTGTAATTATTATGTGTCTTAGAAGATTGTTGAAATAATTCTCAATAATGTGTATAAAGCTCATAATTCTGGCCATGCCATAAATGATGGCTGTCACTGATGGTAATAAAGACAATATTGATCACATCCATATTATTTTCATACCCTGTCACATTGTAAAATTCTTACAACTCAAGGTATATATCATATTAAAGAAATGCAACTCAGTTTAAAGAAGGGTTTCTCTCTTGAAGCTGAGAGATATTCCTAGAAGTATTACATAGTGTTTTTTAGCTCCAAGTCTCAAGAGAAATGATATTGTTATGCAGGTAGCTTGGAGCTGTACATCCTGACATGGCCAAGTACAACCTATCCATCATTCCAACAGGCTCGTCTGAGAAGCTGGATGTGAGTCAGCTGGTTACAGTCGAAAGCCTCTGTGTTCCGGAAGTGTCCCTTGTCAAGGCAGAAAGGCAGTCTCTCTAGTAAGCAAAAGCCTGATCAGGTCATATGTCAGATCAGGAGCACAAGAAGGTCCAATAAGCCTGACCCATGGGGCAAAAGAAGAAAGCCATCACAGGGCCCAAGAAATATGATGCCAATGACATGTTCTGTGTTTTGACCTCTAGGACAAGCATGACTTTCGGGACTCTGTGAGAATAACTTTGGATTTTAATCTTACCGATCCTGAAAATGGGCCTGTTCTTGATGATTCTCTACCAAATGCAGTACATGAATATGTAAGTCAGATTTTTAAAATTTAGAATGCCTATTTGTGAATATATTGAGAAAAAAACCTGAAACATATAAACAGATGCACACACACAAGCCTAAAGCAATTATTTTAATTGTTTTAAAAAAGGAATTAGATTTTTCTAGACTTTTCTCAATTCTGCTGACTTCCTTTTGCTGGAGTTTAAGGGAACTTACAAATGACACCTATTTTTATCTTTTCGGAATTTAGGAGCAATTGAAAGAAAGACATGAGTTGGCCAGCTGGAACTCCCCTTTATTACTCATGAACACTGGGTTCCAGGGCATGGTTTGAGTATAATGGGGGTCTTCCTACAGAGCCAGGCTTAGGCCACAGGTAACTAAATAGGTCATTAGCAGTGCTCACTAAGCTCTGGCCTTCCGGGGGACCCACTTTGTAAAACTTGCAGGATGGAAATGTGATATATCCTTCCCCATGGGCTCACCACTGCCCCAACAGCAGAAGACACAGGAAGGGACTAAACTGTGCTCACCTAGTTTCTGTTTCCAGGTTCAGCCTACTGTCTGATCGCTGCAAAAGAGTGAGATTGTGAATGTGGCACGGATGGAATTTGTTAGCCATTCAGTCGTGTCTGATTCTTTGTGACCCCATGGACTGTAGCCCACAAGGCTCCTCTGCCCATGGGGTTTTCCAGACAAGAATACTGGAGTGGGTTGCCATTCCCTTCTCCCACTAATGGAGTTGGGATGGGAAATTCATTTTCCCCTGCACCTATCTTCTGCTTTCCCTTCCTTCCTTACAAGTATATTTACTGAGTGTCTTTCATGTTCCAGACATCAGAACTTGCAGTTCTAACCTAGGAAACAAGTATTAGGTAGTTATTACAGGACATGCCCTGGAAGAGAACTTCAGAGCTCAAAGGGAACTTCTGCTACACTGAGGTATCAAGGATTAGAAAGTGAAAAGTGAAAGTCAGTCGTGTCTGACTCTTTGTGATCCCATGGACTGTACAGTCCATGGAATTCTCCAGGCCAAAATATTGGAGTGGGTAGCCGTTCCCTTCTCCAGGGGATCTTCCCAACCCTCCCTGGAACTTAGGCCACTGCAGTTGAGACCTATAGCACAGGAAGGTTTTTCCATCCTATTAGAGGAGTGGAGAGGGCAGTGTTCCAGGAAGAGGGATACATGCCAAGGTTCAGAGACATAAAAGAAACTCAGTAAGCTCACCAGTGCTGCTGAAGCTGAAGAGCAAGGGCAGAAGGTGATATGAGATGAGACAGGAGGCACAGACAGGAGCCAGATCGCCAGGACTTTGTGCCACTGCACAGACTTTAATTGTTCCTGAAGAGCCAAGGAATGCTCTTGATGGCTTCAGTTCGTTTGGGGATAGCACTGGATTTGGGGGGGGCTCTTTTAAGAATTACTTCAGCTACAAGGTGGAAAATGTTTGGAGGGAATCACAAGTGGGTATGGAAGACCAGTCAGGGAGTTGTTGCTTTAGTTCAGGGAGCAAGGAAAACAAGCTGGCTAGAGATAGAGGTGGAAATGCAGAGGCAAGGAGGTATGGAAGATATTTAGAACAGAGGTGGAGTGGATGGTTCTTGGTGATGGGTTGGATAAGGGGGAGGGGCTGAATGAAGAAGAGGAGTCAAGGAAAGTGCCCAGTTAGGTGGTTTGATCTTTTCCTATCCGCTTGACCAAAGCTATTATGATCTTAAGTATTTGATTCTTTTAAACAGAAAATCTCATGATCAGAGTTGAGTGTTACAGTGTTCTCTCATAACTTTGGATCACGGAGTACTTGACTTATTTCTTTGAAACTGTTCAGTTCTGGCAGATGAAAGCCAGTGAAAAACATCTGTGAAAACTGTGCATTCCTTAAAAGACTGGAAAAATTTATAGCCAAAAGTAAAAATTATGATTTTCCCCTATAAATTATAGAAACAACTATAAAAATTCCTTATGATTTCTGCAGTGAAATCTGTTCTGTTTATGATCTGCTTATTTTGGAAATATGTCATTTCTTTTATGCTAGTTCATAGGTAATTTTCAATAATGCCTAGCTAAATTTTGAGAAAATGCTTTTCTGTGACCATTTCAGATTCCCTTTGCCAAAGATTGTGGAAACAAGAAAAAATGTGTCTCGGACCTTGCCTTGGATGTATCCACCACAGAAAAGGGCCTGCTTATTGTCAAGTCCCACAATGATAAGTTCAATGTTAGCCTCACGGTCAAAAATAAAAAGGACAGTGCCTATAACACCAGAACCATAGTGAATTATTCTCCAAATCTAATTTTTTCAGGAATTGAGGTAAACCTTTAGTTTTATATTTATTTATTCTTATAATAATCAGGCATTGAACCTACTTTTCATACTAGAGATAATTTTATTACATTGATTTTAGAAAACTAGAAAGCATTTTTACAAAACTAGCACTTACTAATGATGACAGGACCAAATTTTTTTTTAATTTTTTGTTTTGATGTATTTCTTTAGAGGTGTATGACTTTTCTTGGATTCGGTATCCAGAAAGGATTGCTGATGTACCAAAACTGTAGGCTTCACAGAAGACTTACATCACTGAAATTAAGACTAAGTCAAGAAAAAATGAAGTCTAAAGAGTTTAACAGAAGGGCAGAGAAGGAGCAGTACATTTGCTGAACAATAACAAAACATTTATGTGCATAAAAATCAAGATACCATTCCTCACTTTCTATGCATGATCCTTACATTGGCAAGGGAATTGTATTAAATGACTATGTCTCATTGTCGTGACAGAAGGGTTTTTTTAAATTATTATTTTGGCAGTAACATACAGCTGCATAAGATGCTCTATCAGAATTAATTAATACTTCTAAATTTGAACTTTGCATTGAATTACGATCTCTGAATTAACTCCCCTGAATTAAAATTCTGTGTATATTTATATGAATTAGTACTGTATATGATTCACATTAAAACCAAGTATGCTTAATATATATAATATTAAAACTTTAATTGTCCAGCTTCTGTACATTCAGATTTTCACTGATGTGTGTACGTGTGTGTGTTAGTCACTCAGTCATGTCTGACTCTGCGACCCCCCCATGGACTGTAGCCCACCAGGCTCCTCTGTCCAAGGGATTCTCCAGCCGAGTACTGGAGTGGGTTACCATTTCCTTCTCCAATTTATTAGGACATCACTCAGGAACATGATACTAAGATAGGCTTAAAAAATGTCCTATATTACTGCCGCATAGTTTAGATTCAGTAAAGAATGTTTTTAAAAAATCTCTAAGAGCAAAGCAATGCCAGGAAAATAGTACCCTTGAATTTTTCTGAGAAAAGAGGACTGTACTGAAGTCACTCTTTGTCCCTTCTTCAGCTGACTTCACGGCCTTGGCAGAGAGGCAGAGAAATCAACGAGGCCTCTCTCTAAATACTTCAATTTACAATGGCAATCCTAATAATAATAGTTTTTTCTTGAGTCGTATTATGTGTCAGACACTGTTCTATAAGCTTTATTTATTTAATTCTCATCAATTTCTTTGCAAGTAAGGTATTACTGTACTACAGAGATTCTAAGATAAACCCTTTTTTAACACTTTAATGCTTCTGTAATTGCATTTTACAATTGATATGCTTATTTTATGGGTAGCATTATTGTTTCCTTTTTGTTGTATGTAAAATACTGGTGAATCTCACATTCAAAGGCAGTTTCAATTTGATGAGGTAGAGTTTGACTAACCCCAGTAGATGGAAAATCAGACCCAGAGAAGAGAGGAGTTCTGATGAGGATAAAGCTAACAGTGCAGGGCTCAGAGTTTAAATCCTGGTGGTCCCAGGCCCGAGCTCAAGCTCTTACCCACTTCTCCTGTGACGACCATTCACTGTGGACTTCCACGGGGTCATCCTGTCAGTGTGGGTGATTTCCTACAAACACCCGCTCACCTTGAGGCAGATGGTGTTAGTCCTCCTGGTTTTCAGTGGAAAAGCCAAACAGGCTGGTGTGACATGCTTCCTTCCTACCCCCGTCCTTACTGAGGTGCTGTAAGCACCTCACATTTCCTTGAGCTGTGGGACAAGTGATCTTAGAATGCTGTTCAGTTCAGTTCAGTTCAGTTCATTTCAGTCACTCAGTCATGTCCGACTCTTTGCAACCCCATGAATCGCAGCATGCCAGGCCTCCCTGTCCATCACCAACTCCCGGAGTTCACTCAAACGCACGTCCATTGAGTCGGTGATGCCATCCAGCCAACTCATCCTCTGTCGTCCTCTTCTCCTCCTGCCCCAAATCCCTCCCAGCATCAGGGTCTTTTCCAATGAGTCAACTCTTCACATGTGGTGGCCAAAGTACTGGAGTTTCAGCTTCAGCATTAGTCCTTTCAATGAATACCCAAGACCAATCTCCTTTAGGATGGATTGGTTGGATCTCCTTGCAGTCCAAGGGACTCTCAAGAGTCTTCTCCAACACCACAGTTCAAAAGCATCAATTCTTCAGTGCTCAGCTTTCTTCACAGTCCAACTCTCACATCCATACATGACTACTGGAAAAACCATAGCCTTGACTAGGTGGACTTTTGTTGGCAAAATAATGTCTCTGCTTTTTAATATGCTGTCTAGGTTGGTCATAACTTTCCTTTCAAGGAGTAAGTGTCTTTTAATTTCATGGCTGCAATCCCCATCTGCAGTGATTTTGGAGCCCCAAAAAATAAAGTCTGACACTGTTTCCACTGTTTCCCCATCTATTTCCCATGAAATGATGGGACCAGATGCCATGATCTTCATTTTCTGAATGTTGAGCTTTAAGCCAACTTTTTCACTCTCAGAAATTCATCAAGAGGCTTTTTAGTTCCTCTTCACTTTCTGCCATAAGGGTGGTGTCATCTGCATATCTGAGGTGATTGATATTTCTTCCAGCAATCTTGATTCCAGCTTGTGCTTCTTCCAGCCCAGCGTTTCTCATGAGGTACTCTGCATATAAGTTAAATAAGCAGGGTGACAATATTATAGCCTTGACATACTCCTTTTCCTATTTGGAATCAGTGTGTTGTTCCATGTCCAGTTCTAAATGTTGCTTCCTGACCTGCATATAGGTTTCTCAAGAGGCAGGTCGGGTGGTCTAGTATTCCCATTTCTTGAAGAATTTTCCACAGTTTATTGTGATCCACATAGTCAAAGGCTTTGGCTTACTCAATAAAGCAGAAATAGATGTTTTTCTGGAACTCTCTTGCTTTTCCGATGATCCAACGGATGTTGGCAATTTGATCTCTGAGACTTTCCCAAAAACTATACTGTGAAATCTTAGCAAGGCAGCTGCTAAGGCACAGCTGGGAAAATCTGAGCTCAAGTATTTCAATCTATTCAAGTATTTCAGTCAAGTTCAAGTATTTCACCTGCATATCTGATCTAATTCTGTTTACTTTCTCTTCCTAGGCTATCCAAAAAGACAGTTGTGAATCCAATCATAATATCACATGTAAAGTTGGCTATCCTTTCCTAAGAAAAGGAGAAATGGTAAGCAGATTATAGAAAATACATGTGGCAATTGGATACAAAAAATAATGTGCTCAAAGCCAAATATATAAATGTTTCTAATAGATGTGTTTAGATGGTTGCTGGTACTTGAAGTTTCTGTTTTAAAGAGACTTTAATAATGACCATTTCATAATTACAATGTTTATGATTGTGATCTGGTAGACAGTGGTAATACAAAAAAATAACAATAGGTGGGATATAATAATGTGATAGTGTTGGATCTGTATGTAACATTTTCTGGTCTGTTAAGATGTTTTCACATTTATCTTCTCCTTTGCTCATGAAATTTGCATTATTAATTAATAAACTTGAATGATTTTATTTTAAAAAGAAAAATATTTATATAATTTAATACTTTAATTAATGTAAAAATTCTACTTTACTTTCTTATCTGTTACTAAAGATATTTTTATTTTATAGGTAACATTCAAAATATTATTTCAGTTTAACACATCTTATCTCATGGAAAATGTGATCATTCATTTAAGTGCAACAAGGTTGGTTCCTGTGTGTACATGAGTGTATGTGGATGCCTGCAAGTAATTTCTTTCATATGTTTACAATGTTCTATAGACGGACTGGAACTTCTTACAGCTTTTATGTGATCAGTCGAAGTAGAAGGCAGTGAACCCCTTTGCTTCACAAAATCATCCTTATGAATTATTAGCAAAATAGAGAAATTTTCATTTAATAGAAATTATAAACCTAATTGAGTTAAACACTGGTTCTATGAGCCATAAAACATGTTGTAATCACATATCACTTATATCTGCCAAATTGCATTTAAATCCATTAAAAATTTATAGGCTTTGCTAATTTAAAAATTTTTACAGACTGCCCATCAAAGTCAACTGAATCATTAAAGAGACTTAAAATTTTATGACACCCTTTTGTAGTTCAATAAATTTTATTCAAATCAGTCAAAGCTTCTGAAAGATGGTATAGACAGTACTCAAACGAAAAATAGCAAAAGTCTAATAAGGAAATTGAAATAGTACTTACCTTTTTTCTAAGAGTAACTACACACTGGACCATAAGCAACTTGAGGTAAACTTTTATCATTTGTTGTTTTATTCCCAGTTTTAAAAAAATCTAATAACTGAATAATTACTAAATAAATGTAAAGTGAGTGAATGAGAAAATGAATTAATAGATGGTTAATTCTGCATACTCAATTCAGTTCAATTTAGCAAATACTTATTTGAGCTCTACTATGAACAAAATAGGCCTTCCCTGGTAGCTCAGCTGGTAAAGAATCCGCCCTGAAATGCAGCAGACCCCGGTTCGATTCCTGGGTCAGGAAGATCCCCTGAAAGAGGGATAGACTATTTATTCCAGTATTCTTGGGCTTCCCTGGTGGCTCAGATGGTAAAGAATCTGCCTGCAATGTTGGAGACCTGGGTTCGATCCCTTGGTTGGGAAGATTCCCTGGAGGAGGGCATGACAACCCACTCCAGTATTCTTGCCTGGAGAGTCCCATGGACAGAGGAGCCTGGTGGGCCACAGTCCATGGGGTCACAAAAAGCCAGAAAGGAAAGAGTTGGACAGGACTGAACGGCTGAGCACAGCACACACAGCACATGGACAAGATACTGACTGTCATGTAAATAAGGGCATGAAGCTCCTCAGGAAGAGAATATTACAGTAGGGGACTGAGACCAGTATTTAAGTTATTATCATACAGGATAGAACAAGGAAAATTTATTAAAGAAATAGAAGCCATGTATGGAGACTTAATGGAGGGTGAAATTATATCTACTTGGCAATGAAAACCCAAGAAAGATTTATTAAGAAGGTTATAATTAAGAAGGACCTTAAAGAATGGGTAGCAATTCAGAGAGGCTGGTGGGTAGTTAGATAAAATGTTTCAAGTGAAAAATGTACAGCGTGAGCAAAAACACAAAGGTAGACCACTAGATCTATTTGGGGGAATGCTGGGCGATCAGTTTTAGTGCAAATGTAGGAGAATACATAAAGGCATAATGGAAGATAAACAGGGAAGGTACATCTCACCATGGATGGTGAGTACTGAATTTCGAAATAAGGCATCTTAGTTGAACAGGCCATGAAATGTTTTTAAGGGGTGAAGTCATATGTACAGAGCTGTTTCTTTCAAAGGTTAACTGGGCTGCAGTGTGGAATGGGTTAGAGGCAGGGGCCATTTCAGCAAGAGCCCAATCACACATGTATCTATAACCCAAGACAGAGAGCTGCCTTCACTACCCCATCACTCATATCGTGCTGCTAATATACTTGGGAATAAGCAGAGTCATTAAAGGGTACCTGCTGCCCATTTTGTGAGACAAAATGCTAGGTGCTTGGTCACTTGGTAGAGGGGTATATGTGATAATAATAATAAAAATTAATACTTACTGAGTATTCCCTATGTCCTTGGCACAATGTTAAGCATTTTACACTTGTTGCTCACTTATTATTTATTAAGAATTTAATCATAAAATTCCCATTTTATAGATGAAGAAACTGAGGCCTGAGGCACAAAGAGACTAAACAACTGTCCCAAAGTAGGTCCATGTCCAAGAACAAACTCGGGCCCTCTGGCCCCCTGGCCCCAGAGCCAGTGTTGGTACCTGTTATAGCACTTGTCCATGCTTTTTTACTTAATACAGGAGAGTATGAGATATGTGTATATACATATAAATGTATAAATATCTAGGCATGCATTTAAATAATGTATAATTAAAATGATAACTAAAATCAGGGAGGAAAGTAGGTGCTCAACAATAAGCACCAAGTACAAGGCCTATGCTGTGCTTAGTCACTCAGTCATGTCTGACTCTTTGTGACTCCATGGACTGTAGCCTGCCAGGCTCCTCTGTCCAAGGGGATTCTCCAGGCTAGAATACTGGAGTGGGTTGCCATGCTCTTCTCCAGGGGATCTTCCCAAGCCAGAGATTGAACCCAGGTCTCCCTCATTGCAAGAGGATTCTTTACTGTCTGAGCCACTAGGGAAGCCCAAGTACAAGGCATAAAAAGACTGTTAAGTGAGAAGACAAAGGTTTTAGATTTATTCTTAGCTCTGTACTCCTGAGCACATCTTTTCACAAGGACCTCATCGGTGATAAATAAGAATCACCTGTGTGATTTATTAAAAAAAACACAATTTCATGAATCCTACTTTGGGCCTACTAAATCCATATTATTCTAGGAGAAAAACCCAGTAATCTGTGTATTTAACCATTGACCCAAGAACACTTATTATTCACACAGAAATTTGCAAAACCTTGTAGTAAATCAGTGTCATTTTCAACCCTCACTGCACTTGAGAATCACTTTAGGGTCTTTTAACAATATCCACCTCCGATCTCCCTCTCCAAGCTGAATTTTTTTTTTTAATCAATAATTCTATTTTGTATGTGTGTCAAACTTCTCATTCAAATGCTTAGAAAAGTCTCTAAATAGCCAACAGTTTAATGATTTGTCTGACTGACAGCCAACAGTTCAATGATTTGTCTGACTGCTGTTTTCTAGTGACAGTGAAGAGCCGCCTGAAACCCTTTTTGATAATGAAGTGAACATTTCTATCCCTGTAAAGTATGAAGTTGGACTACAGTTTTCCAGGTAGGAGAACCCCACACTTCAAGTTGATGCCTTCCTGTAACCCAGTGAATCTCAGCTTGTGGTCCCTGAACATGGGTATCAGAATCAACTGGGAGCTTCTTAGAGAGGCAGATTCTCTGACTTCACCCCAGATGTGCTGAATAAGAAATTCTGGGGAGGGAGCCCTGAAATCTGTGTTAAACCCTCTGGGTAATTCTCGTGCACTCTAAAAACTGAGAACCAGCATCCTAAATAATCTGAAATGTGAGGTGCTACTAATACCAAATTGCATTAGCAGTTCAGTCTTAAGTAAATGCAAGCTGAAGACCCAGAAATCCTTCATGAAGGGCAGTGTCTGTAGAGATCCAACATATTTCTTGGCTCTTATTCTCATTGTGTGGGATCTGATTAGTCTGCCCATCCTGGACATTCAAGATTAAATCATTGTTTACTGACAAGAGGTATTTATTTCCTTCAGGGGCTTCCCTGGTGGCTCAGTGACAAAGAATCCATCTGTGATGCAGGAGATTCAGTTTAAATCCCTGGGTCACAAAAATTCCCTGGAGGAGGAAATGGCAACCCATTCCAGTACTCTTGCCTGGGAAATCCCATGGACAGAAGAGCTTGGTGGGCTATTGTCCATGGGGTTGCAAAAGAGTCAGACACAGCTTAGCAACATGTTGTTGTTGTTCAGTTGCTCAGTCGTATCCAGCTCTTTGCAACACCTTGGACTGCAGCACGACAGGCTTTCCTGTCCTTCACCATCTCCCAGGGTTTACTCAGACTCATGTCCACTGAGTCGGTGATGCCATCCCACCATCTCATTCTCTGTCGTCCCCTTCTACTCTTGCCTTCAATCTTTCCCACCATCATGGTCTTTTCCAATGAGTCAGCTCTTCACATCAGGTGACCAAACATAAAGACTAAACAGCAACAAAATTTATTATTTCCTCCATTATTCGTAAACCATCCTTTTTCGTAAGAATTTCTAAGCTATCCAAACACCAACTGTGTTAGTAAACTTGCATGAGCAGGACTCCAGGCTTTTGCTAAATAAATATAAGCCATGTACAAAAAGTACAAAATTCTGTGTCATTTACTCTGACTCTTGTCATGTTATTAATTTATCTTCTATGGCACTTTTGTTTTACTAATAAAAGACCACAGAAATGAGAGGATTGTAGGATATACATGTAGATTTTGCATTTTTACCTTAACCTTTAATTCTATTCACTGTTTTCTATTTTTTTAATTTCGTTTTCCTTGGTACACTGACTTATCCCAAGAATTTTTCACTTATTTAAAATCAAATTTTGGCAAACATGTATTTTTTATCTTCTCTAAACTGAAATATTGCTTTTAAATATGTTTATGTTACATTTCCATCTACCAAGTTCATCCAAAGAACATGGAGTTTTATGAAAAAGATTTTATGAAAAAGATTTTAAGTTTAATAGTAAATACATGACTTTAAATTGTGAAAAGGTAACAAATTGTTAAAATCTATTTAAAATTCAGCACTATTAAAAATACCAGGTTTTAGCTTTATTATTCACTAAATGTAGATGATATTAATAAATTCATGAAAACATTTCATGTGTCAATCAAACTTTATTTAAAAATTATATATATTTTAGTATTTTAAGCATTGGTAACTATTGAATTAAATTGTAATCTTTCTCACCCTCCTTAAAGATTTAACTTTAGATTTCAGGGTAAAATAATTTGCGCTTGATTTGAAATCTCTTGAAGTACTTATTGTGGGGTTCGGTTCCTAGTATATCGAAATAAAAAGTGAGGTCAAGTGAAAGTTACACTTTGTTTTGTTATACTTTTTGTCTTCCAATTAATTCTTTTAAGCTCTGCAAGTGAATACCATATTTCAATTGCGGCCAATGAGACTGTCCCTGAAGTTATTAATTCTACTGAAGACCTTGGAAATGAAATTGATATCTTCTACTTGGTAAGAAATTACCTCTAAATTAATGTTGTGAAAGAGGTATTTGTAAGTTTAGAAGTTGAAGTATTAACAAACGCATACAAATATGTTGGTTCAACAGTTAATCTCTATATTCCAGCATATTTTCCCTTATAATTTCTTTAAATTTATATAATTTATTTAAATTAAAATAAATTTATAATGTAAAATAGTTTTATTTAATTTTTTATTTAGGGCCTCCCTGGTGGTTCAGATGGTAAAGAATCTGTCTGCAATGCAGGAGACCTAGGTTCAATCCATGGGTAGGGAAGATCCCCTGTAGAAGGGAATGGCAACCCACTCCAGTATTCTTGCCTGGAGAATCCCATGGACGGAGGAGCCGAGTGGGCTACAGTCCGTGGGATCTTAATTTTGTCTGCGCTGGGTCTTTGTGGCTGCAGCGGCTTTCCTCTAGTTGTGGAGGGTGGGGGCTACTCACCAGTTGCAGTGCAGGGGCTTCTCATTGCCCTGGGTTCTCTCTTGCTGTGGAGCACGTGGGCTCAGTAGTTGCGATTCTCGGGCTCTGGAGCACGGGCTCTGTAGTTGTGGCACACAGGCTTAATTGCTCCGCTGCATGTGGGATTTTCCCAGACCAGGGATCAAACCTGTATCTCCTGCGTTGGCAGGCAAATTCTTTACCAGTGAGTCACCAGGGAAGCTGTAAAATAATTTCATTTAAATTGATGATAATTATACTTTCAAGCAACTTAAAAGACCCAGAGCTCTAATTTCCTCAGAAGACACAAATTAGTTAGAATGACTTCCTAGGAAAAAATAAGGAACCAAGTAGACTCTACCTATAACCACATAGACTTTTTTAGTATAATTAGAAAAACACTTTTAAAAAAATAACATGACTATTTCAAAAATTGTCTTGATAATAATTTCCTTTACTCAACAAATAAATTGGTAACTCATTGTGCTCCTTGCTACATTTCATATGTGTTATACCATAACTTACGGTGTTCCTACTAATGTCTCCATACATAATGTTTTATATTACAACCTTTATTTTTATTTTTGAACCCTTCATAACAAGCTTTTCCTAACCATTATAGTAACTAATTATGGAGTTGAGCCAGGCTGTCATTTCAGATCATGCCTACTTACAGATACAGACTCAAGTTATTGTTACTCAAGTAAGAAGCATACAATTCAAATGATAGGTTTAAGTCTGTATTCAAAAGAATGAAATAACACAGCATTGTTAGAAGATGGTCTCAGTGTCTTTGGGAATTGTCAATGATGAAAAAGGGAATTCTCTCACAAAGTGGAAATAAATGTATACTATCAAGAATATTTCATTATTTTTATTTGTGCCTTTGCTGAAATGCCTCAGAAAGTTAGTATAACTGCCAGTCACTCTACTACTGGAATAAATTTTTGAAATGTAGGCTACCAGTTTTTTCCAGGCCCATTTACTTTTCCTAGATTAGAGAATTCCGCAAACAAGGGAGAAAGGAAAGAAGGAAGAAGGGAGGGAAAGCCAATTCTCTGTGCAGTGCCATAAAATCCTCTACATTCATTTTGGGATTCAAAATATTACACAACTTAATTAATCAATTAAGAAGCAAAATTTTATGTAAGAGAAAACTTGCTGTTGAAAGAAGAAAAGGTTACGTTTCTTTTTCTCTTTTTCCCTGTAGATTAGAAAAAGTGGGCATTTTCCAATGCCAGAACTTAAACTGTCAATTTCATTTCCCAATGTGACATCGGATGGTTTTCCTGTACTGTACCCAAGTGGATGGTCATCTTCCGAGGTAAGTCATGTGTGCCTCAGAGTTACGCTTCTTCTGTACTGCACACTTACCAAGAGGGATCATTCATGTTTGGCAGTGTCTATCATTCACAGATCCTTTACATTATTTTTCAAGTCATTTTTCCCTCTGATATCTCACCTGATGAAAGACATGTTTTTATTTCATAGAATGTCAACTGCATACCCAGTAACCTTCGGGATCCTTTTGGTATCAACACTGGGAAGAAAATGATGATATCCAAATCTGAAGCTATCAAACAAGGCACCATTCTGGTAAATTCAAATTAGCAAGACAAGTGCTCATTTTACCTCATGCTTTCCAAGTGAATAAATTCAATATCAACCTAAAAATAACTATGATGTAGAATATTTTTCATATACTGTCTTTCATCGAATGGCATGAGTGCTAACTTATACCTCTGGGCATTTAAACAGGACTGCAGTGCGTGTAAATTTGCCACCATCACGTGTAATCTGATTCCGTCTGACATGAGCCAAGTGAATGTTTCACTTATCTTATGGAAACCAACTTTTATAAAAGTAAGTGATTGCATAGTTCTCTGCAATAATTGAATAATATAAACAAATATTCATCACTTAATAAAACAAAGAAGAGTGCTTCTTGAGAAAGAATGTAAAACTGGAAGCCTAAACAAATGTGATCCAAGCCTTAGCTCTACTAAATCAACTCTTTGGATGTCATTTTCCTTGTCTGTTGGGCTTCCCTTGTGGCTCCACTGGTAAAGTATCTGCCTGCAATGCAGGAGACCTGGGTTCAATCCCTGGGTTGGGAAGATTCCCTGGAGAAGGGAAAGGCTACCCACTCCAGTATTCTGGCCTGGAGAATTCCATGGACGTTATAGTCCATGGGGTCACAAATAAGTCAGACACAGTTGAGCGACTTTCACTCACTCACTTCCTTGTCTGTTAGTAACTAAGTTATTTCCAAGGTCCCCTTTCATATATATATGCTTTTTTTAAAGTTTCTCTTATTCTTTCCTTTGCACTTTCGTTAATACCTTAGAACTCAGTTAAGAAACAAAGAATCGGGGAAGGCGAGGGTGGGGTGATTTGAGAGAATAGCATTGAAACATGTATATTACCATATGTGAAATAGATCACCAGTCTAAGTTTGATGCATGAAACAGGGTGCTCAAAGCTGGTGCACTGGGACAGCTCTGAGAGATGGGATAGGGAGGGATGGGGGAGTGGGGGTTCAGGATGGGGGACACATGTATACCTATGGCTGACTCATGTCAATGTATGGCAAAAACCACTACAATATTGTAAAGTAATTGGCCTCCAATTAAAATAAATAATTTTTTTTAAAAAAGAAACAGAGTCATAGAGAGACAATCCTTGACAGCATTAACAAAGATTAGAGTTAATGTATATTATAAATTTATTGCATTATGCTATCTATCTATTTTGGAGGACATTTTGACACCTAATAAAGTCAAATCCATCTGACAATTGGCTACTTTAAAACTTAATCCATTGTATTTTATATTATTTGTTTCTCTGTTAGAAGTATTTTGTTAATTATAAGAAATTTCTATTTTTAGATTTGATCATATTAAGTTGCTATCTTTAATAAATCATCAATTGTTGAATATGGTAATTTCAATTTAATCCTAAACACACTTCTACATAAACCTCATTACCAGAGAGTAGCTATACCATACCTAACTACATGAAAAGAGGGCAGGGTTTGGAGTTCATTTTGCAAAGGAAAAATTTTAATAGAAACTGTGTTATTCAGAAAAATTCTTCATTCTATAATAAGGATCTAAGTGAGATCTGAGTGCAGAGAGGAAAGGTGGATACACAGTCATCAGTTCCTATCACAAATGCCATCTGGATGTTAAATGTTTCAATCTCAGAAAAATTTTAGTTTGAAAAACTGCTCTAAAACATGGTTAGCTCTCATTGTGACTAGCTCCTTATATTGAAAATAAATTGTTTGCTTTTCAGGCACATTTTTCCAGCTTAAATCTTACTGTAAGGGCAGAACTTCAGAGTGAAAATGCATCACTAGTTTTAAGTGCTGGCAATCAAAAAAGAGAGGTAAGTGCGACTCCAAGTTTTTGAAAACATAATACATTTCACTCCATTTGTGACATAACATTTTATATTTGCTTATAGTCCCTAAAGCAGTGACTAGCACTGCTCTCACTAAGTGACAGACACTTTCTGCTTCAAATTACACTTGATTAGCTTCAAGTGTGATTTCAGTCTCCTTTTTTGTGAGAAACTGGGAAAAACCATGATATTTACAATTAGCATGCCATGTTTGACTTTATTACTTATAACCATCACAGGGAATTGATGTTTTTATTCTTACGTTGATAACATATGATGCATTTGTAATTTTCATCCTTAAAAACTAACATTACAAAATGCAGTTGACATCTGAAGAGCAGACTTGAAAAATAATTTCTTTCCAGAAAGTGACTTTACACTGAATAGGAATACTTGAAAATTTATTTTAAAATTTTCTTCATTTAGCCATTGGGAAATATGAAACAAAAAATGAAGTAATATTCCCTGACACAAATTCATACTGGAGTTCTTCTTAAAAATAAAATGGTTTGTTTTTTTCTCTTTTGTCCTATTGTAAAATAAGGTCAAAACACCTGTTAAATGTGTGAGCAGTTGAGGATAATTTCCCTATTTATCATGAGAGTTTAAATATTTCATATGGACATCATGAGTCATAAAATTATACTTGAAACTACCAAACATTGAGAAGTTTTCATTTTTTATTTCAAATTAGTGTGTGTTAGTCACTCAGTCATGTTTGACTCTTTCTGACACCACGGAATGTAGCCCAGCAGGCTCCTCTGTCCATGGAATTCTCCAGGCAAGAATACTGCAGTGGGTTGCCATTTCCTTCTCCATCAAATTAGTATCTATTTAAAATAATTACAATGTCAGTGACTTCTGATAAGTATTTACCTTTAAAGAATATATGCATCATATATCTGGATATAATGTTTACTTACTTTATAAACAGCACTTCGCTTGATATAAGTTGTTCCACATGTAGAGAAACTAAAATTTTACCCGTAAGCACCAAAAAAAAAAAAAGTATATATTATATTGGAAAGGATTTGGAAAAGAGTATATTTGATTACAAAATACATTTTATTTAAATATTATAATTAGCTTTATTTTCCCTAAATTTTACTTAAATTTTCCCACAGAGCCATTTTTTCTATATTTTATTCTAAAGAAAACTTACACTTAAACTGTTAAAATTACTAAAAATTATCATTTCATAGTTGTGTGATCTTAGAGAAGTCACTGATTGCCTCCAGACTTCCATTGCTGTACTTCTAAGCTCAGGGAATTATTTTAGATGTGCTTAAAGTCTGTCTTCAAAGGTCTGATCCCACCTATGTCTATATTCTTGCCAGCTCCGTCTTCTAGATGCATGAGCAGTGACCAGCTCGGAGTCAAGTGAGGGATCTGGATCAGTATCCACTCTATGCAAATATCTTCCCTGGTAGTTAGTTTTCTTTTTTATCTCTAATCTTCCCCTCTAGGTTAAGGAATGGAGATATTCCCCATTAAAGGAAGATACAGAACTTGAGGTGTTATTGGTCATTAACAGCTAGTCTAAATTAGTTTTTTTCTTTTTTTCCCCCCCTCTCAGAAACATAAGGGATAGGACACAGAGCAGACAAGCTTTATTGAGGGTTAGGTGCCACACTGAGAGAGCTTAGTAGCTGGAACACTAAAAGCTGTCTCCTTCAAGTTTACTTCAGTTAAGATATGCGGATGACACCACCCTTATGGCAGAAAGTGAAGAAGAATTAAAGAGCCTCTTGATGAAAGTGAAAGAGGAGAGTGAAAAAGTTGGCTTAAAGCTCAACATTCAGAAAACGAAGATCATGGCATCCGGTCCCATCACTTCATGGCAAATAGATGGGAAAACATTGGAAACAGTGGCTGACTTTATTTGGGGGGGCTCCAAAATCACTACAGATGGTGACTGCAGCCATGAAATTAAAAGACGCTTACTCCTTGGGAGGAAAGTTATGATCAACTTAGACAGCATATTAAAAAGCAGAGACGTTACTTTGTCAACAAAGGTCTATCTAGTCAAGGCTATGGTTTTTCCAGTGGTCATGTATAGATGTGTGAGTTGGACTATAAAGAAAGCTGAGTGCTGAAAAATTGATGCTTTTGAACTGTGGTGTTGGAGAAGACTCTTGAGAGTCCCTTGGACTGCAAGGAGATCCAACCAGTCCATCCCAAAGGAGATCAGTCCTCGGTGTTCATTGGAAGGACTGATGTTGAAGCTGAAACTCCAATACTTTGGCCACCTGATACGAAGAGCTGATTCATTGGAAAAGCCTCTGATGCTGGGAAAGATTGAGGGCAGGAGGAGAAGGGGATGACAGAGGATAAGATGGTTGGATGGCATCACTGACCCAGTGGACATGGGCTTGGGTGGACTCTGGGAGTTGGTGATAGACAGGGAGGCCTGGCGTGCTGCGGTTCATGGGGTCACAAAGAGTCAGACACGACTGAGCGACTGAACTGAACTGAAAACCTAATTTATAGATGCTAAGAGAATGTCAATTGGAATAGACAGTGTGGTATAATAAAAAATGCATTGAGGAAATGCATGCACAAATTTGTTCATCTGTACCTTTGAGATTTGTGCATCTTACTGTATGAAAATTATATCTCAATTTGTTAGCAAAAGAAATAAAGCACACTAGAATTAGAATTAAAGTTAGAAGACCCCTTCAGGTTTATATGTCCACAACCTGTGACAACCTTCCCATCTAAACTTATGCTATTATGATAATGCACTGAAGGCTATGAATAAACCTTTAAAACATACAATACTGCTTATTCTCCCTGAGTGAAATTCACCTCTACCCTTGAGAATTTTGATTCATAGGTAGTTTACTCATTATGTATGAATTTCTGGAGGATAATGTTACAAAATTGTTTTGGTAATAATGAATATGACATGATTAGAGATTTTGAATAGATGAAGGGCCTTTTAAAATGTGAACTCATTATTTTCTCTGTATGTAGTAATGAGATTGAGTACACTCTTTGGTAGAAAATTATAGCCTACAAAAACTCAGTGTACTGGAAGTTCTAAGAGGTGTTTATCAATGTTAACAATCTTGTTCAATCATTTTCAGCTTGCTATCCAAATATCCAAAGATGGGCTACCAGGCAGAGTGCCACTATGGGTTATCCTGCTGAGTGCTTTTGCTGGATTATTGTTATTAATGTTGCTCATATTAGTGCTGTGGAAGGTAAGAATCAGAGTTCCTTAGACTTTCCTACTTCAATTGTCAACAGCATATTGGTGAAACAAATTATGATTTATCCATGCTTTGGAATATAGTATTGTGTAGCCACTAAAAACACTGAAATGATAACCAAGATGAAATTAAGAAGAAAAAATATATATCTCAAATGCTGTACACAACTTGAAACCACTTTTGTACGAGAAAGAAATAGACATATCCAAAAATTATGGGAGATCTCTCTAGAGACTGGGATTACAGGACACTTTCATTTGTCTATAACACTGGAAATTCTAAATTAAGTGTACATTATTTTTATAAGCAGAGAAGAATGAAAACTCCCTTTTATAGAAAAAAGAAAAGAATACATTTCTATGTCAGTTTAAGAACATAGAAGCAACAGAATTATGGTTAAGATAAAGCCCTATCCTAATCACATATCTTTATGTATCTTTAAAATTAAATGCTTCTTTAATATATAAAAATACCGCATTTTATGCAATAGTTGCATGCCTGAGTGAGAAATGAGGTATTTGTTCAATTAGTTGATGACACAGAAATCTTATAGTTTTACACACTCCTGCTTCAAATCTCCTGTAAAACTAACCTATTTTTTGTCTAGTCAATCTGTATATTAACATATCAACAGATGTTTATTTCCATTATCAGTAGATGTTTCGCTTAAATTAAGATATGCAAAATCTTTTAATCTTTGTATCTTTTTCAAATTAAGCAGAAATGAAATGATAGCTTTTAGGATAAGTTTAATAGAGAATAAAATCTCATAGAAAAGTAGAATTTAATGTTTTTCTAATGAAATATCAAATTGGCATTTATTCTAGCATTTATCACCCTATATTTTATTGTTTTGTTCAAAAGCAAAATTATCACTATGTTAAAAATAGATCATGGCTACATATTCATTTTTCTGATATCTGAGCAACAGAATTGTCTTTTAATCAAATAGTTTAAATAGCAAATTTCTCTCCCATCAAATTACCAACTGCTCCTATACATTCTGACTTACCATAACTATCTTCCTCTTTTTGGGAGGTTATTCTCAGAGAAGATGAAAACAGCTGTGTTAAAGATGTACGTCAGGAGCATTTAGTTTAGTAAATAGAATCCATAGCTTTTCTCCAGCAAAGTCTCGAGGACAGAATTCTCTGCCATCTCAGACCTGCAGCTCTTCCTCCTGCTTTGCAGGGTATCCACGCTCTGTCTGTAATACCTGGCTTTGCCACACTGTGGTACCCAAGGCCTGGCTTAGCGGTGTCAAGGGTGTGCTTGGAACGTAGAAAATGGTTTCTTTGTTTGTAAGCACCTGTAATAGGACATTTTACTGTTGATTTCTTTCAGTATGGTAAGCACAGCACTTGTCCATACAGTTTTAGGACACTGCTGCCAAGAGAAGAGGGAAGCCAGAGCTGATATTTGAGTAGTCTCTCTAGCTGCATACCTCTCCTTAAAACTAGCAAATAATTTTCAGCCCTGTTTTTTGGTCATCAGTCTGCAAAAAGCTGGAGAAGGACATGGCAACCCACTCCAATATTCTTGCCTGGAAAACTCCATGGACAGAAGAGCCTGGTGGGCTATAGTCCGTGGGGTCACAAAGAGCTGGACATGACTAAGCGACTAACACTGTGTAAAAGCAAACATTCTTCCATCCAGGATATGATTTGCTGATACATTCTGATGTCTTCTTAGGTCTTATTTTAAAGCCCAAAGGTTTAGCAACCTTTGGACAGTCCTGACCTGTAGGTTTAGTTAACTCAGTCACATCAGTGGGAATGCCAGTAATCAGAATGGTATTTCCACAGTAGACAGGAGGAAAACTAGCATTTATTGAGTGTTTACTGTGTACCAGGAACCATTTTCAGCTTTTCCACTTTAGATATTAACATCAACCCTATGAGAAAGATACTATTATGGACCTCATTTTGTAAGCAAAGAAGCTGAGGCATAGAAAAGTTAAATATGTTTCCCAAAGTCACATGGTTTGTCAGTTTCAGAGTAGAGAATCATCTGGGCCATTTCACTTTTGTGTCAGCGCTATTAACCCCCTCACTCTATGGTCTCCCTTGCTTCTGTTCACTCTGTTTTCTTTACAATCTTTCCAACTAAGTCTTTTAACTGTATTTTATACTTGAGGACACTGAAGCAAACAGAAGTTAACCCCCCTAAGAGTTCTCATCTCGTAAGGGACTGGGTTGAAGCAATGCCTTTATCCAGTATAGTCCTCTGCTGCACTCTATGGGGCAAGCTCTTCGCTCTGGAGCTCCAGGAATTGGTTTTGCTCAAGAAAATCATGAACTCCCTGAAATATATAAAAATATTTGGTATTGGAGTGATAGTCCCTTGTTGGGTTCAACCTTTCAGCAGCTCTGTTATACTGGAAAGATTACTTGCCCTCCTCTTGCCTGAACCTCCCTGAAGCATTTGGTCTGCAGCAAGCTCAGAAAAGCTACCCTCATCCCCACACATCTTTTTAGACTAATTTTAGACTAGTGGAGCATAAACCTCAGGACTAGCCTTTCCTCATGCTTCTTCCAAACCCCAACAGTGTGGGAGTTGATCAAAACTCTCAGTTTGAGACTTTGTGCAGGGAGCAGTGAAAGATTCCCCCTGGAACTAGAATTCGATTTCAAAAGGCACAGTCTCTGTAGCTTTATCTTCATAGAATGCATAGAAGAGATTGCTAAGCTAAGTTGCTTCAGTCGTGTCCAACTCTGTGCGACCCCATAGATGGCAGCCCACCAGGCTCCCTCATCCCTGGGGTTCTCAAGGCAAGAACACTGGAATGGGTTGCCATTTCCTTCTCTAGTGCATGAAAATGAAAAGTGAAAGTGAAGTCTCTCAGTCATGTCCGACTCTTCGCGACCCCATGGACTGCAGCCTACCAGGCTCCTCCTTCCAAGGGATTTTCCAGGCAAGAGTACTGGAGTGGGTTGCCATTGCCTTCTCCAATAGAAGAGATTAAGACTTAACAAAATCTTAGTAGGTGCTTACTATACTTAGGGCTTCCCTGGTAGCTCAGACGGTAAAGCGTCTGCCTCCAATATGGGAGACCCAGGTTCGATTCCTGGGCCAGGAAGATCCCCTGGAGAAGGAAATGACAACCCACTCCAGTACTTTTGCCTGGAAAATCCCATGGACTGAGGAGCCTGATAGGCTACAGTCCATGGGGTCGCAAAGAGTCGGACACGACTGAGCGACTTCGCTTCACTTACTATACTTAACCTTGATGGGAGAAGGCTTTAGAGGACACAGGTTTAAATAGATTGGGAAATATGTCCTGAAATCTGGTAACATGCTAAGGGAGAAGCTCAGTCATCATAACCAAAAGGATAGAATGAGATGGTCCACAAAGGAACCCTGAGAAATCAGATTGTTCCTGTCTTAACTTGATCTTACACTGATGTCTCAAGATCCACCCTTAATGATTTATTTACTAATCCTATAGCTTTGTTCCCTCATCCAATATGCATATTGTGAGGGGAGTGTGAGTGGGGGATAGTACTGCTATCTAGTAGCCTTTTATATTTTAATATAAATGTTTTGATGATGGACAGGGAAGCCTGGTATGCTGCAGTCCATGGGGTTGTAAAGAGTTGAACAGGACTGAGCGACTGAACTGATTAATGTTTTCATTCAACACTTATTCCATATTACAACCGTTGAGCACATATTTCTGCCAGGGACTGTTTAATCAGACTTTTGCCACAGGGTTTTTAATTAGGGGGGAATACAAATAAGATCATTAAGTAAATACAAAAAGAAAAAGAAAGTGAAAACTATAAGTTTGGGTGCTGAAAACAAACAACTTGTTGCAAATGTTGACTAGAATTGGCCCTGTCCAATCTGAAGCTATGAACATATATTTTCCTAGTTTTCACTCTAATCACCCAACTTGCACTGAAAAACCAGTGTTAATAGAATCAGTTGGGTGGAAAACTTTTGTTAACAGGAGTTAAGTTTTAAAACTAAGCTTTTAATCTGTGAAAGCAAAGGAAGGTTGAAAAGAAGCAAAAAAAAGAAAAAAAAAACTTGAGCGGGAAGAAGAAAAGATCAGGAACTGGGCAGGGCAGGAAAGAGAAAAGTCATGATTCACCACCTGCTTTTGTGAGAGCTTTGTCTGATTTATTTTCGACTCAGGACATGCAGGTACAAGTTAAAAGACTTACTGGTTTGTGAATCCAGAATGCGTATATTTGGCTCAGAGAAAAAGGCCTGATACATGTAGGAGAATTTGTATTCTAGGGAAGACACATATATTGTTTCTTCATGTTCATTTGTTCTGCTGTCACCTTTTTTGTGATGTCTCAGTTCAGTTCAGTTCAGTTCAGTTCAGTTCAGTTCAGTCACTCAGTCGTGTCTGACTCTTTGCAACCCCATGAATCGCAGCACGCCAGGCCTCCCTGTCCATCACCAACTCCCAGAGTTCACTCAGACTCATGTCCATCAAGTCGGTGATGCCATCCAGCCATCTCATCCTCTGTTGTTCCCTTCTCCTCCTGCCCCAAATCCCTCCCAGCATCAGAGTCTTTTCCAATGAGTCAAGTCTTCACGTGAGGTGGCCAAAGTACTGGAGCTTCAGCTTTAGCATCATTCCTTCCAAAGAATACCCAGGGCTGATCTCCTTTAGAATGGACTGGTTGGATCTCCTTGCAGTCCAAGGGACTTGTGATGTCTACCACCAACTAAATTCTGGAGTGGAGGAAGACATAAAGCCCTGAGTAAAACTTCTCTAATTTAAAATTGCATACTTTTCACCATTTATGCCCTTAGAAGTCTCAATTGTTTTATAATAATTTTTTTAAAAATAGGATTCCCTTGTATAATTTACCACAACTTTATGATTAAAAGGGACCTTCCCTGGTAGCTCAGTTGGAAAAGAAATCTGCCTGCTGTACAGGAGACCCAAGTTTGATCCCTGGGTCAGGAAGATCCCCTGGAGAAGAAAATGGCAACCCATTCCAGTATCCTTGCCTGGAAAATCCCCTGGACAGAGGAGCCTGGCAGGCTGCAGTCCATGGGGTCGCAGAGAGTCTGGCACAATTGAGCGACTAACACTTTCACTTTCTTTCATGATTAAAATGACATGAAGGTGCCACATTTCCAAAGAATTAACTCACGGTCTTTGCTTGAACTATTATAATCCACTCTCAAATTTTTTAAAAGAATATGTTATGGGGAGGGAGGTGGTAGGGAGGGTTCATGTTTGGGAACGCATGTAAGAATTAAAGATTTTAAAATTAAAAAAATAAAAAATAAATAAATCAAATAATGAAAAGAAAAAACAAAAACAAAAAAAAGTACAAAAAAAAAGAATACAGATTTAAAAGAATATTTCTCTAGGACCTTTTCTAAAAAACAATTTTAATACCCATGTTAGATTAGAATATTGCAAAGGTTCCTTCCAGTTCCTATCCTTTTTTTTAACATAACAACATAATGGGCATAGTCATGTCCGACACTTTGCAACCCCATGGACTGTAGCCTGCCAGGCTCCTCTGTCCATGGGATTTTCCAGGCAAGAATATTGGAGCAGGTTGCCATTTCCTTCTCCAGGAAATCATCCCAATCTAAGGATCCAACCCTCATCTCTAACATCTTTTGCATTGGCAGGCAGATTTTTTATCCTTTTTAAAAAATTATTATTCTATATAATTGGAAATAATAAAGCACTTGTAATTTTTATCACAATGCGTCATGAAAAGTGACCCACCTTCACCCCTATGTGGAATTTTTCATATGTTCAATTACTTCATTTTCATATCCAAATGATACAGGGTGTTTTCAAGAGTCTTTTTATGTCAAGCCTATATAGATGGATGTGCTAGTACATTTAAAGTTAATCCAGGGCTTCCTTTGTGGCTCAGTGGTAAAAAAGTCTGCCTGCCAATGCAGGAGACATGGGTTCGATCCCTGGTCCAGGAAGAACTCACATGCTGTAGAGCAACGAAGTCCATGTGCCACAAATATTAACCCTGTGCTACCCAGGAACTACAGCTGCTGAGCCCATGTGCAGCAACTACCGGAGCCCACTCCACAACAGGAGAAGGCACCACAGTGAGAAGCAGAAGCACCACAACGAAGAATAGGCCCCGCGCACTGTAACTAGAGAAAAGCCTGTGCAGCAACGAAGACCCAGCACAGCAGAGCCAAAAATAAAAGTGTGTCTTTTTAAAGTTAATCCAGACAACTCAGAAATCTCCCCAACCGCCTAGCCATAGTGTACCTACCAGATTGACCATCATCTCTAACGACCTCAATTTATGACCATTGATTATTCGATGGAAATTTCTCTGACACGTGCTTGAAAAAGAAAGATGATGGCAAAGTAGAGACAGAGCTGGATAACTACAGTTTGCATGTCTCCCAAAATATTTTTCCAGAACCCTTTAAGTTAGTTTGCTACATATATTAGTTTTTTTTTTTTTTAATCTGTTCTTCTGTATCGTCTAATCTACTGGGGGGTTGTTTGTGGGGCTTTTTTTCAATTTTATTTATTTATTTTGGCTGCACTGGGTCTTCGTTGCAATGCACAGGCTTCTCGTTCTGGTGGCTTCCCTTGTTGCAGAGCACACACAGGCTCTAGGCATGCAGGCTTCATGAGCTGCGTGAGTCAAGCTCAGTAGTTGTGGTTCCGGGGCTTAGTAGCACTGAGGCGTGTGGAATCCTCCCAGACCAGGGACCGACCTCAACTCCCCCGCACTGGCAGGCGGATTCTCAACCACTGGACCACCAGGGAAGTCCAATAACTGTCATTTCTTGACATTCAATATTACCTAATAGGTCAATTGAAAAGAATACCTCTCGATTATTTTATTTGTAATCCCACAATTGCTAACATTTTACTAAGCTAAATTTTATGTGAGATTAATATTTATTACCTAATTTCAAATAACTAATTGTGTTACATTTGATATTTTCTCTAAGATTGGATTCTTCAAAAGACCACTAAAGAAGAAAATGGAGAAATGAAATATTTGGAAGAGAAGAAATAATTATTCAATAATCCTCAGGTTTGCCTCAAATATGTGACAAGAAATTAATAAACACAATCAAAGACATAGTCACATAACTTTATGTAATCCATCAGGGATTAGTCACTTAGAAAATAACAGATCAAGCAAGATCCAAAAACAGTACCGTAAAGATGTATTTTATAAAATGTTGAAAAATATTTTTAATTACTCATTTTTGTTGAGTAAGCAAAATTACAAAGTGTTTTGAAGATGAAAAATAACCTGTACAAATATGTTTATATATTAAATTACCAAAATATTTAAGGAATACAGAAAAAGATTTTTATGATCATTGAAACATTTACTTTCAAAATAATATAAATTAAGCTTTTTCCATTGATTCCTGATGGATATCCACATTCAGCAGGATAGTCAACATTTGTAAGTGCAAAGAAAGGAATTTTACCTGAAAAAGATCACTTCCCCCCATTCAAATGAGAAAAATTTTCCTATATACAGTATAGACTGAAAATAGAATCAAATCACAGAGAATACAGTCAGCATCTTTGTGTCGGGTTCTGTACTTGGAAATTTTTCTTTCCAAAGTGTTTGTAAAATAGTACAATTGAGCTGAAATTTTATCTAGGGGAGAAAATCAAGAAAGACTTGTTGAAAAGCAAGTGCACTGAATGGATTAATTTAAGCTTTTATAGAATACAATTTTGATATTGAACTCTGAAACTCAAAACTCTTTTATACTAAAAATAACAGCAGTTTTATGTGACATAGCACTGATTTGTCATGAAAAATCATGTGTGTGGTATATGCAAAAAATGATTTCTGATAATGTTGATGGATGCTGCAGAAATGCTGATCATCTTTGCTGGGCAGCTTTTGAACATGAAGGGTCCCAGGATGTAACCCAAAGTAAGAGTTGATTCAACTCTTTGGTACATGGTTCATTCAAACCCTCAAGCTGTGAGAGTATGTTTATTTTTAATCTTTGTAAAGGTATTTAATTTTCCAAACACAATTCTTTTTATGAAAAGGCAGTATTTCATTTCAGTATTGCATTTTACCAACAAGCCACTGCTTTCTGAGTGAGGCATATCAATATTTAAATATATCTCCAGAAATGCATTTTAAAGAATTTCAAGTTTGAAACCTCACACCAACAGAAAGACATCACACTTTTGTATGAGCTTCTTTGTTCTTGAAGTAATCATTATGGTGCATTGGACTCTTCTGTAGCATAAGTTCCTAGGTTGCTCCATTTCTTGGAAAACAACACCAACAAATGAGTGAATGTATGTGTGAACTACTGCTGTAAAATCTGCTGCTACTCTGCAGCAGCTCCATCTCTCTACCTGATTGACTGTCACAAGATCAGAATCTATACTCATCTAGAGAATCCTGGGCTCTACTTTTCTCATAAAGCAGCAAATCAATGGAAAATAATTAAATGCCATGGATTTCTTTTTAAAAACTAATTTCCAGGGAATTATCTGTGGACTCAGAGGCAGCCTACCTCATGGCTCTCTACATCTGCATCTAATATCCTGATGGTCAAAGACAGGCACCTGGAGAGTGCTGAGGACATCAGTGGCTAAAAGAAAGGCTGTCTCTCCAGAGATTTCGTATCCTCTTGCTGGCCTGTCATTTGTTCAGAAATGTCCCATTTTAGAATTTTTTTCATCTGTCTCCAGGTTCCAAAATCATTCTTTCCACCTGTCCTTTGTTTGCTCAACAAAGCATCTCTCATATTCGGAGTCAGCATGGTGCACACCTCCAGTGCACAGCCTGCTTAGCAGCTCTGCTCCAAGCTCAGCACATTCTTAGAAATAAATCTGATAGATAAAAATTTTTTTTAATTCACACTTGTTCTCTGACTCCTAAATAAAGCATTCACTGAACCAGGAGTGTGCAGATTTCAACTAAATATATTGTTAACCCAAAGGGGAAAAATAGAAAAGATGACGTTTTTAACGTATTAGAAAAGAGGGGAAGAGGTATTTGGCCAGATCAAAGAGCTACTTATAAGCTCTACAAAGTTTTCAACATAAGTCACTCATGGTTTTTAAGTAGACTGTTAAATGAGCCAGATATCCTGTTTCCCTAATATTGTAATCTTTTGAGGTTTATGTGTGTATGTGTCTATGCATCTGTGCACGTAGGTGTATAAACACACATGCACGCACGCACACACACACACGCACGCATGCATGCATTGAAGAAAAAATACCTCAACACCAAGTGACAGTTTACAAGAAATAAACACACAAAAGCTACACCACAAGAAAAGTTTGATTCACCCACTTTGCATATTCTTTTCACTTTCTTTATTTAACCTTAGCATATAGTTATGTAATATCTCGATATCATGAATGTAGAAGCTTTGGCTAAAATAATGTCAGCAGTTATCCCAAATTAACTCTGTACAGATGTCGTAAACATAATTAATGATTAGGAAATATATAAAACTTTATTATTTTAAAACATTTAATAAGAAAAGTGATACTTACAAGTATGAACTTTTATTGGTTGAATTAAATTGCAAAAAAACTTTCTTTTTTTAACTTTGATATTTTTAAAAACTAATTGTTGCTTTTGCTATATAGACTGAACTATGTAAGAAGTCCCTTTCCATACCAAACCTATAATGGTATACTGGTAAATTATTTAACAGCTGACTTTCCAGGAGGGGAAAAAAAAAAAAAATCCCTGATTTGTGTCAAAAGCCAGTTTTCATGATCTAAATTGTTTTGTCATGGCCATTTTCAAGCCACTAACATAACCCTAAACAGCTTGTAGAATTCCTGAAAATATATTTGTCAGTTCTCCTGTACCAGTATGAGCTGGCTTTAGCACACCATTGAGATAGACTGCGTGTGTGCTGAGTCTCTTGGTCATGTCCGACTCTTTGCAGCCCTATGGACTGTAGCCTGCCAGACTCCTCTGTCCATGGCTTCTCCAGGCAAGAATACTGGAGTGGGTTGCCATTTCCTTCTGCAGGGGATCTTCCCAACCCAGATTAGATGACAATGATATAAATAGATGATAGATGGATATGATAGATAAATAAAATATAGCATGTATATATAGACATACACAAACATGCACAATACAATCAGATTTCAGATTATTCTTAAAATGCTACCCTCATGCCCAGTAGACAAAGTGCTAAACAGTTTCCCATTTTTTCCATCTTAATTTCTAACATTGTAATCTTCCTTTAATATTAATAAAATGATACAAACTTGCTGGAAAAGGAAGGAGTTGAAAGTAAAAATGTATATAATTTTGAAGAAATGAAATGAAAATCAGACCTACACAGCCGCAAAGAAGCTGTTTCACTTTCTCTAGGAATCCAGAGCCCTGGAGCCATATCATGAAAGGTCATTCTCTGTAAATATTTGTAATTTCTATGATTCAGTTTGAACCTCAGTGGTCCAATTTATTCAGTTATTTTCTCCAAACCCTAGATTCTTGGGCAATTTAATCTTTGAATATTTTCTGTGTCATAACTGTGTTTGAAATGAGGATTGTGGGAGGACATACTTTTATAAAATTTGATGTTTATTCAACCATAGTAATTAATAAGTTTACCTTTTATAAAACCAATACCTAAGCTTAATTGGGAAACAAATATTTGCACCAAAGCAAGAGGTGGTTGCAGAATGCTTGAGTAAAGTTGGGTGGGAGGAGAGGCTGAGAGAAGAGCTGGTGTGTCTCTGCAGGCGGCCCCAGAAGGATCACAGTTTGCAGTGTGCCTGCCGGCATCTGTACGCTGCGCTTTCCTACCGGATATCCTCTCGGTCAAACATGTTGTAATCTGCTTCTTGTGAATGAGCTGTCTTTTCTTTGCACAACACTGAGAAAACTAGGGAAGACTCAGGCTTAGAGCATGGTTCCTGTGTCCAGGACAGTCACAGTATTGTTCAAATAGAGGCTTCCAGGCAAATCAGTCTTTTAGAACTAGTATCCTATGTGTCCCTTGTTGATTTTCAACACTTCTGAAGTCTCCTTCTATTAGTCTTCTCCCCAAGGGACACTTTCGAGAAGACTCCTAGGGAAAAACCTGTTTAAAATGTGTGCTCTGTTTGCTGTGAAGTCCAGCTGCTGTGACTTGATCACTTACACAGGATGTCAGTTCTCCCTTCTTCTGTAGCAATCTAAAGGGT
Source organism: Capra hircus (assembly GCF_001704415.2). Classification (NCBI taxonomy): domain Eukaryota; kingdom Metazoa; phylum Chordata; class Mammalia; order Artiodactyla; family Bovidae; genus Capra; species Capra hircus. The sequence continues at coordinate 26,153,753 of NC_030827.1, read as the reverse complement.
TGGTACAGTAAATGCAATAGGGGCAAGATGAAAGGCACTTCAGAGATGGAGCATCTTTAAGGAATTTACAAACCATTATTGGGACACTATCAGCAGTGTGGGGCTGGCAGGATTTAGCCCTTCGGTGGGTCTCCATCAGCACCCCCTAATCCCCATCCTCATCCATAGGAATTACAATATAATCTAAAATCAAAAAGAGGAGCTTTAAAATCCTCAAAATTATGCTACTACTTTTTAATTAAAGTATACAAGTTAACTGTAAACAGCAGGCATTTTAATGCAAACACAACTTTAAGGTGAATCCACTGGGCAACAGGATTCTAATCAGTTTGCTATCCCTGATCACTTCCTATCCAGAAATTCTGAAACCACCACTGGAAATGAACTCTGCAGTGCATTACAGAAGGCTGAAGGCTGCCATTTCTGAATGGGAGCACTGCTGTGCAACATCTTAAGTACAACAATAAAAAGAGTTAAAATCTAACATTGTAATCTGGTGAAAGAGTCAGTGTTTTTGATCCTCGTATTAAAGTTTAACCTTGAATTTAGCAATTCCAAGCAACAGCCTTTGACCATCAACCTTGAGGAAAAGTAAAGGAGTGTGTGGAGGCTCTTCAGTCCCCAGCCCATTGTCCCCACAACATGTGGTTCCCGGGACATCCAGTTCTTAAACCTGAGCTCCCAAACCCACTACATCCCAGGATCAGCCCTTCCGCAACAAATACAAGCATAAGCACATGCTGAAGTTTTACCATTCCAAAAAGATATATTAATACAAGGATGAGTTATCACTTCTAATGTTGGGCTCTTTGCTTAGAGATCAGCATTTTCTTTCCTTTCAAATACATCAGAGCCTTTCTCCCATAGCTAATAAGTTCAGAACATTACACAGGACTTCCTTGCATGTTCCTCCCATCACAGGGTAGAGAATTTTAATGTCATGCCAACTGGGCAATAGGACCCAGGGGCCATTTGCAGGATCTCTCTGCTTTCTGCCCTCCAGTAGGCTTCTTCTCTTCTCATCTGTACAGTGGGGATGTTTGGTTTTAATCTGGGTCTTCTTGGCAAGGCCATTTGAAGCCTGGTGCCCTTGCAAGGCCATGAGGGTTGGATGTTCTTTATTGGTGAGCTGAGTCTTGGAAATCCTTTAATTACTGGACACACCATGGAAATCATGGCAATACTGGGCGGATACCAGGGACACTCACAAACTACGATTGTGTTTGATGTTACCATATTTCAAATTACATCTTGATGAAAAAAGTAAGTCTGGAATTTCAGGAGCTTTTGTGCAAGAGACTGAGACTCAGCTTTTACTCTTTTATTTCTGCTTGATCTATGCAAAGAGACTGGGAACCAAACTTTTTAAAGAAACATTCCAAATGATAGGATGAAAGCCAGAATTCAACAGTCTCCTACTGACAGTCCCTGTCCCCAACTCTGTTTTTCAAGAGATGGAAAGAGCATTGGATGGGGAAGAGTGAGTGGTGTAATTGTTTCTTTCTGCTACAGAGTAGCCAAGCAGTACGGAGTCACCACACAGACACTAATGGTGGCTTTCTGAGATCTTGGCATCACTGGCCCAATGAGAGGTGACGATCTTCCTGCCGTGTCCCTGAGACATCTTGCATTTTGAGAGACATAAAAAAAACAAAAATGTGGGGGAGGGGCTGAAGCTATTTATCTTTTATGTACACACCATTACTCCTCAAAATACTGTAAGCATTTTTAGTCCACATCATTCCTGGCCACAATACTAACACATGTACTTCACACAAGTAAATTGTTGATTAAATAAGAGTCAAAGTATATTCTTGCCTGTCTGTTAACTAGGGTTAATTTCCTGAAGTTTAACATGCTTTGGCTCAAGTGAAAACAATCATTTGAAGCAGCAACAGCTCAGATCTTCTTCATTCTAGAACCATTTCACACAGTACATCCCGATACTTAGTGTTTAATTGAGAGACACGCTTAGTGTTTAATTGAGAGACACGCCTGCCTTTATTCAAGATGTAGCAGCCACCCTCTGTTCCTTACGAGGGAACACTAGCTTGAAGGGAGAATGGTGTAGTGTGTGTTACTAGTGTTGGGTTATAAAATTGTAAACAGACAGTGTAAAAAAAAAGTGTCCATTTTATTAAAAAGAAAATCATTGTATATAAAAACTATTGCCCTGAAACATGTATCATACTCACTCTAATAAACTTTTCTGCATGATCTAACAAAGTATATATATTCACTGCTTGTCTATTTACCTCAGAATAAACTCATTAAAATGAAAAGCTCAAGGGTGCATGCATTTCTACATGGCTTTTATTGGACCGACTTGTTAGAATAAAATATTTTGATTGCATTCAAGAACAAAGAAGCACTAACTCTCTTGATTCTGGTCATTTATTAAGTGCCTGATTTCAACACATGTTAAAAAAGAAATTGGTTATCAGGTAACAATGATTTAAGATGACATAATTAGAAATAGCTGAGAAAGCAAAAATCTATTTTGAATATCCTATATATGGTGCATCCTGTACACTGATTTGAGGTCAGAAGTTTGATATTTTTGTATAATTCTATCTTATCTTGTGCATCAGCTGTGTATTTTACGTCAAGGTAAATGAGCATCCTGTCTTATATGTTAATAAAAAAAAAATGACTCTTTCAAAGAAAAATGTGACTGCTGTGATTTTAAGTACATGAATTTTGTCCAGGATTTCTTCCAAAGCACCAAACTTTTTTTTTTAGCTCCTTGGTAGGTTTCCACTTTAATGCTTCTAAACGGAAAAAACAAAAGGCAAATGCAGTCTGTCTGTGGTGTTTCCTGTACACAATATAGCAATGAGATTAGTCTTTTGCAAACTTGAGACAAAAACCTCAGAATCCATTATTACTACATATCTTCTCCTAATGAGATGTTTTAATAATAAATTATCATCTGCTGTATAATAATAGATTGGACCACATAGTATAAAACAAAAAAAAAAAACTAAGTGAAAAAAGTTATTTTCTCTATTCAGCCTATAGTTTAAAGAAATAATTTCATATATAAGGGCTAGAAGTAAATGCTGGAAGAAGTTTAATAACATGTGTTCATCTTACAAAAGATTATATCCTCAAACTATGCAGTAGAATGAGTGAAGGAGATATTTTTATGGAAGAAAAAGACTGACTTATGAAGAGGTTATCTGTAAGGTCCTGGACCAAATTTCTGTCAGTACGTGATCCCAATGCACTATCTTGTCTCTGACTGTGAGCTCAATAATTCTTTTCCCACTTCACCCTTCCCCCTGGAGGACAATGCAGTGGAGGCAGTAGAGAGAATCTGGATATATTCTCTGTAAAATAAGTGGCAGACATAGAAACATTATTTTTAAGTCTAGAACATAGACACATTTGCTTTCCTTATCCTTTGCAGTGTCCGATAATAAAATTAATGTGACAATCATAAGCAGATTTTAGTAACAGTGTTCACCAAATAGAAGTGATCATTAAAGGGACTGCAGATAATTTCTGTTTTCTTCTTTAGAATAGCTATTTGAATTGTTTTTAAAAAATGAGTGACAATTTTTAGATTAGGAAAAAATCTTTTAGGGTAAAAGGAAACATATTCACATTGAAAACAATTTGAAATTCAGAAAAAAATAATTTTAAAACAATCATTTCACCAGCATCAGAAATTACTAACGTTATGTTGTCTTGTTTCTGAGCATACATATTTATTTTTTCCATATTTCTATTTTGACGTACTTCAAATCACAAAGAAATGGTATGCTCTTGCTTTTTAATTGTTTAAATTTTTCTATCATAGTAAAAGGATGATGGCCATCAAATTCTTTCCCTCATCCTAGATTTGGCAACAGGAAGGAAAATTACTTGCATATTTTCTCAAGTTAATAACCATTATACACATATACACCTGCCATAGTAGTCCAAGTGTCAAAGAATTCTTTCTTTAACTGCTTCTTGAAGCAGCAGTGGGGCAGGGCAAAGAGCCAGGAGTAAACAGGGAAAGATGGGAGAGGTACTCTCACTAAAAATAATAGCAACTGTGGCCTCATTTATCATAGAAAACAAATTTGTTTAGTCGCTCAGTCATGTCTGACTCGTTGTGACCCCATGGACTACAGCGTGCTAGGCTTCCCTGTCCTTCACTGTCTCACAGAGTTTGCTCAAACTCATGTCCATTGAGTCAATGACGCCATCTAACCATCTCTGTTAGATGCCATCTAATCTCATCCTCTGTCGTCCCCTTCTCCTGCCTCTTCAATCTTTCCCAGCATGAGAGTATTTTCCAGTGAGTCAGCTCTTCGCATCAGGTGGCCAAAGTATTGAAGTTTCAATTTCAGAAAGTGAATGGTAATATGCCAAATGTAATTCTGACCATATCAGTAATAACGTTAAAGGTAAATGGTCTGAACAGTCAAATCAAAAGTCAGAGATTGCCAAACTGATAAAAGAATAAGGTCCATCTATATGTCCTCTAAAAGAGATTCAAAGGCACAAATAAATTGAACAGAATATTATGGGGGAAAGATACCATGCAAACAGTAACCATAAAAGAGTGAGGCAGCTATATTAATATCAAACAAAATGAACTTAAAGATGAGTGCAATTCCATACTACTCAACAATACAAAGGAATGAAATTGGGTCATTTGCAGACATGTGGATGGACCTAGAGTGTCATACAGAATGAAGTAAGTCAGAAAGAGGAAATATCATATATTAACATATATATGTGAAATGTAGAAAAATGGTGTAGATGATTTCACTTGTAAAACAGAGATAGTGACACAGGCATAGAGATCAAACAAATGGATACCGAGGGGGAAAAGTAGGAGGTGAATTGGGAGATTGGGGTTGAAATATGTGTACTAGTAATAATCTGTATAAAATATATAGCTAATGAGAACCTATCGTATAGCACAGGGAACTCTATGAATGCTCTGCGATTACCTAAATGGTAAGGAAATCCATATAGCTGATTCATTTTACTGTACAATGGAAACTAACATTGTAAAGCAACTACATTCCAATAAAAATTAATTTTTAAAAAATGAATGTAATTCCAGACTTGAGAATTCTTGTGAGGGAAACCTGGAATCCCTCTAAGTATATAGAAATCCTAGACTTATACTTGAGTTGACTTTGATGTCTTGTAGGTTTTCAAGGATTCATAGGTGCCTGAAATTAAATTTCTGTGTGGAGTAGAGCCAAATCAAGGAGTTATCTCACTCTGAGACTTGACTCTTGAGTCAGGGTGTAGCATCCCTGACTTGCACAGAGTTTAGTTACAATGGTTCAGTTCCTCCCCAATTTCAGAAATAATAAGGGCAAGCACCTTTGTCTGTAGGTACCCAGGCTGCCAGCCACTTCACAGATGAATGCTCTTTGGCCATGTGCCAGAGCTCTAGTTAGTACTTGACTGGCAAGTCCTAGCTTCATTCAGTACTTTCATTAATTCAATAAAAGCAGCATTGAAACATCCACAGGTTTGGTCTTTAGCTGCCATTTCGCTCAGTTATTTTTTGTTGTTGTTGTTTTTATAGTATCTTTCAACCAGCTGTGTGTGGCATGAATTCATTTAGAAACCAGTCTTGAATGGCATTCCAAAGGCAAGAGTGGAAATGCCTAAACCTGGAAAATAAAGAATAGCATCCAGAATTGGCCATCAGACTGTAATTAGTGGAGCTGGAAGGTAGCCATGCCAAGGACTCTAAGCACCCTTGATGAAATGTCCAGGGCTCTTTAGTTTTACGTGCTGAGTCTCTCTTTTTTTAAATTTTCTTCCTTCCTTAACTGTCAGACTTTTCTATTCTATTTGCACCCAAGTGCCATCTGTTATTCCTTTTCACATACTTTTCAAAGCTTTCTCTCACTCCTGCTTATTCTGCACACCTCACCATTATAATGTGGATAATTCTGCAGAGATTCCAATTAGTGTGTTGTTGGACAGCTCAAGAATACAGCTTCTTTGTTATTTGAGAGGCATCTGCATTCTCTTCCTCTTGTTCTTGCTCCTGGCATGTCCTGCTGCTGGATCCTCAATACAAAGACGCTATGTTGTCTTTACTTCTGAAATGAGGCTGAGCATTCGTTCCTCTCCTGTCTATATTACTCTCAGTTACTCTCGAGCTGCTGCTGCTAAGTCACTTCAGGAGTGTCCAACTCTATGGGACCCCATAGACGGCGGCCCACCAGGCTCCTCCATCCCTGGGATGCTCCAGGCAAGAACACTGGAGTGGGTGGCCATTTCCTTCTCCAATGCATGAAAGTGAAAAGTGAAAGTGAAGTCGCTTAGTCGTGTCCAACTCTTAGCGACCTCATCAACTGCAGCCTACCAGGCTCCTCCATCCATGGGATTTTTCCAGGCAAGAGTACTGGAGTGGGGTGCCATTGCCTTCTCCGACTCTTGAGCTACAACTCCTTAAAAAAGAACATATCAAAACAAAACTCTTTCTCTTTTAACCCACCAACAGGAGCCACTTATCCGTAATCCAAGTCGTACTCCTTTCAGATGCTGGGTCAATGCTTTATCTAGCTCCTTCACCAAGGTAACTTCATTTACGAAACTCCTCAATACTAAGTGCAAGTTGACTCCCACTGGTCCTCCAGCCTGAGCAGACAACATCCAAGGGTGTGGCCTTGGTTGCACAAATGTGTCCTCCTCCACAAGTGGACTGTGGGGGAAGGGCAGGGTGTATTGAACTTCTGTTTTACCCTCTCTCTGCTTTCTGTTGGTCAGAGAAGTTGGCCACAACAAATTTGTGTTGGACTGAATATGACAGAACCTATTTAACATGAAGAGAGGAACTTTCCTCACTACACAGAATTCAGAAATTTGCTGACAGCAAAAATGAGAATAAAAATCAGAGATGATGATTGAATTGCATTTGACGACATTATTAGGGATGGGACCACCAACTGATGGAAATAATAGAGGAAGAGGGACTGCTCAGACATCCCAGGAGCTACCTAGCTCTCCAATAAGGCATTTGCTTTATGTTTAAGTATCATTTCCACAGACTATAAAAGGGAGCATCATTCTCTTTAATCAATTTCTAGTCAAGACAGCCATGTGGTGACCATACCTTTTAAAGACGTGATTAAATATGAATAATTAGTCTCTCTTCTTTCCTTTCCTAGACATCACGGCATTAATATTGGCATTTAGTTTCCTTAAATTGCATTCTAAAGTGCACGGCCACCACAGCTCCCTCTCCAGATGTCATTTCTGGAGCCTAGAATTTACTAGCCCCGCCCCCATCTCCTTTTCTATACACATATTTTCTTTTCAACTTGGATTTTTAACAAGTTTGAAGTCATGATTATCTTTTAGTGGGTTTTTTTTTCATGTTTTCTGGCTTATTAAAGGATATGATAAAGGATACTGATGAACAACCAGACGAAGAGATGCACAGGCTGAGGTCTGAGGGCGTCCTGACGCAGGAGGTTTGTCCCTGTGGAGTTGGGAGACATCACTCTTCTGCCAGGATGTGTGGGAAGCTCCTCAACCCTGTGTGAAGTCAAGATTGTTAAGGCATTACTTCTGTTTTTCAAATAAAACTCCTTTGAGTTTTGAAAAATGTATGTAATCATGTAACCACCACCACAATCAAGATATAAAATATTTCTATCAAGTAAAAGTTTCCTCATGACCCTTTTAGTCAGTTTCCTCCCCCCATCCCCATCCTCTACAATTAATCTGATTTCTGTCCCTGTAGTCTTGCTTCTTCCAGAATGTCATATCAGTAGATTCATTAAGTATGTAGCCTTTGTATCTGTCTTTTCCCATTCGGCATGTTTGCTATTTATCCGTGTTGTTGCATGTCTTGATTGTCCATTGCTTTTTAATGCTGAGTACAATTACATTGTGTAGATACATTTTGCGATTACCTTCGTTAGCTTGCTTCTCTTATCTTCAAAACTTGTGTGTGTGACAGTCAGGAGGCACTCTGTTTACATCATAGTTGGATTTTTTTGTTTTGTATTTCCTATCAGACATTAAGGGAGAGAATCACCTTGGGATGCAATTTTAGGAAGTAAAATGCCAATATTAATGCCAATATTAATATTAATGCCACAGTGTCTAGGAAAGGAAATTAAAAAAACTATTCATATTTATTCATATCTTTAAAAGGAATTTTCAATCTAAGCCCATGTGGCTGCCTTGACTAGAAACTGAGAGAACAGGTATTTCTTGAACTGGCCAGGCTGAAATGCTTAGATCCTAAATGCTACATAAATGACATATATATACATATATAATAATATTTTCCCTATTAAGCAGTTTGGCAGAATGTAAGCTGGGATTTTGTATGTATCTCAAACCACAGCATAATTTGGCCCCATAATATAGTGCACAGAGAATGAATTTTAGAGTCTGGGTGCGACTTGGGCCCACATCCCCACTCCTGCTGTTTACTAGCTGTGCATTCTTGGGCCGTTTCTTGACCTTGGCCCTCTAAGAATAAGTTTGCTAGCATCATAACAATAAGCTTCTGGACAACATAACAATACCTCATAAAGTTGTTATGAGAAGCCAAAAGAAAATAAACTTAAAATAATAACACATGCGGCATTCTTAGCACATGGTAGGCAGTCAAATAGTTATCTCACTACCCTCTTTCAGTGGTGTATATAGATTTTAAATTTCTATAATAACTTAGGGCAACAATAAAATTGTTTCTCCTTTAGATTCCAAGTAACTTATTTAAACTATTTTAAATGTAACTCCCACTGTAGTTGGCATTAACAAATGTGTGGTTTTTTTTTAGTTAAAAATATGCACATTTTCTTTTTGCCAGTTTATAGAACATATATCTATTGTTTTAAGTATGTAGAAATAGAAACAGTTGTGGTTTTGCTTCAAATTAAAGTGATTTAGCAACCGTTTGATCTAATCTTTTCCAATCAGCATTAATGCTTATCGCCTGTCTTCTCTATCCACATGTTCACCTCTGTAGCCTACAGCCCAAAGATGATAAATACAGAAAGTTCTGTTGCTTTGCTGCAATTACTGAGAGACAATAAGAGGAGCATATAAGGAAACCATACCTTGGGGGGTGGGGTGGAAATAGACCAAAAGCAAAAACGAAAGGCAACTTAAGTGCAATAGTACATACATTGGGGATACTGCAGGCTCAGTTCCAGATGACCTCAATAAAGCAACATTGCAACAAAGCAAGTTACATAAACCTTTGGTTTCCCAGTGCACATACAAGGTATATTTAGACTGCACTATAGTTTATCAAGTGTACAATGCAATTATGTCTTTAAAACCTCCATGTAAAAAGAAAAAAAGGAAACCTCCATGTACATACCTTAATGAAAAAGTATTTTTTTGCTAAATACTGCTGCCCATCATCTGAGTCTTCAGCAAAAGATAGTAATAATGTCAAAATGACTGGTCACAGATCACAACAAACATAATGATAATGAAAAGTCTGAAATGTGGGAATTACAAGATGTGACATGGAGGCATGAAGTGACCAAATGCTGTTAGAAATATAGCACTGATAGACTCACGTGGCACAGGGTTGCCACAAACCTTCAATCTGTAAAAAAGCAGTACCTGTGAAGCACACTAAAGAGAAACACAACAAGATGAGATCTGCTTGTAATATACTGAGTAGATGTGTGTAACCCTTGGGTTCTCAGGCATGAGAGCAATTACAGAGGCATATAGTAAATGGATTGGAGTTTTATAATACGATGTCTCTGACTCAAGTCATGTTTAGAGATGTGTAAATTTCCAGGCCTAAATGTTTCCTCTAATCTCCTGTGGGTCACTAGAATGTAGATCTCAGATATCAATTAGCAGCAAGACTGTCTTCCTGTCTTCCTTGTTCTTTCCTCCTCTTACTACCATGATGGTCCAGACTGCATAGTATGGTGCACTGGTCATGGGTGGCTTCTGCTCTTGGTTCAGTTGGACTTGGTGGTGCTAGGGGGCTTTCACTTCATGCCTCCAGTGGTAAAGAATCCGCTTGCCCATTCAGGAGCCACAGGAGATGCAGGTTTGAGCTCTAGCTCTGGAAGATTCCCTGGAGGAGGAAATGGCAACCCATTCCAATATTCTTGCCAGGATAATCCATGGACAGAGAAGCCTGTTGGGCTACAGTCCATGGAGTCGCAAAGAGTCAGACATGACTGAGCACGCAGGATCACGTGGTGCTAGGATGGAGGAGGTTACTTCCCCCTGTACCCTTAGGGTTCAGTCTGGGACCCTGTGAATTCGGCTGACAAAAGAGAAGACAACAAGAAAAAAAAACAAAAACAAGCAGAAGTTATAAATGTGTGCATGGAGCATATATGGGAAACTGAGTGATGAATAACTCAAAGATGTTGGTTCACAAACTGGTACCCATTTAGGAGGGCAAGAAGAGACCAAAGAAAGAGGCAGGTCACTTCAGATCAGCATGTGGCGGATTTGAAAAGCAAGGGAACTTCCATTCAAGGCTTTCTCCAGCCACTACAAGATGAGCAGGTACCCACACTCACCTGCCAGAATCGTGAAAGCTTATACAGAGGCCCTAACAAGGTGCAGTCACATACACAGTCCAGCTGGTCTCAGTGGGGTCTCATTACTCTCTCAAGGTTTGTCCCCAAAGTGGCTCCTAGCATATGAACAGTAGGCGGAAGACACATTCCAAGTGGATGGGGTGAGGATCCTCCAGCTGCCTGGGTCCAGCTCAGGGACTAACCTGCTGGACCTGCTGGCTATATCTGCTGGATGACCTTCTTCAGCAGGCAGGGTGGTTAGAACATATACAGTATCTTAACAAAGCACAATAATTCGTAGAGAGACGATAAGACAAAGGAAAAGTAGTTTAGGCCTTCATGGGCTGTAAACTGTGGAAAGGTAAATATACAGGGAAGTGAATGACAGAAACGGGCTAGTTAATAAGGCTTGTTGTTAAATTTCTCTGGTGCCCTCTTTGAGTTGGTAAGTCTAAAGTCATCTCTGGTGATTAAGAATTGTCCTGCACTTCCTGTTAAAGAGCGAGGAAGGCAGCGTCTTTCTTGAGTCTGTTTATTCTCAGTTACTTTGGGCTCAGAATAACATTTATGCCCAAGTGGCATATTCTGTGTGGCCCACTCTAAACCCCTTCTGTGGCTTCCAACTTGCAGTCAGGCCCTCTTTTTGGTTCCTAATCTGGTCGTGTATTTGCTGAAATGAAGAAACAATATACCACATCACTTGTGGAATAACATAGTCAAAATATATCAGTGACACTATCTTTTACTCTATCCCTAGGGTGATACTCCCATTTACCACTCTGCTCTGTAATCCTTTTACTGTGTCTCCCCATGCCCTGCTCAGAGATTTAGAGCTGACACCTTGCTTTACTCCAATGAACATTTCCCCTTGAAAAACCTCTTGTTCTTTGGATTAATATTGCACACCTGACATCTCCTGGGGATAGTTCCTCCTTGGGATGTTTCACAGCTCAAACAGATGTGTGGGTCTGTAAGACTAGCCCTTCAGACTCTGGGTCCTCAAGTTAGCTTGCCTCCTACGAATGCCTCCTCCTTGCCTCCACCTCCACACACAAATACACACACCCCTACATACCTGTGGGGGTACTTTTTAAAATATTTTAATATTTAAAAATTTATTCAACGTATAAATATGTGAAAGAAAAGAAAGAAAGAAAGTGAAGTCACTCAGTCGTATCCAACTCTTTGGGACTGCATGGACTGTAGCCTACCAGAGTCTTCCATCCATGGGATTTTCCAGGCAAGAGTACTGGAGTGGGTTGCCATTTCCTTCTCCAGGGGATCTTCCTTCTCCAGGGATCGAACCCAGGTCTCCTGCACTGCAGGCAGACACTTTACAGTCTGAACCACCAATCATATAAGTTAAATATGTACAGTTCATGCATGTCAATTTGACCTCATGCGATTATCAAAGAAAAAACAAATATAATCACTATTATAATTTTCTACTTAAAATTTCCATACATAAATATATGGCAGGGGTTTGTGCTAAGGTTGGTCACGAGAGTTAGTCATGTGTGTCATGTGGAATTAGGTAGTTGGGGAAGGAGAAGGCGGAGAATGGAAAAGAACAGAAGCCAAACTTCAAAGAAGTACAGTGGAAAAAACGCTGAGTCAGACCCAGAAGCAAAGCCAAGGGTCAGGAGGAAACAGCGTTTCGGAATATAATGTGGTAGTTTGAATGTCTTGAAACTCAGCTGCGCTGGATGCAAGTATGCACTCTGGGGAGGGGGATGGAAGTATGGAGGCCACAGGTGAACCTCTCTGGCGCCAGGTAACACTTTGGAGTAAAAGCCAGCCTTTCAGGGATGGCGTCCGTCTAAACAATGCCAGACTGAGAGGAGGTTGCAGCCTCCTCATTTTAAAGCAGGTTCATAAGCCCATGTGTCAGCATGAAGTCTGAAGTTATCACAAGAAAAGAAAGAGAAAGGGATCTATCTACGCCCACTTGAGGGCTGAGGAGGGAGGGCACCACTTCAAGCTGTGGGGGCCAGCAGCAGTCATGACTGATCTTGGAGCACAGGTGTGTAAGTCTCAGCCCAGGGACTCAAGAAGTGCCCTACATGTACAAGAGAGAATGGTGAGGGGAGAACATCTGGGCATTTGCATGAGTACGATCTCATTAGTACTCAGAGACTGGCAAGCTAAGTTTCAGTTTACAACCTCTGTGTACAAGTTCTGGGCTACAACTCTAAGAAGAAAAGGAATGGCCTTACCCTAGTGTATCCTGTGAAAGTTGTAGTTCTAAGGGCTTGAAAACTGTTCAGTTCAGTTCAGTTCAGTCACTCAGTCATGTCTGACTCCTTGCGACCCCATGGACTGCAGCATGCCAGGCCCCTCAACTTTAAACCTGGAAATATCTGAATTGACTTAAGATTCAGAGGTTTCTGATGGTGTAAGCCACCTCCCCTACCTTTATAAAGGGCTCTGCTGGTGGCTCAGTGGTAAAGAATCCATCAGCCAATGCAAGAAATGCGTGTTCGATCTCTAGGTTGGGAAGATCTCCTGGTGAAGGAAATGGTAACCCACTCCAGTATTCTTGCTGAGAAATCCCATGAACAGAGGAGCCTGGTGGGCTACACAGACCATGGGGTTGCAAAGAGTCACAACTTAGTGACTAAACAAAACAAACAAAAAAATGGTTCATATTGAATCCAAAGAAAATGTACCCAAATGTTCTTTCATTCTGCTGAATGGCATCAGCCAGAGTGCACTTCCATATCCTCCGCTCATATGCTTCATACAATTTCTGCTAGAGCAAGACTTTAAGGACAATGTTTGGGAAGAGATCTCAAGCTCACTGAGGACAAGTAGCCAACATACTGGTTCTCACCAAGTACTGAGCCCATTAGCTTGCACATGCTGCTGCTAAGTTGCTTCAGTCGTGTCTGACTCTGTGCGACCCCATAGATGGCAGCCCACCAGGCTCCCCCATCCCTGGGATTCTCCAGACAAGAACACTGGAGTGGGTTGCCATTTCCTTCTCCAATGCATGAAAGTGAAAAGTGAAAGTGAAGTCGCTCAGTTGTGTCCAACTCTTCGAGACCCCATGGACTGCAGCCCACCAGGCTCCTCCGTCCATGGGATTTTCCCAGCAAGAGTACTGGAGTGGGGTGCCACTGCCTTCTCTTGCACATGGTAGGTGCTAAATAAGTATAAGTAAACGCATAAAAGTGAAGTTACTGCAAGATTCTCCACTTAATTCAGGTAAAGGATAATGTTAGAAACTGTAGGAATGTATAAGAGAGACAAATTCTGGGAGAAAATTAGACATGGCCTTAGAGGCAAATAGTCGCTTCCCTGATAGCTCAGTTGGTAAAGAATCCACTTGCAATGCAGAAGACCCTGGTTCAATTCTTGGGTTGGGAAGATCAGCTGGAGAAGGGATAGGTTACCCACTCCAGTGTTCTTGGGTTTCCCTGGTGGCTCAGCTGGTAAAGAATCCACTTGTATTGTGGGAGACCTGGGTTCGATCCCTGGGTTGGAAAGATCCCCTGGAGAAGGGAAAGGCTACCCACTCCAGTATTCTGGCCTGGAGAATTCCATGGATTGCATACTCCATGGGTTCGCAGAGTCAGACACGACTGAGCAACTTTCACTTAAGTCTTATAAGGCAGGACTATAGCTGGTGCTTTCTCATATAGCATACTAGAGGATGGAGAGGCAGAAAAGATTAAGTGATTAAGACTGAGATTCCTGGCAAAACTTAAGTTCAAAATCTTTTTGAGGCTCTCTCATCTTCACTGATTTCATTCTTTTGATGTGTAAACAAAGTTCACTGGGCTGCCAGTCAGATAAATCCTAATGGCAAAATTGGCTCTGTTTGACTTTTTGATGTTAAACATTTGAAATTTGTTTCCATCTAAAAGGACTGACTCCAATCCAAATGGTAAAAACAAAATTACTTCAAATAAAGCAGGAGTTAGTGTCGCTCATAGGATGCACTAAAAGTTAAATTGCCTAATGGTTGAGAAAGCAGAGGTCTTGGCTTCAGAAACAAATAACAACTATCTAAAGAATCAAAGATTGGCAGAGGACTTTAAGAAAAAAAGAATATCATGAATGGTCTTATGAAAGTGTCAAGCTAAAGACTCTGTATTGAGTAAAACTTAGGTCTAATAGAATGAAGGCTAGAGATGGGCCATGGAAAGCTAATGATACTTGCTGGTCTAAGTTACTGTTGCTGTTGTTTAGTCTTATCAGACTCTTTCGTGACCCCCATGGACTGTGTAGTCCAAGGGCTTCTCTATCCATGGGCTTTCCCAGGCAAGAATACTGGAGTGGGTTGCCATTTCCTTTTCCAGGGGATCTTCTCAACCCAGGGATCAAACCTGCATTGGTAGGTGGATTCTTTACTACTGAGCCACCAGGGAAGCCTCAGGTTAAGTTACAGGGCACTGGAAATGATGAATAATTAAAGAGGAAGTCAGTCTACAGAGAGAAGAATGCAGGCACACACAGGAAGACAAAGCCAGGAACTCATATAATTCCCAAAAAGCTGTTAAGTGAAGTGTGTTCTTATCTTCCCAGTCACTTCTAAAACCAGGCTGTACTTCTTGTCTTTGTGTTCTCTGAAACTTCCTTATATTAGTTCAATTAATTTATTCTTTGACTTAGACTAAGTAAGACTGATTTTTCCCCTCTGAGAAAAAGGCTGATTTCTAACTTAAACATCCAAGTTTTTCAGAGAGATCAGAAGTTAGAGAACCATGCAGCTGGCTGGATCCATCCCATGACGCATTTCCTTAAAAGAACCTAAAGTATATATGAATAATATTTCCCCTTCATTGAGCTTTTCCACGTTCTAAGAGATAAACTTAACTTCTTCTTTTCTCTGGTTTACCTTAATGAAGATGTTAGTCATTAGTTGAACAAATGTACAAGCCTTTATTGTGCATCAGCTCTATGACGGGCCCTGTTTTAAGGACTGTGGGTAAAAGAAGTTAATGAGACAAGTCCTCAAGGATCTCTCATTGGAGAAATGTGTACACCTTAAAGGTAAGCTAGTGCTATGCATAGAAACCTCCTCAAACTATATAAAAAGAAAAAGAGAAAATATTAGGAGAGCTGGACACTGGCAATTTCACAGGATGTACATTCTACCCACTGTTCCCTCAAGAGGAGCCACTCCAAGCCTTGAGAGAGAAATGTGTAACTGAGACCATGTGGACTGTACATGTGACTGAATGCCAGTAAAGAAGGCCTCTGTATAAACTCTTCACCTTGCAGGAAGGCATAGGGACCCACTTATCTTGCCCAAGAAAAGCTTCATGAGCAAGTTCTCTTGTTTATTAAAGCTGCCACCTACCAATCTCTATGGGCTTCCCAGGTGGTGCAGTGGTAAAGAATCTGCCTGCCAGTGCAGGAGAAGCAAAAGGTGTGGGTTCGATCCCAGATTGGGAAGTTCTCCCGGAGGAGGAAATGGCAATCCATGGCAGTATTCTTGCCTGCGAAATTCCATGGACAAAGAAACCTGGTGGGCTACACAGCGCATGGGATCACAAAAGAGCTGGACAAACTGAGCTCGCAGGCACGTACCAATCTGCAGTGTTTGCATCTGCCATCTCTCTTTCCATCTTACCCTTTCTTCCATCTCTCTTTGCTCTTTGCGTACTGACCATCATGCACGCCCAGTTGAAGGGTCAGTGGTCCTATTCAGTCAACCAGCTCAGCCCAAACTAGAGGCAGTTGACTCCGAGTGAAGTCCTTCTAAATGTGGTGTAAGTATTCCTTAGAAAATCTTCCAGGACCCTCCAGGTCTCATTCAGATGAGCCCCTCTGTGACCCTAAGCTACTCTCTGCCTGTACCTATGGGATGTTAGAGATTTTCCTGGTGGCTTAGACAGTAAAGAATCTGCCTGCAGTGTGGGAGACCCAGGTGGGATGGGTCTCCCAGGTGGGATGCCAGAAGGAAATGGCAACCCATTCCAGTATTCCTGCCTGGAAAATCCCATGGACGAAAGAGCCTAGCAAGCTACAGTCCATGGGGTCGCAAAGAGTCGGACACGACGGAGCAACTTCACTTCGTTGGATGCTGTCCTATAGCTGGTGGTTTACTTGCCTGTCTCCCCCACCATATTATACTCTGTGAAGGACGAATTTCAAGTTTCATCTGTGTTACAAACCAGCCCTAGGGTAGGAAAGTTCACTGATAATGGTTTCAGGTTACACACTGTGACTGTTAGCAAAGCAGGTTCACCTTTCCCAACCCCTGGCCAATCCAAAGATAGACGCCAAGGCTTGCACCACAGCAAGGGTTTATTTGCAAGGGAGCCAAGCAAGGAGATGAGAGAATAAATCTCAGGTCCATCTCCCTGAGGGCAAAAGGCTGGTGGTATTTACAGGATACGAATGAAGAAGCAGGGCGGTCTGAGGTGTGGGGAGCATAGGGAAAGGTGACTGGAAAAAGGTGCAGTAATCACAGTTTTGTGCAGGTGTAACAAAGCTACAGACCTCTGCAGCTTCAAAGGTCACCCAGGACACTTGGCTCAAGGATTGGTGGTCCTATCCACTCTCAGCCAGCTCGGCTCAAACTAGACACAGCTGACCCAACGTTTCTAGAAAACTACTCAGGCAAACATGATTTAG
This sequence comes from Capra hircus, assembly GCF_001704415.2. NCBI lineage: Eukaryota > Metazoa > Chordata > Mammalia > Artiodactyla > Bovidae > Capra > Capra hircus. The sequence continues at coordinate 26,136,666 of NC_030827.1, read as the reverse complement.
GCTACATGCAGCTTGGAGGACATGCAAGTTTTAAAACGACTTTGATGAAGGAAGGCAGGTGAAATGGGATTTAACCCGTGATTTCATAATTAGTCTTTTCAAAACACCATTTGTTGAATTTTGGTGTAGTATCAGAGGAATATCCACAATTATGTTTTATTTTTCCATCTATGTATCTGTGTGATGATGGGTTAATTCATATAACTTCATGAAAACTATCTATCTACAACAGACTGAATGCAGAAGCAGATAAGAGAATTCAAGTGTTTATTTTTAAGTCAGATATTAAAAAGACTGGCATAAATGTAAAATAGTATCATTCATCTCATTAATTTTTTTATTTTGTGAAAGTTATTTTTCATAAAATGTATTATTTATGTTAACCTGTAAAGTTTTACTGTTATTTTAAGATGAATTAACACATGAATATTGAAAATATATCTGTCTTAATATTTTCCATGGTAAACAGTGATAGAAACAATTCACATAAACAGAAGTTCTTTGGGATCCTCAATATTTTTTTCCTAGCTCTATTGAGGAGTAATTAATTAAAACATTTATATATTTAAAATCGACAAATTAAGTTTTGATATGCATATACATTGTGAGACAAGTGCAACCAAGCTGATTAACATATTTATTATCTTATATATTTATTTTTTCTGTGTGTGTGGTGAGAACACTTAAGATTTATTCTCTTAGCAAATTTCAAGTATACGAGACAGTATTATTAGCTATAGGCACCATGATGTACATTAGGTCTCCAGAACTCAATCATGTTATAACTGAAAGTTTGTACCATTTGTTCAACATCGCCCCCTATTCCCCACATCCTAGCTCCTGGTAACCACCATTCTACTCTCTGTACAATAAGTTAACATTTTTAGGTTTCACATGAGATCATGCGGTATTTGCCTTTGTCTGGCTTATTTCGCTTAGCATAAAGTCTTCTAGGTTCATCATCCACGTCACTGCAAATGGCAGAATTTCCTTCTTTTTATGGCTGAATAACGTTTCATAGTATACCTAATTACATTTTTGTATTCATTTATCCAAGGCATCCTGAGACCAAAGAGTTTCAGAAAACCTGCCTTAGTCTTATTTCCTACTCAGAATGTGGTGACCAGCAAAATTACACCTAGACAGGATAGTTCCTAGGATGATTAAGGTGGGAGTTCTCAAACTGTTTTGTGTCAGGAAACCTTTACACTCTTAAAAAACTTAATGTGGGGCAGAAGTTGGCTCTTTGTTTCTTGAAATGTGAAATTGTTGCCTACTCTGGAAAAATATAGCTCCTGATTTATCCTGTACCTCATGCCAGCTTGTTAATTTGTCTAGTTCTGAGCACAAAAGCAAAGAAAGGTACATTTTCCTCTCCAGCCACTCTGAGACAAAGCACAGACTCCTGTCTCACACAAAGAGAACTCACTGCCTCCCAAACAAGGGTCTGTTCCAAACACTTACTCACATTTCAGTGAGTCAGAAGGAAACAGACAGATATTCATCTCCCTGAAACCTGGCTGACTTCCTGCAATAAGTCTGTGAGAAGCATCATGATTGGGTGTCAGAGTTAGTGAACGGCCCCCTACGTATTCTCAGGTGCCACTGCAGTCTTAGTAAGCAGGTGAGTAGCATCCACAGGGCAGAAAAAAAATGCCTTCAAGTGTTTGTAAGGATTAGTAAGTATAGTTAGTGACAGATAAGAAAACAGGAAAGAACTAGAGGCTATATATTTTTGAATCAAATGTACTGAGTTTATAGTCATGATTATAAGCAATAGCACCTGATAAACACCAATTTAATACTTTAAAGTTCAAGACTCCAGCCCTAGCTATGGTAAAGAGGAGCATTTGATTTTTACCAGTTAAGTCCTTCCCATCTTGAACCACTTTGCTTCCTAGTGGCAGTGTCCCAAGCACTCCATCCTTTTCATCGTTGTTCAGTTGACTCTTTGTGCCCCCATGTACTGGTACATGCCAGGCTTCCTCATATTTCATTATCTCCTAGAGTTTGCTCAAACTCATGCCCATTGAGACAGTGATGCTATCCAACCATTTCATCCTCTGCCACCCTCTTCTGCCCTCAGTCTTTCCCAGCACCAGGGGCTTTTCTAATGAGTTGGCTCTTCCCATCAAGTGGCCAAAGTACTGGAGTTTCAGCTTTAGCATCAGTCCTTCCAATGAATATACAGGGTTGATTTTTTTTTTTTAGGATTGACTGGTTTGATCTCCCTGGGACTCTCAAGAGTCTTCTCTAGCACCACAATTTCAAATCATCAACTCTGGTGCTCAGCCTTCTTTATGGTCCAGTGAGCATCCCTACAAGACTACCAGAAAAACCATAGCTTTGACCAAGACAGACCTTTGTCGGCAAAGTAATGTCTCTGCTTTTCAATATGCTGTCTCAGTTTGTCATAGCTTTCCTTCCAAGGGGCAAATATCTTTTTGTGCAACCTCATGGACTATTGCCATGAATACTGGAGTGGGTAGCCATTCCCTTCTCCAGGGGATCTTCCCGACCCAGAGATCGAACCTGGGTCTCCTGCACTGCAGACGGATTCTTTACTGTCTGAGCCACAAGGGAAGCTCCTTCTCATAGTTACCTGCTTCATAAAGGTTTAGAATGGTGCTAATAATAATGATTAGACTAGTAACTCCTTACATTTAGTTTATTAAAATATTTGATTACTGGAAGGATCCTGGCTTCAGCAACGTGCTGGGAATTTGTGGGCAAACTTTCAGAGGAAAATCCAGATTTAAAGAAAAGTGATTATCCTATTTCTTAGGTTGGGAAGTAAAAAGCTCAGTAGTTATGGAATGTTCTCTTTCCAGACCTGGGCCTGAAATAATGGAAGAAAATACTCACAGTGTAATGCAAACAGGAAGCATCACGAGTTCGGACTGGGGCTCTCACTGGTCTTTGTGTCTTTAAGTAAATCCCTTCAAGTTAACAATGAAATCAGCTGCTTATTATCTTGGAGAGGAAGGAATGAGAATTTTAACACACACAACACCCGCCCCGCCCCCCCGCCCCCCGCCACACACACACCCCCAGCTCTTGCAGCAGCTCTTGCTTAAATATCACTTCGGGATAATCATAACTTGTGGGCAGATCTTCTTTCCTGTCGGGTTAGTTTCTAACCTGGTCATTCTGCGCTTATTTTTGTCCGTTTCTCCACCCACTTGGGAAAGGCAGGAAGGCAGGCACCGCGCAGCCCCCGAGAACGGTGACTGAGACTCATGGCTTCCTCCCAGCCTTCCCACCCCTGCCAGGAGCCGGAAGGCCTGCACGAGGGCCAGGGTCTCTCCGGGACCCGGGGTCTCCCCCGGGCTTACGTCAGACTGTCGGGGGGCGGGGTAGATGACTGCCTGACTTTCGCCTTCTGCTGTGCAGGCAGGAAGGGCCCCCAGGCACGCGGTCCCCATCCCCGCGGCTTCCTGGATCTCGGGGCTGGGATGGTGTGTGGGGGTGTAGGTGAGGCTTCCGGGGGTGTGGAGCAGCCAGGTGTGGCTCGCTGGGCGGAGAGGGTGGGCGGGGCCGGCCGGGGCAGGTCTGCTGTGTGCCGAGGCTAAGGGGCGGGCCTTGGCGCCCCTGGAGCTGCCGGGCAACTTTTCCCGGCTCACGCCCGGGAGCGGGAGAGAAGCCCTCGGGACGGCTTCTGGAGAGTCTCAGTGTCCTTGGATCCCCGCGCAAACCCACAGCAGCTCCAGCGCCAGGGCGACGGGCTCAGGATGCGGCCAGAACGGACAGGCGGCACGCCGCTGCAGCTGGTGTTAATGGTCAGTCAAGGTAAGCGACGTCTTTGCTCCGCATCGGTTGCAGGAGGAACCTGCGTGGGTCCCCGGGTGGGGGCACGAGCCAGGAGTTCTGCGCCAGCGAGACGCAGGCGACTTGCGTCTCGGCTCTGATTCCACGTGGACCCAGGCTTCCAGCCTTCCCCGCGGGACGGAGAGGGACTCCTCATCCCGGCTCCGGCTCGCCCCCGCCTGGTGTCCCCATAAGGCGTGTCTCACCCTGTCTGTAAAGCACCTTTCGAAGTTAACTGGAAGCGCGCTTCGCTCTCAGGCACACACGCAAGCGCACAGAAGCGTGGGGGAGTGGGGATTAGCTGGGCGCCTGCAGTCCGGCTCAGACAGGTGCCCCGCCAGACCCGGACTCCGGGGTTCTGTGCATCCCGGCAACTCGGTCGGGAGGTACCGACTGGGAGGTAGCCTGACCCTCAGCGCGATGCCTGGTGGCTTTGCAGGAGCCTGGGAGCCCATTAAGCTTATTTTTCAATCCGGAGCGTGTGAATAATGTCCTCATTTCTCCAGAACGCAGCACTGCTGTGTCTTCCCTTGGGGGACGTAGGAAAACCAAGCGCCTCTTAGATGCTTGGCAGAGGGGAATTCTGCCCTTCTGCCTTCCTCTTATTGTTATAACGTCGTCTGTTCAACGAATGCAAACTTAGGTCCGGAAAGTTTTTTCCACTTTCTCGATCTCTGGCGCTACAACAAAAGAATTACGCGCAGCTGTAGCTCCTAGGGCAAGGCGGTGACAGGCAGGTCCGCCCCTCCCCTGACCCCTTTTTCACTAAGTGGAGAAATGAATCTGGGGGTGCCCAGCTGCGGCGCGACCACAGTCCCTCAAGAGCGCGTTGTCCAAACTTTATCCAGAGCCTCGTGTGTGCTTATTTCAAGAACTTTAGTTTACTTTTGGGGTGGAGTGGGGGAGTCACATTTGTATTTTGTAATTTGAATAGCTAGCAAAAGAAAAAAAAGTGGTCTCATTTTCAAATGTTTATACCAAGAGGATAAATCTTTGCTAAACTGCCCTCCTTTGAGACGCCAGTTGCTGTCCTTGATCCTGAGAGAAATCTAATGCAGAAGAGCCTGTAGCCTTTGCTCCAGGTTAGAGAAATAGCAGAAATACAGAAAAATAGCAGAGAAAGAGAAATTGTCCTCACCCCAGCAGAGAATAGGCATCAGTTAGTTTTCTTCTCTAATCCTGGGTCTACTACCTCAGATATTCTCTCCTGGGACCCCAAAGATGTTCTTATGGGCCATCAACCCTAATCTAGAGGTTTCAGATAAAAGTTACTTTCACCTTGAGATTCAGTCCCTGGAGACCACCACCTTCCTAAGAGCTAATGGACCCTTCAGTCCAAGCTTTTCAGCTCTCTTTAAGTACCCTTTATTAACATAAGCTATGAAAATATAACATCATTTTCTTATTTTCGAAGTGTTGAGGCTTGTTCTTAACAAAGCAGTGAGAAATAACTTTAGAGGAATGTGGTACTGCAAGGCATAAAGTCAGGTTCAGAGTTTTTTTCCCCCCAGAGTTGGTTAACAAGGACAACTCGACACCTTACTGCAAGCCAGCAGAGGTGATATAAAATGACATCTGTCCAAACAGTTTGTGTAGTTCCTCCTTCCTCCTGCTCCAGGTATTTCTGTACTCAAGGAACAGGTTTTCTCTTAATTCAGGATGATCGTAATAAAGCTTTCTCATTTGTGATCTGAACCCAAGTTCCCAGGAAAACAGCATCGTTTCTCTGATACCATGCATATCCAATATTAAGGTGAATAATTGAAAGCTCTCAGTTTGTGACAGCTACAGTTTTTTATGGCATGACCCTATCTGTATAAAATTTATGAGCACCCATCATTATTATACATACATATTTGTAGTTGTTTATAGGTTATATCATGTATAATTGTTCAATATAAATACCAAAAATTAAAATGTAAAAGTCTCATATGTGTGTGTGTATTTATACATCTAGCATACACTCCAGCATATAAGCCAACCACTATAGAAACTTAAAACCATCAAATCTCATTTTAACACTTAGATTCAGATTGGCTGTCTGTAAACATTCTCACAGGTATTTAAGAAAAAGCAGTGCTCTTAGTTTGGTTTCATATTTATCACCTTTCATTGATCTTCCTTGATTTAAGTGCTTGCAATCATTGAAGTGGTAACCAGCAGGTTGAGACTGGAAAAGAAAGACCATAAGAGGTCTGGATAATCCATAAACCAAGGTCCATAGAGGAAAGGGAATGTGATTTTTAAATGCATGACGTCACTTACACTCTCTAGTATGTTGCTTGGCCAAGGATAATCCTTGCCCCTGGATTCTAGGCCTCATCTTCTGCTATCTCTGGTACCCTGCCCAAGTCACCACTGTCTAATGCATATTTTCAAATCCCTAATTTCCCCTCGGGCTGTAAATATTCTAATTTCCCTCTTAGTAAGCAGGCCCTCCATTAGTATGTGATTTGGCCGCTCTTTCCTCCTGAAACACTGTCCATCCCTGGCTTCTGTTCCCCCTGTTTGTCTCCTATTTTCCTGGCTGTCCTTCCTTAGTCTCCTTCACAGGCTTGGCTCTTTGACCCAGTCCTTGCTGGTGTTCACAGAGTTCCATGCTGGATCCTCTTCCTTCTACTGGTTCTCTTTGGGCCTGCTCCCCACTCAGGTCAGCATCTCCAACCAGACTCCTCTGCTGAGTTCTGGTTCAGTAAATATCTCCACTTAGGTGACTTCGTGTCCCCAGCCAAAGTGGATACCTCTCCTCCTATGTCATCTATTAGTGTTTAATGGCAGCATTATCCTGCAAACATGAAAATCGGGGATCTCTTCCCTTGTTGGCAACCTCACAGCCCATCTCCAAGTTCTGTCTGTTGTCCCCAACTCATGTGCCTTCTGCTCCCACCCAGTTCAGACCCTCACTTTTTTGTCTCTGGACCCCTCCTGTTTTTAAGCTGGTTTAACTGTTTGTTGCTTTGTCACCAGGGTTATCTTTCTAAACATTTATCTGTATCCAGTCACCCCCTTGTGTCAAACATTGAGTGGCTGCCCAGATCATGTAGTGCAAAGTCCCAATTTTGTGGCATGTCATAAATAAAGTCTTTCACCATCTGACGGCAGCCTTCCTCTTCAGCTTCTTCTCTACTACACTTGCCCTGCACACACACGCAAGCACACACACTGCACATAGCCACATCCACAGTACATGCATCCCTGAACCACTCGTACACACCTATGCACACCATTCTGTATTCTGACTGCACTTGATCATACCGTATTTGGTATTAGAATATTTTCCAGATTATGTTATTTTGCCTTCACTGCCTTGATGCTTTTTCCCTTTTCTCTCATCCCTTTGCAACTCACCTTTGTCCTAAGTTAAAAGAGACAACCCCGAGTAAAATGATAAAGTAGGGAAGTTTTTATAATAAAAAGGGAAATTTTAAGTAATCTCTTACTTCCAGGACCTATCCTCAACGACCTCTCTCCGCTCAGCGTCAGCCGCTCAACCACCTTAGGCCACCATCCCATGTGGCAACTCCCTTCCTCCACGACTCTCCATCTACATCTGCCCAGTGTACACTAAGCTTTTCTCTCCTAAATACTGGTTCTGGAGCCACTGTTTTGATTCACATTCGTGGAATGAGGCTTAGGATTCAGTTTTTAAGGGACTTCCCTGATGGTTCAGCATGTAAAGAATCCTGCTGCAACGCAGGAGACACAGGAGATGCGGATCCAATCCTTGGGTCAAGAGGATCCCCTGAAGGAGGAAATGGTAACCCACTCCCAGTATTCTTGCCTGAAAATCCCATGAAAAGAGGAGCCTGCCAGGCTACAGTCCAAAGGGTTGCAGAGAGTCGTACATGATTATGCATGCATGCACACCATGCCATTTGGTATTTAAAAACAATTACTCATACATTTCTGATATACAGCCAGGTTTGGAAGTAGTTGCTTAAATACTGCACCTTCTCTTTCCTAACAAATTAAAATTCCAAATTGCCTGTACCACCTTGCTCTGTGGTGACCACCAAGTCAGGTGTATTTCAACACTGAAAGAATGCATCAGGTCAAGTGAATTCCCTCTAAAGTAAGTGCTGACTGCTTCTGTCTTAGTGTGCTGATAGCCCTGGACATATAAAAAAGGAAGAAGCCTGTTAACGTAAAGAGATGAGCATCTAATGGTAGAATTTTAGACATTCAGCAAAATAAAGACCATTCAGTCTGTGTGTCAAAAATAAAGAATTTCTAGTGTATTATCAGCACCATTTGCGTTTCCATTGTGATCACCCTTTCCTATTCTTCATCAAGCACAACAAGACCAACAGCATCCTCTTCTATGGCTGATTCGCTTCCTCTTAGATGACATTAGCCAGCAGCTACTTTCAAGGGGACAGTCACAGAGTTGTTCCCGAATGTTGATTGCTAGAAGTAACAGGTTCTCTTTGATTCATTTTCCTTTCCAACTTCATAGTCATCACCAAGAATGTACTGGTTTAAATACCATGTCTGTCTGTCTCTTTCTGAAAACATATGTAAACCTACTCTACTTCCCCATAATAACTCTCATTTGGGCAAAATGTTCAAGATATGATAAAAAGGTACTTCAACACTCAATCTTTGCCTAAATTTGAAATAACATATCTGCTGTTTGAAAAATCACGTCTACTACTCAAACCAACTCAGCTAGACACCCATATTTATTTGAATTTAAATGATATGTGAAATTAAAAGAGGCTTACTCCTTGGAAGGAAAGTCATGACCAACCTAGATAGCATATTTAAAAGTAGAGACATTACTTTGCCACCAAAGGTCCGTCTAGTCAAGGCTATGGTTTTTCCAGTAGTCATGTATGGGTGTGAGAGTTGGAGGGTAAAGAAAACTGAGCGCCGAAGAACTGATGCTTTTGAACTGTGGTGTTGGAGAAGACTCTTGAGAGTCCCTTGGACTGCAAGGAGATCCAACCAGTCCATTCTGAAGGAGATCAGCCCTGGGATTTCTCTGGAGGGAATGATGCTAAAGCTGCAACTCCAGTACTTTGGCCACCTCATGCAAAGAGTTGACTCATTGGAAAAGACTCTGATGCTGGGAGGGATTGGGGGCAGGAGGAGAAGGGGACGACAGAGGATGAGATGGCTAGATGGCATCACGGACTCGGTGGACGTGAGTCTGAGTGAACTCCGGGAGTTGGTGATGGACAGGGAGGCCTGGCATGCTGCAATTCATTGGGTTGCAAAGAGTCGGACACGACTGAGAGAGTGAACTGAAGTGATACGTGGGGCCCTTACATGCCAAAAATGTTTGCTCTTATACATTATCAATAAAGCAGCACTTATTCAAAAGAAAATGTAAAAAATTTCAGGAAGAATAGGGAAAATATTTGGGACCAAAAGTATCATCCTAACATCATATAAATGCTACCATCAAAATCATAATCAGCCTTGCTTAGCTTCGGACATTATGGAAAGACTAAACACAGCATAAGAGGGAAAGAACCATGGAAAGCAGTTACTCTAATCAGTAACTCCAAGATGTGGAGTGTGTGTATGCTTTTGTTATGGTAACTAATGATTTACCAGGAGGAGCACACAGAATAATGACTCTCTAAAGAGAAGAATCTTGAAACCACAAATCCTGAGACAACAATAGGTCTTGTGTATGAAAGTGATCCCTATGATCCCCCTTCTGATGAGATGTAGGTGCTTTGCTGCTCTGGTTACAGTGAATTCCATAAAACTAGTTTTTGATCATATCTTTATGTAACACTTGCTTTATGTAAGGCAGTATGTTGGGTCCAATGTAGAACCATAGGGAATTTGAAATGTGGTCCAGAGAGATTGTAAGCTACTTGGAACACATCTGCACATGAGGGAAAGAAATTGTCTCAGTCCCTAGGAGGAGGCTGCCTAACCAATTTCATACCCTGCCATCCTCCTTTCTGACAGAAGCCCAGTTACTGGGTTAATCTCTCCTCTGCACAACTAGGAGGTAATTGAAGGGTAATTGAACTGAACCAGTGATGGTGGCCCCAGATCTCTTGCTACTATCTGATTTGGACATGGACATATAATGGAATTTTAGCCAATGAGATGTGGAGAAAGCTTTCTGTGTAATTTAAAACTTGCTTTGTTTTTGTTGTCTATGCCTATAACAAAGATATAACTAAGTTTTTATAACATAATAGATGTCATGTGGTTTCATGTAATTAATTGCTGAATGAGTGGTACAGATCTACTCAGGGACTTTTGGGAAAGAATTTTTTATTCCTAAAAGAGATACTCTTTAATAAGCATATTGTCAGGTATAGATGGGAATCTTGTAATAGCCATAGCCATCTTGCAACCATGATGTCAGCTAGCCTGGGGATGAAGCCAACACACTGGCCTAGTGGAAAGAGAGAAAGAAAGCAGATCCTTGATACTGACTTTGAGCTTCTGAGTTACTGAAATTTCAAGTCTTCATACCTCTTGGTGTTTTTAAAAATTTCCATGTAATTTGAAACTTGTGTTGTTTCTATTGTGTTGTCTATGCCTGTGACATAAACATGTAACATAAGTTTTGATAACATAATAGGTGTCTTATGGTCTCATGTAATTAATTGCTGAATGAGTGATATACAACTAGATGTTGAATTCAGAGGATGGAGAAATATCACTGAGACATGTTTGAGTATCAAACTCTGGAAAGGCCATCCTAGGGAATAATCGTTACCGTTCAGCTCTGCTGTGAAGTGCTTTGGAGTCCAGTTCTTCTTAAATGACTGTAAGCAATAATTTATTGTGATCAGGAGTAGGCTCTGTCTCCGAGTTCCTGAGCCAGACGTCTCAGATGCTTGAATAGGAAAGGAGAAGGCCATTATGCCAGGAGCACATTGCTCAAAGTATTCACAGAAAGTGAGAGCTGGGAGGTGAGCAGGCACTCTACCATGAAAGGCCTTTATAAGTCCTGGCAAGGAGTCTGGAGTTTATTCTGAGGACCGTTGGAGGGCTCTGAAGGGCCTTGAGCAGGGCAGTGATACACTCAGGTTGGCTCCTTGGCAGATCACCCTGGCAGCAGGAGGGTACAGCAGAGTGAATGGTCTCATTTCAGCGTTAGAGATGGCAGTGGTCCAAACCCAGATAGCAGCAGTAGGGAAAGATAGCTGGGGACAGATGTGAAAGGAATTAAGGATGAATCGGCGGGATGTGGTGATTGATTGACAAGAGTGGGAGGCTGTAAGACTGATGCCTGGGCTTCTGATGTAAATAATTCAGTGTGGTGGGGGGGGGCATTCACTGGAACAGGGAAGGCTGAAGGAAGGCAGGATCAGAGGAGAGAGCAGTGCAGGTTGACAGGTTGAGTTTGAGACGGCCAGGTGTACACATGCAGTTATTAGCTGGTTGTGTGCAGCGGTGTTAGGAACAGGAGCGAGAGTAAAATGGGGGTAGAGAGCGAGGAGTCTGGGCATCTGGAGAGGGATTGACGACGTAATGTTGATGAGTCAGGTGGAGACAGACTAGCAGGTGACTGGCTACAAGCTGAGGAGCCACCTTAGAGGGTCAGATGAGGAAGTGGAGACAGCAAGGGAGAGAGAAGGCACAGCTGGAGGAGGGAAGAAAGGACTGTGGGGACTGGGGCGCCACAGAAGTGTTTCGAGAGCTTGGTCCACAGGATCAGCTCCTTCCCCTAAGTCAGGCAGGTCTGACGCCTTGACGAGGGCAGTCTTCACTGACGGACAAAAGCACAACCAGAGTATTGTGGGCTGAGCAGTCAACCAGAGATGAAGAGTGGGGACAGTGTCCGGAAGTTTGACAGGAAGAGAGGAGAAAGGAGCTAGAGGACTGAAGTGGGAACGTCTGCTCAAAAACAAACATTGGAAAAACTTGTGTAGACATCGTTATTACGAGGGGTTTTTTTCTTTCTTTTTTTTTTTTGCTTCTGTCACTTACAGTACTGCGCGGTACCCTTGTAGTTTTGAGATTCACATTGAAGCATCCATATTTGGCAGGAGCCCATGACGTGAGAGGAGAAGGGGGGAACTGATGTCCGTGAAAAGGGATGCTGTCAGGGATAAAGGAGAAGGAGGGGGAAACTGGATGCCCTGTAGCCCCCCTGGACAGATTAGAAACCACAGATGATCACGTGAAGGAAGGCAGAGCAGATTCTGGGCTGTGAAATGGAGAGGATGTTAACTGATGAGAGAAAGGTGAAGCTAACCAAGGCCTGCAGAGAGAAGACTGCAGAGCTACGGGAATCGGCACCTCCCACCCCCCAAAGTGGCTGCTTGGGTTAGAGGGAGCTGATGTATATACACTTTTGTTTGTTTCAGAACATATTACTGCATTAAAACAGTTGTAATTAACAAGCTTAGAGCTGTTTTTAGGGTGCATAATATATAAAAATATTCCGATTCTATTAGTAGAATTAAGTTCAGTGCTTCAGTCAGATTTTCTAAAAAAAAAAAAAAAAAAAAAAGAAATTCTTTTGTAGCTGTAGATTTATGTGTCTCCAGTTAAGCTTTTAATGCTTTATTTTTATCTAGCATAATAAAGATCCTCAAAAATATCTTTTGAGAAATCTGAGTCCCATATAGCACAGAGAATTATTCATCTTCAAAAGGTTCTGTTCTTAAAATATTAAAGCCTTTTATTCTGTGTATAACTCAACTGGTTTTTTTCAAGGCATTTTAAATATTTCCATTAATATAAATTAGAAAAGAAAGCCTACTCCTAATTTTCTTTAAGTTATTAGTTCAAGGTATTTGTAGTCAAATATTTTATCTAGTCTATGCCTGCCTACTCTTGTACATGTAAATTACACTTACTAACCAGTATAAACTTGAACTGCATATTTTTGTAATGTTTTCAGGTTCATTGAATATTGGGACTGTTCATAATTTTCAAATAGGTTTTTCTTCCTTTGAGAGAATGGTCTGTTCTATTGACCAAACAGTTCCTAGAAGATTCCTGCAGTATTATTCTGTGTTTGAAAGAGTAACTGCAATTCCTCTTGTTATTAATTTAAAGAGACTAGAGACAGTTTGTACTACAGAAGCTGTACATAACTCCTGATCATTGAAAGGCTTTCTGTATAAAAATGAGGTTAATGTTTAAACAGAGCAATGAAACAAAAGAGAGTGATGGACGCTGTATTGTCAGTGTAAGAGACTATTCCATTGTGTTCTGAAGAGCGTGTGCAAAGCCATTGTGTTCATGGATGCCTTGAACATTGGCAGTTGTCATTCTCCTGATTCATTCAAAGGTGGCCTTTGTTGGTCTTTGTGCAGGCCTGATCTCATTTCCATGGATACCACATAGAAATGCAGACTAAATGCAAGCTGGCTTCTGGTCAATTCAGTCAGATAACTCTATCCCAAATTGTTTACCAGCTTCCTTCAGGTCCTTTAACTAAACAGCCTCTTGGACACTTGTTAAAATATGGACACTGAATTATAAAACCTTTTTGTAACATTTTTCTAAATGTTAGTACATAACATAGATATTTCAGAGTAATTGATTTAGTTTTCTGTGTACTTATTAACATTGTTTTGCAGGGGAGGGGGAACATAGCTTTGAAAATTGAGGTACTCTTATATGCTCTTTATTTTCCTTTATATAAATTGTAATAGCCCAGATTTTAAAAAGTCTTAGCGTCAAATTGAAAGATGGTTAGATAATTTATGTAAATGTCATAGTGTCTTAGTTCTTTCAGGTTGCTGTAACAAAATGCCACAGACTGGGTAGCTTATAGACAATACAAATGTGTTTCTCACAGTTCTGGAGGCTGAGGAGTTTAAGATCAGGGTGGCGGCAAGGTCACATTGTGGTGAGCGCTCTTTTCCTGGGTCATAGCTGGTGGCTTTTGCCATGTCCTTGTGTGGTGAAAGGGGCTAGGGGCCTCTCTGGAGCCTCTCTTATGAGGTGCTAATCCCCTTCATGAAGGCAAAGCCTGAGTGCCTCCCGAAGGCACCCACCTCCTGGTACCATCATCTTTGAGGATTAGAATTTCAATTTAGGAAGTTTGACAGGACACAGACATTCAGACCATTTAGCATGTAGTAATTGTGAAGTCCCTTTTCTTATTGCAGTATTTAATTTTTGCCCCTAAGATCAGTATCATCTTATTTATTTATTTTTGGCTATGATTCAAGTGAGATGAGAACTTGAAAGTGAAAGTGTTAGTCACCCAGTTGTGTCCCACTGTGACCCCATGGACTGTAGGTTGCCAGGCTCCTCTCCATGGATTTCTCCAGGCAAGCATACTGGAGTGGGTAGCCATTCCCTTCTCCAGGGCATCTTCCCGACCCATTGAACCTGGCTCTCCCGCATTGCAGCTGGGTTCTTAACCATCTGAACCACCAGGGAAGCCCCAAGATGTGACCTTGGCCCTTTTTAATAGTACAGTTCCATAGTTTCTTACCTTTGTCTGTGTTCTCTCTTTCTAAGATACAATTTAGCCCCTAACTCATATTCTATAAATCCTTTAATCCGATTTAGTTGTCCTTCTCACATGGACCTTTCATAGCAGTTGTCACATTCTATCTCAATGATCTGTTTACTTGGATTTACATCCTGTAGATCACAAAATCTGAGAAGATAGGAGCCGTGTCTTGTTTTGTCGAATGAATGAAGCATGTATGACAGCTAATGTAGTATGGATTAAACACACGCTTTCTGAATGAATGCCAAGCTGAAAGCTTTCTAGCACTTTCCAGTTTGTATATGCAGAGATCCTTTTATTTACAGGTTTATCCAAACATGCTAAAATATTCCTTTAGTTGATTTTTTTTCACTTTGACAAAGTTTGTTTGCTTTTGGAATGTTTCTTCTTTGTCTTGAAATGTCAAACTAAGATAGTGCTGTTTACAAATAACAAGATAAAGTATTAAGACAGTGCAGACATCTTTTTCCCCCCTAAAAAGCCCTTTCTGACCCCCTTTTCTGTTTTCATAAAGCAGCACTATAATTTATCTTCAACTTGACTCTCTCAAGATAGAATTTAAATAATATGAGGTAAATATGTCCATCAAAGTGCTAAACTTGATTCATACTTTAAGTTTATAGCTTCTCTTTATAAAGCAGACTATTTCAATATACTTATAGAAAACGACGTACTGATACTCATGTTAACAGAAAAAATATATTTCTTTCTTTTGATATTCGTGTGAAAGTAAATTTTCATAGATATTATCACTTGTTTATATGAAAATGACTTGTTTACTCTTTTCACTTATCTTTTGTATATGCTTTGCCATATGTTCCTTATATTTAGAACTTTACATTAATACATCCGGCCATGTCATGGTTAACTATTGTCCCATTGTTGGATATTTAGGTTGCTTCCTGTGGGTTTTTTCCCTCTATTGCAAGTAATGTGGCTATAAATATCATTGTATGAGAAGTTTTTTCTTTCTTTTTCCTTTTGGACAATTTCCAAAAGCAACATTACTGGATCAAAACTTATCTTTATTTTTTAGCTCTTCTTGCATACTGAACACTGTGGTCATCCGTAGTGTGTGATTTTTCACCACTTTTCCCAATATTAGACTTTCATTTATTTTTTGTAGGTTTTTTTAAACTTCTTATAGTTTGGTGAATGTAAACTGGTGCTTCATATTTACTTTAATTCTCATTCTTTGTATTCATCAGAGTACATTTTAAGTTACAGTTTTAAAATGTCTATCTTTTGAAAAATATATTAGAGTGGGATATTCTAGTTAGTCCTAGAAGAAGCCTCACGAGATCATCTGGTATTGCCAATAAATATCTCATCTTTACAATAACTAGCTTTTGAAAATGACTGAAATCCAGGACTCCAACCTGCAGTCTATCATTTCAAGATAGCCTTCACAATTTCTTCTGAAAATTTCTTTGAGAAACTTCTCCTTGTCCCCTACTTCCAAAATGGATTCTAATCCATTTTCACTTCAGGAGTTGTAGTCATGTAGTTCAGATTTCCATGCTTCTGTATGTCAGAATGCTTTAGAGAGAAATAAAAGACATTCTGTTTGCCAAAGCACTTGACTTTGAGTCTCTGAAGATTGTTCTGGTTAGCTGTTGCCGTGTAACCAATCACCCTAAAACATAGTGGCTTAAAATGATGACCATCATTTGTTACCTCTGATGGTTTCTTGCATAGGACTTTGAGAAGAGCTTGGCTGGGCCTTTCTGACTTGAGGTCCCTCATGTGGTTACTGTCAGAGGGTAGGCAGCTCTCTCTTCATGTGGTTCCATCAAGCACGTGGTTTCTCCAGCACGGCACTCTCTGGGCGGCCTGATTTCTTATTGGGCAACTCAGGGGTCCCAAGGCAAGTGTCCCTCTCAAAAGTGGCAGAAACTGCATGATCTTTTCTAACCTAGACTCAGAAATCAGGCAACTGCGTCTATTCATCAAAGAAATTACCAAACGACACCTAGATTGTAGGGGAGGAGATTTACTCAGCATCTTGATGGGAAGAACCTCAAGTCAGTCCCAGACATGTTTTAAAACCACCGCAATGACTTAATCAGCTTAATGGTGTTTATAAGACCGTTGATTGTTTAGATCTATCACTTCAGCATTATTGGCATTTGAGACTAGGTAACTGTTTGGGGGCCTGGAGCAGTAGGGGTGGCAGGAGGGGCTGTCCTGTGTACTTTAGGATGCTGACTGACATCCCTGGTCTCTACCCACCAAATGCCAGTAGACACTCCCTTTCCCCACGATGGTATGACAACCAAAAATATGCCCAGACATTACCAAAGGGCTCCTGAGGGACAAAATTGCTCCCAGCTGAGAACCCTTAATATATTAAACAAACATGTTCATGGCATCATGGGAGGAACTCCACCTCTGAGGAGTAGATTTTAATTTATTGCCATTTTTCTGGATGACTTTGGATAAGTCACAGGCAAACTATTCCCAACCTTGCTGGGTCACTGGGAGGATCAAATGGAATTGTGATCAGAAAAGTATTTTGCACACTGTAAAAGCAGATATAATGTTACATTTCAGAATTTATATCCTTGGTATTCATCCTTTTCATCACCATTCATTATTTGAAGGGTCCTCAATGGAGTGCCTATCATTGGGCGGTAGAGTGTCAGACACTGGCGGAAATAGAGGATTCAAAGTAGCCCCCCAGGCCCTCTGCTTTCCATTTCTAAAGTCACTTGTGGAAGAGAATCTAGATCCTTACTGAAAATAAAATTTAACACTCAAAACAAAGACTTTTAAGAAAAAACTGCATTTTTCTTTCTTAATCAAAGCAGGAGAATGTTACACTGCTGTATTTCAGAAGCAGTTTTAAGGGTCATTTTATGCTTTTGGCTTTGCACTGCTTTTTTTTCCTTTAAGCACTATAGCTATAAGCCAAACATTGTAGAGCTTCAATCTTTCTATGGAATAAATGTGTGGTACTTTTCAAAGGGCCTATAATTTCCAAGTTTAGCTGCTTTATTATTTTTTTGAGAGGAAGGGGGAAGGATTTTCTAACTTCTTTCCACAGTATTGTCCTTTCAGCATGAAGACAATACTATTGAGAATGATTTCCTGTAATTTTGTACATGTTCAAGGATCTAATGCCACCTATGCCCATTTTCTGTTGTCATACATATTCTAGGTAATGATTAACTACACTTGAGAATTTGAAGTCTGTTTTCTTAGTTTCAAAGTCAGGGTCTGAGTAACTCATTTCCTGCATCCGTGGCTTCCTGGAGGGTCCAGGGGCTGATAATGTTTTCTTGGCCCTCATGGTGAGTGTGTGTCAGCAAATTGCAGACATGCTGCCCTCCTACCCATTACGCAGCAGTTCTCAGAAACTTAAATGGAAACTTAGTCAGGATATGCTTTTCATGTCAGAGGTGAAAGTGGGATCACAAACTGACATGCCTTTTTAAAATTTCTCAAAAAAGATGCGATTGTCAGTAACATATAATGAATGATATAATAGTAAAAATAATCACAAAAGCAAGCTATCTTTACTAAGTGAACATCGTGTGCTGGACACTGGGTTGAGAATTTTATTCTATTCTCTCTGATCACAATAAAGTAGGCTTATAGATTGGGTCTATTTCAAAGAAGCAGCAGTGGCTTATAGAAGATGAATAGCTTGTCCAAGGTCACAGAGCTATTCCAATATCAGAGGCCAAGCTTTTTAGACTCTACAAAGTCCTGTTGGTCTTGTCCAATATGTGGAGTTTTCAGTTAAAAAAAAAAAATTCTTGTACTTACAACATTGGCATAGTTCTGCCACTTCGTCACTCCAAAATGGAGTCAGTCTTCTTTTTAGGATTCTCCTAAAGCCAGGTAAAAAGTAAAGTTAAATGTTCTCTAAAATTCTAAATAGAAAATGAAACGTGTGTGTATATTTTTATATACAATCCACTCCAGTATTCTTGCCTGGGAAATCCCACATATGGAGAAGCCTGGTGGGCTACAGTCCATGGGATCGCAAAGAGTCAGGCATGACTTAGAGACTACACAACAACAACAAATGTATGCCCATATCTGTATACACATGTGTTAATCTATCTTTTAATCCTTCTTCTCAGGAGGACTGTATCTCAAAACGTATCTTTTCAATAACGTGACTTCAAGCATCTTTCTTTGAATTAGTCTAGAACTTATATTTGTTAATGAACCAGGTCTTTACTTATCTCCCATTGTATGCATAACTTCTTCCTATTTGGAACCAGTCTGTGTTCCATGTCCAGTTCTAACTGGTTCCAAATAGGAAAAGGAGTATGTCAAGGCTGTATATTGTCACCCTGCTTATTTAACTTCTATGCAGAGTACATCATGAGAAACACTGGGCTGGAAGAATCACAAACTGGAATCAAGATTGCTGGGAGATATATCAATAACCTCAGATATGCAGATGATACCACCCTTATGGCAGAAAGTGAAGAACTAAAGAGCCTTTTGATGAAAGTCAAAGAGGAGAGAGGAAAAAGTTGGCTTAAAGCTCAGCATTCAGAAAATAAAGATCATGGCATCTGGACCCATCACTTCATGGCAAATAGACGGGGAAACAGTAGAAACAGTAACAGACTTTATTTTGAGGGGGCTCCAAAATCACTGCAGATGGTGACTACAGCCATGAAATTAAAAAACGCTTACTCCTTGGGAGAAAAGGAGTAGACAACATATTAGAAAGCAGAGACATTACTTTGCCAAGAAAGGTCTGTCTAGTCAAGGCTATGGTTTTTCCAGTAGTCATGTATGGATGTGAGAATTGGACTGTGAAGAAAGCTGAGCACCAAAGAATTGATGTTTTTGAACTATGGTGTTGGAGAAGACTCTTGAGAGTCCCTTGGACTGCAAGGAGATCCAACCAGTCCATCCTAAAGGAAATCAGTCCTGAATATTCATTGGAAGGACTGATGCTGAAGCTGAAACTCCAATACTTTGGCCACCTGATGTGAAGAGCTGACTCACTAGAAAAGACCCTGTTGCTGGGAGGGATTGGGGGCAGGAGGAGAAGGGGATGACAGAGGATGAGATGGTTGGATGGCATCACCGACTCGATGGACATGAGTTTGAGTAAGCTCTGGGAGTTGGTGATGGACAGAGAGGCCTGGTGTGCTGCAGTCCACGGTTCACAAAGAGTCATACATGACTGAGTGACTGAACTGAACTAAACTGATGCATAACTTATTGTTAGTTGGAAAGGTGAAAAAATCAGCAGTCATTCTGTTAATTCAACTGATTTTTATTGATCTACAATCACGTAGATCTTCCAAGTACTGGCAAATATAACACTGAACAGAACAGGTAAAGCACCTACTTTTAGGGACAAAGGCAGATAAAACAAGTGAAGCTTAAGCATCAGGACCCTCACTTCAGGCCTGTTTCCATGTATTCACCTCTTACATTTTTAGTACATGTGTGAAAGTTCAGATCATTTTCTCCTTCATACCCTAACATATTTCAACAAAGACATCAACAACAAACTGGTTGATAAATGTCATCAGTTCAAAAAGTTTCTAGGTTAATCCCTGTAAAAGAAAATTTGAAGTGCCTTGAAATATTATAGCTCCTGTATCATACCGGGGGGCTTCCCTGCTGGCTCAGATGGTAAAGAATCTGCCGGCAATGCAGGTGACCCGGGTTTGATCCCTGGGTTGGGAAGATCCCCAGGAGGAGGAAATGACAACTCATTCCAGTATTCTTGCCTGGAGAATCCCATGGACTGAGGAGCCTGATGGGCTACAGTCGTTGGGGTCACAAAGAGTCAGATGACTGAGTAACTAGTGCATGCATACACGCACACACACACAAGATACTGGATAATAATCCTGAATATTTACCTGACATACAAATAAGGTATTATGGAAATGAAAGAAACTTTTTTAACTGTAAATAATAATAATTTTAAACCTTCAATTTACCATGCCCAAAAAAATGAAATACTTTTTAAAGAATACAATTTCACACAGTTATCAAGTGAAGAGGTGATCAAAAGATGCAGAGCCAAGGCAAAAGATATTACAGGAATATGTCAGGCAATCAGTAAAATGTATGGTTTTTTAAAATATTTTTCAGTTTTTAAAACTAGCTTGCTAGGATTACTTTTCTTATTATAAATAGGTATTTAATTTTATATCTGAATGTGTTCTACAATTTTTAAATTTTTTCCTATGGAGACATTCTGCCTCAAATTGTTGAAGTGTCAACCCCTATAAAACTTAACTCTTCAAATATAGATTCTAATAAGGTTGGCAGACAAATGAAAAAGATAAATATTTGTGTATAACATATGAGATAAAGCTCTATTAAGAAAAAAAATAGCACTGTAAGGGGATCTGAAAATGCTGCGCAGCTAGTGGGAAATGGAAAGTTATTTTTAACTTGGGATTATATTATGTCTTTTGCTATATAACAAATTACCATACCTAGGGCAATTTAATATACATTTATTGCCTTATCATTTGGGTGAGTCAGGAATTTGGGCATGGCTTCACTGGGATCCTCTGCTTCAGAATCTCTCATAAGACTGCAGTCAAAGGTGTTGGCTTAAGGGGCAGGGGTCTCATCTGAATGCTTAACTGAGGAAGGATCCACTTCTGCTCATTTTTAATTGTTGGCAGAATTAATCTTGTCTGGGGCTGTTAACCGAGTGCCTCAATTCCCCATTGGTTCTCAGCTGAAGGCTGCCTTCTATTCCTTGCCCTCTGGGGCTCTCTATTTTGTCAACAAATGATAACATCTGCTAGCAAGATAGAAGTTATAATTCTATGTCATGTAAATACGAAAGTAATACTCTATGATATTTGATTCTACATTTCAAATCTTCATCTCAGTTGGTTTGGAGTCACAGATCCTGCCCTCATGGGAAGAGGATCACACCAAAGCGCAGACAGCAGGAGATGGGGCCCACTGGGGACCTGCTGACCACCACAGGTGATGAAGAAAGGCAGCTCTGATACACTGATGTTTGATGCAGAAACAGGAAGCTCTCTGGGAACAGGGTTCCACGCAGAAGGGACAAAACAAAAGGACAAATGTCAGGGTGAGTTTAAGGAAGAGCCAGGTGAGTGAGCTAAAAAGATAGGGTAGGAGGTGAGGTCAGACAGGATGGGGAGACAACGATTATGTAACTATTGAGACAAAGCTTACACAGGAGAACAGTATAACATTTCAAGATAGTACATCACAATAAGAGATGCAAATGGTGAGTTAGAAGAAGAGTGAGCAGGCTAAAATGATAGGGGAAAACCAAAAGTCTATAGAGAAATGGCCTGTGAACAGAGATGTAACAAAAGAAAAACTAACTTCAGTTGTGTCTGCTGTCTCCATACATGGCCTCGAGATGTGTCAGGCCTCTCGTGTTAATGAGCAAGCTATTCCACAGGCTCTGACTTGCTAAATGGACACAAATGCTGTTCTGAGGAGGGAAAGGAAGATACAGGAGTTTCTCCTTTCACATAAAAGGAGTTTAATGTTAAAATAGAAAGTGAATTGATGAGCTGGTACCCCAGTACTTCACCCCATCCTCTCGGCCACTGGGAGCCAGTGAGTCTGCCAAATAGCAGCTCATCCTCCAACATCATTGTGAAAAAAAGAGAATTTATTGAGTTGTTAGGAAGCGCTAAGTCATAATAAACGGACTTAAGAAGCAATTGCTATAGACTTTTGAAGATGTTGATTGCCTGCAAGGTCAAGAATTGTAAAAGGGCATCAAAATCACCTAACAATGTGCCACAATACTCTGATACTTGATATGTTTGCTTTGTCACAAAAAAATGACTTGTATTTTTTTGTACAATATATGAACTTTAAAAGATATAAACTTGAATTAGTATATATCTGTTTTGTATATGTGCATCTGTATATGACAGGCTTGTCTTTGAAATACAGCATAGAAAACTGAAAATGTCTGATATCAATATAATCCTATTCTCCCCAGTCTTTGTCTGCTATAGTTGCTGCCAAAACAAGATACACCTGAATGGGTGGCTTTAACAACAGGAATTTATTTTCTCAAGGTTCTGGAGATCGTATTAATATTCCAAGATCAAGGGACCCTTAGGGTTGGTTTCTGGTGATGCCGCTCTTCCTGGCTTGTAGACTTCTGGCTGCATCCTCATGTGACCTTTCCTCTGTATGTACATGGAGAATGAGAGATCCAGTGTCTCTTCCTCTTCTTAAATGAACACCCGTCCTATAAAATTAGGTTCCCACCTTTATGATCTCTTTTAACCCAATTATTGGCTGGGATGGATGGTGCAGTGCCTGCTGTAGCAAACTCTGCTAAGTCGCTTCAGTCGTGTCTAACTCCTTGTGACCCCGTGGACTGTAGCCCACCAGGCTCATCTGTCCATGGAATTTTCCAAGAACATTGGAGTGGGTTGCCATTTCCTACTCCAGGGGATCTTCCCGACCCAGAAATTGAACCTGCATCTCCTGTGGCTCCCGTATTGCAGGCAGATTCTTTACCACTGAGCCACCCAGGAAGCCCAACCCAATTGTTAATGCCTCCTTAAAGGTCCTATCTTCATATATAGTTACATTAGGAATTAGGGTTTCAATGTGGGAATCTGAGGAAGATACAACTCATCCATAACACCCCCTAAAACTTAACTGCATAGTGATACATTCATTTCTGCAGGGAGGTGATACACATATTTTTTTTAATATGAATGCAGAGTAATTCGGAGAAGGCAATGGCAACCCACTCCAGTGTTCTTGCCTGGAGAATCCCAGGGACGGGGGAGCCTGCTGGGCTGCCGTCTATGGGGTCGCACAGAGTCGGACACGACTGAAGCGACTTAGCAGCAGCAGCAGAGTAATTATCACATAAATTAATTACGTGCACACACCATTGAAAAAAAAGTAGCCATAAAATTACAAAGCAGAACAAATTATGAAATCATGGCCCAGACATCAGCTGAAGCCCCTTTGCTTCTTAAAATTGAAAGATACTTCTTTTGAATCCCTATTCCACCCTAGTAGGAAAATACATTGCTCCCCTAAGATTTGTCTGAACCCCCAGGAGACATCCATTTTCATTATCATTCAGTCCTCAGTATACAGACCGGGGAGTGTTTCTTCTCTACTCTGACAGGCCTGCTCTTTGGTTTTATCCTATGTACAAGCAAATACATTAGCCCATTGCCGTTTCATGGACGCCGACAGATGACATGAGATTCCTGAGTTAGAGAGCAAGGACTATTACTCACAGCATGCAGGCAGTGCGAGCATGTTTACACCAGTTCCCCTTGTGCTTCCCCATGAAGGCTCACAAGGGCCACGGGAGGGGGTCCAAACGGAAGCCTGCACACTCAGTAGGCTGCATTATGAGAGAGGAAAAGTAAATTTGGTGACCTGCTGTTTTACAGCAAGAAGTCAGCACACCCATTTTTTTTGTCCTGGAGAGTGAGATTGCCTCGCCCTCAAGGCTTCTCTCTACAAACACAACCCAGGCAGACCTCTGTCTGGACTTTGCATTGCTGGCAGATCCACTGTATTGAGTTGAATGGTAGTCCCCCCAAAGATATTTCTACATCCCAGTCTCTCAAATCTGTGAATATTACCGTATATAGACTGAGAGGCTTTGAACCTGAGGCTTTGAAGATTGCCTCAGGAGGATGTTGGTAGGAACATGAACATCAAAGCCACTTGCAGTGAGGGCTCAGAAGGAAATGAGGAACATGTTGCTGGAGACTGGAGGAAAGGTGAGCCCGGTTTTATAGTGGCAGAAAGTTTGGTCTGATTGTGTCCTCCTGTTGTGTGGGAAGTTTTCAAGCAATGAACTTAGACATTTAGCTGAGGAGATTTCTGAGCAAAATGTTGAAGGGGCAGCCTGCATTTTCCCTCGTTGAATGTAGTGAAGTGCAAGAGAAAAGATAAATTGAGGAAAGTATTAAACAAAAAAGAACAGCACTGGATTTCCCTGGTGGTCCAGTGGTTAAGAATCCACCAGCCAATGCTGGAGACACGGGTTCGATCCCTGTTCAGGAAGATTCCGCATGCAGCAGGGCGACTAAGCCTGAGCCACAATTACTGAGACTGTGTGCCTCAGCCTCGGAAGCCTGTGCACTCTAGATCCCATGCTCCACAACAAGAGAAGCCACCGCCACAAAAAGGCTGCACACCACAACGAGAGAGTAGCCCCTGCTCGCTGCAACTAGAGAAAGGCCGCACAGCAATGAAGACCCAGAGCAGCCAAAAATTAATTCATTAATTAATTTTAAAAAAGAACAGTACTTAATTATTTAAGAAATTCTCAGCCTATATCCATAGTTGTTTTAAAAAGCAAACGTTAGGAGACTGATTGTTAGGAGAGAATGCTCTGAAGAGAAGGCCAAGGGTGTGGTAGGAAAATGTTTTGCTGAATGGATTCGGCGTGTGATTCCTGGATCCTCTCAACCATCTCACAGAGGCCAGGAAGTGAGAAAGAGTTATCCAGGAAAGGTCTGTGGAGAGCCCTCTTGTCTAATGGCACAGATCCCCATGACATATACAAGAGACCTACAAGGTTTACAGAAATGTTGTCTCAGCAGAAATGCTACTCTCAGACTGAAGGGGAAAGAGAAGCAGAGGCTAGTAGAGCTATTGCAGGCCCAGAGGATGGAGCCTTGACTAATAGAGGGTTATTTTCAGACCTTAAAACCTAATAGAATTTGACCTGCTATGTTAAACTTTCTTGGTACCATTGACCCCTTTATTCCTTCGAATCTCTCCTTTTAAATGGAAAGTTCTATCACATATTTTTACACCATCCTTTTTCAGATGCAGAGAACTTATTTTTGAGGTTAATAGACGCCCAGATTGGGAGAAATCTACCCTAAGATAGACCATACCTGGAGTTTCACCCATCCCTGATCTAGATGAAAGAGTTTCTCCTGGACTCTTCAGCCCAGTTCTGCTGGGAACCTTTGCTGTCCCCTAAGAGAGGTTCTCTATATCTTGGTGACAGCTGCACCTTTCTGCTGTCCTTGCAATGCTCAGCTCACTGCCCTGTGCCCCTGCTTCCGCCAATACCTCTGCAGCTTCTGAGGACCAGTCCACCAGGCATAGGGTAGAGGTGTGCTCCATACCCTCAGAGCAGTGACACCCTGTGCTGACACTTTAACAGAGATGCAGGCCTTGGAGTTCATGTGCATGAGTAATGTGGATTTTATTTTTTATTGAGATATAATTGACATATAATATTAGCTTCAAGTGTACAGTGCAGTGATTTTTAAAAAAATTTTGATTGGCGTATACTTGACTTGTAGTGTTATGTTTCTTTGTTACAGCAAAGTAAATCAGTTATGCAAATATACATATATTTTTTTCAGGTTCTTTTTCATATAGGTTATTACAGAACATAGAGTAGAGTTCCCTGTGCCGTACAGTGAGTCCTTATTAGGTGTCTGTTTTATATATAGTCGTATTTATATGTTGGTGCTTCCCAGGTAGCACTAGTGGTAAAGAACCTGCCTGCCCTGCAGGACCCAGGTTTGATCCCTGGGTCGGGAAGATCCCCTAGAGGTAGGGCACAGCAACCCACTCCAGTACTCTTGCCTGGAAATCCCATGTTCAGAGAAGCCTGGTGGGCTATAGTCCTTAGGGTTGCAAAAAGTCAGACACAACTGAAGCAACTTAGCACAGCATAGCAAAGCACAGTGTGTATAAATTAATCCAAATCT
This sequence comes from Capra hircus, assembly GCF_001704415.2. Taxonomy (NCBI): domain Eukaryota; kingdom Metazoa; phylum Chordata; class Mammalia; order Artiodactyla; family Bovidae; genus Capra; species Capra hircus. The sequence continues at coordinate 26,110,782 of NC_030827.1, read as the reverse complement.
CCCAATTTATCACTACCCCCCCGCCACATTTTCTTTGGTAACTGTAAGTTTGATTTTGAGATCTGTGAGTTGTTTCTGTTTTGTAAATAAGTTTATTTGTATCATTTTTATTAAATTCCGTATATAAGTACCATCATATGATATTTGCCTTTCTCTGTCAGACTTACTTCACTTGTATGATAATCTCTGGGTCCATCCATATTGCTACAAATGACAGTTATTTTATTCTTTTTATGGCTGAGTAAATATTCCATTGTATGTAAGTATCACATTTTCTTCATTCATTCATCTGTCAGTGGATGTTTAGATTGTTTTCATGTCTTGAAAATTGTAAATAGTACTGCAGTGAACATTGGGGTGTGTGTATCATTTTGAATTATGATTTTCTCAGGGATATATGCCCAGAAATGGGATCATTGCATCATATGATAGTTATGGTAGTTCTAATTTTAGTTTTCTAAGGAACCTCCATAGTGTTCTCTATAGTGGTTGTACCAATTTACATTCCCAACAACAGTCTCGGAGGGTTTCCTTTCCTCCGCGTCCTCTCCAGATAGTTGTTTGTGGATTTTTTGATGATGGACATTCTGATTGATATGATGCTGCCGCTAAGTCGCTTCAGTCGTGTCCGACTCTGTGCGGCCCCATAGACAGCAGTCCACCAGGCTCCCCAGTCCCTGGGATTCTCCAGGCAAGAACACTGGAGTGGGTTGCCATTTCCTTCTCCAATGCAGGAAAATGAAAAGTGAAAGTGAAGTCCCTCAGTCATGTCCGAGTCAGCGACCCCATGGACTGTAGCCTACCAGGCTCCTCCATCCCTGGGATTTTCCAGGCAAGAGTACTGGAGTAGATTGCCTTCTCTGACTGATACGATACCTCATTGTAATTTTGATTTGCATTTCTCTAATAATTAGTGGATGTTTAGCATCTTTTCATATGTTTTTTGATTATCTTCTTTGGAAGATATATCTTCTTTAGAGAAATGTCTGTTTCGATCTTCCCATTTTTTGACTCAGTTGTTTTCAACACAGTGATTTGATACATGTATATTTGCCAAATGGTTGCCACAGTAAGTCTAGTTAACATCTATTGTTGTTGTTGTTGTTTAATCACTAAGTTATGTCCGACTCTTTGCAACCTCATGGACTGTAGCCTGCCAGGCTCCTCTGTCCATGGGATTTCCCAGGCAAGAGTACTGGAGTGGGTTGCCGTTGCCTCCTCCAGGGGATTTTCCCAACCCACGGATTGAACCCACATCTCCTGAATTGCAGGTGGATTCTTTACTGCTGGTCCACCAGGGAAGCTCTCTTACCACAGTAATTATATATTTTTCTTCTCGTGATAATAACTTTTAAGGTCTATTCCCTTATACATTTTCAAACAGACAATACAGTATTATTAACTATAGTAACCAAGCTGTACCTTACATCCCCTTGACTTATTTTATATCTGAAAGAGTTCTTATATTTTTGTTAACTCTTTAACAGAGGTATTTCCTCTCCTCAAATACCAGCATGCATCTGTGGAATGGGCCAGAATGCCTTAAGAAAGTCCTAATTTAAAATACTCCTCTCTGTCCAATTCTATCTCTTGCTTTTGGTCTTAAATCTGTTAAATTGAATTTTTCCCTTTATCTCTCTGGATCTTTTTGCAAATGAATATCTTCCATGAAAAGCCAGCCCCACCTGCCCTTTAACATATATTCTTAAATTTTGCAATAGCTACACAAATTACTGTCCTCCTTCTACTGCAAATATTTGTCATTAAGCTCTGACAATGATATAGACGTCGACACTTCCCCCCAAAGTTTTGCTGCCAAATATAGAATGACATGTTTTGTTTAATACATTTATTTCTGCCCTTTTTTTCAAAAGATTTTTTTCTTTCTGAGCCTCACTACATTTTGAGAACAAAACTGGGTTAACTATATCTCATCTGTAACCTTATAACTTAAAATCAGCTTTCAGAATAAAGTGGGAGAATGAACTCCATATTTGCTGAAACTAATTCTTAAATTATTAAAGTTTCCCAGAAATCTATTTCAGAGATGAGCAGGAACTCTCTAGACAGGAGGTGCTATAAAATTTTTAAATGAGTGGAAGAAAATAGAAGTTTGCATTAATCAATGTGTGCTTAACAATCTGGTTTGCCTGTGGATATTAAAATGACAACAAGCCAGGTTATAATCAAGAATGAAAGGCCCCCTTTAATTGTGAACAGAGAGGAAATTAGTTAACCGTCCAGGACCACGCATTGCTTATTTTTACAGTAAGGATGGGTGAGATTCACTGAATACTTGGGCTTGGTTACTGTCAACAAATACACAACAAATACACACTACCTTGGATAAGTACTTCCTGCATTCACAAGCATACACATGAGGACCGGAGGGAAGAGTTACACTCTGGGTAATGACATGACCTTGAAACGCGCTGCATCTAATACAGACCTGGAAAGTATAAATCAATAATCTGTGACTTGCTGGGCCACTTTTTTCCTGTCCCCGTTCTCTTCTCTTTCATGTCCCCATAGTATTCAGCAGGATGCTCCTTAGGCCTCGAAAGACCTTGGTCTTCCTCTTTGTGTAGTGAATTCCAGCTCATCCTCTAAGGTCCGTATAGATTGCCACCTCTTCTATGAATGAAGCCTTCAAATTTAGATTTATCCTCTTCTTAACTCTTGGGTCACAGTTCTTTGTACCTTTCTGAAATTTAGTACTTATCCCATGATAATATAATTTTTTATTTCTTATTCCAGTTACAAGAATGGAAGCTCAATGACAGCAGAGGTCTTATCTGTTTGGTTCATTGCTTCTGTCACTAGGTCAGTTCAGTCGCTCAGTCGTGTCGAACTCTTTGCGACCCCATGGACTACAGCACCCCAGGCCTCCCTGTCCATCACCAACTCCTAGAGTTTACTCAAACTCATGTCCATTGAGTCAGTGATGCCATCCAACCGTCTCATCCTCTGTTTTCTCCTCCTCCCACCTTCAATCTTTCCCAGGATCAGGGTCTTTTCAAATTAGTCAATTCTTCACATCAGGTGGCCAAAGTAGTGGAGCTTCAGCTTCAACGTCAGTCCTTCTAATGAACACTCAGGACTGATTTCCTTTAGGATGGACTGGTTGGATCTCCTCACAGTCCAAGGGACTCTCAAGAGTCTTCTCCAATACCACACTTCAAAAGCATCAATTCTTCAGCACTCAGGTTTCATTACAGTCCAACTCTCACATCCATACATGACCACTGGAAAAACCATAGCCTTGACTAGACGGACCTTTGTTGGCAAAGTAATGTCTCTGTTTTTAATATGCTGTCTAGGTTGGTCATAACTTTTCTTCCAAGGAGCAAGTGTCTTTTAATTTCATGGCTACAGTCACTATCTGCAGTGATTTTGAAGCCCAAGAAAATAAAGTCTCACTGTTTCCATTGTTTCTCCATCTATTTGCCATGAAGTGATGGGACTGGATGTCAAGATCTTAGTGTTTTGAATGTTGAGTTTTAAGCCAACTTTTTCACTCTTCTCTTTCACTTTCATCAACAGGCTCTTTAGTTCTTCTTCACTTTCTGCTGTAAAGATGGTGTTACCTGCGTGTCTGAGGTTATTGATATTTCTCCTGGCAATCTTGACTGCAGCTGGTGCTTCATCCAGCCCAACATTTTGCATGATATATTCTGCACATAAGTTAAAAAGCTTCTGTCCCCAAGACTTAGGAAAATGCCTAGCACAAAGGAATTGGAGAAATATTTTTGAATGATTCATTTCTTAGCATATGGGCATGTTTAGGATGTAAGGAAACAGGATGAACCAAGTAGGTTGTCATTTTCCATATGATTCAGTTAAGTTATGACAGACATAGGAACACATTACTGTAAGCAGTGGGATTGTAAAGAGGAAATAGACATTGAATTAGAATACTTACATTAAATTTGTAAAAGCTAATTAGCCATCATAGGCTAAGTGTGAAATGGTGACATAGTGAGTTGTAAATATATATGTGAAAAAATAAGTATAGAGAACAGAGAGACTTAATCAAAAGGGGCAGGCTCTTCAGGGAGGGATTGATGTATCAGGTAAGAAGAGATTTAGGATCAGTGGGATGAAGGCATTGTGATGGAGAAGATCATGTTTTGTGAGAAAAATGAGCAGACTATTTATGAATAGAAATTCTGGACTATAAGCTTGACATGATGAGCCAGACCAAGACTCAGATCTCAGCCACCAACTGAGTGACAGTGAGCAAGAAAGGTGTCTAACCTCTAATAACCTCCCTAGTTTTGCTGTTTCACAGTGTTGTTGTGGGGATCAAATGAATCAAGATGATTCTGATGTAGGCAGACCAACATAAGCATTAAGAAATAGTAGGCTACACGTGGGAATATACATTATGGTTTATATATTGGAAAAAATATTAGAAGGAAATAGTATATCCAAATTACCTGTACTTGCATTAGAATGATATGATTATGAATTATCTTCTCTTAATTTTGCCTATATTCATATAGGCAAAATTGATGATATATCCATATTGTCATCAAATAACATATATTCATTAAAAATTTACTTCATACAACAAATATTATCCTAGGTGCTGAGAAAATAAGAGTGAATAAAAGAAATAAGGTCTGGACTCTTAAGTCGCTTAGGTTTTACTAGGCAAGCAGAGACAAAACAGTGCAGATACACAAGATCGTTTCGGATGGTAAGTGCAGTGATAGTAGCATGATGATCGAGGAGGACGTAAACTGGTAGGTGAGTCAGGGGCAGTCTCTACAAGGATAGCAGAGACCTATCTGAGCAAAGATCTGAATGATGGATAGATGGCAGGACATAAATACTGAGTTGAGAAGACTGCTCTAGGCAGTGGGTCTGGATGCTCCAAAGGCCATAAGCAGAGTGAACTGGATGTGTTCAAGGGACAGAAGGAGAGCCATTGTGGCTGGAATACAGTGATTGGAGAGGGTGGTGAAAAGTGAAAGTCACCAGATACATAGGGGCCAGATCATGAAGGACTTTTGAAACTGTGGTAAGGAAATTAGATTTTATTCACAGACATTGGGGGTATTTTAAGCAGAAAGATGATATGATTTACATTTTAACTAATATTTTATATATGTGTGTAAGATAATCATGATGATGTGATCACTCACCTAGAGCCAGACATCCTGGAATGTGAAGTCAAGTGGGCCTTAGGAAACATCACTACAAACAAAGCTAGTGGAGGTGATGGAATTCCAGTTGAGCTATTTCAAATCCTGAAAGATGATGCTGTGAAAGTGCTGCACTCAATATGCCAGCAAATTTGGAAAACTCAGCAGTGGCCACGGGACTGGAAAAACTCAGTTCTCATTCCAATCCCAAAGAAAGGCAATGCCAAAGAATGCTCAAACTACCGCACAATTGCACTCATCTCACACGCTACTAAAGTAATGCTCAAAATTCTCCAAGCCAGGCTTCAGCAATACGTGAACCGTGAACTTCCAGATGTTCAAGCTGGTTATAGAAAAGGCAGAGGAACCAGACATCAAATTGCCAACATCCACTGAATCATGGAAAAAGCAAGAGAGTTCCAGAAAAACATCTACTTCTGCTTTATTGACTATGCCAAAGCCTTTGACTGTGTAGATCACAATAAACTGTGGAAAATTCTGAAAGAGATGGCAATACCAGACCACCTGACCTGCCTCTTGAGAAACCTATATACAGGTCAGGAAGTAGCAGTTAGAACTGGACATGGAACAACAGACTGGTTCCAAATAGGAAAAGGAGTATGTAAAGGCTGTATATCGTCACTCTGCTTATTTAACTTATGTGCAGAGTACATCATTAGAAAGAATGGGCTGGATGAAGCACAAGCTGGAATCAAGATTGCTGGGAGAAATATCAATAACCTCAGATATGCAGATGACACCACCCTTATGGTACAAAGTGAAGAAGAACTAAGGAACCTCTTGATGAAAGTGAAAAAGGAGAGTGAAAAGTTTTAAGTGTTGGCTTAAAACTCAACATTCAGAAAATGAAGATCATGGCATCTGGTGCCATCACTTTATGGCAAATAGTTGGGGAAACAGTGTAAACAGTGGCAGACTTTATTTTTCTGGGCTCCAAATCACTGCAGATGGTGATTACAGCCATGAAAGTAAAAGACCCTTACTCCTTGGAAGGAAAGTTATGACCAACCTAGATAGCATATTAAAAAGCAGAGACATTACTTTGTCAACAAAGGTCCATCTAGTCAAGGCTATGGTTTTTCCAGTAGTCATGTATGGATGTGAGAGTTGAATTATAAAGAAAGCTGAGGGCCAAAGAATTGATGCTTTTGAACTGTGGTATTGGAGAAGACTCTTGGGAGTCCCTTGGACTGCAAGGAGATCCAACCAGTCCATCCTAAAGGAAATCAGTCCTGGGTGTAGAAGGATTGATGTTGAAGCCGGAGCTCCAATACTTTGGCCACCTGATGCAAAGAGCTGACTCATTTGAAAAGACCCTGATGCTAGGAAAGATTGAGGGCAGGAGGAGAAGGGGATGACAGAGGATGAGATGGTTGGATGTCATCACAGACTCAATAGACATGAGTTTGGGTAGACTCTGGGAGTTGGTGATGGACAGGGAGGCCTGGGGCGCTGTAGTCCATGGGGTTGCAAAGAGTCAGACACGACTGAGTGACTAAAGTGAACTGAACTGATACATGTTCATGTATATATGTATATACATAGTATATATATATGTATATGCACACATATATGTATATATATGTAGTAAAATCTAACTGCTAGGTGATAAAATGTAGCCTATCATGATTTCATGTTATGACATGATCTGCCAATGTCTAATTAATGGGGAGAAAATGAGGTTATTTCATATATATATATCCATATGCGGCTTTTCAAGCATTATATATTTTAAAGGGGGACAGTTTGCATTACCTCCCCAAACTTTTACTGATTTGTTAGATAATTTGTAACATATTTAAATAAGATTTACTGAGTTCTGTACTATGGGGCAAAGTTAAGCTCTTGATTGGAAACACCAGTATTCTGAATGTCAGTTCTGGTTCTCTGCTTCCAATACTGTGTTATTTTCACTTGCATTTAATTTCCTGAAAAGGATAGTGGAGTGGTGTATTTGAAAAAATGATACTAAAGAGAAAATTTGCAAATGTAAAGCTGTGTAGTGCTTGCTTTAGAGTGTTTGAAAATTATTTGTCCTTCTCTTTCTGACAGCACATTATTTCTAAAAAAAAAAAAAAAAAGCCAATAATGAGCTGTGTACTTTTGAGTGAACACACCTATGGTGGAATGATTTTGGCATGTGAAGAGGGACATCAACTACTTTCATTCCCCAAAGCTTCATTACTGACCTCGTTATTCCTTTGGAGCACATTTCTGAATCTGCTCCCGAAGTACAGGGGCATAATAGGAGAGCCAGCCCTTTTCCTCCATCCTGTCAATGCCGGAAACAATAATGCACTTTCAGTGTTGCCCAGAAAGTAGAGTATTCCTTTGTGAAGACACATAGTTTTCAGTTGACAGTTGACATAGTTGATGTCAGTTTTGAAGGACTCACATTGCCTTCAGTGTCTGCAAAGATAACTGCTGATCTCAAACAGCTTGAAGCCTGTTCCCATCTCTATGCACTAAGTCGATTCAGTCATGTCTGACTCTTTGCAGCCCCATGGACTGTAGCCCACCAGGCTCCTCTGTCCATGGGGCTTCTCCAGGCAAGAATACTGGAGTGGGTTGCCATTTCCTTCTCCAGGGGATCTTCCCAACCCAGGAATCAAACCCACGTGTCTTATATTTCCTGTACTGGCAGGCGGGTTCTTTACCACTAGCGCCACCTGGGAAACCCCATCCCATCTCTGTGAAGAACATTAATGTCCACACTACCTTCTTTCTCCAGAATGCAGTACAGCCAGTGTCAATGTCATCAGTGTCAGAGAGGCTGGTCTTCATTACCCCCTCTTTTCCCTCTTTTCTTTCCATCAAAAACAAGGTTTTTCAAAAAGATCTATCCAGGTTTTATCCTATCAGGGCCTTTGTTGTTTTTGAAAGTGAATATTGTTTCTCAAGTATTCAGAAAGAAACATCAAAAAGCAAAACCACTTCTGTAGTTCCTGCTGGAATAAAACACATGACCCCTTTCCCTACATTTTCATCCTCAAAAGTGATCCCTTCTGAAAGAAATGAAACAATTTTCAAGCAGCTGTGTGGTTTTTTTAACCTCCTTTGATGTAGTCAGCAATGTTTTTCCAGCGGACATTTCATATATAGTTCATGTCAAGATTTTCAGGAGAAATAGAAGATAACCCTCTGACCCTGCCTTCGGGTGGCTTAGAGTCTTCTTGCATTAGGAAGGACAAATAGAACCAGAGTTACTTAAGAATCTGTAAAGGTAATATGTGGTTTAAGAGTTCAGGCTCTTCAATCAGACAGCCTTATCCTGGCCTTCCCTTTTGACTTTCTACCTGTATTTCCAACAACTTCAGAAATTTCTGCAAAGCAAGTATAATAATAGCAATCATATTCTAGAGTTGCCATGAGGCCAAATGAAATAGTGAATCGTGCACATAACGTATTCAGCTTGCTTCCAGGGCCTCAAATTAATACTCAAAACTCTTGGTAAACATTGATGGAGAATAATTATTATTTCAACCAGTTTTTTTTTAAGTGGCCTTTGAGAATTATATTACAACCTTATATTCACAAAAGGTAAATATGGACTGTTTTCATTTTTCTCTAATAGGCATTTTGAACTGTTGTGTGGCATACAACGTTGGTCTCCCAAAAGCAAAGATATTTTCTGGTCCTTCAAGTGAACAGTTTGGCTATGCAGTGCAGCAGTTTATAAATCCAAAAGGCAACTGGTAAGAACATTCTTTATCTTTTCAGTAAAGTCATTAAATAAATTTAATATTTGACTACAATTGCTTGTTCAGATTGATGCATGAAAATGTTATTAATTGGTAGCCCTCAAATATCCTTAAATGAAGAATTTTTCTTTCAGACTTGGTAAATATCAGATTGATAATTAATGGAATGACTTAAAAGTACTTTTAAAAAAAAACCTAGATAGAAAGTTTTCTCTAAATATTCCTTTGTGAATTCATAATACCAGATTTTGACCATTTGATGATAGATAAACAGATAGACAGGTAGGTAGATGGACAGATTTGTCTTCCTTCCTTACTCTGTAAACTGGTATCCATTAGGTTTTATAAGTGTTCTACTAGCTAGCGCTACCTCTGGACCATTTCTAGATGGCAGAATTGTTCCCTACATTTTCTCCTTCAGCAAAGCTTTGTCTACTGGCTTCATTTAAAGTCAGCATTCCCTACTCCAGGTGACCAAGGGTCCCTGCAAACATTCATGCTCCCTGTTGCAGCAGAAAACTCCAGGCAGATCCTGACTCATTTAGAGCTTTTTCTGATGATTAAATAGGCAGTTATTAGCTTATCAAATAAGGGCTATAATTTATACCCCTTTTCCTTCATGAACTTATGTCTGGTGCTCTAAAAACGTGGAATTCAAACAAACATTCAGGATCCCAATGATTGACATTTTGGTGTGTGCCTATCTGTACGGTAGGGAAACAAAATGAAATGATACTCAAGAGCGCAGTATGTTTGTAAAGGCATCGTAGAGGAGGTGAATCATGAGCTGGGTCTTAAGAGTGGAGGTGAACAAGCAGGAGAAGAGTATTAACTCGTTCCTGCTTCAGAGCTTTGGTGCACTGCTTTTCTCCTGGAAGGGGCTGTCTTCCCAAGATTTTGGCTCTTATCTCTCGGTTTCAACTCAAATGCCTCCTTTTCAAAGAGACCTTTCAGAACCAACCTGTCTGAATTAGCACTTCACAACCACTTCAGTCGTCTCTAGCCTTCTATTTTCTGAATAGCCATTGTTACTGTCTGAAATTATCTTTATGTGTTTGTACACCCATGACCCATCTTCTTCTCTGTCTCTGAGTGTAGGCACCTTGTTTTGGGCACTGGTGTGTGCTCAGAACCCAGAGTGGCAGCTGCTGTGGAGTAGAGGGTCAGTAATTATTTTCTTGATTACCGAATGAAAGTCCTAGTTCTATTGGTTCACTCAAGGTAGTCTACAAAGTGATGTCTTGTAGACCGACTGACATAGAAGCTGAACAAGACCTTCAGACGAGTTCTGATGGTCCACTTTGTAAGCTTGGCCTTGCTGAGGACAACCTGGCATTAAACTTGAGGTGATTCTTTTTAAGTAGCAGTTTTTCTGGGGCAGAGAAAGAGCCACCATCAGCAATAGATGCTATTAGAGATGTCAAGGATTGCTGGCAGCTCAGCCACTGGCCACTTTGTGGGTTGGAAGTTACCCAAAGACAGAGGTGACAGAGATCTAGCAGGCAGAGTGCTGGCCAAGTGGGCCCTGTCTCCTTTCTCTCTCCAGGATTCCCTTTAAGTGCAGAAAGCATTGCTAGAAGACAAACACATTCCAGGGAGCTCTGCTCAATACTAGGTCATAACCTGAATGGGAAAAGAATTTGAAAAAGAATAGATGTATGCATATGTATAAATGAATCACTTTGCTGGACACCTGAAACTAACATAACATTGCTAACCAACTGTACTCCAATATAAAATAAAAATCTTTAAAAAGACAAATGTATTAATTTGTGGTGAGAATCTGGTGCTGACAGGGTTGTTTCAAAACCAAGGACACCAGACATTTCTAAATCCTGCCTTGACCTTCTCAGGACATTACAGAAAGATACATCAACACAGAGCTTTCTGTTAAGATGTATGGTAAGGCTTATCAAGGACTTCTTTCCTCAAGCCTAGTATAACCACCAGCTGGTATGTGCATACCCCACCCCCAGGAAGCAGAGAAGGGGAGGTCTTACCTGGGGGCTACACCCTGTGGGGGTGTGAAGCAGGAAGAAAAGAGAACATAAGCTGGCCTGACATGCTAGCCTAGGTCACTCCCTGATCTGGCCTCCTAACATCCAAGTCATGGATGTGATCTAATGCACCACAGGCTGGATGCTATATGAGGGGCAGAAAGTATAAAGCATGGTCCTTGACTTTAAGGCGTGTGGAATAGAGTCCGTGAGGAGGATGGATGTGCAGATCAGGCAGCCATGAATAATGCCAGGGGCATAAATGCCAACCCCCATAGTCAACAGCATTTGCGTTCCTCTAGTGCCACTTGCTATATTAACTTACTGTCGAGAGCTCATTTTCCCTTCCTAAGACCTGAGATGCTAGAGGGACAGAATTCCTTCCTGACTTCTCTCACTAGTTGACACCAGCTGGGTTCCTTGCCCAGGGGGCAGGGCTGGGGCAGGATCCAGGTGTGAGTGGGTTTTCCCGCTGCAGTGCTGGGGTGGCCGAGGTTAGGACCAGCAGCTTTCATGACTCTCGGGATCAAGGAAAATACTAGGAAACTTGGAATCCAGAATGGCCTATTTGTTTTGACAGTTGGCACTGTGCCCCTCCCCACTCCTAATTTATGACAATCGCACAGACATTATGGGAGTAGCAGATGTGGGAAAGACTGTTTTAACATTGAGTTTCCTTCTGATATTAATCAAGTTAACTTTGGGCACAGAAAGTGATATTACTATGAATTCCTTTAATAACTATGAGTCTTTTTCCCTTAGACTTTATATATGTAATACTCACACGCATCTCTCTCTATTTTTTTAACTCCCTTACTGTAAAAAGGGAGTACAAAAATAAAGCTGCTGTGCTGGTAGTTTTCTCCTCAGCTCACTTTGGCTTTCTTTACAATCTGTCTTGTTGAACCCAAACTTCATCTCTCGGCTCTTTCCTGCCCTCTGAAAACTCACTTAAAGCTCTAGCCTGAGTTTTCTTAAGTCACACTCTGCTATTTTCAAAGTACAGACTTTATCTGTTCCATATGCCCCATGTTTCTAAGAATGTATTGGCATATTTTGCACAGGGATCTATAAGATTTCAACAAAATGATCATGAATCCTTTGCTGGTTTTATTTATTATACTTTTATTACACTGTGGACTTTTACTTTAAAGACAGTAGTGATATGCTTTGAAAGTTTCTGAAACTTTTTCATGGTCTCTTATGAGCTGGATGATTTTAAAAGCATGATTACCTCCCAAGTAGAGCTCCACAACACTCCTCTTCCTGTAAGTAAAGCTGTGGTCTGTTCTCCCTCCAGTGTAGGCAAAGGGTCACCCTACTTTGGAGCTATCATTTTATATACAGGATGTTCAGATGTGGGTGGTGCAATCCTTATCACAGTTGTACAAAGGACTGTGATACATTTAAAGTCATTTCCTGGAAGCTTGTGGTGATACGTACTGTTTCTGTTTGTCTAATCTGAGGGCCTGTCTCAAGAATCATCTGAACTCATTGTATGACTCAAAAATCTTAGAACACTGCAATCTCTTGTGTGACGAGGACTGTCTGGGATTGAGGGTATTTCCAGTTGTAGAAATGTACTTTCTTGTTGTAGTGAGGACCAGTGCATACTTGCTCTTTAAAAGGAAAAATATAATGAATTGTGTCATGCTCACTCAGTTGCTCAGTCATATCCAACTCTGTGACCCTTTGGAGCCCGCCAGGCTCCTCTCTCTGTGGAGTTTTTTGGCAAGAGTACTAGTGTGGGTTGCCATTTCCTCCTTCAGGGGATCTTCCCAACCCAGGGAAGAGTTTTCTTAAGTCACACTCTGCTATTTCAAGGTACAAACTTTATCTGTTCCATTTGCCCCATGTTTCTAAGAATGTATAGGCATATTTTACACAGGGATCTATAAGATTTTAACAAAATGCTCTTGAGTCCTTTGTTGGGTTTTATTTATTATACTTTTGCATCTCCTGTGTCTCCTGCATTGCAGGTAGATTCTTTGCCACTGAGCCATCAGGGAAGCCCTGAACATATTTCATAGCCAAAAATAAAAACCCTTCCATCTATATATATTATAGATTCTACTTTTTAAGTAAGAAAAATTGTAGTAAAGCATTATGTGTATTATAAATATAACACGGTGTATGAGATACCTCTTATAAGGGAATTTTAGATAAACAATAGAGAAGTAACATTCAGTTCTGCACAAACAGCAATGATTATGTCATATAGTATATTGGCAATATCAATACTAGTAAATTCTTAGCCAACACATAATACTCATGATGACTCTAAGAGTTTTGTCAAATTATTACCCATTTTATAAGTGATAAAGGGGTGAGACTTAGAAAGCTTTGTTAGTCGTCTAAGTTTACAGAGCTAAGAAGTAATAAGCATAGGGTAGATTACTACAAGCAGCTTCCCTGGTGGCTCAGAGGTAAAGAATCCACCTGCAGTGCAGGAGCCACAAGAGACACGTGTTCAATCCCTGAGTCAGGAAGATCCCCTGGAGGAGGGCATAGCAACCCACTCCAGTACTTTTGCCTGGAGAATCCCACAGACCGAGGGGTCTGGTGGGCTACAGTCCATAAAGTCTCAAAGAGTTGGACACGACTGATGTGACTTAGCATGCACACACACAGATTAGTACAGAAATAAGGTGTTCCAAGTGGGCATGTTTTTTCGTGTCCAGGGAAGAACATGGGAGAATGTAATTGGCATTTATAAATAATATTTAAATATAATTTTCATGTGAAGTTTATAAAGTAAGATGAACTTCATTCAGCATTTTGAATTAAAAATTGTTATAAAAAGTGTTACCTGGGATGACAGTTCCCATCTGTCTTTTCATTCTCTGATAGACAGAGATTTGTCAGATGAGCCAAGAGCTAGAACAAAAGGGTTTTTATCCTCAGCTTCCCCACCATCAGCTGGATGACTTTGGAAGAGTAACAGAGCCTCTCTGGATCACAAAGAAAAAGGCATCCTGACCAAACCAGAAGTTTTTAGTGCTTTGTGAGAGAATAAAAGTAAAACACTTCAAAAACTAAACTACTGCGCATATATGAGATACTGTCATTGCTGCTGCTAAGCCGCGTCAGTCGTGTCCGACTCTGTGCAACCCCATAGACGGCAGCCCACCAGGCTCCCCCGTCCCTGAGATTCTCCAGGCAAGAACACTGGAGTGGTTTGCCATTTCCTTCTCCAATGCATGAAAGTGAAAATGAAAGTGAAGTCGCTCAGCTGTGTCCGACTCTTAGTGACCCCAAAACTGCAGCCTACCAGGCTCCTCTGTCCATGGGATTTTCCAGGCAAGAGTACTGGAGTGGGGTGCCATTGAGCTCTGTGTAAACACATTTAGAAGCAAAATCAGGATTTTTAATGACTCGTTCCTCCCCACCTCTGTCCTCAGCCATTTCTCTTCTGTCACGGATTAGCTCCCATGCAATATTAGATTAATTTTGGTCCATTTCTTCTTCTTCCTGGCCAAGAATGCTATTCTGATCCCTTTTCCAAAATAATCATCTTTGTCTTTCATTATACAGCCTTTAGATATCAGCCAACATCATCCTTTATATCTCTTCCTAAAGATAAAATTCTCTTGCTATTAGGTTTTTCTGGCAGTGCCATTTAACATGCTTACTTTGTTTATTCATAAGGTTTGCTTTTATTTTAAATCCATGACATATATATTTCTTTTTGTTCTATTACATTTTAGTTATTTTCACCGACTTCTAACTTAGTCATATTTTTGACTCTACAAAGTCTGACTGTAATATATTCTTGTATTTTTAAGTTTAAAAAACTTACCATTAATATTTTTACGGCTATTTATTATGCTATTGTCATATACTTAAACTAACACTATTACTAGGTCTACAAAGTGGTATGTCTCCTGTCAACAATGACTTTCCCATGGCTGGCAGTAGGGCCAGGGTAGATAGGCAACCAAGTTCCTTTTAGAGCTCCATAGACCACTCCAGTGTTGATTTACCTATCTTTGTCAAACCATAGTTGCTAATTTTTTTCCACTAAGTTAAAATCATCTTTATGGCTACATTTTTTTCAATGATTTGCGTTATATTAGAAAGGGCACTTTAAATATTCCCTGCTCCAACTAACTTCTTCCTTCCCCAGCTCTGGACACAAATTTGTATGTGTATCCGCAAACGGGGTCACACATACATGCCCACCTTTTGTGACTTGCCTGTGGAATAGATCTGCTGAGCCAGAGACTCTGGAGACCTTCAATGATCTGTGAAAATCCTCCGTGCCTCACCGCCTCAGTCAGTTCAGTTCAGTTGCTCAGTCATGTCTGCAGCACACCAGGCCTCCCTGTCCATCACCTACTCCCGGAGTTTTCCCAAACTCATGTCCATTGAGTCGGTGATGCCATCCAGCCCTCTCATCTTCTGTTGTCCCCTCCTCCTCCCGCCTTCAATCTTTCCCGGCATCAGGGTATTTTCAAAAGAATCAGTTTTTCACATCTAGCCTCACTCACCACCTAGTTTTATCATTTTAAGCTTCCCTCTGTGTTAATGCCTGAAGGTCTGTTTTCAGAACAAGTTCATTCATGATGGTGCTGGGACACATACACACTCCCACACACACTCACACACACGTTCCCACCCACCCCCCCTTTCTGGTGGATACTTGTCTGAAACTTTCCATCCACTGACTCTGTCTTAAGAAGGATCTGGTAAATGCTAAGTGGCATAGGTGGGACCTATTTGTTAATTTGGTTAGGACCCAGATGATGGAACCACAGTGATAGCTCCCCTGGAAGGGTTCTAAGCCAGCTTAGTATGACAGAAAGAACTGGAGGTTTGGAGTGAAAGGACATAGGTGCACATCTAGGCTCTGTTGCCAATCAGACTCTTAGAGTTGGATTTCTTTATATGGAAACAGGAATATTTATAATATTTGACCTCACAGGATATTTATAAGGATGAAAGAAGATAATGCACGTTAAAATGTGCCTTATAAACTATAGTTTACAAATATTGTTGCTTTTCCAATTCTTTCCATTGAGAGCTATCTGCTGAAGCATCTATTTAAAAGGTACTGTCTCATGGACTTTGAGACATAAAAATGTGTGACCTTAAAAGCATTCCTTTCCTCCCCACCGGGGCACAAGCATGTGGAATTTATATCGTCACAAGGCATTAAATTGACTGTTTTGGCTTTTGATTTTAACTTCAGGAAAACTTCATGTTGGATGAGTCAGTGTAACAGAATCAGTTTTTATTGATTCATTTGCTTCCAGTGCAAAAGCTGATTTCCAGGGTTTTGTGAGATAAAACTATAATAGGCTTAAGATGTTCTAGCAATAATGGGGTCAGTGGACTCTGCGTCGGGGGACTGAAAGATCTTGAGGATGTAGCCATCCCACTATTTGAGGAAGCAGCCTGGCAGCCAGAGAAGTCTGGGGCAGCATAATGAGGCCAGGAGGCTAAAATTGCCTTGAAACATATGCTAGAGTTTAGCTAGTAAATTATAGTAGCGGTGCTTCCCAACCAAGAGCTAAAAATGAACTCTTACCTGTCTTCTTCCTTCCTAGAGATGGGAAATCGTTCCAGGTGAATTCTTCCCATGACAAACTCCTTTTATGTTCCAAGCAAGTAGCCATATGGAACTCACTGGACTCCTTGTGTTGTCAGTGGCCTGGAACTAAACAGTATTAGGAATAATATTTATAAGCTATAGGCTTTGAAATGCCTCATCTTAATGTGGGTGTTACATTTAGTAGGCTTCTACTGCCAGACAAAACAACTCTGTGGGTGGCTGATAGACATTTCCAACTGAAAATACCTCCCTCTGAACTTCTGAGCTTCCTTTGCTGGAGTCTTGCTCTACTGACCATATCCTCCTTACCTGACAATGGCCACTTGGTTACTTTTAATTCTTGCCGACAACCTTGGGGTTACCCTTTGCTTTGTTTTCATTCAAAAACTAACTTCTCAAGAAATACTGCTGGTCCTACCTTCAAAATAAATTTACAGTATATCGTTACCACCTTGTCACCACCTTCCCTCTGCCAGCCCCACAGGAGCCTGGCATCAGCTCTCGCCTGCATCGTGCCACGTGCCTTCTAAGCGCTTCACGTGCTCCGCCTTCACTCCCATGCAATCATTCTCAACAGAGGAACCTTCAAAATCCTCCTAAAAAGTGTCAGATCGTCTCAGTCCTGTGCTCAAAACCCTCCAGTGGCTTTCTCATATTTCCACTCAGAGGAAAAAACAAGTCCTTACAGTTTCATACAAGGCTCTCTGTGATCCAGGCCCATTACTAACATGACCTCATCTCCCACCACTTCCCCCTCATGCATTCTGTGCCAGCCACAGGGCTTTGCACCTGTTGTTCTCAGAGTCAGGACTTCTCTTCCACCAGAGTCTTAAGATGTTACTCCTTTCCCTCCTTCAACTCTTTACGTAAACGTCACCTCCTCAGTGACACTTTCCTGGCCCTCCTAATAAAGACTGCAACACCCTCCACCCCACACTCTTGACCCTGCCCTCCTCACTTGTCCCACAAAGTACTGATCACCGTTACCATATGTCTTACTTGCTCATTACATTTATTGTCTGTTTTTCCCCCTAGAAGGTAACTTCTGTGAGGCCATAATTTTTTTAATTTTATGTATTTATTAATGTTTATTTATTTTTAGTTGTACTGGGCATGGGCTTTCTAGCAGAGGCAAATGGGGCCACTCTTTGTTGCAGCTTCTCATTTTGATGACTTCTCTTGTCGTGAAGCACAGGCTTTAGGTGCATGGGCTTCAGCAGCTGTAGCACAAGGGCTACAGGCATTCCAGCTCTAGAATGCAGGCTCAGGAGTTGCAGCTCTCCAGCTCTAGAATGCAGGCTCAGGAGTTGTGCAGCGTGGGTATATCTGCTCCATGCATGTGGAATCTTCCCAGACCAGGGATAGAACCCAAGTCCCCTGCATTGGCAGGCAGACTCTTATCCACTGTACCACCAGAGAAGTCTGGGGCCGTAAATTTTTGACTAATTTATAGTCACTAATGTATCCCCAGTGCCTAGAATTGAGTCTGGCACATAGTTTGCCTGGCTAACTATGTACAGCTTCACAGGTTGTACACTGCACAAGGCCCAGGCACACCATTCATGTGGGAATGGAACTCCTTAGAGTTGTACAACATGTCAGTCTCCTAGGGCCTCAAGAAACATGTATTTAATCAAATAAAACATGCTTTGCCCTAGTATTTTAAGTGCACCTCTGTTGGTAATCTCTGGGAAAATATCTAGTATCAAAGAAATGTTTGGAGAGTTTAGAGACTCACAGACCAAAGGAAGATATTTATAACAGCCCCTGGATTGTGGGTTTAAAACTACCTACACCACCATAAATACTATTTACTAACTAAACAAAGTATTTTGAATTCCACTGGAGGTGGGCAAATTGGCTATGTTTTGGAACTCTATATAATCACTATTTTCCCACAAGATAATTGAACAGTAAGTGTTATTTTAAGTAGTCTTGGAAGAATTCCCAGTTTCACTGTAGGAAAAGAGAAGTTTATATCTTGGGATTTTGTTCTGTTTTGAGAATCAGCACACACAACTGTTCATGCAGCTCTTTGCCTGGTTGTGATTAAATTAAATCTGTTACTTCAGAGAGGCTTCGCCACACTTAGTTTACCTGCTGAGGTGCCTTGTCCCCCACCTTTATAACATTCTCTCCTTACATGTTTCTTCCTGCTATAGCTGATTACATAAACTTTTGTAGATAAATATACCTGCCTCCCTCATCTTCCTGTCTGATTAATTTGAGAATGTCACAGTTCCCTCGGAGTAGCCACGGGTGATGTCATACCCTCTCCTTTTGAGGGAGAGTTGTCAGGAATGAGGATTTCACTGGATGCAAGACAGGAGGAGAAGCTGCTGGAAACACTGCCAAAAAAGGAGGTGGGCAGTGGATTTTCAAACCTTCCCTGTAATCGCTAGTATGACCTATGACTACCTATTTACTAATGTGGTTCTTAGTAGTTAAAGAATGAGTCATACACAGTGAGAACACCATTGCTGTTCTTCAACAGACATGATGGTCTGGTTGCCACTGTCCTCTACTGTTTTGTGGTAAGAGTTTAATATGGGGTGGTGCCGCCAGAGATTTCTATGTATTCTGTGTGAGACCCTCAAGCCCTGTCATGAATTTCTCATTAAATGGCATATAGCTGCACAGAGGCTTCATTTCTTCTTGTCTGATGAATGGGAGCAGGGGCAGGGACCCTAATTCTCACGGTGGTGGTAGAGATGTCATAACGCCCCAGCACCATGAGGTTATCCAACCCTGAATTCTGGGGTGAGGTGGAAGGGAGGCCGAGACAGTGTCCAGGGAAGACTTACTAGGAAACAGCAGGTGGCCTTTTGAGCTTTCTCACTGAGAAAACGCGTAGCTAGTGATGCAGCTCTACGGCTGGAGGCCCAGAAGAACAAAATGATTAAATTTTAGCTGAGAAGCACTCAACTTACATTTCTCGGTGTGTTTCTCTGGAATAAGCTAAGGATAGATAGGAAAGGTGTACAACAGAAGCTGCCTGAATGACCATACTTGGTACTATCTGAACACATGCTGTTCTTAACCGACTGTACACAGCACATCCAGGGCCTACAACCCACTTCTCAGTAGGTGTGGGTCTGACCCTCAGGTTCCAGTTTTTACTCTTTTATGATTCTGGAAGCCAACTCATCTGTTCAGACAGTTTTCCCAACCTGGGCCCTTTGCCAGGCCTTCTTGCCACTATTTAGGAAAGAGAATAAATAGCCTAAGGGTTAAGAGCTTGTATGTCAGAATCAGTTATGCTTGGCTTTCATGACCCATGTGAATATTAGTAAGTTGCTCATCTCTCTCAGTGATTCCATCTATAAAATGGAGATAAAATAATCTCAGACCCATTTGGCAAAGGAACTTAATAATGTTCAGAAAGCCTCCTATACAGCATCAGTTGTTGTAAGATTTGCTGTCATTAATATAAATTCCCACAGTTTGAAGGGGCAAAGCCACACTTTTTGTTACAGATTCTTGCTATAAGGTGCTATGTTGTTCCCTACAGACTCCACAGTCAGCCTTTGTTTAAAAACTAAAGACGTGCGTCTGACACATGGTAGCTACGTGGAGACTGAATCAGGAACAATTGACCGAGGAGTACCCATATAATGCTTTCTTCTCAACTCGGTGGAGTTTTTTCACCTCTTATTTTGCTTGTTTTATGTTTAATTCAGACAAAAAGAAATAAAAATTTTCTATTCAACTTTTCCTTAACAAGAGAATTCTCGTGTGTGTGTGTGTGTGTGTGTGTGTGTGTGTGTGTGAAATTCACTCAGTTGTGTCCGACTCTTAGTGACCCCATGGACTATAGAGTCCAAGAATACTGGAGTGGGTAGCCTTTCCCTTCTCCAGGGGATCTTCCCAACCCAGGGATCAAACCCAGGTCTCCCACATTGCAGGTGGATTCTTTGCCAGCTGAGCCACAAGGGAAGCGCCAGGTAATAATGTAGAATCGACACAACATTGCAAATCAGCTAAACTCTAATAGAAATTTCAAAAAATAATGTTGACTCAATCCTCCATTTGTTTCTTCGCTCGTTTTTTTCATTCATTCCTTTGACACCTAGTCACTCAGTGCTATAGGCAGGATTCCTAGTCCCCGTGGACTTTTCCTCCATGGGGGGCAGGGGTGGGGACGGGCGGTATTAGTCAGGGGGCAGGCCCTTACAGGGTAATGTGATGAAAAGCTCAGAGGCTAAGAAATTACTTAGGAAATCTACCTTGCTCAAATGTAGAAGAACCAGGTGACTTCTTGGAGGAAGTGGTTGTCTAATGGGAGACCTAAGTAATGAGCAGAATTTTTCCAGGCAAGGAACAGCACATGTTAAAGTTTAGAAGCAAGAAGAACTCAGCTTCTCCACCACATCAGAGTCTAATGACTAAAATACAGAATTTCAGGGAAGTAGAAGAAAACAGGCCTGGAAAATAAAGCAAAGGCCAAATTATCTCTTTCTTTCTTTTTTTAATTAAAAAAAATTTTTTTATTATAGTTGATTTATAATGTTGTTAGTTTCAAGTGTACAGCAAATTGATTCCATTTTATATGTATATATATCCTTTTTCATTTTTCAGTCTCTTTCTTAAATTTTAAAATGTATCCTGCACACAAAGATTAGAGGTAATTCTGTATAGTCCCACTATGGAATGAAGACCACAGACTTGTACAAATGGAGAAAATCAAGCTGCTGGAAGATAGTTTTTACAATACAGAATTCTCATAAGTTTCCTAATTTTCTCTGAGTTGTCATGAACTTGAAGAACATCAGATATGCTCAAACATGCACTTCAAATCCTGCTCCTTGTTTCTCTTCCTTCACTAAGCCAAATATTGGGACTTATAGCCAACATATCAATTTCTATCTTTTTCAGAAATCTTAACCTATATGTCTGGTGCTATTGCATTCCTCTTTATAGGCAATATTTTAATGTGTTACTTTTTAATTGAGGTATAGTTGAGGTACAATATTACATTAACAAATGTAAAAGTTTCAGGTGTACAACATAGTGGTTCACAATTTTTAAAGGTTATATTCCATTTAGAGTTATTATAAAGTATTGACTTTATTTCCTATATGGTGCTAGGTATCCTTACAGCTTGTTTGTTTTATACATAATAGTGCCTCCTCCTCCCCCTCCCCACTGGTTGCCACTAGTTTCTTCTCTATATCCATGAATCTGTTTCTTTTGTGTTATAGTCACTAGTTTGTTTTATTTTTTTAGAGTCCACATATAAGTGATATCACACAGTATTTGTCTTTCTCTATTTGACATATTTCCCTTGGCATAATACCTTCAAGTCCATTTATGTTGTTTCAAATGGCAAAATGTCATTTTTTCTCTTTTTTTGGCAAAAAAACTGTATTTGTGACTAAAATAAAAATTACAGATGCATGTTTATAAAACCTTGTTATAATGTTACCATTAGAAATTATTAGCTGAAAATTAATCAAAAATTCAGATTGAAAACAGTTTACATTTTAAAATAGCTCATGTGGAATTCTACTTAAGTAGCATCTATTTCCTGGAGAAGGCAATGGCACCCCACTCCAGTAGTCTTGCCTGGAAAATCCCATGGATGGAGGAGCCTGGTGGGCTGCAGTCCATGGGGTCGCTAAGAGTCAGACATGACTGAGCGACTTCACTTTCACTTTTCACTTTCATGCATTGGAGGAGGAAATGGCAACCCACTCCAGTGTTCTTGCCTGGAGAATCCCAGGGATGGGGAAGCCTGGTGGGCTGTAGTCCATGGGGTCGCACAGAGTCGGACACGACTGAAGTGACTTAGCAGCAGCAGCAGCAGCAGCATCTATCTCCAACCACTACCTCTGGATTTTCTTTCCCCTAAGGGCAACGAAGTGGTGATTGAGGACATTTAGCAACATTCTTATGTGCTTTACTCCAAATTCAAGGTTTAAGTTGAACTTGTGATGTGAGCTGCATTATCCTATAGCGGACCAACTATATTCTGTAGTTAAAAATTAATTCAATCAAATAGACTGCATGCTAAATTTTTAAAATAAAGTTTGATAATAAAAATGGCATCCTTTGTATGATTAAGTAGTATTCCACTGTAGGTGTATGTGAAAGTCAAAGTTGCTCAGTCATGTCCAACTCTTTGTGACTGTCTGCAGCCCTCCAGGCTCCTCTGTCCACTGAATTCTCCAGAGAATACTGGAGTAGGTTGCCATTCCCTTCTCTGGAGATCTTCTGGACCCAGGGATCAAACCAACTCTCTTGCACTGCAGGCAGACTCTTTACCTACATATATGTGTATGTATGTATGTGCGTGTATATATATATGCCACATTTCTTTATCCATTCATCTATTGATGGGCACTTAGGTTGCTTTTATATCTTGACAATTGTAAATAATGTTGCTATGAACATTGACGTGCACATATCTTTTCAAATGAGCATTTTCATTTTTTTTTTTCCAGATATACACCCAGGAGTAGGATCGCTGGGTCATAAGATAGTTCAGTTTTTCATTTTTGTGCAACCTCCACAGTTTTCCACAGTGACTGCACCAATTTACATTCCCACCAACAGTGTCGTAGCGTTCCCTTTTTTTCTGTATCCTCACTAACATTCCTTATTTGTGGTCTTTTTGATGATAGCTATTCTGACAGGTATGAAGTGATATTTCATTGTGGTTTTAATTTTCATTTCTGTGGTAATTAATGATCTTAAGGATCTTTTTGTGTGCCTGTTGGCCATCTGTATGTCTTCTTTGGAAAATGTATATTCAGGTTTTCTGCCCTTTTTTTAGTTTTTTTTTTTTCCCCTTGATATTGAGTTGTAGGAGCTGTTTCTATATTTTGTACATTAATCCCTTATCGGTCTTAGCATTTGCAAATATTTTCTCCTATTCATTAGGTGGTCTTTTTGTCTTGTAGATGGTTTCTATAGACAATACTTTAACAGATAAATTAGGTAAAGTATCTACTCATAAGAAGACAAAAACTTGCAACTCTAACCGTAATCAAAGTTAACTGGTTTAAAGTCTTCTAGAATCCTCTACAAAATACTTGCTTGAGAATATTTGTATAAGATAAGGGGAGAAGATTATTACTGAATCATTAACTCTTTCAAAATAATTTGTATTTCGCTCTTTCCATGATTATTTATGCTGCTCCCTCTGATAAGAATGCCAGCTACCAGCTTCATCCTTCCATGTCCATGTCAGCTTCCTTTGACCATTTAAATTTTTTTCAAGAAGAGCAATTTATTGATATCTTTCCATTCATTATGATTATTATTTTTTATTTGTTATTTTTTAAAACAGTTTTACTACATTTAGTAGACATAAACGTGCCTTAGACTTCTCTTAATTCACTATAGCACTTAATTGAGCACATTGTGTTTAATCAGTAATGACAAAATATTTAGACAGAAGTATCATGAAAGAATTTCAGTTTCATAAATCAATAATCTAATCTTTCCCAACTTTGACAAGGAAAAAACATTGAGTCAAATATGCTTCCTTAGTTACTGGTTGCTGCTGAGTAGTTAACCTACAGGAGTTTCTAAAGATCAGACTGTTAAATGGATTCTTTCTGTCCATTCTTGGCCTGAAATGTCCAGTTATTCTACAAGGAAATGCTTAGTATCTTTTTGGAAAGCTCTGTAGGACGTGAAACTATCCAAAAGGAAAATGTTAGCACATATCTCTGACCTCTGCTTCTGTATTCCAGCTCTAAACACAATGCATATAAGGAGAGACCAACAGTATACTTGCTCTGTATTTTTGCTGAGCATTCCCTTATATAGACAGTAAAACATAAAGCCACTTAGATAACTTATGCTCCCTAAATAACATATGAAAGTGCTTAGGGCATGGAAGACACTCAACAAATGTTAGTTCTTGCTTTAGGTTTTAATATTATTTCATTCTTTAGAGCTATACTGAGCAATATGGTAGCCACGACTATTCATACTTCTCTCCCTCCCCAAAATAAACCATTCAGTATAGAAACATCAGCACTAGGGATAATTTGGGGGGTGCTGAGGAACACTCTGTGTTTCTGATCACGTGAAAATGATCTTGTTCTACTAATGTACTTGTTCCAGTACTCTTGCCTGGAAAACCCCATGGATGGAGGAGCCTGGAAGGCTGCAGTCCGTGGGGTCGCTGAGGGTCGGACACGACTGAGCGACTTCACCTTCACTTTTCACTTTCATGCATTGGAGAAGGAAATGGCAACCCACTCCAGTGTTCTTGCCTGGAGAATCCCAGGGACGGGGAAGCCTGGTGGGCTGCCGTCTATGGGGTCACACAGAATCGGACGCGACTGAAGCGACTTAGCAGCAGCAGCAGCAGCCACCTGTGGCTACTGAGTACTTGATATGTTACTTGATTGTGCTTAAAATATAAAATACACATTGAATTTCAAGCACTTTGTATGGAAAAAGAATGTTAAATAGCTCAGTAATTTTAATATTGATAGCAAGTTAGTATGGATATACTGAGTTAAATAAAATATATTATTTAAATAAGTTAATTTCATCTGTTGCTTTTTTTTTGGTTTTCTTGATGCAGCCACTAGAAAACTTAAAATTACATATGTGCCTCACATTTGTGACTTGCATTATATTTCCATTGGACAGAAATGCTTTAGAGAGACCTCCCAGGTATTGTGGCAAGACAGCGGCACTGCAGATGTTCATCAATTTCTTCATCAGCTAAGAAGAAAAGAAAAAGAACAAGTTATAGCTGAGCAAATAGAAACTGTTTACTTATTAAACTGAAATTTAATGTGGATTTTTTACTGTTTTGTGGTCAGCTTTACCTTTAAGAAACTATAGCTAACATTTAATGTCTAATGGAAAATAAAATCCCTATTTCTAGGTTACTGGTTGGTTCACCATGGAGTGGCTTTCCTAAGAACCGAATGGGAGATGTATATAAATGTCCTGTTGATCTATCCACCACTACATGTGAAAAATTGAATTTGCAAAGTAAGTTATAATTAGCAATGTGGTTTTTTTTAATACATATCAAAATCTTGTTATATACTCAGTTGAAAAAAGACAACAAAACCAGTCAGAGTTTTGCCTTTAAGAAATATATGCAGCTTTTGTTGCCTTTATCTCTGTAGTCACATGGGGTCCAACTGTATCCAAATTTCCAACACAGTTTGATGTCCTAATTAAGTAAGATGTGTGGGAAACATGCTGCCTCCTGGACCATCTGGCCCAGTCTGTGGACCAGTTTCCACCAACATTTAGGATGATTTTGATGATTGCTAACAGAAATCTGAGACTATTCATACTTCTCTCCCTCCCCAAAATAAACCATTCAGTATAGAAACATCAGCACTAGGGATAATTTGGGGGGTGCTGAGGAACACTCTGTGTTTCTGATCACGTGAAAATGATCTTGTTCTACTAAAAAAAAAAATCACTATTTGGAATTATTTGTAATTGTTGGAATTGCTGGGTTTTAATTATCCACAAAAGCAGACCTCTATTTCCAGAAGTTAAGTAGTGAAGGAGAATTGGCAAAATAGTTTGATAAGATAGCAAGCAGGTTTAAGAAACAATTTTTCTAATAAAAAGGAGATGATCCTGTAAGTAGAAACATCTACTTCTGCTTTACTCACCACACCAAAGCCTTTGTGTGGATCACAACAAACTGTGGAAAATTCTTCAAGAGACAAGAATACCAGACCACCTTCCCTACCTCCTGAGAAATCTGTATGCAGGTCAAGAAGCAACAGTTAGAATTGGACATGGAACAACAGACTGGCTCCAAATCGGGAAAGGAGTAAATCAAGGCTGTATATTGTCACCCTGCTTATTGAACTTATATGCAGAGTATATTATGCAAAATACCAGGCTGGATGAAGCACAAGCTGGAATCAAGATTGCTGGGAGAAATATCAATAACCTCAGATAGGCAGATGACACCACCCTTATGGCAAAAAGTGAAGAGGAACTAAAGAGCCTCTTGACTGAAAATGAAAGAGAGTGAAAAAGTTGGCTTAAAACTCAATATTCAGAAAACTAAGATCATGGCATCCAGTTCCATCTCTTCATGGCAAATAGATGGGGAAACAATGGAAACAGTGACAGACTTTGTTTTTTGAGTGCCAAAATCACTGCAGATGACAACTGCGGCCATGAAATTAAAAGATGCTTGCTCATTGGAAGAAAAGCTATGGCCAACTTAGCATATTAAAAAACAGAGACATTCCTTTGCCAGCAAATAGCCATCTAGTCAGAGCTATGGTTTTTCCAGTGGTCATGTACGGATGTGAGAGCTGCACTATAAAGAAAGCTGAGCGCCACAGAATTGATGCTTTTGAACTGTGGTGTTGGAAAAGACTCTTGAGAGTCCCTTGGACTGCAAGGAGATAAAAACAGTCAATCCTAAAGGAAATTAGTCCTGAATATTCATTGGAAGGATTGATGCTTAAGCTGAAACTGCAATATTTGGCCACCTGATGTGAAGAACTGACTCACTGGAAAAGACCCTGATGCTGAGAAAGATTGAAGGCAGGAGGAGAAGGGGACAGCAGAGGATGAGATGGTTAGATGGCATCACCGACACTATGGACATGAGTTCGAGCAAGCTTCAGGAGTTGGTGATGGACAGGAAAGCCTGGGGGGCTGCAGTCCATGGGGTCACAAAGAATTGGACACGACTGAGCAACTGAACTGACTGATCATATTTATAAGGAGAGAGGAAGGAGGCAATAAAAGGGAGTGACGACCAATCAAGAATGAAGTTAACTGGATGAAATTAATGTCTCTGGTACCTGGGAAAATGAGTCTTACGAAGAATGCTCCCGTCTCTGAAACACAGAGGAAAGAGACAAATCAGAATTCTAAAAGGACTGTTAGGTAAAGATGAATGAAGTTGAGATTACCCTTTGAGTGTGATTATCTTGTTTGCACTAGAGAGTGATGGAATCTGGGTTGAATTTAGAGGCTTGAGAAGAAGGGTGAAGTTTTAAAATGGGCATCCTGGGAAATAGGGGATAAACTGTATAATAAAACTTTTGAGCTCTCATCCCTAAATATATATATTTATTTATTTTTAGAAATTTTATGCATATGTATATAAATGAGCAGATAATTAGGATTAGGGCTTCCCAGGTGGTACACTGGTAAAGAATGTTTGATCCCTGAGTGGGGAAGATTCCCTGGAATGAGAAATGGCAACCCGCTCCAGTATTCTTGCCTGGAATTTCACCGTCAGAGTAGCCTGGCAGGCTACTATCCATGGCGTCACAAAGAGTCGGACATAACTAAATGACTGAGGAACACAGTTTAGGATAAATGATGTATATATACATTTACAGAAATAGTATAATTTTATTATATGTATACGTGTGTGTGTCTATATATGTGTGTATATATATGTGCACACATACCCTGGCAGAGATTAGAGGATAATGAAAAACTAATATGTGAGGTATACAGGTATGTGTACATGTATGTTTATATATACACACACATATGTACCTTGGCAGAGATTAGAGGATAGTGAAAAACATGATATTATTGAAAAGAATTTCAGTGTTCAGTAGGTCAAGAATGGATACAGCAGATGATTGCCTGAGCTGAATGGGAGAGAGAAGGGTGGAGAGATTTATCTCTTATTCTACATGTTAGTGTCATGATGGCCTTCTAAAGTTCACTTACTGTCGCTTTGGGCCAGATTCTACCATGTGGCATTCTTTGATAACACTTTAAGAATGTTTTTTTCTGATCCAGAATAAAGCATTAGGTGGAGTCATCATGACCTTTGCAAACCCCACCCCCGAGGATCATATTCTGTAGCCTCACTCATGTAAGTAGGCAGCCAGATCAAGGAAACATCTCGTTTCCATACACTTGATTACACATTATGAGCACTAAACTCAATGCTACATATAAACCTGAGTGTACATTGAAAAAAAAAGTCTTTAAATGATAATTTAACCACTTTTAAAAATCTTTTCCCCTTTGAAAGCTTCCACGAGCATTTCCAATGTTACTGAGATGAAAACCAACATGAGCCTTGGCTTGACAGTGACAAGGAACTTGGGAACAGGAGGATTTCTTGTGAGTGTTTACTTTTCAAATTCTCATTCCTCTCAAGTATGAAGTCAGTGTCTTCTGACCATCCCTCCTAGCAAACCAAATCTTGAGGTTTAAACATTCGAACTTGAATTTTGGATAAGTTATGCTAGAGGAGAGCCAACGTGAAAGAACAATGTGTTGATATGTAAGCATCTTAAGATATTTAGCAAAAATGTTGCCACAGAATGTTTTGGGGGAAGGAGGCAGAAGGAACAACGATTCTTTGCCCTTGAGAAATGTGTTTTGTATTTGTTGATAACAACAGAATTCTAGCTCTCATTTCCCTTTCCTGTAGAAACATTCTGGATAGATACAGCTAGTTCAGAAAGTAGGTTTCAAAGCTACAAAGTCCTTTTGTTTTTAATAATTTCTGATCATCATTGACTACTCTGATATTATTTAAAGCAATGATCTGGACTCATTTCATATTAGCATTTACTCTCATTTAGTTTCTAGAATACTGTGTAAAGACCACCACAAATCAGAGTAAAAGAGAATGCTGTATTTAACAAGTGGTCTGGGGACAATTAATTGGTGAATATCTTGCATATCCAAATATACTTCCAAGTGAACTAAAGAGTTCATCTGAAAAACTAGAAGAAAACGGAAGTTTTCTAAGAGAATTTCTGACCTTGGAACTAACAGAAAAAAATAATATAAAAAATTGTTAAAAGACACGATTATGTTAAAAAAAAAGAAAAAGAAAATCATCACACACCCAAAGATAAAAGAAAGACAAAAAGAGTTTAAAAGCAAACAAAAACCCAACCTCATTTGATATTTCTACCAGCCCATGTAGGTGTAGCCTAGTTGTATATCTCTGTTAAAATCATCTTAGAAAGCTTAATTATGACATGTTGCATTGACATGCTAACTTAAAAGCCTGTGTATACAGATTTCTCTAAAAATGTGATCAATATTGAAAAATATGATTCTGTTTTTACTGAGAGATATTAGATTTTGGTACCACCTAGTGAATTAGGTGTTGCTTACAATATATGTTAGATCAATGCGTACATGAGTATTTCAATGAATCTTCCTAGTTTATAATCTTCTGAAGTCTTTATCATAGGGTTGTTTTGTCTTTCTTGTTTCCTTTTTTAAAGTTGAATAAATTTAAAAAGAAAATATATTGAGGTATAGGGATTACAGAATATGCTTCAGAGTTTTTAATCTGTAACTTCAGATTTTTAATCTGTAACTTTATCAATTTTTACATATGTGTAAAACCTTTTATAAACCTTGTATATATAAAATGTTGAAGAGAATTTGAGGTTAATTTAATAGTCAATGTAGCAAGTAGAAGGAAAGAAGTAAAGAGGAAAAAAAGAAAGGAAAAGGAAAAAAGCTAAGGTTTCCTTTCCATACCTAAAAGGTCAAAATCTTAAGATACTCTTAAGAATACTGTGGAAAAGACTGACAATCATCACATTTTTTGAACCTTCTTAAGTTCTGGGCTTAAAGTTGGAATGCTGTTCTGGCATTAACAATTGGCATATTCTAATTTCAACTCCTTAATGTTGTTTTCCATTGCTTTTACAACCAGAAAATATTTTTGAATACTTCATGAGTTAGTTTTTCAGGGTGATTAAGCTAAACCAATTTGGGGGTACGGATGTAGGAAATCAGTAATTGGTATCTCATTTGGTAAACATACCCAAGGCATCAATTGTGATTCTCCCCTAATTGGCAAAATGAACCAGTTTTACAAGGGAAAAACTATGCCTTGCTCATTGAGCATGAAATATGACCACAGCTGCTTCTCCTTTGAGCTACCAACAATTAAACTGGGTCAAATAAGTTCCCTTTCATTCTTCCAATCACTTTTTGCAAGTCCACACTTTTCAGTTAAGTTTTAATAGTTGTTCCACAGCTTTACATAAGGTTAAACTTTGTAGATTTTTTTAAGATCATGACTAGACTTGTCTTCCCTATTTTTTCTCCTTCCACATCTAATGATTTGTATTTAACCTAATATTTCCTGCCTGCAATGCAGGAGACCTGGGTTTGATCCCTTGGTTGGGAAGATCCCCTGGAGAAGGGCATGGCAACCCACTCCCATGTTCTTGCCTGGAGAATTCCATGGACAGAGGAGCCTGATGGGTTACAGTCCAAAGAGTCAGACATGACTGAGCAACTAACACACAGACACTTGATATTCCCCATGTGATTTAATCAGGAGTTCTTGCTGTTCAAGGGCTACTGAAAGGGAGAGCTTTGGGACTGGGTTAATGGTGATATTAATAACTGGAGTATGGTGTGCACAAGAAGACAAGCGCTAGCTTGGATGACTGAAGGTTCTAGGGAGTGGACATAGGCAGCTCTGAAGTCCTCAAAGAAATGCTTTGATAACTGCAGAGTTAGAAACTGCCAGTTCATGAGCCTACTAGTTCCTTTGTATTTGTTTAGCATGTAGAGTGTTTCAAGGGTTTTTTTTTTTTTAATTATAAATTTTCATACAAAGTTTTTGCTTTGATTCTCCTTGAGAACTTGAGAGGTTCAGCCACACAGGGCCTGTTTCACAGCAGCCAGTGGGCAGGAGCCACAGTGGTCTGCCCTGCACAGCAGGTGTGGGCTCTTCACTCACAGTGGTATCTACACCTGGCCCAAGCTCTCTGCCAAGCTGCCTGCCTGGCCTATGGGGACACAGGGTTTATGATTTGTCCTGAATAGTGAAAATGGAAGGGACAGGAGGAGACATATGTTCAAGGAATAATAATGCTAATGAGGCTGGCTAACAATGACATTTCACTTGCTTTTACCCAGTACTGTTCTAAGTGTTTCATAGACATAGACTCATTTTATAGATGAGTCAGGTGAGACCCAGGTAACTGAGAGACGAAAAATGATCTTGGCCCCTTTTTTTCTCCTGGTTGTTCTCTGAAAGGATGGTACCCCTTTTCTCTGATTTGGTGGGTCACCTGATGGGCTCGGAGAAGGCAATGGCACCCCACTCCAGTACTCTTGCCTGGAAAATCCCATGGATGGAGAAGGCTGATAGACTGCGGTCCATGGGGTCGCGAAGAGTCGGACATGACTGAGCAACTTCACTTTCACTTTTCACTTTCATACACTGGAGAAGGAAACAGCAACCCACTCCAGTGTTCTTGCCTGGAGAATCCCAGGGACGGGGGAGCCTGGTGGGCTGCCATCTATGGGGTCGCACAGAGTCGGACACAACTGAAGCAACTTAGCAGCAGCAGCAACTGACAGTCCCAGTGTCCCTGTCCCTGAGACGCCTGCCACTGGGCACAGCGCGTCTGCCACCCTCTCCTTCCCCTCTGTGGGCTCCAGTGCACTTTCTCTCAAAGGCGTTGTTGACTTGTTAGTTTCAAGAGTTGATGATTCCTAGTGTCTTAGAAGGGAAATGATTCCTAAGCTTCACAAATGGCAAGGTGGAAGGTTAACATTTTCTCTGTGTTTTGTCATTGTTCTCATTTTTTTAAGACCTGTGGTCCCCTCTGGGCACAGCAGTGCGGAAGTCAGTATTACACAACCGGGGTTTGCTCTGATGTCAGTTCCGATTTTCAGTTGCGGACCAGCTTTGCGCCTGCAGTTCAGAGTAAGTTATGAATGTGCCAAGCAATGCTTTACTTTAAAAGACAGGAAAAATTGTATCAGCAAGTGCCATTCTCTTTCACTCTGTCTCATTTTCATGTGGATGTGACTTTTGTCTTACCTATGGAAATATGTTTCTTTTGTCATTTCCTATGTAGCCTGCCCTTCCTTCATAGATGTTGTGGTTGTATGTGATGAATCAAACAGTATTTATCCCTGGGATGCAGTAAAGAACTTTTTGGAAAAATTTGTACAAGGCCTAGATATAGGCCCCACAAAGACACAGGTATGGACATTCTTTATATAGACCCTAACCCACAGCTTTCTTTCTGAGAAAATATTACTAGAGGTGAAGTCTTCATCTTTGCATTTGTCCAATCCCCATATTAAAGGCATTTAATGGTAATCTTGAAAGTTAATTGAAATTTGTGCTACGTTGAGTTATTCTATCGTAACTTTGCCTAATGCTAGTCTTTTAAGCATGGGTTCCTATTTCTGACACAGGCATTGGATATGTGATATAGCATCTTAATTATGTTTCATTGCTAAGTTTTTCTTCCATTAATTCATGCACTAATCAATACATTTTAAAATCCATTATGTATTTTTTTTACACACACTTGGACTAATAATGATAACTTTCTCTTTTTACTGGTGAAAAAATTATTTTTGAATTCTAGGATTTTTGTAAATAAGTTCATAGCATATTTCTGCCATAGCTCAGTTGGCAAAGAATCTGCCTGCAACGCAGGAGACCCCCATTCAATTTCTGGGATGGGAAGTTCCTCTGGAGAAGGGAAAGGCTACCCACTCCAATATTCTTGAGCTTCCCTTGTGGTTCAGCTGGTAAAGAGTCTGCCTGCAATGTGGGAGATCTGGGTTCAGTCCCCGGGTTGGGAAGCTCCACTGGAGAAAGGAAAGGCTACCCACTCCAGTATTCTGGCCTAGAGAATTCCATGGACTCTGTAGTCCATGGGGTTGCAAAGAGTTGGACATGACTGAGTGACTTTTACTCCAATATCATAGTCTAGGCTAAACTTCCATTTTTTACAGAAGTCCTTTCAATAGTTTTGTGTAACTTTATGTTTTAAAGAGTCTTTGGTTTCCTTTCTTCCTGTGGTAGGCAACCAAAATTAAGGTGCAGAAAGGTCCTGCTTTTATAACACTGAATAGCATTTTTAAAGTTTTGGGTTTTTTCTTTCTTTCTTGTTGCCTCTGCCATTTTCTAGGTCATCCTGGCTGTAGGAAAGCATTGAACCGATATCAACAGGAACCAGTTCACAGAGTTATCAGTTCCTGTTGCATCTGATGCTCCAAGGCCCAACAGATATTGGAACACTTTACCCTAAATGCTTTGCAGTTCTCTGTATTGAAATTTGCCTTTCTGCATCTCTATACAGTATTTTAAAATACCATTGCATGTTTTCCCCATTAACATTGCTTTTCAATACCAAGAGGATATTAATATCCGTCAAAACTTTGAAGGTTTCACTGTGGGGTGTCACTGAAAATTCTGTTAAATAAGACTAAGTTTTGTACTGGTTTCTAGAGAACATCACTGTTAAAGCCCCTCATAAGAGAAGTTTTCATCTGTATCTGTTTATTTTCTGTCTCTAAATGAATTGCCCCTGTAATGTGACTTACTGTGTTCAATAGTTTCCATGTGGAATTCCTGACCTTCCTCTTCTGTCTTGCAACCCCAGTGCCTCTCCTTCGTCTCTAAAGGTGGTTTTACTCAGCATCTTCTTCCAACCTAAATGTGACCTTTCTGTAAGCCCTAATCTAGCGCACCTTCCCTTCCACCTCCCTCCCTCACACACAGTTGTGGGCTGTGTCAGGGGGTCACCACTCTCTTCCTCTCAGCTTAGATTGTGAGATTCTTAGAGTTATTTTTGGTCCTTTCCTCTCTTTCAAGTCTTACATCTTACCTTGAAGAGAGGAGTTCAACAATATCATGTGTGTGTGTGTGTGTTTTTGTCATTTTCCCAGGCCTTGCTGGCAAAAGCAGCTGATTGATCTCAGAAATCCAGGCCTTGCCCTACTCACCTTCCTTACACACTGGCCTCTATTTCAGCAACTCTTTTACCACTGATTTCCTTATAACCACTTCCCATTCTGGAAACCCCAAATCCTAGGCATAGGGAGTGATCTCAGTGCTGAGTACAAGGACATTAACTAAAGTGTTTGACCTCCTTGATCTAAAGGATTAGGGTATATGCTCAAACGTCTTGTTCCGAAGTTGTCCTACCCCTCTCAGCTCTCCCAAATAAGCCTCTCCAGTGGCATTTTCCCTGAAGACCAGAAGTGTCCTGTCCCAAACACGCATATAGCAGCTTCCTTTCTAATGTCTGTGATGAGAGGAAATCCAGCACAGAGAAAACATTTATACTGACTGCATTGATTAGCAGTCACTTTTCCTAGTATTCAACTATACTTCCTTGTTTATTAGATAATTATCCTCACTTGATGAGATGTTACCTTCTATTCATGATTGCTTGTAATGGTTAACATGTATATATCCTTTTGTAACTAGAAAATCTATTTAAGTCTTCCTGTTATGAACTTTATTCTACTATTCATCCATATGGCAGTGCTTTAAAAGCTGCAGCGATTATTCTTGAGAACCATATGGCAGATAAATGGCACATTATCATGCATGTCAATAAGTCCCACTGCTGTACACTGATGGCCTCTGACAGGGAAGTTATCCTATTGGAAGAAAAATAACTATTCTTAAGAAAAAATTTGGAAATGATTCCCTTAAGCTATCAGCCCATGTATAAATGTACTTCTGATTTTTATTATATTGGTTACATAGGAATGATTTATAACAATGACAAGCCTGTAATAAACTTCTTTTCTCTTTAAGATGGGGTTAATTCAATATGCCAATAATCCAAGAGTTGTGTTTAATCTGAATACTTTTAAATCCAAAGATGAAATGATTAAAGCAACATCGCAGACATACCAACATGGTGGAGACCTTACAAATACCTTCAAAGCAATTCAGTATGCAAGGTAAGTTATGATGCTAATAGGTCAGTATGTTGATAAAATAGAAGTGCTCATAAGTAAGAAAAGACAAAGAAAAATATATCGTGAGTGCATGCTCAGTTGCTCAGTCCTGTTCAGCTCTCTGCAACCGCGTGGACTGTAGCCTGCGAGGCTTCTCTGTCCATGGGATTCTCCTGGCAAGAGTACTGGAGTGGGTTGCCATTTCCTCCTCCAGTGTATCTTCCCAACCCAGGGATTGAACCCATGTCTCTTGCATTGGCAGGTGGATTCTTTACTACTGCACCACGTGGGAAACCCTAATATGTGGTACCTATACTTAAATCAGAACTAGTAGAGTAGACAGGTCTGAACATTCTTTTACTTGAACACTTTGAGAAGGCAGAAGGGAATAAAATTTTTAAATCTTTGATTTCTGTGACTTTTATAAGATTTTTAAATATTTTATATGAAGTAAATAAAATGAAATTAAAAAACCTTGGGTTAAGTTGGACATGGAGCAATCTGCAATTATTTGTTACTATTTATTAAGACCACAAACAACTTGAGCTAGTGGGATACTTCAGCCAAGTTAAGAAGGGCTGTAGAATCTTAAGTGTTAATGACATAGGAGTCTGAATTGAAGGACTCATTCTGCTTACTACTATCTGGGGCAATTTCATAACTATATAACACTCTCCTAATTCTTAGCTCAGTGTCTCTATTTTCTTAGCCCTGCTGACCTTCATCTTCACTCTGACTTATTCAGATACCTTTACCAAAAAAGTGCTAAACATTCTTATGTTGTTTAAAAAATATGAATGAGAACAGTAAGTTCATCTTCCTTTAAACCTACTTTTTGCCCTTTTCCCTCTGGTTGTGCCTTCCTTCCACTGCCATAATTCCTTAAAAGAAGTATCTATGTTCCTTTCTTCATATCCTTGAAACAAATGGCTCTGCCACCAGGTAAATGCGGTTTTGCCTCAAGCCTCATCCTCTTTAGCTTCCCTTATCATTTGACAATAATGAGCACGCAGTGTTATTTCTACCCCAGATGCCTTGACACCACACACTTCTAGAAAACCTGCCAACTTTTGTCAACGAGTTTGCCTCTTCATTGGCTTCTTTTCCTAGTTTTTCTTCACTAAACAGAGTCCTTCTTTCATAGCTCTTTTTTTCTTAGGTGTTGTATCCACTCTCTTGGTTACATGAGCCATCATCCTTGCCTGGCTTACCCCACGGCTATGTCATCAGCCCTGACCTCTCTCTTAGAATTCACACTAGTGTCCAGCTGATGCCGAGTATCTTTATTTGGAGTGTTGGCTCACTTGTCAAACTGAGTCCATCCTAAACTGGCCCTGTGCTTTTCCCTTCCCTTCCTCGTGACTCTGCCATTTTGATTCATTGTCCACCTTTCCTCCTTGTTATTCAGACTGTAAACTTAATGGTTTATTTTATTCTTTCTGCTCCTCTTTAGGTCACATAATCTGGCCAGTCACCACATCCTGTCTTTTCTATTTCTGAATTTCCTATAATATCCATCCTTTCTTTTTTCAGTATATTCTATGTTCTAGTTGCTGCTTCTGTCAACTGCTGACTCTCCCTATCTGTCTCAAGAGTAGATTCCCTACAAGAGAAGATATGATTGGTTTGGTTAATTTATGTCCCTATTAAGTTTTGCTTTGGAGCCAAGCCATCTCATCGGCTGCTGGCCAGTAGCTATTATGCAAAGCACCCTTCCTGGTTCAGTAAAGCAGGCTGAGGGGAGGACTAAGATGACGTAGAAAAATGGCCTCCTAGGAGTTAGAAACAGTAAAGAGCCTTTATTTTTAGAAGGGAATGTGGGTGTGGCATTTTTCCCTGGAAAGAGCCTAGGGGCCTGGCAAGCTTCCTTCTTAGGGAGAATAGGCACTTTCTGAGAAAATGGGACTCATATGGCTTTTATGATCTTTTCACAACTTTGTTTTTCTCCCTATCATCCCTCTCTCACCATTATTTTCCAAGCTAACAGGAGTCTTTCCATTGTGAGGAGAACCACCTAACTTTTTACTCATTCATTCCAGAATTTAATTACATCGAATTCTTTTTCTCTTTCTTCTTCTTTCTCTCTCTTGATCTGTTTCTTTACAACATCAAGTAGAATTCTGATACTCCTTCAGTGAATGTTTCCATTTTCTGTTGATCTTATTTGATTTGGTGCCTAAAGTTACAATTTACTGTTCCAAGCCATGCAGATAATCTTGGGCTTCCCAGGTGACGCTAGTGGTAAAGAACCCACCTGCCCATGCAGGAGATATAAGAGACCTGGGTTCAATCCTTGGGTTGGAAAGATCCTCTGGAGAAGGGAATGGCAACCCACTCCAGTATTCTTGCCTAGAGAATCCCATAGACAGAGGAGCCCCATGGACAGGCTACGTTCCATAGGGTTGCAAAGAATCGGACTTGGCCAAAGCAACTTAACACACACACATAGGTCATCAAGACTAAATGAGCCATAGTTTCTACTCTCAGCAAATTTATAATCAGACA
This sequence comes from Capra hircus, assembly GCF_001704415.2. NCBI lineage: Eukaryota > Metazoa > Chordata > Mammalia > Artiodactyla > Bovidae > Capra > Capra hircus. The sequence goes on along the minus strand of NC_030827.1, from coordinate 26,073,206 downwards.
TGAGATCTACTGTATGTCATAAAGAGTATAATTCACTTAAAAATTATTTGATGTGAGTATAAGAATTCACATTTCTCTGGTTGAGAAGTAGGAACTATTTTTCAATATTTCTGTAGTCTGCTATATAGAACACAGAAAAGCTTTAGGAAATAAAATGATATTCTCAGTTTTAAACATGTTGAATTAAAGAACTCTGTATGCTTTCAGGTGAAAATATTCAATGCATTGAATACATAAACTTGAAGATGGGAGGGATGAATGGAAGAAAATATAGATTTTAAATTGTCATCATGTAAGTGGCGGTGGTAAACCTATATGATGACAGCAGAAAGAATGTGCAACAAGAGAATTCAATAGACAGGGGAAAAGTTGTTGGACACCTGGCTAACCAAAAGCTGAATCCCTCCTCGTTGAATCAAAACAAATTTCAGTTTAAATCTAAGAAAATGAAACAACTGAAGGACTATGAGAAAACTTGGCTGATGAAAAATAAGTCTTAGAGATAAGGCCCTTTTAAAATGACATGTCAAGTATAAATGACACAGACACAAAAAGTAACAGATTTGATTATACAAAAACATAAAATTTCCGCACAGTATCAATGTCACTAAAATTTTAAAAATGATTAATGAACTGAAAAAATTATTTACAACATATATGACAGAAGATAATTTTCTTTATTAACAGAAATTTTACTGCTCAGGAAAATGATGAAAAACAAAAATGAGCAAATGTAAAGAAAAATCAAGAGTTCATGAAGAAAGAAATATAAATGGCTAATAAACATAAAAATACTCATCATTCTTCATAGTTAAAAAGTACATAATAAAACAACAATAATATATTATTTTTCACTTAAAAGAGTATCCCAGATTAAAAAGTATTAATGGTCCTCATTGTTAAGGAAAGGAGATGGAGAAAAGTGCATTCTTGTACACTGATGGGAGTATAAATTGGAAGAAGTTTGAAGAACAATTTAGTACCATGTTTATCAAAATTTGAAAGGTGTAGATCCTTTGTCCAAATAATTTCAATGCCATAATTTTATATTACTGATGCATTTGAAAAAGTATGCAAGATATATACTCAAGGACATTCATTATAGCATTATTTGTAAAACCCAAAATGGCCTAAATGCATAATAATGGGGAGTTGGTTAAATAAACTATGGTTTCTCAAAACAATGAAATATTATGTAGCCATTAAAAAAGGAAAGTTCTAAATGAGTGATTACTAGTGGGGTGGTAGGGGTACAATATAAAGGTAGGGGCATGGGAGGCACAAATTATTGGGCATAAGACAGGCTCAAGGATGTAATAATACAAGGAGAATATAGTCAATATTTTATAATTGTAAATGGAAATTTACCTCTAAAATTATATAAAATGAGTGTTTTTTAAATGAAAATTTAGAAATCAAATTAAACACAAAAAGGAGAGTTCTATATGTGCTGGTATGGAAAGATCTCCATCAAAATGAAAAACCACTGTATAAAATATATCCCCACATAAAAGTTTAAGGAGTAAATGTTGCATATATTTCTCTATATGCAACATTTTCTAGAAGGAAACAAACTGATAATAGTGACTACCTTTGAAATAGTGGCTTGATGTAAACTTTTTGTTTTATAGCTTTCCAAATGCTTTAGATTTCTTTTACCATGTATATTTATTACTTTTATTTTTTTCAGATTTTATTTTATTTTTTTACTTTACAATATTGTATTGGTTTTGCCATACATCAACATGAATCCGCCATAGGTGTACACGTGTTCCCAATCCTGAACCCCCCTCCCCCCTCCCTCCCCATACCATCTCTCTGGGTCATCCCAGTGCACCAGCCCCAAGCATCCTGTATCCTGCATCGAACCTAGACTGGAGATTCATTTCTTATATGATATTATACATGTTTCAATGCCATTCTCCCAAATCATCCCACCGTCTCCCTCTCCCACAGAGTCCAAAAGACTGTTCTATACATCTGTGTCTCTTTTGCTGTCTCACATACAGAGTTATCATTACCATCTTTCTAAATTCCATATATATGTGTTAGTATACTGTATTGGTGTTTTTCTTTTTGGCTTACTTCACTCTGTATAATTGGCTCCAGTTTCATCCACCTCATTAGAACTGATTCAAATGTATTCTTTTTAATGGCTGAATAATACTCCATTGTATATATGTACCACAGCTTTCTTATCCATTCATCTGCTGATGGACATCTAGGTTGTTTCCATGTCCTGGCTATTATAAACAGTGCTGCGATGAACATTGGGGTGCACGTGTCTCTTTCAGTTCTGGTTTCCTTGGTGTGTATGCCCAGCAGTGGGATTGCTGGGTCATAAGTCCTTTATTTAGAGACTTCTGGTGGCTCAGAGGGTAAAGCGTCTGCCTACAATGTAGGAGACCTGGGGTCGATCCCTGGGTCAGGAAGATCCTCTGGAGAAGGAAATGGCAACCCACTCCAGTCCTTTATTTATTAATTTAAAAAAAAAAAGCCATTTGTTATTGGAAAAATGCAGATCCAATGAGTAAAATTTATGACAAAATGAATTATCTTTGCTCTGTTGATGAGTTTAATTTTCTTAGCCAAGGATAATTCTAAGGATTCCTGATGTGAATACATATACCCACACACTATGAAAACCATGGGAGCTATTTTCAATGCCAAGTGAGATTTACATTCTAAGGAAATGGCAACCCACTCCAATGTTCTTGCCTGGAGAATCCCAGGGACGGCGGAGCCTTTCAGGCTGCTGTCTATGGGGCTGCACAGAGTCGGACACGACTGATGCAACTTAGCAGCAGTAGCAGCAGCAGCGTGTGTCTCTACAAACTACAAATATAATATAGTTAAAATGTCACCAAAACTAATAGAGCAATTCTAAGTCGCAATAGGTTATATTCAAAGAAGTCAGTTTCATAGTTACTTTTCTAACCAGAGGTCCATGTGTTAACTTTATCCATCAAGTTTTTATTTTATCTGCCACAGAGATACCGCTTACTCAATGGCTGCTGGTGGACGACCAGGTGCTACCAAAGTTATGGTGGTTGTAACTGATGGTGAATCCCATGATGGTTCAAAGTTGAAAGCTGTGATTGATCAATGTAACAAAGACAATATACTGAGGTTTGGCATAGCAGTAAGTGGCTTTTCTTTTTACTGGTTTTTCAGTTCATAGGGAAATATTCCTTTAAGACTATACTTTCTTATTGCCTGTTCATAGCTTCATATTAAAGAATATTTTTACTCTATCTGAGCATCTTGCTGATTTTCGGTTATGATAACCAAAAGGATATGGAAGTGTTGCTTATTTTACTTCTCCAAAAGGCCTATTGTGTTAAAAAAAAAAAAAAAGTCTAGAAGATACTAACAGGAAAATTAAAGTACAGCACTGATGGCCCTCTCCTCTCTTCCTCTGTTTTCAAGGTTCTTGGGTACTTAAACAGAAACGCCCTGGATACTAAAAATTTAATAAAAGAAATTAAAGCTATTGCCAGTATTCCAACAGAAAGACACTTTTTCAATGTCTCTGATGAAGCAGATCTCCTAGAAAAGGCTGGGACAATAGGAGAACAAATTTTCAGCATTGAAGGTAAAAGAACTCCTCCTTCTCAGAATTTTCTTTCAAAACCTTTTTTCAAGGATACAAACTTACCAGCATATAAGGGGAACAGAAGGGATAAATTGGGGATTGGGACTAACATGTACACACTACTGTCTATAAAATAGACAATAAAGACCTACTGTATAGCACAGGGAACCCTACTCAATACTGTGTAATGGCCTATATGGGAAAAGAATCTACAAGAGTACATATATGTATAATTAAATCACTTTGCTGTACAGCAGAAACTAACATGACATTATAATCAACTATACGCCAATAAAAATTTTAAAAATAAAAAATAAAGTAACATGTTCTTAAAAACCTTTAAAAATTCTTTATTACCAAACACTCTTTTAATTAATTGGCTTCCCTTGTGGCTCAGCTGGTAAAGAATCTGCCTGCAATACGAGAGACCTGGGTTCAATCCCTTGGAGAAGGGAAAAGCTACTCCAGTATTTGGGCCTGGAGAATTCCATGGACTGTATAGTCCATGAGGTCGCAAAGAGTCAGACACAACTGAGCAACTTTCACTTCACGTATACCTTATACAAAGAGGACTCATAAGTAGCATCAATAAGAAAAATAAAGAATGATGACTACATAGCTTATAAAAGATGGTCAATAAACAAAAGAAAATATTCCCAATTTTAGTAATTATTTTAAAATTTAAATTAAATCAATGTTTCTTTGTGCCTAAAAGACAACAAAGATTAGTAATGTTTAATCTTGAGGAGATTATGGGGAAGCACGGAAGCTCATACACTATTGATAAGATTATAAATTGTATAACCTTTGGGAGCAGCAATGTAGTACCGTCTATTATAATCATAAATAGTTTTACCCTTTTATACTGCTTCCGTAATTTACATTGAAATCCTTAAAATTTGTTTGCAGTAAATATGTATACTTTTTAGGTTAGAAAAATACAGTGAAGATTTTTACTAGTTCAGATTTTGAGGAAACATTTACCAGATATATAATAATTTACTTCTGTGGCTTGGGAGGTCTAGTCACTGTAGAAATATCATATGTTTAAGACCTCATTGTAAGGAGGACTGGAAAACAATTCCCAGTTGGTAAAAAGTCCCACGTGACCCAAATCCTAGTTCCTGATGGTTAACCCAAATAACTCTCAGCAATGAAGTGAATATTTTATTGAGCACTTGCTCGGATCAAAGGGATTGCATAGATTAAGTATTAATCCTTATAGTCAAATCTTTATCTCTTGATAGATTAAGTATTAATCCCTATAGTCAAATCTTTTTCTCCTGGTTATCCATTGGAAGCATCTATCCAAACATTTTTATTCTTCACTACATTAATGTGACAGTGTGCAAACTTTTCTTTTTGTGAAGATTAGTGAAATGTAACCACTTTGGCTGCTCTATATGGAAAAAGAGTTCTAAATGAGTCTTACGGTGCTAGCATCAGAGGTAAGCACATATGTAGAACTTGGACCAGACTTCCAAATTGGCAAAATTCCTACTCAATCTTGAATCCTGGTTCCTGAAGCCAAATCCAAATATCTCTCAACACAGTCTTCACCACAGATCAATTGCCTGGCTCCTCCAACTATATCTGAGATATATGTGCATTTATTAGTACCAATATTTAAAAGCTAAAAATTCAGTTAGATCTTTAGCAAGTAACAATCATTTTTAAAAAGAAAAGATAATGTCAGTTTTCATCTTACCTCATCCCCTATGTTGAGTGTTTCTTGATATCAGGAATTTCATAGTATACCAATACATACATTAATGCACAATCAAGATTAATGCCAACTTCAGACTACCTGGGAAGTATTATGGATTTATGCATCTGTTAGAACACTTTCCTAGAGGTTCCTCCCTCTCAGCTCTGTATTTTTGAGTGGACATCAGAACAGTGTGTGTGTGTGTGTGTGTGTGTGTGTGTGTGTGTGTAGGCACATGTGTTTGAAAATTTGATTTAAAATCGGTAACAGTGATATAATTTTTGAAACTGCTATTTCCCAGGTACAGTTCAAGGAGGAGACAGCTTCCAAATGGAAATGTCACAAGTGGGATTCAGCGCGGAATACTCTTCTCAAAATGTGTGTATATCAGATAACTTCCAGTCATATTGTCATTTGCCTTGACACTTCTGGACCCAGTAGCCTTGTCCTGAAATAGGAAAACCAGCCATCTAGTGATCAGCAGTTCTCACTTCTAGTCACGGTTGTTTAGTTTCTTTGTGCTGCTGGTTTATCATTCTAAAAAACAGAGGTTAATAATGCCTTCCCTCCCCTATTTTACAGGGATTTTTTAAATGGAAAAAAATGATAATATACAAGAAAGCCTTTGAGTGCTCCAGGGGACAGGCAGTATATTAACTCAAGGTATTATTACTGCAGGAATTTTCTTTATATCAATCAACTGCTGGAAAAGTTTGTTTAAAACACAAACTCGTATCCTCACTGTCATGGTTGAATTCTGAGTTATTTGAATATCTCTTTTTTTTAACAGCAGAGACAGAAAAACAGTTGAAAAAATAAGGAGTTAGGGAAAGAGTGCGATGGGACATCTTAGCTCAGGGAAGTCCATTCTTGCTCAGAGACATCCATCTCACAGGTCTCTGATTCTGATCCTACTCAGGATATGAGTGCAACGGTAGCAAAAGAGGCAAAGAGACAGGTGACCCTGGGAAATACTCAGGGAACAGGATTTGACTGGCTGAATAAAAGCTGAGGATCAGGGTTTTTTTGTAGAATAAAAGGTGCTAACATTCTCTGGATCATCAATCATTAAGAGATGCTCCTACAAGTTATAGGTCTTTCCTTCAGAAAAAATGTCAGTGAACCCACACAAACAATTTTTCATACAATTTCCTGAAATTTTGTATAGACCTTGAAGCTCCTTCCTGCACCCAGATTTCACAGTCCAGGATTTATGACAATCATTTACATAATTTCATGGTCTCTTCTCTTCAGAATGGGACACATTATTTCCCTATTTTTTTTAATGGCTTTGTATTTTTCATCCCAAAATCATACCTTGAAAATGATAATGGAGAAGAATATGGAAAATAATGTCTATATAATGAGATCACTTTGCTGAACAGCAGAAATTAATATGATGTTGTAAATCAACTATACTTCAAGAAAATAAATTTTAATAACAGCAAAACTCCAAGATTGTATCTCTGATATTTTCTAAGATCAAAAACTTGTAAATAAGGACTTCCCTGGTGGTCCAGAGGACATGAGTTTAGTCCCTGATCAGGGAACTAAGATCTCACTTGCCCTGGAGCAACTAAGCTCACCCATCACAACTAGAGAGCCTGAGCGCCACAGCTAGGGAGTCTGTGTGCAGCAGCGAAAGATCTAGCCACAACTAGACCTAACACAGCCAAAATAAATAAAATAATTAACTAATTGGTTAATTGGTTGATTAATTAATTTTTTAAAAAATTTAAAAATAAGCCCCATCCTGACCATCTGCTTCCTGCGATGGCTTATAGCTTTGAATATTCAGATTGGGTTTTGAGCCAGTCCTGAGTAGCCTGTCCTCTTTGGGCCTCCCCACTGGTGCTGACCAATGGCTGTTTTTCTTCCCATACATGAAATATCATATCTTCAGTTGCTTTCTGTAGCTGTGCCATTCTCAAATAGATGGGATAAGAGAGAGAGGAATGTTTGAGAAGGAGTTAAGAAAAAAGAGGAAAGGGACTTCACTGGTGGTCCAGTGGTTAAGAATTCACCTTCCGATACAAGGGATGTAGGTTCAATCCCTGGTTGAGGAACTAAGACCACACATGCCACAGGGCAGCTAAGCTTGTGTACCACAATTAGCGAGGACCACACACTGCAGTGAAGACCCAGCACAGCCAAAAAATAAATAAAATGTTTAAAAGAAGAAAGAGGAAGGAAGTTGGATAGGTCAGAAGAGGGCTACCACATGGGTCTGGGGGAACAGTGCCCACCTCTCTTCCTCTGGCAGCAGCACTTCCTGTTTCTTGAGCATGTCTCATAGCCCGAGCTCTTCCTAGGAACACGTTAGGCCAGAGGCTCCCTTCTGACTCCTTTCTAAAGGCTTACAACTGTTCAGCATTTGCACATGTGCACCTTTGCATGGAAACTGGAAGATCGCTATATGCCCCTCCTGTACTGTGGTACAGATTTATCTTTAAAATGTGTTGTACTAAACAAAGCCCAAAGTAATACAGCCCATGGGAAGGCTTCTTTTCCAGCACAAAATGTATCAAAACAAGTTGGAGATACATCAACATACAATCTGTTAAAAAACCAAAATTCAGCTGAGTGAATCTGATTGGCTTTATTCAATGATTCATGGGATTCTCTTGTAACTCAATTGGTAAAGAATCTGCTTGCAATGTTGGAGACCTAGGTTTGATCCCTGGGTGGGGAAGATCCCCTGGAGAAGGAAATGGCAACCCACTCCAGTATTCTTGCCTGGAGAATCCCATGGACAAAGGAGCCTGGCAGGCCACAGTCCATGGGGCTATAAGAGACATACATGACTCAGCCACTAAACCACCACAATGATTCATGAATTGGGCAGCATTTCATTAAGCAAACAGAAAGGTGCTCTAAGGAGCTGTAGAAAACAGAAGGCTTTTATGGGCAGAAGGGGAAATGGTCAGACTGTTTCAAGCACAGTCACCTTCACATAGGGGACAGAAGGGGTCTCTGATGATTACCTCACTAGTGCTGACCAGGGAATTCCAAAGTGACCATTTAAGATGGCCTTCCTGGGAGAGATTGAAGTTGCAGTTAGGTTAGGTATGGTCTGGGTTTGATGATGTAGACTTGGCACAGGTGATTCCATTTTGACCTGTTGTCTCTCTTTTCTAAGCAATTCACATATATTTTGCTTCATCTCGCTTAGTTTTTTTTTTTCTTTAAATTTAGACCATTTGTTTTGATGTTTTGCCCACCCGACACTCTTATGCCTTACAGGTGATTTGTTTTAAGGCTTCTCACTTTTCAATTATTGTAGAATATTCTGACGTTGGGTGCAGTAGGAGCTTATGACTGGAGTGGGACTGTGGTCCAGAAGACACCTCATGGACATCTGATCTTTTCTAAACAAGCGTTTGAACAAATTCTGCAAGACAGAAATCACAGTTCATATTTAGGTAAGACCTACCAGCACTTGGCTTAGCACATTTAAGTTGCTTCCTTTAAGCTAGTTGGATTTCAAGATCAGTTCAGCAAAACAGTTGAGCTGTCATCTAATTACACGTATTTCAGCTCTTTGCCAGTCAGGCCTTAGCCCATAACTACTTAATGAAACACTGCATGTTTGACTCGTTAATCTCTTCTGGTTGTTCCAGCAGTTGTTATTCCTGGGACATGACTGTGTTTCTCCAAAATAGGAATAGGACCTAAAAGTCAGTACCGTAAGTGGTAGTCTTAACATCAGTTTGGAGTCTCCAGTGTTTCTGTTCGTGTAATGATAGTCACCAATTTTGAGCACCTCCTATGGGACAGTCCCTGAGTTGGCTATTCTATCTACATAATATTTAAATACTTCCAACTATCCTTTGAAGGGAGTACTACTATCCTCATTTTACCTTTCCAAAGAGCTTAATTACTTGCTCAAAGATAAAAAACTTAACAAGTGGCAAGTCCAAACTTTGAACTGGAGACTGACTCCAAAGCCTATGTTCTTCCCACTGTGCAAATTTCCACCTTTTAAATTCATTTAGTTATTCATTCTCAAATATTTGTTCATATTTGAGTTCACAAGGAGCTGGTGAGGACAATGCAGAATCTAGGGTCAGCTTTATGGGGACATGTTCCACCTCCACAGGGCAGTTTCTGGCCAAATGGCACAAGCAGTTCATCTTAGAAAAAGCAGGAGAATGTGACCTTCGTGTTATACTCAGGGGTGTGAGCAGCTATGCGTCACACTAACAAAAGGGCCCTCTGATCATCTCTGCTAGCTTCACAGGCTTATCTGGCCAAGATATTCAACAGTACCTACCCTGTAACCCTTTCTCTCCTAGGTTACTCTGTGGCTTCAATTTCTACTGGGAACAGTGTCCACTTTGTTGCTGGTGCTCCTCGAGCAAATTATACTGGCCAGATAGTGCTATACAGTGTTAATGAGAATGGCAATGTCACAGTGATACAGTCTCACAGAGGTGACCAGGTAAATTCCATTGTTTAAGCAGGTGAAATTAATTTCATGGACAATCGGGGCTTGTGGGAAGGGAGGAGTTAGTAGAAATGGAAACTAACATTGATTGAGTGCCCACCCTGTAGCTGCCTCTGTGATTTGTCTTTACTTGAATATTCCTTAAATATTCACAACAATACTGAGATCTACCATCCCCTTTTGACTAGCTGCTGAGAGTTTAACTACCTTTCTAAGGCTACATAGCTTTCATGGGGTTGAGTTGTCATTAAAGCTCAGTGATGACAGACACCTAACTACTGCTTTGTAGGCAAGTTCCAACAAGGAACCAAGGATCTGGAGAAGAAACAAGTAGACAAAGGGAGCAATAGAGCATTAGACTGAGCTACAACATCTGGGCCTGTACAGGTGTCCAGTGGCTCTGACATTTCTAAATGTCAAAAAGTTTGACATTTCTAAAAGTAAAGCAGCGCTTTTCTCTGTCACTTTCTTCTGATATGTGGCAATTTGGTAGTGAGGACCAGTGATGCCTCCCAGTCAAGGTCCACAAGAACAAAAGCCAGCCTATAGAGTCCTATTTCTTGCTAAGTAGTTTTGACTCCTGAGCTTAGCAAATATTTGAAATGAACATCGCTGTACTCCAATGACCAACAGAAAAATTTCTTCCTTAAATCAGAGAAACGGACAAAACAATGGATTTCCCTTCTCTGGGATTAAAACTGATTCACTGTCTCTGTGGATTTTCCTGGAGGAAGAAGATCTGAGTCTTTGACTTCCTTGACCACAAATCCACTGTGGTCACACATTTTCCTCCTCTTTAGTATTTTAAAGTTTATGGTCTTCCCTGGTGGCTCAGACAGTAAAGAATCTTCCTGCAATGCGGGAGACCTGGATTCAATCCTTGGGTCAGGAAAATCCCCTGGAGAAGGGAATGGCAACCCACTCCAGTATTCTTGCCTGGAGAATCCCATGGACAGACAAGTCTGATGGGCTACAGTCTGTGGGGTTGGACACGACTGAGTGACTAACACTTTCACTTTCTATTATGTTTTTTTAATATAAATTTATTTATTTTAATTGAAGGTTAATTACTTTACAATATTGTACTGGTTTTGCCATACATCAACATGAATCCGCCACAGGTATACACATGTTCCCCATCCTGAACCCCCCTCCCTCCTCCCTCCCCGTACCATTCCTCTGGGTCGTCCCAGTGCACCAGCCCCAAGCATCCAGTATCATGCATCGAACCTGGACTGATGCAACTCGTTTTGTATATGATATTATACATGTTTCAATGCCATTCTCCCAAATCTATTATGCTTTATCACAGAAGCCCTGTTATTTGTTCAGCCTCCCTCTTCCCTGCCTGCCTTTGTCTACAATACCTCGTAAAGCTTCTAAGTGTTCCTTAAGTGTAGTCTTTTTCCCACCAGCATCAGAAATACCTGGAGTGCTTACTTAAAATACTGTTTTCTTGATTGCCCTATAGATATTGCATCAGAATCTCTGGAAATGGCTCTTGGGAATCTGTATTTTACAGGTGCTTTTTTGGTGATTTTTGTGCGCCCTAAGTGCTAAGAAGCAAGTGTTAGATTGTGGCACAAAGGGAGAGAAGGGGCGATGTTATCTATCTTTATGTTCCTAGCACCTTACAGGCAACAGATGCTCAATTTTTGTTGGTTGAATGAGTAAATAAAAGTTTAATGTAATACTAGGAGTAGAAAAATCCTAGTGTGGATATGCTTTATTCCTGCAGATTGGCTCCTATTTCGGTAGTGTGCTGTGTGCAGTCGATGTGAATAAGGACACCATCACAGATGTGCTCTTGGTAGGTGCACCAATGTACATGAATGACCTAAAGAAAGAGGAAGGAAGAGTCTACCTGTTCACTATCACAAAGGTAAAAAAAAAAAAAAAAATTATTAAACGGATTTCGTTTCATTTGCTTTAGTATTAATAGATAAAAGTGAGTTTGCATTTTTACAGAATAAAGTCTTTATTATGAAATAAAAGTATGGTTTATATTTCATTTTGAGGATGTCACCATTGTTATAGTTTCAAAAATCACATTGAAAACCATAACCTAGAACTTAATGTATAGTGTCCTGCCATCTTCCACAAGAGGTCTTTGAATATATATTTTCTTTACAAATAAAGTCATTATAAATGCATGTTGTTTTTTGAAATACATACACACACATGCATATACATCTGCGTGTTTCCCAAATATCTCATTCAATTATTCTTCTTTGCTATAAAGATAACAATAACAGGGCAAAGCTACTTTGTTGACATTTTACAACAGTAAGGACAAATTGTACCGGGCACTTTAGAAACCGCCATATATTCCTGTATACTTTCTACATTAGTTTGTCAGGAAATTCCATTGCTTGACATTTAGATATATATCCAAATCTTGGAAATTCCAGTTCTTACACACAGAACTGAGCATACTCTAACATGGAAAAGCCTAGTTTTGCCAACTTATAGACTGAACTAAATCCATGCACATAATTATAGTGAACTTAGTGAAACCTGAAAAGAAAACCAAAATTAAAGGCACAGATTGACATAGAAAATTAGATGGATAGATAAGGAAAGGATGGAAAGAGAGAAGCTGATATTCATGTAGTAAATGTTATATTTAACTGTTGCGATATTTTGTCTTACTTTATTTATTTAAATTAATATAATAGCCCTTAAACAGAAGCAATTAAAACAATTTGAAAGCATATAAAGTGTAATTAAGTATTTAATAAGGGAAGAGCATATCTACTAGTTTGAAAATGTAACAAATCCCCAACTTCTTAAATGTTTCTTGCTAGTCAGATATTCTGAATATCATTAATTGCTAAAGGTGAAATGATCTTTCAATATTTTACCAAACTCAGTAATAAATTAATTTTCATAAGATTATTATAGAGGAGAAAGAATAAAAACAGACTCAGTTTCATGGTTGAAGAGCATTGCTTTCTTATGAGGTCATGAAATATTTCCATTCTTGACTTCAAAATCTGCAAAAAAAAAAGAAAAAGCCCACAATTGTATCTTTTACAGGAAAATGTCTTTTCTTTGGCAGAAATATTCAGTGTTTTATATAATGGAATATTAACAATCTCATCTTTCACTTCCTATACCATTATAATTATGCCACTGTTGTTCAATAGCTTTTAAGTAAAGGACTGTATTAAGATATTGTGTTTTATTTGTTTCTACCTTAATTTTATTGAAGAGATTAGTAGACTTGTACCAGAAATTTTTTAAATCAAAAAATTTTGGAAACAGATGAGTGAAGATCCTAATATTAAGATGAAAAAAGACAAAGAAATGGACACGCTTATGTAGGTTGTACAGGCAGCCTACAGAAAAGAATTGCTTCTTTTCACCTTGGTTTATGAGCAGATAGCCTATGACCTTACTTTCAATATAGCACAGTGATTCATTTGTACATAGGTAGGTAGGTAGATGGATAGATAGTTTTTTTTTTTTGGATTCTTTTCCTTTTTAAGTAACTAAAAACTATTGAATATAATTCCTTGGGCCATACAGTAGGTCCTTGGTTATCTATTTTATATCTATATTTATACTACTATAAATATATAGTAGTATATATTTGTTAATATAAGGTTGGCTTTAATTGTCCCCTTTTTCCCTCTTTGCAAGGGCATTTTGAATTGGCACCAATTTCTGGAAGGCCCCAAGGGTCTTGAAAATGCTCGATTTGGTTCAGCAATTGCAGCTCTTTCAGACATCAACATGGATGGCTTTAATGACGTGATTGTTGGTTCACCTTTGGAAAATCAGAACTCTGGAGCTGTGTACATCTACAATGGTCATGAGGGCATGATTCGCTTGAGGTATTCTCAGGTAATCCATAATTTTATGGTGATATGTTTACATGTGAGTATCATTGTGTTAGAGCTAGAGAGCATCATGTGGGTCATCCAATCCATCCCTCTTACTTTATAACCTAATTCACTTATTCATCAGATATTCAGTGAACCTCTACTGTGTGTCAAGCTCTGTCTAGGCTCTGGGAATACTGTAAAGAACAGGACGGTCACCTTTGTGCTTTGTATGGATCTTTCATTCTTGTGGAGGAGACAGAGGGAAAGAAGATAAGAAAAATATTCCAGAAAGTAGGAAATGATAAGGAACTTTAAAAAAAAACTAGGGAATAAATTTTCAGGGCTAGGAGGTATCAAATATTTGAGTGAGTGACCAAGGAAGCCTCACTCAGAAGCAGCTTTTGAGTAAAAATCTGAACGAAATGAGCTAGGAGAGGAGTCAGGACCCAAACCTGCATCGGTTCCTTCTCCAGTTCACTGATATCTCACTGCTTTGTGCTGGCTTGTTATTTTATGTGAGAGATTCATGCCATTTTCTTTGATGAAAATGTGGCTGCAAGAATAATAATCAGATCAGATGAGCTATGAAAACTCAATGGAGTTCTGTGGAGAATAAAACAATCTGAGAAATGGCCGTAGAAAGAATATACCAGGGCAATGTAGATGCTACCTTTTTTCCATTTCAGTTGTCATGAGCTATAATTTCATCTCAAACTTGCTTTTAGAAAATCCTGGGGTCCGACAGAGCCTTTAGTAGCCACCTCCAGTACTTTGGGAGATCCCTGGATGGCTATGGAGATTTAAATGGGGATTCCATCACCGATGTGTCCGTGGGGGCCTTTGGACAGGTCGTTCAGCTCTGGTGAGTCGTTGAGAGCCAGACACAAACCAGTTAACAAACACACGGCCTGCTAAGGAGAGCAGATTGCTTTGCTAGTATTGTGAAAATGTCACAAGCATTATATAACACTCGCAGACATTTGTATGTCATAGTTTGCATAGAGGAAGGAATATGTTTTTCCTGGTGGGAAAGAAAATGCTTGCTTAAGATTAGAACCAAGTTTCTCTTCTCTATAAAATGAGGAGGAAAAGTGTATTGAAAAGATAAAGCTCTTGAAATGGTATTAAGGATATTTCTGATTATTTTTTTATTACCTCAACTTGTATAAAAGAATTCTCATGAGAATGCTCTAAAAATACTGAATACCAAGGCCACACAAGTGAAGTACAACTTCTCCTGTGGTTAAAAGGTATCTTTTACAATTATTAGTCATAAACAAGAAGCCATTATTTAGGTTTAGCTGACCTCTCATTGACCTCAGGAGGAGTTGAAGAGCAGGGGGGAACAATAAGGGATTCAAGAGCCAAGGAGCAAGGGCAAAAAATAAATATATTGGGCTGGTGAAGGAATGGAACCAGAAAGAAACTGAGAATTCTGTTGGGAGTCTCTAAGAAAATATAGTTCAGTTATCCATTAATGTCTGTCGAAAAATATGTTTTAAATGTCCAAGTATGTGAAGAACAGAAAGAAATGAGGTATTGAGTAAATCACACTGAGTTCAATGAAACTATTTACAGTATCTCACCTGTGCTTTTAAAGGATGAAATGCATTGTTTTCCATGCATCATTTTTCTTTCAGTGCCTGACAGGCAGGTTGTTAGTTTCTCCACCAGAGATTGAACCTGTGCCCCCTGAAGTGGAAGCACGAAGCCTTAACCACTGGACCACCAGAGAAGTTCCTTAGTGCAGAGGTCCCCAACCACCAGCCCATGTTAGAAACCAGGCCACGTAGCAGGAGGTGAGCAGATGAGGCTTCATCTGCCGCTCCATTACTGGTGTGAACCATCTCCCTCCCCTCTGCAGTCTGTGAAAAAATTGCTTTCCACGAAACCAGTTCCTGCTGCCAAAATTTGGGGATCACTGCCTTAGTGCATCATTTTAATGAAATCTTCATGTGGAAAAAATAAAACTCAAATGTAATATTTAAGGCTTTGAAAAAAAGAAAATATATCTACTGGATAAAATCAGTTTAGAGTAACATTAGAAAAATACAAGCTGTGATGACATAATTATGTGGCTGCTTTGGAACAATTTTGTAAGAAATCATACCTTTCAGTGAACTTCACCCTGTAGCCACCTTGGTAGACCTCAGGCATGGTAGGCCATATACTTCCTATACTGTGGCATTCCCTTTTAAGATAGCCCATGATGGCCAGACTTTTTTCTTTGAAGGTGGGTTTGATTCATCTAAAAAGTCAAGACACAAGGAGTCAAATCCATTTTTTGAGGGGACCAGTTAAGCTAGGTTATAAAGCATCTGCCTGCAATGCGGGAAACCTGGGTTCGATCCCTGGGTCGGGAAGATCCCCTGGAGAAGGAAATGGCAACCCACTCCAGTATTCTTACCTGGAGAATCCCATAGACAGAGGAGCCTGGCAGGCTACAATCCACGGGGTTGCAGAGTCGGACATGACTGAGCAACTTCACTGTCTGTCTGTCTGTTAAGCTAGGTTAATGCTGTTTTGTGGTCACATTCCTACAAGGTGCTAAGACTAGTTTTTCTGGGTAGCTCCCTGAGAATAATTTTTTTTAAACATTGGTCTTTCAGGTCACAGAGCATTGCTGATGTATCTGTAGATGCTTCATTCACACCAAAAAAAATCACTTTGCTCAACAAAAATGCTGAGATAAAACTTAAACTCTGCTTCAGTGCTAAGTTTAGACCTACTAATCAAAACAATCAAGTGGGTGAGTAAACCTGAAATAATCTGCACAAGAGATAGGTTTGCTTATAGAGTTTCACTTCTGATGTAAACTATGCTTGGGGTATGGAAACCAAAAGAAATAGGGTCCTGCAGACACTTGAATTGCCACATATTTGAGGTGCCTGAGAATGGTTAATTAGGTACGGAAGGTGTTTTAGACCTTCCTCTGTCATCTTTAGAAGGTCACATTCTGCTGCAGAAAGTCATGAAGTCAGTGACATAATTATAGCCTCTTCCAGTCTATTCTTTAAGTTTCTCTTACCCATACCTTCCTAATGGAAAACCATGAGCACATGCAAATTACACTGAACCTGAGTCCATATTAGATGAGTCCACTGTGAGTTGGCTATGCCATAATATAGGTAGAGTGTGTTCAGTATGAGGATCAAATATTTCTTTTCTTGAAAATTTAAGAAGCATGAAATAATGAGAGAGAAAGTACAGAACAATGTATAATTTGTGCCCAGTGTTTTATATTTTCTAAATAATCCATTATGTGAACCGAGAACTTTCAGATGTATTAGCAGGATTTAGAAAAGGCAGAGGAACTAGAGGTCAAATTGCCAACATCCATTGCATCATAGAGAAAGCAAGGGAAATCCAGAAAAGCATCTCCTTCTGTATCATTGACTACACTGAAGCCTTTGACTCTGTGGATCACAACAAACTGTGGAAAATTCTTAAAGAGATGGAAATACCAGACCACCTTACTTGCCTCCTGCAAAACCTGTATGCAGGTCAAGAAGCAACAGTTAGAACCTTACATGGAACAACTCACTGGTTCAAAATTGGGAAAGGAGTATGTCAAGGCTGTATATTGTCACCCTGCGTATTTAACTTCTATGTAGAGTACATCATGTGAAAGGCCAAGCTGGATGAATCACAAGCTGGAATCAAGATTGCCAGGAGAAATATCAACAACCTCAGATGTGCAGATAATACCACTTTAATAGCCAAAAACAAAGAGGAACCTAAAGAGCCTCTTGATGAAGGTGAAAGAGGAGAGTGAAAAAGCTGGCTTGAAACTCAACATTAAACAATGAAGATCATGGCATCTTGTCCCATCACTTCATGGCAAATAGAAGGGGAAAAAGTGGAAACAGTGACATATTTTATTTTCTTGGGTTCCAAAGTCACTGCAGATGGTGACTACAGTCATGAAATTAAAAGATGCCTGCTCCTTGGAAGAAAAGCTATGACCAACCTAGACAGCATATTAAAAAGCAGACACGTCACTTTGCCAACAAAGATCCATATAGTCAAAGCTATGGTTTTTCCAATAGTTATGAATGGATGTGAGAGTTGGAGCATAATGAAGGCTGAACACCAAAGAACTGATGCTTCTGAACTGTGGTGCTAAAGAAGACTTTTGAGAGTCCCTTGGACAGCAAGGAGATAAAACCAGTGAATCCTAAAGGAAATCAATCCTGAATACTCATTGGAAGGACTGATGCTGAAGCTCCAATACTGTGGCCACCTGATGCAAAGAGCTGACTCATTGGAAAAGACCCTGATGCTGGGAAGGATTGAAGGCAGGAGGAGAAGGGGATGACAGAAGGTGAGATGGTTGGATGACATCACCAACTCAATGGACATAAGTTTGAGCAATCTCAGGGAGATAGTGAAGGATAGAGAAACCTGATGTGCTGCAGTCCATGAGGTTGCAAAGAGTTGGACATGACTTAGTGACTGAACAATAACAACAAATAATCCAGTGAAGTGAGGGAAAGTCTGAAACATGACCGATTGGCAGGGGAGAGTAAGGAAGACTGTGGGCAGTCTTTCTCTGGATTGGTCCAGTTGTCTTTGGCAGCCTGGCTGAGGTCCTACATGTCCCTTAAGTCTTTCTAATCACTGCATCTCACCTCCATCTCTCCTGCTCCAATTATCTCAGTTCCTTCAATATGCAGCCATTGATTTTTAGCACTTAATCCAATATTACCTTCTTTCATTTGCTGCTGTTTCATGGGTCCACATCCTTTCCATCAGATTTTTTTAAGTTGAAGTGTAGTTGAATTACAATGTTGTGTTACTTACTGTTGTACAGCAAAGTGACTCCGTTATGCATATATATCCTCTCCATCAGATTTTGGCTCTAATTATCAGAAACCTGTAGTTCCTTGTTATTCAGTCATTCAGTCGTGTCTGAGTGTTTGTGACCCCATGGACTGCAGCACTCCAGGCTTCCCTGTCCTTCACCTACTCAAACTCATGTCCATTGAGTCGATGATGCCATCCAACCATCTCGCCCTCTGTTGTCCCCTTCTCTTCCTGCCTTCAATCTTTCCCAGCATTAAAGTCTTCCCTAATAAGTCAGCTCTTTGCTTCAGATGGCTCAGATGGTAAAGCGTCTGCCTACAATGTGGGAGACCCGGGTTCGATCCCTGGGTTTGGAAGATCCTCTGGAGAAGGAAATGGCAACCCACTCCAGTACTCTTGCCTGGAAAATCCCATGGATGGAGGAGCCTGGTGGGCTACAATCTATGGGGTCGCAAAGAGTCGGACACGACTGAGCGACTTCACCTCTTGCTTCAGGAAGCTAAAGTATTGGAGTTTCAACTTCAGCATCAGTCCTTTCAATGAATATTCAGGGTTGATTTCTGTTAGGGTTGACTATAGCTATTTTATTAGGTGGTGAACAAATTAACTTAAAGGGTAAAAATATAGAGGCAAGTTGTCACGATTTATAGAAGAAATAAGAAGGCTAGGAACACAAAGTTAGATTCACGTCTTGGCATGTCTTCCATGTTTTCTATTTTTCACATTCATCTGGCATTTTTCCTTTCAAGTGTTCAAACACTACCCAGCTCTGTGTAGCACATTTCACACACCTGCCTTTTAGCACACCCATCTGAGTAGCCATGAGAGTTGAGTCAGAAACCATTACTGTCTAAACATGAAATGGCTAGATGGAATGTACAGCACGGTGATTTTTGTTAATAATACTGTAGCGTATACAGTTACTAAGAGACTAGATTTTAAAGGTTCTCACCACACAAAAAAAATCGTAACTTTGTGAAGTGATGGGTATGTTAACTCACCTTATTGTGGTAATTATTTTGCAATGTACAAAATCACTATGTTGTATGCTTTAAACTTACATAATGTTATATGTCGATGATATCTTAATGAAGCTGGAGGACTAAAACATTAAATATAAAAAGTTAATTTGGAAAATCTATTAGTTGGCAGAAATGACCTCTGCTGGCCCTGAAGCATGGGTTTGTCTCAAACATCTTCCTCCTAGTTTTTGATTGTACTTCACCTCTTCTGTTACCACATACTTGAAAGGCATTTTCTGCTTTCAGAGAATTTTATTCCCTCCCACCTGTTCTCTAGGGTCTCTTACCATTGGGCACCGTTCCCTTTGAATCCTCTTCTTGATGCCTTAGGTCCATATGGTCATGATCATTTGTCACTTACTAGCCTGGCAATAATAGTGTGTAAGACAGAAATCCCACCTCTGTGACTTTGAAAAGTCAATTTATAAAGCATATGACTTCTGTTATTTATTGCATTAGGTGCACACTCCAGTTTGAAGTTAATAAGATCAAAAGGATTATCATATTGCCTATGTAACTATGTATCATTTTGGAAAAAATGAAAATTGTCCTTACCACATGTACTAACTTTGTCCTAGCTACCATCACTTCCCTGCCATTACTTTTCCTTTGTGTTATTTTCACTACTTATTTGTAGTTCTTGATTCTTTTGTATTTTATCTTTGTTAACCTCATGAAGTATTCAGAGCCAGAAAAATTATACATCACTTCTAGCAGATATTTGAAAGGTTACATGTAGAATGCTTTTGGAAGTATAGTCAATCTTTAAACTCTTGGAAGTAATTCAGTTCAGTTCAGTCGCTCAGTCATGTCTGACTCTTTGCAACACCATGGATTGTAGCATAACAGGCTTCCCTATCCATCACCAACTCCCGGAGTTTACTCAAACTTATGTCCATTGAGTCGCTGATGCCATCCAACCATCTCATCCTCTGTCGTCCCCTTCTCCTCCCACCTTCAATCTTTCCCAGCATCAGGATCTTTTCCAATGAGTTAGTTCTTCGCATCAGGTGGCCAAAGTATTGGAGTTTCAGCTTCAGCATCAGTCCTTCCAATGAATAATCAGGACTGACTTCCTTTAGGATGGACTGGTTGTATCTCCTTGCAGTCCAAGGGACTCTCAAGAGTCTTCTCCAACACCACAGTTCAAAATCATGAATTCTTATAAGTAATAAGATAGAATAATCCTAAGCAATGCAGTTGATGCTATTAATAGTATCAGATCTTCTCAGTGTTGGGTGGGTAGCCAACAGATTTTATTGAAAGTTCTGATAGTTGGACATTAGCTACTGACATCAGTTTTTATCACATATGTTTCTCATTCCATTTCCCTAGGTTAGTATTATTATCTCTGTTTTATAGATAAAGAAATGGAGGTTCAAGGAGGTTAAGAAAATTGCCTAAAGCTTGTCAATGATGAGATTAAGATTCAAAACAAGCCTGTCCAATTCAACACTTGTTATTGCAGTATAACATGACTTTCCCCAAGTAAGCTTTTGGAATATGCAAGGCGCTATACATTTCCCCTTAGAGTATCTAATTTAATCCTCAAATAACAGTGAATCCTCTAAACTGCATAGAAATAGTAGGAATATGGGGTCTGATTTCAAAATTACTCAAACTTTACTTCTGACCAAGCCATAGCTGTGTGAGCTGAGGTGAATTATTTTGAAAAACCAAATAATATTCTATTAATTATCTGAAAAATAGGATAATAATATCCATGTTCCAGGTTTATTGTGAAACTTATATAATGTATGAGAACGTGTTCAATTGTAGGCACTCAATAATAATACCTTTCCTTTGCACGTCACCATGTTACAGACAATGAAATTGCTGTTTGAGGAAAGAGTTTGACCAACATCATTCAGTAGATTTCCGGGTGGCAAGTCTTCTTTTCCTTCCACTGCGTCAAATCCCATTTCTTTGAATCACGTTTCTTTGTATCCACAGTCAACGTACATCATACCAGAGCTGCAGTTACAAATATCACAGGCCATGGTTCACAGTCCATCAAAAGGAAGACAGGTTTTTGTTTTCTTGTAGTCAGAGACTTAACCCAGGGAGGTACGATAAAACAGGAATGCCTTTTCCTTAAAAATGTGTTTGTAATGACATTTCTTTATGACTTTTATTATAGCCATTGTGTATAACATCACAATTGATGAAGACCAGTTTTCATCCAGAGTGACGTCCAGGGGGTTATTTAAGGAAAATAATGAAAGGTGCTTGCAGAAGACCATGATAGTAAGTCAAGCACAGCGCTGTTCTGAGTACATGATCCACATACAGGTGAGCCTCCGAGTCCTCTCTTTCATCTCCTTCCTTTTTAAAGACTAAGGAATGGTGGAAGCCTGAATTGGAGGCTTATGAGTGAGAAGACCCCTTGCTCTTCTAATTACTGCTTTTTTTTGGTCTATGAATAGGAGTATATTTCCCTTACTCTCATCTATGTGGTTACATGCTATTATGTAAGTTAGTTGCATTAAGTTTTACTTGGGATGGCAAGTAAAAGGGCTAAAAATAAGATTCTTCAAGAAATCAAAGACAGTGATTTCTTAAATGTTTAATAGGAAGAACTTTTAGTTGATGATAAATTTTATATTGACATTTTCATATCAGGAGAATATTTATTTTTAAATGATTGAAAAGGATAACTCTAATTGCCCTCATTATTAGATTTAAGTTGATACAGGTGAAGGATGGTAGATTAGGAGGTAAAAATTCTTTGCTCTAATCTTATACCATAATTACTATAGTTCACATGAATTTTGAAATTCTCCCAAGTATAAAAAGTGCTTCTCAGAAGAAAATTTCTTAAAAAAGCTTATCTTATAAATTATATGATTATTTCCCCCCAGAAGCCAGGTTGTGGTATTTGAAAGTACAATTTATTCAGGAAACTATTTTTATAAGAGTTATTTAAGAACTTTCCTAGAATGTGGTTCTCAAAGTTTAAGATGCTTAAGAATTTCCAAAGAAACTTTTATAAAATTCATATGCTGGAACCCCATCCTCCTCAGAAATTCCCTTCAGATCCAGTGAATATGTCTAAGGGGCATCACCAGACATTTCTCAAATAGAAGGATGATACAGAAATCACATCTCAAGAAGTGCTAAGAGTTGAACAAAGAGCTGGATGAACTAAAATCAGTTGAGTAATTTATTGTTCAGGTTGAAGCTTTCTTCTTTGTGAAGGCCTAGACTTTTTTTGTTGATAATGTGCCAATTATACATCTTTAAAGGAATAAAAGCCAGATTCCATTCTCCCTTATCCTTGAGCTACGTGGTGGGTCAAATTAAACATGTAATCCATTGTGGGGGAAGTAAGACAGCCAGGATGTGGTGTACGTATGTATATATATAAACTGGAGAAATAAATGGCAACCCACTCCAGTATTCTTGCCTGGAGAATTCCATGAACAGTGGCGCCTGGCAGGCTACAGTTCATGAAGTCACAGAGCCAGACATGACTGAGTGACCCAACTACTACATATATAAATACGTCTCCTATTCTCTCCCATGTGTACTTGTGAAGTTTTTACAAGGTGTATATTATTGTGGTCAGCTGAGAGATATTGTTCCAGGTAACACCATATTTGCTATCAATACCCAAGTCCATCCTATGTGCCAACCCTACAGCCGAGGATACATTTCCCTGTAGTCAGGAACTCACTGCCCCTGCCCCTCTACCCCCTGTCCAAAGGGGTCAAGACAGAAGTCCTGCTGAGATAAAGATATCACTCCTAAGAAAAGGAAATTTAATTTTTAGTGCTTACCAACGTACAGGCATTCTTCTTTCTTGAAGGAGAATGCTAGATGGTGTTTGCAGCCCTGTTTTGGCATTATTTTCATTGTGCAATAGACAGGAAACCTCAAAAACTAGAAGCAGCCCAGGCCTCTTGGAGCACTGCAAATCCTCCACCATCTTTACTGGACAAAGAGGAACTGTCCTACTTACAGCTGGACAGTGCTGGTTTCAACGCCTGCTGAGTGATATGTGCATCATCTTCGACATGCAAAAGAGCACTGACAGACAGCTAGGCAGGAAACTGGGGAGCTTGGTTTTGAGTATGGGAAACACTTTCATCTGGTTTTGTAGACTAAAGACTAGAAAGGGGAGTCCCCTTGTCGATTCCTGACAGTGAACCCTGGGACTTTCCCTTCCAGGTCATTATATTCTCTTCCAGAGGTTTGGTCAGGACACCTGTAGATGCCAAAAGTCTTGGAAGTAGGAATGGGAAGAACATGGCCAACAACCCAAGAGCTAGGTACTAACAGAGTGATCTTCTGAGCACTGAAAACTGGATATCTCATCTAAATATTGATCATTACTTATATAAATAATGAAATGACTGATGAGTTTATCTGAATCAGTGCTTCAGATTTTTACTGAGCCCAAGTTTTGAAGTCTCTTAGAAGTGGAGAAGCTAACAGCAGACTTCAGTTCAGTTCAGTTCAGTCGCTCAGTCGTGTCCGACTCTTTGCGACCCCATGAATGGCAGCACGCCAGGCCTCCCTGTCCATCACCAACTCCCGGAGTTCACTCAGATTCGCATCCATCGAGTCAGTGATGCCATCCAGCCATCTCATCCTCTGTTGTCCCCTTCTCCTCCTGCCCCCAATCCCTCCCAACATCAAAGTCTTTTCCAATGAGTCAGCTCTTAGCATGAGGTGACCAAATTATTGGAGTTTCAGCTTTAGCATTATTCCTTCCAAAGAAATCCCAGGGCTGATCTCCTTCAGAATGGACTGGTTGGATCTCCTTACAGTCCAAGGAACTCTCAAGAGTCTTCTCCAACACCACAGTTCAAAAGCATCAATTCTTCAGCACTCAGCCTTCTTCACAGTCCAACTCTCACATCCATACATGACCACTGGAAAAACCATAGCCTTGACTAGACAGACCTTAATTGGCAAAGTAATATCTCTGCTTTTGAATATGCTATCTAGGTTGGTCATAACTTTTCTTCCAAGGAGTAAGCGTCTTTTAATTTCATGGCTGCAGTGAAGAAGCAAGAGCCTTGAAAGTTCAAAGCAGAGCTATTCTGCATGACTGAGAGTGGACTGTGTGTTTAATTGTGAGCACATGTGTGGTCATTTTCTTGTTTGAAGCTGCCATGCCCTAATCCACTAACTCTGTGTGTATTTAGGAGCCCTCTGACACTATCAGCCCTCTGAATCTGTGTGTGAACATTAGTCTGGAAAACCCTGGCACTAACCCTGCCCTTGAAGCCTACTCTGAGACGGTCAAGGTCTTTAGTGTAAGTATGGCTTGCCTTTCTTGGAATTCCTGACTAGCTGGCAAAGTTTCAGTCACTGCCTTAGTGTTTGTAAGACACTTAGGACATAGCCTAAGTTGGTAATTTTCTAATTGAAGTACAGTTACTTCTATGGAAAGTTCACCAGCATGTAAGTTCCATGAGGACCGGGATTTTGTCTTCCTTGTTCCCTGCTCTGTCTCCAGCACTGCGAGTAGTGCTTGGCCTGCCGCAGGCGCTCAGTAAATGTTTATTGAAGAAATAAATAACAATAAAGGGAACACCTTGTGTTCACAACCCATTAAAAAAAAATAAAATGGTACCTCTGAAATTCTCTGTATTATTCCACATTCTATCATATCCACTTTTGTCTTATGCCCCTAGATTGCACCACCATCCTGAATGTTGCATTTATCAATGTTTTTCTCTCTGTTGTTGCTAAACATGTATATATTCCTAAAATGTGGTTTAGTTTCACAAGGTTTTGAACTTTATATAAATGGAATAATACTATTATGTGTTCTTCTACTTTAACTCAATAGCAAATTTGGGGGATTGTTTTTCTCTTTTTTTTCTTCTGTAGATCCCTTTCCATAAAGACTGTGGTGATGATGGAGTTTGCATTTCTGATCTAGTTCTAAATGTTCAGCAGCTGCCAGCCACTCAGTAAGTTTTACTTTAAAGCACAGTGAAAATTGTTGAAATAAAAGACATGTTAGATTACTTTATTCAAATGATTGTGTATGGAAATTTTTTTCTACAAAAGAAGCATCATAACTTCTATAGATCCTTAAAATCTAAATTTCAAAGTATCTAGAAATAAACTTAACCAAGGAGGTGAAAGACTTATACTCTGAAAACTATGAAATATTAATAACAGAATTTGAAAATAATCCCAAGAAATTGAAAGATATCCTGTGCTCTTGGATTAAAAGAATTAATATTGTTAAAATGTCCACACCAAACTACAGATTTAATGCAATCCCACTCAAAATATCCATGACGTTTTTTTATAGAACTAGAGCAAATAATTCTAAAATTTATATGGAGCCACAAAAGACTCCACATTTTCAAAGCAATTTTGATAAAAAAGAACAAAGTTTGAAGTATCTTCAGGTTATGCCTTAAAGCTACAGTAATCAACAGAGCATAGTTTGGGCAGAAGAGCAGACATATAGATCAATGGAACAGAATAGAGAACCCTGAAATAAACCCATCTGCTTATGGTCAATTAACCTACAACAAAGGCAAGAATATACAATGGAGGAAAGACTGTCCCTTAAATAAGTGGTTCTGGGAAGACTGGATAGCTACATGTAAAAAGATAAAATTAGAACATTTTCTCATATGAACTACAGAAATAAATGCTAAATGGATTAAAGACCTAAATATAAGACCTGAAACCTCAAAACTTCTAAAAGAAAACAGAGGCAGAACACTCTTTGTCATAAATTGTAGCAGTAGCTTTTCTGTCTCTGTTTCTGAAAGCAAAAGAAATAAAAGCAAAAATAAACAAATGAGGCCTAATTAAACTTAAGAGCTTTTGCACAGCAAAGGAAACCATTAACAAAACAAAAAAATAACCCACTGAATGGGAGAAAATATTTGTAGATGATATGACCGCTAAGGGGTTAATATCCAAAATATATAAACAACTTGTACAACTCAATGTCAAAAAACCAAAAACCTGATTTTAAAAATAGGCAGAAGACCTGAACAGACATTTTTCCAAAGAAGACATACAAGTGGCCAACAGGCACATAAAAAAAAGTTCATCAATGCTAATCATCAGAGAAATGCAAATCAAAACCATGATGAGGTATCATGCTATTTCATACCTGGCAAGATGGCTGTCATCAAAAAAGAACATAAATAACAAATGTTAGTGAGGATGTGGAGAAAATGGAACCCTTTTACACTGTTGGTGGGAATGTAAACTGGTGCAGCCAACTATGGGAAACAGTATGGAGGTTTCTCAAAAAACTAAAAATAGAACTATCATATGATCTAGCAATTCTGCTCCTGGACATGCATCCAAAGAAAACAAAGACACTAATTCGAAAAGACAGACGTACCCCGGTGTTTATAGCAGCATTATTTACAATAGTCAAGGCATGGAAGAAACCTAAGTGTCCATCAATAGATGAATGGATAAAGGAAGATGTAACATACACATGTATATATATATTTATGTATACACATTTATATATATAATAGAATATTACTCAGCCATAAATGGATAAAATTCTGCCATTTGCAATAATGTAGATGGACCTAGAGGGTATTGTGCTTCACGAAATAAGTCAGAGAAAGACAAATATTCTGTTTCACTCATATAGAGAACTTAAAACAAAACAAATATATATTACAAAATAGAAATAGAAAAATAATAAACTAGTAGTGGGCAGAGGGAAGGAGGAAGGGGCAAGATAGAGGTATGTAATTAGGTGATACAAACTATTAATATTATGTAAATGTAAAAAAGATAAGTAACAAAACTATATTGTATAGCACAGCAAAATATAGTCATTATTTTGTAATAACTTTCAATGGAGTATAATCTATAAAAAGATTCAATCACTGTATTGTACACATGAAACTAATATTATAAATCAACTATACTTCAATATAGAAAGTATAAATTTCACTGTCTCTCATCCATATAGGAGTAAGCACTAAGAAATATAAAACCACTTATATTTGGATGGTGTCTTTTTCTGCAGTGTAATTAAAAGCAACAAAGAAGAAAACCCAATAGGATTTATTCATTCATTGCCAATATTATTTTACTATGAAGATAATTTGTTATTAAGCAGTTTTCTCAGTCTCTAGTAAATCCAAAATTTGTTTTTTAAATGAGTATTTGAATGCTGACTTAAAAAAAGAAAACAAAACTGTAATGACTTTTTTTTTTCTCCTTTTTACTGTTAACAGACAACAGCCCTTCATTGTCAGCAACCAAAACAAAAGGTTAACATTTTCAGTAAAACTGGAAAACAAGAAGGAAAGTGCCTACAACACTGAGATTGTTGTTGATTTTTCAGAAAACCTGTTTTTTGCTTCCTGGTCCATGCCGGTACGTGAAGGCACTCTGGTGATAACTGCTATTTTTGTTGTCAATTACTGTCTTCCTTCTACTCAACTCTCTAGGTCCTCTGTGTTCTCTGAAGAAATTCCTTGCCCCTCAACATGATCAATCTTGACACTTGTGGCTCCCAACTAGTTACACTGCTTGAGAACATAGCCTGGCTGTGTATCTAGACCAGTTCAGCTTCATGGCTTAGATCAGATTTTTCCTTTGACCTGACCCTTGGCAGTTGTAGCCAGACTCTACCGTAAACTCTCCTCAAGCCATATGTGTGATGAGGCTGCATGGAGCTGCACAGATGCTGGGAGTTGCACTTGCTCTCAGAAATTAGAGTCCCACAGCTCAGCCCAAGCTCTGTAACCACAGGTCTTGCTGCTGCCAAGATAATGCATTCCAGCGAGGTCAGTTACTCATGCTGACTTGATCACTATACCAGGAACACACTTGACCATGAACGCCCCCCTGGTTCCTCTGCCACCAAGCAGTGAAAAGGAGAGAAGGGAACAGCTCAGATTTTCCAAATTCACTACTTGATGAAAGGGTTTTAAAAATGGTTTCATCCAGTTTCAAGTCATTGTGAACTTAATAGATTTAGTGTTCTACACCAATTCTGACTTTAGTGTTTAAATTTCTTGTGCCAAATGACAGCTTCTTATTTTAAAGAGAAGAAACCTGAGAAAATCTAAAGATGATTCTTTTATTTAAAATATAAACAAAAGCTATATTTTATTTGCTCTTGAAACTACAGCTTTCAAATATATTGAGAGAAAGGTATATATTAAAGACAACATTTCTAAATAGTGGATTAAATTTATCTTGTGCTTCTGAAATATGACATATGATTTATTTCTGGGGGAAATTTCAGTATCTGACTTTGTTTTGTTGGGTGGCCTGTCTAGCAATAAAAATAGATGTTAGCCATCTGGACAATACATAGAAGATTTTCAAGTCTTGGTGTGAACACAACCTTACTGCTAAAATATCTAGGTGGTTTATATTTCTTTTGGCACATATATGCACGAGTGCACACACATACAGACATTGAAAAAGAATTGATCATTGTTTCTCTGGTCTCATTCAGGTTGATGGGACAGAAGTGACCTGCCAGATTGCTTCATCTCAGAAGTCTGTTACCTGCAATGTGGGCTACCCTGCTTTAAAGAGCAAACAACAGGTAGAAGTTCCATTTCATCCCCAAATCCATGCTGACCCCTTCCCATGATTGGTGTTAATTCACCAGTGAACCATCTTTCTTTATTAAGTGTCATCATTTGAGAGGCACCACAAAATAATTGGCTGCATATTTAAAGAAGTTTTTAAATATCTGCATGCTTTAAATTATTAATAAAAGTGGGATTTCCCCCTATACAGTTCATTTCCAAAGACACACACAACATAGAAAGATTTTCTGAATACCAGTCAAAGTGGTTTATACACAGTCATGGATATCATTTGTTAACCCCTGGTAGTAAGCAAATTTTACATCAGCACAAAGCCTTCAAATTCAGATAAGTATTAGTGCCTGTGATATGGATGGTGGTGGTGGTGGTGTAGTGGCCAAGTCGTGTCCAACTCTTTTGTGACCCCATGGACTGTAGCCTGCCAGGCTCCTCTGCCCATGGGATTTCTCAAGCAAGAACACTGGAGTGGGTTACCATTTCCTTCTCCAGGGGATCTTCCCAACCCAGGGATCAAGGCTGGGTCTCCTTCTTTGCAGGCAGATTCCTCACTGACTGAGTCTTTAGGGAGACCTGCTGTATGTATTTGTTAAGTAAACTCAGTTCTGTTCTGAAGGTGAGGCAAGGTGGACAAATACATAGATATTCTAGACATTAGAAAGCTTAAGTTTCATAAAATTCAGAATCAAATGGGACTGAGTTTACTTTTATGGAACAGTTTTTTTTTTTTTTTTATGTTGGTCCCTGAGTACAAAGCATCATAGATTGATGAGTTTTCATTTTGTATATAGGTGACTTTCACTATTAACTTCGACTTCAATCTTCAAAACCTTCAGAATCAGGCATCTATCAGTTTCCGAGCCTTGAGGTAAAACATGATGAAGTCATGAATTGATGAAAAGTGGCTTTTCTAATATTTCTCTTTCAGTAAATTTTCTAATATTCCTTTCAATAGTGAAAGCCAGGAAGAAAACATGGCAGATAATTCAGTCAACTTAAAACTCTCTCTGCTGTATGATGCTGAAATTCACATAACAAGGTAGGTGAAACAGTGGGGAGCCTAAGATCGCAGCTCACAACACATTTGGTTCATGACTAAAGAAGTCCTCTACATGCTCATTCTTTACTGGAGAATTTGAATTTCAATGTTTCCTCCTTGTCAACTAAAACAGAAGTCCAGGGGCAAACTGGTCCCTAGGGGACTCTTGAGGGACTCTTCAGATTTATTAAGAGCAATCCCGGAAAGATAATTGTCTGTCACGTGCCAAGGGGAGCTCCCCTGCAGGCTCTTGGACGAGCTGTCAGAGCACAGCTCGCAGGGCCCCAAGGAGCTGCCACCACTTCCTTCCCCACACCTCTGTCCCACTGTCCACATGAGATCTCAAGGGGTAGCCCCACTCCTGGACATTGAAGCCCTGGGCACAAATATTGAATCTAGTCACAGAAAATTCCTGGCACAGTGGATTAGGGGTTTCTTCCAACCAAGATGAAATGAGGCATTTTTCAAAAGAGGTCATCCAGAAAGAAATGAGTTATTCCACTTTCTTGTCTGTCCAAAGCAAGTAAACCTGAGAGCACCGGCCAAAACACTATCGCTTGATACCTATTATCTTGAATTGTTCAGAGAGACAGGTGTCTTGCGAGGTGAGTAACTTGCAGACACCACAGGTGCTGATATTATCACCTTCATTCCCACTTAGTGAAGTGGGTTCATGGGCACGGACACGTTGTGGCACAGCTGTGCAGGTGCAGAAGTCCCAGGTGAGGCCCACCTCCAAGCCTGGGAACCAGAGTTCTCTAGCTGCTGAAACTCTATGGCAGCTTTGCAGTACAGCTCAATGACCCCTGGAAAACACACAGCAACCTATCCCCAGGGAGCCAGGCTACAAAGTGTCCAGTGACTGCAGCTTTCTCTAACATCACTCCAACCCCTAAAAGCATGGAATATGTGGATCATCCAACAGATCCCTGAGCAAAAACAAAAAGGAAAATATGTCATTATGTCTAGAGCTGAAGACATATGAGCAAAGATGAAAAGAATGCTTCTGTATCAAGTGAGTTGCAAATGGCAAAAGCAGAAACTGTATCTCAAGTCATCCATCCCTGAAAAATTATTCAGTAGCTACAGATTTCAAAGGGCCCTCAGCTGCTAAAATAAGTAACTGAAAACAGCTGCAGCCGAAGAGATTGCTAGCACCACATTACCTAAATGTTTTCCTTCCTACCTATAATTCTACTTTCTCATCCTAAATGCTTTTTGTTAATAGAGCCTTTTCATCATTACATTCTCCCACCATGGCCAACGTTTTCAGTTATTTTAAGATGAAATAAATGGGACTTCACATTTACTAAATCTTAGCTATGTATTTTTTGTGGTGGTAAATTGGATTCTCAGAATTCTGATGTTTAAAGTATATCATGCAGTTAAAAAATATGGAGAATTATCAAGAATAAAGCTAACGTGGTTCCTAAACCTACCATCCAGATAATTTGTCTTAATATGTTTTTAAAAAGAAAGATGTTAAATGTGCATGGATAGATAACCCAGACATCACGGAAAAATGCACGATGAAGAGAAATTATCCCTCCGATCTCCTCTTGTCATTTTGTAATGACTAATTCGGCTGTTTCAGAATATTTTCCAGATACAAGGTCTATCTGTCTACTAGGATATATGCCCCCCCTCCACACACACACTCACATACGTGCACATGCACACACACAGGCACACACACAGACACAAACACAGTTTAATTACTTTTTGGAAAAAAAAAGAAAAAAGTCCTACCGAATCCCAATTATTGAATATATCCCTTAGGAACCATTTTGATACTACATAAGTGTGCAATTATATTTTGCAATATGATGGGTGGAAATAGATGACAGTAGAATTTATTTCTAAAACAGGATCTGCCCCACTATAGCTAACTGCTAATATAAATATATTGATCAATATTTAAGTAACTGACGGAAGCCTTAAGGAACATGTATACTGTCATGTAAGAATTGAATCGCCAGTCTGACATAGGGTGCAGCTTGCTTGGGGCTGGTGCATGGGGATGACCCAGAGAGATGTTGTGGGGAGGGAGGTGGGAGGGGGGTTCATGTTTGGGAACGCATGTAAGAATTAAAGATTCTAAAATTTAAAAAAAATAAAAAATTAAAAAAAAAAAAGGAACAAATGAAAAAATGTTGGATCTCTTTAAAATGCAGAAACAGAGCATAATAATTAATTTAAAAACTGGCCATACATAGGGGCTCACGCAAAGATCTAAAAGGCACATACAGCCAGCCTTTCTATTTTATTTTTTTAATTAATTTTTATTGGAGTCAGGCTTTCTGTTTTAAATCCCAGTCAGTTTTCCCATTTTCCATGTAAGGCTGACAAATCATTATTTCCTCTCGTAGACATAGCCTTGACAAATACTACATTTATTTAAGTGCCTTTGACATATTTTCCTTTTGAGAATTTTGGGGAAAATTCGAATGCATAAAAGAGAGAAAAGGCAAGATTTTCAGTAAAGAAACCAAAGGACCCTATCTTGAAAATATCCAGTCCAATTTTTTTTTTTAGGAAATAGAATCAATGTATTATAATTAGGATAAACTGTCTGATGCCAATAAATATTGCTTCTCAGACTCCTGCCCCTGCTATCTGCCCTCTACCCCCTAAGGAAGCTGCCCTGGTTGGAATTCAGCTTCAGATTCCCAGAAATGAGTGAAGAGAGGGAATGGTTTTCAGTTACATTTCAGTCTGGGTGGTCCTATGCAGGTTCCCTCAGGCCTGGTCATTTTTTCACTTGCAAACCCTACTCAGCAGCCCCAAGCAAAGACATTCAGTTAGGCCATTACCTCTAGGTCTAATCTATTAACAAAACTCCTGACTTAGCCATCTTAGAAGTGGTTTCTGTGGTCGGTGGTGGAGACAGATGGACCTACCCCGATTCAGACCAAAGCTTCAGAGTTGGCTTGAAACTAAGGATTGTTGTCATTGTTTAGCCATTAAGTTGTGTCCGACTGTTTGCAACCCCATGGACTATAGCCTGCCAGACTCCTCTGTCCATGGGATTTGCCAGGCAAGAATACTGAGGGAATGAAAAAATGTACACCCGATTTCACAGGCATCCAGTGATCAGTAGTGCAGGAGCTAATGCCTGATATCTTATTATTGTGTGATATTTCAGCCATTAGACCAAGTGGAAAATCCTCTGCCTTATTAATCTGTTAGTCCAATCAATAAGACCCCGGTGTCCACTGTATTAACACAGCAGTCAATATAATAGCAATCTTGCAAAGAGTTTCACTCCAAATTCTAAAGTAATACATTTGTACTTATTTTAGAAACTTACAACTGATATATGCATCTATATATACAACTGATGTAACACAAAGAATCTTAGCAGAATGATCACGAAGGGGAACTTGTTTTAGCCTTAGAAATGTATACTGAACTTTAAGTCCATAACAAATATTTGTTTTCCGTTAATGTTTTGTACCTAAATGTGAATTCTTTCACTTGTAATATAAGCTGGAAGATATATAAGTAAAAGAAATATTAAACTTCAAGAGCAATAGCATAACTAAAATATTCAGCTTTACAAATATCATCCAACAGATCTACCAACATAAATTTTTATGAAGTCTCCTTGGATGGGAATGTTTCTTCTGTCGTGCACAGTTTTGAAGATATTGGTCCAAAATTCATCTTCTCCATTAAGGTTGGTACACCTGTTACAAGAATGGGAAGTCAGGAGAAAGGGGGCAGGGGTGGGAATGAGGGCAGGAAGAGAAGAAGAAAGTAAAACAAAGTTGAAATATGCCTGCTGCTGCTGCTGCTAAGTTGCTTCAGTCGTGTCTGACTCTGTGTGACCCCATAGACAGCAGCCCACCAGGCTCCCTCATCCCTGGGATTCTCCAGGCAAGAACACTGGAGTGGGTTGCCATTTCCTTCTTTAATGCATGAAAATGAAAAGTGAAAGTGAAGTCGCTCAGTCGTGTCCAACTCTGTGTGACCCCATAGACAGCAGCCCACCAGGCTCCTCTGTCCATGGGATTTTCCAGGCAAGAGTACTGGAGAGGGGTGCCATTGCCTTTTCCGTGAAATATGAAATATGCCAGTGGTTCTCAAATTTGAGCACACATTAGGATCACCTGAGTCTTGTCAAACACATGTCACTGGGCTCCATCTCAGTAGTTCTGATTCAAAAGGTCTGGGGTGGACCTAACAATGTGCAGTTCTAACAAGTTCCCAAGGGATGCAGATGCTTCTGGGCCAGGTGCAATTCTTAAGAACCACAAAGATGGGCCATCGATAAGTAAACAGCTGGGCTTTGTATTGATACATAGTTTTGTATCCAGGGTAAGGGATAATTGGTGTATTTTGAAAGCAAATGTTGAATATTAATCAACAGAGTATTAACATAAAGCTACTACTGTGGATAGAGTCTCTGCAATATAATGCCAATTTATGCTTAAAAACCACTTCTGTTTGAGAAGCTCACCATTTGTATACAAATATTTACTTTGTACAGTCATGCTAAGTAGTATACAAAATATTTTTAAATCAATTTCTATTAGTTGGTAATTATTAAAGTTTGTTTCCAGTTATATAAAGAGAAACGAATTTGTGAGAGAATATTTTATAATGACATTACATAAACTTTGTTAAATAAAAAGGAAAGAATCCATCCACCAGCCTGTCATTTTCTTTTTGTACATATTCTACTAATCTGTCAAATGGTTACAACTCTATAATTTGGTGATAATTTATATTCTTTAAAAGTCCTTAATGGAATCTTGATTTGTGACCCAAATTTATGGAATTTACAAAATGTGCATGGTATTTGGCAGTTACTTCTTTAATGAAACATTTAGTCAATTAGTAGTAACAATAAAATAATATTCAAAGACATATAATAAGTATCAGCCTTTGTATGAAATACTTTATATATGTTAACCCATTTAATTCCCAAATCAGTTATTAGATTGGTAGGATTATTATTCCTATGAGTGTTCTTTAAAATGTCTAACCCCAATAGGGCATGAGCCCTGAACAATTAGGACAGACTTCCCACCAGTAAGAACAGAGGCTATACCTGTGCATGACTACTGAGTTGCTGACTATCTTTATTTTGCAAATGAGAAAACTGAAGCGTGAAGGGGTCAAGAATCTTGCCTAAGCCCCGCTGTTATCAGGGGCAGAGTGGGACTTCATGCCCTGACAGGCCAAACCCACAGATGGCAGATGTTTCTAACCCTCTCCTAAGTCACAAATTATGTACCAGTCCCAATCATAGATGTTGAGATTTTAATGAGAGATAAAACACAAGGACTCAAAGAGTCCATAAAGTAGTGGCTCACTTTCATAGGAACTCAATCTATACTTAATAGTTGCCCGTCATCAACCCTGAAGTTATTGATCATTTTCCTTGCAATGTGTGTCTGATGGAGCAGCAATAAGACTGTGTCCTTACTGCACAGGTAACAACAGGAAGTGTTCCAGTAAGCATGGCATCTGTGATCATCCACATCCCTCAACACACCAAAGGCAAGAACCCGCTGATGTATCTGACTGGGGTGCACACAGATCAGGTAAGGGCAGCCAGACTGCCTATAGAAATGCACACCTCCCATGTGGAAACACCCCGAGGTGGGGTGATCATGCCTGCCATCTTATAGACGAGGAACTGAAAAGATTATCCCTCTGCACTCTGGGTGCCAGTTAACTAGCAGTTAATTTCATGTTAGAAGCAGGATATCGTCATCAGAAATGTCTGAGTCTAGGGATTTACAGATAGCAGAAATTGTTATTAGCACCTCGTTCTGATCAGGTGAAGATCTGACTTTGTCAGAGCTCTGTTTATAGAGAAGTTAGCTGGCTGGGAAGTGAGAGGTTGAACCCATGGTGGGAGAGTAGTTGGGCCACATAGCTGCAGTCAGTAGCTTGGTTTCAAGCTCTCAGTCAGGGCTTTTGTCTGGTAGTTGTCCACTCTGGGTGCTCATTTAATCACCTGGCTCGTTTTTCAAATCTGTGTGATTCCAAGGCCTACCCCAGGCAATTATACGAGAATCTCCAGGGCGAAGGCTCTAGCACTGGTGTTTGCCTTTTAAGGGCCATCCAGGTAGTTCCGACATACTCTAGCCAAACGCCATGATTAGCGCTTAGCTGATGCTACAGCAGCAGTACTTCTGTGGTGTTCATAGGTGACCAGAGGGAAGCAAAAGCCTAAACTGTTCCACAGGAAAGAACCCGAGTGAAATCACTCATAGTCAGTTGTTATTGCAAATTTCTTTCATCACATATGGACTGTTAAGAACTGGTGCCACACCATCCAGCCACATCAGAAGGATTTGAATCAGAATTACAGTGGTGATGTCCAGAAGTGTGGCCAGGTCAGCACAATGAAGGGAATCCTGGGAGCCCTCCCCTGCCCCAACATGGGACAACAGGATTTCCTAACAAGTCGAAAACATCATAAACCATCTTGCTTCTGAAGACCAATTTGATGTCCTTCTTTGTAGGCTGGTGACATCAGTTGCAAAGCTGAAATAAATCCACTAAAAATAGGACAGACGTCTTCTTCTGTATCTTTCAAGAGTGAAAATTTCCGGCACATAAAAGAATTGGTAAGGACAGGTTAATGGGTGAAATTTCCTTGGGTGATTCATTGTTTGTTTTACCTGGAAATTGAGGCACTTCTTTTTCCCTGCCACCACATATGTGGGAGAACTTTCCTGTTTTGCCTTTGATGGTCTGTGTAAATCAAGAAAATATACACTCAAATCCAGGTTATTGGCATTATCGCTTATGCCATTATTATAATTTCATGAAATCAAAAGGACCCCATGTCAGACTAGTTTTGTGTCGGGCATGTTGGAAACACTGCAAAGAGCTGGGCATGTATGCGAGGTAAAGCCTCTCTCACCTTCTCCACAGAATCACTGATGTCTTTATTGAGCTGTTAAATTTGACTCTCTGACGACCCTGCTCTGCTTTCCATATTTGATCATATCCTGCTGCGCAGCTATATTCCACTTTCTTTGGGAAAGAGGCTTGTCTAGTGTCTAGCATGGTGCTTGGCACATTATTAAGTATTCAAATACATAAACATTTAGCAAACAATAAGATCAACCTAGGGCTTCCCAGGGGGCTCAGTGGTAAAGAATCTGCCTGTCAAGCAGGAGACATGGGTTCGATCCCTGGGTTGAGAAGATCCTCTGGAGAGGGAAATGACAGCCCACTCCAGTATTCTTACCTGGAGCATGCTATGGACAGAGGAGCCGGTGGGCTGCAGTCCATAGAATCGCACAGTTAAACATGACTGAAGTGACTTAGCGCACATGTACAAGGTCAACGTCAGTTCTCCTTTATGAACAACATGGAATTGCTCCTGTTTTCCTTTCATTGCTATTGTTTTATTTCATAAAGGATGGGAAAACAGGAAGCTAGGAGAATGAAACAGTTTCTTAAGTAACTATAGTGTAATTACAGTGTAAATGTGGTCTAAATCTGAACAGAGATATGTAAAAATGCCCAGGAGAAACTCACCTCAGTGTATGCCAAAATATGATACTGCTTAGAAGTTTCCATATTTTTGTGAATATGTTTGATTTTGTAAAAATGGCAACTTCCAATATAAAGCAAACGGAACACAAAAAACTGCAAAGAAGAAACTAAAGTTCTTTAGAAATTTAACAGCTGACCACTTAACACTTACTGAACATTCTTCTTTATAATCACTAATCTGCAAATAGGCACATGTATAATGTTACATATAATGTTACATAAATGGACCTTTTTTCATTGGCCCATATATCATAGATCTTTTAACAGTCTTTATTTTTACAGTAGTTTTAGGTTCACAGCAAAATGAGTTTAAATTACAGAAATTTCCCATATACCCTTGCTACCACATACCCACAGCCTCCCACACTATCAAATCCCCCCTATTGACACATCATAATTACCCAAAGTCCCTGGTTTACATTAGGTTTACTCTTGATGTATAGTCTATGAGTCTGGACAAATGTATAATGACATGGATCACAATTATGGCATACAGAATAGTTCACTGCCTGGAAACTCCTTTGAGCTACACCTATTCATCCCTCTCTCCTCACTAACCCTTCCTTGGTAACCACTGATTCTTTTAATGATGACTTTTTTAAAACTCAAGGAAGACATCTTTATCATGAGGTTACTAACTAAATGGTACTGAATTTTGTGTATATACACGAAAAAGTGAACGTGTTAGTCACTCAGTAGTTGTCTGATTCTTTGTGACCCCGTGGACTGTAGCACACCAGGCTCTTCTATCCACTGGGATTCTCCAGGCAAGAATTCTGGAGTGGGTTGCCATTTCTTCTTCTAGGGGATCTTCCTGACCCAGGGATCAAACCCAGGTCTCCCACATTGCAGGCAGCTTCTTTACCATCTGAGCCACCAGGGAAGCCCTTTGTGTATATATATTCAGTAATAAACTAGTACACTGTCGATAAACATGAATTATTTCATTTTTTCCCCTCTTAGCAATAGTAGTGCAATAAATAGGCTTGCTGTATTTTTCTACACTCATTTATGATTATTTCCTGAGGCCCTCCATACAGATGGGAAATGGTGGGGCAAAGGACATGTACTTCTTACATTTTCAGGCAAAGTGCCAGAATCTCTAGAAGGGTTATATAATAATTACTCATAGTTCACAAGACTGCCAGTTTCCCTAGATCCTTCCCTAGGTTTTATGTCTTCGTAAAATTTTAGCATTTCTTTTTTTAAAGCTCATACTAACTTCTTTTATCATTGACTCCAACCTGAAAGAACTGTAGAACCGCTTCATGTAGTAACATCACATGCTGGCTGAGAGACCTTCAGGTGAAAGGAGAATACTTCCTTAATGTGTCCACCAGGATTTGGAATGGGACTTTTGCAGCAGTGAGTATCAACTTTATTTATTGGGTTTATGGATAGCAAAGAAATGTAAAGCTTCATTGTAAGTTCACACCTCTTGACAAAATTAGCATTCTGGCTAATGTCAGCTATGCCCAGTGGCCCAAAGCAATCTTACCTTGGAAGGTAATATGCTTCCATCCCTTTCCAAGGCTTGCCCAATCTGGCTGTGCCTCTGAATCCCCTGAGGTGCTTGCAAAGCCTCTGCTTCTTTTGCAAAGCCTCTGCTTCTTAAGACCCCAGGCCCACCTACCACAGCAGAATTCCTGGAGTGAGGGGCCACCTTCTCT
The DNA here is from genome assembly GCF_001704415.2 of Capra hircus. NCBI lineage: Eukaryota > Metazoa > Chordata > Mammalia > Artiodactyla > Bovidae > Capra > Capra hircus. The sequence goes on along the minus strand of NC_030827.1, from coordinate 26,034,035 downwards.
ATCTGCCTCCTCAGGCTCTTCTCTGACCTTCTGGTCTCCTCTGCCACACGCAAATCGAAAAGCATGCACATCTCAGCGTCATTCCTGGCACCCCCAGGTGGCTGCTGATTGATCTCAGACCACCTGGAGGGTGAATCTGACCTAAGGATCTGTCTTCCTAGAGCCAGATAAACACTCTGCTCTCCTGTTCTTACCCCTTCCCTCATGAAATCTCCAATGTGCTTACAATTTTTTTTTAAAGTCATTTCAATCTCATGAAAAGTTCAAAGAAAGTGCCAGAACAATGTCAGGGTGTTATTCCATCAGCACGTGTGACTTGGCAGTAGTGATATCTGCTTCCAGTAGAGATTTCGGAAGCCAGAATTTCAATCTGGCTCAGAAACTGGAAGGATAGACCAAGCTCTTTAAATATGAGTACATAAGCAGCGAGTTGTTCATTTTACTAACACTGGCTCTAAGGTAAAATCTCCAGGGGGCCTTGCAGCTCTAGGTGATTTTTAAATAAATAAATCAGTCCTCAAGGTGCTTACCAACTGTATCCTATTCCCTATATTCCAACCACTTCATGATCTCTCCAACAGACCCCATTCCCTGCTGAATGTTTTATGTAACATTGGAGAATTAGCTCCCTCCAAACTTGTCCCTGGAACAAGAATATAAGCAATATTCTTGGATAAAGAAATAACAGAAGAGCTGTGAAAGGCAGGGGAAAATTTGCTAGAGAAGTGGAGGAGTGAGGAGTTGGGTTTTCTGCTTGTTTGCTTTCTTTCAGTCGGTTTTTTTGTTAGTTGCTTTCAAGCCTTCAGGATGCTTCTAAATACAGTAAGAGGCAAAGCAGGCAGTTATGCCACCATCCCAGCTGCTACAGATTGGTGCTGGGTTTTACCCATTGGATCTTGGCTCCTTGGATTTGAGGAACAAATGTTTTCATAGTAATCTTTGCCAGCTGGGAAGGAAAACCATTGCAAATCAAAAGGCAATCACTCCAACTCTGTAAAATGCATTTGGTTTTTCTCGTTTGTTTAAAGCTACATCATTTTAACTGTAAGACTTTTTAAAGTACCTTCCTAAGGTTTTCTGAAGCAGCAGTTTCATTTCTGGGAGCAAAATTTTGAAGCAGTGTATTATTTATGCTGAAAAACACTCATGGGAATTACTGTATATCAAGGCTTATACATCTTCCTCCTTCATGAAAGGTCAAATGTTTCTTCCCACCTGGTTTTCAACTATTTCAACAGCCAAGTGGATGTTCAGACCACCTAGGAGACCCAGTCTGAAATAGGAGTCCTATTTCCTGTATTAGAGCTCATTAATATACCACTTTTTGCCCTTTTTCTGGGCAGTGTAAGTCAACATTCCAAAGTAATTTCATCACAAAGTGATTGCTCAGACCTCCAAATCAATGGCATGTTGGCTGCTCTTTGTAAGGAAAAGGCTGAATGCAAGCAAGCGTGACTTCCCTCTCCTGGGTATGCATGGTACGCCCACCTCTTCTTGTCAGCCATGCAGGGGACTGTGCGCCTGTGCAAATGGCCAGACTTGGGAGGGCAGATGTATCGATGCTGTAAGGAAATGCTTTCACCGGTACTCTACAGGGACTATGAAGTGAGCGTTCACTAAACTGTTACTCCTTTTTTAATTTAAACCATTGTCAGTACTCTTAATGTTCCCCAAATAATGCATGTTTGAGGGACCAGTGATCAGGGTTAACTTCTGCTGCAGTCTTCCATCTTGAGAAAATTAAGAAGACTAATCAGAGACTGAGCCAGTGGAAAAGAAATAAATTGCTCACTTTTTGGATATGCATTCTCTTCTTCTGGCTCCCAGATATAGTTTAGCAAATTACCTCATGGAGTATATTGAATCATGTGCCCTGGTAACCAGAAAAACTCAATCCTAGTAGCCAGAGCATGGGAAGGCAGTTCTCAAATCCAGGCATTATATTTCATCTCAAAATAAGATCAGTCCCAATATTTGATTACAGAGAAAATAACACAGTGGTAGAGCATAGCTTTTTCTGAAGTGCATTCAGGAGCACATGCAAAACTATTTCATTTGTGGAGGTTACTAATAACATCACCATAAAATGTATGTCCTTCCAAATGCCTGCCCCAAATCCAATATTTCCGTACAGATACTTAAGAAATCTGAAGTTATCACTGTTATATAGCGCTGACATGAGGTTTAAGGTGTCTGCCACTGACATCTGTGGTCTTCAAACAGTATTATTTTATACATGTGTACCCAGAGGAAAAACTCTCTTTTTTCATCTGATTTTCTATTTCATTTTGTGACTTAGGCAAGCATAAAAGTTTCAATTTTCTCTCACGTCAGAAACTTAAGTTTTTAAAAGCCTAAACTGTGATCTTTCCCAATTAAAAACTTCAGTTCTAAACCTTTGTTTTTCACCCATTTTCAAGTTAAGAGTCGTCTGGAGAGACATTTTAACAAGCTGATATCTAGACCCCACTCGCCAAGACTCAGTTTAATTTGCCACTGCAGGGCCCAGCCACCCACACGGCTTAAGTTCCTGTGTGGGGTCCTGTCATATCAGTGATTTAAGCACACAAAGATGTTTGAGTCTTCAGAGTTGGCACTTGCTCCAGTCACTTTCCACAAGGAAATAAATAATGGACATGTTGTTTTATGCATTAACTTCTGCTAGGATAAAAATATACTCTTTATTTTTATGTTCCAGTCGACTTTCCAGACAGTGCAGTTGACAGCAGCTGCAGAAATTAACACGTACAACCCTCAGATATACGTGATCGAAGAAAACACGGTCACGGTGAGTGCTCATATCCCTCCCTGTGGGTCGTGGAGTCTCACAGGCTTTCCATTTCTGACAGTTTATAGAACAGTCATTCTTCTCACCTACCTGTATATACAACTATCTTAGTGAAACTCTAAAAGTCTAATGTTTATCATGTTGAGTTTTTTTTCTTTTTTCAGGCAAGGATTTATTGGGGCCCCTGCTTTAGCAGGTGGGGAGCAAGAATGAGTTAACAGATTCCCCTGCTTACTCGCCCACTGAGAGGGGAGCTGTTTTTTCTTATATGGGGTGAGGGTAGAGGGCTGTATCCAGGGGTTGGGCTGGAGGAGTGGCTCAGGCGGTTTGCCCACCTCTCTGCCAGTGGTGTGTGCAGGGGGCATGTTGAGCTTTTGACAAGGGTGTTTGCTACTCAAAAAAGCCCAGCTGTGTACTTGTCCTACCCCATGTCCCCACATTGGCAAAGTTGGATCAGACATGATGATCCCACAGAAGGCAGGATGCAAGGGGTTCCATCTGGCTGTGGCCCCCTTCTCGCTGCTCCAGCCTCAACCAACACCTCGGTTCCTCCTTGCTGCTCATGCTTACACTAAGTAGTCTACATCCTAGGCCATGAAGTCTAAGTCATGCTCGTTTGAATCATACATAGTATTTCAGAGTATTTTTAAGTGCTGAAGTATGCTTAATAAATAAGGCGTTTATTAGAGGGCTTTTTTTTTTTAAAGTAGTACCCCTTACAACTGACACTGTATGACACATCCATTCATTAGATCTTCAGTCTAGAAAACTGTAAATGCTTCTCTTGAATAAAAAAAAAAAAAATTTGGCAAAGAAACATATGCTCACAGAAGACAGAGGCTCACTGTTCCAAGAGCTGGCATGGGACAACCTTCCTTTGCACTGGAACTCTGCTTAGAATATGCTGTTTAGATATAGCGGGATTTCCATGCTCAGTGAATCTGCTGGCAGAGACCTGGGCATTTTCCTCCCAATGCTTTTGTTAGGAACTGGAAGCCAGTTCAAGACTCTGCCCCCAAGGCCAGCCTGGCAGCTGGCCTCAGTCCACTGCTGCAGCCTATGGACTTGGCTAAAATGCCAATGGCCTTGTGAACCCCGGGCCTCTCAGTGCCTGCGAGTACAGCTCACAGCACTGCCGTTCCACTACTGTCCCAACAAAAATGAAGCATGCTTTTCTGCTTCTGGTTTAGGACTGTCAGGGAAGGCCCACACCCTATCTTCAGAGGCTGGAGTGTGGAAAGACAGAAATGGAGCCAAAGGAAATGTGGGATTCAAAATCAGAGTGCTATGAATTTAGCCTGCGGGGTTGGGGAAGGAAATACTATACATATGTTAAAAGTTCATTTCAGAAGAATGCAGTATTCAGACAATACCTGGACGTCTGCTGAATTCTCTAAGAAAGCTGCACTGAATAAATGTGTTAATGAAAAGTTTAAATTAACATCAATGGACCTTTTGGGAGATTTTTCTTTTCATGGTCTTCTCTGCTCAATACTGATAATAGAGGCCAGCTACTGCTTGTGTCTATAAAAATATTTTTTTAATTCAAATACTATTTTAAATAATTTTTAAATAGTTTTTGGAATCCAAAGAATAAACTGACCTATTCCTATAGGTAGACCAATGAGTCTTAGATTTGAATTCTAAGCCTGCTTAAAAATCTGATACAAAAACCTTGTACTCATGGTTCCCTAAAGATCCGTGGAGCCTGGATTAGGACGTTCTAAAATAGACAGAAGTAGTACCCTTGCCTGGAAAATCCCGTGGACGGAGGAGCCTGATAGGCTGCAGTCCATGGGGTTGCTAAGAGTCCAACACGACTGTGCGACTTCACTTTCACTTTTATGCATTGGTGAAGGAAATGGCAACCCACTCCCGTGTTCTTGCCTGGAGAATCCCAGGGACGGGGGAGCCTGCTGGGCTGCCGTCTATGGGGTCGCACCAAGTCGGACATGACTGAAGCGACTTAGCAGCAGCAGCAGGGATATGACAGCCACTACACGGTGAACTATATGAATTTATTTTATTCCTAAATTTACAAAGCTTTATTTTAGCTCTTCAAAATCCGAATTAGAACTATAGTCACCAAAAAACCAGACTAAAATTTAGCCCAACTCATAAATTCTTTGGTGAAAAGCAGCTCATCTCTCATTGTAATTCAGTGTTAAATTCAAGTAAGTTAGGTTTTTTCCTCTCATTTGGTTCCAAAATGTAACTCTTTTAAGAATATTCTTTGTGGAGGAAATGGTTGTGATTCTTACTCCAATTGAACAAAAAACAAAAACAGAACATTAGAACTTACAGCAGCCATGCTGATGCTGTGGTTTAGCAGCTAAGTCATGTCTGACTTTTCGCAGCTTCATGGACTGGAGCCCACCAGGCTTCTCTGTTCCTGGGATTCTCCAGGCAAGAATACTAAAGTGGGTTGCCATTTTCTTCTCCAGATCTTCCCAACCTAGGGATTGGCAGGTGGATTCTTTACCGCTGAGCCACCAGGGAAGCCCAAAGTCACAAAGACTGCCACAAAGTGGACATTAGGAATCACGCGTAGCCTCAAGGGCAATTTATCATTGAAAATGTCAGCTTGAGTCTTGAGATATTACTTCTACTTGTTAACAACTCATTATCAAGTAATCTTGAGTGAGAGTAAGTGAAATCAACATTTTAGGAACCCAATACAAAATTGTTGTTTAATCACAAGGGATTTGGGTGGTTAATTTGTTGACTCCCCTCCCCAAGACTGGGTTCCAAATGCTTTCACTTGAGTGGATGTCAGCAACTGAAGTTCCCATTTCATAAATGATTAAAGCATCTGAGATCGTCAGAGATGACATACCTGCTAAGCACTGATGCAATTAAAGGAAGAAAAGGGGAAGACTTGCGTGCCTTGCCTGTATTTGCAGGCGCATTTCCTCTAGCAATTCTACTTCACAATGTTTAACTGAGGACTGCGATCGTGAGGAAATCACATCCCCTTTCTGGACCATCACTTTTAAGATTAGAGGATTTGACTAGGCCATCTCACTTTTTTCCCAGTGCTAAAATTAACACAATTGTTTTGTATGTACACTTACAGATTCCCCTTACGATAATGAAACCCCATGAGAAAGTTGAAGTACCAATTGGAGTGATAGTAGGAAGCGTAATCGCTGGAATCCTTTTGCTATTAGCTCTAGTTGCAATTTTATGGAAGGTAAGAACTGTTTCGTATTTTAAAATATGAGGGTCCTAAAGACTTCTGTCTTCCAATTTCCTTATCACAGAGCAACCCTACGTTTTCTATTGTAAGACAAAAGGAAATGCAAGTTTGCTTGCAAATTCTCACTCATGTTTTCAAAAACGATCAGTAAGGATTTTATCTCCAGTGGTCTTGATCCCTTTCCCCCAACCTTCCTTTTGTGCTGACCCTGAATGTTTTGTTCAGCTGCAAATAAGCAGACCCTGAAAATTTTAACTTTATGCAATTCATTCAACTCTGGGTATCAATCTCCTCCTTGAAGGGCTGATGCTAGGGCAGTATTCTGCACAGCCACCTCTCCGGAGCAGCCCCCTCTCTGGTGGCAGGGCCTTGGGTCTGGGTCTTATACAAATTAGCCACAAGCGGTAATGTTTTTACATCATCTTACAGCTTGGATTCTTCAAAAGAAAATATGAAAAAATGGCCAAAAATCCAGATGAAACTGATGAGACCACAGAACTCAACAGCTGAATCACCCAGCAGCTCCCACCGTAGTAGGAAGGGGCAGCAGTACAGCCAGAGGTTACTATTCGCATGAATGCATTTTTTTTTAATCCCAGGGTAACTTAATAATGTAGTAATTAAAACAGAACTGCAGGTCAGTTTGGAAAGAAAAGTGTGAGGGGATTGGAAGGGCAGGGGTACAAAGGGTAAAAGACTTATTTTATATGGAGGAAAAAGTGATCTGTATGCTGGCTGGTCCAGAGTTTACATTATCATGTACATCGTATCTGAAGCATGACATATTTCCAAACAGAAATCTTAGAGAAAAATACGATCTTTGGGGGCGGGGGAACCCAATTATTTAAAATGACTGTTTTTAAACAAGTGGAAGTGGTAAGTGTAGATACATCATTAACTTGGATTTTGATATTGTTGGGGAAAAAAAACAGGTCAACTTTTGTTGCTTGTCCAAAGTTGCCACAGAGGATATTTTCAGTGATAATTTTGTTTATAAACGAGGTAAAACTTGCTGTTGTCAGCCCACAGCTGTTTCCCAGAGCCCTGTTTCTTGTGATGATATGCTTATCAAAACATGCTTATCCAAACATGCTTGATGACTGGTAGGAGCCTCCTGCAGAGGAAATCTCCTCTTAAGTGGCGGAGGGTTAGGGGCCTAAAGGGTTTAGAGGCCACAGCACTAACTTTTGTTTAGTATCTATAACATTTATAGTAAAATCTTGTCTGTTGGGAGTCCCCGCTGGGAAGCAGGAAGACATTTCCTTTCTCCTTTAGGATGAAAACTGGCTGACCTGGCTGGCACCATGCCAATTTTTGAAATTTGAGTAATTGCTTTGGAATCCTTTCTGCTTCCACAATGACCCTCTCCCATGTCCTGGTGCCCCCATATTCTGCAAGCCCGCAGCTGCCCACCTTCCTCTTCAGGAGTCCGGAGTTTCCCACGCTCCTGGGACTCTTGTCCAAACCTCCACTACCAGGGCGGGGGCTCTTCCCCCGCACTTCCCGCACTTGCGTGAGTTACTGTATAATCCCCTTAACTTCAGGGAGCTGTTTTCAGTTGTTGCTAAACATGTAAGAAAAAATTAAGCCCAAGTGAACTTCTAATTGTTGATATTTCCGGCAGGGTAAACAAGGTAAAATATAAATAATCTCAGGAATTTGCAGGGAATTACAAGGAGACCTTAGAAACCACCTAGTAAGCACCTGCTGTGCTTGTTTCTGGAGAACTTAAATTTCCAAAAGAATGACTTTAACCTGGGAGTTTGCTCACCAGATCGTCTCAGGCCCCAATTCCTGATAATCTTATTTAGTCATCAAATTGGGATGAAGCCTGATGACCTGCATCTTAACAAGGGTCCAGGTCCTTATGACGTAAACGGGCCACCACGCGGAACACCATGCATTCCTCCTGCGGTACCTTCTTTCCTCTGTTAGTATCTAGGTTCATCCTCTAGGAGGGCATGAGAGAGAAAGCACAGAGGCAAAGGCTGTGGGGACTAGTTTCTGTCAGAAAATACATACTTAAAGCTTCAGACAAGTCACTTAGCCTCTGAAACTTCAGCATCCTCATTATAAAATGGGGGAGACTGGGGTGGAGCTCAGTAGTGACACTTTCAACTTTAAAAAACCCATTGTCTGGGTTTCTTATAACATAAATAGACAATCCTCCCAGAATGTGATACTGAAGTCAGGAAAGCAAGCATGTGCCCGTGTGTGTCTGTGATGGTAGCACTGGGCTGTCTGCACAGTTCCGGGATTCATTTTGCATCTGATGAAACAAAGGGAAGAGAAACAATTATCAGTAAAATGTCAGGGGTTTATAGCAAAAATGACATGGTATTCTCTAGTTAACATGTGCTAGAGCCCAATTCTTGTAATAGCTGTGTGGACTCAAACACTGTTTCATTCCAAGAAGGATTGTTTAAAAAGAGAATGGAGGGGAAACTGGTCATTACATTGATAAAGACTATTTAAGTCTTTATAAAGACTATAAACTGGGTAACTGCTGTATATTTATGTATACTAGTTCTTCAAAGTAATATACTAAGAATTACAGCATGTCATCCTCCTTTACTCTGCCTCTAAGCTTCCTTAGATAAACACTAGGCAAAGGTCACATGCCCACAGCAAGCTGGTGAGCTCTGGTGAGCCTCGCCTTAGATGAGTCGCCTTGATGGCACCATTTCCATGAAGGAGCTGGAGGATTACTGCAAACTTAAAACGCCAGCCGCTCATCTCTGCACCATTTATCTTGCTGGGGTAGGGTCTCTCAGCCCTGGCATTCCTGACACTTGGGGCTAGGTAACTCTTTCTGGTGGGGGCCTGTCCTGTGCATTGTAGGATGTTTAGCCGCATCCCTGGCCTCGGTCTACAGCTCTGCCTACCCACATCAGAGGCACCCTCTCGCCCTTGCGGCAATCAAAAAATGTCTCAGACACTGGCTGACGTTTCCTGGAAGGTACAGTCGCTCCAGCTGAGAACCACTGCACGAGAGCACGTGGCCTAAATATACAACTTCTGTTACCAGACCACAGGTCTAAGGCAGAGGCGCCACTGAGGAGTATTCCTTGAGCACTTTTAAGCAAAGGTTGAATAGTCATCCAAGATATTTAAAAATTGTTTTTTTTTTTTTTTTAAAAGAACAGCTCTGTATTCCTATTCAGCCATACTTTTGTTTTAAAAGTAAGTAGAATATAGGGCTTAAAAGATGTCATCTTAAAGTTTCCATTTCATAAATGGTATATAGACAATGTGTATAGAATGTGGTAAGAACTGAGTTGCTTCATGCATGGCTGCCATACAAGCTTTACAAAATAATAAAGTAAAACAGTCTAAAGAAACTGCATTGAAATTTGAATTTGTGCATCGTTCACTTCAGCAGCAAACTGAGAAACTGGACAGATTCCTAACTGGATATGTTTTCATAAAACAGTGAACATTATTAACTGTGAACAAAGAAGTGGAAAACAATTTATCATAATCACACAAGTGATTATACTAATGGTTATTACACAAGTAGTTATTATAAGGTGTAATTTTATAGTGTTATCTATTGATATACAGTTATAACTTAATATATGACAATCTCATAAATTAAGATATCATAAGCATTAAACAGGATTCCTCAAACTTCGCTCCCTGGTCCATCTTTAATACAGTTTGCACATAGAAAATAATCATATACACAACTTTTAGGAGTATGCCCTCATTAATGCACACTCATTCTAATCAGTTAGAAAGACTGAACATCTAGGGGTAAAAAGTATATATGGGGGCAATGTTTGAAACAAAATGTTCACTGCTTGAACCTTAAGGAATGAAAATGTAGCCATTATGTAAATATTAAAAAATGGTTTCATACCTGGTTTATTTTGGGAGATAAAGTCAAAATGTAAATGTATATATTGCGTAACTATGCTAAATTGTATATTTTTAAAGACAAATTGTCTTGGACAGTTTCCTTCATACATAATGTATAAATCTTTAAGAATATTTGCTGTTTTGATGAACTGGTCTTTGTCTTTTTTTTCTCTCCACCAAACATATAAAAATGAATGTATGCATGTTTGTATACGAAGTGTCACATAGCTCATTTGATTTCTAAGAAACAATCAAATTGGAGCAATAATCAACCTTAAATTAGTTAAGAGCTTTTCTCCTATTAAAGTATGAGAATCAAACAGAAGAGTAGTATTCAATTGTAAGCCACTCTTTACATAGCACATTACTGAATATCATTAAAATCATTTTCAAGATAAAGCTATTCACTTTGGAATTTGAACTTTATGACTTATGGATCTCACTGTATTTATCTTGTGCACTCACTGTGCTTGAGAACAGTCAGTCAAGACTGAGTATAAGAAGAGTGAGGATGTATCTCACCACTTATAACAGCAGTGGCCACAAGGATGTTCTGTAGGCAACACACCACCTGAACAGTTTAGAGACGAGGTGTAAAGCCTTGCTCCTCACGGTGTGGTGGACAGGCAGGCAACATCTGCATCACCTGGGGCCTGTTACAAAATGGAGCTCTCAGGTGCCACGCAGAACTGAATTCCAACTGGAAGTTTAATATCACCAGATGATTTACAGCATGCTACAGGTTGAGAAGCACCACTCTAAAGCACAGCTTATTTCTAGAAAGAAATACGTGCCTGAAACAGAAAAAAAGAGTCAAACTACTGCAGCCTACACGAGCAGTCATCTACAGAGTTTAAAAAACTCTTTAATGGTAAAAACATGTGCATACTCTTAAGAATTGAATAAGCTGAAACGAATGTGCTGAAACTGTAAAACAAGACACGTATCAGGCTCAGAGACTGGCTGTCACTGCAGAGATGGTGCACTGATGCAAAGGCTGAGGGGTAGGTGCTGCCTTTCACAACCTGTGCACAAATACCTCTGATCCCCACCAAGTGAGCACTGCCCCCTACCCCTCCCTCAATTCGACCCATCTCAATTCTGGTGAAGCACCTGACAAAACCAGACTGCAGAACCACCACCAGTAAGTGTATCTTATATGCTTCATACATTAAAATACAACTTTGGAGAAAAAGAACATTCGTTTTTGTTTTGTCGCAGTGGGTTAGGAAATGCTGCTACCTGTATGAAAGCTAGCATTCTGTACCAAATCAGAACATATCTTTATATTTCAGTATTTTAAAAAATAATCCCTTTTATTTATTCTTTATCACCTTTGAAAACCTACAGAGAGCATAAAAATAATCCTCATTCTATCGTGTTTATTCGCTTGGTTGTATCTGACTCTTTACGACCCCAATGGACTGTAGCCCTCCAGGCTCCTCCGTCCATGGAATTTCCCAGGCAAGAATACTGGCGTGGGTTGCCATTTCCTCCTCTAGGAGATCTTCCCGACCCAAGGATCAGACCCACGTCTCTCGCGTCTCCTGCGCTGGCAGGCGGATTCTTCACCACTCCATCACCTGGGGGTTCATGCTAGCATAACCCTTTAGTATTTTAAAGATAACCAACTAAAGACTGAAAATTTTCTTATTCAAAAAGAAGGGCTGATTTTCATCTGAGGACCACTCCAACCTAATTAAAAGAAAAAGGCTACTAATTAAATCTGAAATTTTTGATTCTATGCAAATAGGGCAAAAAGCTAACTCTCAAGTTGCTCTTGCTATAGCCCTGGCTCTACCGCCCTCTGCTGGGTGAGCTGCCTAACTACACCACACAAATTACTTAAAGAGGCCTGTACTAGATGCTCAGGAACTGTGAAGAGATGTTACAGGACGAGAGTGAGTAAGGGAGTGGAGAAGAAAAGCTTGCTGCACCTATCCACTTCATTCATCATGCCAGGTACTTTTACACATCTCTAAGCACTACAACTACACATCACGTCAGGTGTGTTTAATATGGGCTTCAGTGCTTAATGGGCTTTCCTGATAGCTCAGTTGGTAAAGAATCCACCTGCAATGAGGGAGATCCCAGTTTGATTCCTGGGTCGGGAAGATCCCCTGGAGAAGGGATAGGCTACCCACTCCTGTGTTCTTGGGCTTCCCTTGTGGCTCAGTTGGTAAAGAATCCACCTGCAATGCAGGACAACTGGGTTCGATCCCTGGGTTGGGAAGATCCCCTGGAGATAGGGAAAGGCTACCCACTCCAGTATTCTGGCCTGGAGAATTCCCATGGACTATATAGTTCATGGGGTGACAAAGAGTTGGATGTGACTGAGTGACTTTCACTTCACTTCAGTGCTTAATACCAACAAAACCTGCATGCATGTTACGGTTAGACACTGATGATAGAGACAAGTCCCTAGTCTCAGGAAACTGATGGTCTAGTGATGGAGACATACTAACAGATGTAGCACCTGAGACAGTGCGCTAAGTGCCACTGTAAGATACAAAGTAGAACAAGGAATCCAGTTTTAGAGAGTGTAGTTGGAACAGGCTCTCTGCAGAGGTAACATTTCATCAAGGAGCAAGTGAGGAAATAAAGCAGGAAGCAACTGAGGGAATACCTGGAGGAAGGGCTTCCTAGCAAAGGGGCAGGCGAGGACCTCTGGGGAGACAGAGCCTGCCACAAGTCACCACAGCAAAGCAGGGAGCCTGGAACGAGAGAGCAGGGAGGCGGGAGCCGGGTCGTGCAGGTTGTCGGTCACGGTGAGGACAGAGGTTCTGGGATGTGATTACCTATCAGAAGGTTCAAGTAGGATGATGAAGTGACCAAGTAGGAGAAGGAAGGGGGACTGTCACCAGGCCACAGCAACAGTCCAAGAGAAATGGGCGTGGTGGCTTGGATGACAGGTGCAGCAGAGTAAAGAAACGAGTGGATTCCACAGGCATCCAGGAATTGCTTTCCAGTTGTCCAATAGGTTCATTCAAGACCTAAGATCAAGACTCAGACTCTTAGCTTCTTAATCACTACTTCTCAAAACATACTGAAAGTATAGTGACTCAGCCGCATATGTAAAGAACAAGCATAGCCACAAAATCACAAAGCAGCTCACTAGAACATGGGCTGCTACTTTCACTCAAAGATAAAACTCTTTCACTTTTGCTACCTGTTAAAACACTTCAAACACAAGAAATCAGTTTCCTACTTCTTAAATGAATTTCCAAAGCTGTCATACAAAGCCACAGTCCCCAAGTGACTTTAAACATTACAGTCTATTTAAAGGCCAGGTTTTTTAGGTTACTCTTCTACTTAGCTGGTTAAGTCACAGACATAGAAAGGCTATGTCAGAGTGATGCTAGCTCCTTGATATTTCACCAATTAACTGTGCCACTCCTATGAGAAGTGGGGATCAATGACGACCCTATTCAAGTCCAGTGCAACACACTGAAAACTGTCAGACGATCCATCCCAATTTTAGCATGCCCCAGATTAACTCCTTAACTTGTCTGCATTGGAGACTTAAAAGCTTAATAGTCTGAGTTCCTGATTTCAACAAAACCTACTTAAAATGAAGATATTATTTTTTTAGAAAAGATGCTTAGAGAATGTTTCATGTACTTTGTATCAGTTCAGTTGCGCAGTAATGTCTGACTCTTTGCAACCCCATGGATTGCATGTAGCACGCCGGCCTTCCCTGTCCCATCAGTCCATCACCAACTCCCGGAGCCTGCTCAAACTCGTGTCCATTGAGTCGGTGATGCCATCCAACCATCTCACCCTCTGTCATCCCCTTCTCCTCCTGCCTTCAATCTTTCCCAGCATCAGGGTCTTTTCCAGTGAGTCAGTTCTTCTTATAATTACTATCAATAAAGATCCTCTAAAGAAATTCAGTAGAAAAATTCCAAAATCCACATAGACCTCATATGAACATATACTCTAAGTCCCCTCCAAAGGAACCTTCAAGTTGTGGGCTTTTGAGGATGCAAAAGTGAGGTCTTCAGTCACTTAGTGACCCTCAGTGAGAAGCTAGAGCTGCATCTGCAGATGACTTCACTGAACTCCCTGCTGTACAACAGGAGGAGCCTGGTAATGAAGACCTGATGGAACTGGAGGCCCAGAGGGAGGACAAAAAGGAAGCAGCAGTAACTGAAGGACTGAGGAAATTCACGACGCAGGAAGAGGCAAGGGCTCCTCTTTATTGGAGGAGGCACTGTCAGCTTTTGAGGCACAAGACCTGAACACAGAATGGCACACGAAAGCTGCAGCAGCCGCTCAGCATGCAGTCCAGTGCTACCATGTCACCTACGATGAGAAAGAGAGCTACTACTCAGGCATCACTGGGTCATTTCTTCAAGAAGGTAGATAATTCTATCTGCAGCCAGCAAGGAACCAGAACCTGGGCCGTCAGCGTCAGGGGTGAGTGAAACTGCAGCGTGCCCTCCGTCTTCCCGTTGCTAACGATCCTTCAGCTCTGCCATCTTCCACTTCCCCTCCTTCCTCCAGTCAGTAACTCTTACCTGCCCACTGGGTGCCAGCTCCTGTTTACCAGCTCTTTTACTGTGCTACTGTACTTCTGGGGCTTCCCTGGTGTCTCAGACAGTAAAGAATCTGCCTGTAATGCAAGAGACCCGCATTTGATCCCTGGGTCGGGAAGATTCCCTGGAGAAGGGACCAGCAACCCACTCCAGTATTCTAGTCTGGAGAATTCCATGGACAGAGAGGAGCCTGGCGGGCAACAGTCCATGGGGTCACAGGGAGTCAGACAGGACTGAGTGACTAAGCACACATACGATATCAAAAAAAAAAAAAAAAAAAACCCACCCAATCAAAAAACGGACAAAAGACCCATACAGACATTTTCCCAAAGAAGACATACAGAAGGAAAAAGGCCCATGAAAAGATGCTCAACACCACTAATCATTAGAGAAAAGCAAATCGAAACCACAATGAGGTATCACCTTACACTGGTCAAAATGGTTATCATCAATCAGTCTACAGATAAATTCTGAAGAGAATGTGGAGAAAAAGGAATCCTCACACATTGGTGGCGGTAATGTAAACTGGTGAAACCACTATGGAAAACAGTTTGGAGGTTCCTCAAAAAAACTAAAAATAAAACCACGATATGATCAAGTAACGCCACTTCTGGGTATATATCTGGAAAACATGAAAACTCTTAATCTGAAAAGGTACACGCCCATGAAAACTCTTAATCTGAAAAGGTACGCGCCCCCCAGTGTCCGTAGCAGTGCTACTTACGAGGGCCAAGACACGAAAGCAGCTCAGCAGATGGCTTAAGAAGGTGAGGCACGCACACTGGAGTGTTAGCACACAAAAACCATCCTTCACTACAACATGAACGCAGTGTTATGCTTGGTGACAAAAGTCAGAGAAAGATAAATGCTGTATGATATCACTTATGTGTGGAATCTAAAAAAAATAGTACAGATGAATCCAAACATAAACAAAAACATCCAGAAAACAAACTTATGGATACCAAAAGGGAGAGGATGAGGGGGAAGGACAAACGAGGAAAGTGGGCTTAACAGACACAAACTACTACACATAAAACAGATGAGCAACAAAGACTTACTGTGCAGCATAGGAAATTATGCCAAAATCTTGCAATAACTTACAGTGGAATATAATCTGCAAAATCACCCCGAATCATTATGCTGTACACCTAAAACTAGCCAAATATTGCAAATCACACTTCAGTTTATAAAAAAAAAAAAGAACGATATAGAAATTATATACTAAGATCTATCAAGGTAGTATATGGGTTGACCAAACAAAAACTGGACCATTATTTAGTATAAGATTTTGCAGAAAACATAACTTTATTAATGACTTCACTAACAACAATGCTGCTTAAGCTAAAAAGATATCTGAAAATGCTTTACTAAATAATCATATAATTTTCCTTAATTGGTTGTGAGTATAATCTTATAACTAACATTAAAATGCAAACCACCCTTGCTAGTTTGTCTTGATAATTTTATGCTCATTTATATACTGATACAATACCAATAACAAAATATAATAAGCATTATGATAAGATTATACTAGATTCTGAAATAGAAGAAATCCTCATATTATGAAATATCTTAGGTATCATCAGGCTACCCCAGTGGCTTAGCGGTAAAGAACCCGCCTCCCAATGTAGGAGATGTGGGGTCAATCTCCGGGACGGGAAGAGTCCCTGGAGAAGGAAATGGCAAGCCACTCGAGTATACTTGTCTGGGAAACCCCATGGGCAGAGAAGCCTGGTGGGCTACAGCTGATAGGGTCTCAAAGAGCTGGACATAAATGAAGCGACTGAGCATGCGCGCATCATCACTGAGGTTTTAAAAACAAGAAAATATCGCTTTAAACTTTTAAAACCGTACTTAGCTTATTTTTAAAATATATAAATTCTAAAAATATATCAAGAGTATTTGATAAGGACTTTTTATAACTTTCAATTCTGCCAACATTCCCAAAATGCATCCCTGACAACAATATCGCTGGGCACAGGGGCAGGGGGGTGGGGAAAGGGTGCCGAGGGCAGGAGGGGGCACAGAGGGGGCAGCCTGAGAGTCACTGATGAGGTGCGACCCCTCAGTGTGAGTCAAATTACAACTGGAACTCAGTCATAGAACTGTTTGTCCACCACAGGCATCATTCCTCACATTCAAATTCTTCCATTTTTCTCCCTAAAGGCTTTCTTTCCTCTGTCTCTAGTTCCCATATAAGCCCTTGTCCTAAACACTCATTTATTTTGCTTTATTTTCTCCTCTCTTTTGTTCCACCGGTGTAACATAAGAGATCAGCTTCATTAATCTTCTGGAGAAGAAGAATGCACATATGATCAAAGATAAGAATTTACCAAGTTTAAATTTTAGGGGCTCTAAAAACCTAAGCAGTTTAAACACTGGTTGCCCAAAAGCATTCTTTGTTTCTTTTCCAAGATGATGATGATTCTTCATAGATTTCCTAAAAAACAGAACCATAATGAGAATTCAAAAGAGAGCATTTTAATAAATGCAAATATACTGGAATAAATCAGGCAAATGAATATCACAACTATTTAAATGTGCTCTTCTTTTAACAATCCAATGGACATTTGCATAAGGCATTGAGAACAAAAAAAAATAAACAAACATGCTTCCTACACTCAAACATTCAGTCCAGTAGGAGAAACAACAGACAAGAAGCCTTAACAAGGCAAGGTGCCAACATCGAGAGGAACACACTGCTAAATCCACTCGGGACCGCGATGGGCAATAGCCTGGGCAAAGCTATGTGGGGAAGATGGAAGGTCTTTAAACATCTTGTTCTATTCGACATACCTACTACTTCCACATTTCCAAACATGCTTTTCCAAAGGCAGAAGGGATGTTTCCATTAGCTCTGAAACTAAAGAGACCACCACAGAGGTTCCTAAACAGGTCTGAGCTACATGCTGGGGCCAGCTGCTCTCTAAGTGCCTGCCCTACCCACCCACCCTCTTGCCACGTCACAGACAATCTCAAAGCACAGGCCGAACCAGACTGGAATTTAGACAATTTGGGGACAGAAGGGGAGTAAGAATATATCACTTTCTCTTCTCTCTCTCATCAGCTTCTATTGGATTGGCCACAAAGTTCAGGTTTTCCCATTTTACGGACACCCTCTCACCTTCTACAGACAGAGACGCAAACAGAAAGCCCAGCCCGTCCTCAGCATCCCATCTCCTGCTCTCATCTACTTCGTCAGCTGGCTCGCTACTCTTTCCTCCCAGGCAAAGAAAGCTCTTTCAGCCAGGCTCACAACTCATTCTGGCATGCTCTTTCTACCTTGCTCGCTCCAGGGGCCTTGCTCACAACCAAGCAACCAGATACCTGAGCTTCACTAAGACAGATTCCTTTCACACACGCTATCTTCTAGTTCTTAAGTATCCCCTTATAACAACGGGTTTCAGTGTTTATTCAGAAAATATGGGTCACTAAATTTCATAAGCGCTGGCTCAGGGTCCAATTAACTCATCTCAGCACTGGCTGAAGCAGGAGGCTCCTAGAAAGGACTCGCCCTCTGGCCCTTCACTCTGAGCCCTGCTCTACTGGGCAGTACATTCCTCAGCTTTGCTTTCAGCCACAAGCCATGGGCAATTCGAGGCTCTCAAGTGTAATTACATGTGTCTAAGGAGGTAACTATACCAGGGGAGAAATCAGGGAGCTGGGCCTTTTCATCTCTTCAGGATGCTCTAAGAAGGGAATTGTTTGCTTTTATTGATGGGTTTGATGTATGGACCGAAAACAAGCTAGACTTTCAAACTTAGGTTTTTTTAATCCACTCTGCATTTTCTCCACAGAGGCAATATCCTTTATTTTCCCCTTAAATGAAGGCATTCTAGGAGAAGGTTCTTTTGCCTTGAGAAATCTCTGTTTTAGCCATTGCCTAAATAGCCATACATGATTCCTGTCTCTGAAGGAAAGACCCTCTAACTCAAGGGAATTCAATTCCAAGGGATACTACTGCATATATGAGCCACTGGAACATTCCAGACTAGGAATTCTGTTACCACTTGCTGAGGTCTTCTCCCAGTCATGCATTATCTGAGGCGTGTATTTTCCATGCTTGGAAACAAGATTATTACATAAACACCCTATTTCATAGATAAAACAAAATTCTATAAAGTCAGGGAAGGCCCATGAGTATATACTCTATGTACTCTTTTTCTTTGTCCTTTAAAAATTCCTAAGAAAAAATCATGTCCAGAGAGAAAGGTAGGTATTTTTCTAACTTACCTTTTTCCATATGGGCACCCTGGCTTTTAAAGCATCAATGGCATAGCTCACAGCTTCAAGGGATGCAGCCCTGTGGGCTGAGGACACAGCAATGATAACGCTTGCTTCTGTCACTGGAACCAAGCTTTAACAAAATGAAGACAAAAATTCATCATCTCCTCTGAAGCTGCATGTTAAAGAATCAACACGTGGGGGAAAAAAAAATTCCACTGAAATCCAGCAAACATTTAGTTCCTAGAACTAAATATCTGAGCTTCAGCGGTAAAGAATGGTAAAGGCTCAGTGGTAAAGAAACTGCCTGCCAAAGTAGGAGACACAGGAGAGGGGGGGTTCAATTCCTGGGCTGGGAAGATCCCCTGAAACAGGAAATGGCAACCCACTCCAGTATTTTTGCCTGGAGAATCTCCATGGACAGAGGAGCCTGGTGGGCTACAGTCCATGGGGTTGCAAAGAGTCAGAAACAACTGAAACCATTTAGCACAGCACACAGAACTAAATATCCAGTTCTATTTTACCTAAACATCCCATTTAGTTAGAAAACAGTAATTCATCTCAGTTGCATTTAGCAGAAGCCAAAGCTGTGACCAACTCGTTAGCATGTATCCACTAGATTTATTTGATGGGGACCAAGAAGAAAGGGACCTCACTGATTCAACAAGTATCTGATTCAAACAAGGCACAAGGTCAGGTAATGTCTAGAAATACAAAGCAATCACATGATGAATATAACATAGAATTTAAAATACTGAATAGCAATAAAGAGTAAATAACAGAATTGGTAACATTATTAAAAATTATAGATGATACATTTAGTCCCCCTGCTGGGTTCTTTACAAAGCCTGGAATTACACTCTTCTTAAGAGATACAAAGAGATAAACTAAGTTCATGACCTCAAGAGGCTTTTAGATCAAAAAGTCTCAGACTGTCATATAAACAAAGTCCCAACTACAAAACAGTTCTTTTAAGGGTCTCCTGGCCTTTAGCACACATCAGCACAGGCTGCTGGGCACATGGCCTAAGAGTCTTGCACATTTGGACTTTGTTACAGCATCTACTACTGCTTCTCTCCAAATGTTACAATATAACAAGCAGCCCTTGAAGGCACAGTCTGCCAGAATGATACATGAACCTCCCTCTCAGGGTGACACAGGATGCCAGTGAAAGATCTCAGAATCAGAATTAGTACAAAGGTGGAGAACAACTATGCTTAAACTTTTACACTGATAAAGGAAATCATACCCAAGTCGATGAAACACTGCTATGTGTTTGACTGGCCACTTCTGTCTAATGTCACTACAAATTTTTCTTATCTCATTTTCTGCCATTGGTAGATATGCTTCATACTCTAAGCTAATGACTTTTTTCCCTTCGAAATTATTTCTTGTAGTCCCTGAAAAAAAAAAAAATTACAAAATAAGGCTTCTCCTTATAGTTGAAATAGCCACACTAATAAAAAGGGGGGGATTATTTTTTAATAGCATACCAGTTTATATAAAAATTACTTTGAAATTTTCTAAACATGAAGACTTGACTAGAAAATCAAAAGATAATTATCACAGAGATGAGGAAATAAAATGACACTGATTAGCCAGGTTTACTGAAAACACTCAAAATACAAACCAGTATATATTCTCTAAGAACTAAGATTTGACACTTAAAATGGAAAACATCATGCTCCCAGGATTATCATTAAGTTATTATTATCACCATTTTTTCCCCTCAATATCTGGAAAACACAAAATTCTCTATTAATAATGACTTTTATTCTACTTTTTTTTTGTCTTTAAACATAGATTAATTTAAAGATTATTAAAGCAAAATAAGAACTAAAAATTTCTAGTCACCACCATGGGTAATCTCAGCCTACTGCTCAGGATCTTAAAATCCTCTGACTATTAACACTTAAATAGGAGAAACACTTGCTAACTTCAACCGTCTTGTACAGTCAATAGACGCTATGAAAATTAAAACTCACCTACAAATAGGGATATTGCGCCACAGAGTGGAGAAATCACCAGCTGTGAGACTTCATCTACTGAAAGTTTCTCAGATGTGAATTTTATTATATCTTTAGATTTCTCTTCAACTTCATTCATATCTTTTCTAGAAATAAGATATTACTAAACCTTAATATGGAGAAGGAAATGGCAACCCACTCCAGTATTCTTGCCTAGGGAATCCCGCGGACAGAGAAGCCTGGTGGGCTGCTGTCCATAGGGTCACACAGTCAGACACGACTGAAGCAACTTAGTATGCATAGCAAACCTTAATATAGGTACTAGAGTCAAAACACCCAATTTATCGGCTGTATTTCAATTTATATTTTTTTCTACATTAGATATGTTCTGTTCAGTCACTCAGTCATGTCCAACTCTTTGTGACTCATAGATATGTTAGGAGGCATGATTTGAAATATGATGATAAAAATAAATGTAAAATTTTAGCAGAACTCAGTCATTTACAAATACCCCTAATGAATCAAGCATGTTATAAGAAGTTTACCATTAACATCACTTAAAAGGTAATCTATCTCATAGGCCGAAATAGTCCCCATTCTAGAACTGCTGCTCTTACCTCCTTCATCCACAGGCACATCACCTCTAAACCACTATGTTACCAAGCAGTACACTCAGTACTGGCTTTTTCTTTATCCAAACAGGAAAGCAAGCAGAAATGATGGAGACTCCATAGGAACTGGGTTCATTTCATAATCAGGCACAACCCAGTTAAGTAACTGAGGAAACAAGGGAATGAACTGAAGGCCTATTCATCAGATGCTACAGGTCCTTTGCATATATTTCATTTCATCCATCAAGGATCTATTACATACTCACTATGTGTCCTAGATTGGATATAGGCCAGGGGACAAAAGACCTGGCTCCTGCACTCAGGGCACTTATGTTGGAGCAGGAACAAAGCAATAAATAGGAATTACAAACAGGGATAACTTATAGAAACAGGGTTCTGAGACAAAGCATGGGGGCTGGGGAATGGGTCCTTATGAGGATACTGATGATCACACTACTGAAGAGAAAAAAAAAAAACCTACTGGATTATTCTGATGGTACCAGATTTTAGGATGTTTCAACCTCCTGCATGTGCCAACTGAGTTTTTTCCACTTTTTCTTGCAATCTGATATAGGTAATCCAAACATCAATGAACTTCAGACCACACTGAGTCCCATAACTTGATTCTATAAGAACAGATTCTAAAACTGCATGTTAGAAATCTTGCCAAACACACTCAAATAATACACACTGCTGCTGAGTATCTTCCTAGTCTTCTCAAAGGACAGCTCTAATCATCACACACACACACACACACACACACACACACACACACACTTCAATGGCAGGCAATTGTTTTCTGAATGAATTCCAAACACACACACACCTTCAATGGCAGACGATTGTTTTCTGATCTTCCCAATCTTCTCAAAGGACAGCTCTAATCATCTCACACACACACACACACCTTCAATGGCAGACAATTGGTTTCTGATCTTCCTAGCCTTCTCAAAGGACAGCTCTAATCATCACACACACACACACACACACACACTCTTCAATGGCAGGCAATTGTTTTCTGAATGAATTCCAAATCTAACAAAGAATTGTATTTTTTCTAAATAGAAGATCTTGCCAGGTGACTTGCTTTGCAATATTTATTCCTCACTTTTTGGGGGACTGTCCTCCTGGAGAGTAGAGAGAAAAAATGAGCAAAAGAAACAGGCATCCACGGCTTGTTCTTTTCTTTAATGCAACCAAAGTTTTGCTGTCTAGGATGATACTTACTCTTGACTTTGAAATAAAACCACTATCAAATTAAGAAAGTTTTCTTTCATTCCTAACTTACAATTAGGGATGACTATTACTTTCTACATTATTTATTTCTCAGTTGACAAATTAAGCCTCATTCTGTTTCCCTCTCCACATTATACTAAGCAAGGTTCTTACACATTATCATACTCAGACATGGACTACATTTTTATGTAGTGGAAAGATGACATGGATCCTAGAGACATTTGCAATACAGTTATAACAATAAAGCTGTCTTTTTCTACCTGGAAAATGGCAAGCTTTTTTTTTTTCCTTAGGAAGAGAAATATTCTTACTTTCCAGCTATGCACTTTTTCTACATTTCTCTGTACTGAGGAAAGCTATTATCCAGTATTAATAAGCATTATTTGTGGAAAAGTACCCAGAAAGTCCAATAATCTGACTTCAAATGTTGGCTCTCCCACTTATTAGCTATGTGATCACGACAGGTTTTTTTATTTTTTTTGAATTTCGGTTTTCCCTTCTGCAAAATAGGAATATTAAAACACCAGTGTCTGGCACTGTGTCTAACACAAAATAAAAGCTCAACTGAACCATGTTAAATCAACAGAGTGAACATATCAAAATGACATTCAACTGCAAAGATGACAGGCATTTGTAAGTCCACCTGCACCAAAAAAGAGCTGGTGCAGGCAGTCTTACAAAGAGTATAAAGTAAACAATATACAGGTTATTATCTGTATGATCCTGCGCCACAACACTGGTTAAGAAAAAAAACTCTCTCACATACCCAGGTGCCTCAAAAGTACTACCCTCCACTAATGGGAGGGATAATGGCAATTTCGTCTCCTGACTGAAGCAGGAGGAGCTGATCTCCAAGCTCGACATATTCTTGACGAACAGCAAATATCACCTGATTTCTGACATCAGCCAATCTGAAGGGCAAAAAGTATAATTAGGCCTATCAATGCTGTTAGATCCTAAATCTCCTCAGCTGCAATTAAAATTACATAAATACTATTTTATGAAGCATCCTCTACAAAATGACTAATTAAACTCACTCATATTTTGCAGAGAAAGTATATATCCACTGAACGGAGTAAATTGCTAACAACTCTTTACTGGATGTTGGGTGTCTTAGGCAATAAAGAAACAAACAAACAAAAAAAAACACACTAAACTGGAGACAACATTTATACCAAGTTGAAAAAAAAAAAAAAAGAAACATTTATCAGTGCATGCCCTCCCCAGGAGCCTTCCATCTAAGGAAACAAGTATGCTAAGTATACCCTGTAAGGTTCCAAAATACGAAGTGCCTCTCAGCCAGGTATTGATACCAGGTTAAAGGTAAAGTAGGACAGAGGCCCAACCACTTCCATTGATTATCAGGGCACTTTAAGAACTTAAAAAGATATGAAATCACGAAGGAATAGTTTTCTTTCGGAACATACATTGTGCACTGTCTGCTACACAGCACTACAACTTCAAAGTTAAACATCTACAAGGATTAAGTGACACTTAGTATTCCTGGAACACATTCAGGTAAGCCAGTTTTATACTTGGTTCCAAAGAAGACTCATCTGAGGTAGGAACAAGAGCAGTAAAATTAGACAATTTTCAAGGACCAGAAAAAAAATTAATCAAATATCGCAAAAATGCAAATTCAGCAGCAGCTAACGTTTCTTATCTTTCATTTTCCTTTCAATCTTAAAAATTTCTATCTTGAGTTCTCTAAAGAAGGGGTGGGACATAAAAATTTAAAGCACACATTTTAACAGAATTTGTAACAATTTCATTTAATGCTATAAAAATGCAAAATCTAAATTTTCAGTATTATGTAAATTATAAAAGCTAATATAGTCATGTCTCTTTGGGAGTATCTCAGCTCACTGTGTTTTTTAAGTAAAATATCAAACCTTTCTTAAGGAACTGTTTATTTTTAAATACTATAAGTTTTCAGAAAAAATACAGCTAATATACTTTTGACATTAAACATAGAAATCAACATTAACGTCTTACTTTTATCATTTACTTATGCATTTTTAAATATTAAAAAGTGCTTATCATATACATTCTACAAATTTTTAAGTACCCTGGATGGCGTGCTTCTATCTCATTCCACAGCTGCAATGCTTTTATTTCTTGCGGCACAGAAATGGTCTCAGAGCGAATTCCTGCTATTTCAGCGCTTTTTGCAAAATACAACACTTCCACCTGAAAAGAAAGAAAACGTATTTAACAGTAACAACTCATAGCCCTTTTCTGACTCTCAACGCGGGGTTTTGTTTTTCAAATGCATTACTTTAATCAAAGACACTTTTGATAAGTTAGAGAAAGTTAAAGTGCCCATAAAAATTTCAGTATTATCCACAATTCTGAAAAAAATGTAGGCTTTCTAAGTCAGACTTTCAGATGCTTTTTAGTTTTATAAATGTACACGTGGCACGACTAAACTTCTAACAATATCTTCTTAGAAACCATGAAGTTGGCCTTTAATTTACATAAAATTATAGCACCTTTTATAAGCACTTAGGCAGTGAACAAATGTCTGAGTCAAGCGATGAATTACACAAATAAATGACCAAATAAGTGAAAGACACGTCTTTCACGGTTGCCATGACCTTCGATTCCAGTCTACATTACACTGAACCCAGCTGTCCGGGATTATGTTACGAAACATACAAACCCTGATAGTTACAAAAGCATGTGGGTCTGAAACACAGGATAAACTGGTATTCCCCAGGATAAACCTATGTAAGACAGCCTGGTATCCAAGGGATCCAACCAAGTAAAATAACCCACCTGGCACTCGGAGCAAATCATTCTCTACGAAAACAAGCGTGCTTGAGTGCTAAGTCCCTTCAATTATATCCGACTCTGTAACCTATGGGCTGCAGCCCACCAGGCTCCTCTGTCCATGGATTTCTCCAGATAAGAATACTGGAGTGAGTTGCCGTGCCCTTCTCCAGGGGATCTTTCCGACCCAGGGATCGAACCCCCATCTCCTGAGGCTCCTGCACTGCAGGTGGATTTTTTTTTTTTTTTTTAAACCGCTGAGTCACTAGGGAAACCACGAAACAAGCAGAGGTCTGCAAATAATCAGCCGTTGGCCAATGCACAGATGCAGCACTTTCACCTAAGAATTCTTGGTTAAGAGCATTTCTTTTCAAATTGAAAACTTATCTTCTTAGGAAAGAATAATCTGAGAAGCGTTTTGGAAACAGCTGGTCTTCTGGGCCGTCACCCGCATAACTAGAATTCGCAGAAATCGACTTGACTTTCTTTGGGGAGGCCAATAGCAAAGCCTCCGAAACCGGGAGGGGCCACCACCGCGGTGGCAGTCTCCAGGGTCTGACTGACCAGGGCCGCTTCTGTGGAGGAAAGGGCGGACACATTCGGGAGGACTCCCCACCCTTACCTGGCACCGGGGGACCATCCCGCCAGGGAAATCTCGCCGGGTATTCCGGCCGCGGAAGCGGAGGCACCAAGTTACGCAGCGCGCAGGCGCAACCTGCCGGCCCCTTCCGCCCCTACGGAGCATGCGCAGAGCTGGCTCCGCCCCGCTGTTTTCCTCGCTTTGTTTGCGCCGCGGGTCCCTGGGGTTTGGTGTTCGCTCGCGGGTGGGTCGCGTTGGTGGGCGAGAGCTGTGGCTGTCATTCAACGGTTAAAAGGCTGACCACGCGTGCCTTTATCCTCAGACGAGGGGCCGAGGTACAGGAGAGCCGACCCTGGGACTCTCCTGGGCACCTGCCTCCTCCGTTACGGAAACTGCTTTTCCGCTCGCTCACCTGCAGGCTTCTCTTTCACACCTAGCCCGCCTTCCGCTGAAGCAATGGCACCCCACTCCAATACTCTTGCCTGGAAAATCCCATGGACAAAGGAGCCTGGTAGGCTACAGTCCATGGGGTCGCAAAGAGTCGGACACGACTGACTTCACTTTCACTTTTCACTTTTCATGCATTGGAGAGGGAAACGGCAACCCACTCCAGTGTTCTTGCCTGGAGAATCCCAGGGATGGAGAAGCCTAGTGGGCTGCCGTCTGTGGGGTTGCACATAGTCAGACAGGACTGATGCGACTTAGCAGCAACGCCTTCCGATTTGTGATTACTGTTTATTAGCGGCTTAAGGCATTTGACCTGTATACATTTATACTTTTTCTAGGTAGTTTACTAGCTACTTAGTGATTTGCCCACATAACTCCTCTACTATCTCCAACTTTTTACCACCAAGAATTCTTTTAAATTGGGTAGTTATGTAGTTACGTGAGTATGAACGAGGCGGCCCTCCCCTTGGAGCTCACAGTCCTGGATGTGAAACGGTCATGAACCAGTGATGGAAGCTCAGTGCACCGAATAGATTATACTAGGGTTACATGTTACATTTCGTAGGAGTGGAGGGGGATAGAGGCTGGTCACCTGAGGAGTGTGGTCTAGGAAGTCCTCTTGGAGGAGAGAGATGCTTGAGCTAAATCTGCTGGAAGGATCAGCAGCAAAGGGCAGGGTGGGAGTAGGGATGAGGAAATTTTACTAGCCTTTGCCAAGCCAGAGGGATATAAAGCAGCATAATGAGGTCATAATGAGCATCATGAGAAGGGCAAAATGTCGGCAAAGTAGGTGTGGCCCCTGCACGGAAGTAGTGGGAAATGAGACTGGATTTATTAAGTAGTAGCCCACTGCCAGAGAAATTGACAAGGACTAACACTAATGTGGGGTGTTCCCAGTGGCACAATGATAAAGGATAGGTCTGCCAATGCTCAGGAGACGCAGGAGACGTAGGTACCATCCTTGGTGGTAGTTTAGGCACTAAGTCGTGTCCAACTCTTGTGAGCCCATGGACTGTAGCCTGCCAGGCTTCTCTGTTCATGGGATTCTCCAGGCACGGATACTGGAGTGGGTTGCCATTTCCTTCTCCAGAAGATCTTACCAACCCAGTGATTGAACCCGGGTCTGCTGCATTGCAGGCAGATTCTTTACCGACTTAGCTACAAGGGAAGCCCAGGTACCATCCGTGGGCCAGGAAAATTCCCTGGAGAAGGAAATGGCAACCCACTCCAGTACTTTTGCCTGGAAAATCCCATGAACAGAGAAGCCTGGTAGGCTACAGTCCATGGGACTGCAAAAAAGTCAAACATGACTGAGCGACTAAACAGCAACAGCAGCAGGGTATATTCTGGCAAAGTTGCTAAACATCAAGTATAAAGAATTATATTCACGTCCAGGTAGAAAAATAAGGTAGTGATGACAATGACCTTAGAACTGTCTGAAACATCTGATGCCAGAGGATGGTGGTGTGCAACATCTAAAAAAAGCCTGAGAGCAAAGTATGACCCAAAATATTACATACAGTCAAGCTGGTGTTGATAAAATGCAAACTGACACTCCTAAACTCACAAGAGCTCAAAAAGTACAATAGCTCAGATACCAACAGCTCTTCTTTAAAAATCTCCTTGGGCAGAAATCCAGTCAATCAAGAGGGTAATCAAACTTTAAAACTCAGTGTTAAGGAAGTTAATGGTTAAAAAAAAAAACCAAAACAACTGGATGTGATATTTTAACTCATTTAAATATAAACCAAAAACAACTGTGGGATTATGGAATTAAATGTAAGTGACATCAGAATATTTTATTAAAAAATAGAAACTGCCCCCAAATTGGAACATGTAGTAGTCAACAAAACATTGATTCAAGCCACTTAATAGCTCTCACAATCTTGTTAAGTTTAGAAGGATATATTAGGGGTGACTGTCTATGGGGTCGCACAGGGTCGGATACGACTGAAGTGACTTAGCAGTAGCAGCAGCGTGTCTTATAAGTAAATATTCTGATGATTTTTAATTCCTTTAGTTTCACTTCAGTTATTTTGTTGTAAATAAAGTACAAGTGAAAATAAAATCTAAAAAGAAAATTGATATATAGTACAACAGAAGATGAGATGGCTGGATGGCATCACTGACTCGAAGGATGTGAGTCTGAGTGAACTCTGGGAGATGGTGATGGACAGGGAGGCCTGGCATGCGATTCATGGGGTCGCAAAGAGTCGGACACGACTGATCGACTGAACTGAACTGATATATATATATGTGTGTGTGTGTGTGTGATATATACGTCTTTAATGCTCAAAGAAAAGGGATGGAATAACATTCACGAGATAACAGTTACCGTATCTGGGTAGTAGAATTGTGGACAATATAAAAAATACTTTGGCTTCCTCTTGTAAATTTCTGTGTTGCTTCATCTTTAACAGTAATAAATTTATTGAGTTCTCTTTGTTATTTTGTGCTCTAATTGTTATTTAGGCTCTGGGCATACATCTGTGAGCTATAAGAATAGGGGCCTTTCATCATGGAGCTTACTTTCTCATTAGGAAGATAGGCTATATGTAAGAAAACAAATAAGGACAGTTTGATGAGTGGCTTGTAGGGGAGGAGTAGAGTGCCCGTTCCTTAGGGTCAGAAGGGAATGAACATTGAGCTGAGCTGAGACCTGAAGGAGGAGAGGAGCCAGCCTGTGCAGTGCCAGGAAAACAGTTTCTAGACAATGGAAAGTGGTTTCCGGGTAGGAGAGGACTCTGCACATTTGAAGAACAGAAGAGAAGCTAGCGTGCCTGAAATAAAAGGGGGAGAGCCTGGTGGGATGATTTTGAAGAGATTAAAGGGGATCTGAACATTAAAGATCCTGGGAGGTCCTAGAAGCCAGCTAGGATTTTATTCCGCTTTCATTCGGAAGACAGACAGACACACACACATGCACACACATTTTCTGATTTGACCCTGCATCAGCTTGGAGTCATTTTGAGCAGCCGGAGCACAAACAGTTCTGAAGAGAAAGCTGACAAAGCCTGATCCTTGGATATTTCATTTATGCAAGCTAATAAATTCCTTATTTTGCCCTAATATTTTCTGCTGTCATTTTGAGCTATTAAACAGTATCTAGTCCCAAACACCGTGTCATACATTTTGGCCCATTGTCAGGAACTCTCCATGAAATGCTATTTAGCGTCAGTGGCTTTATGCAAGTTGAAGCCTATATACTATGTTAAAAAATAGAGGAAATAGATTTTAAAATCTCAGTCCACATATACCTTTTTATTAAGTGTAACATAATTTGTAGAAAGTGAAAATATCTCTGAGGAAGTCAAGTGTGGTGGGAGATCTGTAGTCATTAGTCATTTGACTGATATCTTTAAGATATTTTTGGAAGTGGAAGTGTTATTCTCTCAGTCATGTCTGACTCTTTGCGACCTAAGGGACTATAGACTGCCAGACTCCTCTGTCCATGGGGATTCTCCTGGCAAGAATCCTGGAGTCGATTGACATTCCCTTCTCCAGGAGATCTTCCCAACCCAGGGATTGAACCTGGGGTCTCCTGCATTGCAGGTAGATTCTTTATCATCTGAGCCACCAGGGAATCCCCAAGATATTTTTGGTGGTATGTAAATTTCTCAGTAAAAAATAGATGATGTCATCAGTTCAGTTCAGTCGCTCAGTTGTGTCCAACTCTTTGTGACCCCATGAATCACAGCACGCCAGGCCTCCCTATCCATCACCAAGTCCCGGAGTTCACTCAGACTCACGTCCATCGAGTCAGTGATGCCATCCAGCCATCTCATCCTCTGTCGTCCCCTTCTCCTCCTGCCCCCAATCCCTCCCAGCATCAGAGTCTTTTCCAATGAGTCAACTCTTCGCATGAGGTAGCCAAAGTATTGGAGTTTCAGCTTTAGCATCATTCCTTCCAAAGAAATCCCAGGGCTGATCTCCTTCAGAATGGACTGGTTGGATCTCCTTGCAGTCCAAGGGACTCTCAAGTGTCTTCTCCAACACCACAGTTCAAAAGCATCAATTCTTCGGTGCTCAGCTTTCTTCACAGTCCAACTCTCACATCTGTACATGACCACTGGAAAAACCATAGCCTTGACTAGACGGACCTTTGTTGGCAAAGTAATGTCTCTGCTTTTCAATATGCTATCTAGGTTGGTCATAACTTTCCTTCCAAGAAGTAAGCGTCTTTTAATTTCATGGCTGCAGTCACCATCTGCAGTGATTTTGGCATAGTTATTCCTTAAATTATTAGTTCAACATAAACTCATCTAGAATTACTCTTTTTAACAAGTCACCCAGAATTCCAAGCTTTTTTCTGTACAACTGGCTTGTAAAGACACATTGTAGCATTTACTAATAAACAGCCTAGCAGGGAGCCTTGCACCTTGTAAATATACAAAAAAGTTGTTGATTCAGCTTTGTATTCAAATAGCATTATTTACAAAAACATCATACTCTACTTGTGTGATTTTATTCATTGGTCACAAACATAAAACCCGGCATAAGTTTTTTTTTTCCTTTAAGGAAATGAAAATCGAAAGAAACACTCCCCCCTTGTGGTTAAAATTCTAATTACAAATCCTTCATCTTAAAAGTGGGAAGAAATTAGATGCAAAAGAGCTTTTTTATTATATGTACTTTACTGACCATATTCTAAAACCAATATGGAATCTCCCAGTTTCAGATAGCAGAATAAAGCCAGACCTCAAAATTTCACTACTGTGAAATCTAAGATACACACAACAAATTGGTTAAAAGAGAGAGAGAGAAAAATGTCCCATACAAGGGACATTGTTAACCAATGGAAAGCAAAGCTATGTACAGGAACACAGTGTGGGTGCTAGGAAAGCTTCTCCTAATAGCTTTCTGGAATCATCAAGAGGAAGAGCTGAAGTAAACAAAACCCTGAAAAACATTAGCAAGTGGAGTTGGTGAGTCAGCAATCTGTAGAACTGGAAAACCCACAGGCTACAGAAATAAGAAAGAAATCTGAGGCAGCTGAAGATGCATGAAGAGGCTGAGTCCAGAGTCCTTGGTGGGCAGGCCAGGCAAAGCCCTCGTCATCTTAAAGGTGCTCAAGAAGAGAGCCAAATCACTTTCCACACTTGTCAGCAATCTGGGAGTAGAACTGACTGACACCCAAATACAGGGCAAGAGCACAAGCAGGGCTGTCTTTCCTTAAAAGGAACAAAGATTCCAGAAGCCCAGATCCAGCTAGAGGCTGAGAATGATCCGAAGCTCAAGTTTATCCCTGGATGTAAAGAGGACAGCCCTGCATCAGGAAGTAAACCTGGCTGAAGACCTTTAATAAAGAGCCAGAAGAGAGAACAAAGCCTGACTTGGCCAATGAGGCTGCAGGCAGGCCTAGCTGAGAAAAATCGCTTCTAACCCCAATTGTCACCCTGCCCCATGCCCTCAGGCTACACATAATTTTTCCTTCTCTGTACCTCAGAGGTCAACAAACATTTTCTGTAAAGAGCCAGACAGTAAATATTTAGACATCCCAACATCCGATCTCCGTCACAGCTGCTCAACTCTGTTGTTGCGCCATGAAAGCAGCCGGTGACAATATGAAGTGAATGAGTGGAGCTTTGTTTTAATAAAAATGAGTTATAAAGATTGGAGATGGGCCACTTTGTCCCTCAGGCCATATTTGCTGACGCTTGCAGTATCACTTGGCTAGTAAGGAAAAAACAGTGGAGTGAAAGAGAATTCAGCCACATTAAACAGCTGTCTGAAACTGGCCTTAAAGGAAGGAAAGCAAGTGTGGTGAATGAGCCTCACTGTCATTCCAGGTTTCTGTTTGAGGGTATTTTCCAAACCCTGGCACAAGGAACTAGTACTTAAGAAGAGAACAAGCAGAACAAAAATGGAAAGAGATACAGTGTGCAAACACCAACTGAAAAACACCTGGTGTGACTATATTCACATAGAAATATATATATATTTTTTAACTTTTATGTTATATTGGAGTAGAGCCGATTAACAATGTTGTGATAGTTTTAGATGGACAGCAAAGGGTCTCAGCCACACATATACGTGTATCCATTCTCCCCCACACTTCCCTCGCATCCAAGCTGCCATATAACCTTGAGCAGAGAGTTCCCTGTACTATTCAGTAGTACCTTTTAGATTATTCATTGTAAATATAGCAGAGTGTACATGTCGATCCCAAGCTCCCTAACTATCTCTTCCCCCATTCTTTCCCACTGGCAATCATTAGTTTGAGAACAAAATATATTATAAGGCAAGAAGTATAAGAGTTGAAGGATATTATGTCATAATAAAAGGGTCAATTTAAGAGGAAGGTGCAATTCTAAATTCGTATATATCATATAACATTACTTCAAAATACATAAATCAAATATTTACAGAATTAAAACAAAGATAGATAAATTCACAATCATAGTTGAGGATTTTAACACATGTTGAAACAGACATATAGGAAGAAAAAATTTAGCAGGCATATAGAAGATTCGGATACAACAATTAATCAAGTTGATCTCATTAACATATAGAACACTAACCTAATTCTAGGTTGGTAGATTTTTTTCTTCAGATGCTTTAAAGATATTTCTCTACAGCATTTTGTTTTTATTTTCTCTTATGTTACTTTATCTTTGTTCCTCTTTCCCTAACAAATTTTTTTTTTAACCTCTGTCTGCCTTTCAGTTCTTCTCAGAGTTTTAAGATTTCATGTTTTCTATGTTTTTCTCTCTTTTTTAGCTGTTTGAATTAGAAGGATAAATCCAGCCCATGTTACTCTATCTTAACCAGAAGAAGAAGCTTTTTCCATAGTATTTGGCAAGGAAGCCAGAGAGGTACAGTCTAGTTTGTTTCACGGGGCATGAGAGGCTAGCTGCCCCAAGTTCTGTGCATGCAAAGGCTGGTGGCTAGGAGTTCAGGGCTCAGCTTTTCAAGTGTGTGCTCAGTGCTCCGTCACTGAATAGCGTCAGACTCTGCAACCCCATGGAGCCCATCAGGCTCCTCTGTCCGTGGAATTTCTTAGGCAAGAATACTGTAGTGGGTTGCCATTTCTTGCTCCTGACCCACAGATCAAACCCACATCTCCTACATCTCCAGCACTGTGCGCAGATTCTTTACCACTGAACCATTGGGAAAGTCTTTCTAAGCATATATTTTAATTTAAAACTCTTATTTTGCTCTGCGTTCTCATTCCCATATACCATTGTGCTTTTTCTCCAGCTCTAGGTTTCTGAAGCCTAATCTAAACCTCCTGTACTGTATCTTTCTCACTTTTTTTTTACATTTGCATGCACTCAGCCTGCCATATTGACCACAAAACCTTGCTTTTATATTTTTAATGCTGGTCAATTCTCTTAGCAGGTCTATATATTTAGTTTTACTCAGGGAATCAAATTATTTAGTACAGTTCTAAAAAAGAGTAAAGCAATCTAATGCTTAGTTAACAATTATCCAGACTTCCTCACATTTCACTTAGCTTTGGGAGTCCATTTAATTATTTTACATATCTTATGCACTTTTATTCACATTTTATGCACATTTGAATTACATGCATTTGAAGTCATCCCACTAAGAAACAGTAATAAAGTTTCATTTTGTAAAATCCTTGAAATAACAATAATTAATTAATAACAATCAATTAATCCAATTATCAAAAGCAATTCATTAAAATCAGTCCAAAATTGCTACTCTCCAAATTAGCTCTGAGTGCATGCTATTTTTGCTTTTGCCACATGATGGCGTAACTTTAGCTAATAATTATGAATATAATTTTCCAAAAGAATTCTGTCTTAAATTATGTATCTTCTGAATCTACTAAGACTTTGTAAATTATTCTTTTGTATATATAAACTGTGACCACCCAGTTTGTAGGCCTGACTAATCCAGTAGTTTGAACTATGGAATAATCAGGTCTAATCTATCAAGATTCTCCACAGATCCTTCACTATGGGTACCTGAAGCTGTTGTCTACTGTAAGTTTTTGCTGTCAAGTTCAGAAATATCCTTATGAAAAGCAAGGGAGTTGTACAAACTCCAGCACTCTGCTCTTATTGATATATAATTGAATCAGTTAAGAGTGTTTACTGTGTGAATGTAAATGCTGAGAGATTAAAATCTACCCTGATCAACAATCAAAGATAAAATATTAGGGGAAGATGGAGATAGTTTCCTGATTCATAAGGTAAGCTTATCAGGGATAATCAATGAACACAGTGTAATTATATACAGGAAACACTTTTCTTTCTCAATGCTTGTGAAGCCTTAAACATCAGGGACCCTTTCTGGCCGTGACTCCACTTTTGTGTGGTTTCTGTCCCTTAAGTGAGAATACTAGCATTTTTAGAGCCTTGTACATACCATGCTCTGTGCATATTTTCTTATACCATTGAATTCTTACTGCAACCCTCTGAGGTAAGTACAATCCTTCTCATCTTACAGATGAAAGAAGCTCAGACATTTACCTGGGGTCATTCATTAGCAAATAACAGAATCAGGGTTTGAATCTGGCTCCTTTGTGCCCCCCAAACCCACACATTACTCCCCCCCACCCCCGGGATGCTTCATGTCTCCCTTGCATATGTGACCCTAGGCCTTCTACCATTTCTGATGTGAATTGGCATCCACTTGTAATTATGCTTAACAATTTTCTGCTAAAGGTAATTTATATATTCCACGATTATTTATAACTGTTCAAAAATAATGGTCAAAGGGCATCGTATGTCTATTACGCTCCAGTGTCCTCATTAACATGCACTTTAAATGGCCCTGTGAAGGTTCTGAGAGTGTACTTGATGGAGTAATTCCAGAGGGACATACAGCCCTGCACTGAGTGGGTTCAAATTTGCACAGCTATCATGGGGCTGAAGATTAGTTCATTCAGCAGGACTGGATTACATAGAGGAGCTTTAGAATCTCAGAGTTGGAAGGGATGATGAAGATCACTGAGTCCAAATAACTGACCTTGAATGCACTCTGCTGTAGGCCTACCAAGCAGTTGGCCACCCACTCCTTGAATACCTTGAATGCCAGAGAATTCTGGAGCCTGAGAATCATTTTCAGTCTTGGACTAGTGTGACTGTTCTTTATATTCTGACATACAGCAGGGACAGCCAGCTGCTAAAGAGATGGAGGTGGTTATGGTGGTTAAAATTGGTGGACGACTTTCCACTTGACTGAAGCTGGTTCAGGAGCTGGGTCAAAACCTATCCCTGGAGGAGGGCCATCAAGAGAAGTTTGGGGAGGGGAGATGCTGCACAGAGTTTAAAGTTTGTAAAAAGTATTTTTATTTGTATTTAAACACACCTGTTTGGTTCAGGTGTGAAATATAATGTACCTAAATGTACATTGTATTAGGTACAATGTATAAATGTACCTGAATGAAGCCTGATTAGTTTTTAAGCTAGAGCCAAATCAGATAACAGATCAAAATCTGTTTAAGAAAAAAAGCCATAATGTAAATAAATCTGTGAGAACCATCACTGTGCTACATATTAAAATCTCCTCCGGGACTTCATGTTTAAACAGAATCCTGTGATCAAAGTCATCAAAAGTGTCTGGCAAAAAACATATCTATGATTGGTATGTTTTAATACTGTGTAGATTTTCCTTTCCAACTAAATAGCTAAAATAATCATTTCCACAAGAGGGCACCAGTTGCTACCTTATTTTCAGAATAAATAGGAGCTGTTTTGGAATGCAAAATAGGCTGTTGTTAACATTTTACATTTACACAGTCACAGCATGTATATTTCAACATAATCCACATATTCTACTTGGGAAAATCACCTCGACTGTTACTGTCTCTCTCAAAACGTGAGATTTTTACTTTTCAAAAAGCTGCAGTTCCTACTTGATATAAAAAATATTCTCTCACATTTAATTCCGGTATTATTTAATTAAAAAAAATAAATACAAAATGCATTTTAGAAATGAATTGATTCTATTCATATGTTTACAATTTCCTCAAAATATGAAATTTGGGCAAGATTGCTTTGCTTTAGGTGACAAAACAAAAATGTTTCCATTTTCCCTGTTTTATAGACAAATCTAAGGGTAGAAGGCCTCAGCAATGCCTGAGGCTGTTGCTAAATTCATAAGTTACTCAAAATTTGGCAGATTCTCCAAAGCACCTGATGTTGCTCTTTGAAAATGATTCATGAATCCCTGGTGGTTACTCCTAGCATGAGCTTCCTAGTTCACATACACACACACCCCGATGCTTACAACATTTCATACACTTAGATTTCTTCCATCCTCCATCTTTCACCCTGAGTCTTCTACTTGCTCCATGCAAAGAATAACAGGAGAATTGGCAGGAAAATCTGCTTACTCCCTGGGAAAACAGTGTCAAGTTAGTCTCTTCTAGGAAATGCAAGGAGAACCTTCTTACTTTAGTATGTTTTTCCATAGTATTGGTGTCTATGCACAAAGAAGGAAGTTCTTAGCAATAAAAACAGTGTTTATTCAACACCTAATTGTGTCAGGCATTAGCCCTGTCGCTCAGTCATGTCCGACTCTTTTTGACCCCATGGACTGTAGCCTACCAGGCTCCTCTGTCCATGGGATTTTCCAGGCAATAGTGCTGGAGTGGATTGCCATTTCCTTCTCCAGGGGATCTTCCCAACCCAGGGATCAAACCCGGGTCTCCTGCACTGTAGACAGACGTTTTACTGTCTGAGCCACCAGGGAAGTCATAATAATTGAAATAGGCACAATTTATTCTATCCTCTTAACAACCCAATGACTTGGGTATTAACATTCCCATTTTGTAGCTGGGAAAACTACGTCTCAGAGAATTTAGGTGTACCTGGTCACATTCCTCTGCTCTGACAGAGCCAGGACTTGGATCCAGTTCTGTACTATTCCAAGGTCCTAAACTTTGAACTATTAGTCTTCACGCCCCACTGAAACCTGGCAATAACTTCATTATATTGCCAGACTCATACTTCAGCCTCAGGTTCTAAAGTGTATCCACCCTCAGGTTGTTTGAGCAAGGGTAGATGTGGGAACTCTATGACCTCCTTTGAAGGATGTCATGGGAAGTGAGAGATGGAGGAAAGTCATTTCCAGTCTTCACCTGGCTCTGAAAGTGGCATCAGTCACCTCCAAACACTCTGGGTCAGGAATGGGCACATGACCTAAGTCACATTCCGGGACTTTTGTTTGAGCAGCTGGGAAAGTGGACTCTCCTCTGCTGGTGTCTGATGAGGTAATCCTTGAGTGAGTTTCCATAAGAGCCCCAAGACTCCCCCACCTATCACTTCTCACCCAGAGAAAACACGAGGAAGTTGGGGATCCAAGAACACCATTTGAGCCAGGAATCAGTACAATCTGAAGTTAAGTGACACAGTGTATCTCTTTTTGAAGTTAAGTGACACAATATACCTCCTCGCTGGCAGATCTATTTGGGGTCAAGTTTTCTGCCCCCTTGGGGCTTCCCTGGTGGTGCAAAGGTTAAAGCGTCTGCCTGCAATGTGGGAGACCTGGGTTCGATCCCTGGGTCGGGAAGATCCCCTGGAGAAGGAAATGGCAACCCACTCCAGTACTCTTGCCTGGAGAATCCCATGGACGGAGGATCTTGGTGGGCTACAGTCCACGGGTCGCAAAGAGTAGGACACAGCGACTTCACTTCACTTTCTGCCCCTCACAACTGGATGTGCTCAAGCTGATGCAATTAGCGCAAATACAACAGTGCCGCAGATACTGAGCAGATTTTCCCAAGCTTGGCACCAACAACAGAGAACAGCACTTGTGAAATCACGAAGTGCCTGTATTCTGACAACAGCGGCCAGCAGTGGACCAGACAACTCGCTCGGGGCTTACAAAGAGTCTGTAGAACTGACCCACCCACAAGTGACTGTCTCCCATCCTCCAGTCTGGAGGGCAGAGGCCTGGGGAGAGGAAAGGGTGAGAGTCGATGGGTTCCTTGTTCTCGGGGAAACTGTCGGGTGTAAATAAAAGATGATTCTCCCCCTTCCCCAGGGAGAATAGGAGGGCATTCAGGTCACCAAGACAAGTGAGAGTGAGACTGCAGGAGAATGGCTCAGCCTGAGGTTGCACTTGGATGGATGCCCTGGTGAGATATCTGCCTAGGCAGTGAACTGGCTCATCCGTCCCTGTGACCATCTGGGTGGGGGACCTGAAGACAGACAGAAGAAGGGAGATGGGGGCAGTCTCCTCTTCCACTGTTTGGTGGCAAAGATGAGTGAGTTGACTGTGGGTCAATTGGGTGCCACAGAAAGTAGCCAGGTTTGAGGCATCTTGCTCAGCCCATGGTGGTGACCTCCTGGCAACAGGGGCCCAGTAACAAGAAGTTTTGGGTGGGGGCACCAGCCAATGGGAGGTGGAGAAATTGGACTGAGAGCTGACTTTCCTGACCAGGGAACTGTGGAATGGACAGGTCCTACAAGGCCCTCTGAAAGTTTCATACATGGACCACACAAGAAAGATCACAAAGGAAGGATGGGATTAAATCAAAATTGAGATTAATGCTTTAAAATAAATGAGTTTTAATGACTCAAATGACTGAAAATTTATGGGCTCGATCCCAGATGGTATTAAGTGACAAGAAATGGAGAGTGGATGAGGCACAGTGGAAGGCGGTGACTGGAAGAAGTAAACTCTTTATAAATTTCTACCCCACAGAGACTGCTTAGAAACTCTAACGAGAGATTGGAGAATTCTTCTGTCACCATACAGACATCTGAAAACGTACCAGGAGGCAAGAGAAACTTTGGCACTAGGTCAGAAGTAGCCATGTCAAATGTGGCACCAATATTTCTGTCCAAAGTTGCACTGCACTGTTGGTCTTTCTATAAATCCTATTTCAGAAGACTTTGCTAGAACAGCTTTGGGGTGCAGAAGGTTAGGGTAAGCAGAAGGTCAAGGTGCATGTTCAGTGGTTACCTTGGTTGCATTAAACTGGATAACCAATCAAAATCTATTTAGACTCTCATTTTGAGAAACCATAAGACATCAGTTGCTGTTTCCTCTGTGAAAGTCACGTCTCTTATTTTCTGTGTGTTGGGAGGTGTTGTTGCTGCTCTTATATAGATAACTCTCACCCTTAAAATGTTTGCATTGGCAATGGGGACTTCTGGGCTAATTTTAAAGGCCAGTGAGATATGGGGGGATGAGGGTAGGGACCAAGGTCTGCACTCAGATATCTAGAGGAACCAGCAAGCAGGAGATGAGGCAGTGAAAGGGGCTGGGAGCAAGCACCACAGTGCGCATGCCTCATCCCACCACGTGGCTGCTGCTGAACAGCAGTGTGCTATCGCCATGTGAGCGTGTGTACCCGGTTTGGCCAAGACTAACAATTTTGCAAGAGAAATGAAAAATTCAGGTTATTATATAAATCTCATAATTTTTAAGTACTGGCAATTATTCAAAAAAATTTAAACAGCACTGTAGGGGCCAAATGAAACATATCTCTGAGCTGACATGGCTGGTGGGTTGCCAGCAACTTCTGCCATAGGTAATGTGAGAAGGTGGTCAGGATTGAAAATGGAATGAAGGCTCAGGACCTGTCAATCATTATTGCTCTAGAATTAGAGCAGAGGCATCTCTCAGACTGGAAACAGGAATTTTGTAGGAGGTCTGAGGGGTAGAGGAAGGGGAATAAATCCTGCTAATGCTAAGAATGAGGCACTAGTGCCCCTAGGATAATGTCACCCACTGCAAATCGGCTACAGGTTAGTCTCTAGCACCACTCAGAACAGGTGAGGAGAACTGAGATCCAACTAAAGCTAGGACCTGCTTCGATAACACAAAACTGAATGGGCTGTAGATAAGACCAAGAAGATTTTTTAAAAATGGACCAAGGGATGGCAGAGAATTCCTCAGACATAGAGGTATCAGAGACATCTTGGATGTTATAAAAGAACTTATTTATAAAACAGAAATGGAGTCACAGAGGTGGGAAACAAACTTATGGTTACCAGGGACAAAGGGGAGAGGGATAAACTGAGAGACTGGGATCGACACACATGCACGACTATAAATAAACCAGACAGAGAACGAGAACCTGCCGTATGGCTCAGGAATCTCTCCTCAACACTCTGTAATGACTTGTATAAGAAAACAATCAAAAAAAGAATGGA
Organism: Capra hircus; assembly: GCF_001704415.2. NCBI lineage: Eukaryota > Metazoa > Chordata > Mammalia > Artiodactyla > Bovidae > Capra > Capra hircus. The sequence continues at coordinate 25,993,731 of NC_030827.1, read as the reverse complement.
TATATGTATATATTTTACCAATTGGGCTTCCCAGATGGCTCAGTGGTAAAGAATATACCTGCCATTGCAGGAGATGCAGGTGGCGTGGGTTCGATCCTTGGGTCAGGAAGATCCCCTAGAGCAGGACATGGCAACCCACTCCAGTATTCTTGCCTGGGAAACCCCCTCATGGAGTCACAAAAAATCGGACAAGACTGAGTGACTGAGCACGCACATAACTGATTCACTTTGCTGTACACCTGAAACTAATGCCACATTGTAAATTAACCATACTCAATTAAAATTTTTTTTACTACCCATAAAAAAAAAGACGAGAAAGATACAAATGCAAAGTTCCTGCAAAAATGCTTGAAATCCAGGGGAAGACTCCATGAGAGCCAAAAGGCCAAATGTCTTCTTCCCCCAGAATAGTGTCACAGAAGCTGAGTGGGGTGTAGGAGAATTAGGGACACAGTCATTGGTCCATGTACAGCAATGAGATCACAGCAGGTGACACACTGTTCTGAGAAAATGCTAGGCCTAGAAGCTGGCCATGAGATGAGCATCTTGGTTAACCATCCAATCTAAACAAGGCTGGATTTATAAATTTCTATCCTTGGAAGGAAAGTTATGACCAACCTAGATAACATATTCAAAAGCAGAGACATTACTTTGCCAACAAAGGTCCGTCTAGTCAAGGCTATGGTTTTTCCAGTGGTCATGTACAGATGTAAGAGTTGGACTGTGAAGAAGGCTGAGCACTGAAGAACTGATACTTTTGAACTGTGGTGTTGAGAAGATTCTTGAGAGTCCCTTGGACTGCAAGGAGATCCAACCAGTCCATTCTAAAGGAGATCAGCCCTGGGATTTCTTTGGAAGGAATGATGCTAAAGCTGAAGCTCCAGTACTTTGGCCACCTCATGAGAAAAGTTGACTCATTGGAAAAGACTCTGATGCTGGGAGGGATTGGGGGCAGGAGGAGAAGGGGACGACAGAGGCTGAGATGGCTGGATGGCATCACTGACTAGATGGACGTGAGTCTGAGTGAATTCTGGGAGTTGGTGATGGATAGGGAGGCCTGGTGTGCAGCAATTCATGGGGTCGCAAAGAGTCAGACACGACTGAGTGACTGAACTGAACTGAAGACAAGAATTTGGAAAATTCAGCAGTGGCTGCAGGACTGGAAAAGGTCAGTTTTCATTCCACTTTCAAAGAAAGGAAATATCCAAGAATGTTCAAACTACTGCACAATTGCACTCATCTCACACGCTAGTAAAGTAATGCTCAAAATTCTCCACGCCAGGCTTCAGGAATACATGAACTGTGAACTTCCAGATGTTCAAGCTGGTTTTAGGAAAGGGAGAGGAACCAGAGATCAAACTGCCAACATCCTCCAGATCATCGAAAAAGCAAGACAATTCCAGAAAAACATCTATTTCTGCGTTATTGACTATGCCAAAGCCTTTGACTGTGTGGATCACAAGAAACTGTGGAAAATTCTGAAAGAGATGAGAATACCAGACCACCTGACCTGCCTCTTGTATATGCAGGTCAGGAAGCAACTGTTAGAACTGGACATGGAAGAGTAGACTGGTTCCAAATAGGAAAAGAAGTACGTCAAAGCTGTATATTGTCACCCTGCTTATTTAACTTACATGCAGAGTACATCATGAGAAACACTGGGCTGGAGGAAGCACAGGCTGGAGTCAAGATTGCTGGGAGAAATATCAATAACCTCAGATATGCAAATGACACCATCCTTATGGCAGAAAGTGAAGAGGAACTAAAAAGCCTCTTGATGAAAGTGAAAGAGGAGAGTGAAACAGTTGGCTTAAAGCTCAACATTCAGAAAACGAAGATCATGGCATCTGGTCCCATCACTTCATGGCGGATAGATGGGGAAATAGTGGAAACAGTGTCAGACTTTATTTTTGGGGGCTCCAAACTCAGTGCAGATGGTGATTGCATCCATGAAATTAAAAGATGCTTACTCCTTGGAAGGAAAGTTATGACCAACCTAGATAGCATATTAAAAAGCAGAGACATTACTTTGCCAACAAAGGTCCATCTAGTCAAGGCTAAGGTTTTTCCAACAGTCGTCTGTGGGTGTGAGAGTTGGACTGTGAAGAAAGCTGAGCGCCGAAGAATTGATGCATTTGACTGTGATGTTGGCAAAGACTCTTGCAAGTCAACACGTTGAGAGTCCCTTGGACTACAAGGAGATCCAACCAGTCCATCCTAAAGGAGATCAGTCCTGGGTATTCATTGGAAGGACTGATGTTGAAGCTGAAACTCCAATACTTTGACCACCTCATGCGAAGAGCTGACTCATTTGAAAAGACCCTGATGCTGGGAAAGATTGAGGGCAGGAGGAGAAGGGGACGATAGAGGATGAGATGGTTGGATGGCATCACCGCCTCAATGAACATGAGTTTGGGTAAGTTCCTGTAGTTGGTGATGGACAGGGAGGCCTGGTGTGCTGCAGTTATGGGGTCGCAAAGAGGCGGACATGGCTGAGCAACTAAACTGAACTGAAGACAAGAACCCATCTAGCATTAAATTACTGTAATAGCCTAGTAACTGGTCTCCCTGCTTAGGAACTTGATCCCTGCCGTCTGTTCTCAACATTGTAAGCCAAAGTGATCTTTTTAAGACTTAAATCTGATCATATCACTCTTTGAAAAAATCTTCCATTGTTTCCCATTTACTTGGAGTAAATGCCAGAAGCCTTAAAATGGACAACAAGGCCTTGATCTGGCCTCAGCTCTCTATTATCTAATGTCTCTTATCTAATGTTATTTCCCCCAACCCCACACACCTTTGCCCATTTTGCTTCAGTCGCACAGGCTGAAGACATTCCCTGAACACATCAACACACTGAGGACATTTGCACTGCCTGTGTCCTCTGTCTAAAGGGCTCTTTTCCCAGATGTCTGCACAGTGCACAACTTCACTTCCTGCTTAGTGATCAGAGCAGCCTTCATTGGCCACCCAGTGCAAAGCGGCCCTCCCACCTAGCATTCTCTTTCCCCCCATAAATCTCCTTATCTTTCTTGTATCATTTATCACTACCTGGCATATTGTTTTTCATTTATTTGTTTATAACCATCTCTTTCCACTAGAATGCAAAGTCCATTAGGATTTTGTCCACTGATGTACCCTCGGAGTCAAGACCAGTGCCTGGCACATAGTGGGTGCTTGACAAAAATTTGTGGAATGAGCAAGTGAATGAGTGAATGAACAAAGTAAAGACACTTCCAATAACATCTGAAAAGACTGACAGTCACAGATGAGGACATTACTTTCAAATAATTTTGAAAGAAATTTGGAACTTTTGGACTGTTTCCAATATTAAAAAAAAAAAAAAAAGATTACCCGTGTCTTTTCCTCCACTGTGATGAGTAATGTTAGTGACATGAAGTTGAAAGAATGGGTGGTTGCTTTCTGGAAAGAAGGAAGGCTGACTCCTTGTAAACTGTTGAAAGATCTGAAAGGAGCAGATAAAGTTCCAGGCTTGTATGAAGAAATTGGCTCTGAACTTGGCCAGCAAAAGACCCATATGTGGGTTTACAACTGAGAGGACATTATGTCTAAAAACTGTTACCGAGCTTGTGCCAGAATCGGTAATCAAGACCTGTGACTTTTCTGGATTTCCTAACTTTTAAATAGAAGTCTACGATTTAAATATATTTCTTCAGAATGCTGGCTGTCATCAAGACTTAGTTGTGACAGCGATCTTTAGGGATTGAGAGTGGGCTTTCCTTATTTGCTAAGCATGTCTTCCTCTGTAACACATATTTATAAAACATAAGGGAGAGAGAGAGGAAAATATTTGAAATATATTCTCCCAAAGCTTTCCCCCCACCTTCTTTCTCTCTTTTTTAAGGCCATAGATATGTCTATCTGTACATATGTGTAAGTTTATTTATTTCCCCTCATGGATTTGTTTATCCTCATCCACCCTTTGCTTCTACAAGTGGGTGGGAAGGGACTAGGCACAGGATGAGTAACTTAATTCCTTACCTAATATTAGGTATTCAACATCACATTAGTCAAATGGCCTCAGCTAGAAAAGACCAAGGGACAGAAATGACTCCTATGTTGTAGCAATAAATGTCTATATTTGATTTGGTCAAGACCTTACCATTTTTAAGATTTATATTTGCTTAATGTTTTGAATTTTAACTTTATTTAGTTTCAAAAGTTTTTCAAGTTCCAGTGTAGAAAACAGATCTTTGTTTTTAGAATAATTATTTAATTCAAGTTTAATAAACTCAAGATGGGGAAATGACTCAAAAACAATGAAATGTGTTTTTCTAAGAAGCATATTAGGTTATAATAAGAAGAAAACATGTGAATAAAACCTCAAAGAATATAATTTATATTAGAATATTTTATGGGCCCAGAGTTCCTACTAGAATGTATAGAATCATGTACCCAATTCTCATTACATGGAACAAAAGCAATGTAAAAAAGTACTACCCAACAGTCAAAATGTGCCCTGAGACATAAGAATTGCTTCATTCCTTGAGATCAACACAAATCTCATTAGGCTGTCCTGAAATTGATGGAGGTTTTCATAACCTCTTCACAGTGAGTGAATACGCTTTGACACTATTTATGGAATCCTCCCTATTCGATCCCTTCTCAGTTTCTGCTGCTCCCAAGCTACTTGACACTTCTGAAAGCTAGAATTCACTTGCTTTCTTCTTTCATCTACTCATTTAGAAAAATAGATAAACACCTAGCTTCAATCCCTCCCCAAGAAGAAATATTGACACTGAGTCAGATTTTAGTCAAGGATTACAATTTAGAACTTAAATGATTGTATTCTGGGACTTGGTGTGATCTTGGTTGCATGAAGCCAGGTTTCACGGGAATTCAAGAAGGAAGCTATCACTTCCAGTAAGAGCAGAAAAATCTTCATGAAGGACGTGACATGTAAGCTGGACATCCAAGACTGTACAGCAAGACTAGAGACAACAAAAGGAGGGCAGTGTTGGCAGAAGAATACAAAAAAAATTAAAAAGGAATTCCACACAGAAGAAATAGCAGGAGCCAAATCACTGATGCAGGAAAGGCCAGGGCAGGTTCTAGACGTGGAAATAATGAAGATTTTTCTGAAACATAGTGATCAGGTAGCCAAGAAAACACAGATATGTATGGAAGGACAACTTCAAATCAGATAGTGTAGGTGTTTAATGCAAAGCTGAATTAGGAATATGCAAGAAACAGAAAACCTGATTAAAACATAAAGACAATGTATTGTTTTCTTAACAATACATCCAAAAGTAGGCATTCTCAGGGTTGTGTCACCAGTTGAACAGAGTCCTCAAGGACCAAAGTCTTTCTATTACTCTGCCATCTTTAGGGACTTTTTATCCTTGTATCTGTCTCCATGTGGTGACAAAATGGATGCCTAATCTACAGTCATTGTGATCATATTCAACACAGGAGACAGGAAGAAAGAACAGCAACAACCACATATGTCCTTTTTATCAGAAAATCAATCTTCCCAAGAATCTCCAGTGGTCTTATACCTCATTGTTTACACCTGAGTCTGTGGCCACTTGCAAGTGAAAGAGAGGCTGAGACAAGAAGCATGTGCTTTCCAGCTTTTGTAGCTGGGTGGCAAAGAATAAATGGCTGTTGTTTTAGCAAGTCAACCTGCCCAAGCATGGAGTCCATGGATCTTATTGGCAATTATTTTCAGAAGAAAAACAACACGCAAACTTTAATATAATTGTTCTGGTGGTGGTATGAAGAATGGATAGAGAGCTGAGAGACTAAAGGCAAATAGAAAAATTCAGAGCACGTCCTATTTTAAACATGTTTAATTTGAGGTCTTTTTGTACACGTATATATACATACATGGGTTTCCCAGGTGGTGAAGTGGTAAAGAATCCGCCTGCCAATGCAGGAGACACAAGAGACGTGGGTTTGATCCCTGGGTCAGGAAGATCTCCTGGAGAATGGAATGGCAACCCACTCCAGTACTCTTGCCTGGAGAATTCCATGAACAGAGGAGCCTGGCTGGCTACAGTCCATAGAGTCACAAAGAGTCAGACAGGACTGAAGCGACTGAGTGTGCGTGTACACACACACACACATACGCACACATGTATATTCATTCCCAATTGGAGTAGCTTGATGATGGGAGTGGATTTGTGTTTGTTTGTGTCTCCCGTCTTTGACTGGCTTTGCAACCACACTTTGTGCTGTAAGTGGGCACCACTGGGCCTAAGTTACAGATGCTTACCTGCCTGCCTGCATCTCCACTTGAACTTCTCACAACCTTCTCCAATTTATCACTTCAACAATGAATTTAAATGGCCACCACAACTAAAATAATTTGTGGCCAAAGGTATATTTTTGTATTGTGTTGAAGCATTCTATATTATTAGAAAAAATAGGAAGCCTGTTCGTATTATTTTAGAGAAAAATGAAATAAATAAAAATGACTCTAAGGCTAAATTTGAGTTAGAATAAACTGTATTCTTTTGCTGTGCTAGCCACAATTATAATGTGTTTATAATTCAGATAATATTTTGATTATGTACAGTGCAAAAAATTCAACATGCTATTTATACTTAAATGTCAAAGGAAATTTACCATTCATGTTTTAAAAACATGAACAATTATGAAGAGTTTGTCAAAATTTGCATATTACCTTCTGAATCTGGTTGGTGAGCAAACTTTGAAGCAATAAATGTTATAATTTTCCTACCACAAGTATGCCAGGTATTAGAATGGCTGATGGAAGCAAGATGTCTACCACACTACATCATTTATTCTTTATTTGTTTATGCTGTATAAGTTGTATGAGCTGCTTCAAATTGGTTTTAGATTGAAATGGAAATAATTCAGTAAATAAAAAAGAACAAGATATGCTAGAAAAATGGTTACAGAATCAGGAGCCTAGCTTTCATAATAAAGGATGATGTAATCTGAGGCCTGAAGTGTAATCTGTTGAACCACAGCACTATGACGGCCCTTGTTCCTGCTCCCTGAGTGTTGGTATAGCAGAGTGGTTAACAGAAAGGCCACAGAATCAGAAGGGCCGGGTTTGAGTTCCAGACCCATAACATGGCCTCCCCACTGGCTCAGCTGTAAAGAACCCACCTGCAATGCAGGAGACTCGAGTTCCATCTCTGGGTCAGGAAGATCCCCTGGAGGAGGAAATGGCACCCCCCAGCCCCACTCCAGTATTCTTGCCTGGAGAAATCCCACGGACAGAGGAGCCTGGTGGGCTGCAATCCACGGGGTCACAAGAGTCGGGCACAACTTAGCGACTACACCACCACCACTGGTAACATTATGGCCTTGTGACTGTGGGGAAGTTAGTTCACTTTCCCGCGACACAGCTTCCTCATCCATAAACAAAAGGATTACTGTGAGGACGCAGGGAGATTATCTCCACGGAGCCTGAGAAACAGAGCCTGGAGCAAGCTGCGCTGCTAGACAGGGCTGCTCAACTACTCGACTGCCGCCACCACTGCTACTGACATTCTGGTCCTGCGACTGCCAGGGCACTACCACTCCACCACCGCCGCCAGCGCTGTCCCACCGCCGCGGCGCTGCCCCGACACTACTCCAGCAAACCCCCCGCCGCGGAGCTGCCCCGACACTACTCCAGCACACCCACCGCCGCAGCGCTGCCCCGACACTACTCCAGCACACCCACCGCCGCGGCGCAGCCGCCTGCTCCCACACCCACCGCCGCGGCGCTGCCCCGACACTACTCCAGCACACCCACCGCCGCGGCGCTGCCCCGACACTACTCCAGCACACCCACCGCCGCGGCGCTGCCCCGACACTACTCCAGCACACCCACCGCCGCGGCGCTGCCCCGACACTACTCCAGCGAACCCACCGCCGTACACCACCACTGCTGCTACTGTCATTACACCACCACCACCACCACTCCCCGCTGCTGGCCCTGTTGCTGCCGCCACTGCTGCAAGCCCCACTACCTGACTACCATTACTACCACTGTCACTCCCTAGACAGCCAAGGTGGAAGCATTTCTTGATAGAAAAATTAACAAGAGAATCCCAAAGCCTTTTTTTGTTTGTTTTAGGATCCTCAAGTGATCTGGCTGGCAATGACCTCAGGTGACCCGTCAGCAGCATCTGGTGCAGTCCTTCCCTACTCCTCAAATCGCTGCCTTTTCTTGGCATCTAAGACACTGCACTCTTTTGATCTGTTATTTCTCTGTATCACTGGCTATTCCTTCTCTGCCTCCATTATTGGTTCTTATTCTTTTTCCTGAACTTCTGATACACTACAGTATTAGTATTTGTATTAGGGTATTAGTTCTGAGGCTCAATATTTGATTCTTTCATGTTTAGTCGTTCCTAAAGAAATACTATCCAGTCCCATGGTTGTAAATATCAGCTATTTGCTGAGGACTCCAGCCCAAACCTCTCTCTCAGATGTTAGTCTTCAAAACATTTTTTTAAGTTGAAGTATAGTTAATTTACAATGTTCCGTTAGTTTCTGATGTACAGCAAGGTGACTCAGTTATACATATGTATATATGCTTTTTCATTATAATTTTCTATAAATATTGGATATAGTTCCCTATGCTATACAGTAGGACCTTCTTGTTTATATATATTGCATTTATAGTAGTTTGTATATGCTAATCCAAAACTTGTAATTTATCCCTTCCCCTTTTTCTCCTTTGGTAACCATTTGTTTTCTATGTCTGTGAGTCTGTTTCTGCTTTGTAAATAAGTTCATTTCTATCATATTTTAGATTCCAAATATAAGTGATCTATGATATTTGTCTTTGTCTGACTTACTTCAATTAGTATGATAATCTCTAGGTACATCCCTCTTGTTGCAAATAGCATTATTCGGTTCTTTTATATGTCTGAGCAATATACGTATATATATGTGTGTGTGTGTGTGTACATCACATCTTCTTTATCCATTCATCAGTTAACAGACATACAGGTTGCTTCCGTGTCTTGCCTACAGTAAATAGTGCTGCTCTCAACATTGGGGTGCATGTGTCCTTTCAAATTAGAGTCTTCTCTAATCCGAAGAATTGATGCTTTTGAACTGTGCTGTTGGAGAAGACTCTTGAGAGTCCCTTGGACTGCAAGGAGATCCAACCAGTCCGTTCTGAAGGAGATTAGCCCTGGGATTTCTTTGGAAGGAGTGATGCTGAAGCTGAAACTCCAGTACTTTGGCCACCTCATGAGAAGAGTTGACTCATTGGAAAAGACTCTGATGCTGGGAGGGATTGGGGGCAGGAGGAGAAGGGGACGACAGAGGATGAGATGGCTGGATGGCATCACTGACTCGATGGACATGAATCTGAGTGAACTCTGGGAGTTGGTGATGGACAGGGAGGCCTGGCGTGCTTCGATTCATGGGGTCGCAAAGAGTCAGACACTACTGAGCGACTGAACTGAACTGAACTAATCCCATGAGTGGGATTGCAGGGTCAGATGGTAGGTTCATTTTTAGTTTTTTAAGGAAGCTCCATATTGTTCTCCATAACGGCTATACCAGTTTACATTCCTACCAACAGTGTAGGAGGATTCCCTTTTCTCCACAGCCTCTCCAGCATTTATTGTTTGTAGGTTTTTTGATGATGGCCATTCTGATTGGTATGAGGTGGTACCTCATTGCAGTTCTGATTTGCATTTCTCTAGCAATTAGCGATGCTGAGCATCTTTTCATGTGCTTCTTGGCCATCTGTAAGTCTTCTTTGGAGAAAAGTCTATTTAGGTCTTCAGCCCATTTTTTGATTGAGTTTTGTTGTTGTTGTTCTTGTTGTTGTGGTGGTGTGAGCTGTCAAACATTAGTCTTGATATAAAGCTGCTTATTTCACATTTCAACTTTGAAGTTTAACAGAAATTTGAAATGACTAAAATTAAATTCTTGCTTTCAAGAAAACATCTCCACACACAATCGTCCCTATTTCTATGTATAGCACTTCCATCATTCCAGTCATTCAGGCCAAAAACCTCAGACTGACCCTTGACTCTTCTCCTTTCCTCTTCACCCTATACCTGTTCATCAGGAAATCATGTTTCAGCCCCAACACTGAAAGTAAATATGGGCTCTGACCAGTTCACACCACCTCCACTCTACTCCCTTGGTCCAAGCAACAACTGTCTCTCACCTGGACATCCAAAACAGCCTCTACTGCAGCTTGTTTGACAAAATGGCGGCAATTATTTCCTTCACTATATCGTACTCCTTTGTAACGTGACTTTGTTGCTTTTCCTATCAAGATGTATAATCGGTTGCTCTCAATCCTTCAATCTGTGAAAACTCCATGACTTGCTTCAACTAACATAATATGCCCCAAGTGATGGCGTGCCAGTTCAGAGCCTAGGCATCAAGAGATCTTGAACTCTTCTTGGTAGATCAGACAGAAATACCTTTTTCAAAAGAATTGCTGCACTAGGTGTTCATTGTAGCGTGCAGGCTCTTTGTTGCTGTGCTTGGGTTTCTCTAGTTGTGGCACACAGGCTTAGTTGCCCCACAGCATGTGGGATCTTAATTACCAAACAGGGATCAAACCTGCATCCCTTGCATTGGAAGGTGGATTCTTAACCACTGGGCCACCAGAGAAATTCCCAGAAATAATTTTTTAAAAAATCATAAAGTAAAATCAGATCCCACTTTGGTTCAACACTCTACAATGAGCCTGTAAAGCTCTACTTCCTCTGGCTTCCTGTTACATGCTCACATCCCCTGGTACTCAACACTTTATGCTCTCCATTCCAGTCACACCAGCTTCCTGGCTATTCTGTGAACACACCAGATACACTCCTGCCCTAGGATCTTTACTCCAGTTGGTTGCTCTGCCTGAAATGCTCTTTCTCCAGGAGTCCCTTGGCTAACCTTCCCACTATCTTCTGATAGTCTCTCAAATCTCACCTTCTCAATGAAGCGTCCTCTATTTAATAAAACAGCCTATTCCCATCCCCAACATTCCCAGTACCCCTCATCCTGCTCTACATTCCCCACTTTTTCTTTCACACTTATTATTTTCTAGTATACTATATAAATTCAGTTCAGTTTTTCAGTTCAGTCGCTCAGTTGTGTCCGACTCTTTGTGACCCATGAACCACAGCACGCCAGGCCTCCCTGTCCATTACCAACTCCCAGAGTCCACCCAAACCAATGCCCATTGAGTCGGTGATGCCATCCAACCATCTCATCCTCTGTCATCCCCTTCTCCTCCTGCCCTCAATCTTTCCCAGCATCAGGGTCTTTTCAAATGAGTCAGCTCTTTGCATCAGGTGGCCAAAGTATTCGAGTTTCAGCTTCAATATCAGTCCTTCCAATGAACACCCAGGACTGATCTCCTTTAGGATGGACTGGTTGGACCTCTTTGCTGTCCAAGGGACTCTCAAGAGTCTTCTCCAACACCATAGTTCAAAAGCATCAATTCTTTGGTGCTCAGCTTTCTTTATAGTCCAACTCTCACAGCCATACATGACTACTGGGAAAACCATAATCTTGACTAGACGGACCTTTGTTGGCAAAGTAATGTCTCTGCTTTTTAATATGCTGTCTAGATTGGTCATAACTTTCCTTCCAAGGAGTAAGCGTCTTTTAATTTCATGGCTGCAATCACCATCCGCACTGATTTTGGAGCCCAGAAAAATAAAGTCTGACACTGTTTCCACTGTTTCCCCATCTATTTCCCATGAAGTGATGGGACTGGATGCCATGATCTTCGTTTTCTGAATGTTGAGCTTTAAGCCAACTCTTTCTCTCTCCTCTTTCACTTTCATCAAGAGGCTTTTTAGTTCCTCTTCACTTTCTGCCATAAGGGTGGTGTCATCTGCATATCTGAGGTTATTGATATTTCTCCTGGGAATCTTGATTCCAGCTTGTGCTTCATCTAGCCCAGCATTTCTCATGATGTACTCTGCATATAAGTTAAATAAGCAGGGTGACAATATATAGCCTTGATGTACTCCTCTTCCTATTTGGAACGAATCTGTTGTTCCATGTCCAGTTCTCACTGTTGTTTCCTGACCTGCATACAGATTTCTCAAGAGGCAGGTCAGGTGGTCTGGTATTGCCATCTATTTCAGAATTTTCCACAGTTTATTGTGATCCACACAGTCAAAGGCTTTGGCATAGTCAATAAAGCAGAAATAGATGTTTTTCTGGAATTCTCTTGCTTTTTCGATGATCCAGCGGATGTTGGCAATTTGATCTCTGGTTCCTCTGTCTTTTCTGAAACCAGCTTGAACATCAGGAAGTTCATGGTTCACGTACTGCTGAAGCCTGGCCTGGAGAATTTTAAACATTACTTTACTAGCATGTGAGATGAGTGCAATTGTGCGGTAGTTCACTATATAAATTATATACACACATATTTACATACACACAGATACATATATATATATGAAAGTGAAGTGAAAGTGTTAGTCACTCAGTCATGTCTGACTCTGTGCAACCCCACAGACTGTAGCCTGCCAAGCTCTTCTGTCCATGGAATTCTCTAGGCAAAAATACTGGAGTGGGTAGCCATTCCCTTCTCCAGGAGATCTTCCCAACCCAAGGATCAAACCCAGGTCTCCTGCATTGCAGGCAGATTCTTTACCATCTGAGCCACCAGGAAAGCCCAAAAGGGGATGTTGCCTCCCCATCAAGGAATCGAACCCCAGTCCCCCACGTGACAGGTGGTAATACTTACCACTATGTACGTAGACACACACACACACACACACACACACGGAGAAGGCAATGACAACACTCACCAGTATTCTTGCCTGGGAAATCCCATGGAAAGAGAAGCCTGGAGGGTGACAGTCCATGATGTCACAAAAGAGTTGTCCACAACTCAGCAACTAAAGTACACAACCATATATAAATATATATATATAGTTTACCAGGTAGCACTAGCGGTAAAGAACCTGTCTGCCAATGCAGGAAACATAACTTACCAGAGTTCAATCCCTGGGTTGGGCAGATCCCCTAGAGGAGGGCATGGCAACCCACTCCAGTATTTTTGCCTGAGAAATCCCATGGACAGAGGAGCCTGGTGGACTACAATCCATAGGGTTGCAAAGAGTCAGAAACGGCTGAAGTGACTTTGCACACATGCATATACAGAGAAATAGAAAAGATTTACATTAGGAAATTGGTTCATGGAATTGTAGGAGCTGGCAAGTTTGAATTCTGCAAGGTAGGTTGGCCAACTAGAGATCCAGTGAATAATTGATGTTCCAACTCAAATCCAAAGGCAACCTGGAGACAAAAATGCCTTCTTCCTCCCTTACTCTCTCTTTAGGCCTCAGTTATTGAATGGGGCCACCCAAATTATGGAGGATAATCTACTTTACTCAAAGTCTGTTCATCTCATCTCATCTTAAAAATACCTTCATAGCAATGTCTGGACTGGTATTGGCCAAATATCTTGATGCCATGACCTACCCAAGGGGACAAAATTAACCATCACACCCTCTTTACTGAAATATAACACCTAGAGGAAAGACATTTTTTTCACAAATGTATCTCCAGCATCTAAACAAGGCCTAGTAAATAGTTGGTGCAAGTTAGATGATTCAGTGAATGAATGTCTGAGTCTTAAAATATAAAATTGAAGCCCAAAAGGAATATTGTGAGAATGACTGGAGCTCGGTGGGGTTAGTGCAGAAAGCTCCCCAAAGGATGTGTGTTTTCCGCATAGTTTTGAAAGCAGACTGGGATGTAATTTGGCAGAAGGAGGAGTGAAGAAACTCCAGGAAATCAGAGTGATGTGTATGTTGGCTCTAAGTAAGAAGAAAGCAAACAAAGTGGGCCTCTAAGATAACCACATCTGATGTAAAGGAGAGGGATGTTTTTCAATTATCCCTGAAAAACTAAACACTTCCTTATTCTCTCTTAAAGTTCCAGAGCATCATTTGTCCATCTACAATCATCAAAAAATGTGGTTTCTTGAACAGAGGAACTTTTTCCAAGTGAAACAGAGCATTTATACAAAGCAGATGCATGCAACATAACCTTCAGTCATGATTCTCCTGTAGCCACAATAAGATCAGTACAAACGGGAGAAGCCATGCCTGAGATCAAACCAACACTTGAAACTCAAGTCCAATTTTATGACAGTATTACAGGTACCAACCACACCTGGGCAGTTTTCTGTGGAGACAAGCAAAATTCCTGATGCAAAACTGCTGCCAAATTCATTGAGGTGCAAAAGTCTCCTAACATCTGATACTAGTGAAGGCACAGGAAAGTCCCAGGCACCTATTATTTCCACTAAATACCAGAAACTACAGATTGGCTAGAGAAGGTGTTCTTTAAAATAATTATTTCTCCTTATGGTGAATTTAATCAACATCACAAAAATAATTATGGTGACCTCTGTCCCTTTAGGAGTCTCTCTACCTACCTATCCATCCATCTTTCTCTATTAACTCTATCACGTGTGATGTTTTGCACACTCAACTGATCCAAGGGCATGCAAATTCTAATGTAAATGCAAATCACCCTTCTGCTCCTTGAGTCAAGGTCAGAATGGGCTGCCTGCAGAATTCAGGGTATGGGAGCCTACTAATCAATGGCACATTAATTCAAACCACCCTTCAGACTTGAGTAGTTGCAAATTTCTCTATGGCTAGTTTAGAAAGTAGTCTTTGTTTTTGAGAGACTGCAAAGGCCTTTACCTTAGCATGCAATAAATTGTACATAACTTTTGAGAACAAAAATCTCCAAAAGTCAAGCTGTCCAGAGAAGGCAAGGGCATCTCCAAATATTTGCTGTTCTCTTTTGATAGCAGCACACAATACTGGAGCAAATTATAAGACTACAACACATCTTTCTTTTTTTTCCCTAGTTTCCAAAATTCTTCATTTCAGTGCACTGTTTGTCTGAAGTGATTAAATGCTGTATTATTTTAGCTGCAGCCAATATGTATTACAAACTTTATTTATAAACTAGAAGAAACTTAGCAGCAGCAGCAGAACACATTACACAAAATAATTTTGAAAATAGTACTGATTTCCAACATATCTTTTAAAAATAAGATATAAACAACCATTCATTCAGCAACTCATGAGATGTTTTTATTTAAATTATTTATAGATTTCTCTTTTAAAATCTAAATATTAATCTGTAACCATATACTCAAACATTAATTCCAAGCTTAGGTATTTTTTTGTACATGCGTACTCAGTCACTCAGTTGTGTCCAACTCTTTGAGATTCTTTGGACTAAGGCCTATCAGGCTCTTCTGTCCATGGGATTTCCCAGCCAAGAACACTGGAGTGGGTTGTATTTCCTTCTCCAAGGGATTTTCCTGACCCAGGGATTGAACTTGTGTATTCTGCATTGGGAGGTAGATTCTTTACCACTGAGCCACCTGGGAAGCCCATACATTTTGCATGGAAGGGAGCAACTCAGGACATATTGAGTCCAATATGATACTCAAATGGATTCAAAACATATTTTGCACATTTGATTAGAATCATCTACCAGTGATTAGCAATGATTTTATTGCTAATTGTAGACAGCAACAATAAGTGTGCTAGGGCAAAGAGTTATCTTAGGCACTAAGGGAGATTTTTCTATAACTCAGTAAAGATGTCAGCATATTGTAGTTGTGTGTGCAGAATGTTACTTACCTACTGCTAGCAGCATAATCCAAGTTCTTTTTCCAGAATCCCTAGAAACCCAAGGTATATTTTCTGATCCTCTGGGTAGTCTAAGCTTTTAAAATAAATTCCTGTCTGACTTCTACAATTCATTTCCATCTTTGGAGCATATTACATCGTTGATCACATAAGACCAGAGTCAGAAAAATGCTTCCCAGGGACAAAAAAAAAAAAAAAAATCAAAGAAATCACATTTAAATTATCCATTTTCAAAAGAAGGGGGAAATAGTGATTTTTTTTATTGGCATTTATAAAAAGTTTCCATTTTTCCTTTTCATGTTGCTTGATATCAGATATCAACCCTGGTAATTCTCTTGCTGGAAATTTTTTCTGTATAACAGAAGAATATCACCAACAATCCTTTAGAAATGATTTACAGACCCACAAACTCTTACAGTGTAATTTGTAGCTAGGTGGCCTCCCCACCCAACACCCTTCTGAAAAACAGCAAGCACTTTCACAGACATTAGGAGTTCACTATGACGGGGTTTAATTTCATTCCAAGTTAACTTATGTTTGGATTAGTTTATGATTTCATCTAAAGTCAGGTTCATGCCAGGTGTTTCTTAACCTTATTGGGCAGTTTTAGCAGGCTTAAAAAATTTTTTTTATAGTCAGGACAGCTTGAATATCAGTGAAAGCAGTGCTATTTCTGAAAGCCTTTACCCCGCTAGTGATATGATATGCCAGAAAGAATCCATGCTTCTGGCCTTAGGCCTACCCTAAACGGATGAAGAAGAAAGAATATTTATGATACTACAAAAAAATCCTAATATAATTTTCCCTGAATTTGGCCTTTTCTCTGAAAAGCAGAAAAGATAAAAATGGATTTTAAACTCATCTATCTCATAAAATACATATAATTTGACTCTCCTAGTAGAAAATCAGAGGTAATGATACTAACCCATTCTCTGCAGTTGATCAGAGGATGCTAAAAACTTCAGTGGTTCTTATATATTGTTTGCTCTATTCTCTTTATTTTTCAGATGCCAAATCTGAAACTTGGAGGCATGATATAACTTGTCCAGAGTTAACAGTGAGTTGCAGAACTAGGGCTTCTGCATAACTAGAGGGTAGTTATGATGATCGGTATCTTAATCCAGAGTTATTTATTATGTGCCTTGCACTGTCGCAGATAATATAACTTTAAATATATATAATGTAACATTGTATTTTAATTTCCACTTTAACATAGCATTCATATTGAAAGCAAAAAAATAATACAAGAATAAGGTAAGACCAAAGACTTTAAAGTGCCCTTTTTATTTTCTGAAAATACAAATAAATCTGCCAACAAATGAAAAGTAAAACAGGCAGAAGGCAATCATTAACACTCACAAACTTGTAGACAGATAGAAGCAAAACCTAGGGCAAAAAACAGCCCATGTGCTTTCAGGACACTTGCCTCTTTTGTCCCCTTATAAAAGTGAAAGTGAAATTCCCTCAGTCATGTCTGACCTTTTGTGACCCCATGGACTGTATAGTCTTTGGAATTTTCCGGGCCAGAATACTGGAGTGGGTAGCTGTTCCTTTCTCCAGGGGACTTTCCCAACCCAGGGATCGAACCCAGGTCTCCAGCACCTCGGTGGATTCTTTACCAGTTAAGCCACAAGGGAAGCCCAAGAATACTGGAGTGGGTAGCCTATCCCTTCTCTAGGGGATCTTCCCGAGCCAGGAATCAAACAGGGTCTCCTGTATTGCAGGCAGACTCTTTACCAACTGAGCTATCAGGGAAGTCCAAAAACGGGAAGAAATAATAATGCCTATTACAATGTAAGAGCGTAATGATGACAGTTGCTGGCCCTGAAAGTATTTACAAAGTGATAGGTTTTAAACATAGATATGTTTTTAATTCAACATGTTATTGATATTAAAAGACTCAAAAAGGTCATCTGCTAACCCATAAAGAGTATTGATTTCTGAACTTGAATCATCCATCTAACCTCAATTCTTGAGCCCGTGCACAGTCGCTCAATCGTCTGACTCTGCAACCCTTTGGACTGTAGCCTGCCAGGCTCCTCAGTTCATGGGATTTTTCAGGTAAGAATACTGGAGTGGGTTGCAATTTCCTCCTCCAAGGGATCGTCCCAATCCAGGGACTAAGCTTGTGTCTGCTGCACTGCAGGTGGATTCTTTATCACTGAGCCATCAGGGAAGCCCAGCCTTGATGCTAAAATATCCTATTTCACTTGGTAAACAATCAGTACAATTCTTTCCTACAGAAGTCCTTCTTTGTACACTCCATCTGTCAGGTCATGTCAGCAGGAATGAGTTCAACAAATGTTGGTGACTTACCACATCAAGAACTACTGGGGAGCTTCCCCGATAGAACAGTGGGTAAGAATTCACTTGCCGATGCAGAGAAAATGGTTCAATCCCTGGTCCGGGAAGATTCCACATGCTGGAATCTTCCTCTGAGCAACTAAGCCCGTGTGCCGCTATTGAGCCTGTCCTCTGGAGCCCACGAGCTGCAACTCCTGAAGCCTGTGCACCCTAAAGCCTGTGCTCTAGAGTGAAATCCAACAAGAGAAATCACCACAGTGAGAAACACGGGCACCGCACTGAAGAGCTGCCCCTGCTTGCCACAATTAGAGAAAGCCCAGGTACAGCAACCAAGACCCAGCACAACAATAAGTAAATAAATAATTTTTTGAAATTGAACTACTGGGTGCTGCTGGAGAAACAGAGATGGCTGGAACTGTCTCTGGCCCCAAGAATTGGACAATCTAGTTTGGACAGATGAAGGAGTATAGAAACATTTAGCTAACTATGATTCATGGCACCTGAAATACATTCTAGAACAGGATGTTATAAATTATTTCTAACTCTGTAAGTCAATTTAATTTCATATCTTTAGCTCTGTAAGTTAAATATAATTTAAAGTAAAATAAAAGCATAAATAACATACCATGAGATCATCTAAACAACACTAAACAGACATCCCGCCATTTGTTTTCTAACCCTATGTCTGTCTTCTACATCATTTTGCTGTCCTCCAAGTTCTAAATGAATTTAGGAAATAATATCCTATGGCATAAAAAGCACATTAAGAAGGTGACATTTTCATATAATAAATCTTACTTTTAAAAAGATAAATCTTGAAAAATTAAATACCAATGCAGTGAGTTCAATTTGTGGTCAGGGGAGTTGGTTCTCTGGAGTGGGTAGTGTAAGGTGGTTAGGCCTTGAAGCCAGACCCAAGTTCAAGCCTACCTCTCCTCCTGTTATATGCATGACTTGAGCAAATCTCTTGATATATTAACTTTCCAGAGGTTTAACTTCCTATTTATGTGCATGTGTGTGCTCACTCAGTTCATGTCTGACTCTTTGCAATCCCGTGGACTGCAGCCCATCAGGCTTCTCTGTCCATGGAATTTTCCAGGTAAGAATACTGGAGTGGGTTGCCATTTCCTCCTCCAGGTCCCTTATTAGTAAAATCCAGATAAAACCCCTTATGACATTGCTTTAAAAGGGAGTATATATTAGGTATTCAATAAATGTAACCACAAAGAGTCAGACAAGACTGAAGCAACTGAGCACATATGCAAATATAACCTATGCCATTCAATTTACTTCCATAAATCTCTCAAAACAATACCAAGCGTCAAAAAGATTCTTGTGTAGAAAAAAAGTGCATGTATCTGTCATATATAAATAAATAAATTGTATCATTATAAATCATATATATAAATTTATATATTGTTGGTCAATTATTGGAGCAGGTTTTGTCATTTATTCTAATTTATTTCTGATCTCCTTGGTCTTTGGTTACTGTTCCCAGGTCAGAATATATATAAATGGAGGTTTTTTTACTCTGAGATACTCACACACACACATATATATATGTTTATCACATTTTCTTTATCTATTCATCTGTAGATGGACACTTAGCTTCTTTCCATATCTTCGTTATTGTAAATAAATGCAGTATGGAAGTACAGATAACTCTTGGAAATACTAACTTAACTTCCTCTAAATATATACCCAGAAGTAGGATTGTTAGATCATATGGTACATCTATTTTTAATTTTTTGAGAAGCCTCCATACTGTTTTCCATAATGGCTGTATCAATTTATTTTCCCACCAACAGTGTGTAAAGATTCCTTTATCACCACATCCTCACTGATACTTGTTATCTTTTGATTTTTTTGATAATAGCCATCCTAATAAGTATGAGGTGATGTCTCACTGTGGTTTTGATTTGTATTTTTCTGATGATTACTGATGTTGAGCATCTTTACATATATCTGTTGGCCATTTGAATGTTTTCTTTGGAAACATATCTATTCAGATACTTGGTCCAGTTTTAAATAAGGTTATGTGGATGTTTTGGTTGGTTTTGTTTGTTTGTTTGGTAGGGGGGGTGCTATTGAGTTGTATGAGTGCCTTATATATGCTGAATATTAATCCCTTATCAGATTTATGGTTTGCAAATATTTTCTCCTATTTCATAGGTTGCTTTTTAATTTTTCTGATTGTCTCCTTCCATTATTATTATTACTATTATTAGTATCATTAAATGGCCCCACACCCCGGTTTTTATCCTGCCACCTGTATTTATCTTCTTCCTTCTCGCCTTTTCCTTTCTTCCTATGGCTCTTTCAATAACACTTACTGGTACTCATGAACATTTTCCCAGTTAATCACTTGGGATTAAAACATTTTCTGACCTTGGCAGAAATCTCAAGACTCTTCTTTCTGAGTCCACAGTAAATACCCTTGAACATTATGTTGATCAACAGTTGGAGCAGGATTGTCATTTATTCTGATTTATTTCTGATCCCCTTGGCCTTTGGTTACTGTTCCTGGGTCATTAGAGGCCAATCCATCCGTCTGCTAGCCCTGCCGCTTTGCCGAGTGTATGCCTAAGAAGACACATAACACTATGACAGCTTCACAGACAGTATATTTTGGCTTCCTTCAGTCATATTCAATTGAAATGAAGTCCTGTTGAATATAACTCCCCAGGATCCATAAGATATTGAAAGGTGATTTGTACCCCAGCCCTTGTATTTCAAAACTGGAAAGAGACGAGCTGATTTCCTGTTTTCTCACATAGCATGTGCTACAAAACTTTGGCACATATGCCCAAGATCCACTTGAAGCAAGAAGCATTAGTCTATAATTTGTCTCTAAACTGGCTTTTCATGACACTTTAATGTCATCCTTGTGTTTTGATATGTATTAATATTTATAAACACAAAGGCTTATTTATGAGGCCCTTTGTTTTCCTATCAGCTGAAGAGAGGATCTGAAGGAGAGGTTTGTTTAGCTGGAATATGAAGGGAAGTGGTCAAAGATGAAATTGTTTAATTCTTTCTCACAGAGCAACTGCAGAATTACAGATGTCTCTTGAATGCAATAAATTAATTTCAGTCATGCTTGTTTATTTGTACACATGTTGCCAAAGTAAAGACCTAATCCAAAAACTAATGATTTGAGAATCCACTGGGTATTCTTTTGGACCCAGTTCCATTATTTTTCACGTGAACACACAGCCGAATTCTTCTGCAGCACAACATGTAGCCCACTGATTGACTGATTAGGCAGCTAATGCATAGCAAGGCACAGTTAGGCTTACATCTTCAAGCTAAGGCAAAGTTCATCTACTTAAGTCATCTTCAAATGTAATTAAGCCTACTGGGCTCCAGTTACATGGAACCAGAAACTAGGAAAGCTGGGTTATTCAGTGGAAAGAACAACTGGTTATAATCTAAAGACAAAAATAATGAAAGCATTCAAGGGAAGAAAATTTTTATTAAAAAGACTCAGATGCTGTGTTATTAACTTTTAAAAAAGTGAAACAAACTGTTTCATAATTTGCCAAATAATACTCATCTATGTAAGGTAATAAAAGTACTACTGGTTAGTTTGGGGGAATATGATTTAGGGAAAGAGTTTAAAGTAACATGCACTGGGTAACAGGTATAACATTTCTCTTCATCATACCGTCTTTCATATGGTTATCTATTCTGATACATAGGAGAAAACACCACCATTTTCTAAGCACAGTTTGCTGCATGTAAATTGTGCCAAGATCATTCCTGTTACAGAAATGAAAGAATCAAGTTGTGACAACTCATCTGCCGCTTGCCAATTCCTCTAAGGATAACAGCTTTAATGACTTCTATAGTGAAGTCCTTGTGCCCCTGTAGGAATTTTTTGTCATGCCCACACACAGCATCCTCAGTTTTCCCCTCTTCTGTTTCCTTAGGCCAGACAGGAGGACCATCAAAGAGACAGGTTGGTAAACTGTCCTCTTAGTGACAAAAGGATATATATGTGTGTTGTGTGTGTGTGTATGTGTGTGTGTGTATGTTTTCAATCGATTAGCACAAAATTCTTAAAGAGAAGGAAGTTCTCATTTGCATTAGCAAGTGAATAAAAAAACTGTTAAACTTGTAAGACCACAAACCACAAAACTCCTAGAGGAAAATATAGGCAGAACACTTTTTGACATAATCATAGAAAAATATTTTTGGATCTGTTTCCTAAAGCAAGAGAAACAAAAGCAAAAACAAACAAATTAAACCTAATTAAACTAGGTCTAACTAGGACTTAATTAAACTTAAAAAATTATGCACAGTAAAGGAAACCATTACAAAATGAAAAGACAACCCACCGAATGGGAGAAAATATTTGCCAATAATATGACTTGCAAATGATGTTTGGGGTGAACATCCAAAAGATATAAACAGCTCATATGACTCAATATCAAAAAAAACAAGCAACCTGATTTAAAAATGGGCTGAAGATTTGAATAGACATTTTTCCAAAGAGGACATGCAGATGGTCAAGAGGTACATGAAAAGATGCTCAGCATCGCTTATCATCAGGAAAATATAAATTAAAACCACAATGAGATATCACCTTACACTGGTCAGTATGGTTATAATCAAAAAAGAACACAAAAATAAATGTAGCAAGGATATGAAAAAAAAAAAGAACCCTCCCACACTGTTGGTGGGAATGTAAATTGGTGCAGCCACAGTGGAAATAGTATAGAGTTTTCTCTAAAAACTAAAAATAGAACTACTGTATGACCCAGCAATTCCACTCTTGGGTATACATCTGAAAAAAAAACCCCACTAATTTGAAAAAACATATGGATCCTAATGTTCATAGCTTTATTTGCAATTGCCAAGATATGACAGCAAGAAAAGTTTTTAAGTTTAATAAGGTCCCATTTGTTTATTTTTGCTTTTATTTCCCTTGCTTCAGGAAACAGATCCAAAAAATTTTTCTATGATTATGTCAAGAAATAAAGTGTCCATCAGCAGCTGAATGGATAAAGACTCTATGTGCTATCTATTGGTTTTCCATCCATTATAAGACTTAAGTTATAAATTTTGAGTCCTAATAAGAACAATTAATTCGAGTAATTTCTCTGTGGTCATCTAAATAGCAAAATCTGCAGAAAGGACTGAATTTAATTTTGGGATCATTATGGTGGAGGACAAAGGTGGTGAGTGAAAAACTGAAAAGTTAAGGGAGGTTTAGTCATTATGGTGTGGAGCAAAGGTGGTGAGTGAAAAAGTGAAGAGTTAAGGGAGGTTTAGGAGACGGAGACCAACTGTGCATTAGCAGACACTTCTGGGAAGGCTTTGAATTCCCGCAGATCATGGAATTTGGAGGGTTCAAGCAGTACAGAGGCTCTTGATGACATCTGAGGCACATGACTGACATTTCATCTGCACACCTGTACTGTTGTCTTTTGGGGATTTACAGAAAAATGACCATTTTACACTTTGAATAGTTAGAAGCCTGTTACAGAACTCAAGTTCAGTTCAGTTCAGTTGCTCAGTCATGTCTGACTCTTTATGACCCCATGAACCACAGCACGCCAGGCCTCCCTGTCCATCAACAACTCCCGGGGTCCACCCAAACCCATGTCCATTGAGTCAGTGATGCCATCCAACCATCTCATCCTCTGTCATCCCCTTCTCCTCCTGCCCTCAATCTTTCCCAGCATCAGGGTCTTTTCAAATGAGTCAGCTCTTCGCATCAGGTGGCCAAAGTATTGGAGTTTCAGCTTCAACATGAGTCCTTCCAGTGAACACCCAGGACTGATCTCCTTTAGGATGGACTGGTTGGATCTCCTTGCAGTCCAAGAGCTGTCCCCAGAACAAATTTCATGAGCTTCATCTAAGTCATAGTGAAAGTTATCCACCCAATACATTCTTTCTAGAATTCAGCATATCTTCAGACCAATATGATACTTTAAAAAATAAGATAAGAGCTAAATAACCTGATGGATCCTCCATTGTACCATAGCTGCTGGGAAGCTCAAAGCTGAATTACTGGGTATTGTCAGCATCTATGTCATGTTCAGTCACTTCAGTCGTGTCCAACTCTTTGCGATCCCATGGACTGTAGCCCACCAGTTCATGGGGATTCTCCAGGCAAGAATACTGGAGTGGGTTGCCATGCCCTCCTTCAGGGGATCTTCCCAACCCAGGAACTGAACCCACATCTCCTGCATTGCAGTCAGGTTCTTCATTCACTGAGCCACCTGGGAAGCCAGTCAGCATCTATACTGAACAACTATTCAACTTCTACTGCCTTCCTCACTTCAATAGGTTTTTAATTTGTTGCACTTTGATCACTGACTTACTAGGGCTGGTGATCCATAAAAGGCTCTTCACTCTATACTGGTGCTTTAGGTAGACATTACCAGCTGGAAGTGAATGACGAAAGTATAAATTCTGGTACATCAGTATCGACCCATAACCTCTCACCTCTCCATCTCTTTCTCTCACTGTCTTTCAAAACCCTTGGTCTTAAATACGGGGCCCTCCCTCTTCTTCTGAGACCCTCCCCTCCTCATGGTTTCCTGTCCTTCCCACCACAGTAAGTTAGTCACTCAGTCATGTCTGACTCTGTGACCCCATTGACTGTAAACTGCCAGGCTTCTGTTCATGAAATTTCCCAGGCAAGAATACTAGAGTGGGTTGCCATTTCCTACAGGAGATATTTCCAACCCAGGGATTGAACCCAGGTCTCCTACATTGTCAGCAGATTCTTTACTATCTAAGTCACCAGAGAAGACTCACAGCCCCAGTGAGTCACACTATAATCTTACTTGCCAGAACCCTAAACATTTTGGTCCCATTTTTTTTCCAACTACACTCACAGTGAAAACCTTTACCTTCATATCAATTCTTAGGCCAGTTTAATCACATGCATTCCATATGTCCAGCCCCGGAAGCCAATCACCCCTAGTGGAAAATATATCTAAACCTTATTGATTGATGCCAGTGTAGATCTGTGGACTTCAACTTTGGCTTGGCTTTGGCACTACTTGGTGATCTTTACATGTGCACAGAGTTGGTTACCTTCCTTATTTTTCCATAGCAGATCCTTTAAACCTTTACTACTTTCCTCTTTATGTACCACCTTTTCTGTTCTTTCCCCCATACTAGTATCATGATTTAAAATTCAACAAACACTACTGAATTCCTTTCTTCAGCTCCCAATCACATCTCAACTTCCCTCTGCCCTAGTTTGCTTTGAAATTGCTCTAGCCAAAATTTTCAGTGTCCTCTTTGTTGCTAAAACCGGTGGATATTTTCTAACCCCAATTTTACCTAATTCATCTATATATTTTTCCTTATAAAGCTCTCCTCTCTTGGCTCTCAATTTCTATCTAACTTCTCCTTCTCAGCCTGTATCTAAAATTTATCTCCCTTTGCCTGCCCTTTAACTGCTGTTAAAGGGTTGTACCATCTTCTCTCCCCTTACTTCTCTCCCCATAACATACTAATCCTATCCCATAAGTACTGAAAGTGTACCACCAACACACCCTTCTTTTCTAGGTTCCAGATCCATACATCTAACAAGCCACTGGGGATTCAGCATTAGCTTTTGTTTCCAGCAGGAGTTAGGTCAGCCTTGAGAGCTCATGTTATTGGGCCCATGAATAGCCTTCATCCTTACCAACATGGCTATTTGATTCACATGTCAACTACGACAATACTGGAGTGGCCAATGACAGAGCCTAGCTGATGTCTGCTGCCAAGTCCTTTTGATTAGTTAATAGTTTAGTGTCTCTTCAGTGAGAGATGCTCTCTGGGGGACAGTAATATGAAATACAAAGATATTCTCCTTTTATGTCCATTCCCATAGGTCCACTTGTCTCTAGCTTGAAACTCTCTCGTCTCCAGTTTCCTACAGACTGAACCAAATCTTTTGGCACTGCCAGTAAGCGCATGTATACTGTGTATAATCTAACCTCAGGTTGCTTCTCCATCTACAAAAGGTGGATGACCAGGCCTGCTGCCTAAAGTTCTGTCCATTATGAAAATTTCCCTTCATATTTGACCTTCAAAGCCATGTGTGAGCGAGGCTATAGTGCAGCCACCTTCAATTTTTGGCTTATACCACATTCCTAACCTGATTTATCCATGAACCAAGTTTGGGCCTTTATTCTCCTTTGCTTCCAGGTCCTAAGGAATTCTCCCATAAGTGCAAACCAAGGAAGGCACAAGTACAACGGTGGTAGAAGACATGGGAGTCTGGGCTACCTGCTCACAGAGCTGGCATTTTCTGTATTGGTCCCACTTGGGCTTTATCTTAGAGGCACCACGCTTCCATCTTAAGACAGGTTAATATTGTCCTCACTTGACTTTCAGGTTTGGTAGTCTTGATAATACTCAGGAGAGTAGTTCTGGCGACATGGGTATTTGATGTTTCATGGTCATGTGCTCTAGTATCAGGGCTCAACAGCACAGCTTGTTATTTGTTAATAGGCATATAATTTTATACTGCAGATGGCATGGCTTTGCCTCAGAACTGAAGAGATCTGCATTATGAATCCCCCAATGAAGCTTGTCATAAACTCGAAACAGTGTCTTATCCCACCAGGCATATGTCCAATGACAGTGTCTTGCAGATTATATGGTTAGAGCAGTAAGTCTCCTTACCCTGCAACCTGGAATGGATGCAGAGTCTTTTCCTATTCTGGACCTCTCTCAAATCTCGCAGTCTTTGTGTTACCCACTATGTTAGTTGGAGCAATACTAATAGGCATGGAATTGCTACTGGGTGGGAGGTACAATAATCAATAATGGCTTTCACTTTGAAAGAGATGTTCCAGCACACCCCAGACCACTAGCCACCTAAAACGGTGGTGGGCCCCTAAATTCTTGTTAAGCTTTGAAACTTAACTCCTCCCCACTGGAGTACATGTATCTTACCAAAGCCATCAATGTATTTCCACTATGTACTCATATGGTCTGACTAGTATGATGGCCTTGAAGTAATGTTCCACAGTGTTGTGGTCCAAGTGTGGGTTGGAAAAGAATTTCGACATGAGACAGAATGAGAGGGAAATAAAGTTTATTAGAATGGGAGACACTGTTAGACCAGCGGGCCAGCTCAAGGGAGAGCCGACACTGAACAGGGGTCCTTAGTCCACTTTTATACCCACGGTACAAGGAATGGGATCGGGGTCTTGCGGGTCATTTGCTGATTGGATGAGGCATGTATCCTGGGTGAGGGAAGTGAAATGAAGTCACTCAGTTGTGTCCGACTCTTTGCAACCCCATGGACTGTAGCCTATCAAGCTCCTCCATCCAGGGATTTTCCAGGCAAGAGTGCTGGAGTGGATTGCCATTTTGAGTGGGGCAAATACCTTCTCCCTATGGGGTAGGAGGGGGACACAGTTTATACTGTTCCATTAATAGTTACAGCAAGGGGAAAGGAAGGATGATAAGGGTCTGGTTTTTCCATTCCTGCATTCCAAGACCCTCCTTGGTTTTAATCTGCTCTTTTGTCCTTGGGTCACCACATTCTTCCCTCTCTTTAATTTTAGGGCCAGTTCTTTGGCCCTTTTTGATACCTTGCTTATGTCTAACTATCTGTATATCTCCCTTCCCAGGCATTTGGGAATCCAGTCTCAAAGGAAAAGGGGTGATGATCACTCTGGCTTCTTCAGGCTGTACAGGGGCATCATGGGGCTCTGGGTTCCCTTTGCCTGCTCTCTGTCAGGGTGCATTTACAGCAGGAGATGAGAGTCCAAGGAATGATATGGTGGCTTGTTTCAGCATTGTCTGGGTGTTGGCCAGGGAATATTGTTGTCAAACTATCACTTGGAGATTTGTTGTATTCTAGAAGAAACAAACTTAAAAAGAAACTTAAAGATACATGGCCCAAAGATTAATAGAAGTAGAAAAGCTTCTGAGGAGCTAGCCAGGAGAACCAGGAATAGACCTTGATTCATGACGTTAGTGTTTCTCTAAGTATGAGAAGATGCAAGAATTTGGGCTCATAAAAATCTTTAGCTGAAAACATCTGACTCTCTGAAGGCCAGTTCTTCTGGGTTTTTCCCAGAGCACAGAGTGTCTTATTTCTGATCTCCACTGTGAACTCCTTTCAAGGGTGTTGAAGGTTAGCAGCTTGCAGTGGTCACGATGTAATCTTTGTAGAGATAGCTGGCAAGTAAGTGCCAGATTCCAGTCAGCAGGGTCCCTGCAGAGCCACATATTTGACCATGCTTTGTGGGCATTTCATGGCAGTTGTGTCCCATGGTGCTGGAGAGGCTCCTTCCCAGGTCTAATGAAGATTTCATTGACAGGTCACTCAGTGTGTTGTTACTAGACCAGATCTTGCAAGTAGCAAAGTCTCTGGACCATACCTCTCTTACTAGTTTCTTGGTCCAGAAAAATATTCCCTCTTGTTGCTTCTTCCCATATCTAGAGTTCAGTTCAGTTCAGTTCAGTTAAGTCACTCAGTCATGTCTGACTCTTTGCAACCCTGTGAATCGCAGCACGCCAGGCCTCCCTGTCCATCACCAATTCCTGGAGTTCACTCAGACTCACGTCCATCGAGTCAGTGATGCCATCCAGCCATCTCATCCTCTGTCGTCCCCTTCTCCTCCTGCCCCCAATCCCTCCCAGCATCAGAGTCTTTTCCAATGAGTCAACTCTTCTCATGAGGTGGCCAGAGTACTGGAGTTTCAGCTTTAGCATCATTCCTTCCAAAGAAATCCTAGGGCTGATCTCCTTCAGAATGCACTGGTTGGATCTCGTTGCAGTCCAAGGGACTCTCAAGAGTCTTCTCCAACACCACTGTTCAAAAGCATCAGCTCTTCGGCGCTCAGCCTTCTTCACAGTCCGACTCTCACATCCATACACGACTACTGGAAAAACCATAGCCTTGACTAGACGGACCTTAGTCAGCAAAGTAATATCTCTGCTTTTGAATATACTATCTAGGTTGGTCATAACTTTTCTTCCAAGGAGTAAGCGTCTTTTAATTTCATGGCTGCAATCACCATCTGCAGTGATTTTGGAGCCCCAAAAAATAAAGTCTGACACTGTTTCCACTGTTTCCCCATCTATTTCCCATGAAGTGATGGACTGGATGACATGATCTTCGTTACATTATTACAATCATTGATCTCATATGGAACTGCATATCAGCATTTTATCACAGGCTCAGTCACACATTTGGTAATGTAAGAAACAATCTT
Source organism: Capra hircus (assembly GCF_001704415.2). Lineage (NCBI taxonomy): Eukaryota > Metazoa > Chordata > Mammalia > Artiodactyla > Bovidae > Capra > Capra hircus. Next base: position 25,964,636 of record NC_030827.1, on the reverse strand, counting down.
CTGAAACAAGCAATATAGAAAATAATATAGCTAGCAGTTATTAGTAAGATTGTAAGTAAGAATTAAAAGTCAAGAACTTTCATAGACCAGTATACCCCAGGTCATCTAAGTTAAATGATTGTAGCCATGTGTTAATCTCCTGGTTGTACATCATGGAGCATCTGACCTTTATCCAAAGATTGGATAAAGCTTTATAAACAAACTTAGAGTGTCCTTTTTAGTAACTTAACTAAATCTCTTAGCAATATAACAACAAGGAACTATCTCAGAAGTGAGTCTTAATAAACACGAGATCTTAATTAACAAAACTAGAAGCTTAGTTTAACAAGTAACAAATGATATTCAGTGAAACACGATTTTTTTTCATTATGAGGGCATTAACCCTGTAGCCAAGGAAGTCTTTAATCCATCAAATAAAAATGAGGTTTTTCAAGGAGCGGGAAAAGCCAAGCAGCCATCTTGGATTTCCCATAGCCCTACCTCTTTGATTTACAGCTACTGTTCACCCATTTTTAACTCCCCGATTTAGGAGTAGACTGTTGCCATGTTTTAAAGGACACCAGGATAGCTAAAGTCTAAACGTGAGGGCTTATTTTTGTAGAAGCAGAATGAGCTTGTCTACATGTACCATAATCTAAAATAATGCTTCTTTACCAAAGTAACAAAAGATTTTAAAAACAAATATAAATCACTTAAAGGCAAAGAAATTCATAATCAGTTATCAAAAGCTGCATTCTAAGAAAACTTTGTTCTCTTAATATATAGAGAGAGTAGACTAAATTACAGTCTGTTACCAGTTTACCAGATAAGAAACAAGCAAAATTTGTTTATTGGTTAATCTTAGAAAAGTCTTTTCCATAAATCTTGAAGCAGCAGTATTCTTGCAAAGGCATCAGAGTGAAACCACATAAGGCACGTTTAAAATCTGATTAGGAGCTTGCCGAAATGGCCGCCGCCAGTCAAGGAAACTTTGAGGGAAAGTTTGAGTCACTGGACCTTGCAGAACTTGCTAAAAAGCAGCCATGGTGGCGCACGCTGTTTGGGCAGGAATCTGGGCCTTCAGCTGAAAAGTATAGTGTGGCAACCCAGCTGTTAATCGGAGGTGTCACTGGATGGTGCACAGGTTTCATATTCCAGAAGGTTGGAAAACTGGCTGCAACGGCTGTGGGAGGTGGATTTTTTCTGCTTCAGCTTGCAAACCATACTGGCTACATCAAAGTGGACTGGCAGTGTGTAGAGAAGGACATGAAGAAGGCCAAGGAACAGCTGAAGATCCGCAAGAGCAACCAGATACCTACAGAGGTCAAGAGCAAAGCAGAGGAGGTGGTGTCGTTTGTGAAGAAGAACGTTCTAGTGACTGGTGGCTTTTTCGGAGGCTTTCTGCTGGGCATGGCATCCTAGAGGGGATGACTTCACCACCAAGAGTCCTACGTTTGCCAACCAGCAGCCTCTCCCCTCCACCCTAGGACAGAAAACTCCTCCTCTTCCTCCTCCCTGTCATGGCGTATCTGAGTGGCTTTGTAGGCATCTGGTGGTTCAAGTTGAGAACGGCCCCACTGTGAGCTTGACGGCAATGGAAGAGACCATAGATGTTAGCGCTTATCTAGCACACTCCCCTGGGACTAATCTGTAGGTCAGCAAGTATATTCCTTTCTCGCATAAGATACTTACCAGAACATAGGACAAGATGACACACCGAGTGGATCTTCAAAGGTTGCCCCACACTTGATTTGGAAAAGACTTTGCAAGCAGATAAGATACCTCGTTAAGTTTTGCATGGAAAGGAACTGAATACACTGGCCTTTAAGCTTGAAAGATTTGCAATTGTGGTGTCTACTTTCTCTTTTAGTAGATTTGAGATTACAGAAAGAGAACTACTCTTAGTGTGTGACAGTTGAAAAATCCGAATATGGAATGAACTTGTCCTAAAGTGACATACGATGAGCTGAACCTGTGTTTGGTGGGAACGCTTTTAGGGAAACCAAGCAGTCGATAATATTTAGGATGGTCAGACTTAGTGAATCATTTAAAGGCATTCAGATATTATCTAGGGATGTTTTCCACCACATAGGGTAATGCATCTCATGGCTGTTTCCAAAGGGTTTATTGATGGTAAAATAAGTGACTTTAGGTGTA